>NC_090935.1:709603949-710986449 GCF_040938575.1 Ambystoma mexicanum | reverse complement strand
GTCCCAAACTTAGCTACAAACTCATGGATCAATATTTTTGTGACCATTACTGCAACTGCTTTTCTACAGGGGTAGGCCTCCACCCATCGAGTAAATACATCCACTACCACAAGTAGATACAACCACTGATTGTACATTGGCAATTGAAGAAAATCCATTTGCAATCCTACAAATTAACCATAAGGGTGAGGGTGTGACCCAAGTCTGATTGGCACACGTTCTCCACATTATTCTGTAGGCAAATAACACATCTGTGACAATATTCCTGGGACATAGTGGTACATTCAGGTGTGAAGCACGAATGTCCCATTAACATAGTCATCCCATCTCTTCTTACATGTGCCTGCCCATGGTACATCCTAACAAGGTGTGACATTAATATTTTTGGAGCCACCAACCCTGCTCATCTTGCCACAGTGAGTCCTCATGCAACCGGCAACCCTAATCCAATTGACCTTTTAATTAGACGGAACAGTTCCGTTATATACGCAAGATCTTCCAGCGTCTTATAACGGGTCACTTCCTGTACCTTTTTAACTGGCAGAATAGTATCACTTTCCTCTAGTGCAGCCGCCAATTTGGCAGCAAAACCGTGTTTGTTTGATCAGCAAAACCATTAACACAGCTAATAGGGTCATCTAATGCCTGAGGTGCTGAAGATTTATCAATCACGATACACTCAGTCAACATTATAGCGTCTAAAAGGGCTAGCACATATTGACAATTTTTGATTGATGTGCCTATGACTGCTGGGCTGCCAATCGACAAGCCCTTGGGAGGACCATTAATTCAGCCACCTACGCTGACATTACTTGAGTAGTTTCCCACTCTCTACCAACTCCCCATTAGCACACATCAAATAACTTGCGACCCCTGGACCACTTTGATTTCTAAAATGCGGCTCATCCACTAAATATTGGGGGTCTGAGTCAGGTAGTGGCACGCCAGAGAGGCCTGTTCATGGCACCAACAAACAGTCGGTTATCGACACACGGTAATGAGGGGTGGGGTCATGTTTGTCTCTTTCCTGTGGGGTAGGCAGCAGGGATGCTGGATTCAAAACAGAGCATCTAGTCAATGTAATGTTTGACAAGTACAATAAAAGCATGTATAATTTGCTAGCTCTTGACACCAACATGTGCTGTGTTTTTGTTTTCAATGATAATGACACTACAGTGTGTGGAAAAGCTACCTCCAAGAGTGACCTCAGTTAGATGTTCCCACTCTGTTCCACTGCCAATGCAGCAGCTGCCACCAATCATAAACAGGGCGGCATCCCCGCTGCAATTGGGTTCAATTCCTTACCATAATAGGCTACGTGTCTATGATAAATCCTGTGTTTCTGGGTGTGGACAGCCAGGGCGAACTCACTCCTCACATGGCAGTACAAAGTAAATACTTTCTTATAATCTGGCAGCCCTAAAGCAGGTATTTCTGCTACTTGCTGCTTAACCTTAGTAAAGGTCTCATCTGCCTCTGGCATCCATTGTAATGGTTCTACAGTATTGAACCGTGTATATGCCTGAAATGGTTTAACTATTTCTGCATATCATGTGATCCATTGCCGGCAGTAACTGACTTCCCCGAGGAAATCTTGCATTTGCGTTACTGTCTGAAGTTTGGGAATCTTGTAAACTGTCTCTTTAAGTGAAGAGGATATCAAACATATCCCCCATTATATCATGACACATATAATATATCATGCAGGCACATAACTGTAACTTCTTTTTTGATGCCTTATTCCCTTTCTCTGCCAATGCTTTTAACAGTACGTCGATGTTTTCTTTACAAGCATCATATGAAGGGTAGGCAATCAACAAGTCGTCTACATATTGTACCGCACCGGTCACCCTGGCAACTTTATGTCATCCAGATTGTTCTTAAACCATTGGGGAAAGAGCATTGGGGACTCTGTATACCCCTTGGACGATTTTGGGTCCACTGGACCTCCTATGCAAAAATGCAAATAGATTCTGACTGTCTTTGTTTATGTGGGCTGAAAAAAAGGCTAAGCACAGATCCCCCACTATGAAACGCATGGCTTCTGGAGGAATGCAGGACAATATGGTAGTTTGGCACCACTGTGAAGGAAGGCATCACCACAGCATTGCCAGTCCTTAGATCTTGAACAAAACAATAAATCTCCTTTCCTGCCTTTTTCACTGGAAAGATCACACTGTTACATGGGCTGCTGGTCAGAACTTAAATTCCCTGACTCTGTAATGTGTCACGGGCATTGGAGAGTACAGGGTAACTTCTTAAGCAGTCTACCTTCATCTATACTGGTTCAAAAGTTTGTATATACCCCACCTCATTAGAGTGGTTGGCCCACAAACAATCTGCTACATAATCAATTGATTCATGTAAATATTCTGACCATTGCCCGCCTTTGTCTTACTCTTTCCCTTCTTAGTCTTCCCTCAATGTTGCCATTACTGCAACAGCATTATCCAAGGGTACGCTCAAAAACACCCCATCCTGGGTACAGTAGATGGTGCACCTCATTTTACACAACAAATCGCTCCCCAACAAATGTACAGTTGATGTTGAAAGGAAAGCATGCTGGTCTGTAATGGTTCCCAGCATAACTGTAAGGGGCTCTGTCACCTGATGAACAATAGTAGTGTTAGATATGCCTACTGCCCTCAACATCCCTCTGGATATCGGAACATGTGGGAATGTATTCATTCGCATAGCGGATCTATTTTGCCCGGCATCCACCAAACATGGCACTGGTGTCCCTTGCACCCAACACTGGGCGTATGAATGCTCTTGGTCAACCGGAATCATGAGGGTGCCCAGTGTCCCTTCCATATCTGGTTGTCAGAACCCATTCAAATCCCCCCTTTGACATGCTTTGGTCCTCAGGGATGAAAGGGTTAGCATTGAAATTCAGAATTGAAGGCATATCCCCAAGAGGTGCTGCCTGCATTTGAACCCGTACCCCCTGCTGTGGTATCTGGGCATTATTGGAGATTATATTGCCTTGTGGATATGGACTTTGTGGCCTAAATGGGCACTCATTCTTCCAATGACCCACCTGCTTACAATAATTGCAGGTGAAGGGATTTGGTACCACGGCTCTCGCAGCCTGCTGGTTAGGTCAACTTCGCTGTGAGAAGGGTTGTAGATGCACTTGCCTTTTGTTTTATATGATTGGCGGGATGTGTGAGTTTATTCAGTATTCTTTTAAGATGCGGGGGAGGAAACGTGACCCTGGCACAGGACCACAAACACCTATATGTAGAGAGAAAAAAGAGGATCCAAAGGTAGGAGCCCTCCCGTCCCCTGCACCTGCACACTGTTAGTATACCATCAAATGACAGTTAAGTAAAAGTCTTTGTAAAACATATAAGTTTTGCAATCTTTAGTGAAGTAAATATACGAACATGCAATGATTTAGGAAATTATTTAGTTAAAACAAAATAGTTTAACCACTATAGACAATTCTTTGTCATTAAATCATTTGTTGCTGAGACCAAATCAAATGTCAAGCAGTAAATGATGTTTTCAGATGAGTATATAACATGTACATATGTAATTCATATTATATATCGAACACCCTCCCCAAAAAGGGATAGCCGTTGAGACCATTATGTAATTCTAGCAATCAGTGCATCTTTGGGGATACATGTCTAATACCCATAATCACCAAGTCTAGCTAGTGTTTAATTTAAATGTAACATGTCGAGCAAAGATGGAAACCAACATACCTGTTCAGAACTAGTTAAAGAGACACGTGTTGGCGAAATTAGCGTTTAATGGTAATCTGAGTCCAAAGGCGTCAGTAGGGTGCAGGGCCTTCCTGTTGCCAGGTCAGCAACCTAAATGTGGACACAGCACACATATATTTGGTGGATACAAAATATCGCTCAGACAGGATATATTGAAAGAATTTTAAGAAGTGAATATCTGTGGCAAATATTTTGCTAATTATGACTTGGTTCTACTGGAGTGGGGGCACATATAATGTAGAGTGGTTACAACGCCCGCCAGATAACCTACATCTGGGTGTTAACGTTCATTTATAAAATGACAACTAACGTCAATCTAGTCATCTTTAATCCGTGTCTGTTGTAGTTTATACTATTCAAGTTCTAATTATAAAGAGACAGATTTTTTGGCATGCAAAAATTCAATAGTTCAATTGATGGGCTTGCCTCTCAGCAACCGAGAGGCAGGGTCCAGGAGTTTAACATGCTCCTCATTGTCCTACGCGCTGGAAACAGTGTTGACCACTCAATATTTTCTTAAATAGCAGTTATTCTTATGGCACTCTATAGACTAGAACCTGAAACAATATTATGGTTCACTGTCATACATTATACGATAGTAACATCATAAGTAGACTCGCAACTAAGACAGAAGTGGTTGTTTTCCCGTTTAGTTCTTACCTAATAACGCCAAGTGCGGTATGCAAGCCGAACACAATGACAGCGTTCAGAACGTCGTGGATTTCAAAGCGGGAGGCCGCGCCACTTGTGTCTCAATGCGGGCGATGCGTCCCTCGGGATAGTTGTGGTGGGATACACTGTTTCCCAGGCAACCTTCCAGGACGCTGGAAGATAAGCGTGTTAGGGGTAACTATAGCAATGATGTGTGTTCCTTGTAAAAATAAAGAAGGGACTACCCAGCATGTTTTGTGAGCATTCAGGATGACATAAGGTCAATATATTCTGTCTGCGCCATCTTGAAATGGAATGCAATGGAGCTGTTCTCATATTATCAGAATACGAGTAGCCACTCAAGTGTGGTCATGAAAGGTGAAAAGATAGGATGTACTTATGGTAAACTAAACATATGGTGTGTGGGTATGCAGATGAGTGTAATGAGTGTTATCAGTCCCAATATGAATATTAGAGACATGTGAAGATTACATAATAGTCACAGCAGATTGAGGTGCATTAATGAACATGTCAGGAGTTCAAGATTCATACCATATTATACATGGAGTAACATCTGCTCAGTGCGCCGGTTGACAAATCCCGGACTTACATCATCTTAACAGGTGTTCCACTGTAAGTTTATACACGCTATAAATTGGATTACATCTGTATAATGTTCAACATCTTAAATTACTCTATTGATGCATAGTCAATCGATGGACTATTACAGTGAGCACATTTGTAATGGATGTAGCCCCTGAGTTGGCAGGGTGGGGTACCACTAGTGGATAATGCTCATTTGAGTTGCATCCAAATACGAGCACACAAAGGAAATAAAAATCAAAAAAGAAAGTCATTAATCAGTTGATTTTCAGATGAAACATCTAAGTGAGAACTCCTCATTGAGTCCTAAAGGGTTGAGAGTGTCCAGGAGATCTATCCAAAAATGTTCGCTGCGGGAGAGGGTTAATTGATAATCTCCCCCTCTGTATGGTTTTTTGACTACTTCCAAAACCAAAAATTTTATTTGGGCTCCTGTATGTTGGTATTGTAAAAAAATGCCTCACCAGGGGAGATTGAATGTTTTTGCATCTGATGTTTGACTTTATGTTCGGTAATCCTGTCTTTCACTTCCCTGGTGGTCTGGGCCGCATACAGTTTGCCACATGGGCATTTAATGGCGTATATCACACCTACTGAGAAGCAGGTGGCAAAATCTCTGAGTTTATATTTTTTACCCGTCTGGGGGTGTGCCACAAATTCACCTTTTATCACATTATTGCAATGTGAACAGGCCAAACAGGGGTATGTTCCTTTCCTCCTTGTGCTCAACATCATTTGCTTCTCTTTAGGAGGTTTCTCGGCTATCACTAGTTGATCCCTAAGATTCTGTCTCCTTTTGAAAGCCATCATCAGGGTTTTGGGGAATAATTTGTGAAGGAGCGGATCACTGTGGAGAATGCTCCAGTGTTTCTTGATTGCTCTTCCCACTTGGAAGCTTTGAAGAGAATATTTGGAGATATATAGTAATGGTGTCTCCTTATTCTTGACTTTAGGGGTCAGTAATTGTTCTTTGCTTAAACCAGATGATCTCTCTTTTGCCTCTTCCAAGACAGTATGTGGATAGCCCTGCTTTTCAAATTTCTCCGAAAGCTTTGTACATTCCACATCTAGGCCTGCTGGAAATAATTCTCTTGAGCCTAAGGATTTGGCTGTAGGTCAAGCTGTCTAGCATTGATTTGGGGTGAAAACTTGAGAAATGTAATAGATTATTGACATCGGTCGGTTTGTGGTAGACATTGGTGGTGATATGATTGTTTTTGATTTCCAAACAGACATCTAGGAAATGTAGAGAGGGTGCCCCTCTTTCCATAGTGAATTTAATGCTTTGATGTGTTGAGTTCAGGTAATTGAAGAACGCAGTCAATTCCTCTTGTGTCCCACACCAGATCCTGAAGATGTCATCAATGAAGCGCTTCCATAGCAGTATCTTTTTCGACCACTCCACATTCTCTAGTACATAGGTGTGCTCAAATCTGTACATAAAAGTGTTAGCGTATACTGGGGCCATTGCTGACCCCATTGATGTCCCTGTGACCTGTAGATAGTAATTTCCTTGAAATCTGAAATAGTTATTGTTCAGTATCAGGCTCAATAGATTCATTATGAATTGCGGGTCTCCTCTGGTCGCTTGTGAGTTCAGCAATAGCCATTCTACAGATTGGATCCCTTTCTCGTGCGGGATGGAAGTGTACAGACTGCAGACATCCATACTGAAAAGTATGCAGTCCTCACTCAGTGCTCTAACTTCTTGGATACAATTGATGAAATCAGTGGTGTCTTTGAGGTATGTTGGAATAACTTGGATCAATGGTTGCAGTAGGCGGTCAATGTATATAGCCAACGGATCAAATATGCTATCCGTGCCGGCCACTATGGGCCTAATGGGTGGATTACTCTGGTTTTTATGGATCGCTGGCCTTGCTGATCCTGTGCTCCCACACCCACTGTTGATCGAACTGCCCCCACTGTGCTGTTGCTCTCCCATATACCCCCGTTGTTGTTTTTGGTATACCTGCTGACCCATTTGACCTCCACCCCTACCCCTGCCCCTTTGTCAGCCACATGGTGTTGTACCATTCCTTGAAGCTGTACCTGCAGCTGGCCCTGAAGGCTCTGCTACTACATACCCAGCCCAAAATCTCCATCCCATGTCAGCGTATCACCTAAAAACATCCCACCCTACGTTATCCATGCCTTGGTCCAAAAGGTATGCTTAGTTCCTTGTGCGGCCCCACATGCACGCTCACCAGCCCCGGTATCCTACTTCGGAATCCCGAGATTTGTGATGGTAGGTCTCCTACCTTACTGTCCCTACATCCTACCTTACTGTCTTGAGCACTCATGGGGGTGTCCAGAGGAGGTCCTAGGAATCTGGTGGCACATGGAAAATCCCAATAGTTGCAAATCACAAACCGTGCACAGGAACATTTTCCAATACATTTCATACCGTCTTTCCACTTAAAATATGCTAGTATAAAAATATATTCATGCTGGTTTTTCCCATGTACGTCCATGCATGCTGCATCAATATATGCCATTTATACCATTTACGGACTCCCAGCCAGTAAAAATGCCATGCCACAGAAAGTATGTCCAGGCTGACTGTGCACCATAAGTGTTATTACTAGCTAGATTGGCCTAAATTCAATGGGGGTTAATTAAGCCAAGTAGTACATTTGCTTCAACCTTGATGCATATTCCCTGTTCATAATTCTGCTATAATCCTGTCTCATTCCGATGATAATGCTGGAATTCTGGCCCAAACTGTCTTGAGCCCATTGATGGCATGTTCTCACCATCAGTATGCTTAGGTTTATGAGTTTATCCTAGCTCGGACTGTCATCTTGCGAAATTATTCATTGGCCTTCTGTGAGGTCACAATGGTGTACGTTTGGCTTTATTATGGGAATGGAAGAATTTCCTTTGGGGATTTTGGAACACTACTTATCTTTGAAGGACTTTTTGTACCACATGTCTACTTTTTCTCCAAATCCTTTACCCGCGACAGAAGGCCATGTAGCAGAACCTTTGATTTGTTCAGGATCAGCTTTCCCTTCCTTATGTAAATATTTCTACAGACTCTGTGATGATTTGCCAGGTACCGACATTACTCAACCCCCTGGTAACCCATCAGATCCAGGCTCGCTTAAGATTCCAGGAGAGGCTGGACAAAACAGCATCTAGCCAGCAAAGACCAGTTCTGCTGCATTGGACTCTTCAGCCATATCGGGAGGTGGAAAACCAGGGGAATTTCTTTTTACATTTTGAGAGACAACAGTTTCACTGGAATTAAGAGATTAAGACATGCCTCCTCACGCCCCTACTAAGGAGTGAACTAAAAGCATCCTATCAAACCCTCAATCCTCTGGGAATTACATTATTTGATGAGATAAAACAAGATGTCCTACACAGGGTAGAACAAACTTAGATCTTTTCCTGTTATAAGTTCTGGGCGATCAAGTTAAACCCTACTTAGACTCACTGGAATTAGGAATTGGGGGTCGAATACAGAATGTCTTGTTAGAGTGGTTAGGCAGCAGAACAGCTGATTAATAGCCTCCTCCCATCCTTGCAGCGAGCAGTTTCATAGCTTAGAAATCCAACCCTGAATAGCACTATTGAAACCACCCAAGCCCATGCAGAGGCAGCAAAGCAGCTCACGGAATTACATAAAGGGGATGAAGGACGGAAGGACGTAAAGACAAATCCCAGAAACGTCCCACCAAGGAATTTAAAATAAACCCCAGAGAAAAAGCTCCCAAAAAATAGAACAAAATCATCAAAATAGGGAGTAGGTAAATGATAAAAAGGGACGAAAGGAAATATATCCCCTTTAAAGAAAGGCAAGTACTCAAACCATAGAAAGGAAAAACCCCTACCGGGTCTACAATAGCATGTTTTTCATGTGTGGATAAGGGACCTCTCACCAGACAATGTCCTAGGAATACAATGTTTGAAATAGGTTGGATGGTGGGAGAGGAATGGAGAAATTTAGAACAAGAAGAGCCAGCTAGACCCTTAGCAACTGCCTCTGTCTCTCAAACCCATTCAAAACACATGAATCCTTCAACGGAATATCAGTCTTCGCACTAGTTGACTAGGGGAGCAAACAGACAGTAGTAAGGGCCAACTTTATACGTTTCTGATTAACTCATGTTAGGGAGGCCAGTGCGAATAACCAGCGTCCATCGGGATCAGGAGATCTATTCCTCAACCCCAGTCACTATGAACATCAGAAGCAGGGAAACAAAAATGAATTTGGCAGTAGTCCCAGGACTCCCTGAGGAAACTATTATTGGCACCGACTTTCCGCAGTTCCATAACCGATAAAACAAACAAAAATCAACCCCCCACCAAATATTCCCCTTTAGACACCTGGGTAGAGGTTGACTATTTAGACGACTCTCCAGCCTGGTCTGGCATGAAAGTTCAGGAAATTGTCTTGAGATGTATGAGAAAAACCCTAACCTATATGCAGAGATCGATGGGGAAGCCAAACGCATCAGGGGAACGGTATTTGACGATTTACCAGGTATTATATCTTCTCTCCAGTGGGATCCCTTTTCCATGAGGCTAAGGTGGTGTGGCCGCTACCCAATAGTCCCCAAGGGGTGGTCTAATGGGGGTGGTGTCATGATCTCTGCTTCCAAAAGATCAGGACTTGCCCGACTCCCTTGGAAGCAGACCCATAACCCCGGTTCCGAGTGCCAGCCAGTCCCAATTGGGACCTTTTGGACCCTGTCCTGGCGCCAGTGGCACCAGGCTCATAAAGATGCCCAATCCCAGCGCTGGAAGCGCCGGGCTCATAATGCTTGGGTGGACTTACCTGCAGCAGACCATGCTGCTTACTTACCTGCCAGTTGAACCCCTGATCCTCTTCTGTTTGGGACTACTTTTCCTGTTGGGACTACTTTTCTGTCGGGTGGGGCAGGAGCCACTCCCTAGGTTCAGAACACTGGAACTCTTCTGGAAAGCAGGAACTCTTTTCTTACCTAGGCGTGGCTGTGGAAGGAGACACCTAAGCACTACAGGAGACTATTTAAACCACACCCGATGGATGAATCTTGCTTTGCGTTATTCTGCATTCTCTGCAGCAGAACGCTCATCGTGTCTTCTGCTTCTGATCCTGGGCCTAAGGGAACAAAGGCTTACCATCCTGGAATCCAGTCTTCAGCAGCACCTGTAAAGACAAAGAAAGAACAGGTTAGCACTACGGTCTTCAGTGGCAGCGCATCTCTTACCTGGTCCATCGGCTGTCACCAACGCCTCGCGCTGCATTCCGGCATTTGAAAGACAAAGGCTTACCTACTCTTCGCATGCTCCGGAGGTCTTCGCACTGCATTCCGGCATCTGAAAGACAAAAGCTTACCAGCTCTTCGCACGCTCCGGAGGCCTTCGGCACTGCATCCCGCATCTGAAAGTCAAAAGAAGGTGCGTTTAAAGACATTGGGC
Organism: Ambystoma mexicanum; assembly: GCF_040938575.1. Taxonomy (NCBI): domain Eukaryota; kingdom Metazoa; phylum Chordata; class Amphibia; order Caudata; family Ambystomatidae; genus Ambystoma; species Ambystoma mexicanum. The sequence continues at coordinate 710,976,049 of NC_090935.1, read as the reverse complement.
AACTTTATTACTCACGTGCCATTACTCCTTCCCACGCCGAATCCAGTGGGTATTCCAGCACCCTTCAGCTTCTCTAAAGCTCCGAACTTGTACCTACAAGATAAAAGGGACAGTTAGTGCGCATTGTGAAGCAGGCTACAAGCGCTTACTTACGTGCTTCCAGGCGCTGCTATTCCTCACGCGGGTTCGATCCTCAACTCTCATCAGCCCGCCATCCGCCATCGCCGGAACCCTGCAAAACAAGAGATATCATTACAAAAGACTTTTAAGACATTTGAAGTGCCCAGAACTTACCGTTCGTGCAGTTAACGACGGACAGCAGTCCTCTGAGGTCAAGAGGCCTGCACCCTTATCCAGTGAAGAAACTGGTTACGGCACCCTGCCCCGAGGCAGATGGAGAGCTCGGCGTTCACTTACCTAAGGTGAGGGTGTTAACCTTTGGGGTTCTACAGGAGAAGAGAAAGGGAAGAGGAGAGAGGCACCCAATAACCCCAGTTCATTAATCCCATATTTTCTATCTGCATACATCTTACTCTTCGAGTCAGACATACAGTGCACAGAGGTCCAGCCCAAAGAGCCAACCGTGTGTTACACATCACCTTTGAAGATACGGCATTCATCCAGTCAAGACCGGCGCCTCTGCGGGAATCAGGTGAGCGTTACAGAACGCAAAGCCTATTGCAAAACTCCCACCCAGGCGCTATGGAAACCTCGGATACTGACCAGCTAGCCCAGTTACTTGGGGAACTAAGAGCAGAAGTGCATGCAGCCCGTCAGGAAACAAATGCTCTAAGAAGGGAACTGATTATTTCCAAGGAGCGAACAGACGATCTCGCTAGACAATTGCTACAGTCACAAGCCGGACAAACTCTGTTACCCGCATCAGGGGCAAATCTTCCTTCAACAACCTCTACGAACCCAGTGCAGATCAACCTACCTGGGAATGTACCTCTGGCTCCGCCCGAACGATTTTCTGGTGACCCAAAGAGGTTTGCAGTATTTATTAATCAGTGCCGGTTGCACTTCTTACGCCGGCCAGCAGCCTTTCCAACTGATCAAGCTAAGGTAGCTTTCGTGCTTTCGTACCTTAGTGGCAATGCGGCAGACTGGTCGATCCCTCTAGTTAATCAAGATGATCCGGTTCTCCATGATTTTTAAGCTTTTCATCTCAGTATGGAAAAACTGTTTGCAAGACATTCACAGGGGCAGGCCTTGGACAATGAGCTCCTTTCATTGCGACAGGGTAATCAAGACCTTTTGGCTTATATTGCGTCTTTCAACAGACTGATAGTGGAAACTCGATGGCCTGAGGACAAAAGGATTACGCTGTTTTATAGAGGTCTACGTGGAGAGCTCAAAGATGTGTTAGCCCAAGTAGTGAATCCCCCGCAAGACTGTTCGGACTATATTGACTTAGTCGTTCAAATTGACCACAGACTGCAGAACAGGAAGGCCGATCGTTCCAAGTTTGATGCTCGAGTATTTTCCAAACCACCAACTCCTACCGAAGGAGTAGACTCCGGGGAACCCATGCAAATAGGGGGCCTGAAAGGACCACTAACACAAAAGGAGCGGGAAAGGAGAAAACAGCTGCAATTATGCCTCTATATTGGAAAATCGGGGAATTTTCTTCGAGGCTGTCCGGTGAAACCAGCCAAGAAGGCAGTAGGAGCTGCAGTTACCAGGGTCACAAACTCTGAGCAGGGAAACGACCTCACCCGACAAGAATAGAGGTCCTCTTGCCGAGCGTTAAAACCAGTTCCGTGACCTCGCATTTCGTGATACCTATGGTCCTCATTAGCCCTGAACATCCGGATCGATTACATGCGATTGAAGCTTACGTCGACAGCGGTGCCATCGGCAATTATGTGGATCATGAAATGGTTTTGAGGATGAATCTGACTCTTTGTCCAAAGGCTGTAAAGGACGTCATTACTACGGTGGATGGTACGGAGATAGCCTCCGGACCAGTAACGCATACCACCCAAGAAGTGACGCTAGTAAGTCAAGATGGACACCATGAGAAGATTGTGTTCGATGTGATCAAGGCCCCTCAGTTCCAGATTATTCTAGGAATTCCTTGGTTAGAGAAGCACAATCCTCAGATCGATTGGCGAGCAAGAACGGTTCAGTTTCCAGAATGTGTCTCTACTTGTCACCCTCAACCTGGTGTTGCACTGGCAGCAATTTCCTCGGAGGCTCCCCAGTTACCTCCTGAATACCTAGAATTCCAAGATGTTTTCCGGAAGGATCAGGCTAACTCTCTACCTCCTCATAGGTCTTATGACTGCCAGATAGACCTGATACCTGGATCTACTCCTCCTTGTAGTAGAATTTATGCCCTCACCGAGCCTGAGAATCTTCACCTCCGACAATACCTGGATCAATACCTAGCGAATGGGTTTATTCGTCCTTCCAAGTCCCCTGCTTCCTCAGCTTTGTTCTTTGTTCCAAAAAAAGAAGGGGACCTTAGAACTTGTATAGATTATCGCGCCCTGAACCAGATCACCGTTAAGAATAGATATCCGTTACCTTTGATCCCTGAACTCCTGGACCAAGTCAGAAAAGCATGCATATATACAAAGCTGGATTTTAGAGGAGCCTACCACTTGGTACGAGTAAAAGAGGGCGATGAATGGAAGACGGCCTTCCGCACCAAGTATGGGCTATTTGAATATCAGGTCATGCCCTTCGGACTTTGCAATGCCCCGGCCGCCTTTCAATATTTTATGAACGATGTCCTCAGAGAGCTCATAGATGTGTGTGTTGTTGTTTACATTGACGACATCCTCGTTTATTCTTCATCGGAAACTGAACATCGGAAACACGTGAAAATGGTCCTCGAGAGATTGCGTCAACACAAACTTTTCGCTAAGTTGGAAAAATGTGTTTTCAACGTGACTGAAGTTGAATTCTTGGGATTCATATTATCTCCTAGCGGAGTGCGTATGGATTCAAAGAAGGTCGATGCAATTCTCAAATGGCCATCGCCATCATCCGTAAAAGGTGTTCAAAGCATGTTAGGCTTCGCTAACTTTTACCGCAGGTTTATCCCCGAATTCTCTCGAATAGTCCAGCCCATCACCGCCTTGTTAAAGAAAAACAAACGTTTGAATGGTCTACCGAGGCGGAACAAGCTTTCCAGAATTTGAAGACTAGATTTATCTCTGCACCGATCTTAAAACATCCTCGCCCAGAACTCCCCTACATCGTTGAAACTGATGCTTCGAGCCTTGCCATGGGGGCAGTTCTATCACAAAAGGACCCAGTAACCAATCAGTTGCATCCCGTGGCATTTTGGTCCCGCAAATTCTCGCCTCCTGAAATCAATTACACTATTACTGATAAGGAACTTCTAGCTATCAAGTCCGCCTTTAAGGCTTGGCGGCATTATCTTCTGGGGGCCCGACACACCGTTACTGTGATTACAGATCACCGAAACCTGCAATATTTGAAAACCGCAAAAGCTCAATCCTCTAGGCAACTCCGTTGGGCACTATTCTTTGCCGAGTTTGACTTCATAATTACCTATCGACCTGGTACAAAAAACGGTAAAGCTGATGCCCTTTCTCGGAAGGGAGTGGAAGAACATTTGATCAATCCTAAACCTGTACCTATCATTCCCGAACAAAGAATTCTAGGTGTAATCGCTACACAATCCATAGAGGAAGTTAAGGATAAAGCCAGGCTACTGGTAACTCCAGCAGACATACAGAATTGGCATCTGCAGGGAAAGGACTTTACGGTGAAGGACAACCTATTATATTTCCAAGAATGGTTATACCTGCCCAGCACAGATTTACAGAAAAAGGTAATCTCTTGTTATCACGATTCTTTAATGGAAGGACATCCCGGTATGACCAAGACCTCGGAAAAGATCAAGCGCTACTTCTGGTGGCCGTCTTGGAAAAAAGATATCAGAGACTTTATAATGTCCTGTGGAGTATGCGCCCAAAACAAGAGTGAAAAGGAAAAACCAGCCGGCCTCTTACGCCCTATTGACATCCCGCCTCGCCCTTGGCATACGCTTTCTATGGACTTCATCACCGATCTACCTCCATGCTCCGGATACAATACGATCCTAGTAATCGTGGACCTATTCTCCAAGATGGCGCATTTCATTCCACTCAAAGGCTTACCGACAGCAGCAACTCTGGCCCGAGAATTTCTCGAAAACATCGTCCGACTGCACGGTTTTCCTTCAGTTCTAATTTCGGATCGAGGTAGTCAATTTATTTCTCATTTTTGGCGAAGTTGCTGTCGGTCGGCTCAAATTGATGTGAGACTTTCGACCAGCCACCACCCTCAAACCGACGGACAAACCGAGAGGACCAATCAAACTCTGGAACAGTATTTGCGCTGCATGCTACAACAAACTGAAAAAACCTGGAAAGATATCCTTTGAATAGCCGAATATGCCTACAATAACTCTGTCCACTCGGGAACTGGGAAGACCCTGTTTTTTCTTTTATACGGTAGTCACCCTCGAACCTCGGAGTTGGATCCACTCCAAGATCTTGGAACACCAGCAGTAGACCACCTGCATTCTACAATCATCCAAGCCTTTAAGGAAGCCGTTTATCACCTTCAAAGGGCTAAAGAACAATACAAGAAAGGGGCAGACCAACATCGGAAGGAAGCCCCCCAATATCAAGTAGGAGATCAAGTCTGGTTATCCACCAAATATCTACCTCTAAAAGGACCACGCACATTCAACCCAAGATACCTTGGTCCCTATTCCATCACTATCATAGTAAATCCAGTAGCGGTCAAGTTGGACTTGCCCCTTCACATGAAGATACATCCGGTCTTCCACGTCTCTCTATTAAAACCCGTGCAACCTCAAACCCGACTAACTACATCTCCAAAACCTATTCTAGTTGATGGAGAACTTGAGTTTGAAGTCAAAAGCATCCTGGATTCCAAGATCTCCAAATCTAAACTATTTTACCTGATTGACTGGAAAGGCTACGGTCCCCAAGAAAGATCCTGGGAACCTGCAGAATATGTCCACGCGCCTCGTCTAATCAAAAGATTTCATCGAACATTTCCTAACAAGCCCAAACCCCCGGAGAAGCCCGGTTTGGGAGGGGCCTTGAGGGGGGGTGCTGTCATGATCTCTGCTTCCAAAAGATCAGTACTTGCCCGACTCCCTTGGAAGCAGACCCATAACCCCGGTTCCGAGTGCCAGCCAGTCCCAATTGGGACCTTTTGGACCCTGTCCTGGCACCAGTGGCACCAGGCTCATAAAGATGCCCAGTCCCAGCGCTGGAAGCGCCGGGCTCATAATGCTTGGGTGGACTTACCTGCAGCAGACCATGCTGCTTACTTACCTGCCAGTTGAACCCCTGATCCTCTTCTGTTTGGGACTACCTTTCCTGCTGGGTGGGGCAGGAGCCACTCCCTAGGTTCAGAACACTGGAACTCTTCTGGAAAGCAGGAACTCTTTTCTTACCTAGGCGTGGCTGTGGAAGGAGGGACCTAAGCACTACAGGAGGCTATTTAAACCACACCCGATGGATCAATCTTGCTTTGCGTTATTCTGCATTCTCTGCAGCAGAACGCTCATCGTGTCTTCTGCTTCTGATCCTGGGCCTAAGGGAACAAAGGCTTACCATCCTGGAACCAGTCTTCAGCAGCACCTGTAAAGACAAAGAAAGAACAGGTTAGCACTACGGTCTTCAGTGGCAGCGCATCTCTTACCTGGTCCATCGGCTGTCACCAACGCCTCGCGCTGCATTCCGGCATCTGAAAGACAAAGGCTTACCTACTCTTCGCATGCTCCGGAGGTCTTCACACTGCATTCCGGCATCTGAAAGACAAAAGCTTACCAGCTCTTCGCACGCTCCGGAGGCCTTCGGCGCTGCATCCCGCATTTGAAAGACAAAAGAAGGTGCGTTTAAAGACATTGGGCAACTTTATTACTCACGTGCCATTACTCCTTCCCACGCCGAATCCAGTGGGTATTCCAGCACCCTTCAGCTTCTCTAAAGCTCCGAACTTGTACCTACAAGATAAAAGGGACAGTTAGTGTGCATCGTGAAGCAGGCTACAAGCGCTTACTTACGTGCTTCCAGGCGCTGCTATTCCTCACGCGGGTTTGATCCTCAACTCTCATCAGCCCGCCATCCGCCATCGCCGGAACCCTGCAAAATAAGAGATATCATTACAAAAGACTTTTAAGACATTTGAAGTGCCCAGAACTTACCGTTCGTGCAGTTAACGACGGACAGCAGTCCTCTGAGGTCAAGAGGCCTGCACCCTTATCCAGTGAAGAAACTGGTTACGGCACCCTGCCCCGAGGCAGATGGAGAGCTTGGTGTTCACTTACCTAAGGTGAGGGTGTTAACCTTTGGGGTTCTACAGGAGAAGAGAAAGGGAAGAGGAGAGAGGCACCCAATAACCCCAGTTCATTAATCCCATATTTTCTATCTGCAGACATCTTACTCTTCGAGTCAGACATACAGTGCACAGAGGTCCAGCCCAAAGAGCCAACCATGTGTTACACATCACCTTTGAAGATACGGCATTCACCCAGTCAAGACCGGCGCCTCTGCGGGAATCAGGTGAGGGTTACAGGTGGACCTCATGGGGAGGGGCTCCACCTCTGGCGAAAAGGATGCACCCCTAGGGTATAGCAAGTTGAACAACGTCACATCCCAACATCCCCTAGACCCCCCTCTATTCCAAACCACTTCCTTGAGAGTAGGTCAATGTATTATTGTAGTATATGGGATTCAGCCAAAACAGAAAGTACCAGGATGAAGAAGAGCACAGAAGACATGAAGATTACTGACTGTGCTAATACTGGTACGAGGTGGCCTAGAGGAGGCATGAAGATCAAAGTGTCGAAAGAAACAAAGGACTTTCACAATCCGACAGGGATGAACTGGCAACAATGTATAAAATGAAACAACAGACTTACAAAGTTGTCAAGCTCAGCTAAAAAAGAGAAGAACGAAGGACGCCGGCAAGCAGCTGACAGAGTTCTCTGAGCATCTACCAGGAACAAACCCAGACACAAGACCGAGTAGAAGCAAAGCCGAGCAGAGCTATGCACTGAGACGCCACAGAGAGTGAAGGAGAGGAGCCCGAAGAGCCGATTAGACGAACCCCAGTCCCAGGAGGCCCCAGTGACATACCAAAGCCGTAGTGAAGGTATCGGGTGGTACGGGAGACCTGGAGGGGACACAGGGGTGCAGGTAGGGCAGGCTCAGGTGACGCTCTCCCAGTGTTATGAACAGTTATATGGCTGTTGGGCCTAAGAAGGGTCAGCCGTGAATCCAAGTTAATAGTCCTCATAGCAGGTGCAGAGATAAGCCCACTGAACATCAGATAAGGGTATAGGAACCCAAAATAAACAAAGCAAACCTCTGAGGAAGTTGTCCTCACAGTAGTGGCAGAGATAAGCCCACTGACCAACAGAAAAGGGTCTGGGACCCCAACCTCAGCAAACCAAACACCAGAGGAAGTCATCCTCACAGACGGGGTGGAGATAAGCCCACTTGCACCATAGAAGGGTATGGGACCCCAAAATAGTCCAAGCAAACATTGGAGGAAGTGGTCCTAACAGCAGTGACAGAGATATGCCCACTGACAAACAGGGACATGGGACTTTGTTGATAGATTGCGAGAGTGGAAAGAGAAACACCAAGTTGGAAAGATGCAGAAAATAACTCTCAAAACACCAGTATAAGGGAGTCATTCTCCTGATGAAGAAGCTAAGTCTTTTCAAGTACACTTTAGAGATGCCATGGGAAGGGAGGGAGGCATTCCCCTGGCCTTATTGTGAGCTATATTGGCGAGTGCAGATCAATACCACAAGAAGGGAGTCATTCTCCTGGCCCAGAAAACATAAATCATACCAGAATAGTTGGAACTACAAGCAAGGGGAAGGGAGGCATTTCACCTGCTGTACCTTTGCAAGAGAACTTTTGGGAATGATGCCCATGTATCAGGAGAAGGGAGTCATTCTCCTGAAGAAAACTTCTGTTGAATTGTGTTATTGTTTAGTTATAGTGTAAGGATAGAAGTAGGTTTTGACACAGCATGGTGGAGTTTGATTTTGACCGACATTCTGACAGATTCTTTAGTATTAGTTTGAGGCAGGGAAACCCTCCTAGAGATAGGGATAGTGAGTCTTTCTCATACTATAAATGTTTGTAGCAACCAATTGCCCCCCCCCCGTGTGTCAGCTGCCTTCTTTGACATCCTTACAACTCCCACTACTATTCCTCTAGTCAAAACTGCAACCGCAATTGCCTTAATTGTTGCATCTGACATTAGTTGGGTTTGATATTCCATGTCCACCAGAATGCCACCACACTCCTCAGCTTGTTCCATAGTTCCCTCAAAGGCTTGGAAATTGCTAAACAATAGTTGGGATAATAAAACTATTAGAGATTAAATAAATGTTGCCCTTGAACAACTTCTCCTAATGCCCGATGATCTGTTGGTTCCCTGGGTGGCTTGCAGGTTCCACCTGTACAGTTTGGGACTAAGAAGTGGATGTGTATCACAGCTGACAAGTCTGACACTTCACCTTCAGCTGTATATCATTCGGGCAAAAGGTTGCTACTGAAAGCTTCACTTTGTCACTCCATTCTATTGATAACAACTTTTAAATGTATTACAGAAGTGGAAATGTTTTATCTCCAAATGTACTGCATCTGCCTTAATAGTACTCTTGTACTTCATCTAGCTCTTCCAAACTGGGAACTCAAGATTTTTCCAAGATTGTGGTAGAATCCCTTTCCTTCTCTCTTACCATAATGCACTTTTTCATTGGCATCTCTGGCAATCTACTCCATAGCCTTTGAATCGACCATGGATACTTCAACATTTGTCTTCTCTTCTGTGAGATCTGTCACAAATGCCTCTTTTCCATCCTAGATTCCAGAGAAGATCTATCCCCTTTTGTATGATGGGGTTACTATGCTTATTGCCTTTTGGCTAATAGGGCTGATCATTTCTTTTAGACAGGGAAGTAGAGTGTAATAACTTTTGCTACACCCCCACAATTATTGGAATTTGCCCCAAGAAAAATCTGTACAACCACTGACAAGGCAGAGTGAAACTCACAAGTCTTTGCAGCACCAATAACCAATTAATTAAGTTACAAAGGTAACTTATTTCTACAGTTCTAGTACTGTGCCGAGAGCGCCTGACAGCTTGGGGAGCACCCATAGTCTGACTCCCCCCTCAGCAGCAGAATATAACAGTTCCTGATTTTGCCTAAATAACCTGTCAGGTTGCAAGGTAGGGAGGTAGTGGTAGGAAGCCGTGGCAGGGGGGCATCACAGGGGTCTCTTACTCCAGAATAGCCCATCTTGGGGGCTGCATAAAACCATCTCCCCTCTACCATGCTAAGCATGAGGTGAGTGTCACGTAAAATACGAGTAGCACAAAGATACCAGCAATCCTTTAGCACTGGGGGTTGTAAAATAGGATCATGTCGCAATTCGTATCTTCTCAAATCTGCATCTTTGCCACTGGTGTCCCTTGCTAAAAACAGCTGGATCATCCCCTAGTAACGCCTGGGTACCTAGGTATCTGCTGTGATCAGCAAGCATGCATGAAGTCAGCACAAAAGTGGGGAGCCAATATACTGAGCGTAGAAAGCAAAACCCCTTCTACACTCCATTGCAATGTTGTGAAAAAGCTGTGCAAGTATTCCCTGTTAACTCCCTCTAACTTCTTGCTGTGCACCTTAAAACAGGGGCAGAGCAGCAGAGTGTTAGGGAGAATTCTCCAGAATGGCTAATTTCCCTTATCTACTGAGTCCCTCAGCAGATTTGCTGGATTTCTGGGATCTATTTTTTCACCTGTTAAGAGTGTGAACCTTTTTTCTCACATGTGTTTTGCTGTGTGAGTTTATCATTTTCTTGTGTTCATAGACAGTGGAGCCTCACCTACTCCATAGGCATCATTTTTTTACTGTGTGTTACACAGCACCTTCAGTGCAGTGACAGAGGGTTGTCTTTTTGACTTCCCAGCTCCAACTCCATTTTCTGGGACTGACTTCTGTCTCCCAGAACATGTAAAGTTGCCGTTGACTTTATTAGTCTCTTTTAAAACTCACAGACCCAGTACAAACTATCTTGAATAGAGTTCTGGAAAGGGTTAATACTTATCCCTTTTTGTCTGTTTCTCTTGGAACATTGTTTCACTCCCTTTTCATTAAGACTTGGCTGGTGGCAGTGGTAACTACTCTATTTTTCCAAACCGCGGTTATCTTAAATAGCCTTGGTACTGTTTTAGGCTATCTTGGTAGCCTCAAACTTAAACCCGCTAGACCATATACTTTTTTACACGGTTCCGGATGCGTTTAGTCCCCATTTCTTTTTATAAAAGTCTTTCTCGTGTTTTACTCTGTGCGCCAAACGAGGTTTGGTTTGTTTGCTCGCCGTCCTTTCGCAGGCTTCTGCACAGAAGCCCTACTTAAGCACCTGTATGTCTGGGGGGACAGGATGTGAGGGAGGGGTTTAGGACTCCTGGCACAGGGTCTCCTTGGAGACCCATGTCGCACTATGATCTGATTGGCTGTGGTGATTGTCCCGGTGGGACAGCCACCCTGCTGTGTGATTGACAGCCAGGCTGTGTGAATGAGGGAAAACTGCATAAAAAGCAGGTCTCTGGGGCTGGAAAGGCAGAGTCGCTACTGGAACAAGAGAACCGAAGAGGAGCTGACAGAAGAGGACCCCTACCACGATTGAACCTCCTGGTGAAGCCCTGCTGCAGGTACAAATCTTCATACTCCAACGACAGGGAAGATCTGCAAGGAATCTTCTCCCCTTGATCTGGTGGGAACAACCAGTTTACCAAACTGCTCGTCAGGCCACCCTTCTCTGGTCAGATTTGCTGTACAGAGATACAGTGAACATTTTCTTGTGTTCATAGACTGTGGAGCCTCACCTACTCCATAGTTATCATCTTTTTACTGTGTGTTACACAGCACCTTCAGTGCAGTGATACAGGGTTGTCTTTTTGACTTCCCAACTCTTGACTCCATTTTCTGGGACTGACTACTGTCTCCCAGAACATGTAAAGTTGGCATTGACTTTATTAGTCTCTTTTTAAACTCACAGACCCAGTACAAATTATCTTAAATAGAGTTCTGGAAACGGTTAATACTTAGCCCTTTTGTCTATTACTGTTGGAGCATTGTTTCGCTCCCTTTTCATTAAGACTTGGCTGGTGGCAGTGGTAATTACCCTATTTTTCCTAGCACGGTTATCCTAAGCCTTGGTATTGTTTTAGGCTATCTTGGTAGCCTCGAACTTAAACCCCCTAGACCATATACATTTTTATATGGTTCCGGCTGGGTTCAGTCGCCATTTCTTTTTTAAAAGTCTTTCTAGAGTTTTACTCTGCGCACCAAACCAGGTTTGGTTCCTTTGTTCGCCGTCCTTTCGCGGGCTTCTGCACAGAAGCCCTCCTTAGGCACCTGCATGTCTGTGGGGGACAGGATGTGATGGAGGGGTTTAGGACTCCCTCCACAGGGTCTCCTTGGAGACCCATGTCGCACTCTGATCTGATTGGCTGTGGTTACTGTACCGGCGGGACAGCCACCCTGCTGTGTGATTGACAGCCTGGCTGTGTGAATGGGGGAAAACTGCATAAAAAGGAAGTCTCTGGGGCTGGAAAGGCAGAGTCGCCACTGGAACGAGAGAACCAAAGAGGAGCTGACAGAAGAGGACCCCTACCATGACTGAACCTGCCGGTGAAGCCCTGCTACATGTCCGAATCTTCATACTCCAACGACAGGGAAGAACTGCAAGGAATCTTCTCCCCTTGAGCCGGTGGGAACAAACAGTTTACCAAACTGCTCGCCAGGCCTCCCTTCTCTGGTCGAATTTGCTGTACAGAGCTTCAGTGAACCGGATTGCCAGGAGGAACTGACCCTTCTTACACGCACCTTTTATTCGTTGCTTTGCTCTGCTGCTGGTTTCTTCCCTGGGCAGTGTAGGACCCTCCAGTCTTCCTACTTCATGTCAGTCCGACAGTCGCTTCAGGAACCTGCAGGAACTGCCAGGAACGTTCGCCTCAGCTACAGCCTTCTTCTCCATTTAAGGTACTGTTCAAATCCTGTTGTTCGTTTCATCCAGCCGCGGTGAAGGTGTGTGAAACCTTTCGCCAATCCGAGGGCTTGTCCTTCTCCATTCTTTAAACTAACTTTTCTGCCGACCAACTTCGTCCTGAACTCTTGGCAAAGACTTAACCACAAACTACCCTGAACTGTGTGATCTTGAGCAAAGACTTTGGTCCATTGACTATGGGCCAGGCCCCTTTAATTTGATTTCCTCACTGTAGTTCCTTTTTCTAGATTGCCCTGCTTACTTACTTGTTGGTGCAGCTTAATTCTTGTCTAACTTTGTCTTTCCCTCCCTTTTAAATTGCTGGAGTGCCATTTTGCTCACACTTCGTTTTGAGCCTAACTTGTCCAGAATCTATTGGGTGTGGTGAAGTGTATTAAGAGTGTGATTTTTCAACTGCTTTACTTTAGTGAAATGTTTTATAACTGATGTGTAAATAAATGTATATTCTTTTACTCAGAAACCTTGAGTCAGTGTTTGTTTGAATCATAGTAAGTGCTGTCCTTTGTGTAACTATTGATACTGCTCACTTACTCTTGAGATAAGTCTGGCTGCTCAGCCATTGCTACCACTTTACTGTGTAGTACAGGCTTGTACCAAAGGTGAATTTGTGCTCTCACTTGTAGTCTAATTGAGTGTGGTGTTCCCAAAGGGTACTGCATATAATTCTGCCTAAAACAGAGATTGGATATGCTCCGTTCCATCAGGCAGATGGCAACAGACAAGTCCCGACAAGCCCTTTTTTACGCAGCAACAGTTAGAAGTGGCAGCAACACCAACAGAATAGCAACATCTGCCAACTGGCCACACCACCAGCCGCTCTGCAAGCACTCTTGGAGCAAGATTTTTTGAAAGCCAGCACGGTGCAAGGGTTTGCTCCTCCCAGCTCGCTCTTAGAATCTGCAGGGCAACAGCCTGCTCATCAGTCGCTCCAAAGCATTCTGCTGCTCTTGGAGCTACAGTTTTTGAAAGTCAGCACGGTACAAGGGAATGCTTCTCTCAGCTCCCTCTTGGACTCCGCAAGGGCAACAGCCGGCCCACCAGCCGCTCCACTAGCGCTTTGCTCTGCTAGAAGCTTGAGATTTGTAACGCTGGTATGGTGCAGGAAAATGCTCCTCCCAGCCCGCTCTCAGACTCCGCAGGGCAACAGCCCGCCCACCAGACACTCTAAAAGTGCTCTGCTACACTTGGGGCTTGAGTTTTGTAACGCAGGCACGGCACAAGGAAATGCTCCTCCCAGCTCGCTCTCTGAATCTGCAGGGCAACAGCCCACCCACCAGCCGCTCCACAAGCGCTCCGCTGCCCTTGAGTTTTTTAACGCTGGCACAGCATGGAGAAATAATGTCTTTTCTTTGATGCTCTTAATCTTCTGGTTCCTCCACATTCAGAAATATATTTTTCATATCCATATGATTCAAAGGGCTTTTCCATCTCCTTAGAACAGGTGGTCTGCAAACTTTGGTGCTCCAGATATTTTGGACTACAACTACCATTAGCCCTAGCCAGCATAGTTAATGCTGAAGGATCAGGGAGTTGTAGTCCATACACTTGGTGAGACGCAAGTTACAGAGAACTGCCTTAGACGAATGGTGGGATATAGTAGACGTTGTGGCATGATCCATGTCAGGATCTTTACCCGGATTGACCAGAAGTCTGAACAGTGACCTCATCCTGGAGTATCTCTTGCCAGAGCATGCAGCCGCTGACATTGTAAAGTTACACATTTCACCATAGAAACACAGCTTACCTGAGATGCCCTCTATTACTTTAGCCAGTCTGTGGGGCAGCGTACATCTTTGGAGATGATGTCATCTCTGCTGCCACCAGGATGGGTTTGCCTGCAACCAGCCTTTTCACGACTGCCACAAACAGATTCTCCTAACTCTGCTCCACTAGAACCCTGAATCCCCAAAAGGATTGGTGTTAGCCCCCCTCTCATGGGGCCGCTCCACGCACACCAAAAGACCACGCAGGAGCCATTGTGCTCTATAACCTCCTCTTTATTCCTCCATACTCTTACTGATCTGCCTCTTCCTTTGCCCCTCCCTTTCCTCCCGCTTCCCGCTCACTCCCATAGTCCTGGGCTCCCCTCTTAAAGGGGCTCTGTCCATTTTCCCACTTACAACACCTCCCCCTTGCTTAACATGATACTTCCGGGGTCACATTTGCTCGATGAGACGTTGGGGTCTCTTTGTGGCTCGGTGGGGCCTGCCTGGTTGCTCGTGGGTCTCTTCCACGCTCTCTCGTTGCGGTGCTTCATAAGTGTTTGCTCTCTCCTTTTCTTTCCTCTCGATCGCTTCTCCTTTTATTGGTTCCTGCTCTTCAGAGTATAGCTCGTGGAGGAGGGAGTCCTTTGGCGTCATTTTGCCGTAGTTCTCTGTCATAGTTGTCACCTGCTCTCTGTCCCTTGTCGCTAGGATGGGGTCTGCGCGGTTTGTCTGTCCTCTGGTTTTGTTTTCTTCTCCCGCATCTTGCTCCGGCACGTGGTCCTTCTTGTGGGTTGCTCCGAATGACCTATAGTGAATGCTGATGAGTGCCTGCTGTAGTGCTGTCCGGATGCTGAGACGGCTGTGCCCTATGGCGGGACTCGGTATCATGCGGATGGCGTTAGACACTCTGTGGCCTCCTTGGGTTGGGTCGCATCGTGACGGACCTTTTGGCTGCAGTGTCTGTGCGGTCCTCCATTGACCGGCATGGTCCTGGAGTTTGTCTAGGGGTTTTTCTTCCGCCCGTGTCTGGTACAGTTGCCTTGTACCAACGTTTCCTGTGGCTTCCGCATTCCCTCCCCCGTATGATATCTTGAAGGGTTCTGGGTGGTTGTGAGACTCATAGTTCTCTCGCAGGACGGGTGAGGTTCGTGTGTCAAGTGCTGGTCCGTCCTCTTTTGGGTGGGTCAACCCAGGGTGGAGGGGGTGTGCATGCCCGTGATGTCTAGAAGGGCTGGTGTTCACGGTCTCTATGTTTTTCCCGGTCTCTGACAGTGCCATCGGTAAGTTCGGGTATCTTTCCTGGGCAGGTGGTATCGGTCGATATGCAGCACTTGTGGGTGCTTGTGTTCCGCATTTTGCTTGAAGGTGACCTTCCTAGCCACAGCGCCAGCATGTTCGTCCCAAGGCTGAATATGTGTGTGTGTTTCCAGCCCCGCCTGTGGAATTGCTCTTTGCTTGGGTTTTGTTGCCGGTGTCTTCTGAGTTTATGCTGTCTCCAGGGTTGAGTGGCCTTGGACTGTTGCGGTTGCCTTTCCGTGAGGGCCGCGATGGCGTTGCGTTCAACTTGCCTCTCAATGGTGGTTGCCTGTGCGTCAACTCTCTCGTAGGTTTTTGCCAGATTTAGTATTTTCGCTAGGGGTAGGGGCTTTATGAGAAGGTGTTTTCTGAATGTTGACGAGGTGCACCCTTCTATGATCCTTAATCTTATGGCTTCTTCGTTATTGAAGTTGGTGAAGTCGCAGTCTCCTATCTTTTGCTGGAGACGTATGATGAACTCCCCAATCGATTTGTGTGGACGCTGCCTGTGTTGGTTGAATGCAAGGCGTTCGTAGTCTTTGTTGGATCCTGTTATGAGTTTGTCGTTTAGTGCACCTAGGAGACGTGGGTACGTGGTTTTGTCTGTAGCTGGGATTGTCTTGATGATGTCCTTTACCTCTTTTCCTACCAGGTTCCTAAATATGCTAATTTTGTTTGGCGGGTCTTTGTTCCCAATTGCACCTAAAAAGTCCTCAAATTCTTCCATCCACTCTTCCCATCGTTGGCCCTGGTCGTGTGGTGGGTTTAATGTGAAAGGGGCGGGTCTCCTCATTAGGCTTGCGTGAGAGGAGGGTGCTCCTGGTACTGGTGGTTGGGCATTGGTGTCCGCTGCATCCGGGGCCGACATGATGGTGTCGCTTGGTCTGCTTTCGTTAGTCCGGTGGCACGTGGGCGTTGGTCAGTTAACTCTTGGTGTTATGTCTTCCTGATTGGGTCTCACGTGGGAGGCACAGGCTTTCTTTCTTTTGTTGTGGTTTGGCTGGTTTAGCTGTATGGTCTCATTAAATGTTGTGTGTGGGGGGGCACAGGGTTTCTTTCTCCCTCGTAGCGTCACAAACTCCTTAATTTTTGAATGACATTTGGGGAGACACGGGGTTTCCCTCCTTCTTTGGCTTTGGGAGTCCCTTTTATTGTTTTGGTTTGTCTCTGTTGTCTGTAGGGGTGTCACTCATGGGAGACACAGGGTTCCTCTCTCTGCTGTGGCGGTCTCTGTCGCACAATTGCTTTAATGTCACACGGGGAGACACAGGGATTCCTTTCTGCCGTAGCGTTCTTAGCTTATTATCCCCTTGGGTGTCACGTGGGGAAACACGGGGATTCCTTTTCTGTATGGTGGTCTCTGTATTATTTTATGTGTCACGTGCGGGAGACGCGAGGTTCCTTTTCCCCCTTTTTTTTTCGACCCCCGACAGAACACCTTACTTGTTGGGGTTACAGTTGCCGCGGTCCTTTTATTCTCCTCCTCTTGTTGCCGCCGATGGATGAAGCGGGCAAACAGCTGGGCCTGCTGCGCTATCACGGTTGCTGCAGGCGTGGTCTTATCCTCGCTGTTCAGCGGCTCCGTAGCCTTGGTGGCGGATCCTCTTCCTGCTGGGATCCCCTTGTGCGTTGGCCTCCCCCTGCCGTTGGATTCGTTCCGACGGCTCTGCTGGACTACCCTTGGCGGCTCCTCCTTCAGCTGGTCTTCGGTCGGCGGTCCTCTCTGCTGTCGGGGTGGGCTCCCGCGATGTCTTCCCTCTGCTGGGCTGCGTCCTGCGGTCCTCTCTGCTGTCGGGGTGGGCTCCGGCGACGTCTTCCTTCTGCTGGGGCTGCGTCCTGCGGTCCTCTCTGCTGTCGGGGTGGGCTCCCGCGACGTCTTCCTTCTGCTGGGCTCACGGACCCTCCTCCGGAGCTTCATCTGCTGCGGGTGCACGGGTCCACCATCCCCTCCGCTGCTGGGCGCCCCTGTTCATGGCGGGCACACGGGCCCCAGGTGCTGCTGGGCACACCGGCCTCCACCTCCTCAGCTGCTGGGCGCGCAGGCCCTACCACCCTTTGGGCGCACGGACCCTGCCGCTCACGCGGGCTCGCAGGCCCGATGGTGCTGGGCACGCAGGCCCACTGCGGGCACTCAGGCCCCT
Source organism: Ambystoma mexicanum (assembly GCF_040938575.1). NCBI lineage: Eukaryota > Metazoa > Chordata > Amphibia > Caudata > Ambystomatidae > Ambystoma > Ambystoma mexicanum. The sequence goes on along the minus strand of NC_090935.1, from coordinate 710,958,808 downwards.
TATAATTGCAGGGCGCTCTGGGCCACCTCTGTTCCTGGGCGCACGGGCCCACTGCAGGACACACGGGTCCACCACGAGGGCACACAGGCACGTTACTCTGGGTGCGCAGGCCCGCTGCAGGGCTCACGGGCCCACCTCCTACTGCCGGGCAAGCAGGCCCCGTTGCCACTGGGCACACGGGCCCCCATTACTGCTGAGCGCACAGGCCCCCGTCGCTGCTGGGCACACGGGCCCCCGTCGCTGCTGGGCACACGGGCCCTCCATTGTTGCTGGGCGCATGGGCCCTTCACTGCTGGGCACACGGCCCTCATCGCTGCCGGGCACACAGGCCCCCGTTACTGCTGGGCACTCGGGCCCTTCACCATTTGCTCCGCGGCGCGGGACGTTTCCCTTCGTCGCCAGTTGTTAGCCCCCCTCTCATGGGGCCGCTCCACGCACACCAAAAGACCACGCAGGAGCCATTGTGCTCTATAACCTCTTCTTTATTCCTCCATACTCTTACTGATCTGCCTCTTCCTTTGCCCCTCCCTTTCCTCCTGCTTCCCGCTCACTCCCATAGTCCTGGGCTCCCCTCTTAAAGGGCTCTGTCCCTTTTCCCACTTACAACAATTGGGACAGGCTTCAATCTTTGGTACTCCCTTCTGTACCTCGGGTTACGTGTCTTGATCATTACTTTCTTCTGTGCGCTTGCGCGGCCCTGCTGCCAGCGTGTCACTTAGCTTCTGTATAGGCAGAAAAAAAAGCAGGATGTGCCCCAGGCCCTTGCTACCTTACAGGATGTGATAAGAGAAAGGCCTAGAATGATCAGGTACTATGGGCTAGGAAGACAACAAAAACATGTGGTTTCTGCCTAGAGAGTAGGGGAACCCCAGAGCAGTGAGGGGTGGGGTGAAGAAAGTGACCCCCAGGAAATGGCTGCAGACACCGGAATAAATTAACATAATCTCTGTGTGCTGGCACGTGTCATTGGGGACATGCCAAAGTATCTTCCGCAGTGTGTGTTGTGACATATTAAACTGTATGCTTAAAAGTTAAAGTGGCAGTGAACCACAGCAATTACATCAAATTCAGGAATGAGGTGCAGCCATGCTAATGTTAATTTGGCTCGTGTCATTTTGTATCAGTTTCAGGAGAGACAGAGTGGTTTTGTGTGTAGCTAAGTGTTCCTCTTTGAGTGCCAATGGCGCCAATCATTAACTTTTGTTAGGGAGAATTCTCTTATAAGGCTAATTTCCCAAACCTAGTGAGTCCCCCAGCAGCTTTGCTGGATTTTTGGGGTTTGTTTTTTTCTCCTGCGAAGAGTGAGACTCTTTTTCTCCCACTCTTAGGCATGATTTGAGGTATGTCTTGGACATTTTGTGTGCTTATGGGCTATGGGGTCTTTTACTCCATAGAGTATCATCTGTTTTTCATGTGTGTTGCAGAGCACCCTTAGTGCAGTAACACAGGGGTGTCATAGTGACCCCCAAACATAGACTCCATACCCTGGGACTGACTACTGTCTCCCAGGGCATGTAAAGTCACCATTGACTTTACTAGTCCAAAATTATAAACAGAACAAGTACAAACCATCATATTGTGGAAGTACTGGAAAGGGTTAATTTGATTGCCCATGGGTCTGTTTTCGAGGGGGCATTGCCCAGACCCCTTTGTCGAGTTTCTGACTGGTGGCAGTGGTTACCATGCAAAATATTCCACCGGAATATTTCCAATGGGATTTTCCCATTGATTTTAAACGCACCACTTTTTGGTGCAATGTTAAAGATACCGCTGGTTTATTTATTTAATATTAAATCAATGGTTGGGTCTTTTTGCCAGAACTCTTTTCTAAAATGGCGTTTGTGTCTGTCTCTGTAAACAAGGGCGAGTCCTTTGTTCCACTTTTTGGCGGGCTTCTCGACAGAAGCCCTCCAAATGGTGCCACTCTGTCTGGGTTCCACAGGATGTGTGGGGAGGGGAATTGGCACCCAGGACTGCGTTGCCTTAGCAACCCAAGCCGCACTCTATTCTGATTGGCCCAGTGGTGAGCCGCCCGGCTCACAACTTAGCATGTGTGAGTGACAGCTAGGCTGTTGAATGGGAGTTTTTCTGCATAAAAGCAGAGCCTTTGGGACTGGAACTTCAGAAGTCGCCACAGGACCTAAGAATCTGAAGAGGGAAGAAGCTGAGCCATCTGCAACGACGACACCACCGGTGGAGCCCTGCTGCAACAAGCTCACCACTTTCCCAACAACAAGAGAAGATCTTCTGCTGGACGAGTCTTCTTCCTCTGAGTTGGTGGCACCAGCCAGTTCGCCCCTTTCGCCTTCCAAAGATGTCTCTTGGTCGAATCGCCCGTGCCAAGCACCCCGGGGGCCGGATAGCCAAGCTTCACCACTTTGACCGCAAATAAAAGGGGTTTCATCCCTGGGCAGTGCATCGACTCCACGTTTCCTCCTCGACGAGACTCTCTTCCCCTGGTCGAAACAACGAACTGCAACCACTGCCAGGAACAACTGCCACCGCTGGAGCTTCCTCTCTCTTTAAGGTACTTTGTTCTGCCTGGCCTCCCTTTCTTCGGTTTGCCCAAGCTGACCCTTGAATCCTTGACTTTCCAACTGGGTTGGCAACAGACCTTCTAACTTTAACTTCTTGAATCACCCCAACCTCTTTTGAACATTCTGCAAAGACTTTTAGCACATTTTAAACCGTGTGATCTTGGGCACATTTCGCTTTGCTCCATTTAAAGTGGGCCTGGCCTATGAACTTTGGCTCTACAGTGTATACTGCCTTTATTCCCTTGCTGAGAACTCCTAAAAGTGTTGGGACCTGTTTTATTTCTATGCTCTGCCTTTTTCCCTCCCTTTAACTTAACTATTGGAGTGTCATCTAGGTTACAAGCTCACATCTGCATTAACAAATCGTGGTGTTTTAACTCTGACTTGTCTAATAGTTATCAAGGGAGGTGTGTATACTTTACCTGACTGTGTTTTAACTTGCTTTTGATTTAGAGTGCTAGTGTATTGCCTAAAGTGTGTTTTAAATAAATAACCATATACTTTTGATACAAAGCTCTGGTCAGTGTTTGTTTGCTCTACTGTGTTTTTAGTCCTATTGTTTATACTCTATATACTGCCCTACTCTTCTTGAGAGAAGTCTGACTGCTCAGCCACAGCTACCAGGTAAATCTGGGTGGTGCAGACTGCTACCAATTGGGTTTAGTGCTTACTCCTGTAGTCTTAATCTTTTCGCAGTGTTCCCAAGGGAACTGCACAGGATTCTGCCTAACACTGCTGTACAGCGGTGGGATTTGTATTGAGTATACACTGTAGAGTGCTTCTGATACTTTAGTGCAACAAACCACAAAGCTTAGCACTGTAAAAGATATTTTCTAACAAGTCAACTATGGAAGGTTACAGCCAGGAATCCTTGTCTGCCAAAACTGCTGATTGTTTAAGAGTTCTTTGTAGACATAAGGATCTCCCTGCAAAAGGCAAGACAATGGAACATATTGAAAGATTGTTAGAAAACCAAAGTCTGGGTAGTGGTTCAGAGGAACCTACTTCCCCAGTAAATGTAACCAACAGTAATGAAGGTGATATGAATCAAAGTTTTGATATTAATGTTATAGAGTTGGAAGAGGAATGTGAGGCCAATGTAACTGTCCCCACTGGCATTCTGCCTGCTCTAGCACGTCAAGCTGTGTCTACTGGACCTTTGTCAGGTCCCACACTAAGTCCTGAATTCATTGAACTAGAGAAAATGAGACTTGAATTAGAGTTCAAAAGAATTAGTGCCCAATCTGAACAAAAGCACCAAGAACTAACGCTCAGAGAAATGGAGCTCAAGCATGAGCTAGAGATGAAGAAATTATCTGTTGAAAATACTTCTCTCCCCGGTTCCTCTAGGAGTTCCAGTCCCAAAAGACCCCAGATGCCTAAAGAGATTGTGGGTATGTATGAACCTAAATTGGATGTGTTGGATTGGTTGGCTATGTTTGAGTATAATCATGGGCTCCAGGACATCACAGGGAATCAGTTGCTTCCTTGGTTGTTCTCTAGGCTCCCCCCTGTTGCATCTGATGTGGTAATGGAGTTGGGGGAGGTGGATAGGATGGACTATGAATGTGTGAAGCTAGCTTTAATAGCTAGATTTGGGAAGACCCCTTCCCAGTACCTTAAGAGGTTTAGGACCCTCAAAAAGAATGATGGTAGCCCTTGGGCTACCTGGGTGAATGAAAGTTTGAAGAACTTAGAGGGATGGATTAAGGGTTACAGAGTGAACAATTATGAGGGAATGAGAATCTTGTTATGTTGGAGTCAATTCATGATGCCTGCTCTCCTGAACTCAGACAGCACTTAGCTGATTCAAAGGAAATAGATCCTAGGAAGCTAGCTAAGGCTGCTGACTTGTGGGTTGCCAACAGGGCTACTCACAAGGATTCAGGGGTCACTCAGAAAAAGGATGAGGGAAAGCAGCCACCAAAAGTGAATCCAGAGAATTCTAATACCTCCCATACCAAAGAGGGCCACAAACCACAACGTAACCAGGGTAAGCCACCAGGGAAACCCCATCAGGCTAGTGTACCTTCTGGTCACAAACCAGAAGGGGGTCAGAACAAGCCACCATTCCAGAGAGCATTTGGAACATGCTATCTCTGTGGGGCCACTGGCTAGATCAAAGGAGATCCCAGATGTAAGGGTAAACCTGAAGGGATCAGAACAGTCTCCTTAGCCTTCACTCCTGAGGAAGAAGTACAAGTGGCTAGTGCTCACTCTGAAGTTTTGCTGAAGAACCCTTGGGTCTTCAAGCAAGTGTGTCCTTAGAGCATATGGGTCTGGTTAGCAGCCAGAATAGGGAAATCTATGACTCCCTACCAGCAAACTCTAAAATATATTACATGGACAGTGTTCTCATCAATGGCCAGGATACACCTGCCAGGAGAGACTCTGGGGCTAACAGAACAGTAGTGGGTGAAAGCTTTTTCAAGCCTCAGGATATGGCTAAGGCACCCTAAGGTCCCACTAGAAATTCTGGAGGCACTGTCCAGATGGTTCCTATTCTACCAGCCCTCATTCAGTGAAATAACATGACAGTGAGGATTCCTGTCAGTGTTAAGACTGAAGTGCCTGGGAGAGTCATGTTGGGGAATGACCTAAGAACTTTAGTAGTAGTGTCCAGTACCCCCAGGCCTCACAGTATGGAACAGCAGAACCTAACCAAATTGGCTAGAGAGGCCACCTTAAGGGACCACTCTAAGCCTGTGGGAGCCTCTACAGAGAACCCCACTACAAGCCCTGGTGTTAGTAAGTTGACCTCTAACACAGGCACATTTCAGGCTAAAATGTTAGGGAAATGGGAGCCCGAACCAAGCTCCATCATTGTTCCCCCAGTTTTAGAGTCTTTGACTCCCCCTGCTTCTGAGGAAGAGGTGGAAAGACCAACTGGGCCCCTACCTAGGCCTAAGAGAACTGGTAATTCTCAGTAGTGGTGGAAAACCAGAAAAGAAAAGTCTAAGGCCAAAAACCTTCAGACTGTTGGACCTTCTACTGAAGACTCCAACTCAAATCCTAGTATTGGGAGTGAAACTACTGAAGTAGGTAAGGTAAGATCTAAGAGGAATGGGAAGCAGGTACATTGCCTAACCCCAAACCCTCCAACCAAGAGGCCTGAGATCCAACCTGCTCCAAACAGAGAGGTGGTGAGGAACCTTGGAGGCCCCTCTAGATCTAAGGGAATCCTGTATAAGGACCACTTGAAAAACCTAACACAGGTTCAGAGGTTGTACCAACTTCTAAGGGACTGGTCAACCAGATCCCCTATAGATTTAACAAAGAAGATGTTCCTCAAAGGGTTTGTAAGTCATATAGCTTACAAAGGAAAACCTTTGATGTTTCCATTGAACTCAGGTCAAGGTGTCACCACCAAAATGCTGATGGTCTCTCTAGGGTGTTTGTAACCGACTAGAGGTATGAGTTTCATCCAGGAGTGGATTCAATCCTCCTGTCCCTTAGTCTGGGGGGTGCGAGTGTTAGGGAGAATTCTCTTATAAGGCTAATTTCCCAAAACTAGTGAGTCCCCCAGCAGCTTTGCTGGATTTTTGCGGTTTGTTTTTTTCTCCTGCGAAGAGTGAGGCTCTTTTCCTCCCACTCTTAGGCATGATTTGAGGTATGTCTTGGACTTTTTGTGTGCTTATGGGCTATGGGGTCTTTTACTCCATAGGGTATCATCTGTTTTTCATGTGTGTTACACAGCACCCTCAGTGCAGTAACACAGGGGTGTCATAGTGACCCCCAAACATAGACTCCATACCCTGGGACTGACTACTGTCTCCCAGGGCATGTAAAGTCACCATTGACTTTACTAGTCCAAAATTGTGAACAGAACCAGTACAAACCATCATATTGTGGAAGTACTGGAAGGGGTTAATTCGATTGCCCCTGGGTCTGTTTCCGAAAGGGCACTGTCCAGTCCCCCCTTGTCGAGTTTCTGGCTGGTGGCAGTGGTTACCACGCAAAATATTCCACCAGAATATTTCCTATGGGATTTTCCCATTGATTTTAAACGCACCACTTTTTGGTGCAATGTTAAAGATACCACTGGTTTATTTATTTAATATTAAATCAACGGTTGGGTCTTTTTGCCAGAATTCTTTTCTAAAATGGCATTTGTGTCCGTCTCTGTAACTCTAACCAAGGTCGAGTCCTTTGTTCCACTTTTTGGTGGGCTTCTCCACAGAAGCCCTCCAAATGTTGCCACTCTGTCTGGGTTCCACAGACAAGAGAAGATCTTCTGCTGGACAAGTCTTCTTCCTCTGAGCTGGTGGGACCAACCAGTTTGCCCCTTTCGCCTTCCAAAGACGTCCCTTGGTTGAATCGCCCGTGCCAAGCACCCCGGCGGCCGGATAGCCAAGCATCACCACTTTGACGCGAATAAAATTAACACACCTTTTACCAATGGACTCCGCGGCTGGTTTCATCCCTGGGCAGTGCATCAACTCCATGTTTCCTCCTCGACGAGATCCTCTCTTCCCCTGGTCGAAACAATGAACTACAACCACTGCCAGAAACAACTGTCACAGCTGGAGCTTCCTCTCTCTTTAAGGTACCGTGTTCTGCCTGGCCTCCCTTTCTTCGGTTTGCCCAAGATGACCCTTAAATCCTTGGCTTTCCAACTGGGTTGGCCCCAGACCTTCTAACTTTAACTTCTTGAATCACCACAACCTCTTCTAAACATTCTGCAAAGACTTTTAGTGCATTTTAAAGCGTGTGATCCTGGGCACATTTCGCTTTGCTCCATTTAAAGTGGGCCTGGCCTAGGAACTTTGGCTCTACAGTGTATACTGCCTTTATTCCCTTTCTGAGAACTCCTAAAAGTGTTGGGACCTGTTTTATTTCTATGCTCTGCCTTTTTCCCTCCCTTTAACTTAACTATTGGAGTGCCATCTAGGTTACGCGCTCACATGTGTTTTAACAAATCGTGGTGTTTTAACTCTGACTTGTCTAATAGTTATCAAGGGAGGTGTGTATACTTTACCTGACTGTGTTTTAACTTGCTTTTGATTTAAAGTGCTAGTGTATTGCCTAAAGTGTTTTTTTAAATAAATAATCATATACTTTTGATACAAAGCTCTGGTCAGTGTTTGTTTGCTCTGCTGTGTTTTTAGCCCTATTGTTTATACTCTATATACTGCCCTACTCTTCTTGAGAGAGGTCTGACTGCTCAGCCACAGCTTCCAGGTAAATCTGGGTGGTGCAGACTGCTAACAATTGGGTTTACTGCTTACTCCTGTAGTCTTAATCTTTTTGCAGTGTTCCCCAAGGGAACTGCACAGGATTCTGCCTAACAGCTTTCCACTTCTATTCTCCGCTCCCTCCTTACTTCATCTTATTACATGCACCTGCATATTTGTAGCTGCTGTATAAGTGGACTCCATCAGCTCTGTTGCACGCCGAATTGTCTGCACTGCATTGTGCGCCACCAGCCCAGTTGCACATTGGATTTATCTGCACTGCCTAGACCAACACAGTTCTTACCTCTCCTCTTTATCACCCCTCTGCAGCCTAGCCATCACCCTTCCCCATGCATCACCAATATGTGCTCCACTTCCATCCCTCTTTCCAACGCTTATTTCTTACCCCCTCCTTATTACCTCTCCTCTACACACCTCGCTCCATCCTTCAGCTTCCCCTCACCCACACCTCTCACCTATAACATCTCTGCCTTGTCTTGGCCCCCTAAGGGCAGCCAAACTATGGACCCACACCGTACTTATGCCGCCTGCCACATTTGTGAACAACACCCATCACTGGCCTTATTGGGCTCCACAGACCTTTGGCATGTGCTACACCAGCTCCCCTATCATCTTCCATGTGTCCACCTCACCACCACCACTCTGCCACTCCCCTAACCCAAAGAGGCCCATCTCTAATATTGAGATCTCAAATCTCAAATGAAATGTGGTCTCATTAATGTGTGATCGATATGTGCCCACGCTCCCACATCCATGACCTTATTGAAACCAACCAACTAGATATCATTGAGATCATTGAAACATGGATCCATACTGCCTTCACCCTGGCTATTCCTCTGGGATACACCATTTTTACATCAATTTGCCTTCTTAAATCAGGTGGCGGAGAGGCACTCATTGTCAAAACTGATTTACCTATCAGAGAAATCCCTATCTCACCCAGGCTAGGTTACGAAATCCTACTCATCCAAATGACGCTCAACCCCACCACTACCGTTATTGTTTTACTTCTTTACCGACAGCCTAACCTACAAGGTACTCCTGAATCAGACATCCCCATGCTTCTCACCCCCTTCATCAAACCCTCCACTTCACTCCTCCTACTTGGAGATTTAAACCTGGGTTTCAATGACCCCTCTGATACTCAGGCCACCACCTTTGCTACCTCTCTCTGTGAGAAAAACCTCATCCAATTGGTATCCGCACCTACAAACATCAACGGCCAAATCTTAGACTGGATCCTAACCCTTAATGCTAATGTCACCATCACAGCGCACAACCCCCTACCCTGGACTGACCACTCCCTGAATGAGGTCAACAACACCCATGCCCAGAATACTTCCAACTCCACTACGCACATATTCTAGCTCGCAACACCCACAGATGCACTGAAAATACCCTCGCATACACTCTACTTCAACTACTTAATGCCCATGACAGCACTAATAGTGATCTACACTCTCTTGCTACCTACATTAACCAGACCCTACTGAACACATTAGATGTTCAAGCCCCCCTCCCCCTTTATACTAAAAATACCCAAACAGACTTGACGTACTAACAGGTTGTTCACAGAAGAGGTGTTCTCACTTAGCAAAATAAAATGGGTCCAAGAACATATTTGGAGAATACACCCTACTGTAGCAAATGAAGATGCCTTTTCTGCTACGGCTATCTTTTACCAAGACTAATTCCTATAACACTAGGATATCCCACGCCAGTTCTAACGCCAAAGTGATCTTCACCATCCTCAAAGAGCTAGAACACCCTGCTCCCACCTATTTCCCAACTCCCTATAGACAAAGCCTGGTGCACCACCACCCAAACTGCACTACCAGGCAAAATACTTAACCTTACAAATAAAACCATCATCAATAAAACTCAGCTTGCCGCCAAACAGAGCATCATCATGGCTCCCATACATATCGACCCTGAGTTAACCTGTTACCGTAACTTTCTTCGAATACCATTTCATCAAATGAGATTTCACTGAATTTATTTCACCGAAAATGGTAGGGGAAATGGTATATGTGTAATGCATAATAGATGGTGTGGGGTAAGGGTAAAAGTTAGGATAGGGAGAGGTGAGGGGGGCTGCAGCGGTTTCCCCCGCATGATAAAAAAGAAAAGTATGAAAAGTCAAAAGTAGATTTCGTTTTTCTGTGAAATCTCCATTAGGTGAAATATTTTCGAAGAAATCACATACATCTGAGTTGACCACCAATATCGCCCCCTTCCATTTCTCTCCAGTCACCTCTACTGAAACTATCAATATCATCAAGCTTCTTAAACCGTCTAACTGCAAAGGTGACTCTTGCCTTGCCCACATAGTGAAACTATGCACCAACAATCTTGCTCCTGCTATCGCTAACTTCATAAATGCCTCTTGCAACTGTAATATAGTCCATACCAGCAGTAGAGAGGCATGGATCTCCCTGCTACTCAAGAAGTCCACCCTTGAACTAGCCCTTCCTACCAACTACAGACCTATCACCACGGTCCCCTTCATCCTGACAATTTTGGATCACACTGCATACTCCCAAATCCAAAACTTCCTTGAACAAAACCACTTATTGGGTTACCGATAAATAGGCTTTCGCCCAAACCATAGCACTGAATCAGTACTCCTCGACCTCAAGATTCAATTAGGCAATATGTGCCACTTAGGTACTCTCACTATCCTTCTCCTTCACCTCTCTGCAGCATGTAATCGTGTTGGTCATGACATCCTTTGCCAACACTTCACCACAAAGTTTCACTTCTCCACTAACGCGGTTTCCTGTATTAAATCCTTCCTCAGCGAGTGCACCCCATGTGTCTTCATTGGTGACGCTGCTGATCCTATTCATGTCCCTTTCTGTGTGCTCAAGATTCCTGCCTCTCACCCACTCTCTATAATATATTCACCAAACCTCTCTTTGGCCACCCAGACAACATAGGTATCCCATATACTAACTTTGCAGACGACACCCAGATCCTCGACCCATCTCAGGTGACCACACTCTTGACTCTGCCGCCATGAATCGGATCTTTGGCATTACACAGAACTGGATGGCTAACCACCATCTCTGCCTCAATGATGACAAAATCGAACCACTTATTGTGGGCCCACCTCATTGACTAAAGAACCTTGACCCTGCCTTTTCTGCCTTCAACACCGATGGCATCACCATCCTAGCTTCCAAACAGGTAAAAACTTTAGGTGTTTATCTGGATGCTGAGCTCAACATGACCAAACAAGTGAATGTCCTTTCATTATTCACAGCCCACACAACTAAGCTCATTAAACTGTGCAGGCATTTTTTGTCAACAGACAACTGCATCACCCTCTCTAAAGTCATCACAGGCAGTAAACTGGACTACAGTAACTTCCTACCTATGGGTACTTTGGTCAAGAACCACACCAAACTTCAACAGCTGCAAAATAAATCTCTACTAGCAGCATTGGGACTATAACGTTCGGGTCACATCTCACAGGCCAGACGTGGCGTTCATTGGCTCCCTGTCAAAGCACACGTTGTCTTTAAAATCCTATCCATCATTCACTGCTGCATCTACAACGCTGCACCCATCTACCTCGATCATCGCATTTCCATAAAGTTTGCTTCCCGCCCACTATGGTCCTCTTCCGCCCTCTCTCTCCTTACCCCCAGATTCAAAAGTGAGCGTGCAGCTGGATCTAGGTTAAACCTGGCTGTTCAACAAATATGACTGAAGATACATATCACTCTTAGTAATTATATATTTACCTCTCTATTTTTCTGGTACAAGCTCTGTGATACCCCTGGGTTTGGGCGCTACACAAATGTAATAAACAAATGAATAAATAAGGTCACATTTAATATTGTAATCCCAAAACTCCAAATTCCAGGATGCTGTTGTGAAGTGGGACACTGCCCCTGAATTTTGGTTTATGTGCTGTCAGTTACTCATTTCCTTCAAGTATGCTGCTTTACCATCAGTTCTAGGCAGGTGGTAATTCTAATTTGTTTTCTTGTCGTTTAAAAAAGCTATGAAGATGCAGTTACACCGTTGTGAGTTCTTCATGCAGACCAACATTGTGAAGAGCACCGTTTTAACACATTGAGGAATCGGCACATTGCTTTTAACGGTAATGACTACCCAACATAGCTTTACAATGGCTTTCCCATAAGGTTGCCAAGGTCTCTCTGTTACAAGGCTATTTGTATTACTTTAACCCACAGTGGGACAAGCAAAACAGTTGTTAGAACTGGAAACATCCCAAAGAAGACATTTAAATGGCGCTTTTTGTGCACATGAAGTCAAATGCCCGTCGCAAATGCAAGCAAGAGTGTCTTTGACGGCAAGTGGAAGTCGCCTACTAACTCAAGACGTACGTTCAGCACGGTAATTTCCCGTGGTTAATCGCACATACCGTTGTGCTTAAAGTCCGAGTGACCTTTTCATGCATGGTCGGCACCCTAACTGCTCTTAATGGGGTGCGCCTTTTCGGCTGGCAAGACAGATGTGCGGTTTTGTTGGCATTTGCGGGAACGCGCAAGCGATTACAGCTGCAGTTGTTTGCTGCATGGAAAATGAGAGGATGCTTCATAGAGGCGCGCGGCGTGATACATCTTGTCAGCGCACTTGGCATTCTAGCCTAGCCTCGCCGCCATTACCCACGCATAAACAGGGAGATTGCGCTCTTGAAAAAAGGTCATTCCTTTTTTGATTTACGATATCCCGGCACTATAAAAATGCTTTGGGGAAACTTTCTCCATCAACCACAAAGTTCCCAGGCTTACTGGGAATCAGACTACGGTCAAGATAAATGTCTGTTGAGAGGGAAGAAGATCTAGTATTTATTGAGGGAAAAACGTATGCTGCCGTGGGTGCTATAGGCCGTAGCCCGCAACTGCCATGCGTGTTTGTCAGGGGCTCAACGAAACCTACATTTCGGGCTGGTGGTGTGTGGGGGGATGGTGGGGGCTGTTAACATGATGGGAGGGGCTACTTCAAACACTGGGCGTGGTTAACTTGGAGGATCCACCCTTTGTGCTCTATCCCCAAGGGTCATCTGGTGTGGGGACCAAGTATCAAACGGTACATTTGAAAGTGCAAGATGCCAGTAAGAATGAAAATGTTATTGGATTTAATGTTAATGTTAAAGGTATTTGTACCACGCACTGTCACCACCGGAGTGGTCCCCAGGCGCTCTGGCGGATCTGAAAAGGGCAGGAGTGGGGTGGTTAGTAGGGTGTAGCGGGAATAGGAAAGTGAGACTTTTGAAGTCCTGTTGGCAGCTTCATTTCGGTTTGCACCGTTCACTGAGCTTAAGTGCAGTTTTCGGGTCGGTGCGACTTCCCAGTGTGCTGTTGTGCCAGGTTACGAGTTGTTTGTCTGTTGTTGCAATTTGGTGAAGCACGTGCAGATTGCTGTTCTAAGTCCAATTGTTCGTAAGAGTTCAAAAGTCTGATCTTCACTCTGCCAGATTCCTTGCAGGTTGCGGATTTGACTACGCCGACCCGAGATGAGGTGAGTACCCCCCTATGGTAAATCAGGTAAGTCTTTGGGGGTGGTTTGTATTGCCCTTGCTCACCTATCTGTTCTTGTCTCCCCCAGGTGTTGAAGAATGGCCTGGAGATGCTGGATTCGCGATGGAGTAAAGGAATGCAGCCACGGTTGGTGAGTTCAGCGCGGCTCTGCAAGGTGCGTGGCAATGCACCTGAGAAGGATTCTCTCTTCCAGATCGACGATGTGCTGGATCAAGGATTCAGGTAAGGGTTTTGTTCTGACCTCTTCTCCTTCTCCTTTTCTTGTTTCAGGTGTTCCAGGGCTGAAGCGGGCGTGGCTGAAGACTGGAGCTGCTGAAGACATGGTGAGCGTTACGCTGCAGCAATCAGAATAACGTGAAGCACGTGTGGCTGTCCGGGTGTGGCTTAAATAGCCTTGGAAGAAGTCCCAGGTAAGTATTCTTCCACAGCCCCACCTGAGAGGAAAGGAGTCCCTGAGGTAAAGTAGTCCCTTTAAGCCTCATTTGGCTTGTGGCTTCGTGCAGCATGGTCTGCATCAGGTAGGTATGCAGCATGGTCTGCAACAGGTAAGATTTCTGTAATGAGCCTGGCGCCCATGGCACCAGGACTGACTTTATTCTTATGAGCGTGGCGCCATAGGCGCCAGGACTGTAGCCAAAGAGCCCCTAACTGGGGTTTTTGGGCATGCTTCAAGTGGCATGATACCTGCTTCCGGGGTTGCTGGGCCTGGTCTGGCTTTCCGGGGGCAGGCATCGTGACACTAACCTCCACACACACATTTCACTCACTCCCCTGCACGCAATCTGGCTCCAAGGTCTCCACCTCGTTTTTAACTATAATTTATTCCTCCCAGCACCTTGCAAAACAAATCATATAATTGTAGCTCAAAGACATGCAATGTCCATCTTCTTTGAACATTTCAGGACTTGCTCCTTTGGGGTTGGTGGTCAAAGGGCACCGAATGCAATGAAATTCAGTCAGTTGAGGATTAGTCAGTTATATCGGCTATAACGCGTGGTCTCCTGGGGATGGGATGGGTGATTCTTTGGTCAGTGTGAGATAACATACACACCAGGAGCTGGTATATGATCGCAGCCTTGTAGCTCACATTCCTTGCGGATAGGAAAACATCTTTGCACAACTGTTCGAACAATAAATGAGCTTTATGATGGTCGGGGGTGTGGGCTGTTCTCAAGCGAGCTCGGGCATGGCTGGAGATTTCCCTCGTCTCGCAATTTGAGCATAGTGCATGAAATGCTGCATTCGCCGCACAGGTCTTGTCTCTGAACTATGATTACTGTCATCTACACAGAATGCACTATCATCTATAAAAAATGTCAGTCTTGCTCACGCCTTGGTCTAGACTATGTGGATTGATTATATTGGGGTGAGGTCCTACCACTATCCCTGTAAAGACCGGAGGGTGTATCTGTACTCATGCCCTCTATATGGCAGAGTAGAAGCACAGAGCACCCCAGCCAAGATTCTCTATTTGGTAGAATGGACGAGCAACCAAGGCTTAAGCTCTCAGGAGGTGATGCAAGCTGGTTCTTAGGTACAGTGTAGTCCCCAAGCCCCCACAAAGGAATGTCCACACACTATGATATGTGCTACCTCAGTTTTATATAAATAAGGTTCAAGATGTATACATCGATTAATAACAAACTTTTTACTCTGGCAATTCTAATATGGCAAATATATGCAATGTCTATGTGGTACCACACTTAGCTATTGACTCCTTTAAAATGCTGACAGTTCCGATGGCATACTAATCAAACAGTAATGTGGATCAGCATAGGACATAGGAAGGAAGACAAGTTAGTTTAAACAATGGCAGAATACTTTGTCCAACTACCAAGACACAGTTCTCTGGGAGGATCCCCCCCGTAACCTGGCCAAACTGTAATAAAGAGTATTAACAAGCACAGTCCATTAATGTTAAAATAGTCTTGTTTCCTGGTCAAAATGTTCAACTACCCCAATGTACCTGAGTTAGAAGAGCTTTTTCGATGGTTCGTTGATGGATACCTCATGAGTGGACTCCCTTTAAAGCAGGAGCCACAGGGAAGAAATGTGCTCATCGTCGATCGATCGTGGATGTCTTGAGAATATGAGGTGTGCGGTGCGCCTCAATGTAACGAGTTTGGTGCCGCAAAGAAAACTCGGTGAACAACGCAGGACCAGCAGTAAGCGTCAGGCATTGGCGTCGACGATTGAGACTCGACCACGGCTGTATTTCGGATCTTCACTCGTCAGTGTCTTTGTGGACTTCAGGAGGTGGGAAACCCACCGGTGGACTTTCCTTGGTTGTCAACGACCTCGACTTTCTCTGGTGGGACAAAGCGGTCAACAGTGATGGCAAGGGAGCCCTTCCTTCAATGTTCTTAGGCAAGGTGGAGCATTGCGACTCTGGTCATTGAGCAGCACAGCGTCAAACTATCCCCATTTCTGGGCAGCATGTCTCGATAGGCTTCCAGCAGTTACGGAAATCCTCTGAACCTCGGTCGACAGCGATGGATGTCAATGGCCTCGATGTCCCGGTGCTTTAATATCAGGTTTCTCGGCAGACTCCGTCTCCGGATGACAGCCTTTCGGGACTGACTTCCAGGGTGCCTCAATGAAGATCAGCTTCTGTATGATGTTACCTTGTAGCTTGGGGAGAGGTCTCCTAGCCAGGTTCTCTCTTGGACCAGTCCTAGACAGACTAGACAGCTTTCAGATTGGGTCAAAGGAAAGCAGCAGCAATTCTTCTTCTTCCAGATGGGCTTCAAGGATAAGCAGCTTCAAGTTTCAACTTCAGTTTATGAACAAATTGGGAAGTGAGAGGTCCCCAATTATACACATCTGTCCATCATTCACACTGCTGAGCCAAGCTCAGTCTACCAATCAGACAGAAGGGCAGTCATACAGGCAGGCATGCAGCCAATCAAGCTAACAGTGCATTCAGGCTATTCACTTCAACCCAGACACCCCTAATAAGGAATGTGGATTGGGGCAAGAACCCAACCTTTCAGTACACCACACTGCATTCATGTCAGTTTAAGGCAGGGATGTCTCATTCATTGTGTCACACAGACACACACACAGACTGGACACTGATAAGAAGGAATGCATATTGGTCACACACTCCATTCACCCAGGTCCTACCCCAAGGGTGTGCCCTCAACATACAGTCACTGGGAAGGCTCCAGCCAGTCAGGGTTGAACTTCCCCACACTACCATATATGGTTCTACCGCCTAACAGCCAGTCAGGGGAAGGGACATAGTCAGGGCTTCCCAGGACTTTGGGAAACAAGGTAACAGGCAATAGAAACCAAGTGGCCCTATGGGCCATCTTGCCTTCTATCAGGAATCCATTGATTCCTATGGCATGGCCTGGGTATCCCAAAAAGGAGGCTACTCGGAGCACCTGTCAAATTTAGCATGGAGCTGACACCAGCCCATACCCTGCTCTGTGGGCCACACACAGGTGCCCAAAAACATACACAAGGCATACAGAGTTCTACCCCCACCCATGGGGTCTCTGTTGACCACAACCAAAAATAGGAAGAGCTGAACTGCCAGCAGAAAACAACACAGAACACACATGATAAGGGAATATAGGACAAGGACATGGAGGCCCTGTTCCTCCAATGCATTTCCAGCATCACAGTCCCCCTCCCGCTAGCCCATCATAGTGTTTCGAATGCTGCTCGCCTTACTCTAAAGCACTTAGGGGATGGGACAGGGTTGCCCCCTTCCCAACATTTCCCCTTTTGTTACTTCTACAGTAACAAACTCTTTAATACCTCTCTTCTCACGTTGTCTCCTTTCTGCCTCCACATATGGCTGTGTCCCCTTTATTGGTACCCACGCCCTGAATACTGACAGCAAACTCCCCCCCCATGCTCATATTCCTCAGGTGAGAAAGTTATATAGATGCATCCCCCATTAGGTCCACCCAAACCTGTGTATAATTCTCTATATCAGGGGGTGGAGTAATGATAGCGTGGTATAGGTGATCAGCTTCATTTACATACAGATCGGGAGCATTTTATGCTTAGGGCCCCACTATGAGAGATAAGTCTGTACTTCAATATCTTTTGGCTCGGAAGGTGCTTTTGAAACTCCAATTCATACCATAATTCTTGTGCTATTGGGTTCCACATTGGCACAACATGAAGACCCAGTTGAAAGGTGCAGAAAATAACAAGGATGAACACAATGATGAGCATCAACATCTCCATGATCGCTGCAAGCCACGACGGGGCCCAGTCAAATGTCATGGTGAACCAGCCACTCTCCTGTACTCCTCCCTCCTTCTTCATGCGAACACCCAGGCCATGGATGGCTGCAATGATGTGGGATAGTGACACATTCTCTGCATCCTCTGAAGGCTCGAACATGCAAAAAGAATCACCAAACTTTTTGCAAACCATGCCTTCCATTTCTGTTAACATGTCCAGCACATATCGGTTGTGCATGGTCATAAGTCTCAATGCACGCAATGCAACCTTGATCTTGTTGAACACGTTCTCTGTATCTTTTGTGAGCTGGACCAGCTCCCCACACACGGTGTGCAACCATTTGGCATTTGCTGCGGCCGGCACTCCCGGCAACAGTAGAGAAGCGAAAAAAGGATTCTGCTGAGCTGAAGAGCCTGTATTTTTCTGCTATTTCATCAGGCATAGCGGAAGAGTCTTTGGATATGTAATTTGATCTTTTTGTCTTGTTTAGTTGTTGGAATTGTCCTTTTCCTGGCTTAGCAGGATGTAGAGCTCTTGTGTAGACAATGTTTTTTCTCTTCTTCGAATATGGGAGGGCTAATTGGCTCCTTGACAGGCAATGCTCCCCCTTTAGGCGTTCTTCTGGGATTACTAGTAGCGCTGAGTGCAGCATGGCTAGCGAACAACAGCACCTCCATGATGGCGGGAGGTGCAAATATGCTTGTTGGCCACAGACCGAGTAGTAATCCATCACAACTGCCGTTCCCTTCTTCATTTCTGCAATCAGGAAAGTCTTATTGCAACGTTTGTTCAAGCTGACAAAAACTGTACCCTTGCTACGGAAACATAGTCCATATACTTGTTCCCTGTGCACTCGCACCGGATTTTCCCTTGTTGCAAGCCACATCAGCTTTGTGATATGATCTGTCCATATTTGTGCACAGAAATTGTCCGCTTGTGTTATCATATCCTTGTTATATGTTATCAGTCCTTCTGCCAGGCAAGGTAGTGTGGTGTCCTGCCATTTATTATCGACATGTTTGCGTCCTTTTCACCATCAACTAGGGAATCTCTACAGACTTGATGTTGTTTGAATTGTCATTGCATTTCACGAGATCTGGACCCACCAATTGCAGTTGCACACTGTTGGCCTGGAACGTTCCTTTTTATTCTGTATAGCGCAAGATGAAGTAGGCATTGTGCCTCTATAATTGCAACTGCTTGCTGTGCTAACACCTTGGTAGCCCCTGACGCGTGTGGAATGAGTCACCAGAAATAACAGCTTCCATTCACAATGTTTTTTCCCATGCCACTCATGTCAGAATACCATGAGTTGGTAAATTCGGGATGACTTATATCCTCAATTGCAACCAAACCCAACTCTTGATACTTATCATACATCTTCCGTATTTCCTGTTTCATTATTCTATACACTATCTCAGGGGTGCCAGTTTTAACAGTGCTATCGAAAATAACATCATATTGTTTCAAACAATTTTTGACTTGCTGAAAACAACCTTTTAATTGTTTCCCCCATTGCCAATTGTGCACATACTCTTGCTGTCGTATTGTACCTGTTATAAACATCATTAACATTTATAGCAACACTATTGTTACTCCTATATTCATTTCCATTGTTATTGTTAGAATTCATATTGCTACTAATATATGTAGATACACTAATATTGTTAAGATGTATATATTCTATCCTGTTTGAATATACAATACCATCACCCCCTTTATAGGACCCCCCCCTATAACATACTCTCCCCAATAAAGCCCCAACAGTGCCATCAATATCATACATAGACTTGCAATAATGTTCATTCCACAATAGCAGGCATAGGCCTATACATTGACATGTGTGCACTTACACAATTTGGATCAAATGGAGAGACGTACAAGACATACTTTTACAGAGAGAGAGAGAGAGAGAGAGAGAGAGAGAGAGAGACAGAGAGAGATCCCAAAAAGAAGAATAAGGAGCTAGAAGCTAACGGAGTGTGAGACCGCACACATATCGTGTCTGGACAGGCCAGTGATTTAGAGAAGGTACTGCTGCCCCCCATTTTAAGATAATTGATGTACCAACGTGCTGTCTGGAGGTGCCCTGTGGACATCAGAGAGGTGTACCCAATATCGCAGGACCTTTACCGCAACAGCGAGGGGAGTGCAAAACACCACCTCGGAGAGCCCGTGGAACTGAGGGTTGTTCCGCCTATGCACAAAATTGCAAATGTACACAAAGTCACCAGGCAGCAGCGGTTGTGTAGTCATGCACTGAGGATCTGTTGCTGTTCTGTCTGTCGTCTCAATTCTTGGAGGTGCAATCTGTCAGGTGACACATTTAATTGGCTGCATTAGCATGGTCAAATAATCTTTGAACTCATCACCTAACACCGCTGCTACCCTATATGCATCTAAAGCTCTTCTTACCTGGGATATGGGGGTGTGCATATGCTGACCAGTGACCACCTTGTGAGGTGACAAATGGTGGTCTTTGCTGGGCTGTGTACGTAGACTGAAGAGGTCCAGGGGCAAACAGTGCACCCAGTTATTTTCAACATGGTGCACAATTTGGACAATTTGCTTTTGAGGAGCCCGTTGATTCTCTCCACAACGGCATTGGCCTGTGGGTGGTAAATTGAACACATCCGGTGCTTAATGCCAAGTAGTGCTGTGATGGGCTTAAACAGTACATTGAAAAAATGCGTGCCATTGTCTGTCCTTAAAACCTTGCACACACCCGATCGAGGGAAAACCTCGCGTACCAAGAATCTAGCAGCACATTTGGCATCTGTATGTGTGCAAGACCCTGCTTCCACCCACCTTGAGAAAGGGCAAACCACTACTATGAGGTACCTGGAGCCATTGTAACTCTTACCCATATCTGCATTCTAAATCTGTTTTTGTGAATTCCAGTGTTCAATTTCACACCGCGCGGGTTCTGGCCTACTGTCCTGATCTCAAAATGGCTGGCGCACATCCCTGATTGCAGCCCAGATCGAAGCTGTTGCTCTGTTGCCCAGCAACGGCTCTGCTCAACACCCAATTGGCTTCGCCGGCAGGCGAAAGCCAGCCCTTGGGTAAGGCCAGCAGAGAAGGCCATGTTTGCGCCAGGTGACCCAGATATCCAGAGATCCCTGTCTTCATCTAGGAGAGGGCAGGAACCCATCCTCTTTCACCAACATTACGAGCAAGGACCCATGTATATCCCTCAAGTACGGCATCACTACCGATCATTCAACGAGCCATATCTGATCTTAACACAGCATTTAACATCCATACTGCTTCCACAGGTATCCCCATTCTAAATCTGTTTTGGTGAATTCCAATGTTCAATTACACACCGTTCATGTTCTGTGCCTACCAGCCTGATCTCAAAATGGCTGGCAGACTTCCCTGATTGCAGCCCATATCGAGGCTGTTGCTCCGTTACCCAGCAACAGCTCTGCTCAACACCCAATTGGCTTCGCCGGCAGGCAGAAGCCGGCCCTTGGAGAAGGCCCTGTTTATGCATGTATGCGTTTAAACGGAGGCGGTGCCCCTCTCCCTGCATCTGTGCAACCAAGGAGGTAAGCCCTGCACCTATAGTATTCTTGACAGTGTGCAGTGCTGCTCCCCTCCAACAAGAACGCTGTTACTCCCTCGCTATCCCACATCGCATTGTCTGACATGCCAGCAGTACGGCCCCTATCTGCCCAAAGCCCATTGCTTACAACTATTCAGCAGCGCATATTGTTATATGCTCCGGCTGACATAGACCACGTTTAGTGCTTGCACTTCCTCACCCATCTATACATGACTCATCGCATGCCCCCTACTCCCATCCAACTAACTATCTGAATATCACAAGACACATTGCCAGCACGCCCTGCAGTCACTGAGGGCCTACCAGAACAAGTCTTGCCTCTATTTTAACACTCGTACTTTAACTGTGCTAGGGCCACTACCTCTACCCGATGTGCCCTGGAGACTCCTTGCGCCCTCGTTCACCATCCAGCCTGTGCATACATGATAATTGCTACGAGCCTGCATTGCCCATGCACGAACAATATCCAGCATTGTAACCTCTGGATTATTGTTACTAATCCACGTGGCCTACACGATTATTGTACCTTGCATTGCAACCATTTGACTTTCACTACCAAGCCTGTGATGCACATGCTTCCACTGTACCTAGCCTGTAATCCATTGATTATTGTTACCTAGCCTGTGCTGCCCATGCCTCCACTGTACCTAGCCCGTAATCAGTTGATTATTGTTACCTAGCCTGTGATGCCCATGCCTCCACTGTATCTAGCCTTTAATCAGTTGATTATTGTTACCTAGCCTGTGATGCCCATGCCTCCACTGTATCTAGCCTGTAATCAGTTGATTATTGTTACCTGACCTCTGATGCCCATTCCTCCACCGTACCTAGCCCATGATCAGTTGATTATTGTTACCTAGCCTGTGATGCCCATGCCTCCACTGTATCTAGCCTGTAATAAATTGATATTGTTATCTAGCCTGTGATGCCCATGCCTCCACTGTACCTAGCCCGTAATCAGTTGATTATTGTACCTAGCCTGTGCTGCCTATGTGATCACCACTTTTAACCTATGCCTACTGTTACTGCCAAGTGACTCTCATAACTAGCCTATGCCCACATATCCACTGCTACCAGCCTGCGTGCTGCCCATCTGATAACTGTGCCTTCCTAATCACAGCCTTGTGACTCTCACATCCAGTCTGTGCCCACATGATTATTACCTCGAGCCTATGCTGCCTACATGATCACTGCATCTAGCCTGCGACCACCCGATTCTCGGTTTTGAGACTCTCGGTTTGAGCCTGTGCACAACTGATTTTTGCATCTACTGCGCACACTAACCGGCTCTCTAAACACCTCACCCTAACTTGATTCCTACAACCAGAACCAAGCATGTAAAAACTCGTGTTAATTCTCACAAGCATACTTCTTAGCCTTAATGCACAAATTCTATGCACTATGGCTCCCCTTGCTGGCACCACTGCATTCAACTATAGCAAACACCCACAACCTAACTCCCCTATCTCTCCAGGGAGACATACTTTTAACTTATCCATGGCCACCAGACTGCCCTCATCAGACAGTGTCACGCCTACTACTTTCTTACCACAACTTGACCAAATTGCCTCCAAACACTACAACTCTACATCATCCAGTCCTTCCCACGCCTCGTCACCAACGCCTATCCAGTGGATCAAACTATATGCCTCTAGACCCTCACCTAACCAACCCTGCCCCACCAAAATTAGAAACTGCAGACTTGGATACCGATGCTGTAGAGTCATCCACACTCCATCCAAGTGCACTGAAAAAAAACTCTCGCTAAAACTACCCCCACTGGCCCAAAGCAAGATAATATGCCTAACAAGACTGCCTCACAATTTAGCAATATACCAGCTACCAAACCAGCTACTAAGGACATAACTTCCCTCAAAGCAGGACTTATTAATGCCAGATCCCTCACAGCCCATGCCCTCCACATCTACAACGTCATAACTTCTAATGACTTACATTTCCATGCCATTAAAGAAACCTGACTACAGACCACTTCTGGCCCCCTGCTCTCACTTGCCATCCCAGACAATTACACTATTATGAGGCAAGATAGGACGTCCACAAAAGGCAGAGGCATCGCCTTCATCACTAAAACAGCGTTAGCACTGAGACCCATCCCTAACCAAACATTCCCCATCTGGAGAATTTCTTTCTATCAAGATACCTACGTCACCTGCACAAACTATTACCACACACCTCATGTATAGGCCGCAAGGTCCCCGATCATCATTCGAGGAAGATACAGTTCTACTCCTCACAGTCTCCCCTAAGCCAGGATCTCCAGTGATATTTCTGGGAGACCTCCACCTAGGTCTACATGACCCTAAAGACGCCAATGCATCAACTATTGCCAACATTATCTCAGAGTCAGGTTTTACTCAACGTATCTGCAAACCTATCCACAATAAAGGCAGACTCTTAGATTGGATCACTGACATCAATTGCGACATTAACATCCTTTCTAACCACCTATGTGCCTGGTCCAACCATCACACAATACTTTTTACCTTGAAGACGGTACCCACTCCACACTAGACAGGCCTGTGGCACCTCCTAGACACTCAAGAAACATGTGCAATGTAACTGCCCAAAAGTTACTCCCACTTCTTCAACCCCTCATTAACACAACTACCTCAAATACTGACCCAACCTCTCTAGTGGACCTCTATGACACCACTATGCTTAGCGCCATTAACAGGATCGCTCCGCTAAAATTGCGGAAAGCCAAACCTCGCTCGCATCTGAAATCTTGGTTCACCCCACACCTCAGAACCCTGCGCAAGGAAAAAAGAGCTGCAGAAACCTCATGGAAAAGCCTCCCCTCTACAACTAATAGAACTAATTTCCTAACAGCCTCCTCCAACTATAAAACAGCAATTATTCAAGCCAAAAGTGACTCCTACAATGACCGTATCACTAAAGCAAAATCCAACACTAAAGAACTTTTCAGCATCCTTAGAGAGCTAGAATCCCCTACCACCCCACCTGTAACTTGCACTAAAGACGTCACATGGTGCACTAATATCCAGAAAGCTCTTTCTGACAAAATCGAGCTTCTATAATCTAAAATAGAAACAGAAAAAACAAACCTGGACACCAACGCACCCCCTCTCACAACTCAAGCACCCCTACCTGACACGGATGACCTGTTCAAATTCTCCCCTCTCACCACCGAGGACATCGACAACATAATAATGACCCTGAAAGCATCAAGTTGTTTGGGTGATGCCTGCCCAGCAACAATTATTAAAGAGATAGCGAAGTACCGTGGGCCTTTTATCACAACATTAATCAACACATCATTTGCTACCAGTACAGTACCAACTAACCTTAAGGACGCCTGGGTCTTACCACTCCTAAAGAAGCCCTCCCTTGACTCTAACATCCCGAATAACTATCGTCCCATTACCAGTGTGCCTTTCCTCCTTAAAATCCTGGATAGGGCTGCTTACCTACAGATTCAGCATCACTTGGAAAGCAAAAACTTACTTGGGCTCCGTCAATCAAGTTTCCGGCCCAGATATGGCATGGAGACAGCCCTGTTAGACTTAGTAACACAAATGGAAATTATTAAAGGCAATTTAGCACTCCTCTTGCTACTAGATCTATCAGCGGGTTTCGACTTGGGGGACCACAAGGTCCTATGCAACCACCTCTCATCCGCAGCCCACTTTTCTGATGAAGCCACCACTTGGATTCAGTCTTTCCTAAGCAATAGAACCACCAGAGTATTTGCTCCCACCGTGTCCGCCACACCAGTCCTTGTCACCTGCAGAGTTCCCCAGGGCTCATGCATCTCCCCCATGCTCTGCAACATTTTCACCAAGCCCCTCTTTGATGACTTAGATCACTTGGGTGTCTCCTACACAAACAACGGTGACGACACCCAAATCCTTATCCCGATCACTGTGACTACAACATAGACTCCCAACGACTCAACAACATTTACCTCATCATCCAAGCTTGGATGGCTAAACATGGACTATGCCTCAACGACGACAAGACTGAGTTGCTCCTTGTAGGCACCCAAGCCAGACTCAGCAGACTGAACAAACAACTCAATGCTTTCAATGTTTACGGCTACAATATTACTGTTTCCAAAAATGTCAAACCCTTAGGCATCTACATTGAGTCCTCAATCTCCCTGACAAGGCAAATCAACGCAATAGCCGCCACCACTGCCTACATGTACAAGCTAATCAACGGTTGCAAACCATTCCTGACTACAGACAACTGCCTCACCTTAGCCAGGGCTTTAGTCCTATCTAAGATAGACTACTGCAACGCCCTCTACTTAGGCACCAACCAATACAATTAAAAAAAAATTACAAACTTTCCAGAATAACACACTTAGATCAGTGACTAACCACCCGAGATCACTTCACATTTCAGAGTTGAGAAGTAGCGTTCACTGGCTTTCAGTCAACCAAAGAGTGACAAGAAAACCCTGTCACTCACATGCAAATGCCTAAACAATCTAGCACCCAAGCACCTGTTCAACAAATTCACATGCAAGTCCTCAGATCGACCTGTTAGAGCCTCACATTCCAAGTGCCTTATCATCCCTAGATTCAAACTCCAAAAGGAAGGAGGTAGCAGCTTCCCGGTCTTAGCAGCTAAATGTGGAAGTCCCTACCTGCAACCATCAGAGCCGAACCCTCCTTCCATACTTCAAAAAATAATGTAAAAACCTGGCTCACACTGAACGAATCCTAAAAAACCTGCGCTAAAGCTACTACCACCTTCTACCTCTACCTACTGTTGTATTATAAACTCACACTCTCTCCTATTGTAAATTTGATTGTATTCCATGGTATATTTCTACCTTACGCAATTGTAAGTCTGCTCATAACTTTGTGTGAATCTTACTGTATACCTGCAGTTCGTATCCTCACCATGTAAATACCTGCCACATGTCCTGTAAATAATTATTGTATGTAACTGTAAATTAACCTTGCTTTGCGACTGTAAGAAATGCGCCCAGATGCTTAAGGGCTTTGCGCGCTATACAAATAAAATACAAATACAAAATACAAATACAAATATCAGCATAATCTATGTGTAATTCATGGAACGGCCAGGTAGGGCAGGGAAATGTGCCCATAACGTCTGTAGTGTCATCCCTGTACTAAAATATTGACATGTGGTGCAGTGTATGACCATTTCTGTGATGCTCTCTTGGATATTTGGTATAAATCAGTCCTCCTGTATATCTGCTGCGATGTGCTGCTTTGAACTGTGGGACAGATAGTGTAACTGTTGAAATGCTACTGCTAGCAGCTCCTGGGGCATTACTATATTCCCAGATCCCTCTTGTCTCCAAAATAGATCTATTGTGGATTGCTTGCATCCCCTTCGCAGCCACAATTCCTTTCCCCTTTCTGGTGCCCTACCTTGTAATTCTTATCTTGGAGCCAATGCTGTATAAGGTGCAGGATGTTCACTGGTTGGTGGGGTTGTTACAATGTACTCAGCAGTCATTTCATTTGGCAGATCTGCCACCATTTTGGCTGCTGCATTGGCGGCTGCGTTTCCCATCGATATTTCATCTGTCCTGTTAGTGTGGGCAGCGCATTTGACAATGGCCACAACAGATGGCTGGGATAATGCTTCTATCAGTATTTCTAGCAGTGCTGCATGCTGAAGTGGGAATCCTCTGCCCTCCGAAACCCCATCCTCTTCTATTCAGATAGACTGGCATGCGCAGTTGTTCTGATGTACGCTGAGTCCAAATATATTGTGACATGGCACCCTCGGGACGCTCTTGATTCTCAATAAGCGCTATGAGTTCTGCTGCATGTGCAGAATAATGCATGGGCAATCTTTTCATAACCACCATCTCGTACTCCCCTTCCCTAAGGCGTACCACTGCTGCCCCTGTATGTCTTCGTCCATCTTGCTGGTCAATTGTGGATTATCCATCAGCGAAGAATACCTCACCCTTCACCAATGTGCTATCTTTCGCTTTGGGGATATCATCCTCCTCCCCCTCGCATATGGCACAGTCGTGCATTATCAGATCTTTGGTAGTGGGCATAACTGTTAGATGGGTTGTCAGATTTACTGTTTTACATATAACCACATGAATGTGGGGCTTTGAGATAATGATCTCATATGCCGAAGATCTCTGTGTAGTCAGGGTGGATTTTGACCTTTCTAGGATGGCAAATAGAGAATGTTCCACATGCAACGTAACTGAGCACCACATTACAATAGTAGTCTATTGCAAATGTAGCAGCTGCTGAAGCTTGTTCGCATGTGAATTGCCCCAGCATCACTGAATCCAGTGTGCCGCTGTAATAGGCCAGTGGCTTAAGCCCATAGTACTTTTCTGTGTCAATACTCCGGTCATGAGCTGGCCATCAGAATGTGAGAACAAGTACATTTCCTGTGTGTAGTCTGGGGTGGCCAGTACGGTTGCTGAACAAATTACTTCTTTAAGATCATCCAACTGTTTGATCATATCTGCAGTCCACTGTAACTTATGATCTTTTATTTTTTGTGCTCCCATAAGGGCCTGCAGAAGTGGTCTTGTATATGCCGCGTAATGTAAGATCCATACCCTACATTAGTTGCATAGCCCCAAAACCTTTGCATTTCTTTATCTGAGGCAGGTCTGGGGGTGGCGCAGACCGATGCTGCCCTATCAGGTAGTATCCTTTTATCGTTTGCTGATATGAACTGTCCCAGATAGAGCACCTCCTGTTGGCAGTATTGCAATTTAGCCTTGTAAACATTGTACCCCTTATAGGCCAGCAAATATAGGAGTCTAATGGAATCACGTTGGCAGTGCTGCTCACAGTCACTACACACTAACAGATCATCCACATACTGGATAATCATGCAGGGAACCTGAATATTCCTTAAATCAGCGTGCAGTAGTCTGTTAAATATGCTCAGGCTCTCACAGTACCCCTGGGGTAACCTAGTATGTTCGAAACGCATCTGGCCCTAGGTAAATGCAGTGAGGTAGTTCGACTCAGGATGGAGTGGCATCAAGAAGAATGCATTTTTCAAGTCCATTACAGTGAAGTATGTGGCTTCTCTGGGTATACTGCATAAAACTATCATAGGATTCGGGACAACTGGAAATTCTTTTTGTACCATGTCATTTAGGGGCGCAAGTCCTGGATCATTCTCCAATGCCCCCTGTTGAATTCTTGACAGGGTATATCGCCGTAGTACACAGAGACGTTGATGGCACAATGATCACCTCTTCCAGTAGGGCCTTTATTCTCTTTCCAAAAAGCCCTCCTCTGCCTCCCTTGATAATGGGTATTGTTTTACCCTGGGCAGCACCACACCTGGCTTCAGTGTTATGCGCATAGGGGTCATGTCTTTCAGTAGTCCTATATCGTGTGGATTTGTAGTCCACAACTGTGAAAACACGTGTTGTAGGTCTTTGGCAATGAATAGAGGTGGAGTTAGTACTGCAATCAGGGGGCTCTGCATCCTTTGGTACTGTACCATTATGTCACAGGGGATACATATCTCTAATATTATCTCCCCATTTTTTACATTGTTCTCAAACAGCTTGTCATCCGCCACTTACTTTAACTGTAGAGTTGGATCTGTACAGAGCACTGTGCGCAAGTCACACCTGTCCTTGTCTATTCCTAGCACGACAACCCTCTTGTTTTAGACCAACAATCCATGTGGGATGCTTCATTTATATAGCAATTATTTATTAATATTGATCAGGGGTTTTGTCGCACAACAGAGGTGTAGTTTGGGAGTGACGAGTGCCAGTCAGTGGGGCTGGGGGGGCGCATTCTGATGTTTCTGATGTTTCGCCCTGGGCACCAAGTTGGCTAGAAACTGCCCTGATTACAGCACACACCTTCTTTTGCGGGGATGACCAGCCCCTCCCATCTGAATGTAGAGCAGGAAATCACTAATGATTGCTCATTAGTGACATACTGCCCTACTTTCAGATGGGAGGAGGTGGTGGGGTGTGGAGCAATTGCTCCCATGTTGCCAGTCAGAATTAATTTAGCTCAGCAATGTATTCAGTTCTCAGCTTTTTTGTCCTGGTGCTTAAAATTTGCACTTTGCATTACAAGCTGTGTGCCGCCGACTGGTTCGACTATAAGCAGGGGAGAAATGAGGACTGTGTGAATAGAACACAGACCCCATGG
Organism: Ambystoma mexicanum; assembly: GCF_040938575.1. Taxonomy (NCBI): domain Eukaryota; kingdom Metazoa; phylum Chordata; class Amphibia; order Caudata; family Ambystomatidae; genus Ambystoma; species Ambystoma mexicanum. The sequence goes on along the minus strand of NC_090935.1, from coordinate 710,929,648 downwards.
TCCTCGTTTCTTCTGCAGCAGCAGTGGCCATGGAAGGCACCAGGGCATTTAATCATTTTCAAATTAGAGGTGCTAGGGCATTTCAACTTGTTCATATGAGGGGCCTTCACTGTGCCTGATAATCCCAAAAATTCTCTTTAATTTTATGCAAAGCTGCATTTTACTTTTACAAGGTTATTTTACTCACTGAATGCTGATCAAGTCACCTAAGAACATTAAGGTCTAGCTTTGATAAATACTTCCCTGGAGAAAATGCTGGGATTAAGGACTGGGTGATGCAGCCTTTCTGCCAGAGGAGGAGGTGGTGCATCTTCCATTTGATGTCCAGGGGGAGCTGATTGAGGTTCAGTCAGACACTACTGTGCAATTTGAATTTAGGAACATTGCAGTGGGGGACCTTTGGCTGAAGGTATTCCTGGAGTATCCTACATTGGCAAGGTCTGGTATACAGTCTCTCTTACCCTTTGGGTCTTCCTACTTGTGCAAAATAGGCTTTTTAGCATTGGCTGTACTGTAAATGAAATACCACACAAGGCTGGAAGTGGAGGACAACCTCAGAGTGGCGGTCTCAACAATAAAGCCACACATTGACTCACTTTCTGCATAGAGACAGGCCCACACTTCCCATTAGTACTTGCTCTAGAAAATCAAATTTTCTTCTGCTAAATATACTAATAGGAATGTATTTTGAGAAAATAAAAGCCCTACTGGAGAATTTTGTGTTTACTTGCATGGTTTCTATGTTTGGATTGGAAGTGATTGTCCTACTATCTTGGAATGTCTCCCCAACAACATATCCCTTCAAAATGATGGCACCACGCATTCTGCAGCCATCTCTATAAAAAGAAAATAACACCAACACAGAGAGGTGGGGCAGTGGGGTCTCGAACAATTAATTTTTTGCTAAGGGGGGTCTTGGCATAAAGAGTTTGAAGACCACTGCTCTATGGTATGTAGAAGCAGAGGGGGAAAACACAGAATGGAGGATGCAATACCAATCAAAATATGCAGGACAGCAAAACCCACAACCATAAGACAAATGCAGCAGTTCCAAGCACTGTGTAACTACTGCAGGGCATGGATGTTTGACTACAGCACTTACACTAGGCCCTTATTGAGTGTACTGAAGGAAGCACGAAAGGGGAGAAGACATTACAATGGACAACAGAAATGACTGAGGCATTTGACGGGCTGAAAGAAGCAATATGCACAGCTCCAGTGTTAGGAATCCCAGAGTATCAAAGAGAATTCTTCTTATTCTCGCACTCCGATAGAGTGGTTATGACTGCAGTACTGACACAAAAGACAAGCATTGGGCACAAACCTTTAGCATATTACAGTGGAAAAGTAGACCCAGTAATAAGAGGACACTATGCATGGAGACAGGCATTGGCTGCCGCTGCATTTGCAGTGGACAAATCAGCGAGTATTACCATGGGATGCACTCTTTATGTGGAGCATGCTCTCTTTGAAATACTGGAAAGACCGAAAAGTACAATGACAACACACAGAGGATCAGGGTACAAGGTGTTACAGTCAAACCCAGCTCTCAAGATAGTGAGATGCAGACTTGTCAATCTGGCAACTTTCATCGCCGAAATTTTACAGTGACTATGCACACTACTGCACAGCTAATATAAACCAATTCGGTGACACTCGCAAAGTACAGGAGATCGCACTTGAGGGGGGAGACGTGCTTTACTTTGACAGGTTGTCAACAATTGACCAAATGACTGGGGAAAGACATATTGGGGCATCAGTAGTGAGAATGAGAGAGGACAGGACAAGCAAGGTGGTGACTAGCTCACGTCTTCCTTCACATTATTCAGCCCACGCAGCAGAATTAGTAGCTTAATATTGGCGCTAGAGCACAGCAGGGGAGAAGAGGTGACAGTGTACTCGGATTCAGCATACATGACATCCACAAAGCATTCTGGGCTGTCACGTTGGCTGAGGAGGGGCTACAGATGTGCTGATGTATCACTGGTGCAGCATGCACTACTATTGGGTAGACTAATAAAGGCAATAGACCGCCCACAGTGAATAGTAGTAGTGAAGTGCCAAGCACACATGAGTGGGGAGTATATCATCTCCAGGGGCAGCGAAGCAGCAGACGTGGAAGCAAAACACGACACCCATTTTTTAGAATATTTTTTTAGAAATGGATACTTCATCCCAGGTATGCAATTATGTGCGAACAATGATACTAAGGGAAGGGTATAATACACTACCAGTGGCACAGATTATAAAGCTGCAGGGAGCTGCACTCAGGGGAGGAAAAGAGTTATGGATAAAGAGGGTATGTACAGTGTCTCCGACAGACGCCTTATGGGGGCAAAATAACAAAGGGAAAGTGGTAATGCCATTCACACTATTGCACACTGCACTGATACAATTACACCATTCTACCCATATAGGAAAGGAGGTGCTTGCGGCTCATATAGGAGGGGACTGGTTTTGTCTCAACTTGGCTGAACATGTGGCTGAATTCATGACTATTTGTCTAGTGTGTAAACAATGTACTGCAGGTCATACATTGAGAGTAGTGAGAGGAGCCATACCTCGCCCAATCGGTCAATTACAACACCTGCAGGTTGACTATGTTGACATGATCCCAGTATTCCCATTTTCCCATTGGATTGAAGCTGGTCCTTGTTCCCATCCTGATGCCCTTGGAGCGGTGAAATTCCTGGTTTGGGAGATATTCCCACGATGGGGCATGTGTGAGGACGTATGGTCTGTCAATGACCCTTACTTCACCAATGAGATGTTTCAACACATCACAACCTTGTTAGGAATACAACACAAATTCTCCTGTGCCTATCACCCGCAAGCAAACATGATGTGTGAGTGCTTCAACGGTCTGCTCAAGGAAGGCATAGCCAAAATTAAAAAGACTCTCAACAAGAGTCAGCTTCATTGTTTGTCATTAGCGTTATTCACATTGCCCAAGAAACCAGGGTCCGACCAACATTTAACCCCACATGAGGTGGTGACAGGATGGTGCATGCAACTTTCCCTGGCTCCTCCCACTATGGCAATCAAAGACGCTAAAAAGTATCTGATGTATTGGGTCAGGAAATGTACGAATACACTGCCTCCTTGATGGCTAGTGCCTCTTTTATTTCTCATCAACTGCAGGCACAACGGGAAAGGCCTGAACCAAGAGAAGAGAACAACAACACTGAAGCAGCTGAGGAACTCTTTGAGCAGCCACAAGTGTATCCTGTTACATAATTTCAACTGAAAGTGGAACCACCCGTGTTTTACTGGACCGCACATTGTGGAGTTAGTAACTAAAAGAGCAGTAGAGCTAGCAAGAAAAGCAGTTTGGAATCACCTCTGGGATATCAAGCCCTACACAGCAGTGACCTCTCCTAGCATCAATAACGAAAGGGCCAAAAATCCACAAACAAAAGAGCAAAACAATAACTTGGAATCAGTAAAGCCCAGCAGAGGACATCCAATGGTTACTTGCTCATGTGCAGGAGAGATAGGCCAATGACTTCCTACACATCCAGAGTGAGGGCACACTGTCTGTTTGTCATCTTTACGTCTCCACACATTCATTGTGAAAGTGCAACAGTTTTCATTGCATGTGTTCCATGATTCCCCTGAAACATTCCAAGGCCAATTTGTCCTATTTGTTAAGAGATCTAACAGTACTAGAAAACTACACCTTAATGTGTATTTCCGCATCTTCATAGCCTATCTGACCCAAGTATACCAACACCTGGGGAGCGGAAACCCATCTGCACTTTCAGTACTCCATGGCCCCAGAATAAAAGCTGACTGGGAACAGCTATTCCTTCTTGCCATGGCAGACTATTTCATTCGTGGGGCTTGAATTAATACATTATTAACACAATAACGCTCACGTTTGCGCATTTCAGGCAGGTAACTGATATCTTCAAACTACACATCTAAGAGGTGTAAGCAATGGAAGTAATTATTAAAAAACTGATTATTGTGGTGTGTGTTCCTGTTTAGACAGCCCCCAGGGGGGCCAGTGACAAATACATATGCAGACAGATATTTTCTGCACTATGCACTTTCTTTGCGAAATACGTGGTTCGTGTAATAGACACATGTGCCAATCCGTATCCTGCTGCTTAACAGACATCGCTACTGTACTTCATTTAAACTTTATATGCCATATGACTTTGTTATGCCTTTGCACTATGCACTTTACAATGCGGCTGACCCTGCATAGGAAATGTACTTTGCATTTTATCGTGAAATACATGTGTCGCTCATTAGATATTAGAAATTGTATTCTGCGCTGTACTTCCAGTATATTTGTATTGCAATATCTGCTTTTAAACGTAGTGAGTCTGTATAGGAATAGATTTGTGCTTGCTGATATATCTTTCATGTTGTGTTTACAATGGTATATCGAAGCACTATATAACACGGCTGGTTTTGCACAGGTATTTGCACCTTGCACTTTATTCGTGAAATACTTGCTTTGTGTATTAGACACATGTACCAATCCGTATCCTGCTGTCTAATAGACATTGCAATTGCACTTTATCTCAACTTTATATGCCATACGTCACTGTTACGCCTTTTTACTCTGCCCACCAACTTGCACTGTTCTTGTACTTTACTGCCTTTGTTCATGTAAGTGACTGACTGTAATTTGAACTGTAACCCTGCCATTCTTGTACTTACTGTTTGAAGATATGCGCCCGGTTGCCCTCGGGCCTGGTGCGCTACACAAATAAAATAAATACAAATACAAATTCCCTTTACAATGTGGTTGACCCAGCATAGGAAATGACTTTGCACCTTACTGTGTAATACATGTCTCACCCATTAGATATGATCTGCGCTAAATTGTACTCTGGACTGTACTTCCAGTGTAATTTTACTGCATGACTGCATGCCAGATGACCTTGTCATGCCAGATGACCATGTCATGCTATTGCTCGCACTGGGTATGTCTTTATCCCAGCATGCACCGACACAGTCCTCATGTCTCATTGGCCCCTTATAATCTATCTAAAGGTGTACAAGGCTCAATCTTTAATTATAAATGCATAAAAATGTTTGTTGCACACAGACATTCCATGATGTCCGACATGTTGGAATCAGAATATTTGAGCTGAATCAAAGTAGGACTAATTATCTCGGAAAGACCATAGAGATGATATACAATATAAATATCCTATCTTTGTGTGTTTCCCTATATTTTATTTATTTTAATATTATTGCATTTATTGCCCAAACCCTGGTGTATCACGGCGTAGATTACAAGGGCTTCATTACACGGTAGGCGGTAACCATGGCGCTATTAGCACCATGGTTGCCGCCGGTATTTTACCTTATCCGCCTTGGTGGATGGCGGAATTACCGCCCTACTCCAAGGGCAGCGGGGGCGGTAATTCTCCATTCACCAAGGCTCTTCCCCATTCCCATTTTTGCCCCCATAGGGCATAATGGGAATGGGGAAGGTGCTAATTACAGTACCGCAAATTGCGGTACCGTAATTAGCTCCGAGGTCCCTTTGCGGCACCCGACTTTAACGGCTGGTAAAACTTAGTCTTAGTTGTTACAATTTTACAAAGGAGCAATAGTATTTCGAGACATGATCAAGTTAATTTAGCAGCGGTACAGTGTCATCTTTTATACAAATAATCTGAGGATCTTAGAAGCTGTTACATAGTTACATACATACAATCAACAAAGTCGCATTTGGCATTGGCATGTTGCTTTGGATACACATGCAATCAACAAAATTGCATTTGGCATGGGCATGTTGCTATGGGTACGTCATGTGGTATAATTATCGAAGCATTAGAATTTGTTAAAGAGCCAGGTTTTTAGTACTTTTTTTAGTTTGGCAAAGGAAGGCTTGTTACAAATGTTGGTTGGGAGAAAGTTCCAGATTCTGGGGGCTGCTCCTGGGAAGTTGGAACTACCTGTTCTTGCTCTCTTGCAGCGGGGGATGAATAGATGCATATCTGTATTTGATCTAAGTGATCTGGTTGTGGTCTTGTAGGTGAGGCTTCTGCTAAGATAACTAGGGGCATTACCCGATACACATTTGTGTGTTAGGGTGAGAGTTTTGTGAATAATTCTAGCTTGGATGGGCAGCCAATGTACCTCTCTCCTGATTTGTGATATATGATCTCTCTTTTTTATGTCTAATAGGAGTATGTTACATTAGTCAATTTTGGCCAGCATTAGGGCTCTGGAGAGAGTGATACTATTTTGTGGGGTGAGGAATGGTCGACTCAGAGCAATAAGTTTAGCAGTGAAGGCTGTGGAGGAGGCGAGTGCACTAATGTATTTGCACAGGTTTATAGTGATATTATCAAAAACATCTTACCGAAAAACAATTATGGCGGAAAAAATATTTCAAATGTATATATGTCGACATTACATACATATAATTTCCATGGTCATTTATTCGAAAGAAAAAAACTTCGAAAAGATATTCGATAACCCAATGCCAAAATATCAATGTCAACTTGTCCAAAAAAATAATGTTGTTATCGGGGGTCCCCCCCAACTCTCATACTACACACGGAACCCTCACATCCTCTGCAACAATCACTCAAATAATAAGCATTGTGAATGACTAAAAGCACATACATTACGATTACTAAGGGTTAAACGAGTGAATAAAAGCCAAGAGTAAAGAACCTTAAATGAACGCTGACAAACAGATGACGGTTGCGACAAACTGTCATTACCTGACAGAATCTGAGGTCAGAGCAAACAAACAAAAGTACACTGCAGCTACGTGAAATATATACAGGTAATATTTAATAAAAATATAGACATGATTGAAATGTATAATAAGATTGATCTGTAAGTAGTACATAGCTACATAGCAAAAAAAGTAAACGTTGTTTTCGTTATTGTAGATATAACATGAGCGACAAAGCCGAATATGTGAAGTCACAGAGAGGAAGAGAACAGTTAATACATGAGGGCTACGTATACAACAGAGAATTAATAAGAAAAGACTAAGGGGGTAATTCATAGAATTCAGCGCACAATTGGCGCACGCGGCTTGCGCACAGTGTGCGCATGCGACTTTCTGCGCCAGTCGCGTGCGCTACTATCCATTCCTGCGCACAGCGTATTCATGGATTTTAGCTTTCAAAACCAGCCGTGGCGCAGAGTGGCGCAGCGACCCTGCAGCAGTGCCAGTTATGCCTCCAAATCCTCCCCATGCGCCATGCACAGCGCACAAATCCCGTACATGGCGCACAGGCCCCAACCACGAAAACGCCTGTTAAACTGCCCGCGCACCCCTCTGAATACACGTACCCCGCTGCACGGGGAGTCTCACACGCAATTGGAGCGGGGTACGTGTATAACTGGGGTTTGCGGGATGTTTCACACATGATAGGCCCTGTGCGAGTGGGGTATGTGTATTTTGGGGGTATGCGGGAAGTTTCACAAGCGATTGGAGCAGGGTACGTGTATTTCGGAGGTGCGCGGGAAGTTTCACTCGCGATAGGCCCTGTGCGAGTGGGGTACATGTATTTTGGGGATACGCGGGAAGTTTCACACGCGATTGGAGCAGGGTACATGTGTTTTGGGGGTGCGTGGGAAGTTTCACACGCGATAGGCCCTGTGCGAGTGGGGTACATGTATTACTGGGGTTCGTGGGAACTTTCACACGCGATAGGCCCTGTGCGAGTGGGGTACGTGTATTTCGGGGGTGCGCGGGAAATTTCACACGCGATTGGAGCAGGGTACGTGTATTTCAGGGTTGTGCGCGGGAAGTTTCACACGCAATAGGCCCTGTGCGAGTGGGGTACGTGTATTACTGGGGTTCACGGGAACTTTCACACGCGATAGGCCCTGTGTGAGTGGGGTACGTGTATTTCGGGTGTGCGCCGGAAGTTCCACATGCGATTGGAGCAGGGTACGTGTATTTCGGGGGTGCACGGGAAGTTTCACATGCAGTTGGAGCAGGGTACATGTATTTCGGGGGTGCGCGGGAAGTTTCACACGTGATAGGCCCTGTGCGAGTGAGGTACGTGTATTTCGGGGGTTCGCAGGAAGTTTCACACGCGATATGCCCTGTGCAGTGGGGTACGTGTATTCCTGGGGTGCATGGGGAGTTTCACACGCAATTCCGCTGTCAGAGTGGGGTACGTGTATCCAGTGGGGTGCGCGTGGAGTCCCACATGTGAATTAGCACTGTAGGTCCTCCCAGGTGTCCCCTATACCCCCTCCATGGCCCTTGCAGGCAGCCCACACCCCAGGGGACTACCCTGCACCCCTGGTCATGTGCCGCAAGCAGTCCATCCACCATGGGCATGATCCCCAGCCATGCCACATGTCAACTTGCACTAGTGATCACCAACTCATGTCCCCCAGCATCCCCACCCCCCAGCATTCAGGGGCACCTGCCAGCAGGCCCCGACACATGTCCCCCAGCACCCCCACCCCCCAGCAGTCAGGGGCACCTGCCAGCAGGCCCCCACACATGTCCCCCAGCACCCCCACCCCCCAGGCAGTCAGGGGCACCTTCCAGCAGGCCCCCATACATGTACCCCAGCACCCCCACCCCCCAGGCAGTCAGGGGCACCTGCCAGCAGGCCCCCACACATGTCCCCCAGCACCCCCACCCCCAGCAGTCAGGGGCACCTGCCTGCAGGCCCCCACACATGTCCCCCAGGACCTCCACCCCCCAGCAGTCAGGGGCACACGCCAGCAGGCCCCCACACATGTCCCCCAGCACCCCCACCACCCAGGCAGTCAGGGGCACCTGCCAGCAGGCCCCCACACATGTCTTCCAGCACCCCCACACCCCAGCAGTCGGGGGCACCTGCCAGCAGGCCCCCACACATGTCCCCCAGGACCCCCAACCCCCAGCAGTCAGGGGCACCTGCCAGCAGGCCCCGATACATGTCCCCCAGCACCCCTACCCCCACCCCCCAGCATTCAGGGGCACCTGCCAGCAGGCCCCCACTCATGTCCCCTTGCCCCCACATCATGACGATCCTCAATCATGGGCTTTATGGCCAGCCACATCACACCCCACGCCACCCCAGCCCAAAGACCCAACCAAGTATTGCATCCACCCACATAGAAATGCCCATTACATGATACAACAAGAATGGCAAGTATTTAAATGAACACGTCTATCACACACACACACACACAATGGGTGCAAGTGAATGTGAAAACCCACATCATGACATGCATGAAATCAATGAGAGAATACCACACATCGAAGTATGAAACAAAAATGTATTTAACCCAAAATGAATGTAATGAAAAGAAAACACACAATAATGTGAAGAAGAAATAAAACGTAGCATGTCCGGAAAACAATCAAAAATATGAAATCAGAATCCAAAGAAATCCAAATGAAAATGTGTCCAAAGTCTCAGTCCAACAAAGCAAATCCAAGGGAAAAAAATAAGCGAAATCCATTGCTCCATGGTGAAATGAGAAAAAAAGACAAATCCACTGTTCAACTATGTACAAATCACCAATCCAGGGTCCATGAGCCCAACAAATGAAATGAAACCTACAAAAAAGACTACCTAATAAAGAACTATATACAAAAACGTGGTGCATTGTCCAAGCGCCCCAAAATAAACAAAAGCAGAAAGGAAACCTAACACTATCTTACTATATACAATGGTGGCGGGCAAGTCCTGCGGCTCACTCTGTGCTGTCCCGGGCCAGGGCATCATCGAACTCCATGTCGATGTCCCGGAGACAGGCCTCTGCCCTGGCCCTGAGGTCTTGCAGGGAGGCACTCATGGCCTGTTCCAACTCCCTGCGAGTTGCCTCGAGGCACTCTGCCTGCCTCAACGCCCGATGCATGGAGAACTCCGCCCTGACCATGGTGAGCCGAGCCTCTTCCGCCCGCCGCCGCTCCGCATCTATCCACTAGCCCAACCGCTGCCACACGGAAGACACTCCCATTCCTGGGTCCTCCTGCCCTCTGGCCGATGCATCCCCCTCCGATGTTGATGGCCCCGAGCCATCATTGCTCCCACCTACAGTCTGTTCCTGCTGCTGTCCATGTGCCCTGTCCGATGGTGCCTGCACATCCTCCATCAGCTGGTCTCCAGTTGTGGTGTCTACCCCTGCTGGACCGCCGACTCCCGACTGTGGCAGGGATTTGAGCTCCACCAAGCTGGCTCTGTTGGTCGGGCCAGATCCACAGGGGGCCCTGGTGGAATCTGGACCGGAAGACGACAGGGAGAACGACTGGCGCATATTCTCCACAGAGGAGGAGAGGTCCACCAGAGTGCGCGACACATGTAGGAACCCACCGACCAGGGCCCCTCCCAACAGTGCCACGTCGCGACGCTGCTGTTCGTGATGGCGTGCGTTCTCCACCCAGGAGGAATGCATGTCATCACGAATGTCACGCGTGCGCAACGAGACACCAATCAGGATGGAGCCCATACATACATTCATGGGATCCCTCGTCCACAGGTAGTGGAGAGGCAGATGACATGGCACTCTCCCCTACCTGCGAACGGGCCTGGGATGGGGCATCCCTGCTGGTGCATGGTGGTGCAGTCACAAGGTCAAGGACAGGGACAAGCACAGGCCCCTCTGCGGTGACCTGGGCTGCCTCCTGACCCTGGCCCTGGACTGCACCACTTGCACCAGTGGTACTACCCCCACCAGGCCCCATGTGCGGCTCAGTAGCGGGCTCCTCCTCCTCTGTGAAGACCACCAACCTGGATGTCTCCGTACCATTTTCTGCCATTGCAAGCCCCTGTGGGGGCTCACCTGGCCCTTCCGCCACAGCCTTAGTGGCAGACGCGGCACCAGCCCCCTTGCTCCTGGATGATGGCAAGTCCTGGGAGGGTGGCTGGGCCTTGCGTTGCCGCCCAGTGGAGGCATCCCCGCCGCTTGGCTCCACAGCACCATCTCCACCCTCTTCTTCACTTGTCGCTGCGTAGAGGGAGACATAGAACACAAGCATCAGGGTACAGTACAACATTCCCCTAGACAGGAAGCAATAACACATGAGTTGCAGTGTCTAACGTCACTTCCATCCTGTCCCTCCACAACACATGGGTGAATGCACGCAACACACATGCATGAACAGGCACGGCGCCTGCAATCAACATCAGCATCCATGTACAAGGGCCTCTGTTAACCAAAATCTTGCCTTCAAACTCACATGCACCATGGCTCACACTGATCCCATGCACACACATCACCGGAGGGTCATGCATCATGCCTTGCACACCACAGACACAGTGGATAGACACAGTGCATACAACAGTGACCGCACTGCATGAGTGAATGTACACATCATCACACACATGTGTCATGAATCCATGGCGTACTTAAGTCACACACACACACTTCTCAGACACACACACATGTGCACCATACATGTACATGACAGCAGCACCCATCCCTCACACCCCCACCATGTGCAAGAACAGACACCGGCATGCTTTCATGTGTGCATTTGCCATACAGCTACCCATGTTGCATTGTAACTCATGCACCAACCATGTGGTTCACACATTACTGGTCTCACATGCATGACCATGATGTCCTTGCACACACACACATCCAGACATGGCCTATGTCACACATACTAGCAAGTATCAGACCATCAGCACACTGCAACATGCCCTGTCTCACACACCAATGCTTGGCCACTTACCGCTCAACTCCAGACGGGTCTTCCTCTGCAGGATCTGGGCGTGGTGCGCTGGGCCTTCGCGTTCCAGGACCCTCATCTGGATGTCACTCATGCTGACCCGGCCCCCCTCCGCGATGTGCCGGGCCTTGTAGAGGGTCCTGGACCTCAAGTCCTCAAAGGCTCTTCTTGATGTGATTGATGTCGCAGGTTGCCACCCCCTCCGCATTGATGGCACCCACTACGTCATCCCAGATCCTCTCCCGTCCTTCCTTGTTGGCGCGTGATGTTCTGAAGAGGGCATCAAAATGCCCCAGGACATGCTCCACCAGGACACCAACTTCCTTCACACTGAAGCTGGTGGCCCTCTGCCTCTCTGGCTGGGGGTCGCCAGTGGTCTCAGATGGTGTTTGCCCCGACATGGCGACCCCCGAGGTAGGCGTGGGTGGGCAACTGGGTCCTGGGGCTGGGCTGTGGAACGATGGTATCCCAGTCGGGAGTCTTCTGTTCCAGCAGGGGTGGGCACAGCAACTGCAACCCTGGCTGACGTGCAGGCACCAAATAGCAGGGCACGTGGGCAGCAGGCAGGCAGGCAGGCAGCAGCAGATGGCAGGTGGGAGCGTACTCAGGGCTCTGGGAGGCAGTAATCCGCCTTCTGGGCAGGAGCGTGGTCTTCTGTGTGTTGTTGCATGGCCAGCTTAATACGGAGTGATTTGGCACGTGAAACAATTGCACGTCAGCATATAATTGGAGGAAAGGCCCTTAGCACGTAAGCGCGTCAGCACACGTACGCGATTTCATTGGACCAAAGGCCCTTAACGTGTAAGCGTTTCTGTGATGTTACGCGTGCGGACGTTTCCCTCCTGACGTGGGCATAGCGGTTCAGCGTGCGTGAAAAAACTGCACGTCCGCGTGTGAATGGGTGTAATCCGAGGAAAGGGCATACGTGCGTAAGTGACGTGACGCGCGTGGGCGTTTCCCTCAGCACGGGTTAAAGGTGAGCGGGGCCAGCAGTTCGCTGTACGTGCCTTTCGTGGAGACCGACGTGTGTTCCTGCTTCGTGTTGTTTTGCGCGCCATCACAAATTCACAGCTATCAAGGACGTATCTCTTCTTTTGGCGGGGGTATTGGCTACGGGTGTTTTTCTGCATCGCGCTAGTCAGACGGTGAGTCACGCATGCTATTTTTCCCACTGTGGGTGCCCCTGTGTATCGCACCCGTTTTCGAGGTCATAGTAGCCTGCGTGTCCCACGCGTACGCGTTTTTTGTGTTACTGGGTGCCACCGAGTACTGCGGGAGGTTGATTCCACGCACGTAGGCTGCAGGGTTGCGTGCACGGTTTTACTGCAGTTTTGGGGGGCCTGAGCGTTGCGTGACCCATCACTACATTACCGGGGTCACATACAGCCTTGCAGGTGCAGGGGGGCTGTTAACATCTTGCATCCCACCCTCTTCACCCCAATTGCCCAGGTCAATTGTGGTGTACACCTCCCATTGGCACTACTCCATCTGTGCCAGGTACTACTACATCTGTGCCATGGTTGGGAGGCCACCAAAGGTGAGGGGTGCCTCAGCTGTGCGTCCTCCTCGTGGCGGCCGTGGTCGGGGACATGGCCGGGTTGACCAGGGAGTAGGGGGACTCCAGGGTGTCCAGGGTGGCCGCAGAGGGGGAAGAGGCAGGGGTGCGCCACTTGAGCACGATGTTGTGCCATGTGTCGGTGCAGTCATGCCACCACCCCCTGTGGTTCCGGGAGATATAGCTTCTGCATCTGGCACTGGCGCCCGTGTGACCCGGCAGTCCGTTTCATCGACTGCCACGGGCCCAAGGGTAGTGGTAGCTGCAGGTGCAGCTGTGGACACCACCACCCAGGCTCAGGGTCTGCCAGCGCAGACTGTGTTGGCACTTGAAGAGCCCTTGGAAGATTTCCAACAGGTCAGGAGGGAAGCCGTAGGGGCACGCAGGGCTGCCCTGACCAAGACACGTGTCCCTGTGGCAGTTATGTCATCTGCTGCCCCGAACAGCCGGGTGTTGGCAAGTGCAGGGGCAGATGCACCCAACAACACCCCGTTTGTGAGTCTGCCAACCAGGACAGTTGCGGTCAATGACCCTGCCACAGCGGATGTTGCTGCGCAGGGTCCATTAGAGGGCACCCAACTGCCACTGACACAAGTCAGGCCTTTGGTCGTCCCTCCACCTGCCACTCCCTTGGCTCAATCCACCAAACCCACTTGCCATACTGATCAGGGCGGCTTTAGCCAGCCAGGGTCTGCGCCACAATCCAAGAGGAGGAAGGTTGCACCTGCAGCACAGGCTGGGACCCTACACACAGCCACGACCTCCGGCACATCGAGGAAGAAGCCTTTCTGCAAACAGGAACTGGACTTCCTCATGGACTACGTGCAGGACCACAGCTGTGACATGCTAGTGGGTGCTAATTGTCAGACTACAGCTTCCCACCATGATACCCACTGGAAGCAAGTTGCGGAACATGTGAGTGCATTCGGCCATGAGGTGCGCACGGCGCAAGAGTGCAAAAAGCGTTGGAATGACCTCAAACGCAGCGCTAAGGCTAAGTGTTCCTCAAATTACAACTTGACTCTGGTGACTGGCAGTGGGCCTGCACCAGAGGAGGAAGACCTCACTCCGCATGAGTCACTCGTTGCGGAGTTCATACCATCTGAATCAGTCGAAGGAGTGGGAGAGATGCTGGACTTTGATGCCCAGTCCAGTGAGTGTTGATGCGTATTTGTTGAGGACGTGTGTTTTACTTGTGTGATGTGTTGTGCATGACTGCCACTACATGTCACGTGTACATGTTTCTGATGTGAAAGTAATGCAATGTTTCCCTGATGCATGTCTACTCTTCTGGATGGTGGACATGTGGAGCAGACGGGGACGGTCCGCATCACCACTATTGCACCCTACTCATATGCTGGTTACCAGTATGCCCCTCCGGTCCATGTTCCAGCTCACTGGCACTTCTGCATGTAGCGTGGGGTGTCCTTCCTCTCAGCCCAGGGACTATGCATAGCATGACTGACGTGCATGTGTCCTCTGCCTGCAAGCGGGTACTCAATGTAGGCATGCTCCCTTGCCCCTCAACCCCCGCTCTGCACCCCAATTCCACCTTAGCACTGGTCTGCTACAATATTGCAGTTGGGTACTTCACTGTTCATGCTTCCTGTGCACATGCTAACATCCAGCGGCCAATCTGCCAGACATATGCTGTGTGGTACATCCTTAGTACTTGATGCAGGGTGTCTCACTTGGACTGTGCAGAGGTCAGATGCCCCGCAGGGACATGATTGCCCATTCATGCTCCATGTGCATTCCACGCATGCCCCTATGTGTCCATGACTGGATGATCACTATAATACAAGTCCTGGATGACCTACATTGCATGGCATTTCATCAGCCTTCCCATGTCAACTGTGGCTCAGTACTGCGTTGCACACATGTTTAGGGTCTGACTATCTGTGTGGGTCACAAGCCTCAGCCTGTTTAATGGCCAATGACTCTGTCCAACTGGTGTAGTGTCTTCTTCACACGTGGGTGTATTCCAGAGGTTTCATCATTTGTCCTGCTTACTGTCCCATCATCATTTGCTGTGTTGTCACTTGACTCAAATGATGCTGTTGATGCTAGTCAACACTGTCTGTTAATACACAGGTCTATGGTCAGCCTTTTGATACCATGCTAGGCATCCCTGCTTTTGTACTTGGGGGGAGGGGGGGTTTGCTTGTAGACATGCTACCCATTGAATGCACATTGCACGTGATGCCTGATGTTGCCCTTGCACTGCCGTCACATTTTCTGACACACACCATGAAGTCCTTGTACATGTAGATAGTGAGTAATATACATATTTGCTGCACTGCATAGACCCACTTCAGTGCAAACTGCCACCTTTCCACAGGTCTGATCACAGAAGCAATTTCAAGTTGACCCAGCATGCATGCCAGGTTCTATTTTGTGTGTCACATGTGCTTGGTGTCGGTGTGTATGTGTGTAGTGTGCTTCTAACATGTGTAGTGACCTTTTTCCTCTCTATTTTTCAGGTGATGACGCAATGGAGCCGGAGGATGGTGTTGTCATGCCAGGCACAGGGTTGTTATCACTACATCAACCCAGCACAAGTGGGGGTCGTGGGGTGATAGGCCACGAAAACCCCCAAGTGCTACAGTCCATCTTGTCTGTGGCTGCCTATGAGTCCAGCCCTGATGAACACTCTGACGACCATGTCGAGTTGGATGAGCATCACGTCCATATGTCAGGGGTGAGTGATTCTGATGTGGACATTTCTCTGTCTGTGACACCTGCATTGAGAGGTCAGACAGTCTTGGAACCTCCGCCCGTGGTGGATCGGGACGCAGGGTCACCCTCCACACCAGTCACTGATGTGCCAGGGACATCACGTCGACGGGGGCATGTAGTCGTGCAGCTGCGGCGGTGCCAACACAACAAGGACACCCAGTCCTTGGGTCTCGCAGGGTCAAGCCCAGCAACATGGTCGCCGCGCGCAACCGCTATATACTGAGTGGGAGCAAGACATGACTGCCAATTCTGAACGCCAGGGGGCAGCAATGGAGAACATCGCTGAGAGCATGGAGCGTGTGGCCCGATCTGTGCTCCCCCTGCTAGGCAGGTGCTTCTCCAGCAGCAGGCGGCACGGTCCACGGCCCGCTCACTCAGGCTGGGCATGGCGGCCTCAGACAGGGCAAGCCAGTCTGAAATGTTGTCTCTGCGTGAAGGAATTGCTGCTCACGCAGAGGCACACATGGAGGCCGTGAGGGAGGAGTATGCTTCCCCCATATCCACTCTGGGTGTCCTTCTGATGTCCCAGAGGGAGCGGGCAGAGGAGAGGTTTGCACAGCTTGAGCGTACCATCTCGGCTGAGCTACATGCTTGACGGGAGGTGCAGCGGTTGTCCAGCCAGGCTTTGCAGGAGGAACGCCCTGTTACACGTGCTACCTTGCAAGAGGAAGCACGTGTATCATGGGAGGTTCTGCATGCAGACCTATGTGTCATCGCCACACAGAACCAGGCTCACCCGTCCGGCAGACTTGCTGCCGACGAGGGGAAAGCTGCGGCTAGGCGTGGTCATGCTCCTGTGCCACGTCCTCCTTTCCAGGAAGAGCCAGACTCGGACGACAATCTATCTCCCACATAGGTCGGGCTGTGCAGGCGTTGATCCCATGGAGTTTTGTTTTTCCTCAGCATCATCGCATGTGGGTGTTGAGCAGCATCCTGTACCTCCCCCCTCCTGGGTGCCTCCCCCCCCCGGGTCGTATGTGGCCAATTTAGAATTTATTTAGTTTAGTTAGTTAAGTTTCTGTTTGATAGTTAGTTTAAATAGGTAATGTAGGTTTTTCATAGTTAGTGTAATTAGTTAATATAGTTTAAAATTACTTGTCTATTGTGCTTTCATGTGACGGTGTGGTGCTTTGTGGCTTTGTGGCTTTTGAAAGCATCCACTGTCTGTTCCAGCTGGGCCCTTCAAGCTTGTCTTGTGTATGTGTTTGCTGCTTGGGGTCCTTGACTCACATATGCCACTCCTGCTTCCCTTATCCATGGGCTCGCAAGGATGGTTCGGTGTAACAGCCTATTACACAAGGGCTTTGGACTGTCATATATATGGCATGTCTGCTGCTGTGGAACTTGTGTTGACACCCCTAGTGGGGATGATTGGGGTGTAATTGACCACTGTTCTTCTTTTGCTAGATGGGGTGTTTCATGATTCATGTGTACATTCATTGCTATGCATTGTATAGTATGTTTCTTATCTTTACTGTACATGTGCTTGTTTCAATTCATGCCGTACATAGTGTGATGGTGTGATTTCTGATGTACGTCTCTGACATGGTCCAGTCATGAAATGCCTGAAGAGCCACACACAGATGAATCTAAAGCATTAATAATGTGTTTCATGGCCTTTCTGCAGGGGGAGGAGCCTCCAGACCACCTTTGCCAGGAGACATGGGCCAGTGGACGTCTGGAATCTGGACACGTTTGGTGGTGCCGACATGCGCATGTATGGGCATGTGTGCGCAAGCAGAGGCACAGGGATTGCGATCATACATCCGAAAACTGCTGACGTGTTTCAAGGCACTCCAGGCAAGGTGAGCAGCACATGGGGGGGTCACAACACAGCAAACCTTCCACCAGACCAGTTGCACATGCATGCCTAGTAACAGCACTGACGGTGAACTTGGACAAATATTGGTGTTGAAGCGCACAGTACAGCTCAGATGTGTTAGTGGACTGATGGCTAGTTGATAGCAATAGTTGTCTGGGCACCTGCAGGGGCAGTGGCACATACCCTCCGGTCCACCATGGGCCATTGAGGCACTTGTATTAGCCATGTAGCGTTCCGGGACATGGAAAGAAGCAGCTCACAGGGACAGACAGCAAGGGGCATAATCGGTGCAGTGCATTTAATTTCCGAGTGGAATTTGCAACATGCACTTCCTACTTTATTTGGTCATGGTGGTACATGACTTGTTCTGAAGTCATACTTTGCTATATGCGTCTGTCTGCTTACCCAGGGAACATTGCATGTTGTGTGAATCGTGACACATTGGTGTTCCATTTGCCATGCACCCAGCGGCACCTGACTTACTGCATTGACTGTATATGAACCATCACAGGGGTAATGTTACGTATGGGTACGAGGCATCCACACAAGATTGTCTGTTTGTAGAGGAGTTTGTTACTTTGGGGCATATTTGGTGAGGTGTTTGTGTGTTTTGGGCATGCACAGATTATTAACTGGTTGCTCTCTTTGCAGCATTGAACTGCTCCTGTTACCAGCCCTGAGAGTACGCAGGCAGGAGGCCAGCACTCACCCCAGAGATAAGTTTCTCTTTGAGTTCCATTTGAGTAATTTGTTGCTATGTGCATGATGAACAAGTTTGGTCTAATTGTGTATGTGTTAATGTGAGTACTACATTTTTGTGCATTCCCTACTTTCCTGTGTCAATCCTACTCCCCTCTCCTGCCCCTCATTCCGGTTATCCAGTATGCCAAATCCTGTCCCGACTGCATATCCCTGACCCTCCTTCCCCACCAGGGTCTCAGAGGCCTGTGTGAGTTTGACCTTGCAGGCACCCAGACCACGGTGGGGGTGGTTGGTTCGTGCCACTCCTGTGCCTGTACATGGGAGCTGTGACAGTACACATCCGTTCGTGGGGCATCATTCTATGTTATGTACCACACATGGTACACATTCTGTTGTGACATTGTTTTACTGTGCTACCTTGGTTGTTAAAATCATTGTGGTAGTACTTGGCCTTTGTGGCATACTGTGACTTCAAGTCATCTACCTGAGGCTGTTCTGGTTTGTTTTCCTGCCTGCAGGCTATTTTCTTGGCTTCTGTGTTGGCCTGCTTTCAGTTCTCTTGGAATTGGTGCTTTTGCAAATCAAGGTGGACTCTGAGGGTGCTGGCGAGTTTTTACACACAAGGTGGGAGATGGCGACAAAGGGGAAGGGTGATCCTGTGGCCAGATGAAATTAAAGGATGAGGCTGAATAACCCAGGTGCAGTTGTTCAGTGGGTCAGGGTGATTTGTGAGGGGGGGTGTTTTGTTGTTGATAGTTGCCTTGCCCTGCAGTGTGATGGGCACCCTGACATTGTAATTGTGGTATCCTATGTACATGATGTATTCTGCTGATCAATGCCTGTTCATGTGTTGTGTTTACCTTTCAGGTGTGAGGGGATAGTTGTCGTTTGACATGCTGGGGTGTAAACATGGTCAATGTTCACATGTGATGTGTAGAGAACACTGATGGTCACTTGATTGCACATGCATATGTTGAGTGCATGTCCCTACTGACCCACACACTCGCACTATTATCCACTACATGTGTAACCACCCTTCCATGTGTACTTGTACACTCTGTTTGCCTTCTGGTGCACTGTGTCCCTGCAGCAAATGTTCTATGACCAATTGTGGATCCTGTACATGCCTAATTTGCTTTTTGATGTAGTTTGTCGCTTAGATGCGATGCTCAGGGTGTGCATCACACACAATGGCTGTTCACTGTGCTGTGCACTGAGCAGCGTGTTGCAGAAGGTGGACACGGCACACAGAAACTGCAGTGTTGATTTTGCAATGCACATTGTGCATGTAGACAGGCATTCATTGTTATGTTACAACTACACCTTTTGGAATGCATTTGGGTATGACTTATTTTGGGTGGGAGGTTGTTGGTCAGTCATTTCATCTGATTCCATGTCAGGCATCATTGTCTGATGCCAATTTACATTTTTCACATGGCAATGTGTACCTTATTGGTACTGTGTTGGTGTATGGCTATTGCTTGCCATTTCACGATGTGGTTTGGGAGGGTTTGAGTGACATATCAGTGATAGTCATGGCCTGTTTTGCAGGTCTGTGTGATTCACACCTTGCATGTGTGCCTTTTGGTCACACAGGATTGCTTGTGTTTAAGTAGCTAGGGATGCACACAATGTGGCAATTCCATGGCAACAATCTCAGGGTGGTAAGGTTGTGACAGTTGACTGTCTCTTTGTCATCATCGATTGTCACCTGGCATGTGTCAGGCCTGTGTGCACTCCGCAGGGTTGAGAGTTTAGGTGAAAAATGGGGCCACAAGCCGGGTCCGGGCTGCCTCTCCACGTGCCCTATCCTCTCCCATGTGCAGCGCCTGTGACTGTGGTTGGGGATGTGGGGGCTCCACCATGTCCACCGGTATGCCCTGCCGTGTTGCAACATTGTACAGGACACATGCTGCCACAATGATCCTGCACACTACTGGGGGTGCATAGAGTAGCTGCCCGCCAGAGCGGTCAAGGGAGCGGAAGCGTGACTTTGAGCACTCCGAATGTGCGCTCAACTATGGCCCTGGTTGCAATATGGGCTGCGTTGTATCTTACCTGGGGTGGTGTGGTGGGGTTCCGGATTGGCATCATCATGTGGTTGCTCAGAGGGTAGGCACTGTCCCCTGGAGAGGTGACAATGGTTGTGATTATTGGGGTTTGTGTATTTGTGTGTGTGTGTGTGTGACATGCATGCATGTGCACGGGCATTTGTACTCACCTAGGAGCCATGTGTCGCCATGCTGCCCAGCTTCCAGGGCCCGGCTCAGGGTGGGCATTCTGTATATGAAACTGTCATGGGTGGAGCCAGGGTAGTTTGCATAGACAGAGGTGATGATTCCCTTTGCATCGCATACCACCTGTACGTTGATGGAATGCCAGTGCTTGCGGTTTCGATAGATGTGCTCAGTGGCCCTAGGTGGACGTAGGGCCACATGGGTGCAATCTATGGCACCAAGCACTTTGGGGAAGTGTGCCACCCTGAAAAAATCCAGGACAACGGCCTGCCTTTCTGCGGGTGTTCTGGGCATGTATATGTGCCTGCGGACTGAGGGGCGCACTGTCATGATTGCCAAGACCTGGTGTAGGCAGCGTGACTGCGTGGCCTGTGAGACCCCCCCCCCCCCCACTATGGCAGAAGTCCGCTGAAAAGACCCAGTGGCCAAAAAATGCAGGACATTGATCACCTTCTTCAAGGGACTCAATGCTTGGGAGCAGAGGGTGGGGGATGTAAGGTCATCTTCCCACTCCCTGACCAGGTCTAGGATGATACGCGGTGGAAACCTATACCTGCCATAGACCTGGTCGTCAGGCATCCCAAAAAGGCTTGTCCGTGGTGAAAAAATGCGTGCCCTGGCTATTCTCCTCCTGCGGTGTCCCACGATCAGTGCTGCGACAAATGGGGCATTCATCGTAGCTGTATATACGTGTTTGTTGTTTGCACGCACTTTTATATTGTGCGCGGGGACGCTTCCGCCTGCCTTCGTGTGGCGGACGTGTTGACGCCTGTGCGTGTCTTTTGCAGTCCGCGGGTTTCCCGTATTCGAATCCATGAATATGGGTTGTTCGCGTGCGTTCCGTGTAGTTCCCTGCAGTACTTCCCCAGTTACGCCTTCTTTTTCACGCGTTATTCCCCATTCCGCGTGTTACGCCCACTGTTCCGCCCACTTTTGTTGTGTGCGCCACACTATGTGCTTTTGCTGTGCGCGTAGCACACGCCGTTTGATGACGTGTGTGCCTGCGTGCGCCATGCACGGATTCGGCGCACAACCAGTGGGAAACAAGCGCAGCGCCGTCCTTGAATCGCAGGTGTGAGCGATTGGAAGTGCACAGAATATCCAAAAACTAAGTGTGCAGGTAGAGTGATTACGGAAAATACAGTGATAAAAAGAAAGGGTGCACATAACCATTTACCGGACAGAACCACAATACTGGTAAAAAAAACAATGAATGAACTAAAAAGAAAGGCTATGGAAAACCCGAGTGAGGCCAGCAGGTCTGTTATAGCTTGCACATGCACCAAAATACCATTGCACGTAGCAGCACAAATGCAAGCTGAAAAACATATACAGCGTTCCTTGAACAGAAAAAAAAACAACAAAAGGAAAATCTACCGATAGCCACAAGAGGATACGAAGAAATATGCATACCAGAGATGTTTAAAAAAACAGACTAAGGTGAACATTTTCACTACATGACAATGCAAACAAAAGAGGAAAAAATAGTAATTTTCAGGACAAACAGTAATTTAAGACAACTTGGAAAATGTGATATTTGGCAAAGCAACGCCACATTTAAAGCTTTCCCACAACCATTCCAACAATTTTACAGCGTACATGGGTCAATTAACAACAATCTTATTCTACTAATCTTCATTTTAATGCCAAAAAAGAGGAAATATACAGAATGGTATTTGAAAAAATTAAAGAGGCCGTACCTGAACAAATGCCTACCACCATAGTAATGGACTACAAACTGGCCCAGATAAAAGCATTCAACGGAATATACAAAGAAACTGGAATACAAGGATGGGGTCTGTCGTTCTGGTAATGTTGAATCTGATGAGGGAGTGGTCGGTCCAAGATAACTCTATGATATCTTCTAGGAGGACTGTGGTATTCAGTGTTAGAATCCAATCCAGTATACGTCCTTTTGAGTGGGTTGGAGCGTTCACAATTTGTTTGATTTGCATTTCCAGGAATGCATTATGGAATGAAGTTGCTTTGAGGTCTGTGGGGTCATTGTACCCTAGGTTAATGTCACCTAGTAGGATAGAGTTAGTGTTGGGTTTGAGGATAGGAGAGATGAGTAGTGGTAGTTCAGTATCTGGGTTATTAGGGTGTCTTGGCGCTCTGTACAATACTAGGAAATTAATAGTTATTTTAGGATTAGTAGTTAACGTGAGAGATAGGAGTTAAACCTTCTAAGGTTTCAGTTTTGCATTCTCTGAACTGTAGAGAGGTCTTGGAGATGATAGCTACTCCTCCTCCAGGAGCCTCGAGGCAGTCTGCTCTAAGAAGTGTGTATTCAGGTGGTATGGCTAATGCAATCAGAAGTCCTGATGCTGCGTGGAGCCAGGTTTCTGTTATTACTAGGAGATCGTGTTTGTGCTCAAGGATGAGGTTGTGTACATCAATAGCGTGTGCACCTAGGGATCTTGCATTGAGTAATGCACCCTTTGAGGGTTCTAGGCCTGGGGTGTACCTGATAATAGGTGATGGAGTGGTGTTTTGCAGTTTGAGATGTTTACTCTTGGTCTTAGTGTGAGATGGGTATTAAGATTTGTGGAAACAAAAAAGGTCCCTCGGTGGGTATGCGCACGTCTAAAAGGAAGTAAGATTGAATATACACATTAAATGAGAACTGGCTGCAGCCGTGTGGTGAGTTAGGTGATTTTCCACTACCGCCTATACAAGAAACAGGTATGAGAAAATACTGACTTAGGGCCTCATTACACGGTAGGCGGTAACCATGGCGCTATTAGTGCCATGGTTGCCGCCGGTATTTTACCGTGTCCGCCTTGGTGGATGGCGGAATTACCGCCCTACTCCAAGGTGAGCGGGGCCGGTAATTCCCCATTCACCAAGGCACTTCCCCATTCCCATTTTTGCCCCCATAGGGCTCAATGGGAATGGGGAAGGAGCTAATTACGGTACCGCAAATTGCGGTACCGTAATTAGCACCAAGGTCCCTTTGCGGGCCTGTTCCTTAACGGCTGGTAAAACCAGCCGTTAAGGTCGGGTCCCGCAAAGGGACCTCGTAGTAAGGCGATAAGGGTTTACCGGTACCGGTGCCCTCACCAGTACCGGTAAACCCTTACCGCCTATCGTGTAATGAGGCCCTTAGTGTGAGACGGTTTGAGTATTTGTTCATATTGGGCACTTTATTATTTTTTTGTCTCTACTGGTCAAGTGGTGGTTGGTTGGTCTAGTTCTCCAATTAGTTGTTCTTGTATAGGTCATCCAATGACACAGGGTACTTTTTGCTGTATGAAGCGGTACGTTAGCTTAGACAAGATAGCAGGTACTTCGAACGGGGAGTAGGTAATACTGTGGCTTCTTGAAGGACAATATTTTTATTAGGTCGGGGAGAACAACAGGATGAGTAGTTCGTACTAGTTTGCTGGATCATAGGGCAGGTATCAGCTATTTGCACTGTACCATACATGGGGAGCAAGTCAATGTGGAAAACAAGGGGCAATGATCAGTAGCGGGAAAGGGCATCTCACCGTATTCATTCAGCAACTCGTCCGTGATCGAAGCGTGATGCTTAACAAATCCTATGGGGACCACCAGTGCTTAAAGAATGCCGGAGATGACGGAATCTGCTGCCTAGTAGAAGAGTGGAATCATGAGGGTGGCAGTCATCGGCTAGAATGGAATATGTGTAGCCGGGCCGCAGAGCAGAGAGCGAATGCGCTCATTCTGCTGGGTCAGCTCCGTCAGGAGCCTTAGTGAGAGCCTTTGGGTTGAGCCTTTGGGGTGAATGGGCTAAAAGCAGTGAATGCCGAGGTGCGTAGCCAATGGGCTACTAGGAGGCCATTTCTTGGCCAAATGATGAGGTCGTCGGAGTGGCGTCCATCTTGGAGGTGTTTAGGTCTCGTGGTTACACTGCTGTTAGGTAGAATTATATGCGGTACCCTTTGGGAACACCACACACAATGAAGACTACAAGTGACAGTACAAATTCACCTTTGGTATAAGCCCGTACTACACAGTAAAAGTGGTAGCGATGGCTGAGCAGCCAGACTTATCTCAAGAGCAAGTGAACAGTATCAATAGTTACACAAAGGACAGCAATTACTATGAATCAAACAAACACTGACTCAAGGTTTCTGAGTAAAAGAATATACATTTATTTACACATCAGTTGTATAACATTTCACTAAAGTAAAGCAGTTGAAAAATCACACTCTTAATACACCACACCACTCCCAATAGGTTCCAGACAAGTTAAGCTCACAAAATGAAGTGAGAGCAAAATGGCACTCCAGAAATTTAAAAGGGAGTGAAAGACAAAGTTAGGCAGAAATTGAACAGCACCAACAGGTAAGTAAGCAGGGCAATCTAGAAAGAGGAACTACAGTGATGAAACAAATAAAAACGGCTTAGGGCTAAAGTCAATAGGACAGAAGTCTTTTGCTCAAGATCACACAGTTCAGGGCAGTTCGCGGGTAAGTGTTTGCCAAGAGTTCCGGACGAAGTTGGTCGGCAGAAAAAGCATCCTTTCAGGTCTTTGCTGCTGCTCCTTGCGCATGTTTACTGTCATCTCGTCCAAGACTCAAGACTACAGCTGCAAGTAGAATAAAAACAGATTTGTAAAAGCATGCTTTCAGGTCCTTACTGATGCTGCTTGCGGAGGTTTGTAGTAATTCACTACAGGACTTCAGGCTATATTCAAAAGCAAACATTGTTTTCCCATTCAAACCTAGGGCTTCGGCCATGCTGCATGCCAGAATAATCAAATGCTGTATTCACAAGCAAACATTGTTTTCCCATTCAAACCTAGGGCTTCGGCCATGCTGCATGCTGGAATAATCAAATCAGAGTACACAATTATCAAGTAATTGAGGGCGGTACAAAGGGCAGATCACAGCGCTTCACCAAGTACCTTAAATGGATTCCCCTGCTGCTAATGATGAGGTTCTTTTGTGAAGGTGCCGTTCCTTCTTCAAGTGTTAGGTTTCAAATAGGAGAGTGAGCCTTGTTCACCTTAGCGCTGGGTTATTCAAAAAGTAGTTATTGTCGTGATAAAGCAGTCTTGAAATGATTGTTGGTGCTATATTTATTGTTAGAAGCCAGCCGAAATGTGTTTCAACTCTATAGGGTCTTTCTCAATGCCTGTGTATTGTGGCCGAGTCATTGCTGCAAGATTGCGGAAATGAGTCCGGCATGCAATCCCACTATCTTGTCCCGGTATGGTTGCAAATAAAGGTGGTTAATGATTTCAAGGGGTGACCTGGTGACCACGTAGACACCTGGTTTGGCATCCTCAGTAATTATATGCTGATTAGCATTGTCACAGATTGTATGCAGCGGTAGTCACAGCGATCTTTTGATGCAATCCTGTGCAGCACTTCGAGCTGTAGCCAGGGGTAGAATTTTAGCCACAGGCAAAACTAAATTTCCCATTCAAAGCTATCCAATTTTGAAAAACTTCACCACTTCCCACTTTAACCCCATTGCCAGTCCCTCATGGTCATGGAAAGTACCCAGATTGTCTGAGTCATGGCATTTGGACATGACTAAGACAATCTGGCCACTGCCCATGGTCACAGTCTATGACTCGTACAATCTGGCCACTGCCCATGGCCACAGGCTATACCTCAGTCACCAAAAGTATATCACTATTTTGTGTACCTACATTATATGACACTTTAAAAAAAATAAAACACGGACACATTTTCAAAACCATGATTTCAGGTCCTCGCCAATGCTCCTTCTACGAGTTTGCTGCAAATCCATCCACATTTTATTTTTTGAAAAGTGTCAAAATGTACGTACATAAAATGGTCTATAATCTTGCTAAAATATTTTGTACACATTCGTACATATTTTACCCCCTCTTCACATAATCCCACCAACCTTTACAAAAACATTCAAATACGGGTCTTAAATCATTTTGCAAATTTATGTGCAGATTTGTTTAATGGCACCAAGTTTATAAGCCTTTAAAATATTTTTGCACCCCCCCTCTAATTTTGTTCCTTCTTGGGAAAACAGCACCAAACCTTGTAGAACCATTCAAGGCTAGGTCTAGAATGAAATTACAACATTTCATGCAGTTTCATTCAGTGGTGCCAAAGTTATAAACCATCCCAAAACTGCTTTTCACCAACCCTATAATACAAAAATATGTATGGATGCTCCGAACATCTGAGATGTTTGCAAACATTACTGGGCTGCCCAGAACTGTTTGTGGACTTCCTGTTTTGGGGCTTTTTATGGCCATATCCCATCCTCTTCACCCCTTACGTCCCCACATATTGTTTCATTAGTTTGACACATTCAATATTGCTGTCCGCAAATCCAACATGGCGACAGTTTCAAACTATCTAACGCAGCTCATGTTTTTCACCATCCAACCAGCAGGCATGTCCACTGTCTGCGGACATCACACCTTGACCCGATTGACCGAAAGCAGTGTCCGTGGACCGAATAGGGTAGTGAGCCCGCGGACCGAACCCAGAAATCACAAATTGATTTTGACCTATTTTTGGCAATTTTTAAAAGAAATTACTGGATGGATTTACACCAAATTGAAAAGAAAAAAAACACTTTTGGGACCAAGCCGCTGCCGCTCCTGCTGCAAATCTGGTGAAAATTCATCCAGTGGTTTGCGCTGTAGGTGTGAGCAAACATTTTTTTCCATTGTGTCTATGAGGAAAAGCATACATTTTGGGGCCCTCCCTATAAATGTGCCCACCCCCCCTGCACAAAACCTCACCAGACTTTGTAGAATCAATTCCAGGGGGCTATATTCCTTTTCTGCAAAGTTTGGTAAGGATTCGTGCATGGAGGAAAAAGTAAGCCACCCACAAAGTGCTCTTCCTATGGGTTGAGCAACTTAACCATAACTATATATATTTTTTTTTTTCACTGAAAAAACTTTGTTAAAAGGAACGTTATGGTTAAGTTACATTAACAAAAAACGATGAAATTCGCTGCAAAAACATTGTTAAAGGGACATTATGGTTACTAGTAAAACCGAAAAAGCCTTGAAATTCACCAGTTATGTTATGCTAAGCAACCGTAACTCGCCCCACCTTCGTGCACTGCTAAGACTAACACCAAGGACATCAAAGATGACATCACAAATGCCATTGATGCCATCACCAATGACATCACATATGAAATTAATTGTGATAAAAAGTCTCTAAAAGGGGTTGTGTCTATAATGTTGGTTACATGTTTTGAGGGGTGATCAGGATCCATCATAAACTACTTAGTGGATTACAGAATGTACTCATCTCAACAAAACATAATATTGAATTTTTGTTAATACAGGAACCTGATCATACATACATATAGCAATGGCTGCATCATGCACTATAGTAGTACAATATTTTTTATCTTCTCCTTTTGGATAGTAAAATAATGAATGGAACCCTATCAGAGTTTTCAGTAATGAAAAACATGGAATAAATAGCTAGGGCCTGATTCACAGAAACCTTTTATAATGGCACAATCTTATTGGAATACACTCTGTTAATCAGGCCCCCAAAGTCTAATAATTGAAGACTTACTACATACTTGGGTTAGTACAAACAATACACATCAATACCTAAAATTCATAAAAATCTGAGGGACATACAAGGAATCTTAAGTAAGGAGGAAAGAAACAACAGCAACAAAAAATGACAGAACAATTAGACTTTATTATGAAGAACGCAAATGATTTGTGTGTTTGAGGCTTGCTTATTTCGCCATGTATGTGTACCATGTACTGAGGCCAGATCCTAAGGAAAGTACCTTAACATCATAAACCAAGGTTACTGTGTACATATGTAACACCTTTTAATTGGAAAAATTGTCTATATCAGTGAACAAAATCATTTGGCTTACATATGTCAGTGAACAAAAAGAAGTGGGCTAGATATGTGATGTCATTGGTGATGTCATCAATGACATTTGTGATGCCATCTTTGATGTCCTGGGTATTAGTCAAAGCAGTGCACGGAGGTGGCACGAGTTATGGTTGCTTAGTGTACCATAACTGGTGAATTTCAAGGGTTTTTCAGTTTTACTTGTAACCATAACATTCATTTAACAAAGTTTATTCAGTGAATTTCATGGGTTGTTGTTAGCGCAACTTAACGATAACGTCCCTTTAACAATGTTTTGTCAGTGAATTTCATCGGTTTTTACAAGTGCCTTTTAATCTCCAACAAGTTCCCTATATTATACTGCCCCCACACAAATATATCAGCAATGGAGTCGGTGGACAGCGTGGTAGTCCACGGACGTCGGGCAGCATTTACAAGGCTCAGAATCATAAAGGAGAGCCAAAAAAGATGTACCCATCAACAAGAAACAGATGTACCTAAAATTACAACTCATGTTTACAACATGCAAATATACCTGTTTGTACAAATAATTAAGTTAAAAAAATACAAATTACTTTTTTTATGTAACACACATTACAATGGAATGCACCAATCACAAACCATAACTGCATATAATCTCCTCACTACAATTCTGCATACTGATTAAGAAACACCAGGTGCTTATTGGACATTCACACAAAATAGTAAATGCATTGTATTTATCTTTGTTTTATTATCTTTCATTACATAAACATGTGTTATAAGACATAATTTTCTCACAGCAATGGCAAGCACACTTGAGTGGTTAGAGGAGAACTTCCCAAAAGAAGACATGAGTGACGATAACATATCCAACGGTGTACAATAGATATTTTTATGTCAACAAATAATGTATTTTGTACACACCTTACTAAAGTAATAATTTCTATTTCTCTTACAGTACATAGTTTTCATGAGGAAACCACACCCCAGTTGAACTATAACCAATCCCCAGAATCACAAACAAAAGTCCTGTCCCCAAAGGTAAACAATCAAAGCCTGACCTTGTGCAACAAATTAAATGAACTTAGTAACGATTTGAAAGAACTTGTATATTTACATTACTATTCATTTGAATTGTAAGCCGGTCGTGTTCTCTGTCTCATATATGTTGTGCCTTGATTCCTGCCGGCTCTGGCACATTATAAAGAAATAAACATAAACATACCGTATGTGAAAAATCATGTCATTCAAAATGTTCCCTATCACTGTCCTTCTTGCACCTGTCCTCCTTGTCCCCAGAAATCATCCCGAGCAAATTCAGAACATTTTAATGAAAGATGCTTTAACATAACCTCACTCCCTTCCTCTGCTCATAATTATTGTACAAACATTCCTGATTCTCCCATTTATGTTTCCCATTCCGATACCGCATCCCTTTCTTAAATAAATATATGTTTTGTACTATAAATGTTTTGTTTATTGTAGTGTGGTATTCCCTTCTTTTTTTTAAAACTCCCATTATGAGTACGCAGACAATGCGACTGTCCAGGATGACTGCACTCAAAATGGAAGTGCCCCCGGGCAGGCGTGCTTTCTGGACATGTCAGTTTTTGTATGGTGCATTTTTAATTAGTCTGCGGACAGCATAACTACCCAGGGCAGTCTGCACTAAAAATGGAGGTACCCCCGGACAGGCGTGATGTCCGGACATGTCATTTATTGTGTGACGCACTTTCAATTAGTCCGTGGACACCCGGCACATCCGCCTTGCGATTACTGCCTGGAGGATGTCCATGGATGCCCATCGGGGGTCGCAGATGTCCGGGATGTCATCATGTGACCACCCCCATGCAGCGTGATGACAGTGTTTGTGAATGGCGTCCGTGGCTGCTGACAGTTTAAAAGTGCTTTTCCAGCCAATCTAGGGTGTTTCGAGCAGAAAAGTTGCCCTTGCACAGCTCCCAGACCCATTTTATGTTGATCTGGCAACATTTTACAACTTTTAAAGGCCTTTCAGTGACTCAGTAATCCGCGGACAGCATGACTGTGTGTGGATGGTTCCTCTAAAGGGTCCCCACATATTACTTTTCCTCATTCTCAACCTGACTATCCAGGAGAGAGCACCTGCATTGCAGATCTGTTTGGCAGAACTTATTGGAGACCATCATGGCATCTGTTATGGCCATACCTCCTTCCCAGCCACCACCAGCACCAACTCAACAACCTGGAGGGCCTGGAGAGGGGAAAAGGCGCAGTGATGCAGAAGAGGAGTATCAAGAAGAAGAAGAGGATGAAGTGGAGGAAGTCTCTGGAGCCAGTACTCAGAGGGAGTTCTGGGAGTGGCAATTCTTTATACCGTTGGAAATGTCCCATAGGCTTGTGCAAGCAAGGATTGATGCACTGACTGCTTGTATTAATACAGGACTACTTCCATGAGGCACCACACAAAATCAACCCACCAGACTGCTCTGAGAAAGGTGATACCTTTCTCGACTAAGAGCAGGTTGACTTCCACCACCCTATCATCTTCATCTGCTCCTGTCACCACAAAGCATAATCCTTTGTAGCAGAGGATCCCAGCGGTGGCTTCACCGGTCATACAAAACACTGTTAACCCTTATCTTTCGAGGGTCACAGTGCTATGCATGTACTGTGGAACACCAATCTGTAGGGGGGGAGCAGTTTCAGAGTGCTTTTGAGGCTACGGTTAAGGAGTATGAGAAACACTGTCACCTACCTGATTAAGGCCCACCCAACATCTTCCTCTCTCCACCTGCCCCTTCTTCCCTGTGGTTGGTGCCCCTTGCCTTCCCTCCCTTCCCTTCCCTACCTTGCCGCTCCTGAGAAAAAAGGCACAAAGAATACAAAATAGAAAAAATACAAAAGACAAAGTTCCTTTAGGAGCCGCCTTTAACAGTTAAAAAATAGAAGTGCGAAAAAAAAGGTCATAGGCCCCTATGCATCCCTATGCATCCTACAAAGTCTGCGGACAGTGCGGTAGTCCATGGACATTTACACAATCCAGGTCGTGGGACATTTGAAATCATTCTAATTGTTTTGTGTTAAAAAAGGGAGGCTCTTAAAAGAACCTTTTTTTTGTTGCTTTTTTTTTGATATTACAAACTGTACTAAGAAAACATTTAACTAAATGTCATTATTCTCACTTTCACAAAAACAGCTTCAAAGTATTTTGAATGTTTTCCACAAAAATCTGATTGCCCACATCATTTAGATGAACTCCATCTCACAATAAAAATGTTGGCCCTATCATATTTAATGTTGTCATTATGAAACAGTGTTATGCCAACATCGCAAACAAAAGCAAATACAGCTTTATTGATGTTGTGCCTCGAATTTTACATTTGTGGACCAAATGAACTGGAACCCATCAACATCTGTCTCTGCGCAATGTGTGAAAGAAAATATTTTGAATTAGGGAACATTTCCTTCAAATTTCCCAATGTGTCCTTCATTGCAAATTTCAATGAAATTCCAGTAACATTCCCCAAACTGTTCCCACCACAATGAATGATGATTATGTCCGGATGTTTCAATTGAACCATATTTGCACAAAATGGGAGCAAGTCAACCCACTTCATGTATCTCACTCCATATGAGAATATTCCAATTCAGGGAATCCAAAATGTTTGGCTATTCCACAATGCTCAGCATACACCTTCACCCAGTGGACCCAAGAGTCCCCCAAAATCCAAACACTATGCCTGCTGAAAGACATTGCCATGGCCATTTTTAATCCTCTCACAACTCCTACTAACAAAACTCCTGCTACCCTCTCTTCCTGTACACCACATACCCAGGAAACCTGATTGGCTGATCCCCCGATGTCTGCGGACACCACGACTGTCTGCGGCCTCCGCAGTCCCCTTTCCATGCAGAGACAACCTGAAAAGACCCAGATGGATGTGGCACATGTTGTTCGCAGACTACCGCAGTGTCCGCAGACAGATTGTCCAATTCAAGGGGGCAGGGGGTTCACACTTAATTTAAACAATTTGGTTGCTCTTAAAAGAGCCTTTTTTCAGTTTTTATGTTTTTCTTTGCTTTTCTGATTTTTATTTCCTAAAACTACTTAAAAATGTTTTCATATGCACTGTATATCTTTTTCACATAAACTTTGTCAGTGCAGTTTGAATATTTACAAGGAACATCTGATTCCCATAATTCCCATAATCAGTAAAATTCACTCCATCACTCAGAGAATTGTTTGCAGCATGCACCCAGATGCCATGCCCACACCACTCATAAAAGAACATATGCTTTTATTTACAAGGTGCCAACTTTGTACTATCTGTGCACAAAACACATTTGGGAATCTCCACACTTCCCTTGGATGTATTGCTGCAAAAATAACCTTTGCACATGGAAATAGTTCCATTAAGTCTTGGAACATATATTTTAATGCAATCTGCAAATATAGTGGAGTAACATACCCCAAACTATTTCCGCCACAATGAAGAACAAAAATATGTGATATGATATGATATGGCATTTATAACAAGCCTATACACAAGTGTTTCAAGGCACGACGAGGCAAGGGAGGGGAAACAGAGGGAGATGGACAGCAATCCTACTAGGCCCGGTGACATTGAGATCTCGCAAGTGCAGGGGGGAGGGCAAAGGGAATGCATTCAGTTGGAAAGGGGAGGGGGCAGTGCAGTACATAGGATAACAGTCAAATAAATAAGCCAATAATTAAAGTGTGACCAGCTAGTGGCAAGTGCAAGGGTAAGAGCAGACATCAGAGGTCAAGTGCTAGTGGGGGCTGTAGGGCTACAGATACAGTCCCCAAGTGCAAGGATGGCCATGGGGCAGTGCAGATGTGCAATTGACAGGGAGGGGACCTGGGCTTGAGATCAGAGGGTAGCCAGGTGACCAGTGCAGATTCGGATTCGGCCAGGAGATCAGCAGGGGAGAGGAGGAGAGAAAGCAGAAGCAAAGAGGAAGGTCTTGACGTGCTTCCAGAACCGGAGATGGTTCTCCTCAAGTTTCAGAGAGGCAGGGAGGCTGTTCCAGGGGGAGGCCCCCGCAGAAGAAAGATATCTACCACCAACTCACTTCTTGGAGAAGCGACTGACCCTGAGGGCGTTGGAGGCGATGAGCGAAGAGTTCGAGAGGGCACATATTTAGGAAGAGAGAGTTGAAGGTATTGTGGTCTCAGGCCCCAGAAGGCCTTATGGACAATGCAGAGGGTTTTGAACTTAATCCTCACTGCCACTGGGAGCCAGTAAAGAGATTTCCGTCCTGGAGAGATACGATCCCTGGGCTTGAGGCAGAGGATAAGCCTCACAGTCCTGTTTTGGAAGAGTTGCAGAGGGCGGAGAGTAGAGGCAGGCAGATTTAGAAAGAGGCTGTTGCAATAGTCCAGCCTAGATAGAGCCAGAGCTCTGGAGACAGTGAGCTTCTGAGGGAAGGAGAGTAAAGGAAGAATACGTCTGAGGAGGTGCAGCTGATAGTGTGACTTCTTAGAGATGTCAGAGGTGTGAGGAGAGAAGGAAAGTATGGAGTCGAAGATGACCCCGAGGTTTTTAGCCTCACAGGTGGGAGCAGGAAGAGGGCCAAGAGAGGCCCACCTGAGAGCGACAGGAAAGGAGGGAGCAGGTGTGCCAATGAGGAGAATCAGCCTTTACAAGCCCAGTGTGGGCATTGAAAGTGAGCCATAGTCTTACAGAATAATAGTAGACTCACCCAGTTTAGCCCAGATGCTGTATACCAGCAAACCTCAACTCCCTCTAAGCCAATAGTAGCAGAGATGCCACACAATTCAGTTTACCTTTTCAAATTATTCACCCAACAATCTCCCACCAGCCACACAGTGAGCTTCTCTTGTGCACTAGCCACATCCATCATCCCTACACACAACAATCGTAACACCTTCTACCCTCTCTTCCTGTAAACCACAAATAAAACACGTAATTAGGTAATCCCTACAGTCCCCTTTCCATGCCAGGCAACCTTAAAAGACCCGGAAGTGGCACATGCCTTCCACGGATGTTGCGGCCAATCAAAAGTGGGTTGGGGTGAAATTAAACACAATCTAAGTTATTTAATCTTTAGTGGTGGCTCTGAAAAAATCCTTTTTTTGGGTTTGTTAACAAACACGTTTTTCTACTTTTATTTGCTTTTATGTACAGTAGTACTGTACACTCTACATCTTCCTTTACAATTTCCTTATATTTCCAACATCTGTGAAGTGGACTCTATCTGGACAAAAAAAAATTCTACCATGAGAACTTATAGTATAATTCTCAAAAGATAACATTCCTGCAGCATATAAAAAAGCAGATACATTTATTGACAATCTGCCATGATTCTTCAATTTGAGGATTATAAAGGTTTGTTGGACATCCCCATGTTCGCCTCTGATTTATTTCCGGAAATATAATCTGAGCAGCAGGAAACAGTAGCATTAGGCTTTTCAAGAAATCCTTCAGTGCAACTTGCGAACACACTGGAGTCACTAATCTCAAACTGTCCCCTCCACAATACACAATCACATGTATGGACATTTAAAGCGAACCATACTCTCACAGAATGAAAGCATGCATGCCCAGTTTAAACCACAACTGCATGCCAGAAAACTTCCTCTTCTGCCAATCCAATGTTTTCCAAGGGTGCCATAATTATCAGCATACACCTTCAATGACTGAATTGAAGAGTCCTTCAGAATCCACACAGTCTGCCTTCTCAAACACACAGTCATATCCATTGTCACTGCTTTCACAACTTCTCCAAACAAAACTCCTACTCCCCTCTCTTCCTGTACACTACACCCAGCAAACCTGATTGGCTAATTCCTACAGTCCCCTTTCCATGCCAGGTATCCTCGTAGGACCTGGATGTGGCACGTGCCATCGACAGACTACAGCGGTGTCCGGGGATCCTGTGGCACAGGGGCAGCCCTTCTACCCTTTCCACTTCAAGTTATCAATTCTCCCTCATTGGCTGTTTTCAAAGAGTCACACATCCATCCACCAATCAAATCCAAAACCTCTACACCTAACCCTGCCATCTCACTTGAACTCTTCAGATGCACACTTGAACTCTCAGAGTACACATCTACTGTTAATGAAAGACATCTGCATTAAAAAAATACTCTACCGCTGTCCAAGATTTCTATTTTCAGATTCATCAAGATCTTCATCTAACAGACCAAAGTACAGGTGCACTTATATTTAAACAAAAAATGTCTTCAACTCTTTCACAAATATATATAAATAAGGGGTTCCTGCCACTTACCCTGCAATAAGCTTCTCAACAAGCTTATTCTCTTTTTTAACCACTCAAGCAAATGTCATGCATTCCAGCATTCATCACCTGCCCATATGATGCAACAAACAATTGCAATGCTCTGCACTTCAAACTGTTTCTATTTACAATCCTTGTGATGAAAGTTAAAGAATGCATATGTGCACATATGGCAGCACTGTGTTACTGTTTCATATAATAGGGGAAAAGCACATGGAATACATCTGTAGACAATTTTTAAATGGCACTTAGTGTCTGCCAGATTATGTTGGCAGCACATGCATACATCACAACATCACCCTTTCCAATGTATTAGTGCTTTTCAAGTCTTTCTTTTTTCCTTTTCATTCTGTCACTTCCAATTCCACTTCTCCCATAGTAAAACACAAACTACAAGTACTAGAATGCAAGGAAAGAAAACACAACTAACTTGAAGATTAAAAACTGTGACATGCACATCAAATTAACATATACAATGCTGTGCTTTTCAAAATAGTTTTTTGGAGCACCAAAACCAGCCGTTAAGGTCGGGTCCCGCAAAGGGACCTCGTAGTAAGGCGATAAGGGTTTACCGGTACCGGTGCCCTCACCGGTACCGGTAAACCCTTACCGCCTACCGTGTAATGAGGCCCTTAGTGTGAGATGGTTTGAGTATTTGTTCATATTGGGCACTTTATTATTTTTTGTTGTCTCCACTGGTCAAGTGGTGGTTGGTTGGTCTAGTTCTCCAATTACTTTTTGCTGTATGAAGCGGGACGTTAGCTTAGACAAGATAGCAGGTACTTCGAACGGGGAGTAGGTAATACTGTGGGTTCTTGAAGGACAATATTTTTATTAGGTTGGGGAGAACAACAGGATGAGTAGTTCGTACTAGTTTGCTGGATCATAGGGCAGGTATCAGCTATTTGCACTGTACCATACATGTGGAGCAAGTCAATGTGGAAAACAAGGGGCAATGATCAGTAGCGGGAAAGGGCATCTCACCGTATTCATTCAGCAACTCGTCCGTGATCGAAGCGTGATGCTTAACAAATCCTATGGAGACCACCAGTGCTTAAAGAATGCCGGAGATGACGGAATCTGCTGCCTAGTAGAAGAGTGGAATCATGAGGGTGGCAGTCATCGGCTAGAATGGAATATGTGTAGCCGGGCCGCAGAGCAGAGAGCGAATGCGCTCATTCTTCTCGGTCAGCTCCGTCAGGAGCCTTAGTGAGAGCCTTTGGGGTGAGCCTTTGGGGTGAATGGGCTAAAAGCAGTGAATGCCGAGGTGCGTAGCCAATGGGCTACTAGGAGGCCATTTCTTGGCCAAATGATGAGGTCGTCGGAGTGGCGTCCATCTTGGAGGTGTTTAGGTCTCGTGGTTACACTGCTGTTAGGTAGAATTATATGCGGTACCCTTTGGGAACACCACACACAATGAAGACTACAAGTGACAGTACAAATTCACCTTTGGTACAAGCCCGTACTACACAGTAAAAGTGGTAGCGATGGCTGAGCAGCCAGACTTATCTCAAGAGCAAGTGAACAGTATCAATAGTTACACAAAGGACAGCAATTACTATGAATCAAACAAACACTGACTCAAGGTTTCTGAGTAAAAGAATATACATTTATTCACACATCAGTTGTATAACATTTCACTAAAGTAAAGCAGTTGAAAAATCACACTCTTAATACACCACACCACTCCCAATAGGTTCCAGACAAGTTAAGCTCACAAAATGAAGTGAGAGCAAAATGGCACTCCAGAAATTTAAAAGGGAGTGAAAGACAAAGTTAGGCAGAAATTGAACAGCACCAACAGGTAAGTAAGCAGGGCAATCTAGAAAGAGGAACTACAGTGATGAAACAAATAAAAACGGCTTAGGGCTAAAGTCAATAGGACAAAAGTCTTTTGCTCAAGATCACACAGTTCAGGGCAGTTCGCGGGTAAGTGTTTGCCAAGAGTTCCAGACGAAGTTGGTCGGCAGAAAAAGCATCCTTTCAGGTCTTTGCTGCTGCTCCTTGCGCATGTTTACTGTCATCTCGTCCAAGACTCAAGACTACAGCTGCAAGTAGAATAAAAACAGATTTGTAAAAGCATGCTTTCAGGTCCTTACTGATGCTGCTTGCGGAGGTTTGTAGTAATTCACTACAGCACTTCAGGCTATATTCACAAGCAAACATTGTTTTCCCATTCAAACCTAGGGCTTCGGCCATGCTGCATGCCAGAATAATCAAATGCTGTATTCACAAGCAAACATTGTTTTCCCATTCAAACCTAGGGCTTCGGCCATGCTGCATGCTGGAATAATCAAATCAGAGTACACAATTATCAAGTAATTGAGGGCGGTACAAAGGGCAGATCACAGCACTTCACCGAATACCTTAAATGGATTCCCCTGCTGCTAATGATGAGGTTCTTTTGTGAAGGTGCCGTTCCTTCTTCAAGTGTTAGGTTTCAAATAGGAGAGTGAGCCCTGTTCACCTTAGCGCTGGGTTATTCAAAAAGTAGTTATTGTCGTGATAAAGCAGTCTTGAAATGATTGTTGGTGCTATATTTATTGTTAGAAGCCAGCCGAAATGTGTTTCAACTCTATAGGGTCTTTCTCAATGCCTGTGTATTGTGGCCGAGTCATTGCTGCAAGATTGCGGAAATGAGTCCGGCATGCAATCCCACTATCTTGTCCCGGTATGGTTGCAAATAAAGGTGGTTAATGATTTCAAGGGGTGACCACGTAGACACCTGGTTTGGCATCCTCAGTAATTATATGCTGATTAGCATTGTCACAGATTGTATGCAGCGGTAGTCACAGCGATCTGTTGATGCAATCCTGTGCAGCACTTCGAGCTGTAGTCAGGGGTAGAATTTTAGCCACAGGCAAAACTAAATTTCCCATTCAAAGCTATCCAATTTTGAAAAACTTCACCACATAGCCATTCCCTGGTGGCCATTCCCACTTTAACCCCATTGCCAGTCCCTCATGGTCATGGAAACTACCCAGATTGTCTGAGTCGTGGCATTTGGACATGACTAAGACAATCTGGCCACTGCCCATGGTCACAGTCTATGACTCGTACAATCTGGCCACTGCCCATGGCCACAGGATATACCTCAGTCACCAAAAGTATATCACTATTTTGTGTACCTACATTATATGACACTTTAAAAAAAATAAAACACGGACACATTTTCAAAACCATGATTTCAGGTCCTCGCCAATGCTCCTTCTACGAGTTTGCTGCAAATCCATCCACATTTTATTTTTGGAAAAGTGTCAAAATGTACGTACATAAAATGGTCTATAATTTTGCTAAAATATTTTGTACACATTCGTACACATTTTACCCCCTCTTCACATAATCCCACCAACCTTTACAAAAACATTCAAATACGGGTCTTAAATCATTTTGCAAATTTATGTGCAGATTTGTTTAATGGCACCAAGTTTATAAGCCTTTAAAATATTTTGGCACCCCCCCTCTAATTTTGTTCCTTCTTGGGAAAACAGCACCAAACCTTGTAGAACCATTCAAGGCTAGGTCTAGAATGAAATTACAACATTTCATGCAGTTTCATTCAGTGGTGCCAAAGTTATAAACCATCCCAAAACTGCTTTTCACCGACCCTATAATACAAAAATATGTATGGATGCTCCGAACATCTGAGATGTTTGCAAACATTACTGGGCTGCCCAGAACTGTTTGTGGACGTCCTGTTTTGGGGCTTTTTATGGCCATATCCCATCCTCTTCACCCCTTACGTCCCCACATATTGTTTCATTAGTTTGACACGTTCAATATTGCTGTCCGCAAATCCAACATGGTGACAGTTTCAAACTATCTAACGCAGCTCATGTTTTTCACCATCCAACCAGCAGGCATGTCCACTGTCTGCGGACATCACGCCTTGACCCGATTGGCCGAAAGCAGTGTCCGTGGACCGAATAGGGTAGTGAGCCTGCGGACCGAACCCAGAAATCACAAATTGATTTTGACCTATTTTTGGCAATTTTTAAAAGAAATTACTGGATGGATTTACAACAAATTGAAAAGAAAAAAAACACTTTTGGGACCAAGCCGCTGCCGCTCCTGCTGCAAATCTGGTGAAAATTCATCCAGTGGTTTGCGCTGTAGGTGTGAGCAAACATTTTTTTCCAT
Source organism: Ambystoma mexicanum (assembly GCF_040938575.1). NCBI lineage: Eukaryota > Metazoa > Chordata > Amphibia > Caudata > Ambystomatidae > Ambystoma > Ambystoma mexicanum. Next base: position 710,889,774 of record NC_090935.1, on the reverse strand, counting down.
TGTGTCTATGACGAAAAGCATACATTTTGGGGCCCTCCCTATAAATGTGCCCACCCCCCCTGCACAAAACCTCACCAGACTTTGTAGAATCAATTCCAGGGGGCTATATTCCTTTTCTGCAAAGTTTGGTAAGGATTCGTGCATGGAGGAAAAAGTAAGCCACCCACAAAGTGCTCTTCCTATGGGTTGAGCAACTTAACCATAACTATATATATATTTTTTTTTCACTGAAAAAACTTTGTTAAAAGGAACGTTATGGTTAAGTTACATTAACAAAAATCATGAAATTCGCTGAAAAAACATTGTTAAAGGGACATTATGGTTACAAGTAAAACCGAAAAAGCCTTGAAATTCACCAGTTATGTTATGCTAAGCAACTGTAACTTTCCCCACCTTCGTGCACTGCTAAGACTAACACCAAGGACATCAAAGATGACATCACAAATGCCATTGATGCCATCACCAATGACATCACATATGAAATTAATTGTGATAAAAAGTCTCTAAAAGGGGTTGTGTCTATAATGTTGGTTACAAGTTTTGAGGGGTGATCAGGATCCATCATAAACTACTTAGTGGATTACAGAATGTACTCATCTCAACAAAACATAATATTGAATTTTTGTTAATACAGGAACCTGATCATACATACATATAGCAATGGCTGCATCATGCACTATAGTAGTACAATATTTTTTATCTTCTCCTTTTGGATAGTAAAATAATGAATGGAACCCTATCAGAGTTTTCAGTAATGAAAAACATGGAATAAATAGCTAGGGCCTGATTCACAGAAACCTTTCATAATGGCACAATCTCATTGGAATACACTCTGTTAATCAGGCCCCCAAAGGCTAATAATTGAAGACTTACTACATACTTGGGTTAGTACAAACAATACACCTCAATACCTAAAATTCATAAAAATCTGAGGCACATACAAGGAATCTTAAGTAAGGAGGAAAGAAACAACAGCAACAAAAAATGACAGAACAATTAGACTTTATTATGAAGAACGCAAATGATTTGTGTGTTTGAGGCTTGCTTATTTCGCCATGTATGTGTACCATGAACTGAGGCCAGATCCTAAGAAAAATACCTTATCATAAACCAAGGTTACTGTGTACATATGTAACACCTTTTAATTGGAAAAATTGTCTATATCAGTGAACAAAATCATTTGGCTTACATATGTCAGTGAACAAAAAGAAGTGGGCTAGATATGTGATGTCATTGGTGATGTCATCAATGACATTTGTGATGCCATCTTTGATGTCCTGGGTATTAGTCAAAGCAGTGCACGGAGGTGGCACGAGTTATGGTTGCTTAGTGTACCATAACTGGTGAATTTCAAGGGTTTTTCAGTTTTACTTGTAACCATAACATTCATTTCAGTCAGTCAACAAGTTTATTCGGATTCCGAAAGAAATCCATCAAACACAAAAAACATCATACAAAAACAATTACATTCAATATTCCAAGAGATAACAGAATGCACCCCATCAAAAATCATTGAGGAGGGAAATAAATAAAACTAGGAGCCCCATTATCATCAAGAAGTCCCCCATTACAAGGGCCTGTCCCCCAAGGAACCTGACCCATGACGTCCCAAAGGGGTGAGGTTAGCACCGGACAGGGGGGAGGGTCTCAAAGTTAACCTCGGGGGGCACTCAGGGACTATTAGAGGATGACTACTGATTAGAATACCACTCCTGGGTGACCAACTAGATCCCCCACGTTGACCTAGGACCGCCCTTGCCACTCCCAAGTCCCAAAATGCAAGTTCCACAATGTCACCCTGCTGGTTGTCCACTCTTGGCATTCTGCGACACCCTGCCAAGGATTCCCTGGACACAAAAGAGCAGCCTCTTACGGACCGCAGCCAATGTAGACTTTTGTTGAGGAGGGCATCCCTTGACTCCTTCCTGTCCCTTGCCAACCTGGGTACGCCATGCAGGTACATGGTAGCTTGTCCGGTCCGGCCTAGGCCATAGGGTGGAGGTAGCCTCTCTCTACGCCACGGGCCATAGGCTCTCCCCTCTCCAGGAATGAGGCGTTTAGGGCCCGATTTGCTTGGTGCAGTGACCTCCCGATATATAGATTTAGCCTTAGGTTGTGGCACCCCCTTGGACACTCTAGGCTTGACACAAGAACTGGGGATAATACCCTTGGCTGCTTGTAGATTCCCAAGCACCAAGCTAGAGCAAGGTTCAGTGAACGTGGGTGACACAGGGGCCTGTTCCTGATGGTGTGCCAGGGGGTGGGCCATGGGTGAGACGATGGGCCCTTTGCGAGCTATTGGAATGTTACAGGGCTCACCCTCGCACTGCTTTTCCCCCTGCATTCCTATGAGGACTGAGAGCAGATTTTTAATAACTGCCAGCTCAGCCAACACTTGGATGCATACACAATTGCACACCCTGGCTGTAGAATCACCCCCAATTGGGGGGTCAGTGGCTTGTTTTACAGCGGAATTGGGGTCATCAGGTTGTTGCTTTGGAGCCCCGAGTAAGGATGAATGAGAAAGCAAGCTGACTGAAGGGCTTAACGATGACATATAATCGCTCCAGAGACTGCTATGATCAGAAGATATATTCAGCGGGGGTGTGTCAATAGGCGGACTGTAAAGATGCGAGCTGCCCTCGTTGAGTGAGCAGACAGGGGTGGAGCTGGACGGGCCCACCTTTGTGCAAGAGCCAGGGTTAGAGCAAGGGACTGGGATGGGGACCATGCTGAGGGTTCCGGGGGTAGGATTTGGTAGAGGACAGCTGCTTTCCAATGTTACAGGCCCGGCCACTTCCCGCTCTTGTTCCCCCTCTTGCTCTTGCTCGAAACAGGATTGGCCGGATACAGGAATCCCAATTGAGGCACTGGGTATCGTGGGGAACTGAGGTGTAGAGAGCTCGACCTCATCGGAATTCAAGGGGGCCGAGTTGGGGGGTTTGACTGTATGACCCTGTTGGCGCTGTCTCCTGACAACCAGTATCTTGCGATCCGATTTAGGACCGTTGACATGGGGAGCAGACGTGAGGCAGAAGGGGGGGGGAGAGGAGGGGCAAAACAGAGGGAGCTTTCCTTGGCTCAGCATGAGACTTCATGGACCTTAGAGACTTTAGGAGAGTCATGGTCGGCGATCTCTGTCCCCCCTTGGCAGCAGTTGGATTTGGGGTTGCTTGATGACTGTCTCTTAGGTGTCTCTTTAGGGGTCCCTCCAGGGACAGACAGCGTTCTCCGCGGACCACCAACACCCCGCGCCCTTGACCTGCGTGAGAATCTTGTTGTGGGCTTGGCTGTTACAAAGGACCTCAAGTACTCTAAAGGAAGGTTGGCAGGAATGGTGATGGCTGGCTTTTGCTCACCTTGAAGACCCACGGAGCAGTCCAGGACGTTATAGGCCGGTCAGTCTGGTCCCCCACGGATCCGCGAACACCCTGCGGGCCGCAAACACCCGCGCCCTTTCTCCCGCGGGCTTCACCCTAGCGGTGCAGGAGGCGAGCAGAAGTAGGGGAGGGGGCGTGGCTTCTGTATGGAGGCCCTCCTGGGCCAAGCGAAACACCCTGCGGGCCGCAAACACCCGCGCCCTTTCTCCCGCGGGCTTCACCCTAGCGGGTGCAGGAGGCGAGCAGAAGTAGTGGAGGGGGCGTGGCTTCTGTATGGAGGCCCTCCTGGGCCAAGCGAAACACCCTGCGGGCCGCAAACACCCGCGCCCTTTCTCCCGCGGGCTTCACCCTAGCGGGTGCAGGAGGCGAGCAGAAGTAGTGGAGGGGGCGTGGCTTCTGTATGGAGGCCCTCCTGGGCCAAGCGAAACACCCTGCGGGCCGCAAACACCCGCGCCCTTTCTCCCGCGGGCTTCACCCTAGCGGGTGCAGGAGGCGAGCAGAAGTAGTGGAGGGGGCGTGGCTTCTGTATGGAGGCCCTCCTGGGCCAAGCGAAACACCCTGCGGGCCGCAAGCACCCGCGCCCTTTCTCCCGCGGGCTTCACCCTAGCGGGTTCAGGAGGCGAGCAGAAGTAGTGGAGGGGGCGTGGCTTCTGTATGGAGGCCCTCCTGGGCCAAGCGAAACACCCTGCGGGCCGCAAACACCCGCGCCCTTTCTCCCGCGGGCTTCACCCTAGCGGGTGCAGGAGGCGAGCAGAAGTAGTGGAGGGGGCGTGGCTTCTGTATGGAGGCCCTCCTGGGCCAAGCGAAACACCCTGCGGGCCGCAAACACCCGCGCCCTTTCTCCCGCGGGCTTCACGGGCTTGAAGTTTATTCAGTGAATTTCATGGGTTGTTGTTAGCGCAACTTAACAATAAAGTCCCTTTAACAATGTTTTGTCAGTGAATTTCATCGGTTTTTACAAGTGCCTTTTAATCTCCAACAAGTTCCCTATATTATACTGCCCCCACACAAATATATCAGCAATGGAGTCGGTGGACAGCGTGGTAGTCCACGGACGTCGGGCAGCATTTACAAGGCTCAGAATCATAAAGGAGAGCCAAAAAAGATGTACCCATCAACAAGAAACAGATGTACCTAAAATTACAACTAATGTTTACAACATGCAAATATACCTATTTGTACAAATAATTAAGTTAAATAAATACAAATTACTTTTTTTATGTAACACACATTACAATGGAATGCACCAATCACAAACCATAACTGCATATAATCTCCTCACTACAATTCTGCATACTGATTAAGAAACACCAGGTGCTTATTGGACATTCACACAAAATAGTAAATGCATTGTATTTATCTTTGTTTTATTATCTTTCATTACATAAACATGTGTTATAAGACATAATTTTCTCACAGCAATGGCAAGCACACTTGAGTGGTTAGAGGAGAACTTCCCAAAAGAAGACATGAGTGACGATAACATATCCAATGGTGTACAATAGATATTTTTATGTCAACAAATAATGTATTTTGTACACACCTTACTAAAGTAATAATTTCTATTTCTCTTACAGTACATAGTTTTCATGAAGAAACCACACCCCAGTTGAACTATAACCAATCCCCAGAATCACAAACAAAAGTCCTGTCCCCAAAGGTAAACAATCAAAGCCTGACCTTGTGCAACAAATTAAATGAACTTAGTAACGATTTGAAAGAACTTGTATATTTACATTACTATTCATTTGAATTGTAAGCCGGTCGTGTTGTCTGTCTCATATATGTTGTGCCCTGATTCCTGCCGGCTCTGGCACATTATAAAGAAATAAACATAAACATACCGTATGTGAAAAATCATGTCATTCAAAATGTTCCCTATCACTGTCCTTCTTGCACCTGTCCTCCTTGTCCCCAGAAATCATCCCGAGCAAATTCAGAACATTTTAATGAAAGATGCTTTAACATAACCTCACTCCCTTCCTCTGCTCATAATTATTGTACAAACATTCCTGATTCTCCCATTTATGTTTCCCATTCCGATACCGCATCCCTTTCTTAAATAAATATATGTTTTGTACTATAAATGTTTTGTTTATTGTAGTGTGGTATTCCCTTCTTTTTTTTAAAACTCCCATTATGAGTACGCAGACAATGCGACTGTCCAGGATGACTGCACTCAAAATGGAAGTGCCCCCGGGCAGGCGTGCTTTCTGGACATGTCAGTTTTTGTATGGTGCATTTTTAATTAGTCTGCGGACAGCATAACTACCCAGGGCAGTCTGCACTCAAAATGGAGGTACCCCCGGACAGGCGTGATGTCCGGACATGTCATTTATTGTGTGACGCACTTTCAATTAGTCCGTGGACACCCGGCACATCCGCCTTGCGAATACTGCCTGGAGGATGTCCATGGATGCCCATCGGGGGTCGCAGATGTCCGGGATGTCATCATGTGACCACCCCCATGCAGCGTGATGACAGTGTTTGTGAATGGTGTCCGTGGCTGCTGACAGTTTAAAAGTGCTTTTCCAGCCAATCTAGGGTGTTTCAAGCAGAAAAGTTGCCCTTGCACAGCTCCCAGACACATTTTATGTTGATCTGGCAACATTTTACAACTTTTAAAGGCCTTTCAGTGACTCAGTAATCCGCGGACAGCATGACTGTGTGTGGATGGTTCCTCTAAAGGGTCCCCACATATTACTTTTCCTCATTCTCAACCTGACTATCCAGGAGAGAGCACCTGCATTGCAGATCTGTTTGGCAGAACTTATTGGAGACCATCATGGCATCTGTTATGGCCATACCTCCTTCCCAGCCACCACCAGCACCAACTCAACAACCTGGAGGGCCTGGAGAGGGGAAAAGGCGCAGTGATGCAGAAGAGGAGTATCAAGATGAAGAAGTGAAGGAAGTCTCTGGAGCCAGTACTCAGAGGGAGTTCTGGGAGTGGCAATTCTTTATACCGTTGGAAATGTCCCAAAGGCTTGTGCAAGCAAGGATTGATGCACTGACTGCTTGTATTAATACAGGACTACTTCCATGAGGCGCCACACAAAATCAACCCACCAGACTGCTCTGAGAAAGGTGATACCTTTCTCGACTAAGAGCAGGTTGACTTCCACCACCCTATCATCTTCATCTGCTCCTGTCACCACAAAACATAATCCTTTGTAGCAGAGGATCCCAGCGGTGGCTTCACCGGTCATACAAAACACTGTTAACCCTTATCTTTCGAGGGTCACAGTGCTATGCATGTACTGTGGAACACCAATCTGTAGGGGGGAGCAGTTTCAGAGTGCTTTTGAGGCTACGGTTAAGGAGTATGAGAAACACTGTCACCTACCTGATTAAGGCCCGCCCAACATCTTCCTCTCTCCACCTGCCCCTTCTTCCCTGTGGTTGGTGCCCCTTGCCTTCCCTCCCTTCCCTTCCTTGCCTCTCCTGAGAAAAAAGGCACAAAGAATACAAAATAGAAAAAATACAAAAAACAAAGTTCCTTTAGGAGCCGCCTTTAACAGTTAAAAAATAGAAGTGCGAAAAAAAAAGTCATAGGCCCCTATGCATCCCTATGCATCCTACAAAGTCTGCGGACAGTGCGGTAGTCCATGGACATTTACACAATCCAGGTCGTGGGACATTTGAAATCATTCTAATTGTTTTGTGTTAAAAAAGGGAGGCTCTTCAAAGAACCTTTTTTTGTTGCTTTTTTTTGGTATTACAAACTGTACTAAGAAAACATTTAACTAAATGTCATTATTCTCACTTTCACAAAAACAGCTTCAAAGTATTTTGAATGTTTTCCACAAAAATCTGATTGCCCACATCATTTAGATGAACTCCATCTCACAATAAAAATGTTGGCCCTATCATATTTAATGTTGTCATTATGAAACAGTGTTATGCCAACATCGCAAACAAAAGCAAATACAGCTTTATTGATGTTGTGCCTCGAATTTTATATTTGTGGACCAAATGAACTGGAACCCATCAACATCTGTCTCTGCGCAATGTGTGAAAGAAAATATTTTGAATTAGGGAACATTTCCTTCAAATTTCCCAATGTGTCCTTCGTTGCAAACTTCAATGAAATTCCAGTAACATTCCCCAAACTGTTCCCACCACAATGAATGATGATTATGTCCGGATGTTTCAATTGAACCATATTTGCACAAAATGGGAGCAAGTCAACCCACTTCATGTTTCGCACTCCATACGAGAATATTCCAATTCAGGGAATCCAAAATGTTTGGCTATTCCACAATGCTCAGCATACACCTTCACCCAGTGGACCCAAGAGTCCCCCAAAATCCAAACACTATGCCTGCTGAAAGACATTGCCATGGCCATTTTTAATCCTCTCACAACTCCTACTAACAAAACTCCTGCTACCCTCTCTTCCTGTACACCACATACCCAGGAAACCTGATTGGCTGATCCCCCGATGTCTGCGGACACCACGACTATCTGCGGCCTCCGCAGTCCCATTTCCATGCAGAGACAACCTGAAAAGACCCAGATGGATGTGGCACATGTTGTTCGCAGACTACTGCAGTGTCCGCAGACAGATTGTCCAATTCAAGGGGGCAGGGGGTTCACACTTAATTTAAACAATTTGGTTGCTCTTAAAAGAGCCTTTTTTCAGTTTTTATGTTTTTCTTTGCTTTTCTGATTTTTATTTCCTAAAACTACTTAAAAATGTTTTCATATGCACTGTATATCTTTTTCACATAAACTTTGTCAGTGCAGTTTGAATATTTACAAGGAACATCTGATTCCCATAATTCCCATAATCAGTAAAATTCACTCCATCACTCAGAGAATTGTTTGCAGCATGCACCCAGATGCCATGCCCACACCACTCATAAAAGAACATATGCTTTTATTTACAAGGTGCCTACCTTGTACTAGCTGTGCACAAAACACATTTGGGAATCTCCACACTTCCCTTGGATGTATTGCTGCAAAAATAACCTTTGCACATGGAAATAGTTCCATTAAGCCTTGGAACATATATTTTAATGCAATCTGCAAATATAGTGGAGTAACATACCCCAAACTATTTCCGCCACAATGAAGAACAAAAATATTTGATATGATATGATATGGCATTTATAACAAGCCTATACACAAATGTTTCAAGGCACGACGAGGCAAGGGAGGGGAAACAGAGGGAGATGGACAGCAATCCTACTAGGCCCGGTGACATTGAGATCTCGCAAGTGCAGGGGGGAGGGCAAAGGGAATACATTCAGTTGGAAAGGGGAGGGGGCAGTGCAGTACATAGGATAACAGTCAAATAAATAAGCCAATAATTAAAGTGTGACCAGCTAGTGGCAAGTGCAAGGGTAAGAGCAGACATCAGAGGTCAAGTGCTAGTGGGGGCTGTAGGGCTACAGATACAGTCCCCAAGTGCAAGGATGGCCATGGGGCAGTGCAGATGTGCAATTGACAGGGAGGGGACCTGGGCTTGAGATCAGAGGGTAGCCAGGTGACCAGTGCAAATTCGGATTCGGCCAGGAGATCAGCAGGGGAGAGGAGGAGAGAAAGCAGAAGCAAAGAGGAAGGTCTTGACGTGCTTCCAGAACCGGAGATGGTTCTCCTCAAGTTTCAGAGAGGCAGGGAGGCTGTTCCAGGGGGAGGCCCCCGCAGAAGAAAGATATCTACCACCAACTCACTTCTTGGAGAAGCGACTGACCCTGAGGGCGTTGGAGGCGATGAGCGAAGAGTTCGAGAGGGCACATATTTAGGAAGAGAGAGTTGAAGGTATTGTGGTCTCAGGCCCCAGAAGGCCTTATGGACAATGCAGAGGGTTTTGAACTTAATCCTCACTGCCACTGGGAGCCAGTAAAGAGATTTCAGTCCTGGAGAGATACGATCCCTGGGCTTGAGGCAGAGGATAAGTCTCACAGTCCTGTTTTGGATGAGTTGCAGAGGGCGGAGAGTAGAGGCAGGCAGATTTAGAAAGAGGCTGTTGCAATAGTCCAGCCTAGATAGAGCCAGAGCTCTGGAGACAGTGAGCTTCTGAGGGAAGGAGAGTAAAGGAAGAATACCTCTGAGGAGGTGCAGCTGATAGTGTGACTTCTTAGAGATGTCAGAGGTGTGAGGAGAGAAGGAAAGTATGGAGTCGAAGATGACCCCGAGGTTTTTAGCCTCACAGGTGGGAGCAGGAAGAGGGCCAAGAGAGGCCCACCAGAGAGCGACAGGAAAGGAGGGAGCAGGTGTGCCAATGAGGAGAATCAGCCTTTACAAGCCCAGTGTGGGCATTGAAAGTGAGCCATAGTCTTACAGAATAATAGTAGACTCACCCAGTTTAGCCCAGATGCTGTATACCAGCAAACCTGAACTCCCTCCAAGCCAATAGTAGCAGAGATGCCACACAATTCAGTGTATCTTTTCAAATTATTCACCCAACAATCTCCCACCAGCCACACAGTGAGCTTCTCTTGTGCACTAGCCACATCCATCATCCCTACACACAACAATCGTAACACCTTCTACCCTCTCTTCCTGTAAACCACAAATAAAACACGTAATTAGGTAATCCCTACAGTCCCCTTTCCATGCCAGGCAACCTTAAAGGACCCGGAAGTGGCACATGCCTTCCATGGATGTTGCGGCCAATCAAAAGTGGGTTGAGGTGAAATTAAACACAATCTAAGTTATTTAATCTTTAGTGGTGGCTCTGAAAAAATCCTTTTTTTGGGTTTGTTAACAAACACGTTTTTCTACTTTTATTTGCTTTTATGTACAGTAGTACTGTACACTCTACATCTTCCTTTACAATTTCCTTATATTTCCAACATCTGTGAAGTGGACAAAAAATAATTCTACCATGAGAATTTATAGTATCATTCTCAAAAGATAACATTCCTGCAGCATATAAAAAAGCAGATACATTTATTGACAATCTGCCATGATTCTTCAATTTGAGGATTATAAAGGTTTGTTGGACATCCCCATGTTCGCCTCTGATTTATTTCCGGAAATATAATCTGAGCAGCAGGAAACAGTAGCATTAGGCTTTTCAAGAAATCCTTCAGCGCAACTTGCGAACACACTGGAGTCACTAATCTCAAACTGTCCCCTCCACAATACACAATGACATGTATGGACATTTAAAGCGAACCATACTCTCACAGAATGAAAGCATGCATGCCCAGTTTAAACCACAACTGCATGCCAGAAAACTTCCTCTTCTGCCAATCCAATGTTTTCCAAGGGTGCCATAATTATCAGCATACACCTTCAATGACTGAATTGAAGAGTCCTTCAGAATCCACACAGTCTGCCTTCTCAAACACACAGTCATATCCATTGTCACTGCTTTCACAACTTCTCCAAGCAAAACTCCTACTCCCCTCTCTTCCTGTACACCACACCCAGCAAACCTGATTGGCTAATTCCCACAGTCCCCTTTCCATGCCAGGTATCCTCGTAGGACCTGGATGTGGCACGTGCCATCGACAGACTACAGCGGTGTCCGCGGATCCTGTGGCACGGGGGCAGCCCTTCTACCCTTTCCACTTTCAAGTTATCAATTCTCCCTCATTGGCTGCTTTCAAAGAGTCACACATCCATCCACCAATCACATCCAAAACCTCTACACCTAACCCTGCCATCTCACTTGAACTCTTCAGATCCACACTTGAACTCTCAGAGTACACATCTACTGTTAATGAAAGACATCTGCATTAAAAAAGTACTCTACAGCTGTCCAAGATTTCTATTTTCAGATTCATCAAGATCTTCATCTAACAGACCAAAGTACAGGTACACTTATATTTAAACAAAAAATGTCTTCAACTCTTTCACAAATATATATAAATAAGGGGTTCCTGCCACTTACCCTGCAATAAGCTTCTCAACAAGCTTATTCTCTTTTTTAACCACTCAAGCAAAGGTCATGCATTCCAGCATTCATCACCTGCCCATATGATGCAACAAACAATTGCAATGCTCTGCACTTCAAACTGTTTCTATTTACAATCCTTGTGATGAAAGTTAAAGAATGCATATGTGCACATATGGCAGCACTGTGTTACTGTTTCATATAATAAGGGAAAAGCACATGGAATACATCTGTAGACAATTTTTAAATGGCACTTAGTGTCTGCCAGATTATGTTGGGAGCACATGCATACATCACAACATCACCCTTTCCAATGTATTAGTGCTTTTCAAGTCTTTCTTTTTTCCTTTGCATTCTGTCACTTCCAATTCCACTTCTCCCATAGTAAAACACAAACTACAAGTACTAGAATGCAAGGAAAGAAAACACAACTAACTTGAAGATTAAAAACTGTGACATGCACATCAAATTACCATATACAATGCTGTGCTTTTCAAAATAGTTTTTTGGAAGCATTGTTAAGCATTTTTAAGAAAGTAAAAAAATGCATATCTGCATTTACTGGAGCAATGTGTCACTTTTTCATAAAATAAAGTAAAAGCAGATAAAATAAATTTGTACGCTATTGTTAACTGGCACTCATGGTGTGACAGGTTAATATATTCACAGTACATATATACTTCCTAACATAACCCAGTCCAATCTTCAGTTGGTTATGCAGCCCTACTTTTTTCCCTACATTCTCTGACTTGTACTCCAACTTTCACAATGGTAAAAGTAGAACTACAAGTCCCATAATGCAAACTAAACATGTAGGACTACATAAACACCTACAGATTAGAATGCATCATGTTGGCAAGTATGCATATACTCCTAACATACTAAACTTCCACACACCAACTGCCATTTAAAAGTGTACTACAAATCTTTTCCATCAACATTTCTTCTCTTTCACACAGAGCTTCTACAAAGGCACATACACATTTCTTAACTTTTATGAAAATGCTCCTAAAAGCAACCATTTTTAACCATCCACCAATATTATGAACTTTTAAACCACCACTCCTCCTTCCATTATAAATATGAATCTTGCTTCCAAAAAGTTCATCGACATTACGACATATCCCCACTAACTTTCTTTTACAATTACAGGAAAGAAGCACATCACAGAAATCAAAAAACAAAAAACAAATACCCTTTGCATCTGGCAAAGTAAGTACATTAATGTACCTGGTCTATGTATGTAATTATAGCAGCACAGTTCCATTATATATATATTCCCCCAGACTACTCTTTTCAAACCAACATTTCTTTCACTCTAGCCCATTATATTCCACCATTCACACTATTAGTATTCCCATCTACACACCACCATTGCAACACCCACTATGTGCCTCAGAACAGCACAATCACCATACAGATTCCATCACACCACCACTGCCTTACTCAATAACCCAACACCATCACACCTCTGTACACTTTTATTCTCACAACCGTCCCAACCACACCTAATGCATCACCTCAGAATCAAACAGCACTCTGTTCATCGCCACACACCCATGTACCATACAGACATACACATTGCACATCTTTCAAACACAACCTTTCTCTTTTCCCAACAGACACAACAAAATACCTACTAAACAGCAACACTGTAGAAAAGGAAGAAAAAGTAGAGCAGATAAGACTAAAAGTACACCACATAGTCACCCATCTCTATAACAATGGGCCTCATTACAAGTTTGGTGGTAGCCTTGCTGGTACAACCGGCAGGCTGCTGCCAAACTTGCAATTGTTTCCGGCACCATGAATGGGCAATTACCGGGTCATTACAGCCCTGCCAGACTTAGTTATTGCCCATTCGTGGGCGCCGGAATCCATTACTCCCCATTCACATTGAACCCCATAGGGCTCAAAGGGAATGGGGAGGTTGGATGCACCGGCACCATTGAGAATAGTGCCGGTGCATCTGACATGCTGTGCTCACGGGTGCCGGTTTGGCTGTTAGGACAGACCTGGCAGCCGTAATGGCACCCGCAAGCAAAACTGGTACTTTGCTGGTCCGGCAACTACGGTACCGGCAAGCTTACCGGTAACGTATTTCCCGGACCAGCAAACTTGTAATGATCACCAATTAATAGAAAACATTAAAACAAAACAGCTAGTAACCTCACTGAACAAAGTTAAACTAGCCACACCTAATGAAAGTAACGCCCCTCTTGCAGAAACAAAAAGTACACAATTATGTAAAAAGAAAATCAGACCTACTAACAAACCCAATCCTCTATCTACCAGTGTTAACATAGTCACGGTAAAGCAATCCAAAAAAATTATGTTAAAACAAATGTTCCACTGTAGAGTTCTTCACAATCTTATAAAACATCTGAAAAGTCAGGATCATCCCTTTAAAAACTACAGCAGGAGAGTATTCCTGCAAGCTCTAATTAACAGTGCTTTCTACAGAAGAGAACATTGTTTATAATGATTTTGAACAGAATGAAACCATTGCCTAAATTAATCAATAAATTACAACTACTTCTAAACATGCAGAGTGTCAATATAGAGACCTTTTCAAATTTATTTAATGGTGAATGGATTTACACAAGCAGCACAGAACCATACTTCAATGAAGAATGGTCGAGGGTATGAAATGGTGGAATAAACCATTATGGCAAAAGAAACCCTTACAGAAAAAAAGTCCCCAACACACTTTGAACCAAATACTCCTTTTACCCAAACAAGCCGTCCAGTGTTCAAATGGACATGCAGCTCAATGTATAATGTATGCCAACAATCCTTTATATCTTTACGACAATTCCTCAATCACTATGTGAAACTAAAATACAAATGTAAACTTTACAAACAATAGATTCCTGTCAAGTGTGCAGCCACACTGGTCTGGAAGGACCTTCACTAGTCTGCATTTAAGGAACTTTCCACTACATCAAAATGATAGCGAAACACAATTCTACTATTTGGGATCTTGTGAATCGACTATACTATGCAAAAAGTCCTGCTCTAGAACTGCAAAATTCAAATAACATTCTGCTCATGGAACAGCCAAAGAACTCCTTCAAGAAATAGAGCACATCCAACATAAATACTTTAGAATTGAAGGTGACTTAGAAAATTCTGTACCTTTAGAATACATTACTGAAAACCTCATAAACACCAACATCCGAATAAAGACATACAAAAAAGAAATGGCTAAGTTTCAAAACACACATGCTGAAATACCAGACTAAATATGTGTCTGTTGCTGCAGAACGTTTTATAAAAAGGGTACAAAATTAGTAAATCTAGCCTACAAAATAGAATACAAAATAACAAACCCCTCAACAGTGTGCACATATTGCAAAACAAAGCTTGACAATAACCAAATGCCATTTCGTGCAATTACTAATAACTTAGAAATATTCCCACTTCCAAAAGCTCTGCAACAGCTTAATTTATACAAAAGCTTTATAATAGAAACAGTGCATCCATTTCAAGCTATAATACTCCTTCATCAAAAATCAGCCAAATTCCCTCCATCCGAGTTACTAAAGGGCGTCTGTGGCAAAGTAGTATATTTACCATTGGATCTAAAAGAAACTATACAAACTCTAGGAGTACAATGGCCAATAGACCAATCTGTGATTGTATTAGTTAAGGGTGTGCCAACAAAAGACAAAAGAATTTGGCAACAACTAGCCGACTTAAACTTAATTAGACAAGCCCTATAATGTCTAAAATAAAAGAATCAAAACTACAAAGATATAAACACAAATGAAAACTTAAGAGAAACCACCCATATTATTCAAGAGTCACCAGAAAGTGGCCAGTTTCAACGTGTAGATCCTGTTACAGCAGCCAACATTCTAGACCAGTACACCATTCACCCGCTGCACTCCAAATATACGATTGATGTTGCATTAGAAGCATATCAAATGCATCAAGCCAGAGAATGCCCAATGAGCATATGGGAAAAAGTGTAGAAGCACGTTCCTTTCCTCTACACTTTCCTACAGGAAATGGAGGAAGATATGATGAAGGTCCACGCAAATTAGTGCATCAGAATATCGCTATTTAACAATGTATTCTGAATACCTCAGATTCAGACAAAATGTCAAATACATTTTCCACCTCCTCTTCGAAGGTGAACTAGCAACTCTATGTTATGGAGTTGCACACACATTAAAAATAGACTCTAATTTTTTAAAGATGTCTGCTACCTAACTGCTTCAAAAGATAAAAGACAAAGATTAGGTTTTGCAGTCAAGTATCACAAATCTCTTGGCAAACATGTGTGGTACAAAAGAATATTGATTTTGATGTCACGCTGATATACGTTGTATGCTAAGGAACTTAAACCCACCCACATGGTTTGTTACTTTGAGTATTCCAGAGTACGCATGGGATGACTTGCACAACTGCAAACCAAAATAAAGACAAAATAGATATAAAAACACCAAGAGAACTCTGTTCTATTGACCCTGTCAATGTATCAAGATACTTTCAACATCGCTTCAATGACATGCTGCATATTATCTGCAATAAAACTAGTCCTCCATTTGGAGAAGTGCAACACTTCTTTTGGAGAAAAGAATACCAATCCAGAGAAGCACCACACATCCATATGCTTTTGTGGATAAAAGATGCTCCAAAATTTGACCATGATATTGACCACTGTTTTATAGTTTATTGAAAAATACATTACCTGTGACATCCCTTCAGAAACCACAAATAGTGACCTATATACACAAGTGCTACACTTCCAAAAACATAAATGTGGCAAAAACTACCAACGTAGATATAAAAACAAAGGGAAATACTATACCAAATGTCGCTCTGGCTTCCCTAGACCGGTTTGCAAAAAAGGACAAGTAAATATCTTGATGTCTTCTATTAGACACAGTGTAAAAGGCAAATCCCCTAAAAATACATGCAACATTAAAAGTGACGAAGTATCCAAGTACATCAATGATTACAATACAATCATTGCCCTCTTGTGGAAAACATAGCCATACAATAAATTGGAGACAATTCCGCTGCAGTGGCAAGATATGGCACAGCCTATCTCACCAAAGCTGAGAAAGCAGAGTTGAAGGACCGCTAGGATTACATATCATCTGACAAAACACTATCACAGAAATTGTTGAGCTTTGGTATAAAAATGCTCTCACATAGAGAATGCGGGTGCTACAAAGCTGCAGACCATTTAACAGGTACAGCCTTATAT
Organism: Ambystoma mexicanum; assembly: GCF_040938575.1. Taxonomy (NCBI): domain Eukaryota; kingdom Metazoa; phylum Chordata; class Amphibia; order Caudata; family Ambystomatidae; genus Ambystoma; species Ambystoma mexicanum. Next base: position 710,873,321 of record NC_090935.1, on the reverse strand, counting down.
GGAAAATCTGCGTAATCGGTTTTGTGATCGAGGAGCAGCTACCACCTCTGTTCAACTTTCACAATCACTGGGGATGTTCTCAAAATCTCTGCACAAATCTTGACGTTGTTCATTTCATTAACCCACTCAGAGAAAGCCTAGGGTGCAATCTCACCAGGATGATGATTTCCCTTTACATACATACTGCTTTACCATTTGCAGAGATATCCTTACAAGCCATGAACATGGCATTATTCTCCCTAGGAAAACTATACGAAAGCCTTGATAACAGACTCAGCGAACTAAACATTTTACTAAAAGAATGCATGAATAACAAGATGCCGATGAAATGTTTTGTAGAAGCCACTACAATGACGGAAAAAAATGTATTATGTTTCCCAATGATCAAAAGATGAATGGAATGCCAGAGCCCATTATAATTACTTGTGAATGTATAGGGGACGAACCTCAGGCAATAAGTAGAACAAAGAAACCAATCAAACCACATACTAGAGTTGTGCCTCCTGACAATGGAATTGTGCTAGCGGGTCACATAGATATGGAAGAGTGTAGTCCTGCAAACATATGAGTGATTTATAAAACTGATGTGATCGATGTTGATGTGTCATCTTGTGACTCTGTTTCACACAACAAACTTGCATTTACAATCTTTTAAACACAAGGAAGGAAAAAAATATAGCATTAACTAAATTGGCGAGTGTTAAAAAAAGTTAAAATCTAAAAACACTGGTTTTACAATCAAAGACAAACTCTCGCTTTTTTATTCCCCAATAATTAACTTGGGGAAATCTAAGGTCATGATTTTTCTCTGGATACATATATCTGGGCCTTAATGTCAATAATTATATATCTGACGCTCCGTACTATACTGAAGTTTGCACAAAGATGAAAACTGCCACTGCTCAAGCAACTATACTAAATAATAAATACGGCAGATTTTCTCTTCTTTCGGTACTGATATTTTATCATCAAAAAGCTGTCTCGGCCACTATTTATGGTGCAGAAGCACGAAGTTGGCGAGGTTATGCATATTGGACATTAGTCAAAGGTTCCTTTTGGAAAAAACTTCTAAAATTGCCTAAATGTGTATCTATGGGTATTTTGTGATTCAAACTCGGTTTAACATTGCTATATGCCATGTATATGTGAAAGTTGTGCAGCCTGTACAGATAATGCATCATAAATTCTAAACCTAACTCTACGGTAAGTATTTTGTCTATGTATAAACAATCCACGAGTTACAAGAATAAGAGTATATGGTGGTCTAAAGTTCAAGAGTTCTTGGCAACAGCAGATGTCTCTGATGAGACACTTGTGCAAAATCCAAATAATGAAAAGAAATACATCTGAACATGGGACAGGATTAACACCCGAGCAGAATGTTTAAAGTGCAAACTATACACCTCTTTAAATAAAAAAAATGCAAACAACTGAATGTTATCTAATCAGATTCCAGGCAGCCAAGCACAGAGATCTTTTTATGAAATTTAGACTAAACATTTGGCATAGATAAGAGGTCTTGGCAAAGTCGAGGTTACTTCCTCAGTGTAAAAAGCTTTGCCGATTTTGCGATAACTCTGCTGAACCTTAAACCCTAATACATCTTATAACAGTCTGCCCCAATCTGCTGGAAAACAGGATCAAGTATTTCAAACACTTTTTTGAAGGCTATAGATCTGTAACACCGGAAATATATTGGAATGCCATGTACAATACTCATGGAATTTATTTGAGACTTGTGATAGTAAATATTTTGGTTGCATTGAATCTAGAAGATAATTAGTTAACACAACCTTCTAAAAGTGGCATATAACCTGATGCATTTAGTGCTAACTGTATGATGAAGCACCTTTTGATAATTGCACATTTCCTTTAGCAAGTCCTAAATGTCACTTATTGTTATTATCATGAAGAATTTGTTGTTTTGTTGTCTTGAGGTATTTGTAAATATATAATTGTTCATCTAGAAGTGAAAAGTAATGTGCTAGCACGAATTTAGAGGCGATATGAAAAATGTATGTTATTACATAAGCAAAACTGCTTTCTCTCTCTTTTAATGATTGTACAACACAATTATGTATAGTCTCTCTTTTAATTTTCTAATCAAATATATTGAAAAGTTGATTCTGTCAGCTATATCAATAAAAAATAAAATAAAATAAACAATGTAATTGACACCTACTACCCAAACAGAAGTACTGCTTTGGAAAACATGTGTCTGTATGACATTGCCCAAAACTACACCTAAAAAGCAATGCCACACAAAATGAGACAACTGAGAAATATTCAGTCTCAATTTATGAAGAAAGCCTAGTAAAACCCAGTCTAATTAATCATACAAAGTTATCATTTAAATCTTCACAACATAACGAACTGTATTACATGGCCCTACTCCATCTTTTTAAACCTTGGGGAAAAGGAAAATAATTATTAGGTACTATGACTCATTTGAAACTGCATTCAAAGCAAATGAAAGCAGTATAACAAAGGACAATTTCAAACAATACAAACAAATGTTGGACAATGAACGCTAACAAGAGGAAGAAACTGAAGCTCACCTAGACTCTTGAGGGCAGTCAATCTTTCCTTACAGGAAGCCGAGGCCCACTTGGAGAACCACTCATTCTAAATGAAGCAGAAATAGCCATGACTGAGGTAGAGAAATATCATGTATCAACATATAAACAATCTGAGGAAGACTTGTCAGTTCTGGAGTACTGATAAACAACTCACCATTTATCTAGTAGTCATTCAAGAATTTGAACATGGTTTTAAACATGAAACTAAAATCTGTAGTAGTTGAAATGATAAACCTCTGCTCCTGTATCTAAGTGGTGAAGCTACTTCTGGAAATACATTCTAAATGAAAATAATGAGCACATTTCTACAGACCTTAACAAATAACCTTTCAGCTATAGTAACAGCCCTACAGGTTTAGCTACCTTCAACATACTTTACACCGACTACCACTCCTCCCCGTAGAACATCAAAACAAATTAAAATACTGCCAATTGTCAGCAGAACTTACTACTGAAGTACGCAGAATTCTAAAACAATTGAAAGTGCTCCTTATAGATGAAGTAAGCATGGTTTACAACCTCATGTTGGCTTTAATTCATCTCAGAATGCAAGAAGTCCTAAAGACCAACTATGAAGAACTGTTTGGAAGAAAACATGTTATTGTTTTCGGAGACCTCCTACAGTTAACACCAGTGAAAGGGCAACCTATTTTCAAAACATTAGGACCCAAAGAATGCTGCATACCCTCGGCAGCATTGGAAATGTACATCTCTGGCATCATTTTCACTACAGAGAACTAACTCAAAACATGCGCCAGTCTGCAGACCTCACACATGCAAAAAATGTAAAAGCATTAAAACTGGGCTGCTCACTATAAATGCTAAATCCATCTTAAATAGTAGACTAATCCATGAGCTATATGGACGAAACACATCTGCTCCTGATGTCATGGAACAATAAACTCAACAAAATCTGAAATGTATGTCCTTAATGACAACCCTTGCTAGCTGTAGTCAATTCAATGGTGACAAAAGAAATGCAACCCGTACTGCATATCATCTCCACAGACAAACTAGAAGGCACAGCATGACACTTTGCATTTGTCAACAAACAACAGCACGGCAAAATAGCTTGGAAAAATGGATCGCAAACACAACTGGATTGGAGAAAATATTGACTTTGTGTCTAAACTGCAGAGTAATTCTAAAATATAACCTTGATGTCTAACAAGGTTTATTGAATGTAGCAATTGGTACAGTTGTTGCTTCCAAACATATCCACATGACAACAACATTCAGTTTGTCAACAACCACTTTGACAAACTTGCGAAAGTTGAAACAATTGTCCAGGCAATAGGACATTCCCTTCTTTTCAAAGACATGTACGTACACAGAGAACAATCTCTTGCATATGCTGACACTATTTACAAATCTTTTAACACATAAATGACAGAAGGTTAATTTCTTTAAAAAGTTATTCCTGATGCTGGGTCTCTAGCAAACAACTTTGTTTAGCCCTATATGTGAATAATCTTGTGTCCAAGCATTACCAACCCCAGCTAGTGCGCCGACTACAAAGGGATGTCGAGATACTGACCCTATCCTCTCTAAATCACTTTCCTATGTCTAAAAGTAAGTGCACACAATGATGGGGTCGGTAACTGTATTTAATATTTCCACCTCCAGACCGTGTGTCTTATCATTAAAATCAAAAAACACAATCTATGACAACTAGTCAATAGAGTAATATAAAAATCTCATTTTCTCTCCACTATCCAGTGCATACAAGGAAAATGAGTGATGATAACTGAATACATTTCTTATTACGAGCCCTTATTTTAGTGTGTAAGGGTATCGGAGTCTGGGTTATCGACCAGTACTACTTTGACAATAGTCGACCGGTTTCAGCGGGATTTATAAGTAGCCGCTTTCTTCAGGACAAAATACTTATAAATATAGTATTCATTTAATAGTTTTCCATTCTATTAAGTTTTTGGAGGATATCTTCAGGTGTCCAAAAAGGGGCTTATCGGATCAATTCCTGATTTCTAAAGGATAAAAACAAAAGAGACAAAAGGGACTATTATCAATCTCAAAAAGTGCTTCTAAAACTTATATGGCAGAATTAAATTAATAGTGATTCCGCCTTTTAGTGGGTAGAGCTCCTCTTACCTCTATGTCAAGTCTGTCAATGCTTTCCATACATTTGCTCTGCAATTATTAAATAGTGACATGTGATATTTAGCAGTGTTTGTCCTGTCACTGTGTAATAACCTGCTCTCTTCCACAAGTTCTCTGCCTGTTCACCTAATATGGACGCAAATAGACTTTTCATGTCACCTATGACCAATGCAATTCCAGCTGTTTCTCGCTCTAGCTGGTATTTCCATTTGCCTGCTCCTGCAGTAAGGGATGGCAATTTATCCATTAAATTATTTGTATCTCTCTGGTGCCATGCTGTATAATGTGACAGCTTTAATTCCTTGTAGAGCAGCAGGAATTGTGATACCCCTTTCTTGTGCAATGGTGAAGCTGCGTCGGTTTTCTTTCTCAATGTCTCAGCTACAACATTTTTCTGGCCTTCTGACAAGTCTCTTAATAAATATGGTGATCTATGGTCTTCGTTTATTGTGAGTACTGATTTGAGGGATGGATATATGCTTATATTTGGCCCCAACAAATCTGCTATCTCTCCTACTTCTGGTTCTTTGGTATCCATTGGTGGGGGTTGAGCCGCCTCCTCTTCTGCATTTTCATCATCAATGTCTACCTAATCTGTCACTCAGTCACTTTCTCCACCCCTGTCATCCTCAAGTATGAGATCAAAACGTACTCCCTTAACAGATTCCCTTACATATGTTCCACTCATTACCTCTGGCAACACGTCTCTGCCCCTGGTTTCTGGGATTATTGTCCCACTGCCTTCCCCCCACCGTTCTGGCATCACACTTCTGCTAACACTTTGGCTCACCTCCTTCCTCCTTTGTTCAGCTTCTTCCCATTCTCTTGTTATTCTCCTATGTTTCTCATTTAGTCTCTTTACATACTCATCCCTTTCTCTTACCTCCATTTTCCTTCTTTGCCTTTCCTGTTCCTCTTGCTGCGCTTTCTCTGTCTCTTCTCTCCATTCCCTCTCTTTCTCCCTCCTTGCATGTTGCTCTATGGCCTTAAATGTCTCTCTCCTATCTCGCTTCTTCCTTTATTTCTTCATACTCTACCTCTACATAATTATTTTCTGTGTCCTTCCCATCGAGTTTAAGTATTATCTTTCCTCCTACCCACTTCTCTCATTCAAGCGTTTTCTCTCCACTACCTCCACTATCTGTTGGTTCTCTTCTCATCCTAGGTTTCTCCTAACAACCTCTCCTTGTGTCCCTTACTCTCTGGAGTTCCTCCTTAGCTGACTTTAGTTGTTGTTCTAGGCTGTATAGCATTCTGTTGTTGTCCTATGCTGTGATCTGCTCCCTATTGACAATAATCACACCTTCTTTTTCACTACTTTCAACCTCAACCTACTATCTCCACTGTCAGGGGATTCATATCTGATATTGCTGTACCCTGCTGCTGCCTCTTGTAATGGGTATATTCCAGGGATATTTAGGGTCAAAATGCTCTTTTCTGGAGGGGGCGGTGCTATGGGCTGTGTGCAACCACTCACTTCAAGCAGCAGAGGTGGGACTGTGGGCTGCACACATGTGCACTCCTCAGTGGGAGGAGACAGCGGTGCTGTGGGCTGTTTGTGCCCTTCCACATGGACTTTGAGCATCCATTCTTTCAAAGGAATCTCTAGCTCTTCCTCAAAAGCTTTCCGCAGTTCCAGTATGCCTAACCTGCTTTGGAGCTTCTTACCATTGTGTATGGCATATAGGTATGTGCACATATGCTGGAGTACAGCCCACAAGTGGGTTCCCTCTTATGGCCATGGCATAAACATTTTGCCAGCAGTGTCTTTCATCCACTCAGCTTGATATTTAATTATTTTTGCACTCTATCTAGGGAACGCCTTGCATGGGTGTATGATAGGTGTATCAGACATAGGGCCTCATCACGAGTTGGGCTGTAGCCCTTAAATGCGGTGGTAACGGTATTACAGCCACATTTAAGGGCTGGCCCTATCACAAGTTGGGCGCTAAATGGGCTGTTTTACCTCCAGCCTGTCTCTGGAGGTGAAAATCCCCTGTTTTCGGCTGTATTACCGCCGGCTGTATCAGCCCACATAATTAGCGCTGAAAATGCCCCATTGAATCCAATGGACCCAATGGGGAATGGGGACTTACCGTTAACACCCAACTCGTGATCCGGCGATAATACAGCCGGACCGGTCGGTGCTAGGGCTATTACAGTCGGCGGTATTACAGCTGGGAATACAGCCCAACTCGTGATGAGGCCCATGGTGATAATATGGGCAATACAGGGCTTAGCCCTACAGAAATAAACACAGCAAATAATAGTGGGCTTATCAATAAACGGAGAAAATGTTCTTTAAAGTTGCCTCACACTTTTCCCTTTCTTAAACCCCAACCCCTATTCAAGTCCCCATTACAATTCAACCACTTATGGCCCTTGTATGAGGCCACGCCTCAAAGTCCAAATCCTACCTCTGGGTCGCAACAACAAAATCTGCTTACAATTTAAATATTCATACTTACCCAATATACCTCTATCAAACAATACTACCTGCTACTCAAACAGTACACAAAGAAAAACAGCTCTACAGGACCTGTCTCACACCACAATACAATGCCAGCAATCAACAATTTAATCAATTTAAGCACACTACAATACAATACAGCTGTCCGCCGATCCCCTTTGGAATATCCTTATCTCTCCATCTCTTTTACCGCCGTAAAGAAGGTTGCACCCCCAAGGGCCCTGCTGCACAGCCTTCCCAGTCCCTTGTCAAGGGTTATCTCTTAATCCTCTATTCACTTCCCTGTTTCATAAATAATACATAATAATGTTGCCACCCGCAAGTGTTATCCAGCACATGGTCAAAAACCTGAATTAGACCTACACATCCCTTCTAATCTCTGTCTAATAACGAACTGTAACTGTAAATCTCCTAAAAATCTTAGACAAAGTCACTACCATCCAACTCCAAGATTATGTCGACAGGAACAGCCTCCTACACACCCAACAATCGGGCTTTAGAGGAGCACATGGTACAGAGACAGCCCTGCTCGACCTTCAGGCTGAAATGCTTAGTATACTAGACGAGGGAAAAACAGGGATGCTGATATTATTAGACCTCTCAGCAGCATTTGATTTGCTCGACCATCAAAAACTCCACAAGGCTTTAGACAAATCAGGTAATTGTTCTTGAGGACCCATAGTCTGGGTAACATCCTTCCTCAAAGAGCCGAGCTCCAAGATCCACTGGGGTGACCACTTCTCCATTCCCCCGACCTATAAATCATGGCGTACCCCAGGGGGCCAGCCTATTGCCCCTTTTGTTCAATCTCTATCTGCGGTGTCTATGTACCCTATTAACCAACTTTGGGGTTTTCATTACAAATTTTGGCAACGACACACAACTTGTCATTGAACTTGTCCGGCTGTCATACCACTGACAATAATAAGCTTGCTTGCATCTACAGCACCATCGAAGCCTGGATGATGACAAATTGGCTTTGCCTCAACAGAAGCAAGACTGAGCTCATGATCTTTGGATCACACCAGGAAAGAGCTAAGCTAGACACAAAATACACCACCTTCAAGATCAAGGACACACATGTAAGAGTCTCTGATAAGGTCAAGACACTAGGTGTCTACCTGCAAGCATCCTTGGGAGCGGAAGCCCACGTAACATATCTGAAAAACAGTTGCTGATACCACCAAAAACTGCTCACCCGCATCAAGCCATTAACAAATAAACAAAACAGCACCATTATCGCCAGAGCCACAATTTTATCCAGACTGGACTATGGGAATGCACTACTTGGTATCCAGTCATTGCATCAACAACCAAACCATCTAACACCAAACCATCACATTTTTTCCATCAAAATACCATTTCATAGGATGGCCGTTTCGTTGAATAAAATTCGATGGATCCATCGAAATGTAATGTTAAGATTAGGGGTTAGATTAGAGTTAGGGTTGGGTTAGGGTTAGGGTTGGGGCTAGGGTTAAATTAAGGATTACGTTAGGGTTAGGGTTAGGGTTACATTAGAGTTAGGGTTAGGTTTAGGGTTAGGGTTAGGGTTATGGGTTAGGGTTGGGGCTAGGGTTAGATTAAGGGTTGGGGCTAGGGTTAGATTAAGGGTTACATTAGAGTTAGGGTTAGGGTTGGGGGCTGGGCGTGGGGTTTGGGGGCTGGTGGGGGGACCCCCCAATATACAAATTTCAGCACTGGACAGCTCCATGTAACGTTTTAACATTACAAAATAATGCACTGCAATGTTATCTTTTACATGTAAAAGATAGCATTTCCATTGAAACCAGTCCATTTATATTTTCGATGGACTTGTTTAGATGGAAAGGCACTTGTCCATGTTAAAGATAGACTGTCGATGCTTTGGCATTAGATGCTTTGTTTTTGATGCTTTGGTGTGTCGACCCTTTGTTTTCAATGCAATCTCTATAAACCGCTCTACTTATGGGGGGGCAATAAAAAATGCATCAGGTCATACAGAACAATGCAGTAAGGACAATTAACAAGAAAAACAGGGATGAACATATTACAGAAGAAAGAAAGTCCCTTCATTGGTTAGCTCTGGAAGACCGGATCACCTTTAAAGCAATAACCATTGCCTATCACTGTATATATGGATCTGCACCCATATACCTAAAAAACCAAATAACCACATACAAACCTTGCCACACCTTAAGATCCAAGGCACAAGGGTTTGTGAAAGTAACGCACTCCAAAAAAGCCAATGACTTGGGCGAGCATTCCCTACCAAAGCAGCATCTAAGTACAAATAGCTCCCAAACAGCCTAAGACTAGAATCTAACTACCTATCCTGTAGGAAGAAACTGAAGACACTGTTATTCAAATAAAGGATTTGCATAAATACTAATGTCCATGTAATGTAATATACTCAGAACCAGTAATCTTACTCTACTGTCCCGTCACTTTTCTGTTGTCCTTGTCTTCATGTAATGTGCCCTGATGCCTGCAGGCTTCGGCACTATAGAAATAAATTAAAAAAAAAATAAAAAAAAATAACATACCTCCAATCTGTGGATCTTTCAGGGTTCTTGGCGTCAGGGACACAACCAATCTGCCTGTTGCTACTCTGAGTCCAGCAGTAGGTCCAAAACTGGGCAGGACTTCACTGGGTGGGGTCCCAACAATGTACCAAAAAAGCCCTAAATAACCTTCCTCTCACTGCTATGAAAATGTAATCTGGGCCCAAAAAAAAGTAACTCAGCCCACTACCTGACAACTGCCAATAAAAGAGGTGACAGAGGATGGAATTTTGTTAAATGCTAGGTAATCCCAGTACACAAAAAGCTGAGAGGACAACACAAAATCCACAGGCAAGCCTTCACCCAGTTTTCCAAACTCTCCATTGCTGGACAATTGTTTTTAAGACAAACCTCATCATCCATGATGTCATCATGACAAGCACACTGCAAAACCTATGTCTGTCATTCATTGGTTTGCACCCACAGGATACATATATTTCCTATAAGTGCAGGATTGGAGGGCCCCATATCTAGTGGACAACCCATTTAGCACCTAAATCACTTTCCTTACATTTTATAGGCTACCATCAAACTGAGTGAATGTGGGTTCCTATTGGTGGGCACAAGCTGTGCTCAACCTTGTACTGACCAGGCATACACAATATTTTGTTATAATGAGGATAGAGAGATCAGTGTGCCACTTTTAATTCTCAATTAACTACTAGCTCTTGTTACCTCAATGTCATGTCTTCCTCTGTCTAGTTCAGCAGATGTGCTTATTTTAGTTGTCACTTTAACAAACTGCAGCCTTAATTATATGTTCTTTACAACCATGTTGTAACTTGGAATATCTATATTTTATACAGAATTTAGCTACCGCTGAACGCACAAATCGTCTGGCTGCATCCATTATTATGTCAGCTAGGCTGTTTATTTTCTCTGCTCGTCCATGCACCTGGACATCAAAGGCCTTAGCTCTTACACTGAAGCTCATTAAATGTAATGATCGCACACTAGCCAATATACAAGCAAATTCTCTGTGCTCTACCGTGCTAATCTTATACTGTGGCCTTGCATTTCATTCTGCTTAAGTACTGTGCAGCTCTTCCAGGCTTGCTTGAAATGTATCATTGTCTGACTCATTTTGAGTTTCAAGGCTTAGCTAGATTTTTAAAACCTACTTTTAATTTATAATGCTTTAAAAATGAACTTTTCCTGCTAGCATTTCACTGGTGTATTTTACTGGGATTTAAATGCACTATTCCTTGTCACAGCCCTCCACTACCCCATCACTTTTCCTTGTCACAGTCCCCACTACCCCACTACCTCACTTCACTTCTCATCATCAATGTACCCTACTAAGCCCACCAAACTCTTCTTCATCACAGTTCCACACTACCCCACCTGACTCTTCCTCGTCACAGCCCCCCACTACCCTACCTGGCTCTTCCTCATCACAGTCCCCAACCAACTCCATCTCACTCTTCCTCATCACAGTCCCATACAACCTCCACCTAAGTCTTCCTTGTTAGATTCCCCACTACCTCAGCTTCGCACTCTCTCATTACAGTCCTCCACTCTTCCTCTTTACAGTCTCCCACTACCACCACCTCACTCTTCCTCATTGCAGCCCACCACAAACCCTACTTCACTCATCCTCATCACAGTCCCCCACTACCACCACGTCACTTTTCCTCATCACAGTACCCCATTATCACCACGCCAGTCTTCTTTGTCACAGTCTCCTACTTACCACCATGCCACTCTAGCTCATCACAGTACCCCACTACCTCCAACTCACTTGTCCTCATCACAGTACCCCACTACGACCAACTCACTCTTCTTCATCAGAGTCTCTCACTGCCCCAACTCAGTCTTCCTTGTCACAGTACACCATTAGTAATCCTTTCTTTTCTAGTGGACAAAGATAAAATACTTGTTTAACCCAATGTTGCGTAGTTAAAGAACACATATTGTTAACAAATCACATGATATCAGGAAAAAGAAAAGGAGGAATTACAGGTGGTGGGTAGTTTAGCATAACAAAACCCTTGACATCTCGTGAAAAACCTTAGTTAAAGCACCATTAAAGCAAAACAATGCAATGCAGCAAAACCCTTGAAATTCAGTGAAATAAAGTTATGTTGAAGTGACTTTATAGTGTCGATTTATTGCCACAAACCCCTTGAAATTCATTTATGGAAGCCAGAGATATCTTAATGTGAAAATCCCAAGCCCTGCAGATTCTTGTCACAGCAGCACATCCTCCTGCTTTGACCTCACCTGAGAAAAGCATTAGACCAGAGGTAGCTATTGCCTTCATAAATGCAGGTGCTCACACCAGATTGCCAGTGATTACCATTCATTTAAAGCTTTGCATCCATCACGTTTTTGAATGTATACTGAATGAAGGTGCAATTGACTTAGGACCAACAAGCCCAAAATATTTTTGGGGTTGTTTGTATTCCCAAACAGAGATTGCGTGGCCTAGCTGGTGAGGCTACACTGATCCTATTGGTGATAGCACCAAGATTGCTTTGTATGCACAGTGCTTACATTCTCCTCATACTAATGTCAGATTGGCTCTTACGTATACTTCAAAAATTCTTTTTGAGTTTCACCATTCTCCTTCAGGGAGGTAAGCTGATGCTATACTTCTTTGTTTTTTTGAGCTAATGGTCCTCCTTACATTTTTCCACTGACTCTCATTTTCATTTTCTATTACATTTAAGGCATATACTTTGCTTAGTTGAAGGACATTCCTTATTCATTTATAAGGAACAGGAACAACTATAACCTAAGTGGATCCTGATTGACTTTTCTGTTCACCATTTAATGGGAATATTTTTCTCTCCATTTGAAAGGTGAATTGATTTATATGACAATACGAGTCTCCATAAATGTATTTATATATTTGTCCATCAGATGGTATATATTTACTAAAATGTAGTTATAGTTACTCTTTCATTTTTTAGATTGGATACTGAAAAGATTGACTATGTATGCTCCTGATGAAGGCATCATATCCTGAAACGTGTTGAGCTGGACAAGCTGAATACATTTTGTTTTTCTTCTTGAAGACTGTCTATCAATTAACATTTGATGTCCAAAGTTCTTATGATTATCTACCCAAAACATTCTTTCAAAATATGTGTTGGTTTTCACTCAAAATTATTGTAACCCTATGACACTTACCTCCTCTTGGAGAGAATCATTAGTTCTCTTAACAATTAGGCAATCCCAGCCTTGCAGTGCAGGGATGGGAGTATCCTTTACTCTTGGATACCCTCGTTTCACTGTTTTTAAAATTGCAATCTTTTAGCCAGGATTGTTGTTTTCTCCCCTGCACCTCTACACTTCTGAGTTATTTTACCATCTTAAGAAATACTGAATGTTCTCTTAACAAGTGGTGTGCAGTTTTGATAGTTCATCTTTTGATCCTCAAGGAGGATTGCAGATCATTGGACCATCAGTACCAGCAGCTGTCAATGGCGACTTCTGCCATCACATGTGTGAGCCAGAGAATGAGGGAGCACACAGAGGGCATGTCGGCCTTAGCTCTTGCTGCACCAGATGTCCCTCCCTGGCTGCCTCACACTCAATGTATGGCAGCACCATACCTGCAGACAGTGCATCATTGTTTGCTGGGTGAGGCATGTCCAGACCATGGGCAGGGGGACAGTTTGCCTGAAGCAGATGTTGTGCAGCATGGCACAAGCAACAACCAACCTTCTCTGGCCTGTGAGTCTCGTCCTGACATGTGGCTCATTGTAGGCCCCCTCCTGTGCCGTATGTTGAATGTGCACATGTTTCATCAGCCATGGGAGCTGGGGGTAACCAGAATCACATGCAAGGGCATAAAACACGGATGTCAGTCACAGCAAATTGAGGATATGTAGCATGTTACATGTCTTGTTGATGGGCACTCTCTTGATACAGTTATGTTGCATTTGTATTGCATGTTTTTGATTCCCAGTAGATCAAATGAATGCGATATACTATGACGTACATGTGCATTGTCATTTAGAGATACACTATGCTCACCGCTCACAGGCAAGTTGGGCCAAACATGTCCTGTGATAGGATTTCAAATGTGCATGTTGTCTGTTTTGAGCCGGAATTGAACTGTTCCATTGGCTGTGTAGGTATGTGTGCCCTATGCACTGTGGTTCCTGTAGCCCTTTGTTTGTGCAGGAGTTACTTGTTGGGGCATTATGCATTGCTGTCATACTACAGAATAGTCCTGCGGGTTGGTGGGTGCCACGTGTGGTGTGAGAGAGCAGGTCCTTGCATGTGCAGTGCCTTTACAGGGTATGTCTTGATCAGTAGTCGTAATGCCCCCACATCACATTGCATGAACATGTGCTGAAACATTGTATTGTGTGGTGGCACTTGAACTCACCCAGCATCCATGTCTGTTGTCTTCTGTGGCTCTTTATGTGCACAAGCAGTGTGCTAGTACAAAGGACCATAACATCGTGGGTGGATCCAGGAAAGCGAGTGCAGCCGTGTCTTATTGACAGGTCGGCGTCGGACATAACCTACAGATTCATGGAATGCAACTGCTTCCTGTTCCGGTATGCCTCTTTGATGGGGGCAACCAAAAGCCACATAGGTGCAGTCCAGCACAGCAATTATATTTGGCATGTGGGCTGCTGCATAGAAACACACTTTGTGGCAATTATCTGTGCCAGGGTATTGGGCAGGGAGATGTGGTGGGATGCATGGCACAGGAATGCCACCAGCACCTGGCCAAGCACAACTGAAAAAGTGTGCTGGGCATTCAATGCATAGTGTGCTTAAAGGTGCCAGTGGCTACAAACTGTAGCACCTACACAAGCTTCAGCAATGGAGGTAAGGTAATCCTGATATTGATCCTGCTCTGGATATTGTTGTGGATCATGGACAGTACCTCTGCTATAGTCTCCCTCTTCAGCAGCTAAAGAACATCAGTCAATGCCCAGGGTAAGGGCTTCACCTGGAGAATGTGCACATGTCTTGTATAGCATTTCTTCCTCCTCATTGTGCCCTGTGCTGTGGTCACTGCCTCTGCAGCTCATGGTGGAGCAGATGGTGCAGCATGTCCCAGTTCGCGAGTGCTAGTAACAGCATGGTGTTGAAAAGTGTGTTTGGGTCAGGGGTCAGCCTTATGTACTCTCTTTCTGGGTGGATTAGGTGGATCTCTGACTTGATTTCCATGACCTGTATGTTTTTATCTCCACCTTTTAAGTGGAGTTAATTGCGCAATTTTTTTGGGCAGAATTACTGCCTATTTTCAGTGGCATTTCGGCAGAATTTCAACTTGTGATGTGTCGGAATAACCGGTTTTCACCTTGGTAGTAATTTTGATGGCGGAATTAGCGGCAACACTAATTATGCCTGATGTTGGTGTGAATTCCGCCTGCGTTAATTTCACTTGCACTAATTCCACCAGCAGAATTAGCACCAGGCCCTGATTTGGCGGTGTGTTAACATTGGTGGTAATTCTGTTACCGCCACTTTTACTGCATACCACCCAACTCATAGTGAGCCCCACAATACGCTATTTTATTCTTTACACAGTCCTAGTGCTATACGTGTCTATTGTTCGCTGTTATCAAGATAGTGCTGTCAACCTGCTATTGGGGGCACTAGCCAATAACAGGGAGGTGTGCCAACCGACATGGACTCGCACGCACACACCCATGCGCACGAACGAACTCACACTAAAGAAACAACAAGCTCCATTATATTTAATTTGAATACTTTCTATGCTAATGCACGTGTCTGCTTACCATTTGTGTGTGTTCTTTTCATACCTTTGCAATCGCTGATGCATACAAATGATACAATTATGCCACTGGTAAGGTTAATACATTATAAATGAAAGATACATTACGTTTCACACTCCAATATACATATGCCAAATGGAATTGCAGATGACAAAAAAACAAACATTGCAATGAATGATAATAGCTCAGGATTCACCTTTCTTTAATTAAAGTTTCCTTTATGCGAGAATGTAAGGCTTCAGGGAAAATGTGCTTTGAATTGGTTCTATATTATGCCAGACTTACTTTGGTGTCACGTAGTAATATTTACAGCCTTCAGCAAAAACGACTACATAAATAGCGTAGAGAAGTACAATTAAGGCATAGCACATTTCCTAGGCTTGTGTTTATGATTCTGGATCACAATCACCATAGGCTGAATATTGGAACCACCGCATATCACATGAAGGATTACAACCTAAAATATTTTATTAAATCCATTCATGGAATGATGCATACAAAACAAGCTGCTGTAAAAGAACAAGCCATGTGGATGTGGACTTCCCTTTTTAAGTAGGACCTTAACGCCTATGTCCATGTATTGCAGAATTGTGTGCTTTTGTACAGCACTTGTATCTGAAGTGAAGATGACGCCGTATTTCAAATGCTACCGTTTTTAACATCCACCTATCCACGGGACGTGCGGTGTTTACATAATGCTGCATTCTGGGAAAGCTGCTTACAGAAAATACTGCATGGTTATGAGCTGGAACCGCATTGGTAACTAGATATTTTTCCAACATCCAAAATGTTAAAAACTTGTTTCCTTTAAGATAGGATATGTGCTAAAGCATCCTTTTACCGAAAGGGCAAAACGATGCAGTGCCCACATTCTCACTCCATCCTCCCCGTTTGAAGTATAATTCACAGAATGGTCGTTACACTTCTGCCCACTTTCATTGATGGGCCACTCGAGGGGTTAATAAGACATAATGTGCAAGTGGTCCATGTTAGACACTGATGCTTTCACAGGACTGTCAACTTGTGCCACGCCATTTGTGAGTAGACTGGTGTGTCTCCTGTTGTGTGAGAACAACACCCAGAGACAGAGAGGGAAAAATCCTGCAGTGAGCACCACCTCTCCGCTAATCTGGTGTCCAAGTACTACTAGTGCGCTGGATTTTCTGATATACTCAGATCCGGTGCTATCACTAGGCAAGGTTAGGCGCTTGCCTATACGTGCAAAATGTTAGAGCGGCAAAATGCTGCTTTAACTCACACTACGTTTGTCTTGCCTTGCCTGTGATGGCACCGGCCCTGTGCCCTGTACACTGTCTGCAGGCTGGTGCTGGTGTCAGCAGCAGCAGAGTCAGAGACCAGGCGTCGGCATGAAGGTTGGAGTCGGGTCAGGCCTAGGTCACAAGTCGCATCATGGATGTGGCTCCTCTGGCTGGCACCTGTGCATTACCAACGGAGCACAACACGTGCCCCTCTGCTCTGTCTGTCTTCTGTGTGTCGTTAGAATCAAGTACCAGGCATCCCACGATATTCAAAGGGACTTCATGGAGAAAGAGTTTCCTGCTAGTGCCTTGGCAGAAGTAGCAGATTAATCAGGTGAGCTCAACCCGTCTCTTTCCCCCAGCTCTGTGTCATACGTTTGTTGCTGTTGATACCCTTCTCTATGGTGCCTCTGCAGTTTCTGTGCATACCTGTTACTTGTAATAATGCCTCTATTCGACCATCAAATTTTATCTCCCCGCCCCCATTGGCCCCTCCCATTAGTGTGTACATGTTTACCCCCCTCTGGATAGTGCCCCAGCCCCCGTCTGGTGTATGACTTGACCCCTGTAGTTGGACTGGCCCCTCTGATATGATCACATTTTAGGCCTTTTGTATGCAGCGGACCAGCGCCCCCATGGAGTCCGGGACCCATGGGCTCATGAAGCACCTTAAAACTGTCTTTAGAAACACCAGTGCTTATTCTGAACCAGATAAAGTCCATGCCCGCTGCAGAGCAGGGCTCAAAGTCCATTATATCTGTGACCATAGATGAAGCACCAAGGGCAGCATTGCTAGTCCAGCCTTCAAACATCACACATTTTACATATATAAGAAGGTAAGAGTCTGGCTGAGAATACAGATGAGTATGACTTTTTTGACTTTGAAGGATAAATGTCTACTCACTGGGTTTGTTGGTGGGCTGTCCAGGGATGCTTGTCTCCGGGTCATTAAGAAGTACCTGTCTTGCATTGCCCACAGTGAGTAACTATACACAGAACACAGGAACTGACAAGACCACTCGCAGGTGAAGACATCACTGCAAGTATGGATAAAGTCATAGAGCTCACACTTTTCCACTTGCCTCATTCTGTATTAGGGGACAGCTACAGCTGCCCAGCAGCACCTCCAAGGGCTGTCATTTGAGATTGTTTGCATGTGTGGCTTTGAAGTGGTGTGTACTTGTCCATGGAGCATCAAAAATCAAAATAAACTTAAAAAGACAAATAGCTACTGGGAGTTGAGCCTTCCATAAATGCAGCGTCAGGAACTGCAAGGCTCAGTGATTTGGTGGTGATTTACAGAGTGGGCAGTGATCATAAATCCTCGATCACATGGTGTTTTTTATTGGTAGCAATGTCTAAATGAGATTGTGAGTAGTGCATTTGCTAAATGGAAGTGTCTACTTTTCCAAAAAAGCTGCTACAGCCACTGAACAAGCATTGGCAATGCCAAACATTTTGACTTTGTGTAGGATAGGGATAGGTATTTGACAGGTACTGCTGTAATGGTACTAATTGGTCATTATTGGCAGCTACTGTAAAATGATGCAAGTACCTGGGCATATAACAATAGTGCCTGGAAAATGAGTATTTAATATTAATGCTTGCTTTTAACAGAACTTCAATGAAGGACATGCACACTACATATAAATCAAGTGACTGAAAGCACACTTGGTTAAGACATTTTCATTACACAATAGTGAATGCAAAAATCCAATAAAGCCATTAATTCGCAGAAGACTCAATTGAAATAACTCTGACAGGCATCTCAACCAAAGGTTGGTACTACGTCTTGATAAAGCTAGCACAAAGAGATTCCTAGAGAATGTGCTTATAACAACACCTACACGTTTTGTGTCCCTCAGCACATCCCATCACCCTCCTAGCCTCACTCCAATGCAATATTTTCCACGTATAGGTGGTGCTTAGGATCACCTACTAGGAAAAATAAAAAATGTCGATGGGCCTCATTACGAGGCTGACGCTACCCATGCCTGTAACACAGGCACAGCTGCCGCAGGCATTTAATTTTTTCTGGTGCCCAGAAATGGTCAATTACCAGGTAACTACGGCCTTGCCGGACCCGATATTTTCCCTTTCCTGGGCGCCGGGAAAAATTCTTCCCCATTCCCATTTGACCCCCATAGGGCTCAATGGGAATCGGGAAGCCGGATGCATCTGACATGCTATGTTCACGGGTGACGCTCTGCCCGCCAGGTCCGACCTGGCGTGCAGAAAGGCACCCGCGAGCACAACTCGTAGTTTGCCGATCCGGTAACTACGATACCGGCAAGCTTACCGGTACCGTAGGTCCCAGACTGGCAAACTTATGAGGCCCAATGTCTTCTCTATTGGCACACAAATAAACAAACCCTGTAGACTAAATAAGTTCAATTTAAACTAAATTGACAGTTTTTGCACTCTGGTGCATCAGTGCAGAGGGTCTTCTGGGGAAAATGTCACTACGTTTTCCCGTCTTCTCGATCTGCTGCTGCTTGCAAGCACAAGATCCTGCACCACCGTCCACATCTGTCCATACCTAGATTTGAGGTGTGTGCTACACAATTACAGTATTCACTGCTTCGTCAGCTGTTTCCATCAACTACATTATAAATGCAGTCCTGATGTTTCCACTGTCAGTTTCCCAGTGTAATGGCAGGAGCAGGGATTACTCTTGATCACACACACACACCTTTAATACATTTAGACTGCCGCTATGCAAAATATAGTGGGCCATTAAAGACCAGGAGGCTTGTGCCTCAGAGTGGGCGCACCACGCCGGGGAAAGACTGGCCAAGCGTGGCTGCCTCCATAATCAATGTGGTGCCAGCTCCCACTCTGCCACTGTTGTGATGAAGTGCTGTTTGCTAGAGTGTTTAAGTGTGTTACATGTTAAATATTGGGCCCCTTGTGACTGTCACTGTTATCTTTCCGGGTGTGTCCGAGGAATGCAATAGAGGGTGTTGGCCTTTGCATGTGGTGGGAAGAGTATTAATGTGGTACCCTGTGCTGGGAAAGACCTCAGTCCTCACATGTCACTCCGGAGGGTCGTGATTTATTGGTCTGATTTTGGCACCCATTGCCTTACCTGTTTACCAGGCCCCTATGAACTCATTGGCCACCCCATAGCCATGCACAAGGTTCGCTTGGGAATCAGGGGTATTATGACAGGGCTGTTCAGAGTGGTCATGTCTCTCATGTGGGAATGTTTTCCACATAATTGTCTTGGGTGATTTTGGCTTGTGGGTGGTTGACCCCTCAGATGCTGTGGCAACAGCTATAATTCACAGTGTGGGGATTATGCCAGTCTCTTGATAGTTCTGATTTATACCAGAGACACTGCATGCTATGCAAATGAGGTGGTGGGGCTCAAGTTCACTGAATCTGACATGAGAGTTATGGAGCTGACTTGGTTCTATTGAGCACAGACATTGACACATTATTCCTCGTTTACCCTGGAGGACAGACTCCATGATAAAAGAGCGATGTGTGATCTTGTGCTTCGTGCTGGCGTCACCTTTACAGGCCACATCTGGAAACTTTGCCTGTAAAGGATTTTGACAGTTCCCTACTATTCCAGTGTCCTGCAAATGTCCAAACATGAATTCTGACAGAAGGATCCTTGAAGCCATAGAACACAGAATGAGGGTAACCTGATATTTAGAAAAGGTGTCAAACAATGCACAGATTCCAGTGTGAGGGCAGAGTAGGTCAACCTGAGGACATCCTTCACAATGAGTGCTTGATGGTGGTGGGCCTCCAGGTTCATTCTGATTAGCCTTCCACCACCTCATCATTAGTTTTGGCTATTAGGTGGAAGTGCCCTCTTTAAGCTGAAACTATTGTCATCGGGAGGGGAGATACAGGAGATGGGATCCGGGGAGGAAGATATTTTGGGACTTGCAATCTTTGGAGGTACACACAATAAAAAGGTTATCTTTACGAAGATAGTGACATGTTCTTAACATTAATAAATGCAACAAAAGTTCATAATAAGGAACTGGAAGTTTGTGACACAATCCCCATACCTAACGTAGTTTATTACACAACTTATTTCAGTGTGTGTCTGAAAATGGAGAATGTACAGTGGTGTTAAAAGAAATAGTTTCAGGCTTGTATTATTTTGCCTTCTGCGAATATATATGAACCTACAAATTGAAAACCTAACATATTTACACCAAATAAATGTTTGTAGGTGCGTGGCCAAGTGCTTAAAAAGCAGAGTAGGTTAAAACCACTGCTTCACTGTTCATCCAAAGTGTATGATCCTAGACAACTAATTTAATCTCCCTCTGGAATAACTGTGCACAGGTGTCTAGCATGTATTACCAAATTAGTTTTCCTACTGTCTGTATTGCCTATATATATTTCACAGAAAGGATTAGATCCACATGCTCAGCATTGCATTTGTTGTTGCTGTAGTATCATTGACTTGTTTAATAAAACCTATATTTATGAAACATAGAGGCTTTAATTTGACTACTGAAACCTAACACTCTGAGTAAATGTGAGGGTAAGGAAAGTGCAATGGGATCTATCCACAGCAGAAGACGTGAGCAATGTGTTAGGTGGAGGTAATGGGTTTGCGGCAATCGGTAACACAATGAGGATGGTTGGTTGAGAACAGTTAGGATCTGGAGTGGAGTAGGGGGGCAACAATCACACAGTTTTTCTAGGGCGGCAAAATTCCT
The DNA here is from genome assembly GCF_040938575.1 of Ambystoma mexicanum. Lineage (NCBI taxonomy): Eukaryota > Metazoa > Chordata > Amphibia > Caudata > Ambystomatidae > Ambystoma > Ambystoma mexicanum. Next base: position 710,851,947 of record NC_090935.1, on the reverse strand, counting down.
TGCACCAGCCCTGGATATACTGCACCCTGTGTGACCCCCATCAGCCACCCTGCTGTCGGAATGCGTGAGTGCATGGGCTCCTCATATTGCTCATTACAGGAACAAAGCTCTTTGTACAGTCTGGGATCCCTTGAAATCATCAGAATCATGGTCATCTCTATGTTGTAATGCTTAAGCCATACAATGAGCTGGGAACACTGTCTAAACTGCACCTTCAGCTTTTCTTCTTTGATGATGAGGGCAGTGTTTGGCCTTCTGATTGGTCATCCCTGGAATGAGTCTTGTTTGCCAACATCTGTGCAAGTTTTTTAATTTCTTCTGACATTGGGGGTGTTGTCCCACCATTATCCTTTTGAATGTCACTTTGTCTCCCTTAGGAGGCTGTAACTTCGCGATCAATTACCCGTTCCTAAACACCTGTTACTTCGCTGACTGTTATCATTGTCCTTTTTCTAGCTGTGTCAGTCAACATTTCATTTTAAATGATGTGCAAAACATGCCCCTAGGATTTCTGTCTTTATTCAGTACCAGATTTCTGGCCTGTATTTTGAAGGCTTTAGGCGGTGTGTGTTCATTTACTTGCATGTTGCTCACTTTCCTTTTCTGTTTGATGGCACCTGGTCTGGGTCAAGCTGGCATCCAGAAGGAATGAGGCATAATGGTGCAGATGATGGATGTGAAGGAGGCAGCGATTCATCCTGATCTTGTCATGAAGTGGTATTACCATAGAAATTGGAAGAGTGTAAGCTCAGGGTTGGTGCACTGCTGTATCACGATCTAGATTGTCTTTACAAGACATTCCAGACCACGGTACAGCATAGCACCAATTAATTTTGTGAATTAATTGCTCATCTTTTGCATTGGCATGAGGGCACCTAGGAGTGGTGCAAACGTGTTTGATGCCCAATTCATGCAGATGAGTTTCCACACCTGACCTTACAGACCGATTATCCATTTTGAAGCTGCTTGGGAGACTGTATGTGTCTAGGATTTATTAATGGTCTGAGGGTGGGTTCAGGTATTTGGGTATACATATTTCCAAACAAATTAGTACCTTGCTGGCATCTAATGTTCAGTTTAAGCTTGCTGTGATTAACATAATATGCCTAAAATGGGGGAAGTTAAATCTGACGTTATGGGGAAAAGTCAATGTAATCAAAATGGCCTTGTTTCCTAAATTGTTATATACATTTAGTATGGTCCCTCTTCCCCTGTCAGGATATTTGCTTCTTGAAATAGATCAAGTTTTCAGTAATTTTCTTTGGGGAGATGGTTGGAGATCGAGGATATTCTCATGTGGCCAGTGCGCCAGGGTGGCTTTGGATTCCCTGATGTTGCTATATATCATAGAACTTTCACATTCCGTACCTTACATTTTTTGGCTTAAAAATGGCCTGGTTGATTGTCCTAAATGGGTTGCTATGTACAAACTTCTCACTCCAACAGAAGAATTGGGGTATGAAATTTTGGATATTGAATGCACCTGTATGTGTTCTGGTCCGTACCAGTTTAAACTTAATTTGGATCTGAGGTATACTCAGCAACGGATTTTGCACTGTATTTATTGGTGGCCTTGGAGAATGAAAAGGTATAAATTGGCTTAGGATGACCCTGCTGGAATTGTAAATCTGATGTGGGGACTTTCCTCCAAATGTTTTGGTCGTATTCTAGTATCAGGGCTTTTTGGGAGGATGTCCTCCAGCGTGTGATCCTCGTATTGGGTCTTGCACTTACACATAAATCCTTTGCTGTGTGTATTGCTCTTTTTCCAATCAGGCTTCATTTGACTGTTGGCATACTCTTTTGGGCCTAAAGAGATGTAATTGTAGCAAAGAAACAGGAAATGCTGGAAGAGCGGCCTCAGGCCCTCTGTGGAAGACTGGCTGCATGATTTGTCCATTCTTTCAGGTAGAGAGAGGTTATTTTAGCAGGTTAATAAAAAGGAAGATAAATACTCTGATATTTGGCATGCTTTTAATGAGCTTTATGCTTAAGGGTTACCACCCCCCATTTTTATTTTCTTTCTTCCTACTTCTCTTCTTCTTTTCCTCTCTCTTCTTACTCTCTTTTCCTGCCCTTTCACTTCCTCCCCTACTACCCCTCTGGATATAGATAATTGTTTACAGTTGTTAATATGTTTTGTTTTTTACATCATTTTGTTTACTTGCCTGGTCTTATATTGTTGTTGATTGTATTACATTGAACATGTCAATAAATATATTTATTCAAAAAAGAACATCAAACTACTACCATCAATAACATGACCAATTTGATTGGAGCCAAATGGTTCTCCAAATTAAAGCAAAACCAGGGTATTATCAAATACACTTCACCCAGACTCTTGACACATTACCACCTTCTTGTTTAATTTGGTGTTAGAAGGTAGACATTCTCTGTTTTAGGTTGCAGTAAGCACACCTAGTACTTGTAGAGTTGCACAGGTCGTCATCGTCAATGATGACATCTTGATGTTTGCACCAAATGTAAAATAACACTGTGATTGGCTTTCCACAGTGCTGTACAAATTGCAGAACAGTAACTTCATTCTTTTTATTCCAAGCGAGAATTCAACAGAGATCGGCTGCATTCTTCAGTCATGGTTTCTCTGACCAAGGGGTATTTACCCACTGAAGAAAGCTCAGGATATCCAGTCAACCTCTGTGTTACTGAATGTGCCAAAAGTGTACAGTTTCTTGGTACTAGTGACTTACTCTAGTTGATTAATTCCCAATAGTTCATCAGTGATCAAAACCCTGAGGTCATTACTTAAAGAGGAGATGGAATGGAAGTTGTTGCTAGTTGACTCTTTAGCCATGGATCTGCAACCTTTGGTTCTCCAGATGGTTTGGATTTCAACTTTCATCAGCACAAGCCAAACAAGTAAATATTGAGGGATCATGGTAGTCTTCGTTCAGAATATATGGAGGGCTGAAGGTTGCAGACCTCTGGTTTAGCCCATTGCTTTGTCAATAGAGTAAACGACGACCAGGATGAGTACCTTTACGTGGCAAATCAAGCACACTTGGTGAGAATGTGGGAAAATATTCTCATTAATGTTCAACAACCATCAATATCATCTAAATGGGTTTTGCTCAGGGACATTCACATTGTCATATACCAGGGTATTGCTGATAGGGCTGTACACGTGACACCAAGGTGTGGTAAAAAAACAAAGGCAATGATCTGGGAGAACACCTGGTTACTTGGCATCTATGGACATGTAGAAGAGGAAGTCATACGTTGCGTTCCTTGCCAGGCCATTGAAAATGGTGACAAACCTGCACTAATAATTAATGAAAACCTATGTAACAAGCCATAGCAAAAGGTCCACTCTCATGTCTGTGGATTCCATGATGGATATCATCAACTATTAGTCATGGACAAGTGCTCAACACACACCAAGATCGAAGTGGTACCACCAATATAGGAGCCACAGTGATACCAAATTTGGACAAAATAAATCCTAGGCACATACGCTCTCCTAAGTGGCATCAAAATGGATAATGGCTCTGTAAGGTCAGGCGTGGAAACTCATCTGCATGAATTGGACATCAACCACCTTTGAATCACTCCTAGGTGCCCTCATGCCAATGCAAAAGATGAGCAATTAATGCACCACATCCAGTAATCCTCTATGATACGAGGTCAAGATTGGCAATACCAATGTTTTGGAGACATGTACTTTATAACCAGACACTTGGCCATATGATTGCAGAGTCAACAGCAATTCCCTAAATGAAGGACCAGGATCAGAGATTAAAACCAAAAGGTCATCTGCATATAAGAGCACCTTGGAGACAGTCTCCTATCGAAATACCCATGATACCTGCATTCCCCCTAATCACAACTGCCAAGGGCTCAATGAAGAGATAAAAAAAAGCAGCAGCAATAATGGACACCTCTTCCATGCACATATACAAACAGGAAAGCTAGTTGAAATGCAAACATTAACTGCAGCCATAGCCTCGGTGTCCTTAGACAATGCGTTGAAGAGTTGTAAAAACCGTGGTCCACAGTTGACCTGGATCAGCACTTGCCAGAGAAACATCCAACTAACCCTGTCAAATGCCTTCGCTGCATCAATACTAACAGCAGCATAGGCATCAGGAGAATTACCTTTAGGATGCAAAACATCCGGGAGCTTCCCTAAATTGTCCCAACTATTCCTGCCAAAGACAAAACCTGTCTGATTCCGGTGGACCAGTTTTGGCAATAGTGGATTAATCCTTTCAGCATACATTTTGGCTAGGAGCTGGATATCTACATTCAGTAGGGATATGGGCAAATAGTTTCCACAAATGAAGTGGTCTTTCTGTGGTTTGGTGATCACAGTGATCACAGCATTCTTCATGGAATTAGTCATCTCTTCACTGGCAATAATCTCTTTAAATAGTTTTACCATAAATGGAGCAAGCGAGGAACTGAATGCTGCATAAAACTCAAAGGAAACCCATCTGGCCCAGGACATTTACCAGGTGACATCGAACCCATTGAATCCACAATCTCCTTAGTCGTAATATCTCTTTCCAGACACGTTCTGTCAAAGTCATCCAACTGTGGGATATTAATTTGGTCTAGAAAAGCAGTCCCCCTCTCATCTTCGATGTGCTCATCATCACAATATGTCTCATAAAATCTGCGGAAAGCATCACATATGTCTTAATTTCTCCTCATGAGAGGTCCAGTGCCATCTGCAATGAATAATACATGCTTCCTCTTTTCCCTCCCCTTCAGTCTGCTAGGCAGCAATGCACCATACTTTTCCCTACATTCCCAGAATGCGTGCCAGGTATAGAACAAATCTTTCTCTGCTTTCAAATGTAATGCAGTGCCCAATAAACGCTTGGCAGTCAGCATAGTGGACATTTAAGAAGCAGAAGGCAGGGAGGTATAATCTTCCACAGAATGTTTTTAATTGGTGTTTAGGAGGAAGTGGACCCATTCTCCCTAGTCACCGCCCTCTCACATCCACCCTATTGGAATGACACACGAGGAGCCACAGTTGGGAACCCATGCACAAGATTATGTGTCATGTCAATACCACGTTGACTATATGAAAGATATGCACTCAGGCAGCCATTAAGAAGATACCCTCACGTTGAAACAGTGTTGGAAATCTACCAAGAAGTATGTCTCTTGCCGAGTTAAAAGAATGCAGCCATTAATAAAATGGTGCGCGACATGGATGTACGTGAAACAAAGTCTAATGACAGCATAATAATGTTGCAAAGAAGATATATGAATCTATGTTGAAACAATATGAAAATACTTAAGAAGAAAGATGTAACTCGAGTACTAAGAAACATATGTGCTCCATGTTGCAGTATGTGTGAACACAAAGAAGAATAAAGTGATCCACTGGTCAATAATTGTAAATACGCTGAAACACAGAGTAGAAAGAATACGTAGAAGCTTTCCCATGAGAGGTATAAATTCAACGTTTAGTATGACCATTATAAGATGGACAATGGCTTATGTCAATCAATCCTGTTACCTCAAAACACAAGCCAAGGATCTTAATATGTAAAGACGACGAAGAAGCTGTTTTACCCTTGCAGAATAATGGAGTACATTGGCTTGAACCCAAGGATGCTATTTTGAGAGATAAAGGAAAAGCACAAACAGAGTCTATGAGTAGAACATTTGCAAGGACATATTTCCCGAAGATTAGGAGGAACAAGACAATTTACTGATGCCAAATATTGGACAATTAAAAGAGCATGAATTTAATATGAGAGAGTGAGCAAGTCTTTAAAGGCCAAGACGAGCAACGGCACCTAGCATAATTGAACCAAATGTTGTTAAAAGCACTGTCAATTTGGACAATATCGCGTTCTTGTAACACGTGATGAATAGCTTGTAAACAAGGGCTATTCATTACGTGTGAAGCTAAGATAGTGATGTGCCTGCAGTCCCTCGAATGTCCTGAGACAATGCAGACTGGCAAGGTCAACCGTCAAACAAAATACACTGGCATGAGGCCTATCGATGATAGAGGGTACACTAATTGAGTAAACAATGGGAAAGCTGATGTATCTCCAAGCACCTGGGTTTCGTTTGTATGAACGTGCTGCTAGCAAGCTAAATGCCCAAGGTTGGAGTTGGGTTGCCAACCAATTAGAATAGTCTGCCATGTACTTTTACATATAATGTTGCAAAATGCATAGGGTGCCAGAGACCCAAATAAGATGGCCGCTCCCCTGTGAGCTCCTGCGTGGCCTACTAAAAATCCTTATTAATCCTGCATGTTCCGGTAGTGTGGCTCCCTAAAACAACCACAGAAGCTCCTACAAGAGCACTGTGAAGAAAGTTGCCCGAGCAGAGGCTGGATCTGAAGACCCTGGCTGCCTGTGTCCTGTACGGCGCATCGCAGCACTCCCGAGTGGCAGAGGAATCCCGAGGGCCCACCGATACTCACCGGCCCCCCTCGGTCCTGAGGTAGAGCTCCGGCGGCCAACACATGGCTCAGTCGAGCCTGAGGGGAAAAAGAAGACCGAGCGGGCCCTACTCGGACGCTGGCACTGCGGACGTCCCCTGACCCCACCCCCGGCAACAACGGGAGCTAGATCCGTGCAGTACGGCCAGACCCCGTGTGCAGCGCACTCCTCAGCCCGGCTCCACAGGCTCTCTCCCTGGAGGGTCCCACCGATCCCGGAAGCCCAGGCGAAGCCTCAGAGCAGACCGAGCAGTCCCGCGGCTTTCCTGCTGCAAACCCGGCCAGGTGACACGTGCTGGGGTGCCGTGGGAGATGAGGGCCTCTGCAAGTTCGGAAGGCGGACTGAACATCCACACTTCTCAGCCTGGTTCTGCCGCTCAGCTCACCACCACTACTACAGCGGCACCCGGTGCTCGAGGAGCCGCAACCCCGCAGCAACCCGCGGAGTGGCTGCATATACCCCCTCTGGTTCTCCAAGCAGCGACACCCCGGGGGCGCGGCCGCAGCTGCCAACAGCAAGACACACGTGATGAAGTGGAACCCGGGCAGAGCCCCCCAGGCACAGCGCATGCAAAGGGGGGGGCAGTTTGTGTGGGGCACGCACAACGAAAAGGCCCAAAATATTTCAGCCCACAGCCCAGGCACACGCCCCACTGACCCCCCCAAGTTGAGTAACTGTACCCTTCCAAGCTGCCCCCAGTAATCAGCTCAGCACCACCTAGCAAGGGGCTTCACCCTGGTAGCACAGAGACATCACCAAAAATAGCCTGTAGAATCCACAGCAAGACAAACTAAACTAACTGCCCAGAGACTCCGCTGGCTTGATCAACAGCCCTTGCACAAGACAGTACCGCGCCAGAAGACGAACAGACTGACTGCAGCCCTGCATTAATTAAACCACCTATGGTGAGCTGAAGGCCCAGCACGAAACAGTACTACAAAGGAATAAAGCAACGGGCAAACTCCCCCGGGGGTACAAGAACCCCATTGGGTAGTACAGACACCCAATATTCCAACATCTCGCCTCAACCACCATCCAGACCCCACAACTGAGCGACTAACAACAGCACCCACCCATTTCCTCAATGGGAAAAACCGACAACTACAGCGCAAACTGAACTTTGAAGCCGGCACATCAGCTAAAACCCCGAGACACAACAGCGAATCAGAATCCCGCCACGTATGTCAAGCCAAGATGACAACGACCCCCATTAGCTTGACATCAAAGCACTCCTCCTAGAACTGAAATCTGGGATTAGCAATTTAGACAGTAAATTAGACAGCCTCTCCTCCAAAGTCGATCAAGTTCAACACCGACTGGACACCCACAATGAGCACCTAGATGAAGCAGAGCAACAAATCTCCAACCTTGACAATGGAGTATCATCCTTCAATGCTAGGGTGTCGTCCCTTGAGGCACAAATGAAAACAGCCAACGCAAGAAATGAGGACCTTGAAGGGCGCTCTAGAAGGAATAACATCCGGATAGTAGGAGTAAGAGAGAAGCAACTACAGGGCAAAATGGAAGCCCACGTAGAAGAAATGTGTAAATCCCTCTTTGGATCAGAAACACTCTCGTCCCTATTCGTCATTGAGAGAGCCCATAGAATACCAACATCAAGGTCCACTCCCGGAGCGCCATCTCGACCAATATTTGCAAAATTACTCATTACAAAGACAGAGATGCGATACTCCGAATGGCCAGAGAGAAAGGCGAGCTATAGCACGACGGCGACACTGTCCACTTTTACCCGGACTTTTCACCAGCCGTCCAGACACAAAGGAGGTCTTTCACAAACATCAAACGGAGACTCTGCACAAATCAGATCCCTTACTCGATGCTGTTTCCTGCCCGATTGAGAATACATCAGAGAAAGACCCAGTTCTTCCAATCCCCGAAGAGGCAAATGTATACCTACATCAAGCAGGCTGTAGCCCACCCGAGAATAACCAAGCACAAGCTCAAAGAGAAAGGTCCCAGAGGAACCCACCATAGGTGAACAGAGGCAATGGAACGCAGCTCACTGTGATGGACAACACCACCGGAACACAAATTAGGGGGTAAAAAACCTGCAAGGCCACGCGACTTGGGAAGATCCAAGCACCCCTAGCACAGCAATGTTCAAGTTCATAAGTTACACGTTAGAGGAAAGGGGAACCACGACGAGCCAGTTGGGGGTTGCTCGTGAGAGACGGGAGGGGAGTCCACACATGTTGGGAGTTAACAAGTTTTACAGAACCCATGGCACCCCAAGTGTACCGCCCAGGAGGAGAGTGCACCACGTGCAACATCCATGCGACAAGGCACACCCGCCCTCCAGCAGCCAATCGCAAGGAACAGCACGCACAAAGAAATAAAAACGCAGCACCTTCACCATAGCCACATGGAATATTAAACGAGGGAATCAGTCAGCGAAATTGAGGAAAATGACAATACCCACACCGGCACAAAATTGACATAGCGTTTATTCAAGAAACCCACCTACGTCCAACATCCGAACACCCATGGGCAAAAGACTGGGGCTGCCACCGCTATTTTGCTTCTTTCGCGTCCTACGCCAGAGGAGTGGCCATACTAATCAACAAAGCAACTAACTTCAGACTGATCGCCCAAAAAAAAGACGCAGAGGGCAGGTCGCTCCTGATACAGTGAACCATTGATGGAGAAGAAATCACCCTAGTGAACTCATACGGCCCAAACACTGACGGCCCCAACAACTTCGAATGGGTAATGACCGAACTAAGCACGATCAGGATCAGGTGATCCATGATCATATGGGGCGGCAACTTCAACACAACTCTGAATCCAGTCAAAGCTAAATCACACAATACGACGGCGGCCCCATCCAAGGCATGCCTACAAATCACTGAAATCTGCAAGACCTACGATCTCGTCGATATCTGGAGACACGAGAATCCAAACACCCGCGACTTCACTTTTCACTCCTGGGTTCATAAAACCAGCTCAAGAATAGACTATCTTCTCGTGTCCAACCATAGCCACCTGCAATGGGACGACTGTCGCATCCTACCAAGATCCTTGTCAGACCATTCCATGGTGTCCCTAGTTTGCAACACCACACAAGCAATCAAACCTAGACCTCACTGGAGATTTAAGCCCGGAGCGTTGCATGACACTGTCTTTGCGGAAGAACTCCGAAAAGAATTGGAATCTTTCCTAGACTCCAATCAAGGTTCAGTGCCCTCAGCCGGGACTCTGTGGGAGACTCTGAAATGTGTTACTAGAGGGGTCTGTATAAAAAAAGAATGCAGAATCTTAAAATTACTGCGAAGGGAACTGAATGCCAGCGAATCGAGACTCAAGGACCGCTCTCCAGACAGACAACACTCCACAGTCTCTAGCGGCAATCAAGAAGGAATTGGAAGTGTTCCGAAGCACAGCCGAAAGGTGAATAAAATTTCTGGATAGACACCATAAAATTCGGAAATACGGCGAGGGACAACAACCCAGAGCCCTCCTCACGAGGCTCATAGCCACCGACAGAAAACCCACATCGATCGATTCAGTGAGAGACCCCACAGGCAATACCGTCCACTCGGCAATTGACATCGTCGAAAGCTTCCGCAGATTCTACCAAGACCTGTACGACTCCTACTACTCCATCAACCCGGCAGAGCTGACACGATATTTAGATGAAATAGAACTATACTGGATCGACCCAGAGACTAGAGAAACACTGAATGCCCCCATTACCATCAAAGAGATTCTCGAGGTCATCAAGGAACTGCCTAACACAAAAGCACCAGGGCCGGACGGCCTGTCTGGCAAATTCTATGCAGACCTCCTTGCCCCACTACTCCTGCAGGTCTACGACGAGGCCTTTCCCAATGACCAGCTACCACCAACACTATACAGGGCCAACATAATCCTCCTGCACAAAACCGGCAAACATCCAACGGAATGCGGCTCATATAGACCAATTTCACTAATAAATCTTGACAACAAAATCTTTGCAAAAATCCTAACCAAGAGGCTATTACCCCTCATGCCCGCCATGGTGCTAGCCGACCAGGCTAGTTTCGTCCCCGGGAGGAACACATCATATGGGATAAGAAGAATGTTTGGAGCAATGGAGGCCCTAGAACCAGACTGTCAGGCAGTAGCAGTACTACGCGACACCGAGAAGGCTTTTGACTCGCTCGAATGGCCCTTTCTCTTCACAGTCCTGGAAAGAATGGGTCTAGGCAAACGCTTTCTACACCTGATCTCACTACTCTACAAAAAACCAATATCCAACATCATGCTAGGCGGTCTCTGTTCTGCTGATATCCACCTGAGAAGAGGAACGTGACAGGGCTGTCCGCTCTCTGCACTTCGGTTCGCTTTAGTAATGGAACCCCTAGCCGCCGACATGCGTATGCATCACCTCCACAGAGGCCTCTCATTCGGTCCACACAAGATGATAATTTCCCTTTACGCTGACAACATAGCCTTGTTCCTACAGAACGCAGATGAGAACCTGAACCCGGTAATGAGAGCTGTAATACAGTTTGGGTGCTTCTCGGGTCTGAAAATTAATAACAGCAAATCGGTAATCTTCCCACTTACCGCCGCCACCACTGAATTCGCTGACGACTTTGGCTTCCAGTGGCAACACTCACATGTGAGGTACCTCAGCATATATATGCCCCGTTTGAAAGAAGAGATCATGCACGACAACTATGAAGCCACGATAGACACCATCCAAGCCAAGATCGACAGGTGAAAATCCCTACCACTCACCCTCTGGGGCAGGGTATCAATAGTGAAGATGATCATTTTACCAAAACTACTGTACCTTTTCTCAAACATCCCTGTACTCCTTACACAAACATTTCTTCAACGCATAAAAAGTATGGTCCTCGACCTCATATGGGCTGGCCAGGTAGCGAGGGTCACTTACTCTACACTAACTCTACCCACACGGCAAGGAGGATTGGCCCTCCCAGAACTGGAACGCTACTATTGGGCAGCCCAAGCTCATCATCTCAGTCAATGGTATGCTGTCCAGATAGAGAGGGCGCTAGCGACACCGCACCTCCTTCATTCCATAATCTTCGGACAATTCCCAGTCTCCCAATCCTCAATGAACCCGGTCACCACCACATATTCAATTTGGAGAAAAATTGCTAAGGAAAACAACGTCACATCCACATTCTCTCCTCTTCTGCCGATTAAACACATTCCTGGAATCCCCATCACAACTGAAAATGTTTTCCTGCTCTGGACAGAAAAGTTACAGCTACACTCCATGGACAACCTCTTTCTGGCAGGGACTTTCTTGACCACACAACAAGCTTAAGAAAGAGGAGGCAGCCCTTGATACTTTCATATATTTCAGATTACGATACTCGCTGCAGGCGGTAATCCCGTCCTTCCTGCAACAACCACTAATCTGGCCACTACTTCATAACACAATCCAAGCCCAAGGAGATGGGCGCCTTGTAACAAAAATCTACAAGGCTCTATTTACTAACAGAACCCGCCCTGCGTGAATGCCAAAAGGAGATGGCAAAAAACACTGGATAGCACAATCCCAGATGAGGAATGGGCCTAACATGCTAAATCTTACTGACAAAGTAGCGATCAACTCGAGGTTTAAACTGATTCACTTTAACTTCCTCCATCAAACAGATCACACACCGGTGAAACTACATACTCAAAGAAACTATCTAAGCAGAGTGCAGCAGATGTGGGGCACTTGCAGCAGACTTTCTTCACCTGGCATGGTCCTGTCCTCCAGTGGCCGCCGTCTGGAAAGCAGTGCTCGAAAAAACCTCAGCAATAATTGAAGCAGACCTCGTTCCTGAGCCAAAAACAGCATTGCTAGGCCTGACTCAATCGCTACCGAGTTCAATCAGAAGGTTAACAGATCTATTGCTGGTCCTAGCACGAAGAAGAGTCGCATACAACTGGGGCAGGGGACCCCCTCCAAGCTTGCAGCTCTGGCTGAAAGACATAACATTTTGTCAAGATGTAGAAACTGACTTTATCATGACCTCGCCGCTGCACGCACGTCCTCCGGACATATGGGGGCCGTACATAGCATACTTGCTTTCAACGACAGATGTTTTGGACTCACAACATCCAGCTTCAACACAAGACTCAATTACCAGCCCGACACATAACGCTGAATCCTTGGTGGCTGCGCTACATGGATGACAGCTTTAGGTGCCATGACTCTTTTCAGTAGAAAGGGCGGGGAGGGCGGGGGTGGTGGGAGGGGTGCGGTTCTCACAGCACAACCGGTGCCCGGTCTTATTGTTTGTTTGTTTTGTTCAAAAATGCCAATAAAGAAAGTTTTAAAAAATATATAATGTTGCAAAATATTATTCCGCTGCCACATTTTCTGCTATGACGAGGGCCTCACACCAGGTGAAAAGAAGTTGCTCAGGGTGTGTCTCACGGACAAAAGACAGCCAATGAGCGAATAACATTTGTTTATTATGCTTAAGTAGATATGATCTCTTAATCCAATCCCACCTCAAGATAGATTTTTGCAGTTTGCCATGTAGGATGATGTCATGGATGATGTCATAGATGACGCATCTAGCATTATATAAGTTAGGAATGATCGAAAAGGTACTGTGATCCTGCATGAGTCGATTTGATGAGTGTTTATTCGCCCTGCTTTACTTCTTGTGATTAAATCAGTATTTTACCATCTCCTTTGTGTCTGTCCGGTTATTTGTCTGAGATATTTTATTGGTAATTCCATCTAGCACGGATGGTTAAAGGTTCTAGACCACATTTGGTAGCAGTGCAGATGGTTCTGGTCTAATCGACCTAGAGCCCAGACCTAGAACCCAGATTCCCGGACAATTGATGACTCCTACCATAAGCCAGATGAGTGCAGATTATCTAGTGGTGAGCGATGTGCAAACTGAGTCACGTGATCAACATATGGTCGACAGGTCCCCCTTTGAAGAAATTCCTGTTCACTCACCGCTGGTGCCCCGTGGACAAAAAGCAAACTAGTTGATTACGGGAGAGTCGAGCTCAGTAACAGACATAAGTAGACCATTGTAGTTGGTAAACGCATATGGGGGAGGGATTGTAATTATGTTATTGTGTAAATAAGAGACATAAAATAGTACATGGATTTTGTGGGCATTATATAAAGATAGGGATACCTAGAATTCACGGGTTCAAGAGAGACAGAAAGGACACACACTATAATTCCATATCGGAGCATTAAGGATTACCAGAATAGAAAGAGAGGAGAATACACCCAGGAAGGCAGTGGGGAAGGATGTATGTAAAGTGGAACATATATATATATATATATATATATATATGGAAAGTGCACATATATAAGAGGTATAATATGATTGAATAAAAAAATAATGTGTTTAAAACAAACAACAAAAAACAAAGAAAGAATAGAGTAAATACCTATAACGATTTTTCCCTAAACTTTTTTGACACAGGAACGACGTCAATCAAAAAGCTAGAATTAGATTAAATCAAAATAAAATTAAAAAAGACAGTTTGAAGATATTGTAAAACCAAGAAAGATATAAAAATAATTAACCGAAAGGGTAAATGAAGGAGCTAGAAAAATAGTATGAAATGCATTTTATTTTCAAAAATAATAAACAAAGGTAGGGAAAATATCCTGATCTCCTGAAATACGAGTGCCAATTGATAGTGCCTACCAAAATATATTGAAACAATATATTTAATACATTTGAAAGTAGGAAAAAAAATGTGATTGCGCATTGACAGCTTGAATCGGCTTGTCGTGATGGAAGAAACGCCTCTTTCACATTTATGGCGAACACTGCCAAGATATACAGCAGAGATTATGTAGTACCATTCCGAATGGCTTAAGGGCACAACCAATAAGACATGTAGGCCCTGGCATCCAGGAGACTTGTTGTCAAATACTATATTATGGAATCTGATTAAATATTTACATGCCACACATGCGGGAAAGAAGCTCAAGAAGAGATTGACAGTATTAGAAGTTTGGAAAATATATCAGAATGAGAAGCAATATCCAGTCTATATATGGAATGGATGATAAGTCAGCATAAAGGGGAAGACGTAATGCCTTCAGCTCCTCTTTCTCCTTTCAAGAAACAGATGTAGAAGAAAAAGAGAAGGGATTTTACCCTTTAAAGGAACTGAAAGCAGCAGCGGGATATGTTAATCCACCATATGAACCTCATGCCTATATTATGAAGAAACAGAGGAAGAGAGCAAAAGTAGAGAACACAAATATGTACAGACACGCAATTAAAGTAAACAGCTTGATGAGAAAAATGACAGACAGAATAAACATATAGAGAAAGAAGAAGAGGCAGAGAAACAAAGGAGAATAACAGATACAGCTAATGATACGACAATAGTACAGACCGAATGGATGGGAGGGAGGGCAAATACTACTCAAGTTAGATGACAAAGGTATTGGTGGAGTTTGAGAAGAGAGGAAAGGGAAGAGCAAGGAAAGAAAATGAAAGAGAAGGAAGAACAGAGGCAATACAAATAAGAAAGAGACAAGGAATGTAAGCAAAGTTAAGAACGAAGAAAATATGGTTTATAGCCGAGCTTCAAAAACCTAATTGTACACTTCCTTGGTGAGAACTGAAAGTAAGCGTCCCCCAATGAGGTAGAAAACCTCCCTTAATGAGAGGAAATAAAGGACACACACCAGGAGGGAATGAGACCACGAACAGGTGCGGGCGAAGTTAAAAGGTTTTTATCTAAATCAAATAGGGCATGCAAAGCACTCTGCAAACTCCGAGAGCGCTCTGTCTGACAATAGCAAAGACAGTCAGTTATATTACAAATACACGTCATGCATGAGGTAAGCTATAGGGGCCAAACAGTCTTGGGGATTGGATGGCGATGTCTAGCTATTATGTAGAATATAGGTTTGTTGCTCCATGATTTGCGGAGATCCACGTGGTGGCATCACAACGTGCTTGGGTCAGCTGGGCTCATCGGGGTGGAGCTCTCGGGCGCTAGCTGTCAGTGGAGATTCACCATGATAGTTCTAGAGACTTGCCCTTGTCGTCTTTCATACCCATTCATCACACTCATCTATACCACATTGTTTTTTAAAACTTCTAACACGTTAACCTAATACCCAGGTGGGGACTTAGGAAAACAATATGCAATACGAGGCTGTTTCCATACATCATCATAAAGTTGTCAGTAACAAGGGGTCCAGTCTCGTGGGTCCAGGTGTCTTTTCAGGGGGCATGGGTCAGGCTATCTTCATCGTTTTACTCTGTTTGATGCAGTAAATGATTACTCTGGGTGATGTTTGCACAAGGATGGATAACTGCCTTTGTGGTGTGTTGGATTTGGGGCGAACTGGGATACCATTGGGTCAATAGGGGCACCTAGCTGGCACCTCAAAGCTGGTGGGATATAGGACCAGGTAGCTCATAATTCATTTGGCCTGGCCATGGCGGTCTCTGCCATGGGGGAGGTAAATACATGAAGCGGGTCCAGCAGGAATGTGCCGAGGCGAGGCTGTGCTGCTTGAACACCAGCGAGCCCCTGCGGGCCTTGGCGGGAGGAGGGGGAGATGGCCTTGTAACTCTGAGCAACTCTCTATTCACAGGGCTGCACACTATACCATTGGAGGGGACGAATGCTGAAGCTGGGAGCATTAGGGAAATTACACATTTGTGGCGTTTACATTGTATACATTACTAAGGTCATGACAATGGGGGTTTTTCAATATCACATGCAGTACATAACATTAGTCGGTCTTAATATTTGCAATTCATGAGAAAGGCGGACGAATAACAAAACATGAGGTAGTATCAGGTTGGGTCATACACTCGGGAGCATGAAAGTAACATGTTAATCTAACGTTTTAATTAAACTACAAACTGATTTGATTCCCTATATAGTTTTCATGTAATACATACATCATACACAAGCATTTTATATATTGCTTTTTTCAATTATCCTTTTTACAATAGCAGCAAACATTGGTTGGCACAGGGTGAATACATCAAGTAGTTATACACTGTGTCTTGGAACATGAAGACATCTTGGGGGTGTACGGGGTCACTTTGCTTTCATATAAAAAGTTTGTATTATACATTTACCATTATTTACTACACATTCCTTAGCAACAGAAATAAGGCTGAGAGACTCAAGGGTTTAGTATGTCTGGTTAACAATTTATCAGAGGAACTGGGCAGGGGGGTCAGGGACACCATATATTACTCGTGCAAGGGTTAGGCGCGGGTCGCGGTGTGTTTGAGGGGGATGGTTTTTTGTTCTTTTCCAGACTCCAACTACGAGTCCGGTCATTCCTAGGGCAATGGGGTACTGTGGAAGGTAAATGATACAGTGTTTGTTCTGTTACTTGTTCATGTTTAGTTGCTTGTGAGAATGGGCTTTCAGCGGATCTGCCATGGGGTGGAGGCTGGGGGAAATGCAGGCCTTGCCGTGTGCGGTCAAGTGGGGGCCGAGCTGCAGTTTTGTACGCTAGCTATTCTGCATGGGCCTAGGTTCAGTACACTTAAAATGGAGTCTTACTTATTACAAAATGGTGTCTATGTTATGCCAGGCTACTGGCCGTGCAGCCTCACGTGTCGATCCGCAGCTGCCCTGCCTCCCGGGCCCAGGTGCATGGGGGGCTGCCGACGAGTCATGAGCCTCACGTAGGTGGGCAATGCAGGGGACGGGGTGGTCTTACACACCTTTCCTTCCATACATTTCCCCCCTTTCATTACTTACATAACGAATACTGCAACTCGCCCAACCTCTGCCGTTCCTTTTCATTTGCAACCGCTTCATCCGATGCCGGTGTCCCCTTTATTGGCATCCACGCTCTGCACACCCCTCACAGACTTTCCCCCCTCCTAGCATATTCGTCTGGTGTGCAGGTCATGTATATACATCCCCCATCCCCCTCCAGATATACCCATACCTCTTTATACCATTCTCGTTCCAGGGGCTTTTTTATTGTTGTATGGTATAATCTGCCCACTATATCGCCGTCATAGTATAACGGTACCTTTCTATACTTGGGTTCGGGATTCTCACCTGTCTGCACTTGCGCCTCCAACATGATCTGTGCTGTTCCTCTAGCATTGCCCATTGTCACCATCATCATTGCATCATTGCACCATTAGGGACTCTGTGGGCCTCATTATGACCCAGGCGGTAAGTTACCGCCTGGGCCGTGACTTTACCACCATGGCGTAAACTATGTTTACGCCATTGTGGTTGGCGGACTTACCGCCCCATTCCGACCTTGGTGGGGCGGTAAGTCCCCAATCCCCATTTACCCTTCCCCATTCCCATTTTTGCCCCATAGGGCATAATGGGAGTGGGGAAGGCGTTAATTACGCCACTGTAAATTACGGTGGCGTAATTAACTCCATGGTCCCTTAGCGCCATGGATCTTAACGGCTGCAAAAAGCAGCCGTTAAGATCTCCATAGCGCTAAGGGACCTCGTACTCAGGCGGTAAGGGTCGGCGCTGTTTACGGCGCCGTAAACCTCTTACCGCCTGAGTTGTAATGAGGCCCTGTGTGCGCAGCACCGAAGACCTAGCTGGCACACACAAAAAATCAGGTGTAAAAATACAACGATGGGTATCAGCATCTTGATAGTCAATCCTAGCCAGGATGGTACCCAGGAAAAGATTTTGGCAAACCAAGAGCTCGGGTCTACTCCACCTTCTTTCTTCATCCGTTCCCCCAAGTTGTGCACTGCCACGATCATGTGTGATAGTGTTCCATTATCTGCGTCTTCAGAAGGCACGAACGTGCAGCACGCGCTCCCGATTTTTCAGCAAACACCTCCATCCATCGCCATTAACAGGTCTAGGAAATACCTGTTCTGCATTGTCATTAGCCTTAGAGCCCTTAGCTCCACCTGTCATGACCCACATCCAGAAACCCCCTGGCAAGCCCATGGACCAGGAGAGGTCTTGGCTCAGGTCTCCAACAAACTGAAGCATCCTTTGCCTAGGCCCTCTTGGTGCCAGGCTCATACTTAATAAAAACTTATGTTTAGGGAACTACTTTATTTCAAGTGCCAGCCAACATGGAGGCATCCACATAGCTTGGCTCCTTGGAACCAAGCTATGCGTTATAGTGTTTTGGGTGTGGTAGCCTAGGAACTACTTTACTTGGACTACTTCCTTGAAGCTATTTAAACCACACCCGACTTAGATAACTCGCTTCGTGTTACTTTGCAATCCTGCAACGTGACGCTTATCCTGTTTTGCTGTACCCTCGAACGTCGGAAGAACAGCATCTGTAAAGAGACAAAGGACATGTTTAACAGAGCAGCAGCTTACCTGTAATTTCATCGTTAGCTGCCCACAGCTCCTATGAACAGCATCCTAGGATCAGCGCGGCTCCCGGACTGGCAGATCTGCAAAAAAGGAAGAAACAAGACAGACACTTTTACAACATAACGAATTGTGCCGAAAAGCTTACCTAGCAAGTCGCCCCTCGACTAGCATCCCCTTGGGATTTCATACACCGGGTGAGCACCGCAATCTATGGGAAAGAAAAGACTACAGGTTAGCAAAGGCAAGGCATCATAGCGCTGCGCATAGCGCCTACTTACCGCATCAAGGCGCACTTAATACGCCATCATTTACCGGCGAGACCCAATTCAGCCAATGCATCACATTGACTTCCGCGCACCTAAGGAAGAGAAAAAGACATTATTTAAACCAAGAAAGGCATGCAAAAATAACAACAATATACAACAGCAATAAGACCTACCTGAAAGACTCAAAACAGGCCAGCATCAGTGAAGTAACTAGATTGCATTTGCCCACAAAGGACAACGCTCCCCTGCCAAGAAGGCAGGATGGAGAGCACACCTGAATTAACAATAAGGTGAGGAGAGGTCCAGAGGGGCTGCGGGCATACGGGGTGGTGGGGGGTTGCTTACCCCAGTTGCCCAGTCTTGAACATTGCCCACCTGTATTCCAGGCAGAACTTCCCTGCTGGTCACACCTGGGAACTGCAGAGAAGGATACCAGAGTCCCTACATCTGGGTGGCGTCCCTGTGGATACCAGGTGAGCGTAACGCCACCTTGATCATGTTGAACCCCTCTTCAGTGTTCTGGCCTGTTGGATCAGCTCCCTTGTGCCTGGATACTCGGGACCAGGGAGGTAAAGAATGTTTCAGCGGAGTTGAACAGCCGGTACTCATCAGGGATCTGTACCAACAGATCTGAGGAGGCTTTGGATATGTCGTTGGACGATCTCCGCTTTTGTGATATCACACCTTGTGCGTTGTCCGTTGACAGGGCATACAGTGGTGGTTCTTCTGCTGGTTGTGGATTTTCTGGGTGATGGGCGGTTTGCAATCCTTTTCCTCCTTTGATATGACTTTCTGGGATCACCATCAGGACTGAGTGCAGCGTCGCCAGAGAACATGTGCCCCTCCAAGATTGTGGGAGGTGCAAGTATGCCTGTTTACCGCAGACCCAGTAAGTGTCCATAAGTGCTGCTGTCCCTTTCTTCATGTCTGGGATAGTAAGTGTTCGATTGCAGTTCTTATTTGTGCCCATGTTGTTTTTCCCCTCACCATGGAAGCATAGTTCATAGGATATTTCTTTTTGTAGTTTGAACGGCTTTTCTATGGCTGTCACCCATGTTAACTTTGTGATATGCTCCGTCCAAACAGGTGTGCAGGTTTTCTCGATCCATTGTAGTTTCTCTGCTGGCAATCCTCATAGTGCTTCTGCTTTGCATGTTATTACTTCATCTTTTCATTTATTTTCTGAAAACAATGTTCCTTTAATCATGAAAAAAGGTTCTTTCAAACATATCACTTCTTTGGCTCTTGAGTAGCAAGTCTTTTCGTTTTGCAGCATTTCAAAAGACACTGTGTGCCTAGAAGGTGTTCTTAATTCTACATAAGGTGAGATGAAGAAGACACTGGGCGTCTGCAAGAGGCAATAGTACCTTAAGTGTGCCTGAGGCGTGGGGAGTCAAGGAACATACATAACTCTCATTAGTTGTCCGTTTTGAGGTAGAGCTCATATCCACATACCATTTATTTGACCGATGTGGGTGTCTAGGGTCTTCTATTGTGTCTAGTCCCAGGCCAGAATACTCATCATATTTTCTCCTCCCAACCTCTCTCCTCCTTCGGTTGCTTTTGAGGTAGTTTTTTGCACTTCTTGCTACTTGCAGTGTTGTGCCCCGTTGCCCGCCCCCCTTTTCCCACTCATTAGATAGGGTCAGGAATCTTTCGGACATCTCTTCATTTTCTTCCTTTCTGCTTGTGTGCGATTCGTTTTGTATAAGTGAGGTGATTGTTGGTGAGGGTGGGGTGGCGGTGGTGTTGTATAACCATGATAAAACAGAGGGGTTTCTGTTAGGGAGAATTCTCTGTTTAGGCTGAATTTCCTAACCTAGTGAGTCCCCCAGCAGCTTTGCTGGATTTCTGGAGTTTGTTTTTTTTCCATCCTGCCAAGAGTGAGACTCTTTTCTCCCACTCTTTGACATTTCAAGGAATTACACACATTCATGTCCATGTGTTTGATGGGCTATAGGGTCTTTTACTCCATAGGGTCTCATATGTTTTTCTATGTGTGTTACACCGCACCCTCCGTGTCGTAGCACTGGGGCGTCCTAGCGGACCTCCATCATAGACTCCATACCCGGGGACTGACTACTGTCTCCCCGGGCATGTAAAGTCACCATTGGCTTTACTAGACCTAAATTTACTAACAGAACTAGTACAAACCATCCTATTGTGGACGTACTAGTAGGGGTAATTCGATTACTCCTGGGTCTGTTATTCGAGGGGGCGCTGTCCCGTCCCCCCTCGTTGAGTTTTGGCTGGTGGCATGGAAACTACTTGTTATATTCAACCCCGAATATAACCCTATGGGATTCTTCCCATTGTTGGAGATTAATACCTTTTCTCGTTAATCTCTAACGTACCACCGGTTTACTTATCTTAAATAAGTCTATCGGGTGGTATTTTCTGCCAGAACTCGGTTTTTAAAATGGCGTCTGTGTTCGTCTCTGTTACTCCTAAACCAAAGGTTGAGCCCTTTGTTCCACTTTTGGCGGGCCTCTACACAGAGACCCTCCAAAGTGGTGCCATTCTGTCTGGGTTACCCCAGAGGTGTGGGAGGGGGTTTAGGCACCCTGGACTGAGTTGCCTTGCCAACTCCAGTCGCACTCTGGTGTGATTGGCCCAAGTGGTGAGTCTCCCCGCTCACCACTTAGCATGTGTTGATTGACCGCTAGGCTGAATGAATGGGGGTTTTCTGCATAAAAGCAGGGCTTTTGGGACTGCATCTTCAGAAGTCGCCACAGGACCTAAGAATCCGACGAGGGTAAAGCTGAGCCGACCTGCAACGACGACACCTCCGGTGGAGCCCTGCTGAACCGACTCACTACTTACCGACGACAGAGGAGATCTCCCCGCCGGAGAGTCTCTTCCCCTGACTGGTGGGAACAACCAGTCCCCTTTGCTTTTTCTTCGCTTCAGGACGCAGTGGTCGAATTGCCCGTGCAAAGCACAGCGGCAACCGGATATCCACTACCCCTGCACCGCGACCAAAAGGTGGTGCCTTGTGACGGAGCACTCCATGGCTGGTCTCTTCACTGGTGGTGCACCGGACTTCACTTTTCTTCGACGACGAGATCATCTCTTCTCTTGGCAAAGACCCAACGTGCATCCACCACCAGGAACAACTGCCCCCCGCAGGAGCTGTCTCTCCACAAACAAGGTACTATGTCCGCCTGGCTTCCCTTGTTGCCGGATAGAGTGGGGTGTCTTAATCCTCGCCTCTCCATAGGGTCGCCTCCAAGCTTCTATAACGTTTTGTTCTGAACTGATCCAATCTGCCGATAACAATTTGCGACATAGACTCGAAGCGCATTTCCACTAAAGATACTTTTTGGGACATATCGCCTTGCCCCGCTCCGAGTGGGCCTGGCCTCTGAACTTTGGAATCTACAGTGGTCCCTGTCTTCTTGCCTTGCCTTGTTGTTCTTAAAAGTATTGGTATCGAGTTGATTTCTTAACCCGCCCTTTTCTCTCCCATCCTAACGAATACTAGAGTGCCATCTAGGGTAAAGCATACAAATAAGTGATGCCGTTGAACCTAGACTTGTCAAACTATTGTTAGGGGGATTCATATTTTTCATATAGTAATTGTGATTGAAATCGTTTGCCGTATTGAGTGCCAGAGTGTTTTCTATAGATGTGTTCTTATAAATAACTAACTATATATCTTTACACCGAAGCCTTGTTGCGTGTTTGCTTGTCTTACTGTGTAGAATTGCCCTATTTTGTATACTCCACATACTGCTTAACTCTTCTTGAGAGAAGTCTGACTGCTCAGCCACAGCTACCAAGTGAATCTGTGTGGTACAGACTGCTACCAAGTGGGTTTACTGCCAAACACCTGTAGTCCTAAATCTTTTGCAGTGGTCCCAGAGGGAACTGCACAGGTTTCCGCCTAACAGTTTCGATCATTTAAACCATGAATACTATATTCAGAAGTGTTGTGCGGGAGAGTTCGGCGTGGGGTCAGACCATTACTGGTGTCATTTGGGTGCTGTGCATGATCAGGGTGAATGTCATAACCCCATACGAGCTGGAAGCCATCCAATATTAAATAAGCCCCTTCTTTAACCATCTTTGTCCCATTCCCCATGCTTGTTCATTTGTTGGTTCCATTCCCTCCCCCCTCATTCATCTCGATAGAGATGAATATAATTGCCCAATAGAAGGTTAGTCCAAACATCATTGTAAAGAATATAACTGCACACACAAACAGACCAGACTCATATGAATATCTACGCAAATCAAAATTCTCGTTGCCATTTCTGTCTGCCCTAACATTATTCTGTGCAGGCTTCCCGTTCGTTGCCATGGTTTCTCCTATACATTTAAAACATAAGTGTATTAAGCAACCTTATAATAAGTATATAGACGTTATTTCCTAGAGCGAGAGAGAGAGACAGCTTCATGTTAAATTTTCAAAATTATATACATTTTCCATGCTACTCAGTCATTTTTTGTTCAGTTTACTTTGATTTTAATCCATGCCACTATTTAATGATAGGATGCGGCTAAATTTTTTTGAATTCATCTCTTGTTACACTTCTTCTGTTTGTTGTACCCCTTCCTCCTCCCCTGTGTGATATTGTCATAGGCTTTTCGTACGTCTGTTAAATGTATTCAATATCTCAGGCACTTTACCTTCACTGCCGTCGGTGTACAAAACACTACCTCGTGCGGGCCATGAAATCTTGGGGCATTCCACCTACGCATGAAACTCCTCACATACACCATCTCTCCTGGCATTAGCTGACCTGTTGGGTTCTCTTCTGTGAATTTTCATTTCCTTCCTCGTGTACGAATGGGGGCGCGAGCTGTCGTGCTATCATACGAGCTGCTTTGGTGAGCTTTGTCAAGTATTCATTAAACTCTTCACCTAGTACTGTGGCGCTTTTGTGGGCGTCTGAATGTCTGCAGAGTGGGGACTGTGCTGTGTGCATGTGCCTTCCTGTCACTATTTCGTGTGGTGACAGATGGGGTCCTTGCTAGGCTGATATCTTAGCTCGAACAAGGGCACACAGTGCACCCAGTTCTTTTTAAGTGAGAAACATAATTTTGATAACCTCGCTTTCAGGAGGCCGTTGATTTTCTCAACCACACCATTACTTTGCGGATGATAAATCAAGCACAATTTGTGTTTGATTCCTAGCAATGCTGTTACTTCTTTGAAAAGATCATTGACAAAATGTGTGCCATTATCCGAGCAAATTACATCGCAAATTCCCCAGCGGGGGAATACTTCCCTCACTAAGAACTTTGCAGTACATTTGGCATCCGGATGTGCACAGGGCCCTGCTTCGACCCACCTTGAAAATTGACAAACTTCCACTATCATTTACCTTGATCCATTGCACCTCTCCCCCATATCTGCATAATCAATATGCAGCTCTCTGAAGGGACCCGTTGGTTTTGGTATTGTTCTCCGCAGTTTTCTTAATGTCATTCCTGAATTATATATTTGGCACGTTGCCATTTTTGAGAGTTGTTCCTGTAACCCTGGTATGAACCAATTCTCCTGGATCTCTGCGGCTATATGCTGTTTCGCATTGTGCACTGGGAAATGAAGTTGTTGGAAAGCTATTTCCAATAGTTTGATTGGCATCATCACCTTTCCGGTGTTGTTTTGACGCCATAAGAGATCTGTTGCTGACTGGATACATCCTCTTTTAACCCGAAATTCCTTTTTTCTCTTTTGTTGCTCCTTCTTGTAGTTCCAGTAGTTGCGACATGGGCATGGCGTTATAGAGATCCTCTTCTACTTGTTTTTGTATCAGGTACTCACTCATTCTCTCTTTTACTAGGTAAGAAGCTTCCCTGGCAGCAGCGTCCACGTTTCCCAAAGAGATCACATCTGTATTGTTCGTATGGGCCTGGCACTTCTCTATGGCTACCACGGTGGGGTCTTTTAATTCCTTTAGGAGCTCTGCATGCTGTACAGGTGACCCATCTGCTCAGTGAAACCCTCTCCGTCCCCATCTTGCCAATCCCCCATGCACGGTAGTAGTCATATAGGCCGAATCTGTGTATATGGTGACTGCGCACCCCTTCGCTGCATGCAATGCCTCAATGAGTGCTATTAACTCTGATGCTTGTGCTGAGAAATGGGCAGGTAGGCGTTGTTGTATTAGCACTTTGTACTCACCTTCTTCTAATCTTACAACAGCTATCCCTACATGCTTTTCTCCTGTCTCTGAATTTATTGATGCTGACCCATCTATAAAGAATACCTCTCCTTCGCTCAGTGCATTTTCACTTACCATGGTGGTTTCTCCCTCCTCACCCTTGTATGTTGCACAATCGTGTGCCTGCATGTCCTCTAATGTGCATGGCTCTGTAATGAATCTTGCTGGGTTCACTGTTTTGCATCTTACTATATGTATGTTTGCACTAGATAGAATAATTTCATACACAGTGGCTCTTTGTTTTGTGAGTGTGCTTTTTGATCATTCCAGGATTGTAAATAGTGAGTGCTCCATGAACAGTGTCACAGAACATCCCATCACTATTGTTGCACTTTTTTCAATCGTCAATGCTGCGGCTGCGAGAGATTGCTCGCAAGCGAAGTGTCCTTGCATTACTGCATCCAGTGTGCCACTGTAATATGCCAGGGGCTTGTGTACCAGCAATGTCTTTTGTGTCAGTACTGCTGTCATGAGGGAAACCTTACAATGTGAAAACAGATAGAACTTGCATTCATAATCTGGGTTCGCGAGTACTGGTGCGCTTGAAATTAGTTCTTTGAGTGAGGTGAATGCATCATCTAGTTCTGCAGACCATTGTATCTCAGTGTTTTCTCTTTGAGCTTCTTTGAGTCCCTGCAAAAAGGGCCTGATGTATGCTATGTAATCTAGGATCCATGCTCAACAATAGTTGCACATACCAAGAAATGTTTACATTTCGTTAACTGTTTTTGGTCTTCCTACTGCTGTAATGGCCACTACCCTGTCTGGTATTATTTTCTTACCGTCTTTTGAAATTAGCTGTCCCAATTATAACACTTCTCGTTGGCAGTACTGCAATTTCTCTTTGTCAACTTTGTAAGCCTTGTTGGCCAACAATGTCAGGAGGCTAATAGAGTCTTTTCTACACTCCTCCTCATTTTTTTCGCAGATCAGCAAATCATCCACTTATTGAATAATTGCACTGTCTGCTGTCATATTCCCTAGATCTTCATGTAGAATTCGGTTGAATATGCTGGGGCTCTCGCAGTAACCCTGGGGTAATCTGCAGTAATCGTATCTTTTCCCTCCCAAAGTAAATGCTGTTAAATATCTGCACTCTTCTTCAAGTGGTATTGAGAAGAATGTGTTCTTCAAATCTACCACTGTGAAGTGAGACACATCTTTTAGGATGCTGCACAGGATAGATGCAGGATTGGGGATCAAATGGAACTCTTTTTGGATGATGACATTGAGTGGGCGTAGATCTTGGATCATCCTCCACGCCCCTCCTTGCGCTTTTTTAATGGGGTAAATACAGGTATTACATGGTGAGTTTGAAGGCACTATTATTCCTTGTGCTAATAATGCGCTGACTGTTTCTTTTATCCCTTCTTCTGCTTCCTGGGACAGGGGGTATTGTTTCACTCTGGGCAGCAAGGCTCCCGGTTTGAGCTTTATCTTAACTGGTGTCACCCCATGCAATAGTCCCACATCGTGGAGGCCGGTGGTCCACAGGTTACTCGGCACCAATTGCATGTCATCATCAAAGAAAGAAGGTGGTGCTCCCACCATAGCCATTAGTTGTAATGGCACTTGTCTTTCCTGTATCATGATGTCGCATGGGATTGCTATTTCCATTATTATTTCCCCATCACTATCTGAGTCTGTGAAGAGGTCTTCGTCTGACAAATCTCTTAATGCAATGTCGGCATTGATGCCAAAACTGTGCGCCACTCGCAGCCATGTATGTCCATTGAGATGACTGCTATTCTTTTGGCTGAGATCTGGACTGCATGTAAATCCAATGACATCACTGTCCTAGGCACTATCTCTGGGCGTGCAATAGGGCGGAAAATAGACTCTGCGGGCACCCTCCATTCTAGGTTCTTCAATTCTGGGACCACCAGTGCCTTTGTTTTCAATCCTTGAATGAACATGTCAGGGTCCACTGGTATGCTGCGCACTTCTGGTGCTGTTGCTCGCGCATGCACCACCAGCATTACGCGCATAGGGAAAATCCCTGGTGTTGAGCAGACTATTCCTCTCTCCGTGAAGGATAAGGTCATGTTGAGCTTACTGAGGAGATCCCTCCCCAGTAAGTTAATCAGCGACTGTTCATAGTACAATAGAGGTGCCCTTACTGTTTTACCCCCCACTGAGACATCTAATTCTTCTGTGTAAGGAACTTTGACCACCGCCGCCCAGAGAACCCCTGTGTCTCCAATTTATGATTAGATAGCGGAAACTGGCCTTCACGCAAACATGACTTCTCAGCTCCCGAATCCACCATAAAAATGAATTGTTTGTTCCCTATCTCTGCCCCTATCAATGGTTCCTCTGCTGCATTGAGGGTTGTCGATAGTACTGGACACGCAAGTGCTCTCTGTGGGCTGTCCTATGCTGGGTGTCTCGTGGTCCCCCCTTGACTGAAAACATTTCCTGATACCTCTGCCACTCCCCCACACGGTGCAGGTGCACTGTTTGCTGTTGTAGCAAAGGGATTGTCCTGCATATGTGGGTGCTGCTGGACATTGTGCGGTTGCTCCCTGTGTTGTTCTGGGCACCTATGTTCCTGCTGTCCTTGCCCCCCCTCTTTGGTAACCCATATGGACTTCCTGGATGCGGGTGACCATACGGTTGATCATCTTGATAATTGTTGTTTGGCCTGCTCCTGCATTCACGTAAGAAGTGTCGCCACCTCCCACAGTTCCCTTGTCCTCCTCTAGGTCCCTGCCCCCTGTACCCGCCATTTCCTCTGTACCTCTGACCACCCCCTCTGCGCCTTCTGTACCCACCTCTTCCTCCCCGGGGACTCCACACTTGCCACTGCGGTCCTCCGCACTGCTCCTGTCCATTCCACTGTGTCTGTTGAGTGCCTGCCCAATTTGCTGCCATCCTCCCTTATATTGCTACTGGTCCCTCTTCCCCCTCTGCATCCCCATCTGTAGGGAGTGCTGCTATGGCGACCTTCACCAGTTTCGTCTGTATTAATTTCACCTCGTCTGCCAACCTTTTCTGTGCTATCTCCTTCTCTCTTTCTTTAATTCTCTTGCAGTGGTGCACTATTATACTTTGAATTTCTGGCCAGCCTTTCGCTTCAATCCCTGCTATTTTGTTGAGTGCTTTTTGAACTTCTTTTGGGATCCCCCTCTTTATTATAAAGTAAAATGGGGACGCTGATTGATACTAGGCCATACCCGTCTCCGCTCTCCACATCTCCTGCACTCAAAAAATAAAATCCATAGCATCTTCACCATCATTCATGGTACATTGCATTACTTACTGTAAATCTGCGTGTCTGGGAATGTCTCTCTTAAGGTTTCCCAGATTCTTGCACGTACTGTATTAAAGGAGACTCCATCATGGCGGTCACAGTCTAGTGTTACTCTTGGAAAACCAGCCTTTGTCCAGACCCTGTCTGCTTGGTCTCCCACTGCCGATACCAACAAACCTTTGACATCACCTACAGCTAATGGCACTCCCGCTGTATGCTTCTCAAATTCATATATCCACTTACTTGCTCATCTCGACAGCGGGAGCAATAATTTTAGTAAATTTGCCTTATCCATCTGAGCCCAGGGTATGTAGTTTGGCCTCCCTCCCCCTCTATGTATCAATGGAAGCTGTAGTTTATTGTTGGTTCCTTTTCCAGTACTTACCTTCAACCTTTTTCTCCCCAGTGTGGCCATTCTTCCCATCCTGTTTCTTAGCCTCCCTGTCCACTCTTCTTCCATGGCCCTTCCCAAGGGTGTCTCATCCATCCTCCCTGATCTTCCTCCTGCTGCTACCCCCAGTCTTCCAGCTTCCTGCTCCTCCTCCTCCTCTATATCACAGCACAGCTCTTCCATTCCCCCAGTGGGCATCCCTTCCTCACCTGTGTTTTCTCCAAGAACATGCGATTCCAATTCTATTATTCTAGTTGGCTCTTCCTGTATCCGGAATAACATTTCGCCCTTTTTCCACCCTTCCTCAGAGGACCTGTCGAGTGTTTGTGCCCTCGGCGGTTGTTCTGTTCTTGACATACTCATTCCACTCTGTTCACATATGGTTCGTATTCTAGATCACTCATTTCTGGCCATAGAGAGTCAGGAATCTATGTCTTCTGTTCGTTTTTCAATGTCTACTGTAGGAGTACTTACCTGCCCACTAGTCCTGGGGCAATCATATGGTGGCGGTGCAGTTGGCCGTGGGGGTAGTTGCGGGGTTAGGGGTGGGCACATACACAGGATCACTATACCCTTCGGCAGGCACTGGCTTGTTTAGGAGAGAGTACAGCCGTGTTACCTCTACTGACCCTTCGTTCCCCCTAAACTCACCTTCACTCTCGTTAGCTGCCAGTGGAGGGTTGGTAGTAGTGGGTTGTTCTGGTGCCATGTCTTTTCTTTTAAGTGGGGGGACTTTTTCAAACAGTCTCCACTCTGCATAGCCAGGTAGATTTTTACAAATATGTGTCGGGGGTGGGCTGGGTCACACTTACAATGACCATACCACAGGATCCCCCCTTTATATCATTCATCCAACATTATTATTTTGCAGTGCAATTTTTCTTAACATAAATGGCATAGCATATTTAAAACAAAATAGACATTTGACAAACACTTAACGTGAAACATGTAACAAAGACCCTCCCTTTTCTTGCCCTGTAATCTTTCTTTGGAAAGACCCTCTGTCCCTCACCCAGCTCTTCCCTTCGACCCTTAGAGGTTATAGTATTTTGCCTAGCATTAATTCACCCACAAGAAAGAAGAAGAGAAAGAAAAAACATTTTTCTAATTTATACACCGTGGCTCCCTTTTCTCAGACACCTCTATTTCTATTTCCACTATTCCATTTATTCCCAGTACTAGTCAAGATAGCACTATGTGGCGCCGCCTTCTACCCCCTTGCAGAGCTAGGTTCCCGTCTTTTCCTTTTTCACCTTATTATCCTAATGGCCATATGCAGAGAAAGAGGATAGTATTAATGTATTGAAGTACCCGTTAATTTGCCCCTAAGAAAATATTTCTTCTTTAGCTCACCTGACCTCGTATACCCTGGTCTCCCTCCCACTCCTTTTGTCACTCGCACTTAATACTCATGTGCCCGTCTTGATCCAAGACTCTCCGGACATGGTCCGTCCAGGCGGCGCTGCCTCACACTCAATGGCTGCCCCCGGCTCCGGCGAGCGGTACTAAGGGTTTTTTGGAGCGGGACCCATACCCTTTCACGCTACTGTATGTGCACGTGTAAGCGTACCAGTTGCCGTAGGCGGGCAGCTCTCTTGAGCGGCGCGCCGTGCGTCTCCACTGCGGCCAGCGTTGTCTCGTGCCAAAGGGGGACAATTAAGACAAATCACATCTATGGGGTCACCACTGAAAGTAAGCATCCCCCAATGAGGTAGAAAACCCCCCTTAATGAGAGGCAATAAAGGACACACCCCAGGAGGGAATGAGACCACGACCAACTGTGGGTGAAGTTAAAAGGTTTTTATCTAAATCAAATAGGGCATGCAAAGGACTCTGCAAACTCAGAGAGCGCTCTGTCTGACAATAGCAAAGACAGTCAGTTATATTACAAATGCACATCATGCATGAGGTAAGCTATAGGGGCCACACAGTCTTGTGGATTGGATGGTGATGTATAGCTATTATGTAGAATATAGGTTTGGTGCTCCATGATTGGTGGAGATCCACATGGTGGCATCACGACGTGCTTGGGTCAGCTGGGCTCATCGGGGTGGAGCTCTCGGGCGCTGGCTGTCAGTGGAGATTCACCATGATAGTTCTAGAGACTTGCCCTTGTGGCCTTTCATACCCATTCATCACACTCATCTATACCACGTTGTTTTTTAAAACTTCTAACACATTAACCTAATACCTAGGTGCGGACACAGGAAAACAATATGCAATACGAGGCTGTTTCCATACATCATCAGAAAGTTGTCAGTAACAAGGGGTCCAGTCTCGTGGGTCCAGGTGTCTTTTCAGTGGGGCAAGGGTCAGACTATCTTCATCATTTTACTCTGTTTGATGCAGTGAATGATTACACTGGGGATGTTTGCACAAGGCCGGATAACTGCCTTTGTGGTCTGTTGGATTTGGGGCGAACTGGGATACCATTGGGTCGATGGGGGCACCTAGCTGGCACCTCAAAGGTGGTGGGATTTCAGACCAGGTAGCTCATAATTCATTTGGCCTGGCCATGGCGGTCTCTGCCATGGGGGAGATAAATACTTGAAGCAGGTCCAGCAGGAATGTGGGGAGGTGAGGCTGTGCTGCTCAAACACTAGCGAGCCCCTGCGGGCCTTGGCGGGAGGAGGGGGAGATGGCCTTGTAACTCTGAGCAACTCTCTATTCACGGGCTGCACACTATACCATTGGAGGCGGCGAATGCTGAAGCTGGGAGCATTAAGGAAATTATACATTTCTGGCATTTACATTGTATACATTACTAAGTTCATGACAATGGGGTTTTTTCAATATTGCATGCAGTACATAACATTAGTCGGTCTTAATACTTGCAATTCATGAGAAAGGCGGACGAATAACAAAACATGAGGTAGTGTCAGGTTGGGTCATACACTCAGGAGCATGAAAGTAACATGTTAATCTAACGTTTTAATTATACTACAAACTGATTTGAATCCCTATATGGTTTTCATGTAATACATACATCATACACAAGCATTTTATATATTGCTTTTTTCAATTATGCTTTTTACAATAGCAGCAAACATTGGTTGGCACAGGGTGAATATATCAAGTAGTTATACACTGTGTCTTGGAACATGAAGGCATCTTGGGGGTGTACGGGGTCACTTTGCTTTAATATAAGTCGTTTGTCGTATACATTTACCATTAATTACTACACATTCCTTAGCAACAGGAATAAGGCTGAGAGACTCAAGGGTTTAGTATGTCTGGTTAACACTTTATCTGGGGAACTGGGCAGGGGGGGGTCAGGGACACCATATATTACTCGTGCAGGGGTTAGGTGCGAGGTCGGGGTGTGTTTGAGGGGGTTGGTTTTTTGTTCTTTTCCAGACTCCAACTACGAGTCTGGTCATTCCTAGGGCAATGAGGTACTGCAGAAGGTAAATGATAGTGTTTGTTCTGTTACTGTTCGTGTCTAGTTGCTCGTGAGAACAGGCTTTCAGCGGATCTGCCATGGGGTGGAGGCTGGGGAAAGGGCAGGCCTCTCCGTGTGCGGTCAATTGGGGGCCGACCTGCAGTTTTGTACGCTAGCTATTCTGCATGGGCCTGGGTTCAGTACGCTTAAAATGGAGTCTTGCTTATTACAAAATGGTGTCTATGTTATGCCAGGCTACTGGCCATGCAGTCTCACATGTCGATCCACAGCCACCCTGCCTCTCGGGCCCAGGTGCATGGGGGCTGCCGACAAAGTCATGAGCCTCACGTAGGTGGGCAATGCAGGGGAGGGGGGTCTTACAGACATTTCCTTCCATACAGAACATCCCCCAGTTCCATGGCTGGGGTCAGGGAAAATGCAATTCTGCTTTCTCTCCCATGTTGCGGTTTCATTAACAAATGTAGAATTTGCAATCATTTTCTTTTCAACATCATAACTGGTTCTTTAAATAAGCAACATTAGAACATGTTTGCAATTGGGCTCCTGTTGGAAAAGATGTATACTTTAAGACTCTGTATGTTGCCGTAGACACAGCTGATTCTCAGTCTTGTAAAGAAGACACAGACACAATCGAGGCCTCAATTCAGGTTTTCACAATCCTATAATATGCTTTGATTTTTTATCCGAGATTTGACTATTCTCCCTTTAATAAAGGTTGCTGGATACTTTAATATAATTGCAACACATTATTTGTGTGGCCTTATCAGTTACTGTGAACAAATATACTTGTAGATGGGCTGCTTACATCCCAACATTTCCTCACATGTATTTCCTTCAAATGCTGTGTGCAGGATGCAGTTTGCATTTATTATTGAATGTGAAGTTTTCATTTGCATACTTTCCTTTAATATAGATTTCCCTACAGACGATACAACTTAACTCCAACCCCACCCCATAA
Organism: Ambystoma mexicanum; assembly: GCF_040938575.1. Classification (NCBI taxonomy): domain Eukaryota; kingdom Metazoa; phylum Chordata; class Amphibia; order Caudata; family Ambystomatidae; genus Ambystoma; species Ambystoma mexicanum. The sequence goes on along the minus strand of NC_090935.1, from coordinate 710,818,787 downwards.
TTCTCCTGCTCTACAGGCCCCCTTCGTCCTCACCTCCTTTGCCCCACTTATTTGACCCTTTTAACTGATGTCCTTATCACTCTTATGGGAGACTCCAACCTGCCAAATAATCTCCTGCATCCACAACTTGACATTGCTCTTTTGTGGCCACTGATTTCTTCGCCTTTGGCAGCTTAGCAGGTAGAACTCATTTGACCATATCATTCTTCTATCCACCTTACAATTGAGGCCTCCACCTCTGCCAATGCTCCTAATATTCTAAATCTGATCCACCACACAACTATTCTAGATCTAATTGCATGGGTACAGCTGGCTCACTAAACGGTAGGGATCATATCCAAAACCTCCAACACTCATGGCCTACTCTGAAGAAAAGGTGTTTTGCAAATTGAAGTTGGCTTTCGGCTCTCACTTTGACAACCTCTACTGTACTCAAACCATTACTCCACCTATCTCAAAGCGCCTTAATATGAACACATGCCTGCAGTTGAAGCAATCACGCAAACCCCATATCCCACCACTTCTGTCCTCTATAAACCTGGCCATATTCCTTCACAACTCCAGATGGAGCAAATTCCATCACCTTAGGATCTCTCTGATCTCACCACTGCAAACTCAACTCTACTCTCCATACAGTTCTGCACACCACCCTTAAAATATTTTCTCTTCAAGAATTACTTTGCCCTCCTCCCACCCGACGCATACTACTATATCCTCCCATAGCTCCTCCTAGGTGGGTAACACGCTCTTCACAGCTGGCCTGTCCTGTGTCCCTCGATCGGTCTGCTCCATAAATAATCAAAGAACTTGCACCCCTAACCTCCTACCATCACTCCTCCTCCCTTTCAACTATCTCACATTTCCCCAACATATTTTTGACCATCCCTAAGACTCACAACCTTCAGGTCCCTTGAGCGAGACCTTAAACTCCACCAGCTTAAACTCTGCTACAAGGCTTGACCTGCTTAACATCTGGAAATCCACCTCCTTGACTATAACTCAACAAAACCTCTTCTCTCTGGTATTACATTCTCTGTGAATACTGTTGTAGCATGCTTGTTGGCACTCTCTACTCCTCTATGTCGCCTAACACCCCAAAAACATTCATCAACTTGGCAACTCCCTTAGAACAACTTCCCCCGCTTTTCTCCAACTGGTCATGCCTCTGATTCATTGTACTAGACTTTGAATCAATTCATAGGTTACCACTTCACCCCACTATTATCTGCCTATCTTTATATCCCACTATTCCCTTCCTCTGACCTCTACTCGCTCATCCTGAATCTCTATTACTCACCTTTAGTCAGGGATCAACCAAATAGAGCACAATAAAAACCACATTCTCAAAATGTAGAGCAAACACTGGGCAAAAAGCAACGTTGTTGATTACAGCTGGATGAGCACAAATCAAACAGAACAGTGAATAGGCTCTGATCGAAAGGCTGACGTCTGAATGGAATACAAACAGTGGTTTTATATCAAGAAATGCAATGGTTCAAAATCCATCGAAACACTTGCAAGTTGGAGAATTCACTTTTTCTGTTTCCCAGGGATTTCATTGGGTCATGGAAATCACCTCCTCGAAGTTTACTTTGATTAGTGAAGCATAATTGAAGCAAACAGTTTAACAGTTTCAAATTACAATGCCTCCCCATGTGGTACCACATTTATTCATTCCCCACCCCGGTACAACTTGTTATTACTGAAGTAACATTTGTGCTGACCGCTGAAAGTTTAATACAGTGGCATTGGTCAGCACCACTGAGAACAGAAAATGGGACACCATGCAGCTTGTGGGAAAGACGACATTCACACAATACCTGTTAGATGATGACCTTTGCAAACTCTGTGGTAGACACTTTGGAGGCTGGCCACCTCCCCAGAGCTCAAGAATTTACCGTCTGATTGGTTCTCCCAGGAATGCCACTCTGTCCAGTGTTCCTCTCCCAAAGCCGCCTGCCGATGTGCATCGGCAGTCATGTGACCGGCACACTGGTACAGAGCTATATTTCCCCACTGCGGCTAGTTTGACTCACTGCCCTGTAATTACATCACCTTATTCTAGTTATGTTGTTTTTCATGTGATGAGTAACTTAAGCCCCAGCCCCCTTTGCAGATCTCTGGCTTTTTGCTCACGTGTTTCAAATCGAGGTTTCCCAGGTGCAGGCTGCCCTGAGGGATTTCCCACTATGTGTGTTTATGATGATGCTGTTTTTGTCCTTCCCCTTCTTTAGCTAATCATAAGACAGTATCTTGGACTGGGTATAGACCCAATGCATCATTACCCCCTACTGTTCCTGGTGAAGCCCTCTGTACGGGGCATCTGTGACTTATTATGCCTGTCATTCCCCATGTAGCTGCCCCCACCGTCCCCCTTCTTTGCTCTTGCAGTTGGTAGTTGCCTCTGTTTATCTGGCGCTGAATCAGCAGCTTTAATACATTCCCCCTTCAAACGATCTTTCAATCAATATTTCTGTCACTATCATCCCTTCTCCCTTTTCCATGCGCACCAACACCCTTGTTACCCTGGTCATGTCTGCTTCCTCCTCTTATCGACCCAAATCTTCCCCGGAAATCAGTATCCTTGTTCCATCGGGAGAACAATCTCACCATAATTCCAAGTCTGGTGGGGCTGCTTGGAAAATTATTTCTAACTCATTCTCTCTTTCATTCATACTGGGGTGTTCTTCACCTAATACCTCATTGACCTTAATCTTTTGTAAAGCCATTATATAACCACTCTTATGCTGGTGGGTGATCAGACGACTGATTCAGGTGGTGTTGAGGATCACGACGAGCACATGGACAGTACCTTAAATGCTGCTTCAAGCAACATGACTGAATAATGAATCCAGCCATGTTGCTGATCAAATGTCTTGTGTTTCTTTTGCCATTCTCTTGTGTATTGTTCTTATTTCCTGTACTGCATTTGTGATTGTTCCATTTGCAGCATTATAAGTGGAAATTGCAGTACAACACGGGCTCCCTATCTTGTAGCACACTCCTCCCTCCATCGCCCCCATAAGATCCCAAATGAAACTATTTTGGAGGGTCATTAATCGTAGGGCCCGAAGATCTTCACACACAGTGTTGAGTCCCTTTTCAGTTGCATTTGCCAGTTGAAGCAGTTCGTAACACTTGATCTGCAACCACTTTGCATTGGCTGCTGCTTGTACCCCAGGAAGCAGTCCAGAGGCAAATAAGGCAGATGCTGAGCTGAACAATTTCAGATGGGGTGTAATAGTGTTTAGGTTCTTGGTGGATTCCCCTGAGATGCAGCTGCTGCTGGATCTTTTCTTCCTTGTTAACTTGTACTTGTGTGCTTGTATTTCTGCTGGCACTTTCTGTTTACATATGAACAACTCATTGAGTGGTATTAAGTCTGCGCGGGGCACAACTAAGGTAGGATTATGGAGGGTTACCAGTGCACACAACCCCCTTCCAGTATGGTGGTTGCTGGGCATATGGTCTCATTCCACATGCCCACCAGGTGTCCATCACAGCTGCAGTCCCGTCCTGCAACCAGTATTCATCCCCAGCATTATTGTTCCATTTGCTCTGAAACACAAAGTATACTGTGTGAGCGGTTTTATGTTTTCTGGGCATGGGTTTTCATTTATTCATGTTAAAGTATGTACATTACTGTTCCAAATGTTCTTACATCCTGCATTTATTTTCGTAACCACACTTTCTTCGAAGCCTACCAGTCCTTCTGCACGGCACTGTGCTATTCCCCTTTTCCATTGTGCAGCACCGAAACCTGGATTTGCATCAGGGTCTGGTGTGCCACCATGGCACATCATACCTCATGGAGTTCTTACAGTATATTCTTTTATGGACAGCGGGCAGCTGTTTTCTCTTATGCACCCCCCCTTTACATATTCCAGAACCAAATGATTACACTTCTCCCCCTGGGTCATACTTTATAGATACATGAAGTTGTTCTCGTACACCTCCTCCCCCTCATCAATCCACTTAACTTCCACTGTATGCCCCTGGAAGATACCCCAAAGTCCTGCACAAGACCATATGTACCAGACAACCACCTTCTTCTGCTGTCACCTCTTGTAGAAATAATTGCTTCAGAGTTCCAGTGAGGTGTGGGATGAGTGAGAACAGATAGCATGTACCATTGACGCTCCCCGGTGCCACCATCTTCAGTTCCCCATATCATACATTTCCTGAGGCCAGGTCCACTCCCACCTGACAATTTTGCAGAATTCTTTTGGGCTGGTTATACTTCGCTTAGTGCGTGTCTCCCTATTGCAACCAGCTGATGGACCAAGCTATACTTATGAGCTGATTGCCAGAAAAGAAGGAGACTGAAAACAAAGATGCAGAACTACACAACACTTTACCCCTCTCTTCATTTTAATCCCACCGCCTCTTTGTTTTCCTCATCTGTCCTCTATTGATTGTGGGTCTTCTGCAACACCTTATTATAGTATAAAATGTTAATGTAATTTGGCGAATCCTCCCCATCAAGTGATTCCTGCTCTTCCCAATGTGCTGCTGATATCACAACAAACGTCTCAGTGGTGAACCCATGCACACCGTTCTTTTATTTTTAGTGCCGTGGGTGTTGAGAAGACCACCTCAAAAGGACCATAAAACCAAGCCCCCTTCCACTTTCTCACTGTGTTTCGAATAAGAACTTTGTCCCCTGGATAAAGAGGCTGTACTTCTGGAAATGCTTGGCAGGCTTGTGCACACTATTCGATGTTCGTTCACTCACTTGTAGATTGCTGGACCTGATGGGAGATGTAGCGAAGCACATTGGGTCATCTCAATAGTCTTTCATTTCACTGCCAAGGATTTCTGAGCTAGGGTTAGCACCTGAAATTTAACGTGAAGGAGGGACTGGCGCATGCATTCTCCTTTCTATTACAAGTTCATGTGAAGTATGGCGGTGCTGCGCAGAAGGTGTCTTTAGAAGGGCGAAAAGTGCAAGATGGAGGCAAAATAGTCCATTTCGGCACATAGCAGTTGTTAGCTTAGCCAAACACTCTTTTAGTAATCCATTCATTCTCTCCACAATCCTGTTTGCCCGCGGCCGATAAACCATGAAAAGTTTGTGTTTGATCCCCAAGAGATGTGTTATCTCCTCAAAGAGATCGTTGGCGAAGTGTTGGATATTAGCTGACCCTTCTCTCCTCCCATACACCCCATTTTGGGATTACTTTCCTCACTATGAACTTTTGTGGATTTTGCATCATTCTTTGCACAGGGCCCCAACTCAAGCCAATGTGCAGAATCGGACATACCACTAGGATTAGGTACCCGTAGGAAGCACATCTTTCTAGGTGCACCCACATATGTGAGGTACCGTTTTCATCGGGACATCTGTGGCAACGCGTGACGGTAGGCCATGTGTTGTTGGGGGCGTGTTTCGATGGGTGAGCCGAGCGAAATGTGCGGAAATTGCGTATTTTTTCCCACATTTCGGACTTTGCAGGGGTGTCTGGGTAATAAATTCTGGGGCAATTTGGGCATATCATACCTCTGCGGATTCCCATAGGTGTCCTCTTTTTGGAAATGCATGGGGTTCCCCGTTTTCCTCGGTGGCTTGGACACCCGAGGCCCATATCTGTACGTTGTGCCAGTCGGCAGAATGTCTGAGATTTCCCTCTGAAAACAGACTTGGGGTTACTTGTGTTTTAGGCTTTCCCCTTGGCGGCCAGGTAGGTGCACCCACGCATGTAAGGTACCGTTTTCATCGGGACACCTGTGGGAACACGAGAAGGTATGACATCTGCTGTTGGCGATGTGTTTCGGTGAGTGGACACAGGGAAATGTCTCTGAAATTGGCCGGAAATGAAGACAATTCTCAGACATTTCGCTCTGGCCACCCACCGAAACACACCGCCAACAACACGTGGCCTACCTTCCCGCGTCCCCACACGTGTCCCGGTGAAAACGGTACCTCACATGTGTGGGTGCACCTACCGGGGGCGCAAAAGGAAAAGGGTAACCGACTGGGAACCCCAAGCCATTCGCCACTGCCCATTTTGTTCATGTGGGCAACCTACAGATTTGGGCCTAGGGTGTCGCAGCCAGCAAGGGAAACAGGGAACCCCATGCATTTCCCAAAAGAGGACACCCGTGGGAATCCACAGAGGTCTGACTTACGCAAATCGGCCCAGAATGTAATACCCAGAACCACCAGCAAAGACCCACATGGGAGAAGGGTGCCCAAGGCCAGGGATATTACCGCCGACTTTGCTGGAGCCCTGGCTGCCCTGCGTTACAGCTTCTCCGCACCAAGGAGTCTCGGCAGTGTGCCAATACCTCCCCGAAGGGAAAAGCTGTAATGCAGCCCAGCCGCAACTCCAGGACAGTTGGAGGTGATCTGCCCAGACGGGCCATTCCCACCCACACCACCAACAATCCAGCCCCAGTCTCACCCACCCCACTGACAGTGGGCCCTAACCATAGAATAATAAAAAACAGTACTCACATAACGTTGCAGCTGCTCGGGTAGAAAAAGCTGTAAACAAAACAAAGAACATGTGTTACCTACGGTCACACCAGCAAAATGTAGCCCTCCCCGGGGGCAGATAGGGGGTGGGGGGGGGGGGGTTTGTCCTGCACTCCTCCCTGGGCTCAGGCGTCCGTTCCTAGGAGCAGATATCTGGTCCCAGGAAGGGCTGCATGACTTGGCACCCACTCCATTGCGGGTGGGGGGAGGGGGTCAACGCCCCATCCCATTAGAAAATTCCCTGACCCTTTGAAGTGCCCCACTGCCCCCCCCTAAAAAGCGTTCCACCATTTTCATTTTTTTCCTTTGGTAACCCAACTCCCCTTGGTGCAGAGGGTCACATTGGTGTGCCAATCTGGCGCAGGGGTGCCCAAACCTTACTGCCCTACCCACTGGGGGGGCCTGTCCCAGGAAGGGGCATCTGACCCCTGGGAGGAATGCAAGAGGTGGGGCCCCCCCTATCTTCCGCCAGGGAGGGTTGCATGAGGTGGGGCCCTCCATTTGGAGTCGGGGAGGACAGATAGGGGGGGGCCTCACCTCATGCATCCCTCCGTGGGGTCAGATGCCCCTTCCTAGGAGCAGATATCTACCCCATCTATTGGGGTCCTGCCCCACCTTTTGGGGTGCCCCCCCACCGCCAATGGCTGGGGGACACACCTCATGCAGGCCTCCCTGGGCCTCCAAACGGCTGCGTGAGGTACACCCCACCTCCGTTTGGGGTGAGGGGGGAGAGGGCTACCCCAAAAGGTGGGGCAGGACCCCCAATAGATGGGGCAGTAGGGTTTGGGCACCCTGGGGGCAGATAGCCACACTAATGTGGCCATCTGCACCAAGCAAAGTTGGGTAAACAAAAAACAAAATGCAAATTCACAGGCTGCTTTTTAGGGGGGGGCTGAGGGCCACCCTAAATTGGCAGCGCATGATGTACCGCAATGGGGGGTGGCCCTCAACCCACCCCACCCCAAATGGAGGGCCCACCTCATGCAACCCTCCCTGGGGGCAGATATCTGCTCCTAGGAAGGGGCATCTGACCCCAGGGAGGGATGCATGAGGTGAGGCCCCCCTTATCTGCCCCCAGGGTGCCCAAACCCTACTGCCCCATCTATTGGGGGTCCTGCCCCACCTTTTGGGGTGCCCCCCCACCCCACCTCCAATGGCTGGGGGACACACCTCATGCAGGCCTCCTCCAAACGGCTGCATGGGGTACATCCCACCTCCATTTGCTAGGTTTACACTTCCTCACCTTACCACCTCTATGGATGGGTTGGTTAATTTGATGCTTGTCAGGTGTCTTGACCCACGTTTGAAATTATGCTACATTGGGTGCTGTGGGCTTAGAAAATCCAAGATGGCTGAAAAACCCACATTTGCGCCAGAATCCAGGAAAGCCACACAGTTTTTGCACGCACCAAAATGGTCTCCTGACCCGCCACACACCAGTGCGAGCGTGATGGACCAGAAGAGCCATGATTGAAACGTGGTGCCAAAGGAAAAAACAGCAGTGCCTGTTAGCTCAAAAAGCGCTTTGAAATCGTCTTTGTTTCTCTAAATGCAAGCTCAAAATGCCCATTTCAAACATTGCAAGATATTCAAAAATCTTACTGAACACCAGCAGACGTCTGGTAGAATGAAGTCTTGTTTGCATATCAAATCTGGAAAGATGAAGAGCCTAAAATAATGTTCATAATAAAACTGGCTGAGCTGTGGATGTCAGCAGCTTAAGTGAAATTGGACTTAAAGCCACTAAAATCGAAATGTTTAAAATAAATGAGTGATTTACTTTGGAGTGTCACATAGGTTGCAACTGTTTAAATGTCACAGTTTTGACCTTAGAATCAGCGTTCTAGCTGCATGTGTCAAAATTGTACGTTTGATTTGAATGAATAAAAATGGGAACAAAAGTGACATTTGGCTGAAGCCTGGCTTAAAGGGACTGAATTCAGCCCGGCAACTACCCCCGACAGGAGTTGAAACTTGCCCAGCAACTGTATTCACAGGCCTGGCCTCCCTTCTGCTGCCCCACCAAAAGGAGATCACACCTCTCTGATTGAATCAGGGGAGGGGCGCCTGGGACTGCAGGAAAACAGAACAATGAACTTCCCTTTGCTCCAAGCAATTTCTAAATCAGGGGGTCGTAAATGGCTTCCTCTTGGAAGGAAATGGGAGGGGCACTGCCTCTGTGAGCCAGCTGAGCTTGGAGGAAGTGGACAAACCAGAAATCCCCCACGTGCTTTGGGAAACCACACCCCTCCGGGCCAGAGCATAATTTTAGAAAGATGGATAATTCATAGTACATAAATGTCAAAATGATATCAATGATATCATGATTCCTGTGATTTTTCTGTGCACATTTTAAGAGGTGTTAGGACTCTGTGGTATGTTCTGGGGGGTAGTAGCGGAAAATAGGGTATTACTCCAAATGTATGTATGTTAAAAATCTGACACTTCATCATCTGATGCCCATATTCCTTGCGCACATTTGTGTACATTCTGGAAAAGTTTAGAGGTTGTGTTCTGGATGAAAAGGGCAGAATTCTGTCAGAAGTGAACACAACATCTTACAAAGACAGGGATCGGATGGTTTGGTGCTACAGAAAATATGTTAACTGGACATATGGGGGTAATTCATAGAATTTAGCGCACAAGTGGCTCACGCGGCTGGCGCAGTGTGTGTGTGTGAATCTCTGCACCAGCCACGTGCGCTAAAATCCATTTCCACGCACAGCGTAGTCATGGATTTTAGCTACCAAAACCAGCCGTGGCGCACAGTGGCGCGCAACCCTGCAGCAGCGCCAGTTACACCCCAAAAATGCCCCTCGCGCAGGGAAAAGCCATCAAAATCCCCAATCCAGCGTAACGGGCTGCGCTAACCCTTTACCAGCACGGCAAGCGGGGAACGTGTATTACTGGAGTTCACGGGTTTTACACGCGATTGGCCCGGTGCGTGTGGGGTACATGTATTACTGGGGTTCGCGGGAAGTTTTACACGCGATTGGCCTTGTGCGAGTGGGGTACGTGTATTACTGGGCTTCGCGGGAAGTTTTACATGTGATTGGTCCTGTGCGAGTGGGGTACATGTATTACTGGGGTTCGCGGGATGTCTCACACGCAATTGGCTTTGTGCGAGTGGGGTACGTGTATTACTGGGGTTCGCGGGAAGTTTTACACGCAATTGGCCTTGTGAGAGTGGGGTACGTATATTACTGGGGTTCACGGGAAGTCTCACTCGATTTGAGCACGGTACATGTATTTCTGGGATGCGCGGGGAGTCCTACACGTGAATTGGCAGTGTGGGTCCTCCCAGGTGTTCCCTCTACACCCTCCACGGCCCCTGCAGGCAGCCCACACCACAGGGGACTACTCTGCACCCCTGGTCATGTCCCGCAGGCAGCCCCATCCACCAAGGGCATGCCCCCCAGCCAAGCCACGTCAGCTTGCACTACTGATCACCAACTCATGTCCCCCTGCACTCCCACCCCCCCAGCAGTGCGGGGCACCTGCCAGCAGGCCCCCACTCATGTCCCCCGGCACTCCCAGCCTCCAGCAGTGCGGGGCACCTGCCAGCCGGCCCCCACTCATGTCCCCCTGCACCCCCACCCCCCAGCAGTGCGGGGCACCTGCCAGCAGGCCCCCACTCATGTCCCCCTGCCCCCACGTCATGACGATCCTCAATCATGGCCCTTATGGCCAGCCCCCCAGCCCAAAGACCCAACCAAGTATTGCATCCACCCACATAGAAAAGCCAATTTCATGATACAACCCCAAAGGCAAGTATGTTACTGAACACATGTCCTCTCTCTCTCTCTCTCTCTCTCTCTCTCTCTCTCTCTCTCTCTCTCTCTCTCTCTCTCTCTCTCTTCTCACACACACACACACACACACACACACACACACACACACACACACACACACACACACACACACACCAAGTGAATGTGAAAACCCATATGATGACATGCATGAAACCAATGAGATAATACCACACATCGAAGTATGAAGAAAAAAATGTATTAAACACAACATTAATGTAATTTAAACAAAACACACAACAATGGGAATAATTAAAGAAATGCTGCATGTCCGTAAAAGAATAAAAAACAAGAAATGATAATCCAAATAAATCCAAAAGAAATGGTGTCCAAAGTCACAGTCCAACAAAGCAAATCCAAGGGTAAAATGAAAGTGAAATCCATTGCTCCATGGTGAAAATAAAAAAATGAGAATAATCCAATGGTGAACTATGTACAAATGAACAATCCAGGGTCCATGAGCCCAACTGATGAAATGAAACCTACCAAAAATACTACCTAATAAAAAACGATATACAAAAACATGGTGCATTGTCCAAGCGCAACCAAAATAAAAAAAAAGGAAAGGAAACCTAACACTATCTAACTATATACAATGGCGGCGGGCAAGTCCTGCAGCTCACTCTGTGGTGTCCCGGGCCAGGGCATCATCGAACTCCATGTTGATGTCCCGGAGGCGGGCCTCTGCCCTGGCCCCGAGGTCTTGCAGGGAGGCACTCATGGCCTGTTCCAACTCCCTGCGAGTCACCTCGAGGCACTCTGCCTGCCTCAACGCCCGACGCATGGAGAACTCCACCCTGACCATGGTGTGCCGCGCCTCTTCCGCCCACCGCCGCTCCGCACCTATATGCTGGCCCAACCGCAGCCACATGGAAGAGACATCCATTCCATGGTCCTCCTGCCCTCTGGCCGATGCCTGCCCCCCTGATGTCGATGGCCCCGAGCCACCATTGCTCCCACCTAGAGCCTGCTGCTGCTGTCCATGTGCCCTGTCCGATGATGCCTGCACATCGGACATCAGCTGGTCTCCAGTTGTGGTGTCCACCCCTGCTGGACCGCCGTCTCATGACTCTGGCAGGGATGGGATCTCCACCAAGCTGGCTGTGTTGGTCAGGCCACGTCCACAGGGAGCCCTGGTGGAATCTGGGCTGGAAGACGGCAGGGAGAACGACTGGTGCATAGTCTCCACAGAGGAGGAGAAGTCCGCCAGAGTGCACGTCACAGTTAGGAACCCACCAACCAGGGCCCCTCCCAACAGTTCCATGTCGCAACGCTGCTCTTCGTGCTGGCATGCGTTCTCTGCCCAGGAAGAACGCACTTCATCACGAATGTCACGCGTGCGCAACGCAACACAAATCAGGACGGAGCCCATACGTTCATGGGACCCCTCGTCCGCAGGTAGTGGAGAGGCAGATGACATGGCACTCTCCCCTACCTGCGTACGGGCCTGGGACGGGGCCTCCCTGCTGGTGCATGGTGGTGCAGTCACAGGGTCAAGGACACGGACATGGCCAGGCCCCTCCACTGTGACCAGTGCTGCCTCCAAACCCTGGCCCTGGACTGCACCACTTGCACCAGTGGTACTAACCCCCACCAGGCCCCATGTGCGGCTCAGTAGGGGGCTCCTCCTCCTCTGTGGAGACCACCAACCTGGATGTCTCCGTACCGTCTTCCGCCATTGCAAGCCCATGTGGGGGCTCACCCGGCCCTTCCGCCACAGCCGTAGTGGCAGACGCGGCACTAGCCCCCTCGCTCCCGGATGATGGCAAGTCCTGGGAGGGTGGCTGGGCCTTGCGTCGCCGCCCAATAGAGGCATCCCCGCCGCTTGGCTCCACAGCGCCGTCTCCACCCTCTTCTTCACTTGACGCTGCTTAGAGGGAGACATAGAACACAAGCATCAGGGTACAGTACAACATTCCCCTAGACAGGAAGCAATAACACATGAGTGGCAGTGTCTAACGTCACTTCCATCCTGTCCCTCCACAACACATGGGTGAATGCACGCAACACACATGCATGAACAGGCATGGCACCTGCAATCAACATCAGCATCCATGTACAAGGGCCTCTATTAATCAAAATGTTGTCTTCAAACTCACATGCATCCTGGCTCACACTGATCCCATACACACACATCACCGGAGGGTCACGCATCATACCTTGTACACCACAGACACAGTGGATAGACACAGTGCATACAATGGTGACCGCACTGCATGAGTGAATCTACACATCACAGACATGTGTCATGAATCCATGGCGTACCAAAGTCACAGACACACTTCTCAGACACACACACACACACACCATACATGTACATGACAGCAGCACCCATCCCTCACACCCCCACCATGTGCAGGAACAGACACTGGCATGCTTTCATGTGTGCATTTGCCGTACAGCTCCCCATGTAGCGTTGGAACTCATGCACGACCATGATGTCCCTGCACACACACATCCATACATGGCCCATGTCACACATACAGGCAAGTATCAGACTGCCAGCACACTGCAACATGCCCTGTCTCGCACACCAATGCTTAGTTACTTACCACTCAACTCCAGACGGGTCTTCCTCTGAAGGATCTGGGCGTGGAGCGCTGGGCAAACGTGTTCCAGGACTCTCATCTGGATGTCACTCATGCTGACCCGGCCTCCCTCCGTGAGGTGCCAGGCCTTGTGGAGGGTCCTGGACCTGAAGTCCTCCCAGCACTTCTTGACGTGCTTGATGTCGCGGGTTGCCACCCGCTCCGCGTTGATGGCAACCACTACGTCGTCCCAGATCCTCTTCCGTCCTTCCTTGTTGGCGCGTGATGTTCTGAACAGGGCATCATAATGCCCTAGGACATGCTGCACCAGGACACCAACTTCCTTCACACTGAAGCTGGTGGCCCTCTGCCTCTCTGGCTGGGGGTCACCAGTGGTGTCAGATGGTGTTTGCCCCAACATGGTGACCCCGGAGGCAGGCGTGGGTGGGCAACTGGGTCCTGGGGCTGGGCTGTGGAGCGATGGTATCCCAGTCGGGAGTCTTCTGTTCCAGCAGGGGTGGACACAGCAACTGGAACCCTGGCTGACGTGCAGGCACCAAATAGCAGGGCACGTGGGCAGCAGTCAGGCGGCAGCAGCAGTAGGTGGGAGCATGCTCAGGGCTCTGAGGGGCAGGAAAATGGTCTTCAGGGCAGGAGCATGGTCTTACATGTGTGTACGTGTGGCCAGCTTGATACGGAGTGAATTGGCACATGAAAAAACTGCATGTCAGTGTGAAATCCGAGGAAAGGCCCTTAGCGCGTAAGCACGTCAGCACACGTATGCTATTTCATTGGACCAAAGGTCCTTAGCGCGCAAGCGTGTCTGACGTATCGCGCACAGGCGTTGCCCTGGCACGGGTTGAAGATCCCATGTGGCTTTCCATTGCTCTGTACGTGCTTTTCATGGGGTGCGGCCGTGTGTTTTGAAGCCGTTGGGGTTCACTCGCTATTACTTCACAGTGGGTGGGTATTGGCTACGTGTTCTTCTACACACAAGGCAGAAGGTGAGTGGTACCCCACTCACACAGGGCCAATCGCGTGTGAAACTTCCCGTGAACCCCAGTAATACAAGTACCCCACTCGCACAGGGCCCTTTCGCGTGGAAAACTTTCCACGAACCCCAGTAATACACGTACCCCACTCGCACAGGGCCAATCGCGTGTGAAACTAACCGCAAACCAAAGTAATACACATATCCCACTCGCACAGGGCCAATCGCGTGTGAAACTACCCGCGAACCCCAGTAATACACATACCCAACTCGCACAGGGCCCTTATGGGCCCTTTTGCATGTAAAACTACCCAACTCAGTATATACGTGCTTTTTATTTGTGCACACTTTTGTAATGTGCAGGGAACCTACCGCCTGCCTTCGTGTGGCGGACGTGATTAGGCCTGTGCATGTCTTTGCCCGTGCGCGGGTTTGCCCTATTCGATTCCATGAATACGCGTGGTTCGCGTGCGTGTGGGCGTTCCGTGTACTTCCCAGCAGTACTTCCCCAGTTACGCCTTCTTTTTCACGCGTTATTCCCCATTCTGCGTGTTACGCCCCCTTTTCCGCCTACTTTTGTTGTGTGCGCTGTGCTATGTGCGCTTTCGCTGTGCGCTTAGCGCACGCTGTTTGGAGAGGTGTGCGCCAGCGTGCGCCATGCACGGATTTGGCGCACAACCAGTGGCAAAGTAACGCTGCGCCTTCCTTGATTTCTGTGCATGCGCTTGCTTTCTCACGCTTGCGCCTGCTTGCGCTGGGATTTTCGGTGCACGTTTGTTCCATGAATCGGCCCCATAATATCAGAAAAATTGTACATAGATAAATATGCATTTAAGTCAAAAATAGATTTGTGTGGAAAGTGACAAGGGGCGTACTTTCTGTATGCCATAAAAAGGATGCCGGATGACTCGCAACTCTGTTCCCCAGTCAGGCGACAAAGAATTTTCTAGCCTATCAGGATCCTCAGAGGGTTGGGCATAGAAAGTCAGCCTTCCCACCCACTTTTAAAAGACATAATAAATCCCACTGAAACCCACATAGCGAAGCACTTTGCCGGACGACTTCAAATCAAGACAATATTCAGACCCCAGAACTTAGAAAACCAGACTCCAGAACTTTGTAGCAGACAGGCCTAGTCCACAAGCTGAATCCTTCAGAGGCCTCAGAATCCAGCAACCTAACAAAACTATTCAACAGCCGGACGAGCTGTTTGATTCTGGCTAGAACCCTGTGACAGAACACAGAAAGCAGAGCTGTACCCAGACTGCCGTGCAGTGCCGATAGAAGACCAGACCCAGCCCAGACCGCTTTGCAGTGCCAGAACTTTTGCCAGAACCAGAGATCCAGACCAGCAGAGCAGAGAGAACCGCAGCTAAACCTGTTGACCAGATCTGTGAGGAGGCCCATTCCTTCCAAAATTAGGAGCGAGTATACAGCCAGAACTGTGCAAACCAAGCTCTTAGTTTAAAACAATCTAATTCAAACCATTTCAAACTATTTAGAACTGCATAGAAATCGTGTGTCCATTCTGTGATTTCAAACCTGTGAAAGTGTCATTTGCCATTTGAATCTTACTTTATTTCTGAAAATCTACCTCCACAAAATCGTCCGTATCTTTTGAACCGCGTGTGCTAGGAACGAGATTTAACTTTCATTTTAAAGCTATATCCTTATAGTTTTTCTGTAATCGCGCTCGACGCACTCGGAAAAAGTGGCGCAAATTGCAATTTGAATCAAATTTCTCCACCTGCCAAAATCGCTGTCTTTTGCTTGCAACTGTTTTCAACCTGATAATCCCTCATGACTCACTGATAGTGTTGACCTGAACCAATATTAAGTAGCTATCACCTACCCTGAATCTCCTATAGGGAATTAAAATCATTTTTAGCATATTTTTCACTTCTTTGCTAATCACATGTAAAAGTGTTTTGCCTGTTTAAAATCATCCCTGTTGCTCTAAGCTTGCTAGGGGGGAACAGAATTGTTATTGCATTTGATTGTATTCCTGAAAATTGTGTGCTCGCCTTCCATCTCCTTATATTGCATAGGGGGGGGGGGGGGGTGAATTGTCAAAAGAAAAAGTGATCATATTATCTCTTGTGGAAACCATCTCAGTTATTTCTGTGCTGCATTCTTTTCCATCATTGCATTTCATGGAACCCATAAAAGCATTCTCAGCTAATTTATCCTCTCTATACCAACTTATGAGTAATTAAAAAAGTGTGCTAGTGTATTATCCATTGTTGATCACTGTCACATTCATAAGTGTGCTATCAAATATCAATTTATTTATAAAAGTGTGATATATATCTTGTTTAATTTTTCAATAAATCTTTTAACTTGCAAAACAAACCTACTTCTTGGCTCAGTGAGGTCAGGGGGATTCAAAGAGAGGGGAGTTATACAAGGGTTTATCATCCAGATCTATGAACTTGTCATTAAAATATATAATTAAGGGATTCCTTTGGGCATTCCAGACTCTGCATTGACTTAGTTGGAGTGCTGAATTGAGGTCACTTAACATGCTCTTTGGGTAGTTAGTGTACTTTCTTGTTTCTCAAGAACAGAGAATAATGAGTGTTCCACGTACAATACAATGGGACACCGCATGGTAATCATTGATGCCTTCTCAATTGCAAACAATGCAGCCACAAGCGATGCTCGCAAGGGAGGTTTCCTTGAATTACTAGTTCTAAGCTTCCACTATAGTAAGCTAGTGGTTGATGTCCCTGCGGCTTCTTTTGTGCGAGGACAGCCGTCATCACTGAGCCATCTGAATGTGAGAACAAATAGAATTGTTTGATGTAATTTGGGACAGCTAACATGGGTGCATGTGCCAGTGCGTCTTAGTTCTGCGGCACTTTCATTCATTTCAGATGTCCATTTAATGACCCTCTTCTATTTATGTGCTTCCTTAAGGCCTTGCAGTAGGGGCTTTGTGAATGTGGCATAATTAACTACCCATGCTCTGCAGTAATTGCATAAACCTAAAAAACCTCTGCATCTCTTTCACTGTTCGTTGGCGGGTGATAGAATGAATGGGCTGTGTCCTTTCGAGTGGTATTCTACACCCTTCAGTGGATATTATTAGCCCCAGGTACACAACCTCTTCTAGGCAATACTGTAGTTTTGCCGTATCCACCTTATACCCTTTCTCGGCAAGTAGTGACATGTGTACTCAGTCTGTTCTATACTCTTCTTCTGTCTTGCGGCATATTAGCAGATCGTCAATATACTGAAGCACACTGCTTGATGTTTGAACATTGCATAGATCCATTTGTAATATCCTATTTAAAATACTGGGCGATTTGCAGTACCCCATGGGGAAACAAGTGTGTTTGAATCTAGTTTCACGATACATGAAGGCGGTCAGATATCTTGAGTCTGGGTGCAAAGGTATAGAGAAGAAGGCACTTTTTTAAGTCTATGACAGGGAAGTACTTTACCTTCACTGGGATAGTGCACAATATAGTGGAGAGGTTTGGAACCACAGGAAATTCTAGCTTCCGCCACTTCATTTAGGTGGCACAAATCCTGGATGAAATGCCATGACCTACCCTTTGAATTCTTTATTGGATAGAGTGCTGCATTACAGGTTGATGTAGATGTCTGTATGATGCACTGCTGCCATAATGCGTGCACTGTGGAATATATCCCTTCTTCTGCTTCTCTGGTCAATGGATATTGTTTTGCCTGGGGCAGCAGGGCCCCTTGTTTCAGAATTATTTTTACTGCCCCAATGCCTTTCAGTACCCCCACATCATGAAGTCCCTAGGTCCACAACTCATCCAGCACCCTTTTGAGATCTCCCTCTGTGTGTTTATTTTCCTTCTTCACCAATTATGTCAAAATGGGCACAATTTTTTCCAATATCTGAAATGGGCAAGGTATCTGTATCTGGAACACCATCTCCCAATCCTCCTCTTCACCAGCGAACAACTGTTTATCCGATACTCCTGTAATTGTCATGGTGGGGTCAATACACAGCACTGTCCGCCCCTCCATGTTGTCATCTGTTCCCTACAGAATCATCATGTTTTGCGTATAACTGCTTCTTCCAGCTGCAACACGATTGTTTTTCCCCTTTAAGTCATCCTTTTGGCACTGTGGTCTGAAAAGGAACTCTGAAGCCAGCCAGAATGCCTTCCCCTTATTCCCGGGACCCATCCTAGCAGGACTTTGACCCTTTATAGGGACATGCTGTGGTATAGTGGCTGTGCTCGCAAGGTGTGTTGTGCATGAGCTTCCAAGAGAAGAGCTGCTACCTGGGCATAGTAAATCCCGGGCGTGGAGCACACCATCCCTTTCTCTGTGAATAAAATGGTTGCATTCAGTTTGCTGAGCAGGTCTCTCCCCAAGATATTGATGGGTGTGTCTTTGGAGTATAGTAAGAGAGGTACGAGGTGTTGTGTCCCTATGGTTAATGGTAAATCTTTTGTTACTGGAACCACAACCCCGTCCCAGAAAAGCCCTGCGCAACCATCACTGTTAGATAACGGGAATCCCCCTCCCTGAAGCAGCGTTTGGTGGCTCCTATATCTATGAGAAACGAGAACTCTTAGTCCTATTTTCACTGCCACCTCGAGTTCCTCTTCGGGTTGTGAATTAGTGCCAGTACTGGACAAGCGTGGACTTTCTGTGGGACAAACCTAATGGTATGTGCGCATTTGTGAATGTATTGTATATATACCATGTGATGTATTCAAATTGACAAATATATTACAATGTTAAGATTGATGATGTAATCAAGTGCCCATGTACAGCCCTGATGAAGGTTCTTACCGAAATGCATTGGCAGAATGTATATTGATGGCAAAACATGATCGCCCAACACAGTATACTGAAGATTAATATTACTGTAAAAACGGGAATGTGAATAAAACATTCCTGGCGAAAACTACATGTACCCTTCCTTGTTCTGGCGTTTGTCCTGTGGGAAACCCTCCCTGTGGTGCTGGCACTAAGATGGCGGCATCTGGCACACAGTGCTCCTTCCATGGTGTATCTGGCCAATTTGTGTTCTCATCCGTTTTCTGCTTTTTCTGCATTCTCGGCTGCCTACTTCTCGCTTTCCTGCTTCCTCTAACAGTAACATACTATTGTGGCTTGTATTTCAGGCAGGCCCTTAGCTTCTATACCTACTACCTTGTCCAAGGAAGCCTGTACTTCAATTGGCAGTCAGTCCCTTTACTAGTATGTGGTAGAACAATTGTATGCATCCGTCCCAGGACCTTCGCATCCCTTGGCTCCATAAATAATGAACTTGCTGCATATATTCAGCTGGGTCAGTCATCGTCACATTTCATTTTGTATGCCATCACTGTCCCCAGGGCATAGCTGTCTGGATACATGCTGCTTAAATCTTCCCAGACATGTGCTAGACAATTGTTAAGTGGAGCGCCATCATTAGCATTGGTGCTCAATTCCACTTCATATAGCCAGCCCGATTCCAAATTTTGTCTGCCTGTTCTCTTATAATTGCAGCAAAGAAACTTTTCATATCCCCTGTGGCCAGCATCACCCCACTGTCTTTTGTGCCTGTATCCATTTACTGGACCTGCTCCGAGGGAGGGCAGGCTACATATTAGGTTGTCCCGGGCCATTGTTTGACAAGCACACATTGGGCTCCCCCTTGTCCCTTCTGTGGTTATGGCATTACCTGTGTCCTAGGTTCCATCCCTCCCTCTCTGATAGCTTGTGTTAACCCCATTTTTACCTTCCCTGTCCTACGAAGTAAGGAGGGGGACCATTACCTGTCACAACTGTCACTGTCCAGTCATTTCTGCTCTTTTCTTCCCCTTCTCCTAGGTTTGTCGGGTGTCCATTCATTATTGTCCCCACCGATTCATTCATCTCCTAATAACCCTTAATTTGAGGCTGCGTCTTCTTCACCCCCTCAATAATTGTTCTTTGTTTCTTCTTCTTCAGCCTCCCCATCTAATTTGAATTGTATTCTTCTCGAATAGCCATTCTCCCGTATCCCATTGCTCTTCCTCATCTACTCTACCACCCATTCTGGTACACTAAAAAAATGCATCCACCTGTTGGCGTGTATTATTTTCAATATCTGCTAGATATTTTCTTTCGCCCTGAATATGCACCTCATCTCTTTGTGCCTCGTTCTCTTTCCCCCCAAAGTTTTCCCGTGATCTCCCTTTGAGGTTTCCCGCCAAGGGTTAGTACACACTGCAGCTGGTCACAGGGTGGAACATAACCCATAGGGTGGGGGCTGCGAGCTTGGTCCGCCCCTTCCCACTGTCTCTTCTTTCTTCAATGTGTCCCCTTTAGTCTCCTCGTATAATTTCCAAAGACCCAATATGTTTTGCCTGCTTTTTAGCTTAGAGCCTTTATATTTTGTAAATGGGTATGAGAAAGAATTCTCTATTCTCTTACTGTCAAATGTCCCTTCCCCAAGCCATGCATAGAACCTGCAGTCCTTCGGCCCACTGAAAATTATATTTTAATAGTTTATCGTGATACTGGGGCACTTTGTGGCACATGTTGTCTAGGGGGCTGTCCACATAAGCCATTATTTCCTTTCTTTAAATTCTACGACACCAGTGTTCTCTCAACACTTCCCC
This sequence comes from Ambystoma mexicanum, assembly GCF_040938575.1. Classification (NCBI taxonomy): domain Eukaryota; kingdom Metazoa; phylum Chordata; class Amphibia; order Caudata; family Ambystomatidae; genus Ambystoma; species Ambystoma mexicanum. The sequence goes on along the minus strand of NC_090935.1, from coordinate 710,798,400 downwards.
TTTTTTATTCCCAATAACTCCTCTCAACGTTCACTCTGGCCCTCTCCACAGTCCCTCCCAGACAATATGCACATTTGCAATGGCCTTCTCCACAGGCCCGACCGCTCAATGTTAGTACTTATCAGCCCTCTCCACGGGGTCACCGTTCCATATGTTGGCACAAGAATGTCCAGTATCTAACCATGCATCACCGTCACACCCCTGCTGTTGAATTGCAAAAGTCTGCTGTTTTACATGAGAAACCTCTTGGTGCTGACTCGTCCACCACAAGCCCTCACCACTGAATGACTCCAACTCTCACACGCGTGTCCCTATCTACAAAAAACCCAACACAACTTGTACCCCAATGACGCAACTATACAATCGCCTGCACTACGCGCCACTCCTGTCTAACGGAGTTCTCCAAACATCACGCACCCATCCTGCTCTACCACAGGCATGCCCCCACTAGTGCCCACTCTCTATCAGGTGGTACGCTCGAATATCTACACTACTACGTCCGATTATCCGCCCTTCTCTGAGGATGCATATTTTACATCATTAAACAATCTTTCCCTCCCCCTCCGTAGGCATTCACTATTGGTTATACTCACATCCTGGATACTGTCCAGTCCCCTCTGCGCTGATCCTCCACCACAGGTTCACCTTTCCACCGAGCATGGGACGGCGCTTGGACCTGGCAGACCGTTGTGAACTCAGCATCTGCAGGGCCTACTCAGTGATGGGCAGTGAATAGGTCTGCGGTCGCCAGACCCCTGCCCTCAGGGAGGGCAGCCTGGATTCCCTCTGCAGTCCAGGGAGGACTCAGCGATCTTGCTGGGGCCTCTAAAAATATAGTCAGGCCTCAAGCAATTAGAGCATAATAAAAACCACATACTCAAAAAGTAGAGCAAACACTGGGCAAGAAGTAACGCTGTTTATTCCAACTGGGTGAGCACAAATCAAATAGAACCGTGGATAGGCTCTGATCAAAAGGCTGACATTTGAATGGAATATGACCGGTAGTTTTATACCAAGAAATACAACGGTCAGTAATCCATTGAAACACTTGCAAGTTGGAAAATTCTCTTTTTCTAGGTTTCCCAGGGATTTCATTGGCTCGTGGACATCACCCCCTCAAAGTTTACGTTGATTAGTGAAGCATAATTGAAGCAAACAGTTTCCCATTACAATGCCTCCCATGTGGTACCACATTTATTCTCTCCCCACCCCGGAACAATTTGTTATTACTGAGTAACATTTGTGCCTACCGCTGGAACTTTAATACACTGCCATTTGTCAGCACCATTGAGAACAGAACACGAGACACCCTGCAACTTGTGGGAAAGGGGACATTCATAAGATACCCGTTAGATGATTACCTTCTCAAACTCTATGGTAGATACTTTGGAGTCTGGTCACCTCCCTAGAGCTCAAGAACTTACTATCCAATTGGTTCTCCCAGGAACACTACTCAATCCAGTGGTAATCTCCCACAGACGCCTGCTGATGGGCATCGGCGATCATGTGACCGGCACACTGGTACAGAGCATTTTCACTCGCTGACGTGTAGGGCCGCTAGTTTGGCTGACCGCCCTGTGATCTACATCACCTTTTTCTAGTTAGGTTGTTTTTCTTGTGATAAGGAGCTTAAGCCCAACCCCCATTTGCAGATCCCTGTCATATTTTTCACGTGTTTCAGATCGAGGTTTCCCAAGTCCAGCCCATCCCGAGGGATTTCCCACTAGGTGCGTTTATGACGGTGCTATTTTTGTCCTTCCCCTTCTTTAGCTAATCATAGGATAGTATCTTTGACTGTGTATACACACAATGCACCATTACCCCATTACCATTCCCAGAGAAGCCCTATGTCCGGGAAGTCTGTGGCTTAAAATACCTGGCATTTCCCATGTAGCTGCCCCCACTGTCCCCCTTCTCTACTCTCGCAGATGGTAGGTGCATCCCCGTCTTGCGCTGAATTAGCACCTTTAATACACAGCCATCCTGTGCATCCACACGTTTCCGCTTCTCCTTACCACTTGCACTCATAGAAATAAAAGCTATATATGGTTACAAGCTACACAAAAAAGTTTGAAAACATTGGGAATGCCAACAATATACAAATATCCAGTCCAATGGTAACAAAACAAAGTAACAAAAGGCTGAGAACACCAACGTTCAGATAGAAATACCATCTTAATGAAATATTTCCCCTACTATTTCGTAACAAAAGGGAGCGTTCTGAAGCAGTGGTCTAGGAGTTAAATTGTTATTAATAGCATGATGGACTATGATTATGTTTGTTAAATACTTCTTTTGGACACAATGTTTCTACCTCAGGATTGGCATCCCCAGCCTTTGTCGATTTTATACTTTGTTACCTTTGGACTGAGTGGAAGTGCCTTCACAGTGGCATTCCCAACATGTAGCCTTCTTTTAATAGGTAGTAACCATGATGGTTTTTTAAAACGTGTTTTCTGATTGTCATCTATTTAAATTAGTATTTCCCGGTGTATTCCAAACTGAATTTTTGAGTGAGTGCATCTTCACTGTGCAGAGAGATGTTGAATGCACGCTGGATACACTCCACCGCTAGGCCTGTGACTACTGTCTCGTTGCCATAATAGGTATCATCTGCAAATGCATGTGTTAATGGGGTGCAACGTGCATTAAGGCTAGACCCATGATGTGTCTTCAGTAGTCATTTATGAAATACTTGTTCCTTACCATAAGAGTGTAGTATATTCCTCATGGGGATGGCACATCTGCTCGTGCATCATCTGCAAATGCGGTTTGCATTACATGCATGGTAAGTTTGTTGCAAGTCTATAGTGATACATTTGTGTGACCAAACCTTCACAAACACGCAAGTAGGTTAGGATCTCAAGTGTGCACAGTATGCTTGCACTTGGGAGCTGTATCGTAGGTGCACCCATGTATTTGTGTCCATGCACCATGCATGGACACGTTTAAGTTTAGATGCATCTACCCACTAGCTGATAGAAGTCTAAATGCAGCTGCATATCCATCATCCTTCCATCTCCATCCATCCATCATCCCATACCACCTTCGTTGTTTTCATGCTACTTGTCTTCAATGATGTTTCCTTCAATGCGATTTTTGACAATGCTAACTGTGCCCAATGCTAAGTTTGTATCAATGCCAACTATGTGTTTTTATAAAAAAAAATGCTACACTACTTTCAGTGCAGTGTTAGTTTGTACCACTACTGTGTGTGCTGCCTGCAAGGCCTTCTTTTCTGTATTATCATTACATTTCTGTTTCTGGGGCATCTAAACAACGCTCTTTCCGTTTCTTTTAATAGGTCCTGCACTACATGTATTACATTGGTATCATGTGCTCAGTAATCATGAACCAATATATACATGTTTTCCTTGCTGGAATAATGATTCATAGGTCTTTCTACAGTTGCTGCCGAAACAGCCAATACATAGCACACGTTGGGCATGTGGAGTGCTTCGCTAGTGTACTGCAGAGAAGTACAGAGTGCTCACAAAGCAACGTGATCCTGCAGAAGGCAACCTTTGGATAAAGGTCAAGGGGCAAAGGTAACATGCGAGTAAGGAGCCCCCCCCCCCCTGCTCCATCACACAGACCCCTACTGTCAAAAGAGGACGAAGTAAAGATGGGAAAAATAACAGAATTCTGTAACAAAACAAGCACCGACATTCAAAATATTATGATCACCCAAATGTGATTGGCTGGATGGCTGTCCTTGGGGGACAGCCACCCTGCTGTGCGAGTGAATGCTAGGCTACGAATGAATGGGAGAAATCTGCATAAAAGGTTAGGTCTTTTCCAAGGAAGGCAGAGTCGATTACTGGATGAAGGAACCGAAGAAGAAACTGGAAGAGAAGCTTGCTGCACCCTCCTGGACCGTTGGTTTACCCAGTGAAGCCCTGCTGCAGTGTGGAAGCTCCAATTTTCGTATTGACTAGTGAAGCCTGGAATGGACGACTACTTCCCTATGGTTGTTGGGACTAACTGACCCCAAGACGAACTTCACTGGAACCCCTGTACTTCTTCACTGCTGCTGGAATGGAGTGCCAGGGTTCAGGAACACCAGGAACGAGTGCATCATCTTTAAGCCAGACCTGAGCTCCAGGAAGATGCTGAGGACCATCCCGAAGCAGAGTGACCCAACCCTGAGCCACCTCAACAGAGTGCTGGACCCCAGAAGCAAGGGGAGCCCACAAGGTGTCCAAGAACCGCAGTGGTGCTATTTGCCAGTAGCTGAAACGGCTAAGTGCTGCTGATCTGGAGTGAGCCGATTGCCACCGCCGACGACCATCAAAATGCAGTGCAGGAGTCCCCAGACATCCTCCCTCTTGTCCCATGACTGAAGCCCAAGGACACAGGATCTGCAGGACTGCAACAGGAACAGAAGCCAGTTGGACCCTATTCTTCAGACCTAAGGTACTGTCTAAACTAGAGGTACTTACCTCTTGGTGTGGGTAGCTCGCTTGCTTTCGCTGGAGACTTGCATTTGCTGCCCTTTGCAGAGTTGCTTGCATCTTTGCTTTTCACAAGCCTCCCAGCTTGTGGCCCAACAATGACTCTTTTCTGCAAACTCTCGATACAACATTGTGCAAGACTTTTGTGCTAGCCTCAAGAAATGCCTCAGCTCCCCTAGACTTAGTTCAATTGACATTGGCTGTCCTGGCTCCCTGCAGACTCTTCTGACGCTCTGACTTTGTGTTTATCTGTCCCTCCAAAAGTCATACATAAGTTACGTGTATAGCTGGGAAAGGGTTAACCTATATTTCATTGGAGGAGTGTAAAAGTACTTACCTGTTCAGATAACTTCCTAACCTTTTTTCCTTTTCTAACCTTTTCCTTTTGCTGCAATCTCAGTATTGAATTTAAGTACTAAAAGTGATATATTAATGTCCACAGTGTCCTAGCTATTAAGGTCACCTCAGGGTGTATGAAGTGTGTGTGACGTCCCAAAAGGGTATCTAATTACTTAATTGAAACTGAAGGAGTGTATTTTTTAAGTGTATTTTATTCTTGCATATTGCCCTTTCTAAAGAAGGCTTATTTTAAAACTGTTAAATTAAAAAATAATGATTTCAATAAGAAACCTTGAGTATAAGTGCTATTTGAATACCTGTCACTGTGAATCTCTATGTCGCACATCTATAGCTCACATTGACCCCTGTGCAGTCACTCTACCAACTTGTGTAGTAGAGATCTATAACAAAGGTTGGGTTCCCTAATGCCAAGAGGACAAGGCTGGTGTAGTCTCCCACAGGGTTGCACAACACTGCTTGAAGTCACAAATGACGCGTCTTGCCAGATTTAATCGGGGAACGCCCATCAAGCTAATTTTAATGGCATGATCCCCCATAATGCACTCAATGAGTAAAATGATCCTACTATAGCTCCATTGCAAGAAATCCTTGGGGGAGGTTAATTTGATAGACATTGTGGACGAGCACACTGAGAGCACACATATGCCCAATGAGGTTGAGTTCAGTGAAAAACATGGAAACAAACATGGAAAGAAAACAAGGGAAGAAATTATGCAACAATTCAACTAAGATCACAGTCCCTCCAAAGAAACGCAGTTGGGGGGGGGGGGGTGGAGTCTCATTCTCTGGCAGTCGACTCAGATTTATATGAAATAAGAGAAACCTTGGAGGCCCAATATGAAATATCAAAGCTTAGGCACCCGTCCAAGCAAAAGAGGAACACGCATGCGCCAAACAGAAACAATTAGGATGATTGGATAACTGGCTAAAAATGGCTAATTCCAACTACCGTCTCTAATACCGACTAGATAGCTGAGGCTGTGGTTGTGTGGGAACATCTTCATTAACTGTGGGAGTAACAGCAGTTGATAATTCAATGTCCAATACAGACACATTGGACATTGAATTATCAACTGCTGTTACTCCCACAGTAAATGAAGATGTTCCCACACAACGACATCTATATTCAAACATAATACGTTGGATAGAAGTGACTGAAACTCACATCTAGTATCAGACGGTATAGAACAAGGCACACACCCAGAAAAGGCAACAAAGAGCACTGTATGTTGATAAACTGACTTATTCGCAGCTGAAAGCCAATTTATGAACTGCTCATTTTTACTAACATTACTCCATTGCATTCCTCAACTTAGATTTATAAATACAAAAGATTTAGATCTGTCGTTGCTGTCTAATTCTAGTCATAGCTATAATTGATCTGGTAATCGCACTACTTCTTTGCAAATTATGCCTGTCTCACAAAACCTCCGAAATTCAGGTTTGGGTTTATATATGCCCCTGCAAATAGGGCTTCAACTATGCTCATGGCAATGACACCTCTACAGATTACAAACAATTGGTAATGCAAGCTAAATTGAGTGTGATAAAACAGGAAAGAAAACTTCAAACGGGCTCTGGCACAGCAGCTGATTGGTGATTGCTACCTCATGCACTCCTACCTGCAGCATATTGACCCTCTGCACCAATATATTTGAAGACCACAGTCTCAATAGCCACCTAGAACAATCGACGAGGACAATCATTTAGTTAATATACCATCCAGCTGCATTGTATTATCGGAATTTGACATATTTGCACCACAGGAAACCTGGTAAGAAGATACATTAGAAAAAAATGGATATGCCACGATATATCGAGGGGCAACGAAAATGTCTAGGGGTCAACCAAGGGGTGGTTTGCTCATCGGTGCAAGATGCAGGATTACAGGATTAGAGAGTTCTGCCATGACTGGCTTTGTGAGTGCCTCGGTGCAAATGCAAGATTTGCAGGTAGACACCCTTCATTATTTCCTGATGATTAATGCCTACAACCCCGCCTCCACCTGGCGCTGATACAGACATTTATGAATGGCATTTCTAGGGTTATAGAAGAGTGGTGGGAATTGCATAATGAGGAGAATGTGCCAGTATGTGGTGATCTCAGAGTACACTGTAAAACCGTAATAAGATTTGCAAGGGCGAGATGAGCAATGATAGAAAGGTTTTTGGCCATAGACAAATGTGTCCAGGGGATAAGTGGCTACATTGTACAGCCAGATTCGGTTTGAGATTTCTAAATGAAATAAGCTCTTGTGAAATGTCTGAAAGACCTACTTGGTCTAACGGCACATGTAGTAGTATCATAGATATAGATATATATATATATATACGCAGAATGCAATTTAATAAAATGTCCCAGGGTGAAACGTTTTCACAGATACATGGCGATCACACGATTCTGGCAGCACATTTAATGTGTGCACCCATTAAGGTTCCCCAACCACTGATATTTTTTCATCAATGCACTGGCAAATCATATCATCTGGAATTCTAGAAACATTACATTACTGAATCAGTACATTTTGAAGAACATGGAAACTATTTTAGCTTTGTCATTATTAGAGCCAGAAATGATAATAGAAAAAAAGCACTGCAAAAGCCCATCAAAATAAAAATGTGTTCCATAACTGGACAATTGCTAATACCACTAAGCGATGGGGATTTTATGATGCAGAAATCGCTGCAAGGAAGAAAACATTAAACCGTACCATTCGTAAAGGCAAAAGGTCCTTGAAAACAAACGTGGCTGAATGTGTAAGGAAGATTAAAAAAACACTTGAGAACCAGATATAAAAAACAGCTTAAACCTTATGGACTGTCTGTCCACTGGCACTGCAAAATTGAAAATTCTTTATAACGTTATAAGCAGCCAGAATAATTAAAATTGTTGCCATCATATCAGAAAACATAAGGCTGCTAGTTCCAAATTGAAAATAAACCTTATATCACACACTCAAAAGAAACAACATATTCAGTTCCTTTTGTTTGGCCTGGTGCATCTCTGGCTAGTATTGGAATTGAACAAACATTCCTATAGATAGACACTGAGGAAATATTAGTCATAGTCTCACAATTAAATTCATCACGCGCACCTAGCTAATGTGATGAAGGATCCAGAACATTGGGCAGAAGGGTTGCACATGTTGTTTAACAAAGTATGTAAGAAAGGGGTTACCTGCTACATCATGGAGAAAATCAATGATGGTACCCATCCATAAGAAGGGACCCCATGACCAACCTGCTAATTATCGCTTCCTGGCTCTCCTAGATGTCCCAGGAAAAATGTTCTGCATCATACATTTAGTCTCGGGAGGATAGCTCAGCGGCAAAGTGCTCGCCTTGGAACCAAGATGACACTAGCAACACAGGTTCAATCCCCCTGATACACGCTTAGAACCCCCTGGGTATTAAGCACGTTATAAATAACCCATCATAACAAACAGATGGGTCAAGAAAAATAACCTACTGCATGCCAACAAACAGGGGTTCACAAAGGTATGGGGACCTCTTTTGATGTATGGACTCGCCAACAGTTGATTGTCACTGCCTTAAGCACTTCTGGATCCGCTCTTTATCTAGCATTTATTGATTACTCACATGCATTTGACAATGTTAACAGGAAAAGATTGTGGAGCAAATTAAAATCCAGGGACCCGGTCACATTATATTTTGTGCAGCAATTTTATACAAATACGTTGGTTGTGGTTAGATTACGAAATAATAGAACTCTTACAGAATACTTTGAAACCAACATGGGGCTAAAACATCAGTGCATTTTGTCCCACAAACTATAACCTCTATGTAGCGGATATGCCTGTGGTACTGGAACGGTGTACCCATTTTCTACCCAAAATCGGTTTGCACCCAATCACCTGGATGGGCTACACAGATGACAGTGCTAATAGATCGCACCCCTATTGCATTACAAAGATCTCAACGCGTTAGCACACTGATCTGAGCAGAACACACTAAAGATGAACTCTAGCAAAACGAAAATCGTGGTGATTGTCGCTAAGAAACGGTGACATAAATAGGTTATATGAATGGAGTGAAACTTGACGTAGTTAACCAATGTGTCTATCTTGGCACTTTGTCGTCAGACAGATGCATTGGTACTCCTGCGTATCATTATATAGCTCCCAAAATATGCAGTATATTTAGACTAATCAGTTACTCTTTATGGCTTAGAATCCCTACCATACAATTTTACACAATGGCTTAAAACACTGGACGGGCAAGCTATGGAAAACAGCACTGGGTTTGCCCTCTTTTTTGCTTGAGACACTTAAAAAGTAGGCACAGTCTCCAGGTATATAAAATTCTGTCTGCTGGGACATAGTCTCTCTTATCTTTATAAGTCCCGTTATTTAAATCTACCTTTCTGCAGGACAAGGTTCTATCTAGATATGCATCCGATTGTATATCATTTCACAGCAATGTTGATTGGCTCTTGGCTATTACATCCAACCCCACCATTATCAAGAAAGAATAGACCTTGAAGGTTGTAGAGGGGGGACAGGATTCGCAATATTGCATATGTTGCCCAAACGAAAGTATTAGTTTAGTCATCAGGGGTTTCAGTTTTTTCAGTCAGTCAAAACAAAGTTTATAAGGTATACTCCATTAAAAACGGAATATAAAATCATAGTGCACTAAATAAATAAATATAATATAATGAAGTCGTGGCCCCACTGCCAGTAAAAAACAAACACAATAAGTTAAGCATTCACCATAAAATAGTTTAAGATCTAGGCCTCGCGCGCCATAGTAATACTTCCACAGATGGCGGGACTCGCATGCGCCCAGCCAATGACTTTTTAACACATGATAAAATATCAAGCATAAAATCATCATCTGTCGAATGCATCATTAAAAACATAGCCTCAGTTCAACCTCTAATATTTTTCTTTAAGAAGTGCGGCCTTAGCCATCTTCGTGATACCATGTTACATTTATGAATAAAATGTAGGCGATTTCCATCCAGGTCCATCCCGCATGGGCATTTCCTGTCTAATCTCAACCATGGAGTTCTGGTATATACAGGAACGGCATTTAAACTGATCTGTGTAATAACATTTCAAGGTGTCATCTCAGTGCATAGCTCTCTATATATTTTCAGAGATAAGAGCCATGAAATGCGCCACAGGCAATTTTCCCAGTCTTCTTTTCCGTTGCCCTTTTCACTGCGTTCTTGGGAACTATCTTGCTCAACCCCCATTTTCCATTAATCCCCTTTGAGAACCATTGATACGTACCCTGCCTGGTGCAAACGACCATTTCTTTCAGGGTATTCCTCAAAGTGGGCTTTGATGAAAAACTGGGAAAAGCGGGAGCATGACTGACAGCCTACACTAGGAATCCAGACAGCAGGACGCCAATCGCGGAGGATCAGAGACTCCAGGGCCCAACAGGAGCCACTGTAAACACAGGACAAACCCAATCTACCTTACCAGAACCCCACAGCGGGCGCTGGACCACACTTCATATCCTTGAAAAGGACCTACGGGTCGAAACACGTGTCGGCTGACCACATGGGTACATAAGAGTCCCGACTGTACCTATAAGGGCGTTTACAACCTAACAAGATCAAATAAACAAACCCTCTTACAATCAAGCACAAAATGTAAAAAAACTGCATGGAAAATCAATTTCTTGAAACTAACAGATGCAAGGTATCCAGGTTTACCCCCCTTTTCGCTACCCTGGAATCCAGCCCCAGCTTGTGCCGTAATGCTTCACCAGGGGTAGCTGGAGATAACCCTGCTATTATAGTTTCTAGACTTATGCATGACATTAAGACCCCACAGCGCACTACCATATAACGATGCCATGTGGGTCTTGAGTTTTAACAGGACCCCTGCAATAAAATCCCTTGAGATTTGTTTCCATCTGCTTGGCCAACATTTTAACTTGAGGATTCCAAGTCCCTTCCTTCGAGAATACTGGCCCTCAAATATCTATATGTTGCAACCACCTATGTTTTTTCCTGATTAATACACCATGTGCCCTGGGTCTGCCTTTTGTTTTAGATACATTTAATGATAGGTTGTGGTCGCCGAGGAAACCATATAGACGTTTTTTGTGTCATCCTGTAATTGTAATTGGTTATTTATAACAGAGGTTTCTAAGCGTGGACCTGGGGATTAAACCTGTGTCCAGCACATCATCTTGCTTCCAAGGCGAGCCCGTTGTCTCTGAGCTATCCTCCCGAGACAAGATCTATCAGAGCTTTCTTATCTGCATTTAACAGGGCACTGTACTGAACCCCATTTAGCTTTGCTGGGGTAACTTCATGAGTAGAGTCATGAGGGTTAAAATCTGCCAAAAATGGAGAGACATTTAACTATGTTATCCATGCTGTTGACTTGCTGCTATGTAGATTCATAAAGTTGCTTGGGCTAAACTTGCTGCCATCCCTTGTGGTTCTGGCTCAGACTCCAGGTCCCAAAGAACAACGCACATGCAGGTCGTGCCTGAGAAAACCTGAAACAAGATACCTTTTGACACAATGTGTATCGGTGAATAAATAATGCCTATTTTATGAGAAATGTGTGTATGCCCCAGAAAATATCACTAGCGAAAGGTTTTGGCAAACTGTGGTATTGCTAAACGCGGTACATGCATTATGGAAACAGATACTATTTATTGAAAAGAATGCAAATGTAAACTATTCCCGCTTGGGAAATATGTTGATGTTAACATAATGCGATTAAATTAATTATTTACTACTCGATTTTATGTATATAGGAAGCTGGATATAAAAATAATTACTGCATTTGCATATAATTGATGCTTAAGCATATTGTACTATATAGATAGTGTTAACGTTTGTAATAAATTGATACACTTAATAAACTTAAACAAATATATGTCTTCTCATTCAGGAAAAAAGTGAATCTCGAGACCGCAATGCCATCAACATGTACAACTTCAGGAACAGGGCAGCAAGTATGTGTGCTTCTTTTATTGGCAGATAATCTTAAAACTACAGAAAACGTCCCAAAATTGAATATCTTTTTCAAAAGGAAAATATTTAGGGAGCTTAATGAAGTTTGGCATGAATGCTCAGATCTGGCAGGATCAATTGCAAGTCCCATTTGGTGAACTTTCGTGCACAAGGTCAAAAGTTACATGGAATACTTCATTTTGCTCAGGAAAGTGTCATGCAACATACACTATGGTATTACTATTTATTTATCTAGACATGTATTAAGCACTTAGGCCCATAGATAAACGGGCGTTGCGCCAAACATAACATCCCATAAAAGAACCAAGCACATGATAAAATCACAGGATAAAGTCACTAAAACCGATAAAAGACAGATAAGAAGCCAAAGCAATGACACAAGCAATAAAAACACAACTAACAAGGCGCAGGGCAAGAAAGCACAAAAGGCCTCTACTACCACATGACACATAGTGCTCAACACAAGATATTCAAGTGGGAGTATTTCACTCCTATTTTGTTGAAAACGGGAGTAACATCCATTTTGACATTAAAAAAAACAGTAATTGTCATTCCCAATTGGTTTTTAGTAAAGGCTAGTGTAAAAAAAAAAAAAACAAACCAACAGAGGCATTTTCATACACCAAAGATCTTCGCACTTCAACGTAATCCTCAAATCGGGCACACACACACACACATACACACACAGCCCCCCCCCCCCCCCTTAGGGCTTTTGCAAAATCTGCATTTATTGGACATCGTCAGGCCACGAATGGTGAGAATTTCGTTGGTGTGCAGAAGATTAAGGCGAGCTCTTAGAAAAATGTTCCTCAATTTTCGGTTTGGGTATTTGCCCAAAAAAGGTTGTAGTGCATGTAGTTTTTGGGGCACGTATGGAATTTGTGAGGTCAATTTGTATGTCACTGCTTGCTTGCATGTTTTAATCCAATCTAGTTTGTTCATTTTTTGGTGAATCCTTGTTGGGTTCTCAATCAAGTCTTGGTTGCAGCATTGGATCGCTTCTAGTTTGGCTTCTTGGTCAGTTGACCAATGATTTAAGACTGTGCAGCGTCCCCCAGTCAGCTCTTTTTTAATTGCTGCCAGTAGCTGGGGGCTGTTTTCCAGCAGGAGTTTCCTGAACAGCATCATGGAGTTTCTTTCAACCACCGATTGTACTGACAGCTGGCTCAATTCACGCCTTATTAGAGCTATAGGCATGGAGGTTGGCAGGTTCAGCACTTTCCACCAAAAGTTACTTTCAAGTGTGGACCAGATCTTCTTAGGTAACCCTGGCATGGCGTCCGCGCCATATACAAGTGATGGAACGACCTTGGCCTTGTAAAAGTCTATGACTGGAGTTAAAGAGAAACGGTCAAACTTCTTGTCAATGGCTTTGGCCTGAGATATTAGGCTCTTGGTTTTGTCTTGCAGGTAGTTTTGCATGGCACTTTCGTGGAGAGTTGTCTATCATAATGCCCAGGTACTTGAAGTCTGTGACCTTCTCGATTAATTCACCTTCCAAATGCCATACGAAGTTGTCTGCTTTGCCTCTCCCTTTACCAAATGATAGTATTTTGGTTTTCGATTTGTTGATTTCTAGGTGGTTTTCTACGATGTACTCAGCAAAGTTAGTAAGCTGTCTCTGTAGACCGATGGTGGTTTGGTCAAGAAGGATTATGTCGTCCACATATAGAATCCTGGATATTTTGGCCTGGCCAAGTTTCGGGGGAAAGGCTCTCACCCTTGCCTGTTTCTTTATAGCCTTCCATGTATGGCACAAAGGGAGCCGGGGCCAGTGGGCAGCTTTGTTTCACCCCTCGATTTGTGGTTCTCTCTTCCGATAGGAGCCCTTGGTGGTTTAAGCGGACTTGTATCCTGGTGTTATTGTGGAGTAATCTGATGGGTTGTAATATTTCAGCCGGGCAATTCCACTTTCTTAATATCTCCCACAGTCTTCCTCTGTCTACCTGATCGAAAGCTTGGCTTGGGTCAATAAAGGCCATGAACATTCATGGCCTCCTGCCAGTGTTTTGCTCTTCAAGACGCTCAGGGTTAGTATGTTGGTATTCGTGCCTGCGTTTTTCTTGAACCCAGACTGGAATGGGTCCTCGCAAGGTGCATTACTTGACCATGATTGAAATTTGCGTAGCAGCAGTGATCTTGCCAATGACGTCCAAGAGTGCAATGCGATGAAAGTAATTGGGGTCGTCTCTACTTCCTTTTTTGAAGATTAGGACTACTACTGTGGTAGTCCAAGAGTTAGGTAGTGTCTTTGCTTTTGCTAGTTTGGAAAACTTGACTGATGAACAGAGACCATTCTACCGGTTGCTGCTTCAGATGCATGTTCGACAGCCCATCCGGTCCTGGGGCATGCGAGTTTAAGTTTCTTCAGGATTTCCAGGATGTCCTGTATGTCATGAAGGTCCACCCAGGGCGACGCGTCTTGTTCCTGCGGGCTTGACGAGATCCCGAGTGGGTCATAGAAAAGGTTTTTATAGTGTGTCGACCAGGTGTCTTCGCCGATGCTGTGTATTAGCGAGTCGTTCGTGGTTCGTTCGGTGGCATTTATCAGGGCCCAGAATTTGCGAGTGTTTTTGCCGCAGACAGCCCTCAGCATTTCCTCCGAGTCCTTTTGGTACAGGGAGAGGCGGTAGCATTTTAGCCAGGTCTTATAAAGCTTCAGTTCGTCAGATAAAGCTTTTCTGTTTGCCTCTGAGCTGTTGCTGGCTAAAGCTCTTCTTAGTTTTCGCAAAGGGCGTCTTTTGGCGACCAATGTTTGGTCATAGTTATGAACGGGTTTCTTTGTTGCCATACCTGGGTTCAGTTTTTTGAAGATGTTAAGCAAACAGCAATAGTCTGGCTGAGGGTTAGGCACTCTTGATGTTTCCAGCTGGGCATAATTGTTGGCCAAAGTGATGATATTGTTCGCACCCAGTGAGAGGCGATTTCCTTTCAGGTTTACGGCCAGGTTTGAATTTGGCATGACTTTTTCCGTTGGGAAGGATGGCCACGTTATGCTCAGTAAATTGTGGTCACTGGCCGAAGTTTTGGAGATGTTGAAAGAGGCAATGATTTCGAGCAACGGGGTCGAGGCAAAGATGTAGTCGATTGTGGCCGATGAGTTGCAGCCTTCCCAAGATGGAATACAGTTGGTACGGGCGTAGATGGTGTCTAGATTGACGAGGTCTCTAGAGTTCATCAAGGAGATCCAAGCTTTAGCACTCAGCTCTGCCAGAGTCCCCAAAGGGTGTTGGGTGTTTTTTGTGCAGACTGCGTTTAGGTCCCCGCAGATGAGGAGGTGGGTTTCTTCATGGTCAATGTATGATCAGTCGATTTCTTTCGCCATCATGTCCAGGAAATCATTGTCAAGGGTGGCTTCTGGATTCCAGTAAGTGTTCATAATTATAGCATAGACAGTCGATGGCTTGTCTTGTTTGGGATCCAGTGGGTCCACTTCACTTGGGCAGTTAGTAGGAATAAAGTAGATGTTAGGATTTTGATCATTTGCGTCCCTCTCCCTGAGCGTATCACGGTTCGTAGACCCGAGGATGGCCGCCCTTTGGGTCCTTTTTTAGCTGGGGCGAGGGCTAAGTCGAAACCGTCTAAGACAGGCTTTTCTGTAAGCCACGTCTCCTGGAGACACAAAATATCAAAGGAGTCCAAGTTCACATCTCCCGGAACCGTAAGATGAGAAAACCCTCGTGTGTTCCATGAACCAAGTCTGGAGATTTGGTTGGTGTTGGTTCGTTGTGTTGTTAAATCAGGTGACTGGGTGATGCTGGATTGCTATTTTCTTTGGAGGGCCAGAGACTTTGGGAGCCAGGCCCATAGGTTCTGCAGGGAGCCCCGTTCAGTCGGCTGTTTAGATGCTGTGTCGATGGTCTGCGTAAATGTTCTTTTTATTGATGTCAGTGGACCAGTTGGGTCTTCATCCGGTTTCCTCGGCAGCCTCTGTTTTTTTTTCTTTAATCTGCTTTTGAGTTATTCCAGGTCTTTTTTCCTGGTTAAGTTGGAATATGTTGCCTTTGTCCCTGAGAGACCTTCTCACCATAGCGCCCTTCACTAAAAGAAAAACTTCCCCCTTTGGGTAAATGTTCACACCCTGTGCACACGATTGCTCTAAAATGAGATAAATACGTTCATTGAATTTTACCACTACGGTATTGTGCCACACCTGCATAGTGCTTCCCAAGGTGTTCCAACAGGGGGCTTGTTACATTACATATTACCACTTTCTGCATTTCACCCACCAGGGTGTCCCAAAAGAATAAACCCCATTTTGAATTATGCCACTGTGAGGGTTGCACCACATTTGAGTTTTGCCGCTGCATAAGTTGGTTAACGCTGCTTCTGAATTCATCCGCACTAGGATTATAACCCTGTGATTTGAATTTAGCCACACTAGAATTGTCCATAGAATTCAAGGAACAGGTGTTTTTGCGGTAGTCCAGGTACCCTCATATCCGGCAATATAAGCAGAACCCAAAAGTATGTCTCCCTTTAATATCCATAAGACAAATTGTCATTCCCTCTGTTATCAGGGGGCAGGGGCGCATACCATCACAAGAGGGAATTCCAATATTGGAAAAACAAACAGAAGCTACCCCTCCCTTATGTCAATTTTTCCATTTCTCAACTTGTGGACAAACGACACAGGTAGCTCTATATCACTGCATCAGACTCATTGTTTGATGTTTAAAAAACATGATTTACAATTTTCAAAATAAAAAAAGCATACAAACAGTGCAAAGAGTATTTCTATAACTGTGCAAATTGCATTCACAGAAAGTGCAAACAGTGCAGTGGGGGTTAGTAAGACCGTGTCTTTTGCACAGTACAGTTATTTTCTAGAAACAATTCAATGTAAATCACTTCATAAGGACAGGGTCACACTCCTACAGTTTTTGGCATTTGTGTCGATTTCAAAATGGCTATATTTTCGCAAGTACTTATTCTGTTAGAAGTATTTAGCTGCCATTGTCCCGCAGGTTATTTTTAGATCTTCTAAATCCTGCTCCGATAGGATGTCATTTATATTAGAGTTTGTCCACGCAAGTTGTTTCGGCCCCTAACACGTTCTTATTGCTGATAGTCAACCAGCCTTCATCATAATTTGCACCACGGAATCCATCCTTTTAACCACTCAAGTTCCATTTTCAATGTAACAACCAAATAAAAACATACAGTACAGTGAAATGAGGGCCTCCTTTTTGACCAATGCTTTCACAATACTTTATTCCACAAGTCACTACCAACCTCAATCTTGCTTTACAAATAGGGACTCTCTTGATTTTGCATTTTTTCATGAATCTTGTGAATACAGTGGTACCCATAGGTCTCAACCTCTCGAATCAGAAAGGCGGGTGAAAAAACGGTGAAATTGATAGTGGATCAGTTAATTGGCATTGCTGTCCTTGCAATTATGTCTAGGTGTGATGCTTGCTATCATTCACTATTCCATCTGAGTGTGGCACTTGCTAATCTTCAATATCCTATGTAGATGTGAGGCAGGCTAGTGATCACAATTCCATCTAAGTGTGGCACTTGGTAACATTCACAGTTTCATTCAAGTGTGGCACATACTAACATTCACATCTCTATCTAGACGTGACGCAGGCTAAGGTTAAGCATTCCATCTTCTAAATGTGGCGCATGCCAGCATTCAAATTTCTATTTAGGTGCGACGCAGGCTAAAGTTAAGAATTCCATCTATGTTTGGTGCATGCCAACACTCACAATCCTATCCAGATGTGACACAGGCTAAGGTTAAGCATTCCATCTGAGTGTGGCCCATGCTAACATTCACATTTCTATCTAGGTAAGACGCAGGCTAGGGTTAAACATTCTATAAGGGATTTCAATCATGCACACACCCAAGTCTTGCCCAGCATGTAGTGCGCAAATGAAACCCTTATTTGTTTTTATCTATAAGTTCAATATTCTGAACGATATACCACTCATATCACACCCTTCTCAAAATCCCCCCCCCCCCCCCCCGGTCACATTGAACCAGGAATCAGGCTAATTTGTAACAGAAAATATTTATGTAATTAGAATTTAAAATCACAATCTATTTTAATAGGTAACAACAATCACCAATGGGTGACAAGAACAATGGATAATATATTTAATGCATTGGGAATCAGGTTATGAACACAAAAAGAATGCCACACAGAAAAAAATACTTTTGGGTTGGTTTGTAACAGATAGCACTATGGTTAGAGGCTCCCCCTGCAACACCCCTCAACCCACCAATAGGCAATTTAAATAGATGTGAGGAGAGAGCAGGTACTCAAGAATACTACAGATCAAGCAGAATATCAACACCGCCTTCCCCCCTTAAACACAAGAGAAAAACGGATTTGACTTTTCAACTGTCAGTATGGCTTTGAAACTGGCTCAGTAAAAACACTAAATGCGGTCAAAAATGCTTAAATTATTATACATTTCTACAGGAGCCACTTTGAACAGATGCAGTCAAGCAAAAGTAATGATTTAATCAAAAGAAAACATTTGGAATCTCAAAGGCAAAGTGGGAAATAATTTAAAGGCCATTCAAACGTGTAAAACTTTCACAAAACATACATTCGTGGCAAAATTTTACTATGCAATTTCTTATAAAAACAGGTGAAATACACTGTTCCACGATGCGGTTTTTAGTTGTGGAGATAGCTAAGGAGGTTAGGTATCAGGGGGAGTTGAAATTTTGTTTCTATCTTTAAAACTGAGGGACTTAAGAGGTTTTAGTGAGAGGTGTTTTTCGGAAATAAAGACACGAATTTGGACAAGCACTTCAGTTTAGAATCAGAAAGTATGGGTTATGCTTTTACTCAAGACTAGAGCATGCAGGCTAGACAACCAGGTTGGGTCGCAGTAAGCTCTGAGACTGATTCATGACTTCAGTAACAGATCCCCAGCGCCTTCCCCGGCGGAACAAGTCCAAACTCCCGAAGTGGGATTTTTGGATCAGAGTTACACAAATAAAAATGACTATGAAAATGACACTTTAGCAAATAGAATATGATAGCACAAAGATTTTGACACCGTTACTGGATATGAAATTAAGGATAGTTCAGAGATTAGGGTGGAACAAGATAAGGCAAGGTATACAATAGTTGTCTAGCGTCCTGTTGATACTCACAATCCACTGGGATTTAAGATTTCAGGCGTGTCAAGATTCTGGTCAATGGATCGGGTCTAACAGGGAAAGATCAGGCGTGGGACTGGACCAGCTAGGCAGGTCACGGGAACTGCACAGGATCTTCCCTACTTGTTTCTGGATATTTCAGATCAGCATGATGGCGAGTTCATCAGGCAAGCATTATGGTAGCAAGCCAGATAGTTTCAGGATGCTTCCCCACACCACAGCGCTCCACTGGGTTGTAAGGATTAGTTGAGGATTGAGGATAGAGGCCTAGCTGAAAACGGTCCAGCTACTGCTTGGCATCTGGATCTGGAAGGATGTTAAAGGCTGGATGTTAAAGGCTGGATGTTAAAGGCTGGATCAGAGTGCTTCGCTGGAATCAGAAGAGAGTCTGTCCTGTGTTTTCAACTGTCTCCATTTATCCTTTCCAATGACAATGCGAAAATGGGTGTATGGGCCGGCTTAACTAAGCTTGCCCCTGTGAACTGGGATTGGATCAGAGCCTCATCTCCTCCTTTCATCCGAGTGATTGGATCAAGGACAGATGTCAAGTTTTATGGTTTGGTTTTTACAATCCTTAGAGACCTCCCCTAGCCACTAGTATCAAAATCAAATTTTGTCCTAAATACATATTTATACATTTGTAACCTCTATGAAAATCACATAAAAGGATCACATATTTCATGGAGTATCTTTTCGTCAAAATCCCACAGCTGTGAGACCTTGTTTCGCCTTTCTGCAGCATTTTGTCCATGAAAACATTTTCCAAACTTTCTCCAAATGTACACAAATATGCGTGTTAACCATAGGAATGTGTGTGCAAAGTTTAACAATTCTAGCATAAATACAGTTCCCATAAAACCACATATATTGCCATTCCCGTTCAGAATGCTACTCAGTTCCACCACGTTTTGAAATGTAGGGCCAAAAATTAGATTAACAACTCTGCCCTTTTTATATTTTTCACCACTTCTGATAGGGAGGTATAAGTCTTTAAAAAAAAATTCATCACATATTCTTAGCAGCAAATGGTCCACCTTTTGTCAGTCTGTGGAGGCAAGAAGCAGCCCCCACCTTTGGGATTTCCTTCGGCAGGCCTAGTTTACGACCTTTTCACATGTCCATTTCCTGGCCTGGAGAATCGGCCATTGTTCAGTCCCTGGCTGCAGACAAAACTCTATCCTACCCCACACTTATCATATGTCAGTGAGCATCTGCTGAGAGGAATGCCCTCCCCCTTGAGCAGAAACCTGTTTTTCTACCTTTTGCAGGCCCAGCAAGCCAATGTTAAATTTTTAATTTCTTGACTTAAAAATCAGCACAAAACAAACTTGTTGCATCAAATGACAAATTACATTCTTAGCTTTAAACCTGTGGGATCAAAACAGCTGAGATCCGAGTTCCTTTCAGCAACAGTCCTTTTATATTTGCTAATCCGGCAGATCTTTAATTTTAGACAACTTTAAGTTTAATCAGGAAAGCCCATTTGACAGGTGCTGTCACTCACAGGTAGCCTAAGGTGGCTGCACACATTTTTGACAGGAACTGTCATTTACATGCAATCCAGTTTTGCTGAGAAAGGTTTTTGCTCTTAACATTTCAGGACTTTGTAAATTCACAGTGCTTTATTAGATTAATGAATTTCAGTGGCAAGCAAGAAGATTTTGAGTGTTAGAAAGTGTTATATACAGGCGAATTTTGGAGTTATTTGCAAAGCGCTGATTCTCCCTCTGTATTCCATGTTTACTTTGTCATGGAGCCCACTGGCACTTTTTCTGCAGTGTGTGCTCTGTTCCACCCCACATGCACCATGGGGGGCAGGTTGTCATCCATCTTTTTGTGTGTTGAAAAACGTGGTTTTGGAGGTGTTGGCGCGCACAAGTGTTTTTCCGCCATCTTGCTGTTTCTCGCACCATAGATGGAGTGAGGCCGCATAGTATAGCAGAGTGGGTCAATACATCCCACAATTCCATCTAAGTCCATTTAAGTGTGGCGCATGCTAACATTCACATTTCTATCTAGGTGCGACGCAGGCCAATATTCACAGTTCTCTAGGTGTGGCACTAGTTAACATTGGCATGTAAGTTAGTGTTTAATGCAATGCAACATTTATAGTCCAGCCATGAATAGATTTAGGCTGGTGGTCACAAATCTCCAAGTATGCATGGTATACGTCTATGGCAGTCTACGTTATGGTAAGGTAGAGTGGCTCGGGCTTTCTGGAGTAGAGTAATTGCTCTACACCCTACTAATTGCCGCACTTAGTTTTTGTTGGTGTCTGTTGACTGCTGGCTTCATTGGCTTCCCCTGCTGACACCGGCAGACATGTCTTGGAGCCGTCCTTTGCCTTGGGGCCCTTAGCCGCAGGGGCTGCCGGGCAGAGGGCTGCCGGGCAGAGGGCTGCCCAGGGAAGGTCGCGTATGATCGTTGGAGGCACCAATCAGGGATGCTGGGCGGGTTGGGAGGCAAGAGGGAAAAGGATGTGGGGGTTAGGGCTGCAGAAAGGGTGCACACGAGGTGCTGGGGGCTCAAACCGGACCCAAATATTCAATTTAGGAGCCCCAGGAGGGTCGCTCTGCTAATCTCACCTGTTGCCTGGTCCAGAACTAAACTACATCTTATTACCGGGAAGAAATCAAGAATGCCTTTTGGAAATGGCCGATACTTTGGCTAGACTGGTGGGAAGATCCGGCATGCGTCCAGAGGACAGAGCTACCATAGACATAGCTGATTAAAAAGAAAGTAGAGTGCCTTTTAAAAAGTCATATTCAAGGTCCCACATGGCACTGTTCGGTGTGAGGCTGCTGGGGACACAGAGCTAGCAGTACACCAAATTTCAAGAGCCTCCTCGAACAGCGGAGACAGAGCAAAGGTCCTGCGTAAGCTGGTCAGCCCACTGGTTGGCCCAGGGACGCTTCAGAGAAGGCCTACTTGCAGGTTTTGTTGAAGGTGCCGAGAATAGTTGGTCCCACTATTCTAGTGGGTCAAAGCATCTTCACAAACCTTCTAGGACAACCAGATGCAGAGGGGTCCCACGGGACAACAGCGGGCTCGGGGTGCCAAAACTTCCAGCGGTTCCTCGGCTTCCTAGTTTCAGGATACTTGGATCCTATCCTTCGTTCAGTGAGAACTCCAGAGATCAACATTTTATGGGTGGTTTTGGCCTCCTCTTATCAAAAGTTCCCTTTGCGTCAAAATGGAGAGGACCCAATGGGAGATCTGCTCACAAACACACACTCCATACGTGAACCAATCATGGTGGCCCCAGGCATTCACAGCACTCTAGACTCTCTGCCACCCAGGAGGTGTATTGGGGACAGACACCCCAGCCCACATTCTGGAGGCACAAACACAAGGCATGCAGAAGCCCACAAAAGCTTGGCGTTTTGCGGGAAACTGCATGACCAAATAAGGACTGACCCGGGTCGGCTCGACCTGGGGAAGGCAAAGGGGCAAGATGGCCAAAGGACAGGATAAAGAACTACGTGACATGGCCATTTTGGAGCCAGGCCACCTATTTGTGCCAAGCGCAGTTAATGCGGTTTAAATGGCAGGAAAGGGTTGAAATTATATGAAAAGATAAGCTGCCACCAGCCCATGTCCATGACATCTGCACATCTCCCAAAATGTCCAACGAGAGAATCTATGGTCTATGGAAATGACTATGAGACCCAAGTGCACTGTAAGGTACATTGTGCACTTGTTACATGTTGCAGAAAAGTTGCAACATTGGAAAAGGACTAAGGGAAACAAAGTCTCCCAGCATTGACTGTCTTAAGGGCATGTCCGTTTCCCCATAAAAAGTGAGCGAAAGCCCAAAGGAGTGCAGCAGAAGGCTGTGCTCCCCTGGCAAAGTCAGACTAGGGTGTTTAAACAGCAGCAAAAAGTTTTGCGGGTGTACAACTGGAGGGAAAATTACATAAAACATGAAATCTTTCCCAACACTTAGCTAGCCATTTCTCACATCTAGCCTGATTGCCTTGGTAAACCATACATTTTAAGAGTCAATGCATTTACTGTTGTGCCCGCATATCAGGCATTCACTCCCTCTATCCAGGTGTTACTGCATTTACTGTTGTAGATTAACTGTTGTGCCCCCTTATTAGGTCATTCTCCCTCTAGCCAAGTGTCCCAAATCTACTGCATTTACTTTTCAACATTATTGTTGTGACCCCATATTAGGCCTTTCTCCCTCAATCCCCAAATCCAGGCATTATTGCATTTACTGTTGTGCACCCATATTAGGCCTTTTGGCCCTCTATCCAGGTGTCCAGAATCTAGTTTTTACTGCATTTACTGTTATGCGTCACATTAGGTCATTCTCCCTTTATCCAGGAGACCCAAATCTAGGCATTACTTATTTTCTGTTGTGTGTTTACTGTTGTGTGCCATATTGGGCCTTTATCTAGGTGTCCCAAGTATAGGTATTACTGCATCTACTGCTGTACATTTACTGTTTTAACTCCATTTTGGCACCTTTGTTTGGGCCCTCCTCCCTCTATCCCGGTGGTTCAACCCTAGGTGTTACTGCATTCCTGCTGCACCTCACTTTAGGCCTTTGTACATTGACACAGACATCCCTAATCTAAGTGTTACTACTTCTGCTGCTCTGCCCCATTTTAGGTCCAGATATCCCAGAGCTGAGGGTTACTGCATTAGCGGTGCACACCCGTTCTAGACCCCTCTCTTTTCTATCCAGTTGTCGCAAATCTTGGTCCGACTATATCTAAGATAACCACACTGCAATCATCCATATCTAGCATCTTGGCCAAACACACTTGTAAGCAATACCTGGCATTGGTGCTGTGCTCTCAATGTGAGCTTATTTCCCCTTGTCAGGCACCCAAAATCTAGGTGCTACCACTTTCTCTACTCCGCCCTAAATCAGGGACTCTCAATCCCCCTGGTAAGTTTTCCATAGCTAGGTATCAACGCATTTATGATTTCTTGACCACCATTCTAGCACCCTCCCACTTACCAGGCATCCCCATGCTAATTACTACTGCTGCTTCACATTAGCCAAGTTACAGGCGTGCGCCTCTTTAATCATCTTCAACCCAGACACCTTCATCAACCATGGGTTCGGACAACCTAGCTCTCGCACCTAGCACAACACCCCATAACCTAGGTTGTCACTGCGCTGTCGGTAAAGCCCCCACCTTAAACTCCCTCCCCCACTGCACGCAAACCTCCAGGTCTCCAACTCAACAGCTAGCTAGCCACAAAACCCTCTTCCTAAATCATCAACCAAAGGACCCCAAATATAAACAAAAAGGGAGAAAACCACATCTGAGACAGAAAGGAAATACCTGCAAACAACTGAGCCGTGAGCGCATACTACCCCTGTTTCAACAACCACAACCAAAGTACCTCAAAATAAACACTAAAACCAAATCAGAAACACAAATGAAATTATCAATTAACAACCAAATCAAAAGCCTTCCAACTCCTGGTCCAACAACCACAATAACGCAAGCCCACTAAACTAACAGACCCCAAAGAACCACAATATACCATGACACAGAACGGGACCATGCGAGAGAAAACTGGAAGAAAGAATAAATCAAATGGAACTACACCATGGCACCTCACCAATAAACAGACAATGGAACACACCCAGAAGCATGACAGAAAACAGAGCAAACTGTGTTCTAAACCTCTGCCTATAAAAAAAAGCAAACTCCAAGAGAAGGGAAACATCTTTATACATAACACCAGACCTTGTGACTGACCTCCACCCTGAACAATTCACAACCACCAACGGTGCTAGATGTTCCAGCAAGATAAGAGGACCGGAAAAGACCAGAAACACCCAGAAGGAACAGGGAAAACGGCCTCACTCCATATCACCAAACCACCAGGGCACCTACAGCAACAAGATACAAAAGAAACTGGAAGATGTCAGGAGCAACCCAATACAAAACTTATTAGATCTACTCAATGATGAAACAGACCCCACTGAGCACACCGCATATCCTGCGAGCAACAAGGAAAACAGTCAACAAGACCACCATTTGAAGAAACACCGAACAATACACTGCAATCTAATCAACACTAGATCAATGCCCATTGAACAGAGATCGAAAATCTACTCTACAACGGCTGAATAGACATCCTATTCCATCACAGAAACCTGGCTAGACAACAACTACAAGGTCACACTACACATCTGCCTATCTAACTTCAAATGCACACAGGTGAACAGAATAGGAAAAAGAGGACTTGCAACAGCCTACAAAGAACACCTGAAAATAAAAACAGACGACCCTCTACACATCAGAAACTGAATCCCTCGTCCTTCACCCGACTACTAACTCAAAAACAAACATCACATTCATACTCATCTATAGACTGCCAACCTATGACGCAACCTTCATAGACACCTTCATAGAAGCCATCACGAACATAGCCATCAAACACCATCACCTGAAGAGAACGCAAACTCTCACAAATCACGAATCAAGCAACTCGAGACAATGAAACTATGCCAGATGGTAAAAGGAGCGAAACACACAGCAGGACACTCTCGACGCAATCTTCTCCAACAAAAACCTGATCATACTGCGCCACCAATACAAATACTATAGAGCCATCACCTCATCATACCATGTGTGAGCCAACGACCAGCCAAAGCACCCAAACAGTCCAAAAGCTCACCACGATCAGGAAAAGAAACTGGAAGACCATCAAAAGTAATTTAAAAGAACAACTGGAATCCTTGAAACCATCAACCGCAAGCCTAGATGGAACAACCTAATCCAGAAATGGATCACTGATAAAACAGCCTCTACACGGAAAATCCCTTCATCCCTTTACAAAAGGAAGCAGTGGAAAGATGGTTCATACCCCACCTCAGTACAATGAAAAAAACAAACCAGAAACTTGAACTAGAATGGAGGAAAAATGACGACCAGGCCAAAAGAATAACTACCAAAAACAAATTAAAGCATACAAAAAAGGAAATTCTCAAAGCCAAAAAGAAATAGGACAACCGAATCACAATAGCAACCAACACCCAAAAAGAACTATTGAACTTCATAAATGAGATTGGAAACCCACCTGGATGTAACACCACACCAGTACCTTCACAAACCCCATTCAATGACCTTGCAGACCACTTCAAAAATAAAATCACTGCCATACATCAAATCATACATAGTAGACCAATCGACCAGAAAGTGCACCATGCCCCACCGACCATTGAATGACAGAATAAGCTGCAAAGCTTCAAACAATTATCAGTAGAGATATTCATCGAGAGGGTGAACCTTGCCAATATAGCAGGATCAGCAATGGACCGATGCCCACCACACATCTATAAATCAATACTTGCACACGGCATGACACTGGAATCCAACAGAAACCTCTTCAACCAATTGCTCTCAAGAGGGAAGAGTACTGTGGTCCTTCAAAACTGCATACATCAAACCACTCTTCAAGGATACTACATGCGCTGTGGAAGACCTCACCAACTACAGACCGATATCAAATATTCTCTATCCGGAAAAACTGCTAGAAACCTAGGTCTATGAACAAACACTGGAACATGTAGAAACTAACTGTTGGACCAGGCACAAGTCGACTTCAGACCCATGAGCGGGATGGATACAGCACTTCTCTATGTGGGATGACCTTAAGACCAATGCAGACCAACACAAACTCTGCATTGATACTACTTGACCTCTCCGCAGCATTCGACACAGTCAACCACAGCATCCTAATCAGGGGACTGGAAGAAACAGGGATCACCGACATAGCACTGACCTGAATTAAATCATTCCTATCTGAAAGAATAGAAAAAGGTATGAATAAAACCATTAAAAATCAGCACAGCAAGACACCACCTGTAGAGTACCTCAAGGATCCTCCCTATCCCAACTCTTCTCCAACATCTACTTGACCCCACTAATCAACCTCCTCAAAAGGCACGTCCTCACCTGCTACAACTATGCAGATGACACACAAATCTACAAAATCGAAGATGTTCAAGAGGCGAACACAACGCTAGTATACTGTATGAAAGAACTCTACGATTGGATGAACACTAACAACCTCAAACTCAACCCGGGCAATGCAACCAATACATTCAATGGCCAACAGAACTAGGAACAGCACCCATGCCATAGAAAATAGTACAAAAACGTGGAATCCTAATGGACAGTGAGCTAACACGAGAACTGCAAGTAAACGCAATAATCAAAAAATGCTTCTTCCATCTAGACACAATCAAAAAGAACCTACCATTCCTCTCCTTACACACAAAACACTAGCCATCATTTCCCCCATCGTGTCTAGGAAAGACTACAACAGCTTATACCTCAGAATGCCAGTTTATCTGCTGATGAGACTGCAACGAAAACAAAATGCGGAGAGACTCCTCAAACTATCACAAAGCGACCACATCACTCCTGCACTAAAGATGCTACACTGGCTGCAAGCCAAAAAACTAATCACATTCAAAACAATGTGCATAACAGTGCAAATCCACAGGCAAAGCACAAAATTCCTACAAAAGAAAATCACCATTTATCAGCTGGCCAGAACACTCAGATCCAGTAACATCGGCCTGGAACCAAAACAGTACACAAGGAAAAATCCTGGTGGGTCAGCATTCTCCTGCCTACCGGCGAAAACGTGGAACTCCCTCCAGAGAGAAATTCGAAACACGAAGGACCATCTAAAATTCAGACAACTCATAAAAACCTGTCTGTTCAACTCAGAAGCAGACGAAAATGAATGAGCAACACCTAGACCGTTCGAAATGAACAAATACCTCACAAGACGGATGGCTAAAGCACACAAGTGCAGGGAGTTGGAGAGACTTCTTAGTGGGAGGTAGAGCCAGGTCCCCATGGGGGGCCTTAATGGAGTCTAAAGAGGGGGATGGGAGTGTCCTAGATTGAACCACAGACAGAGGGGATAAGAGTTGAAGGAGAGTGGCGACCAAACAGGAAACCACAGGAACCAGGTAGATCAAGAGCACAGGGAAAAGTTCCCTTATTCCCCCACCCCACCCTGGCACGAAAGAAGCAGAGGAAAGAGGTGGTAGGTGAACACCTGTATAGGACAAGGGGCAAAACGGGTGTAGAAATAAATTCAGCAGGATACTGGGTGGAGGGAGCAGGAGGAACAGTCTCTAAATAGCTCTGCAGACAACCCACAACCCTACACAGAATAAAGGAGGGAGGTCCTCCCTCCCCCTTGAGCACCACAATATATGACACTAGCAGGGACACGTATCACAGATGGCCATAGCGTAGGAGGTATGACAGAGCGCCACCATTAACCAAACCCACTAATAATCACATCCCTCTGCTTACACCTCTCAAATTCTAAACATAACTATGCCTATACTCCACAGAAAACCGTACACATCACTACATCGCAACAATAAAACAAACCGCACATAGCCTCGCACAACTGCACACGACAGCCACCGACTGAAAAAATCACACCCACACTCAGCGAACAGTGTAAATCAAACTGAAGCTGCCAACAGCACATCACAGCTCTCTGGAGCCTTTTCCTGCAAAGTCCTATTAACCTATCCTACCCCCTTGCTTTTCAGATCCACTAGAGCGCCAGGGGACCACTGGTGATGTGTGCGTTATAAATATCTTTTAACATAACACTACCAGTCAGGGTCCTCACGTTTTGGCTAAAAACAGCCCCTAGTCGCTTCAAGCTGCTGAAGCACCTAGTGGTATTCCTGCACCAGGAGGGAATACAAGTATACCATTACTTAGACCACTGGCTAAAGGAAGACTTTCCTTAAACAACTGCAGTGTGTGCCAGGCACTCATCAAGTCGGGTTTCTGATAGATATCACGAAGTCCAAGCTGAGCCCGTCACAATCCCTGCATTTCATCAGGGTGCAGTTCTGTCCAAAAGGTGGGGAAAGACGTTTACCTCTGGACAGTGTGTACAGGCGGAGGCTGTTGCAGCTCAATATTTTCTGCAAAAACATGTCAATCATATGGAATCTCCAATCTACATGGGCACATGGCTTGTGTGTATTTGCAGTCACATGGGCAAAACAGCATTGGAGACTATACTGCAACATCTTTCTTTCTGGTGGTCTTCCAACTACTGCACAAATGCCCAGTAGTAGTGAAAACATAGTAGCACGGCCATGTGCTACATAAACCATCAGGGTGGTACTAGAACCCATTGCACTGTGGAATCATGCATTGACAATCAGCCACTGGGCTGAAGCTCATGTACACTCTCCCCCCCCCCCTGTAGGCCATCCATATGAGGGGTGGGCAATGTGAAGACAGAAAAACTCAGTAGGGGTTTTCCCATCTCTGGGGAGTTGTCCCTTTGGCAGTCAGTATTCAGGGAAATCTGCAGGAGATTCTCAACCATCAGCTTCTTTCCCCTAGCAATGGATAGGTGCAGTTCTTGGTATCCAGCTCGTGGGCTGGCCGTGATGCTCTGTTGATCAAATGGCCGAAGACCCGGGAATATACCTTACCTCCAGTTCCAATAATGCCACAGGTGGTCAGGAAGCTAAGGGAGAGTCCAGTCACGGCTATAATGGTGGTTCATCTCTGGCTTAGGGGGGACTGGTTCTCATGGTTGAACTACAGTTGGAACCGATGTAATAAAGATGCATGTTCAACACTGTATGTAACAACGCACTGAGCTGCGAGAATAGCACTGTAAAAGGGGAGGGGCTCTTTCCCATATCTGTGAAATAAAATCCTTAATAAAATGAATCCATAAATACAGGAGCACGTGCAAGTATAACCAAAATTAGTGGTAGTATGAAAACGCAGTAGCTCAGCCTTAGAAGCTTGCTTTTGCTCTAAACGTGTGTTAGCGTTTTATGTGCGGCATAGGCTGCTGTGGTGGGGTGCGTTAGTGCAGAGTCTGCAATCCCAGGTCAGCGCTGTCAGAAGAACACACTGGTTGTTCTTTTTCTTAGTCACAGATTAGAGCTCACATGTTTCGCCAACGAAAAAGTAATACATGACCATTTTGTAATTCAGTCATTTACGAAATAGAATTTTCTAATGGCAACAAAAAGGACCACAGCGGTATCAAATTGCCCCTAGGTCATCCTTCCCTGGGAAACTGGTTAGTGTGTTCCTGATCTACAACAATTATATGGAAGTATGTCTGTGTTTAAAGGCTCTGATGGTGTCATGGAGGAGGGCCATTCTCATGGGAATCAGGATGAGGAGACCAAGGCAATTGAATAAAGTTCTGCTGGTCAACTGAAATGTTTCAATGACTTAACTCTGTCTTGAGGGAATGTGGGGTGGACTGATGTCACAGGGTGCAAATGAGGCCAGTGTGGGAAGATCTGTGGACCCAATCATTCATCACAGTATGCTTGTGTACAAGGTTTATCAGTGAAAAGTCAAATAAGATTTGTGTGGGAAGAATTTTTCTTGTAGCACTATTAGGAATAATTAATTGCTTGTATTGAATAAAAGCTCCAACCTTACGGACGTTTCTTTGACAGAGCCTTTTCATGCAGTTCTGTTCCGCAATCTGTATGAATTTGCTGTCCCAGCTGCGTCTGGGGCCCTGAATAAAACTGCATTACTTTTTGCACAGCCGAATACTCAGTTTTGACTACTTTTGTAATTTTTTGGTGAGTTCTACAAGGCTACCCCGAGCACCCCCCCCCCCCGATACATTTTTGGAGGCCCCAGTGAGATCTCTTTGCCATTCGACTGAGGCATGGATAATCCAGCCGTACTCCGGGAGGAGTGCGGGACACTGCCCACTGGCCAGTACCAAAAGCTTGAGTGAGGAGAGGGCCGTGGATGCGACTTCCCAAAGGTATGCCTGCTCCGCCGCTGCCTTCACTCCGTCTGAAGTGCAGGCCTTCAAAGGGAGACTGAGGTCGAGAAAAGTGAGGAATCTCTGAGTGTACCCTTGCATGACAGGCAATCGGGGCAGGAGGTACTCTTTATGATGTATAGGACGCACCCTCATTAGTGAACAGGGCGATTAGATGTCTGCCATTTCAATGGGGAGCAGGTGGATGGTGGCACATGTATGCTAGAGCAGAGGGTTGCGTAGTAAGTGACAGACCTGGTTAGACCAGAGTTGCGGGCAGTGCAGTTTCGTCATTTTGTCTTTGGGAATAAATGTGTTTGGGGTATATGCGCGTGTTTGTGAGTAGCAGCAGTTTGTTTTCTAGTATTGTGGAAAGTGTGTTTGTTTTATGTGGCTGTGGAAAAAATGAAGAGCCAGAACCAAAATTATTTGTAAATAACACGAAGCTGCGCAGCTCGAGTAACTGCAGCTACATACAAAGGAGCAAAATCTCCAAGACAGGACATTCTCTGGCTTTGGAAATGGTACGAAGAAAAGGAAAAAGGTAAAGAGGAGGTGGAGCAGGGAAGTGCACCACCCCCCATGCTATATGATATACCCGTTATTAAAACCGGCTGCACAGTATATGAATCCTAAACAAGTGTCTCAAGACTAAGGAAGGAACACAAAAAGAAGGAAGAGGGTGTCGCAAGCATGATCAGCAAGGACTAGAAAGGGAAGAGGAAATATTTTAATGACAAAGCATGCAGCAGTACCTCGACTGTTTTCAAGGAGGCAGAAAAAGCAATGGCAAGAGAAATAGAGGAGAAAGGAAAGGAACAGGAGAAGGGAGCCAATGAACAAGGGTGGACAGCAGGATGCATAAAGTTTAAAATAGACAAGTGGGGACAGGACTCAGACCATAGTGGAACTGATACAGCATACGATGGGCAGACCATATCGGACTGGGACGACAGCGGTCACAGCGATGATGGGAATGACGACAGAGACAGTCTGGCAGGCAGGAGAAGAGATGAGAGAAGAGTAGGAAAGAGAAGAATCACTGGGTGACTGGGGAAATAGGCTACGGAGGAGGAAAACCAGCATAGCGGTAGCTATGAGACCACAATGTGGCAATAAACACAGATGCCCCTTTTACATAAGAGGGGCGAGGTTCATTACATACCATGGCAGACAACGGACAGAGAATATTTACTTTACAGTTTACCTTCGCTGATAGCAGGGGTGAGCAAGTGAATTTATGTTTTTGAAAAAGAAACAGGAATCCCATTGGTCATAGGAGACATAAAAGGTTTATTGGTAGTGTTGGTCAGGGAGAGAAGTGACAAAATATGGCAACAGACTGAATACTCTGGGGTAATGTTAAGCTCCAATATACACAATGGAGCACCCTTCAACAACTATCTAGCACGTTTGGAAGGCTCAAAGGGAGCTGTATATCGAGCTGTATCCAGATAGGTCAGACATGGGTTACATATTAGCTCGCAAAATGAAGCCTGATGAGGATCCCACAGAATACATATGTTCCATACAAGAATTGTGGATGCAGGAAAATAAACATTCATGGGACAAGAGAATACCTTTGTTCTACCATAGTCTAGTGAGGGGGTTCCTGCAGAAGTGCAGTTCGCTTTAGAAAAGATAGTCAGAATCGAGGCAAAGGGGTGGCCCAAGATACAGACAACAATTGTACATTATTGCAAAAGAAAACAGAAGGATAAGGAGACAGTCAATAATGCAACCAAAGCGGAAAACAAATTGGCCCAGAAAAAAATGGGTGAAAATACACATGAAGGGAGCAGCTCACAGGGCCAGTAGTAGTTTCACAAGTTCAGCAAGGGGGCTTCTATTGGCTACGGCAATTCTGCCAGGAGGCTACACTCCGGTTGCACCCAACCAGCAGTGGGAAACGGTACAGATGCAGCAGCAACCCGCATTCATATACGTGCAGCAGCCAGGGGTCATGCAGGCAGGAGATCAGATAGGGAGAGGATACTACGCATGCGGAAGGGGAACGACTCCACGTTTGAGTACAGTGCTTTGCATGTGGGAATTTGACATTTTGCATGAACATGCCCGCTCATTGCATAGGCAGGGCAGCCACAACAGACATACATGCAGTAGGCTCCACAGCAGGTGCAAGTAATGCCACAGCAACAGCAATTGCAGATACAGCCCCCACAAACCGGGTTATGCTACCCAGGGTCAAGTGCAGGTACAAAGTGGGGAAACGGCAGGGCCTCAAAGTACAGTGTACATACTCCAGGCACCGGTACAGACACCGATCCCAGAAGGGGTAACAATATTGGGACAGAATACTGTGCACCAATACACAGGCGTGACAATAGTGGGTGGCCCATTTATGTCATCCGCAAACACCATTTCCCCAATAGAGGTGCCCACGGAGAGTGCGAGTGTCTCCAGTTCTAGTCGTAACTGAAGACCCCCAGGATGAACCATAGGTAGCAGTTCAGACAGGAAAATCCCCTCTGTCCTGTCTTATAGATAGTGGCGCAACTAGATCATGCATCAACGAAAAAGGATTTCCATCATCTAATAAAAGTTTGGACACAAGGCTTTTCATGGACAATTTCTTAAGTTCCTCTGACAAAAGATGTACCTTGACAATAGGAATGCAGCATATTGTAGCACCTTTGCTGTATTCAAAAGAGACTGTCAACATTCTAGGGAGGGACCTACTCAGCAAACTGAACGCTACATTTTCAGAGACAGGGATGGTGTGCTCCACACCCGGGATGTATCCAGCTCAGCTGGCAGTACTGATTCAGGCATACTACGCAGACTGCATAATGAGAGGGATACCCACACACAGAGGTGTTTGTGTACAAGGTACACGTGTTGTTGGGATGATTAACAGGGATTGAAGGAAGGTGTTCCGGGTATCCAACACATTTTGGTTCAGGCCTCACTGTCCCCTCAGTTAGCTCAGGCAGCACACTCTACTGTACTTTGAGGAAGTAGTGGTACAAAAAGACATACTAGTTGCCACTAATGAGAAAATGGAATGGCGCTCAATATTACGGCGGTCAATATTATGACCCATTGCCTGTGCACTGGCTGCAGCCCCTATAACATGAGGTGCGTCTCTGCCAGCTTGTCTACAATGCATCCATCTGATCCGACCAGGTAGCCCTGCGCTGCCCGATTACTAACTTACCTGATTTGACCGATTGCGGGTGTGCTCGCTGCAGCCCCTGTAACATGAGGTGTCTGTCTGCCATGCTGGCCTACCCGCAATGCAATTTTGTAGCACTGCTCACTGTAACCATTGTAACCACACTTGTAACCATTGTTCATTAGCACATTCTGTAACCATTTTCTTAAGTACAAGACCCTAGAAGCCTCCGGGCTTGGTGCGCTATATAAGTGTCAAAATAAAATAAATGTATTGACCCCACACTGACATTGACAGAAGTGTGATGCTGGAAATGCATCGGAGGGATAGTGCCTCCGTATCCTTGTCCTTTACTGCTTTTTATCGTGTTCTGTCGTGTTTTCCGCGCAGGAGTTCATGTGGGACTCCTGGCGGTGCAGCTCTTTTGTCTTTGGTGAATGGACCCATGGGCTATCCTTATGGCACCCATGGGTGGGGGTACAACCCTGTGCCCTTAGTGTATGTTTCTGGGCACCTGCGTGTGGCCACCAGAGCAGGGTACGGGCTGGTGGCAGCTCCATGCTGAAATGACTGATGCCCTGAGCCTCCTCCATTTTGGGATGCCCAGGCCGTCATTGGAATCGGTAGATTCCCGATGGAGACAAAATGGTCCCCGTGGCCTCGTGCCTTCCATCACCTGTTAACTTGATCTTCCCGAAGTTCTGGGAAGTCACAACTCTGTCCCTTCCCCCTGACTGGTGGAAGTTCCATATATGGTAGTGTGGGGAAGCGCCGAACAGACTGGCTGGAGCCTTCCCAACGACCGTATGTTGTGGGTACACCTGTGGGTTGGACCTGGGTGAATGGAGTGTGTGACGAATATGCACTTCTTGTTGTGGATGTCTGGTATCTAGTGTTTGACACAATGACTGAGACAGCCCTGCCCAAAACTGGTGTGAATGCAGTGTGTAGCGATGAATGGCGTGGTACTTGTCTGAATCCACATTCTGTGTTGCGAGTGTCTGGATGGAGAAGAATGGCCTGAATGCACGGTGCGCCTGATGAATCCCCTTCGTAGTGACTGGATGCTCGAGTGTGACCCAGCGGAATGAATGGGAGATCAACAGTATATCTGGGGACCTCTCACTGCTAGGAATCGTGTTCAGAGCTGAGGTCCAAACTACAAAGAGTAACTGGAGTGAAACTGAGGCTTGACCTTGAAGCCCTGTTAAAGAATTGCTGTTGCTCTCCAATCGGAAAGCTGCGGTGTCTCCAAGGACTGACCAGAGATTACCTGGTAAGGTGCCCTCTTCCCGAGCTACAAGGGACCATCGTGCACCAGCTAATCTTTACCAAAGCTCCCTGGTAGACAGACCTTCGACAGGCTGCCGACCCGAGACCGGGACTGCAGCGGAATCCCAAGGAGAAGCGCCCGGACTGTTGTCCGCCACTGTCGACGGAGCCACTGTGCTCCTGTTTGCCTAAGAACTCTTGATCCAAGGACGCTCTCGTCCACATCATCGCCGCTGTATCCCGCTGGAGAAGGCCAGACTGTCGAAGAGTATCCACCGGTGGGTTTCCCGCCACCCAAAGACCACAGAGATGCCGACGACTCAGCGCCCTTGCTGGGCCACAGTTCTTCAAACTTTTTGCGGTCCAGAGCTATCAACATCGAGGTGCCCCGCACGCCTCTTCCTGGCAGGACATTTACACTTCCCAGTCAACGAGCACCGCTAGGAAAGAAGCTGCCACTTCACGTAGCTCACCCTGTTCTCCGTCAGACGTTCGACGACCCGTGACTCCTGCCTTAAAGGGAGGACACTCAAGAAGGGCCGTCGATACCCCAACGAGGACCGCTACAACGCCAGGTACTTTGGGGTTGCAGAACTATTGGAAAATCGTTGGTGAACAATATATGGACTGGGCTTCTGTTATCTTTTACTCTACAGGTTGCCCAGGTTGGGGGGGGGGAGGATCTGCACACAGGACTGTCTCGGTAGGGGCCAGTATTCTGCCAATTGTCTTAACCAACTGCTTTCCTCTTACCTCTATTGCTGGTTGCCTTTACGACTTTATGTGTGTGCCATTTAACCGTACAGTTGATGAACTTTAAAGAGATCTAATAGTAACTGTGGTATCACGTAGAATTGTATATTTGCCATTATAGATAAGTGTGATATTGTATATAACCTTGAATATTAATTATATAAATACTGTTTTAACCAATACATTGTGCGGACATTCCTTTGTGGGTGCTTGGGGACTACACTGTACTTAAGAACCAGCTCGCCATCACCTCTTGAGAAGCTAGGCCTTGATTGCTCGATCACGTACCAATATTGAGAATCTTGGCAGGAGTCCTCTGTGCCTCTCCTCTACCAGATAGAGAACGTAAGTACAGCCCCCCCCCCCCACCGCTTCCAGCGTTCTTCACGGTAAGGGACAGAGCTGTTTGGAACAAAAGACATTGAAGGAGAGGTAGTTGAAAGTACTCACTCCCCACAATACCAATAAAACTCAGAATAAAGGACACATCCCAGTAGGGAATGAGACCACGAGAGTTGATTGCGAGGTTGTCAAAGATTTATATGATATTTAGTATCCAGAGAACTATGCTGCCTCGAGAGCACTCTGGCAAACAATACAGATACAATATGTTTTAAAGGGTTATAGCGTCATCAGGGATGAGTTCTATACAGACTACAAGTTACAGTTTCATTGGTTAGAAAGGAGGTGCACATATAGTTCTCTATGGGCCGGCGCCACAGGATTGGCCGATGACTGGGGGGGGGGGGGTTGGACATCACGTGATTCAGCTGGGCCGGTCCGTGCGAGGTGAAGGTTAGGCCAGGTCGGAGAGACGGCTGGACCTCAATAGCTAATCTATACACTTATTCTAGACAAGCAAATAAACCATGAGCATCAATATACCTTTGAATAAATCTTAGAGGCCTATAAACTGTACATACATAATGGCATTGTCTTACATTGGGTCCTTCATAAGGTGAAGGGTGTGGTGGTCTTGCTTTCTGCGATAACCTGGGGACTGGACTGGCACAGGGCGAGGAGTGGAGTGGCACGTGTTAGTGTAGGGCAGGATATACTGTGACAGGGGTCTGGGTTTATTTGGGGCAGTCTGGGGTGGTCAGCACAGTGGGGGCACTTCTGGTACATCAAAAGAATACCTTAGGAGGGCACAGGGTTACACAAGCAGTCATTTTCCAACAGCAAGGGTGAGGGGTGCAACCGCGGGTTTGTGGAAATGAGGTACAAGTCATGGTTCAGACCGGTTTACACACAGGACAGTGATCTCAGAGGAAGACTGATAAAATACATTGTTTTAATTGTAGCAGTTCGCTTCAGCGCATCCGTGAGAAAGGGACGACACGTGGAAAAGGTGGGGGCGGTTGGTGCTAGCTGTGCGCGGCGCTGCTGAGGGGAGAGGCGACTTCGTAGTGTCGAATTGCTGCCTAGTCCACAGATGGAGCCATGGGCACACAAAATGGAACCCAAGTGTATCTTGCAAAAGCTCCACCTCTGCTTCTGAGGAGGCCTTACTCTTGGCAACAGAAAGGCGATTGAGGCGTCCCCCACTAGTGCAAGAGCAAACGGTTAATTTCGTGTAGAATGTATGGGGGGCTAATTCGCCCCTTCCTTACATAGTAAGGAAACCGAGTTCACCTTGCCCAGTACACAACAGGAAGGGCAGTGCCCCCAGATAAAACAGAAAGCACAATATTTGCAGGAAGATTTGGATAAGGGGCCAAAGAATTTGTGGACAACAGTACCCTATAATTGCCACGAGAAACAGTACCCACTTTCTAGAGACGCAGATGGGTGCATATACGAGACACTGCATGCCCTATGGCAGCAAGGCATAATTAAGGTGAGCTCATCACCTTGGCAACACAGCTATCTGAGTAAGAAAGCAAAGGCAGGGGCGTGGCGTTTTATAAAGGATTTACACCCTCCGAATGACATTGAGGCAGAGTATCCATTGGTTCACAGCCCTGTGACAATTTTTTGCAACTTTCTCATGGAGGCATCTATTTTACAGTGGTTGACTTAACTCCTTAAGTGCCAGGCTATAATGCAAGTCCATGCAAAAAAGGACAAGCATACTTTGGAACGCCTTTTTCTCCATTGCACTACACCCAGACGCCAGGTATCTCACCACCTTTATGTATTGTGAGGCGCAGATCGAACATACTAGAATGCCTATGGGGTATTGCGAAGGGCCTAGCATCTTAACACGAGTATATTTGAGCAATGTTCAGGTTGCTAGCACAGTAATACAGAACATTGATGACTTATTGGTGTGCAGCAAGACAGAAGAGGAGTGTAGACCGACAGACACTACTGACTTTACTAGCAGACAAAGGAAACAAAGTGGACACAGCAGTTTTAATACTGTCAGAAGGAGGTGGTGTACTTGGGTCAGATTGTGTCAGCAGATAGGAGAAAAATAACACCAGAAAGAATAGAGGCCATACACAAGACTCCACGACCAAAACAGTAAAAGATGCCGCCATTTTGGGAATTGTGCAACTATTGCAGAGCATGGGTCATTTATTTATCCACATAGACCAAGCCATTGTTTCAAGCACTAAAAGGAAGCACAGAAAAACAAACATTAAATGGACAGCTGAGATGGCCAAATGAGTTGATGAGCTAAAACATGAGTTAGCAAAAGCATCAGTGTTAGCAACTCCCAATTACAAAGAAAGGTTTCACCTGTTTTCACATTCGGATGGAAACGTGATGACAGCAGTACGGATGCATAAAAAGGGACAGGGAAACAAGCCACTTGCATATTACAATGGGTTACTGGATGCAGGGACACTTCCGACGTGAGCAGGCACTTGGCTGAATTCGCTATGGAGTAGGCTTCCACAAT
Source organism: Ambystoma mexicanum (assembly GCF_040938575.1). Classification (NCBI taxonomy): domain Eukaryota; kingdom Metazoa; phylum Chordata; class Amphibia; order Caudata; family Ambystomatidae; genus Ambystoma; species Ambystoma mexicanum. The sequence continues at coordinate 710,759,686 of NC_090935.1, read as the reverse complement.
ACCCATGGGGGTGTCCAGTACTTTTGTATGTGGAACATGCATTATTTGCCATACTGGAGAAAACAAAATCGACACAGACAACTCAGAGATCTTCAGGATGTGAGGTAATCCTAACCAACCCAGCAATAGAAGTGGTGAGATTCAGACAATAAACCCAGCAGAGTTAATTGCACAGAAAGTAGAGAGATTATATACATGACTGTGTAGCATGCATCAACATGAGAGAAGGTAATCCCCTAGTTATGGAAGTAGTAATAGAAGGGAGGGGGCATGATTTTCATTGAAGTGAGTTCCAGCATTGACCAGACCATGGGGATGTTAGGCAGAATCATATGCAGTACCCTTTGGGAACACCACACAATTAAACCTACAAGTGTTAAGCACAAATTCACCTTTGGTACCAGCCTGTACTACACAGTAAAATGGTAGCGATGGCTGAGCAGCCAGACTTCTCTCAACTGTAAAGTGAGCAGTATCAATAGTTACACAAAGGACAGCAATGACTATGGTTCAAACAAAAACTGACTCAGGTTCCTGAGTAAAAGAATATACATTTACACATCAGTTGTAAAACAATTCACTAGGTAAAGCATCGGAAAAATCACTCTTAATATACTACACAACTCCCAATCAATTCTGGACAAATTAGGCTCAAAATGGAGTGAGCAAAATGGCACTCCAGCAATTTAGAAGGGCGGGAAAGAGGTTATACAAAATTGAGCAGCACCAACAAATAAGTAGTCAGGGCAATCTAGAAAAGGCTTGCAACAATGAGAATTCAAATCAATAGGCCTGGGCCAATGTTAATGGTTCAGCGTCTTTGCAAAGGATCACACAGTTCAGAGTAGTTCCCGGTTAAGTCTTTGCCAAGAGTTCGAAACGAAGTTGGTCGAAGGAAAGGTTATTTAAAAAAGAGTAGAGAAGGACAAGCCCTCAGAGTGGCGAACACGTTCCCTGCGGTCGGAGGGAACAAACAACCGGGTTAGAACAGTACCTTAAATGAAGAAGGCTGTAGCTGAGGCAGACGTTCCTGGCAGATCCTGGCTCACGGTTCCTGAAGCGACTGGACTGACACAAAGTAGGAAGACTGGAGGGTCCTGAACTGCCCAGGGAAGAAACCAGCAGCAGAGAAAAGCAACGGATAAAAGGTGTGCTCCCTAAAACCCAAACAGGGTCCGGTCCTCCTGGCTATCCGGTTTACTGCAGCTGTGCACAGCAATCGACCAGGGGAGGGAGGCCTTGCTTGGTGTTTGGCGAACTGGTTGGTCCCACCAGCTCAAGGGAAGAAGATTCCTTGCAGATCTTCTGTCGTCGTGGAGATTCAGACCTGCAGCAGGTCTTCACCGGGAGGTTCAGTCGTGGTAGTGGTCCTCTTCTTTCACCTTCTCTTCGGTTCTCTCGATCCAGTGGCGACTGCCTTCCAAGCCCCAGAGACCTGCTTTTTATGCAGTTTTCCCCCATTCACACAGCCTGGCTGTCAATCACAGCAGGGTGGCTGCCCTGGTGGGACAGTCACCACAGCCAATCATACAGAGTGACCCATGGGTCTCCAAGGAGACCCTGTGCAGGGAGTCTCAAACCCCTCCCTCACATCCTGTTCCCCTCAGACATTCAGGTGACTAAGGAGGGCTTCTGTGCAGAAGCCGGCCAAAGGACGGCAAATAAAGGAACCAAACCTGGTTTGGCGCACAGAGTAAACCACGAGAAAGACCTTTACAAAAAGAAATGGCAAATAAACCCAGCCGGAACCAAATAAAAGTAAATGGGGTCCAGTGGATTTACGTACAAGGCTACTAACTTAGCCTAAAACAGTACCATGGCTATTTACATAGACCGCAGTAGGAAATATAGGGTACATACCACTGCCACCAGCCAAATCTTAACGAAAGATTTCCATGAGAACAGATGAAAAGGGATAACTATGAACCTTTTTCAGTACTCTATAGAAAGTAGTTTGTACTGGGTCTGTGAATTTAAAAAGACTAATAAAGTCAATGGCAACTTTACATGTTCTGAGAGACAGTAGTCAGTAAGTGAGAAGTCTGAAAAAGATAACCCTGTGTCACTGCACTAAGGGTGCTGTGTAACAGTAAAAAGATGCCGCCTACGGAGTAGGTGAAGCTCCACAGTCAATGAACACAAAAATGTTAACACAGTAAAACACATGCAAGAGTGGGAAAAAAGGCTCACAATCTTACCAGGTGAAAAGATAAATCCTAGAAATCCAACAAAGCTGCTGAGGGACTCAGTAGGTAAGGGAAATTAGCCATTCTGGAGAATTATCCCCAACATGGGCAAAATCATTCATAGTGCGCAGTGGTGGGGTATGGACGAGGAGTACACAAAAGGAAGGATTTGATTGTGTACACAGACACGATTACCAAAACTTACTCTGCACGAGTGGCACAACTAGTGGCCTTGAATAAAGCACTAAACAGGTCAGAAGGCCAAGCAGTGAACATCTTCTCTGATTCCACCTAGGTTACCTCTACAGTGCACTCAGGACCAGCAAGATGGGAAAGGAGAGGGTTGAAAAGAAGTGATGGCATGCAGCATCACTGAGTGAATTGCTAGAGATGTTACCTCTGCCAGTAGAATTAGTATTAATAAAATGCAAAGCGCATACAGGAGGGCAAGTATTGATCACACTAGGACCGTAAGGGCAGAGAAAGCAGCAAAAGAAACAGCATATATGCCAGAAGGACCACATATGCTGTTCCCTGGAAAGGATACCCCTAATAGCAATACTGAAAGTGAGCAAAGAGAAAATGCATTGAAATAAAGTATCAATGCAATCTCAATTTTGCAGATAATGGAGTTCCAGGGAGAAGCATCAGATGAGAATGAGCTGTGGATAAAGACACGATGTTCTCTATCCCCAACTGATTTGGTTTGACGACATGATAGCACAGGAAAGGTAGTCATGCCAAAGAAATTGTTCGAATTGGAACAGCTTCACTATCCAACCCACGTATCAAAAGAGCATGTGGCTGCATGGATAAGTGAAGACTGGTTTGTGCCAAATCTGTATGAGTGCGTTTCTGAATATTGAGTAAATGCACGATATGCCAGATGCTTCTGCCAGGTCACACATTGAGAGTTGAAAAAGGAACATGGTCATGACCAGAAGGCCCCTTTTATGCAAGGGAGATGTACTTCTTTAAGAACATGCTTGTAGTTCTGTCCATTCTCACATTGGCTTGGGGCAGCTACCTGTGCCCACAATGATGCCTGATCTACAGCTACATTTCTGGTGAGGCATGTGTTCCCGTTGTGGGGAATTCCAGATTAAATGTGTTCTGATAATGGGCAGCACTTTGCCAACGATTTGATAAAGGAAATAACACTGCTGGGGAGAAAAGCAGAATCTATGGTTTACCATCCTCAAACAAACTGTTTGGTGGAGAAGATGAATGGACTGCTGAAAATGCAATTGGCTAAGCTTATGCAAACGCTTGAAAAATCATGGGTGCGCTGCTAACCTCTTGCTTTGTTTGCACTAAGAAATATGCCTGGGGGAGATAATCACTTGACTACCCATGAGATTGTTACAGGGCGGAGAATGCATGCGTCACTTCCACCGCTGCCTACACTCTCAGGCGCTCACTTCCTCTGCTATTCTGGGGTTAGGGGGAGGAATTTGACATATCTTAAAGAATTTACCAAGCCCCTAAACGTTATCTCCTTGCAGAGACGACCTAAAAACCTATCTGGACAATCCAGTGATCCAAATGAACATTTTCCGGGTGGCCGTGTCCTTGTACGGAACCACGCAAGGAAGTGGAAAGAGGGGGTCACTGGTCCATATACACCAGCCACAGTAAAGATTGAGTGACAGCGCAGAAGGGTACACATCGCCAATGTCTGTAAAGACAAGAGCACCGTCTACCAAAACACAACATGAGTATAACAGACATTTCTTTTCAGTAGAATTTATAGAAAGCCAGCAAAAGAGGATATCGAAGGTTATAATGCAAAAGAAAAAACTCTGCGTTCGTGCTTTTGTTTTTAAGGGAAAAAACAATTAAATGCAAAAAGGATAATGAGAAAGAAAAGTGATGGGGAAAGCTCTCACCATGGCACTGATGAAGAGCATAACAGGCAATATATGGTATGATGAAATGATGCATGTGGGGGAGAATAAGTGGCACATATTAGGTGTGCCCTCATTCTACATGTAGTGGGAATGTAGAAACTTTTTCCTTCTCCAAGCTGTGTCCTATGAGGAGGCAGGATGCCTAATCGCCATGGGTATTACCCAGCAACACCACTTCCACCCCCGCAGGGTGCGACAGCCCAGATCTCACACCATCCAATACAATGGGGGTATCGAAGTTGAGGCGGGGGATTACAGAATCTAAGGCTTTCAGTCCAGGTAGCAGAAGTGGGCCAAAAGGCCTGGCTGTCCTCTAACAGTTAAGTATATGACTGCCTTTGGGCACATTTTATGGTGTGACAATGCCAGCACTTTCGTGTAGGATCCCAGGGAGTCTACAGTTTCTGCATGATGGGGCTTTGGAGGAGAGCACAATAGGCTGCCATCCAGCCATTTATAGAGCAGCTTTTCCCCTGCAGGGATTGAAGGATTGGTAGAAACACTAAGATTATCGAGCTGTCTCGGCCTATGGCTTTTTCTTGTGATCTGCCCTTAGCATGCTGTAGCAGCAAAACTAAAACATAATTGGAACCACTGGATGCTATGTAAACATTGCACTCTGATGAGTAAGATCTGCGAGATAAATTGGCCTGCCCAAGGCCCCTTCCAAGTTTCACTGGTCTCAAGAAATAGTGGTACCATTTTTCTGTCAAGATCCTCGCTCTCCTCAGGAAGAGGCATGGCACTGCCTTGTGTTCAAAAGATCAGCCTTAGAATACATATCTTGATCACCCCAGGTCCATTCGGAAGACTGATGACTTGCTAATGACAAGGGATGTAGACACAAAGCTTCCACAATTACCACTGGATAAGGACTCATTTGGATAGACTACAAACACAGCAGCACCCCAGGGTTCCCATCCAAGGGATATCCACCAGAGGGGTGGGCACCATTTGGCTAATGTGCAGGGTGCACCTCTGCAGGTTATCTGTAGGGCAGTCAAAATTCATTCATCACTACCTGTAGAATGCAGAGGGTCTCCTGTAAACTTCCTTTGGGGTGGGAGTGTTGTAATCTGGGACTTGTTGAAAGCAATTTATACTCGATTATGTCTGCACAAGAAACAGGATATGGGTGACTGAGTATTAAATCTAGAGTGGTTCTTGTTGCCATTGGCCCCTTTCTTGTGGCATTGGTATATCTCAAAGGCAAGTACTAGGAAGAGTGACAGGGAGGTAATGTTTGGATTATTTACAGGTAACCATCATTACACCTGGTCCTACTCTTCCTCATTACAGTAGGGACATAAAACCTCTACCACCCTAAATAGGCGAAGTTCCCCCATGACAGGACTATATTAATTGAAGTCTCATGGGTAAGGGTTTAGGAGCTTGATAAGGGTTCCAGAAGTAGGCAGAGCCTATCTAAAACAAGTATTGGGGAAAGCACGATTGTAAGTAATGATTACAGGAAATCAATCCAAACAGTAACAAATAATGTGTTTAAGAGGGAAGTGCCAATTCCAGCAAAGCTCTAAAAGAGTGGTCATTATGAGTTGTAAATGAAAAACTTATTTTAATGATTTCGCCGCACTAGAAAAATGTTTATCTTCTTGGGCTGTTGAAATGATTTCTGCAAATTATATTAAAGTGAATATAAACACACGGTAACACCGATTTTCATTTGCTTCCCAAGTCCTAGGAACTGCAAGTAATCTGTGGTGGAACAAGTAGCTGCACGAGCAGTAAATGGTCGTGGGCAGGTTATGGTTTTCTAGACTGCAAATGTGTACTTTACTGAAAGAAGGTATCTCCAATAAAAGTTCACTGAATGTCATTTCAGAAAAACTATAAAATCACATTGACTAGTTTTTCTCCCGAGTGTTCATTTTTATTAATGTAATATGCCAACAAACCTACATTGCCGAAAGGGGAGGTCCTTGCCCTTTGCCAGTGTGTGGCCTTTGGCCATGCTCTAGGATTCCTCAATAAAGTGCCAATGAGCCTAGAAGGTATGTTCTGGGGCATACCCAGTGGCCCCTTTGCCAAAAGGCATGATCCAGGAACCTCGAACAAACCAAAAAGCTTGGAAAAACACGTCTGGATATGCCACCTCCTAGTTAGCCAAAGCTGATCTGCTCCCCCACATTCAGCACCACAGAATCCCCTCATGTGGCCACCACTTGCACTAATCAAGGCCTTTGCACTGGGATACCCCAAACCATCCACGTTTAGCCACAAAGCAGGACATGTTCCTGTACTCAGCTGCCATATTGCCTGTGGAATGTCTTAATCCATACCCAATATCACTTAGAGAGGAAACTGGGCATGGATTTATGGCATCCCCCACAATAGCCATAACCTGTTCCACATGCTACACCTGCTCAGCAAACATGCTGTCACTAATTTTCAAAGCTTCTCCCCCAAAACACGGTCGTGCCTAATCCATATGATAGGATATTGTAAACAATTAACCAATGGATATACAAATTATGGCCAGGGCATAACCTCTGTCCCAGCAACATCTACCATCCCTCGGATTTGAGCAAGCCAAAGAGCCACCATACGTAAACCCCTTTCTGAAAATCTAAAGCACAGGGTTCCAACCTTGCAAAGTCTGCAGACTCTAGCAATTTGCAAGGCCGATGGCCTAGATCTCCATAACAGACTGTGGAACCAGTCCTAAAGCACCCAATCAGCCATCAGTGGGAGCACAGAGCCTGGTTAGCTTGACCCAAAAATATACCAGCAGCTACTTTTGGCTCTCCAGGTCAACTGATGTTGACCAAACACACCCAGATGAATTTAATTTCCTGTCATGGTTTAATACTGGATATCCAGGAGCAACGTTTAGCTCCTGCTTATGCAATCTTAATTTTGATCCCTAAAATGTGCTTTCAGTATTTGTATTTTTATTTATATAGTGCAGACCAGGCCCAAGGGCAACCAGGCGCATATCTTAGAAGAATGTTACAGGCATGACAGTTGCAGTGGTTACAAAAAAATGTTAACAGAATATACAATTGGTGTTACAATTCAGAGCAACACAACACAAAGCAGTAGTGAAGGAGCAGAGCATAACAGGGACCCACTGGACCAGCCATGATCAGAGGAATGATTGTTAGTGAGATGTGGCTAGCCAAAGCTTGGCTTTGTGTTTGAATAGGTTGAATGAAGGTAGGGTTCTGATAGAAAGAGGAACGGTGTTCCAAAGCTTGGCTGCCAGGACTGGGAAGCTGGTGCCCCCCGCTGATTGGAGCTTCAATGTAGGGATCGCAAGACCTTGGGATTGTGCCGATCTAAGTGCTTGCGATTGAATATGCTGTGTAAATCGTGAGGCAAGGTACGTTGGGGCGTGATGGTTTACGAATTTGTATGTGAGGGCCAGTGCTTTAAGTGAGATTCTTTGGGCGACTGAAAGCCAATTGAGGTTGTTCCTGGTTTCTGAGATGTGAGCAGAACAAGGGATATTGAGGGACGCTCTGATGGTATTATTTTGGGTAATCTGAAGTTTAAGTTTACCCTGGTTAGTGCCTTGGTACAAAACATTGCAATAGTCCAGTTTGGACATAACCAAGGTCCTGGCCAAGGTGATGCAGTTCTGGGTGGTAAAGAATGGGCGACAGGCTGAGGTCTATTTGCAGGTGTAAGCAGATGCGGTAGCTACTGCATTGGTTTGTCTAGTGAGAGTCAGGGAGGAGTCCAGATAAATGCCCAAAGTTTTAGTATCTTTGGATACTTTAATTAGGTTACCGTCAATGTTAAAGGAACGGAATAGAGAACTCAGTTTGAGTCTCTGTTGCGTACCTAAGATGTATGGGGAGCAACTTCAAAACTAAATATGTCCATCCACCTTACACCCCCAATTTCCCATGTGCCCATCTCCAACATTCACCTCTGCCCAGTTTAATTATTTTTGCATGCCAAACTCACAGGCACCCAGGCATGGCTAGCTACAGAAATCAAGACACAGAACAAAACTGATATCATGGGAGAGCCAGGTTGTCCAGTCACTGTGTGACTGAATAGTTGGTTTCCTGAAAGGCCAGTAGGAAGATTCCGTACGCAAGGAAAAGTGTCAATGAGTTCTAAAGTCGGGAAGCAGTGAGGAGCAGTGAGATGACAGCTGCACAGGTCTAGATTTGGGGGCGATACAGAGGGCGTTCTGGATGACTTGCAGTTTGAGGTTTCTTTCAGAGGTGCCAGCTAAGAACATTGCAGTAGTCAGGCCTAGAGGAGATAACTGCACAGTGTGTGGAGGGGAACGGTTTGCTGGAATGCATGAGTGTATAGTGAATAGGCAGCAGACGATGCAATGGCATTGACCCGCCATGTCATGCTAAGGGTTGCATCGAGGTAGATACCCAAGGTTTTAACAGCGGGCGAGACAGGAATTGCGGTACTAGTAAAGGCCTGATAAGGCAGGTCAAGTTGGTAAGAAGGGTTTGGTCATCATTTAGACAAAGCTGGAAACCGAGCTGTGTGGTGGTATCCTGAATGTAGTTTCCGGTGAGAATGAGGATCGTCAGAGTAGTTTGTATAGGCAACTCCAAAAGGAGTCCATGTGATCAAAGGGATCTTGTTGGAGTAGATGCTGAGTGGGGGAGACGCAGGAACCTTGTGGGATGCCAAAGGCAACTGGTGCTGGGTGGTCGACAGCATTTCTGGCGAAGACTAGGACAGATCTGTCTGCGAAGAAAAAGGCGATCCAATTGGTTGCCTCGCTGGAGAAACAGGTAGTGGAGTAAAGCTGGTGGCAGAGTGTTTGGTGGTTGACTAGGTCGAAATCCACCGAGGAGGGTGGATTTGCTGAGTGTCTGATGTTTTTTTTCAAGTTAAGCAAGACAGATCCATTTCCACAACATGGGCAGAAGACACTATTGTGATCCTCCAGGTAGCATTGTATTTGCAGATAGGTTGCACAGTTCAGAACCTTTAGGATAAAGGGACAGTAGTTGCTGGGTATGGAAATGATAGAGTGAAAGTTTTGAGGAAAGGTGAGATCCAGGCTTCTTTGAGTCTGGAGGGGACAAAACAGGAATACAGGAGGCATTAATGATGGTTAGTGTTAAGACCTTAGCGGAGAGATCTTCAAACTGGCAACTCATGCAGAATAGGAGAGGGGGCATCAACCCAGTGGGCCACTCATCCATTATGGAGGAGCCAGCCAGTGAAACAATGAGCAGTAGCCGCAGCTGAGGGAGTGCTCCTGGGCTGGCTGAACAGCAGTTCAGTTCCCCAGCCGCACATGCTCACTGAGCTACGCAAGGCTGGGGGAGTTTTGCTTCGCCAGCATTGTATAGCCCATTGGAAATGCTGGCTGTGGAAGTGCATGTCTTTCTGTGCAAGGGGGAGCTCCTGTGCCTGCTCGTACATACGACAGAGCAGCCTGGAGTGGGGGCGTTTCAGCACCCACATGCAGGAACCAGGAAGCTCTATCCCGGTTCATGGATGCGTGCATGTTTGGGTTATGAGCGAGTGCATAGTGATGGGTGCTCGTGTGAAAGATAATAGTGGTGGGTGTGTGTGATATGTAGCCGATTTTCAGCAAGTGGGGAAGGTGGAGTTGTAAATCAAAGGCATATCAAAAATGCCTTTCTTGCACAATTCCCCTACTCACCCGGCAAAATCAGCTCTGAGGCGCTGTGGAGCCCAGGTAACAGGGATAGGATCTGATCATGCCTGGCCCCAGTGCCAATTGCAAACCGTTTGGCTTTTTACCCAATTATGTTTTAAAAGTATGTTCTAAAATGTAACATGTTAACCCATTATTTGAAGCAATTCCCGGGGTAAACTCCCCGAACTCACCTCGATTGGTTCAGGCTTGCTAAGCTTGGTCACCTCGGCATATCTGGGGAAATATTCATACCCCTCCACAACAAAAAATATTAATACATTTTACCAACCTTCACTGTCCCCTGGGACAGTGCTGGGAGCAGGATGGGCAGGAGCCATGGGATAGTGGTGGAAGAGCCCAGGGTCTGGAGATTAGGAGTGGGATGAAGGAGTCCAGAGACTATATTGGGAATAGGGTGCAGTGATGGCACGCAATAGTTCATAGCCATTTACTGTCATGTGGCATTTTTTGGGGGGCCTGGCCTGCCCTGCCCACATTTTGCTGCGGACCCCCCTCCCAAGTCCTAAAAAGTTTGAAGACCACTGCCTTAGCGCAATCTTTGATAAGCGGTGCCGGGCAGATGCCACATTTGCAGTGAGTGTGTTTGAGGGTTTTGATGAGTCAATTCGGGGAAGCTGAAAGGAGGGAAGTGGGGGAAAAGCTGTGGTTTGTTACAGGATATATTGTTTAGCATGGACTCTGATAGTGTGGCGATTTCACCAATGAAGGAGTTTGTACACTGTAGCACCACGAGACATCTTTGATTACATTGGCAGGTCGAGGAGCTGGGGTTTCTAGTTCACTTAGATAGTGAAGAGCTCTCGCGAGTCAACTTTAACTTTGTAGCTGGAAACTTTAGAATTGGGAATTGCTTGCTTATGGTAAAGCATGCCTTGTTAAAGACATTTGTGCCATTCAGCTTCGATGGTTCGAGTCTTGAAGGACTGGGGTGAACCATGAATTTTGATGCGGAAATTATTTTGCCGTATTTTAGAGGGGCTTGGGCAACTATGTTGTAATGGCCGATCAGCATGGTGGGGTTTGCAGTGGGGTGAGAGATCAGCGGCTAGTAAGGGAAGGAGGCGTTCTTTGGTAAGGTTACGGGTGCAGCAAGTTAACACAGGGGCATTAGGGATGGCAAAATATATGGTGGTCTGACCAGAGGCAAGGAGTGTTAGTAATAGGTGTTGCATTTGAGGTCAGCAAGCCAGCCAAGTGTCCAACCAAGATTATGTGAGGGCTTGAGTAGTCGCCGAGTGTGGGCAAGGGCATTCAGTGTTGAGATCCTCAGTTTTGCTCGAGATCACCTCAAATATGCTTTTGAAAGAGGGTAGTCCCTGTTGGACGGTATACGAGATGGAAGGGGATAGCCAGTGTTCGAGGAAAGGAGGGTGCAGTTGGGGCTTGTAGGTGGACGCCCTAATGAACATGGATTCTTTGTGTACGAGTGCTACACTGCCTCCATTTGATAGATGGTCATATCCAGTGGGGCAAGGCAATAGATGGAGCAGGTCCAGTTGCATCATGGAGCCAGATTTTTGAGATGGGTACGATGTCACTGTAATTTGGGGCAATGAGGGCATGCAAGTACACTGCACCCTTCCCTTGACTCGCTGTCACCGGCTGCCATCATCTATTGTATACTCGCAGCTGTGGGCCTCCATTGTCTGAGGTCACTAATGTTTTTATCTGCATCACATTGTGTATTGTCCTGACATGCGACCACATTCTCTTTCTGTCAGTTCTCCCATGTACCTCTCCCTTTCACAAATAGTACAAACTGTAATTTAGAACCACTGTACCCATGATCACTTACCGCTGCATGCATTTGTAAACTGCACAGCAACTGCACTAGTTAGTCTACGTGATACAAACTTGCTAGCACACACACCTTGATTTAAATCTCAAAGCTTACCTGCTCTTCGTTAGCATCAACCTGCCACTGCTTAATTATCTCATTTTATGTGCAAATTCGCATTTGCACCCCACTAGCCCTGTGACATTTTACTGTGCACCTTTTCCCCCATTAGCGATTGTTTACTATCTCCATTTGTACGGTGATTTTAAGAACCCAGTTGACTCCCTCTGCTTAACTGTATCTGATTGCACATGACACTTCTAGCTCAATGTGAACCCTCTACTTTATTGTACCTGTATACACATGCACCTCCATACCTAGTGCTAATTCTGAATCAAGATGAACCCTGTTTGCACATGCATTTTAGCCCCCTTTTGAATCTAGGTGAACCCTGCTTGCACATGCATTTTAGCCCCATTTTGAATTATGAATCTAGGTGAACCCTGCTTGCACATGCATTTTAGCCCTATTTTGAATTCTGAATCCAGGTGAACCCTGCTTGCACATGCATTTTATCCCCATTTTGAATCTAGATTAATCCTGTTTGCACATGCATTTTTAGCCCTAGTGTGTAATCTGAATCTAGGTGTTTGCATACGCCTCCTCTAGCTTAGCGTGAACTCTAAACCTAGGTGAACCCTTTGCTCAACTGTATCGCTTTCACATGCACCCTTAACCGCTGCGTGAACTCTGAACCTAGGCGAACCCCCTTTGCTCAATCACATATATACTTGCTATCACACTCACCTCTGCCTATTTTAGTAACTGGCTTGCAAGTGCCTGTACCTATCCACTAGCCTCCAGCCCACCCACTCTTGCCTGCACCCTGCATCTAGCGTGCCTGTTTTTAGTAATGTGCGCTTAGGTTGCCCGACCTACACTAGCCCACTATTATGCATCTACCACTACTCTACACAGTTCTACTCAGAACCATCCTCCATTTGACCACCTTTCACAACATGAACCTAGCTCAACCACAGAATCAGCTACTTCATGGTAATGTACCCCCGAAGCAAGCCAACATGGCCATTAAACCATGCAGCCTCCAACAGCGAAACCAGACTCCGCGCCAGACTCCCAAGAATTTAGGACCCTTTAGCCAATGCCCAACCTGCCTCTAATCACAACAAGCACACCCCGTTTACCACCAACAATCCACTACATATAAAGCACCGGCCAACACCGACTACAACTCAACAGTTGAATCTTTAGAGACTCCCCTTCCCCTAAATGCCAACAAAAAAGCCCAACCTGGAATAAAAGGCGGCTTAAACGCCGCTCTATGGTAGCCCATGCCACCGAAATAGCAGACAATCCAAAATGAGAACTTGGATCTCTTGGCCATCACGGAATCCTGGCTCCATCCCGCAGCAGGACCAGCCATTATGTTAGCCACCCCAGACAATTACACTCTTCTATGCATGGATTGCACCACGTCTAGAGGTGGCGGCCTGGCTATAATTGTCAAAAACAACCTAACCTTTAGACTCTCCTCACCCCATAAAACCAATTCCCGCGAATCCCTCACAGCTAAACTCAATATTGGCAATAATCAAACCATCGATATATCGTCCACCAGGCCCATTGGCTCCTTTGAGGAAGACCTCACAAACCTATTATCTGACAATTTAAAAAGCCTCATCCTAGGCGTCTTCAACCTTGGATTTAATGACCCACGCGACCCCAATGCCCTACAAATTAACACCATGGAGGAATTGGGATTCTCCCAAAAGATTACAGATCCCACACATCAAAGGAAGGACCCTCGATTGGATTGCCGAACATAACTGCCCAACTACTATCACCTCTATAATGCCTCAGCTATGATCCAACCACCACAGGGTATCCTTTACCTTAGAAGCCACCACACCTATGAAAACAGTGCCCTAGCCCCCACTGCACCTACTAGAAACAAAAAAAATTACCCGTGAAAATCTTACCCACCTCATTCTCCCCACCTTAAATTCCATTTCAGATCAGTCTGACCCAGCCTCCATGGTAGAAAAATACAATGAAGTGATGCTCGTCTCTCTGGACACTATCGCACCACTGAAAATTAGTAAGAGCAAACCCCGCCAACACCCAAATACCTGGTTCGCACCCTTACTGAAAGACATACAAAAGAAACGCCCAAGCGAAAAAACCTGGCGATCAGACCCCAGACACCAACAAAAACAACCTGAAGAAATTAGCCACCCTCTACAAAAAAGATCTTAGCAAAACAAACCTCCTACAACACCTTATCACTCAAGCCAAATCCAACACAAAAGAACTGTTCGCCATCCTGAAGGAAGTAGAATCCCCCATCCAAGCTCCCGACTCAAGGACGAGAACTGGTGCACAGGCATACAAAATGCCCCTGCCAACAAGATAACCATGCTTCAGGCGAAGATCAATAACAAAAAAGCGTCCATAACTGCCCAAACACTGTTAACATAGCCCGCCCCCCCCCCTCCAAGGCTACCACAAACCCATTACCAACTTTGAAACCACTGGACACCACCCCCCCCTCTACTTTCGCAAAGTCTCCACCAAAGTCATCGAGAAAGTCATACTCGCCCTCAAACCCTCCAATTGCCAGGGTGACCCGTGTCCGGCCCAAATCATAAAAAACGCTGCCCGCGAACGCTCACCTTTCATTACTAAACTCCTTTTTCACATCAGGCACCATACCCAGCAACCCGAAACATTCCTGGGTCCTCCCCCCTCCTCAAAAAGCAAACTTCGGACCCCTCCATCCCAACCAATTACCACCCTATAACCACTGTGCCGTTCCTATTGAAAACCCTAGACACAGTTGCCTCCCAACAAATTCACCACCTGGAACTAAACTGCCTCCTAGGAGTCCGACAGTCCGGCTTCAGACCATAGCATGGCACGAGACTGCACTCCTAGACCTTAAGGCACAAATAGACACACTAAGACATTAATAGCACGACTTCACTCTTACTACTCCTTGACCTCTCTGCCGCATTCGATCTGGTAGACCATTCAATACTATGCAATCATCTGGTCACGGCAGCCTGCTTCTCCCAGGAAGCAGTCGCATGGATCCAGTCTTTCTTAGATAACAGGACAATGCGAGTCTTCTCTCCCCTAGCAACTGCTGACCCGCACCCATTACTTGTGGTGTACCCCAAGGATCTTGCGTCATCTCCCACCCTCTATAATATCTTCACAAAGCCCCTTTTTGACAATCTAGACGGTCTTGGTATCACCTACACTAACTATGCAGACGATACACAGATCCTCATCCCGCTGAAGGGAGATTATGACAAGGATTTTGCCTTTGTGAATAGAGTCTACCCCATCATCCAGGCATGGATGGCCGCCCACGGTCTATGCCGGAATGATGACAAAACTCATTCTAGGCGCTTCTTCCAACATCAAAAAACTGGGCACCAACTAGGACTCCTTCATAATTGACAACATTACTGTAGCCAAAAAAAAAAAAAACACGTTTTATAGACTCCACGCTTACCTTTGGTAAACAAGTGAATTCCATGACTTCAGCCACCTCCTATACCTGCAAGCTAATTAGAGCAGCCAAGCCCTTCCTTTCACCTAATAACTGCGTCTTTCTAGCAAGAGCATTAATCCCGTTGAAACTAGATACTGCAACGCCCTCTACATAGGCAGCAACAAATACATCACCTCCAAAATTCAGACACTGCAAAATAATGCCCTGAGAGCCGCCCTAAAAATGCCCACATCAGACCTCAGGAGATCTACCAACTGGCTTTCCACAAAATCCTCCTCAAAACAGCCTCCCTTACTCACAAATGCCTTAACCATGCAGCCCCGCAATACCTAATAGACAGATTTCCCAGACAAACAGTCTCTCGCCCCCTACGAAAAGCTAACTCTAACCTTTTGTTAGTACCCAGATTTAAGCTTACTAAATCTGGCGGGAGTAGCTTCGCTGTTAAAGTGGCACAATTGTGGAACTCCCTTCCAACTGCTCTAAGGGAATATCTTCCTTACCAGCAATTCAGATCCAATGGCTTAAAGATCATGATGCTTAACTTAGCTCTATTGTCATTTGGGATTTCATGTATAATTTGTATATTTGCTCAGCTCTATTTATCTGTCACATCTGCATTTTTTGTAAACCTACTGTACATATTTCTATGATTTTTTGACACTACATGTCTACAGCATTGTAACTGTACTCCCTGTTTAAACATGTAACCTAAGTTGAACAACCCTCTTTCTGCCTTCGCGCTCAAATACCCCTGGGTCTGGTGTGCAATATAAATAAACATACATCCAGGGGGTAAAGCGGAATGTCACTGCCCCACCTCATTAAGTTTTGCATGATCAAGGCAATATTTAATGAGGTGGGGCAGTGAGTGGTTAGAGGACTGGACGTGTAGAATGGAAGTGTTGGAGATCTAGCTGGGGTGATCTGGTGGGTAGAGCCTAAGGTGCGTGAACAGAGGTGTACGACCAGTGAATGTTCTTGCGCAGAAAATTCATAACACCCATTTGACACATCACTCGGAAACATACCTGAAGATCATTGTTATATATTAGGTTTATTTATTTACAAGTACAACCAGCATAGGAAACATTTTTCAATATCCTCAATTCTCGGGTCGCCAGGCTCCTCAAAAATGTGCTGCTCGAGGAATCTGAAAAAAAAAATATAATGTACTTGTTTTAAGCAAGAAGTCAACGAAAGTTGAGGAAATAATGGTATGCAGAAGCCAGTGTGATCTAGTGGTTAACATTTTGAGTAATCTAGGTCTTGGGGTCTGTGCAGTCAGTGTTCATGAATCCAGTGAAATACATTTTATAGGTCTGAGAAACTGCCTTTACTTTACCCAGAGTAAAAATAATTGCTTCCAAATGAAAGACATTGCTCAAGGCGGTACTACTCTGGTGAGGACACAGAGTAATCTCTGAAGACTACATGTACGAGCATGAACATAAGTGTTGGCCTTTTTATTGTGCGAGAGCCCCCAAAAGGGCTAGTGAGGGAGAGCCCCCAAAAAGGATAGTGAGGGAGACAAATCCACTAATGATCTAGCAAAGAATCATTTGAGCAGGTTTGGCAGCAAAAGAAGTAGAATCTAAATTTGGAATTACAATATAATTAAAATGTAACATAGTAAACCTTGCTGCTAAATGACAGCTGTAAACAAACACTGCAGGGGACAGTTCAGTGGTATTTTTATTTGCTAGAGCGTAAATGGGCACATTGACAGGCTAGATCAATTAAACATTAACAAACTATTTCGGGATTGGTACATCAGAAAGCGTTTACAGTATCATGGTTCATCATACTGTTATGTTCACATCATTTGCACCAAAAGGAGTACAACAAACGATCAATTCCACAATTGAACCGAATCTCATTCCAAGTTTACGATGGTCGCCATCCCACTTAGCTGGAAGTAGACTCATGAATAAGTAAACCTAGACACCACGAGTTGAGCACTACCCAAGGAAAAAGTTTTACGGACCCCACCCATCCCTGAGAATGTATGATAAAAGCCATTTGCTGACCGGAAAAGCACATTTAAACTTGCCTTCATTCACTTCTTTAGCAGCTGGTGTCTGACAATAACGAAAGGAAAGACAAATCCACTGCCGAAGAACACAGTCATCATTGCTAGAAGTCGCCATTTGTTTTCCACGGAAAATGGAAGGTTCTGCTCGTATGGACAAAAAATAAAAAAAAAACAATGCATTATTGGACAGTACAATTTCATGACTTCAACGCGCTGCAAAAATGTTACATTTTACTTAAAACATTATGATCTTAAGCACCAACACCCGTAGATCTGGAAATGTAAAAGGCAACTGAAATAGGGACTGTTACCCTCTTATACACATGGCCATGTTACAGCATTTAAAAAGAAGAGGCTAATCAGATATTGATCAATAATGTTTGCAATGCAGGTCCAGCGTCTGGTAGAAGTGGCTCACAATGAATAGCAACAGGAAGTAAAACTACTTATCTGGAATAGTTGTATAGTGAAGCCTGAGCAGGGATTTTGCATTGCAGCGGTCACATAGCACGGGAGGCAGGGAATTGGTGGGGGCGAAGGGCAGCAGGGGAAGGTTATCTTTCTCAGCCTCATAACTTCAGGAACTTCTTTGTATAAGGGGTTGGGCTGGTAGGGTGTCCAAGAAGTTTGATAACCAAGTGAAAACTACGAACACCAGGAAACTGCAGAATACCCCCAGTCAAAGCCACCCAAGTAATCCATCAGAGGGGTCACGTCAAGAGTTAAAGGATTGCTGAAACAAAAGGTCAGCTTTTCTTTTTACCTGCAGGGGAGTGTTGAAACCCTTGGGGCTAATCAGTCTGCCCCAAAATTATTTCTCCTTGGTATGTGCCATGGTGAGATAAGTATTCTGTCGCTAGAAAATGCACGGTGCTAAAATCTGTGTGGTATCTGAATGGCTCCTTGTTTATACAGCCTAAAGCAGCTTCAGCACGAAAATGCCTCTTAACTTGTCTGTTGGTTAAGAAGGTTAAAAGAGTGCTTTCAGGTCATATTGAATATCGAGGTGGACAAGAAAGAAGTGGGCACACTAGTATAAAATGTGTTAACCCATGTTCTGAGCAAGTGCACTTCACAACACCCCAAGGACATGCTTAAAGAACAAAATTACAGTTGTACGAGTAGGTTTATCGCATCTTACCGACCACGCTATAAGTCTAAAATATTGTTGCCCACCCAACAGAGGACTGATTTTATCCATGACTAATTAAAATAAACGCAATGTTATACGCGGGTAAAAATTATTGGGAGCCATTTTGCTCCTCAACATGGCAGATCAGAGCATGTCTTCTCAGCACGGTTTGGTTGTTCCATTCAGTTTGAAATGTGTCAGCAGATGTCAAGACTGGTTCGAAGCAGCTTGAGCGATGCTCATCAGGAATGTCACCAGACTCAGCGGCAGACAGGATGATGTAGGGATGTGCAGGTGAGCTTTCCCAATGCGGGGCTCAAAGAATGTCAAGTGAAGAGACCACCAGGGTCAGCTCGGTAAGTCGATGGAGGGGTATGATATGACATTTGTAACGCGCTTATACACAAGTGTTTCAAGGCGCGACAAGGCAGGGAGGGGGGAACAAGGGGAACGATCCTACTAGGCCAGGTGTCATTTAGATCGCGCAAGTGTAAGGGGAAGAGAAAAAGTGCAGGGGGGGGGGGGGGAGTGCAGTACAAGGTAAGTAGAATAAAAATAAAAAAAATAGGGCCAGCTGGTGGCAAGGTAAGTGCAGACAAGTGCTGGGAGGGGGGGCTGTAGGGATACAGAGACAGTCCCGCAGTGCAAGTGGAGAGTGGCTGGGCCCAGTACCGAGGTCGGTGAGAGTGGCCCAGTTGCAGATTCAGTGCAGTGTCAGTGAAGAATTTAGCAGGGGAGAGGGAGAGAGAAGAAGCAAAGAGGAAGGTTTTGAGGTGCTTCCGGAACCGGAGATGGTTCTCCTCAAGTTTCAGGGAGGCAGGAAGGCTGTTCCAGAGGGATGCCCCTGCCGCGGAGAGAGATCTACCCCCAGCTCGTTGCTTCGAGAAGCGGCTGACCCTGAGGGAGTTGGAGACGGATGAGCGAAGGGCTCGGGAAGGAAGATATTTAGGAAGAGAGAGTTGAAGGTATTCAGGCCCCAGCAGGCCTTGTGGACAATGCAGAGGGTTTTGAACTTAATCCTCGCAGCCACTGGGAGCCAGTGTAGAGATTTCAGTCCTGGAGAGATACGGTCCCTGGGCTTGAGGCCAAGGACAAGTCTCGCAGTCCTGTTCTGGATGAGTTGCATAGGGCGGAGAGTGGATGCAGGCAGATGAGAGGTTGTTACAGTAGTCCAGCTTTGAGAGAACCAGTGCCCGGGAGACAGTGAGCTTCTGGGGGAAGGAGAGGAAGGGAAGAATACCTCTGAGGAGGTGCAGCTGGTAGTGTGACTTCTTAGAGACGTCAGATATATGAGGAGAGAAGGAGAGTGTGGAGTCGAAGATGACCGAGGTTTTTTGCCTTGCAGGTAGGAGCAGGAAGAGGGCCAAGAGAGGCTGGCCAGAGAGCTGCAGGGAAGGAGGGAGTGGGTGTGCCAATGAGTAGAATCTCAGTCTTACTGGCATTAAGGCAGGGGTCATTGGCGGCACACCATTCCTGGATAGCAGACAAGACAGTCAGAGATGAGAGGAGGAGGCCGAGGGTAGCCTGAAAATGAGCTGGGTATCGTCCGCATAGCACTGAAAGTTGGGGCAGAGAGCGGCGATGCGGTGGGCAAGGAGTGCCAGATACTGGTTGAACAGCCAGGGAGAGAGATTAGATCCCTGGGGGACACCACAGGTGGAAAAAAAGATGTCAGAGAGGAAGGACCCCAGTTGGACCTGGGAGGGTGGATTGGAAAGGAAAGAGGTCAGCCACGCCAGAGCCTGACCAGTGATACCCAGGTTATCACGGAGACGGTTGAGCAGGATGGCATGGTTGACCATGTCAAAGGCAGAAGAGAGATCGAGCAGAATGAGAACACACGGAGTGTTGGAGTCGAAGTTCAAGAGCAGGTCCTCACAGATGTTCAGGAGAGCAGTTTCCGTGCTTCTGGCAGCTCTGAAGCCAGATTGATGGTCATGAAGACTACCAACAGATTCAGCATGGAGGTTAAGCTGGGAGATGGCCAGTTTCTCCAGGAGCTTGCCCAGGAAGGGAGTGATGGCGATTGGGCGATAGTTAGCAGGGCAGGAGGGGTCGGAAGAGGGTGCACAAGGGAGTGCTTAAGGGGGATGGGAAGACTCCAGAGGCGAAGGAGTGGTTGCAAAAGTCAGCCAGGGCAGGTGCCAGGGAGTCGATGTGGTCCTTGATAGTTTTGGAGGAACAGGGGTGAACCTGTTTAGACGAGACTTTCATAGATCGGACTTGTCTGGAAACCTCGTCAGCAGAGAAAAGGGGAAAGGCAGAGAAGGAGGGAGGGGGGTGGCTGCAGAAGGGCCAGAGGAAGAGCAGGGAAGAGAGGGAGGGAGGTTATAGGAGGAGAGCGAGGACAGGATGTCCTGGGTTTTAGAGATGAAGTGAGAGGCCAGTGCAGTGCAGAGGGCCTGGGAGGGGACAGGAGAGGTAGAGACTCCTGCAGGGTTGGCAAGCTCCTTGCAGATTTTAAAGAGTTCGGCCGAGTTGTTAGATGCCACAGAGATGCGGGCTTGGATAAGGGCTCTCTTCTTGGTGAGAACGGAGAGACAGTATTGCCTTTGGAGCAGGCGGCAGGCCAGTTTGTCAGAGGATGAACAACAAGCAAGCCATTTCCTCTCTGCCACCCTGCACTTGCGTTTTAGGGTGACGAGATCCGAGTCATACCAGGAGTTACATTTGGCTTTGGGCTTCAGGCGGAAACTCATGACGGGGGCAAGGATATCAAGAGTATCAGATATAGCAGAGTGGAGCATGGAGAGGGCTGTGTCAGGGTGGGAGTCAGCCGAAGCGGGGGGGGGGGGGGTGAGAAGGTGGCAGCGAAAGCCTCAACTGACACGCGCTTCATGGGTCGGATGACCGAGAAGGTGGGTGGCAGTGATGAGGGAGGCTTTGCCTGTGGGGTAGGGAGGGT
Source organism: Ambystoma mexicanum (assembly GCF_040938575.1). Lineage (NCBI taxonomy): Eukaryota > Metazoa > Chordata > Amphibia > Caudata > Ambystomatidae > Ambystoma > Ambystoma mexicanum. Next base: position 710,738,562 of record NC_090935.1, on the reverse strand, counting down.
GAGGTGGGAGGATAGGAGAAAGTGATCACTCCAGGAGAGAGGGACGGAGAGGGGAAGGTCAGAAGAGATCAGAGCATCAAGAGTGTGCCCTGCAGAATGAGTAGGCCCAGACGGGAGGAGAGAGAGTCGCAGAGGTCACCAAAGAGTCCAGAGGGGGGACAGGAGGCATCCAGGTGGATGTTGAAGTCACCAAGAAAGGAGTTGAGTGGTTGAGGACAGGAGTGAGGAGAGGTCAGCCCACTCAGAGAGGAAGGAGGAAATTTGACCAGGTGGCCGACAGATAGCCACGGTAAGGGAATGGCAAGGAGAGAGAGAGAGAGAGAGACGGCAGACAAGACATTCAAAAGAGGAGTAGGTCTGCGTAGGAGTGACAGTGGCAGGAATCCACTCAGGGAAGATAAGGGCTACACCCCCCTGCACGGTTGGGCCTGGGCACGGCGAGGATCTTGTAACCGTCAGGTAGGAGTGTGGCAAAGCTGGTGACAGAGCTGGCCGTGAACCATGTCTCAATGAGACAGAGGACGGTTCGAGCAATGCAAGTAAAGCAATGCTTCTTGAGTTAAGACGATGCAATGATGCCCTACAGCTGGCACGCAAGTGAACTGGTTGGAACTGCGGTACAAAAGTCAGAAGGTGCAAAAGACAGCTCAGAGGGTTCTGTTGCCTCAAACATACTCATACCACAGCTCAAAGACAAGATTGCTCCTGGTAGTCTTGCCTCCAGGGTCTCAAGGAGAAGTGGAGCCCTTTCTTCAGGCCCCTAAACATAGGGGAGGCCGATATCTTCGTGGGGGACGGGGCCTTAGGCACAGGCAGCAGTGTGGTTGGCAGATATGCAGGTCTTGTTCCATCAGCAATTCACCCCCAATGTGCCTGGAGATGGCTAGTGAATAGTGCTTGCCTTGGAACACCTGCCTTCGCCTCACAACTAGAAGACTTTGAATGTGTACAAAATCAAGTTTATCCCCCCTGTTTATGACAAACACACAAAAAACAAAGGACTGCTCTTCGAACAGAATCTTGACCGGTTGAAGTATTGGGAAGATTCAAAACTGGTGGGAGACCCCTTCTTTTAAAATCAAAGGTCTGCACAAAAGCAAGACGCCTAAAGGGTCCAATCCTGGCCTTGGAACAAATTGAAATCACCCTAAGTGATCCTTGCTATAGGGAGCACGAGCAAAGAGGCAGAGATAAATAAAATGGTGGAACCTTGCTATGGCTATAAGGAGCTCCCTCTATCTACACTAATGCTGCCGCATAGAATTAAAGGCCCTTTTGGTATGCATTCCTTTTGAGAAGGTGCGTGTTCTCCGATTCCTGTTCCCAGAACAGCTCCTGTGGAGTGTGTTACATGCCCTCACAAAGGAAGACAACCCCTAGGTACAGTCCTGCTGGCAGTGGCAAAGATACTTGCTTGTTGGTGGTGGGGGGGGGGGGGTTGTTAAACTGGCTCACAGGGCTGACGTGGGATATAAAATGAATGGCATGGATAACAGATGCTGGCCACCATACCTTAAACACGGGTATTTCTTATATTCCTGAAGGTGCTGTGCACCCGCAGGGTTCTATGCCCGCACTTGTTTCCCAGAGCTGCTTGCCTTCGCCAGGACCCCTTGGAAATAAGAGGAACCATTATCTCCCCCCGGGAGAAGGGCGATTACAGTCTTCCGAGTAGATGGTCAGGTACCACCAGCCAAGATCTCAACTGCCGACCCTCAGACTTTGGGCACCATACCCAGCACTGCACTTGGCAAAATGTATAGTGCTTCAGGCTTTATTCCTCTACGCAGACTTGATTGTGAATACCAGCAGCCAAGCCCAATCAAATGCTGAGAAGTTCCTTTCACCAAAAGGTAAAGTACTGCTGCGAGACTACAGGCAACACCACTTAGCACGGCACTTGCCAAACGTGTTTATGTAATTTGTGTACTTGTCAAAGGCATTGCTTTAAAAGGAATTATTTTTTAAGCTCAAAACCTTGACAAATACTAACATGTCTATGAAGATACATGGTAAGTGCTTAAATCTCAGACTAGGGCCAAATCACATTATCAACACCCCAAGCAAATGATCCTGAGCAAATAATTTGTGTCTTATCTGCCAGATGTCAAGAGTCGCTAGAAGTGACATTGTAAGCAGCTTTTGTCATTTAAATAAATTAAAAAAGTACTCTGGTGGGCATCTCCAACAGTCAATTAAGAGGGGTCGTGGGAGTTTTAGTCCCAAACAGGGGAGTCACAGGTTGCAGACCCTTGCGCTAGAATATAGGCTTCCAACATATAGCCAGCGAGCAAAAGTGAACACCAATAATTGACCTTGGGCAAGAAAGAATTGATGTGCCGTGCTTATATGGCAAATTATGGCTGGCTAGTTCTCTAACTAGCAATTTTGAACCCAGATAATAGTGACCTTTCACACTGCACACCAAAAATACAGTTTGACAAGTAAAACTTGATTCCTCTACCACAGATGCTCTACAGTAGGGTTCTCAAAACTTTAGCTCGCCACCCGTTGTGGACCACAACATCAGACCCAGACTGCATAGTCAATGTTGGGGAATCATGGAGTCAATGTCCAAAACATCAGGAGAGTTGTAGATCACAGCCACTGCTGGGGCATCAGCATCAAAGGCTGATGACGTGCCTTATGACGGTATTTTAAGTTATGTCACTTCTGACAATGTCAATGCACACGTGATTTAGAGGGTATGTCTTGCCACATAGAGCCACAAATCCATGTATATACCCTCAAAACAAATCTCAGGTTGCGCCACTGTATACATAGCAATCATGTATTTTGTGTGCTAGGTGCTAACTTGAGTGGCAGAGGCATTATAACTCAAAAGGAGGTGCTGGGGTAAAGAGGAGCATTAAGGACTCTGTTCAGTCTGTGCGCACCAAAAACTGCTTCGGATGCGCCACACCTCGAAGAGTCCTGCAAAATAATTTTGTAAAGCTGGCCAGTGTAGTAGGGCTTAACAGTACAACGACCGAAATCGCTACAAGATCGTGCAGCCTAGAAAGGCGCATTACTTTTACACCAAAAGTAAAGAGCCAAATGCCACGCTAACAAACTGGTGACATATTCACATACTACTGATGTGGTCTGTGTTTAATGGGCAACCTCTAGAAGAATTTGACACAATGGGGAATATAAAACAAAAGGATATCATTTCTAGCGGGATGGCGGTGAATTGGCGCCATGATCTAGTATTGAAAGACGCGCGTACTAGCGTCGATCCTATAGTGTGCGAAGACTCGTTTCTATTTATGAAGACTGATAGCTCATTCTCGTGAAATCGTGGTGTTGATTCCCGCAACAGAGCGTCAGGGCACAAACATTAAGGGGACGGGGGGTGAGGAAAGAGTTAGGAAACATACCATCTGTCGACATTTTAAATTATTCAAAATCAGCTGAACCCATTTAAAAACGTAAATATCAAGACATGAATTCGTGCACATATCGTCGCAGATGGAGCACATGCTGTGCCGGTGCATCAGAAAGCGTTTACAGGATCATTGGAGCCCTCATAAAGTGTTATGCTCTCATCACTTGCAACGAGTACAACGATGTGCGCCGTGTGCGCCCCTTTAGAAAAAACTTGCAAATGAGGGACGAGCACCGTGATGATCGTGATCTGAGGAACAGGGCACCCGCAGAGAAAAGACGTCGAATCGAAAATGGCGGGTTGTCTCAATTTGACAATACAAGTTTGCCAAACAAATTAACGAAGCAGACAAAACTACAGTCGATTGTCATTTACCTGTCCTGGTCCCTCTCCATAGTGGGACCTGCGAACGACAGAAGTGGCGAATCTGCGAACACTCTGTCCAAACATGATGGGGACGAAAGAAACACTGCGATCTTGCGTCTCTCAGCGACCTTCTAAAACGACAGGAAGTGGGAAGGGCAGGAGCATTGTGGGAGTTTAGAGGTTGTAGAGGAGATAGAAGCACACGGTCTGTTTCCTATCACTGGGAATTGTAGTCCAGTTTGTCCGTAACAGACAATCGTACAAAGACCTAGCATGCAAAATAAGACTACAATACCCACGCAAGACTAATATTTGTCATACAAATCGTAAAACGCGCTTTCTTTTTTTACGACTATGCACTTCAATTGGCATGTTTTTTTTCATTTCGGGTCCCGTAGAACTTTATTAGCATTCTAATGAACAACAGTCAATGTCTGTTTTTAATTAGGACCGGAAGCCTACCATCCCCGTTCTCTTGTTCGTAAGGGATACCGTCATCTTGAAATTGAAGCTATTTAGTTTTCTTAATATACGATTTTGTCCGACATATATTGTTATACATGTGTGTACAAGGATATACTTAATTTTTTAGCACACACATTACAATTGTTAATAGTATCACTCGAAATATTACAAGTGTTTTGTAGTTTCAAATATATACATTCACGGAAACCGTTATTAATAATTGAAAGAAACTGTCATTTTGGTGCAATACATTCTAGCTGTCCAAATCGGATATTAGCTGAACTTCACAATGGCGAAAAATGTATCAGGAGAAGAGCGCGCGGGCAATCTCTTTTCTATGTCCAGTGAGTCCAGCACCTGACATCTCTTCCCGGCAGTGCGTGAGATGGTGCCCCGTGACAGCAGCTGATCGACCCGCCACCGCTTGGGAACCCGTCAGGTGAACTCTGAATGGAGACTGTATTCTGATTAATACGGTCGTTATGCCGATCGCAGCGCCCTTCATCAGCTCTGTGCAGAAGCTGGTACTATATGAAACGAGAGCCCGTTATTTCCTCGTTGGGAGCAATCATGCAGAAACCAAATATCGCGTTTTGAAGATCGACCGTACCGAGCCCAAGGATTTGGTAGTTATTGACGACAAACATGTATATTCTCAGCAAGAAGTTCGGGAGCTCCTTGGACGCTTGGACATGGGCAACAGAACAAAAATGGGCCAGAAGGGATCCTCTGGATTATCGCGAGCTGTCTCTGCTTTTGGAGTGGTCGGCTTTGTACGCTTTTTAGAAGGTTATTATATAGTGTTAATAACCAAAAGGAGGAAAATGGCAGATATCGGTGGACATGCAATATACAAAATTGAAGACACTAGTATGATATACATTCCCAACGACTCTGTTCGGGTTACTCACCCTGATGAGGCTAGGTATGTCCGAATCTTTCAAAATGTGGATCTTTCTAGTAATTTTTATTTTAGCTACAGCTATGATTTGACACACTCCCTCCAGTACAACCTAACAGTTTTGAGGATGCCTCTTGAACTACTCAGAAACGAAGCCACGCCTCAAACCCATCAAGAAAGCTTTGATATTTTTGAAGATGAAGGACTTGCGCAAGGTGGGAGTGGTGTGTTTGGTATTTGTAGTGAGCCTTACATGAAATATGTATGGAATGGTGAGCTTCTAGAGACCGTAAAGGACAGTGTGCATCATGACTGGTTGCTGTACATCATTCATGGCTTCTGTGGGCAGTCAAAGCTGTTAATCTATGGCCGACCAGTATATGTCGCGCTCATGGCCAGAAGATCAAGCAAATTTGCCGGGACACGTTTCCTTAAGAGAGGAGCCAATTGTGAGGGTGATGTTGCCAATGAAGTAGAGACTGAACAGATTGTCTATGATGCATCAGTCATGTCCTTTACTGCTGGGAGCTATTCTTCCTATGTGCAAGTTCGAGGATCAGTGCCACTGTACTGGTCACAAGATATTTCAACTATGATTCCAAAGCCACCAATAACATTGGACCAAGCCGATCCATTTGCGCATGTAGCTGCTTTACACTTTGATCAAATGCTTCAGAGGTTTGGCTCGCCTATTATCATTTTGAATCTTGTGAAGGAACGAGAGAAACGCAAGCATGAAAGAATTCTGAGTGAAGAACTTGTTTCTGCTGTGACCTATCTAAATCAGTTTCTGCCCCCCGAGCACTGTATTGAATATATTGCATGGGACATGGCTAAATATACAAAAAGCAAGCTGTGCAATGTTCTTGACCGACTTAATGTGATTGCTGATAGTGTTGTCAAGAAAACGGGATTTTTTGTTAACCGTCCAGATTACTACTGTAGCACGCTGCGGCCTGATGAGAAATGGAATCAACTTGGTGGAGTAGTTGTTCCAACTGGTCGTTTGCAAACAGGTGTTCTTCGAACCAATTGTGTTGACTGTCTGGATCGCACAAACACTGCCCAGTTCATGGTGGGGAAATGTGCTTTGGCATATCAGCTTTATTCCTTAGGACTAATTGATAAACCCAATCTTCAGTTTGATACTGATGCTGTTAGGTTATTTGAAGAACTTTATGAAGACCATGGAGACACCTTATCCCTCCAATACGGTGGGTCTCAGCTTGTCCATCGGGTGAAGACCTACAGGAAAATTGCACCTTGGACACAACATTCTAAGGATATCATGCAGACTCTGTCCAGATACTACAGTAATGCTTTCTCAGATGCTGACAGACAAGACTCAATTAATCTGTTTCTAAAGATATTTCAGCCTGCTGAAGGAAAACATCACCTCTGGGAACTTCCTACAGATTTTTATTTACATCACACAAACACTATGAAGCTTTTACAGACCAAAAGAAGCTACACATTTTGGTGGACACCAGAGATATTAAAGTATTTGCCGCTGCCTTATGATGAAGTGCCCTGTGTAGAAAACCGAAGAAAGATGACAATTAAAAAGTTTAACAAATCTGATGAAGAGACTGATATCCATAATGAGTTCTTTCGGCCATACGAGCTTAGCAGTTTGGATGAAACCTTTTGTTTGGCAATGACGAACTCTGCAAGAGATTTCACCCCAAAGAACCTTGGAATCGACCCAAGTCCCTTCACTGTGCGCAAGCCAGACGAGACAGAAAAATCGGTTCAGGGTAGCAAAACTAACAAGGAGGAAACAGTACTACTTCAGCGTAAAACAGCAGCCAGCGCACCCCCACCCCCAAGTGAGGAAGCTGTATCCAGCAGTTCGGAAGATGATTCTGGAACAGATAGAGAAGATGAGGGGGCAGTTTCCCAGCGGTCAACACCAGTAAAAATAACTGAAACGGGGGATGGCACCAAAATTACTGAAAATTCTTTTCAGCCGACAAAGGAGGTTTATGGGGTTAATCTTTCAGAGACTCCTTCAGAGGGTGACCTTAGCATATACACAAGATTTGTACATTTGGGGCAGAGTCAACATAAACCAGACCGGAACAGCCAGCAACAACGTTCAACAAACTCGGATAGTGTGATTAACGTAACGCATATCTCTTCATTCACTCAAGACAGCATATATGAGGTCCAGCCCCCTAAAGTTGACAAGAAGTCAATCGAGATTTTCACTGCTCATATCCAGGCTGGCCTTGGGCACATGCCATCAATGGCAAAGGATGATGTCCTCATCTATCGGGAGTACATTAGGAATAGGTACATGTGAAAACATAATGGTAATAACTTTAAAGTTCTGATGGTAGCTGACAACCCGTACCAGCTAGCCAGTCGAAATGATGGTGTTGTGGTTTGTTAGAAAAACCACAATCGGTTTATTTTTCCATGCACATGGTTATCTCGCCTCGTGCCATTAGAGAAGACAAGTGGAATATTGCAGAATATCCTAACCTAAAAGGCTCCAATACTTGTGTCCATGAATTCAACAAGTTGCGCGAGCCTGAAAGCAATAGTTGAATATCTTTATTATCGTTATATTTCTCAACTTCAACTAAAGTACTGCTCACTTGCATATTGGTTATATATTAAAATTAAGAAAACAATGATCACAGTAATTTTTCGAGGAGGTCCAGTCTTTGGTATTAACGCATTTATCGAGGCAATTGTTTTCCAATTGCAAAAGATACACTACTATCTAATCAGACCTTTTAGACGTTCGCTTAAATAGCATGTCTTCAATTCTTCAATTACATGGTAAAGGGGCTTAGCCCTCTTGTTGATGATTTTTCTGTAGGTCAACATTTCAGCCTTGCCACTGGTGTCCGTGTGATCCGATACAGAATTGTACTGTGTGTTTGCCATAATCCCAGTACCGTATCCGTTCCTATTGGACTGCATAGACCCTTCAAACGGATGGCCAATTGCCCATGCGTTGGTGTTCAAAGTCGGCCCTGACGTTTAGAAAAAAAGGTTAAACATTGTTCCTAATTGCAGAGGGGGTGCGTTTTCTTCCGTGACATGTTTCCCTTGCACGTCTTGTGTGCACCATTGTTCTCCCCACACAGTCTACTTATTAATAATCTATGCTTCGTGGAATTGCTCATGTTAAGCTCCCTCTGGTTAAAAGCAAGGGAGAGGGTTGGATTGAGAAAAGCACGTTTTCCATAATAGTTTCCTTTTTAAGTGAATTTATTTTTAAATATTTTTTTTTCAGTTGCACCAAGGGAATGGGTGATAGTCTGTGAACCATAGACTAATTGTTCACATGCTTTTTCAGTAAGAATATCAGTTACCGATGAGCTCATTGGTCTATGTAGTTAAATACAAAGCAGTACTTTCCTCTCTTATAGTTACAAACAGGTGGACAGTGGACATTTTCTTCCTGTGTGTAATTTATTTTTAAATTTTTTTTTTTTTTTTTTTTTACAAGACCCTGATTTCACCCATTTTATTGTTATACCCTTGCCATTCCAGGGTTCGAAATTGAGATTTAATGAGCAGGAGCTAAAGCCAGCTCCTGGGTGTCAGGCATCACCCAATAGGGAGGAGCGACCGCTGGCAAACCAGGAGGGAGTAGCGAGCACACAGCAAAGCAAACTTTCACATACAATGCACACTTTTACTTATTGCCCGTTTGGTATGATCTATTTGGTTTAAATGTGTACGAGATGTGTCACAATACCTTGTTATTAATTACTGGGCAGACCGAATAATGGGCATCTAGTATTAACAAAACAAGTTTATCCTTAACCACCTTGCCCGAGCCAATCTCATTAAAAATGACGAGTTATGCCTTTCCACAAACTTGCTTTTATTACCTATCTCCCAATATACAGACTGGTCTTTAAAATATGAAGGACCAATGCAGTTCTGTGGGTTACAGCGCCTGCCACAAAAATCTGTGCAAACTAAAAGTCATCTGTTTGAATCCCAGCTTTTTATCTTTCGGAGGTCAATAAAGTGATTCTAATTGAAACGGATAATACTGTTGCAGGATGATTTACATACTAAGACGAACCAAACGCGCTCTAAAAACAAGTTGTGTGTTAAACATGCGTTTGTCCTTCCTATATACAACAATCCTCTTTATTAAATGAGCTCACATACCAGTAACATGTGCCTAACATGCATTCAGAACGCGTGTGAACACAGATGGAACTGCCTCGAACCTCCCTGAAAGCAGGCAAGTCTCTCCATGTTCTCCTAAATGCAGAACCACTGTTTGTTCTTGTATGGCTTCTTCTGTGTGCCCCTTATCAGACTCTTGTGTCCTGTAGGCTTCACTATCTAGAGTACTTTCTGTTTCTGGAGCTTTTCTCATCCCCACGCTGGGCACAGCATGCAGGTCTATCTGTGGACAGCTGGTGGGGATATGAAATTGATTGTTTGGTTTAATTCATCTTTTATAACGCGCTTCTCTGCGTTTTCTTGCTTCTAAGAGAACAGCATTGCTTCTGAGCTATCCTCCTACCCTTGCTCATTGACACAGGAAGTGTTCAGGTAAAACGGAAGTACAATGCCTGGTATTTGGAAACTCTTTGCTTTAGAGTGTTGTAGATGACGGTGGCGTGCCATCCTTTTTGGTTCAACAAAAATGTATTTCCTCAATAATTGTATGTCCTGCTGGTAGCTGTCAAACATGCTAATCAATGTGCATATATTTAAAGTATGTCCTTGAATCCTAACCCAAATAATGTTTACTTGGAAACCTGCACACACCCTAATAATAGAAGAATTTGTAATGACAATTAATTTAGACGTTCCTTTTCTCTTAAAAGCAATTCTAACAACGCAGCCCATAACCCATTCATGAATGAACTCATTCAATACTACAGAAGGAATTGCTCTAACACAAAAGACCAGGGCCGGTCTTTGTGTCGGGCAGCTCAGGCGGCTGCCTGACGTCAGTCAGCCTCTAGGGGGTGCTCACCTGAGCCTCGAGCCGGTGCTCCTGCAATTTGCAAAGCCAAGGCCAGGTCGCACGCACCAGCCGCAGCCAGGCCAGCACGGCAAATTCATCATTAAATGTTACGTTCGTTTTGTCTTGCTACCACACTGCAGCGGCAGCCTCGGCCCTCAGGCTGGGCAGCAATTGGGAGGCAAATTGGCAACATTTGTTGCTTTCTTGACTTCCCCCACGGGTGGTGCCAGTGTTGTTGGCGCCAGCCAGGCCCATGGGCGCACGTGCCCTCCTTCAGACCATGCGCGTGCAATTAGTGCACTGCTACTGACACAGTGACAGAATATCACAGTGACAGGAAGGCCGAAGGATTGATTCTGGCTGGCGGTGTTGCGGTTGAAAAGAACCCTCTTTTTGCGAGATAAAAGGAGTGGGCGCAACCGTGCGCAGCAGGTTATGGTAAGTGTTTTGGGGGTACTGCTGGTGATGGCCCGCCCGTGATCTTGGCAGCTCCTTTGGCTGCTGCTGCAGATGCTTTCTTTTCTATAATTCACAAGTTAGCAAGAGCATAGTGCTAAATCTAACTCCTTCAAGTGCAGTAACCAAGACAACTCCCAGAATGTATCTGTTAAATTGAAGTTCATAACCGAGAAGTAGTGCCCCATAAGTCTTCTGGTTGCCCTAATTCAGGGTCCACTATGCTAACTAAAAGGCATGAGAGTTATTGCACCTGCTGCAAGGATCGGCATTTAAATATGCATGCCTCAGATTTAAATTAGCTTCAGTGAGTTAGCTCAATAGCTTGCATTGTACTGCAGCAGAAATTTGTTCCGTGCTCCTGTGAGTCACAGATTTGAATACTGCTTTGCTGTCATGGCTTAGTGGGTTAGGCTGCTACGATTTGTGTATGACCTGCAAACTACGGATTCAAACCTTTGCTTGTGGGATAGTTCAGCGAGTTGGGCGGCTGCAGGCTGCAGCTGATATGTGTGGGCAGCCTACAAGACAAAGGATAGCATCTAGCTTGGGTAAGATAGCTCAGGAAGTCAATCTACTGCGGTACAGGAGCAAACAGTGAGGAAAAGATTTGTCTCCTCCTGGTAACAGTCCAGCCCTGTCCCCTGCCCCAATGAGTATGGGCACTTGAATTAACGCACCGGCTGAAAATACTATTATGCAGTCTACAAGTGACACAGTTGAATCCTACTTGGCAATTGTAGCTTAATGGGTTACTACTGCAAACAACATGTTAATGCTTGCTGAGCCAGTTCATGGTTTGAGCTGCTGCTGCTGTATCATAGGTGAAAAGCATGCTTGGTGGAAATGGCAGAGTTGATTAAGCTCATGCAACCCACAGCAACCTTCACATCAGTGGGTTCAATCAGGCTTGTACTTGTGTGCAGGGAAATGTCAGAAGTGCAGGCTCAACATGCTAGTGGGGCCATGTTTTTTCGTCAAACTGGGCCAGGTGGATGTGTTACTTCGCTGTGCAGCTAGAGGCTTCGACCAGTGTTATGGATGAAATATACTTTAAAATACACACGGCAACACTACAACAGTCTCTCAAAAAAGCATCAAAATTACTTTATTGATTATGGGAAACATTTTATTGTGGTCCAAACCAAGGCTCCAGTCTGATCCTGGGTTCAGTCCTTCTTTTTAGGAGAGGTTGGTATTTTCTCGTGTTGAGATCCTTACACGAGGTTCTTGGTACTAGTTCAAATCCCAAAGAAGTCCATTCGTCCTTTCATCCCTCCAACGTCGCTAAAGAGGGCAACATGGAGGAGAAAGTAAACACACGTGGGGCAGATTACAGAACTTTTGCCCCAGTGCATGTGCAATTTTACATGGTATTAGCATTAGGGCAAACATGGCTCTAGAGCAAAACAAGTATTCATTCAATGAATCTTTGCACCAGGGCAAAGTTTGTACGCGTTCTAATAAGCAATGTTATTGTCTTAGTGAAAAACATTTATTCTTTCAGTGCCTTTTTGCACCAGGACAAAGCTTCCCATAGTATTAGCACCAGGGCAAACTTTCCCCTGGTGCAAAAATGCATTGAAAGAATACTTTTTTTTGCAGATGGCCAATTTTTGACTGAGTGGCAATATTGTGCAAAATTGCACTTGCATCGGTGCACCATTTCTGTAATGTGGGCTTGGGTTTTACACCAAAACGAGACTGTAATCGTGTGATAGAACGTAAACAGTATCTTCTCACGGTTGTGCCATTTTGTTTCAGAAGGTCTTTACAGGCATTGCATTGGGACTAATGGAGGAACACAGGCACATCTAGTGCTCTTTTAGTGAAATTAGAAATGTTATTTACTCTTTGGTTTTTGAGCTAGAGCCGTCTATAAACTCTTAAACAACATTGGTTTCGAACCGAATATTATAACATTCACTCACTGAACAATGCAAAACGCGTGAGTGGAAACGCTGCTCACTGCTCTGGTCCGAAGAGCAGGTGTGCACTGAGCTCCGGTCTGGCCATTTGTTAGTTTTGTTAATATGGTGTGCCAAAAGTAAGCTCCTTCAGCATGCTGTGCAGTTTTTATCTCACTTATGAGAAAATGTGATAATTTATATGACTTTTGATCACTTCATGAATACCTCTTTGGCATATGCTAACTGCGCACGCATTGCAGTGCGTCACCACAAAGCGCTCAAGGATTGCTTTTAAAGTTCAGAATGGGTGTTAACGGCTGCCCTCGTTTCCGAAGAGTAACAATGAGGATACGAGCCCAGAGCGTGGGTCGATCACATTCGCAGGAGACATGTCCCAGGCCACACTAGGACAACTCAAACAAGGATTGGCAATGCCAACAGTTTGGGCTATTGTGCGGTCATGAGAAATGCACTTACCATATTCACAGCCATAGTGGTATTGACTACTCATTGTTGGTAGCAGGTGCAAAATGGTGCGAGTACCTGGGCATCTAATAGCAGTGCCTGGCAAATGCTTAAAACTTATGCACAAACCATAAATGTTGTCTTTTGCCAATGCTCATTTTTAGCAGGATCTCGGTGAAGGATACGCAGAGTGCTTTTAAATTAAGTGGTGTTATTTCCATCTAATTCTTTGAGTGCCCCTAATTACAATATTTGTAATATAAAATGTTTGTCATTTTTTGTGGGAGGGCCACCAATGATGCTTCCTTCCTGGGGTGTAATCTGGTCTAAGACCGGCCCTGCAAAAGACAGTTACTCCATCACGAGTTGTACATTTAACGAATCTGTGTTTTCACTTCTTGGCTCTGAGGATGATGAGATTCCCGAAAATATTCCTACACAGTATGGTTTGATAAGAGTGCTTCCTTTGTAGGTCGCTCCTCTAATTTCTCCTATACTTTACACTGAGTAAAAGATCACACACTATTAGCATGGGTCATGAAGCCCCCATCTGCTGTCTTGAATGGACTGTGGAAAAGATGTATGTGAAATTCATGACGTTTTACACAAGCTGCAATTTATTGACAAACGTGATACTAAGTCGCTTTTCTTGATATCCTCTTCACCACCACCATTTCGATATATTTGTCTTTCCTCAGAATTAATGCTGATCCCCATACCTCGTGACATTACCCACAGCAGAAAACTATGTCCCATTTAGTGGCTATGGTCTTTGAGAAGAGAGATGCGGATTTGAGTCTGGTAGGAGAGCGCTCCATCTCTGAGCATTTGGAGGAATATCTTGGACGCATCCTGGTGTGTCAGACAACTGTTCCGTGATGCAGAGAGCAGTTCTCAATTGCCAATTGCATCCTGCTTTTCACCTTGTCCACCTCCGATCTTTATATCCTTCTGTGGGTTTCTTCTCCATCCATAAAAAACAAATCTGCTCATGACTGCACATGGGCCTGTCTTTTCCCACAGAACCCTTCTTATGATATTAAAAATGCTGTTTTACATAATTTTGTATAAACTCGTATAGACCCTTAGAAATAGACAAGTGCTGTTTGTGTTGGTGTAGTTGAAATATGATTTTAAAGCATTATTAATCAATTTTTAAAAGAAATTACCCATGCCCGTGTAGATAATATTTGTTTGCTCTGTTTCTGTGGATTTCACTGCCTTCTTAGAAAACTTTTTTTTTTCACTTTTAAAATAACATTTTAGGGTAGAGCCAGATCCATGCAAAGCCGAAGACGTTTAAAAAAAAAAAAAAAAAAAAACCTGCTGACCCTCTTGGATCCTTTTAGAAATCATATATTATCTTTTTTTTCTAGTGGGGACTAGGAAGGTCTAAAAAAAAAAAGAAAATCATCCTTGGAGCTCTGCAAGTGCACACACTCCCATGCAGGCTACTGCCAAAACCTGTAGCAATAGGAAAACATGAAATTTGTGAAAAAACGCTTGACACTTGTAACATTAATATTTAGGGTTGTGCCCTTCGTCATTTTTTATTAAATTCCAACTTGGACCTCATATTAATTAGAATGATGACGACAAACAGAGAGCATTGGTAAAAAAAATTTTAAAAAATGAAAAAAAACACCCACAAGCGCAAAGCTAATAGAGCTGACTTTCTAAATGTGGATGATATTCTTTTCTTCCAGAGTATTGTACGGCTCCTGCTGTTGTTTTATGCTTCCTCCTTTACAGGATCTGCAGCAGTGCCTTCTCACTGTATGGTTGTATGTAGGTTGGAAGGTTCTTACAGTGAGAGGAAATGTAGGTTGTGTGTGTGTGTATTTGAGGAACTCCAGACCACACAGGTGAATACAGTAGAATTGACAAGAATTCCAGAGAAAACCCATAGCATTTGGCGGAAAAGGCAAATGTGGCATCCACTGCTTGGCCAAATGTGGCCACCAGAACTTAGTACAGTACTCTGGTTCTAATCTAGCTGTTCATGAACCAATAAATACTGCTTGCCCCCACTCCAAAGAACCCAGTATTATATATGCGGAATAATGTGGCCTCCAGCACTTATTTTTCCTTCTGATACAATGTAATAATAACACTGGCCAATATTGATGTTCTGTTTTCAAGTTATGCCTTATGCCAAGTGCTGGCATTGTATGCCCAGGTTTAGCACTAATATTGCAGAAACGGACACCAAATGCACAGGTATGCCATCACACACTCGCACTGCATGCCAGCTTCTGGCATCATTAGCCAAGCTACTCAAGCAATGTGCCATGCAGCATCATCACATTTTCGGGTACTGACATACTTGCTTTGGTATTTCCATATTGTATCATAGTACTCCATTCTTTTGCAAGGCGTTGCTAGCATATAACAAGGTAGTCCCACAATAGGCCCAGCTAGATCCCAATGCTGAGCATTGCTAGGCATTGACTACAAAGGGACAGGTACTCGCACCATAGCCACTGACCCACCCATGAACTCTCGCACCTCTGCGTGTGCAGAGCCACCTCCCTATAGGCATTCATGCTTGCAAATAAACCTACATGTACCCATGCAGAAATAAAGACAAAGGCTCTGTAGGCACCCGTGCTCACGTAGCCTTCCACAAATGCACTCGCACCTGCACACACGCTTTTGATTCCCCCATCCATCTATGCCCCAACACATTCAAGTAAGCACACACACATGCCGAAACGTATGCAGACACTGTCAAAATGCTTGTGGGCATCCGCTTCTGACATTCACACATATGCTGGCACTTCCATGATCTTGCACCCAGGCATCTCCGAATTGCCCTTCTATTGGGGTGTTCCTGTGCATACAATTCCTTCCATTCTATTCTGAAATCAAAAACAGACTCCTAACACTTGGTATGGCATTTGCTGTGTGCAGATGCATGAGTGGATGACTGAGTGCAGCTCTGTATGTATGCGTGTCGGACATTGCCATAATATGGAAAAGTACTCTCACTACAAGTATTGACATCATATGACCATATGTCTCACTCAAGCGGATGTACGTCTGTCATTGAGCTCCAGACTACTGTTTTGTCCAAGGATCCAAATGTTCCTTTGGCAAAAAGGTGGGACACCACTTTCACATTTTAGCAAGTAATTTAAAGAATACGTTTTATCTTAAAGTTACATAAGTAAATGGGAAATCTCTGCAAGCAACAGTGGAAACAAGCACTATTTTACTTCCTCGATTATCTGGTGTGCTCTATATTCTTCATCCTGCCACTGGCTCATAATAATAATATCTATTTGATTTCTTATATTACGGTACAGAACCCTGGGTCTCAGAGCGCTGAAATAATGTTATTATCCCACAGAGTGGTACTCAATTTATTGACCTCGGAAGGATGAAAGGCTGACTTGACCTTGCTGGGATTTGAACCTGCCACAGCAGGCTGCTCACAGATATCAGAGGCGAGCGCTCAACTTGCTGTGCTATCTGACCTGCAATGATTTAATTCAGCTTGTCCTAGCAGACAGATCTTTGAATATTTAAGTACCCTAACCTCATCTATAAACCCCCTTCTCTTTATCAGTTTCAGTTTCAAAATTGATACGGTTCTATGGCAGATTTGTTTCTGTAGAAAACTATCGGTGAGTATCTCTGCACTTGGGAGCTCTGGCTTTTAGTCAAAGTTTCAGTAGCCTCAAATTAGATCTTTGTGACTCAGAAATGAAAGGCAATCACCGGTGCTGTTAGCAGCACAACACACATGTAACTCAGTAAGAACTTTCTGTAAATGAGCACCAGAACTACTCGTGTTTGGAGAAACCGACCTAGTTTATTAGTGATCCACATTGTTTAAACTATGTCCCTCTATTGCAGCCTTCGAGTAGAATATAATGGGACGTCCTGTTCCATTTCTGTCTTGGCCAAGCATCAAAAGCTATTTCGCCTGCCGGTTGCAGTGTGAAGATTTCAATGCAATTATAGTGAAGGTCAGTCTAGTGTTTGTGTTGTGGCTCAGAGTAAGAGGTGTCACTAATTGCCAGCATCATCTGGCCATAACATGTAATTTGCTCTTCTTTTTCTCTACCAGGAGATTGTCTTCACTTGACACGAGGCCCTAGATTACAGAGTTTAAGGGAAGGGTTCTTTTCACTTATTCCTAATTTCTTGCCCAGAAAATTGACTGTGCAGTAGCAGTTAATAGGAAATTATCATAATTTCAACCATGTAATATATTTGCTTTAATCTGTGCAGAATGGTTCTTTTGTTAGGATAAACTACTATCATCCAGTGACATATTGGTAGTAGGCAAAGCAGATCTCTTATTTTGGACTGTTTAAATTAAATCAAAGCTAACATTGTGCTGTATGGAACTACTACATGTAAGCATCTTTCTCTGGCAATCGCATCAGATCAGAGAAAATGTCTGAAATTAGACCTTAAAAAGGAGAAGTTATTTCCTCTTCATGTTGTTCCTAATTGGGTCTTCTAAACACAAGCTTTGCATTTCAATTAGGGAACCAGTTTGTTCATAATGCACGGGCAAATGGCTCGTGGAACAAAGAAATCTGATACCAATTTTTAGTTTGGGCTAATAGATGGCTCATATTGCGCTACCTTAAAACCCAAACTATTGTCATTAAAATAAGAGCATTAGCATAAGAACTTCAAGTATGGGTCTGTAATGCTTTTCGAATGGAGATATTTGAGGAGGGATACACAGTTGTTAGGCTTTTGAACCCCTCCCTTTCCCTGTCCCTACCCATGCTGACCCCTATGGCCAATCCAACCATTACTGCCCATCTTGGATGACTGTCTCTAAGGAAGGTCTCTGGGACCAAACCAAAGCTAGAGGCCGATTTTGAATCGGGAAAAATTACCATGCATCTTCCAAATAAAATGATACATTGTTTAAAATAGCTAAAGTAATTAACATTTTGGGAGCTTGTTTAGGACTGGAGACCTGTCCACATTTCAATGGTGAATTTGATAAAATCATGTATTGTAGTGGTGGCCATGTTGTGTGCAGCATGCTGACATTGGTGCAGGCTGTCTGTAAATTCACTGTTCTTTGGAGGCTCCTCCGACAGGGAGTTTGCTTAGAAAATGACATGCAAACTGCAGCGTGCGCATCTAATGTGAATTGCAGTGTCTGATCTGTGGTTGCTGGGCATTGTGTGCACCTCCGTGCATAGGAGGAATATTTTGTAAAGAGACTCCGCTACTAACAAGTGTCACCAAGGAAGGCATTGCATTGGGCCGTGTTAAAAGCACAACTCGCTATTGTGTTTCTATTTTGAGTGTGGGGGTGCGGCCGATGACCAGTGTTTACATGTTGACCTCTATTTACCATAACCCGCAAGACATTGCACCCTGAGCCGCGATCATTTCTGTCTTCGCAGTGACCTTTGCGACTTGTTTAAGAAATGGCAAAACAAATGCATTTTAGGCCGTGAGTCCGTCTCTGAATGTGCTGTGTTTGCTCTTTATTATTGTGGCACAGCAGCAGCAACCCTCCCTTGTTGAGCAGAGCTAGGGGCAGGGGAATAACTGCATTCACTCCTGTGCTGAGTCAATGGAGAGCCGACAGGTGTCAACCAAAGGCAACCATGAGTGAGGTGAGTGATCGGGACTGGCACCTGGATAGGGGTAAAAATAGTATGTCGTGCTGGTGTGCAGTCAAAATGTCGAAAAAAAAAATGTCAAATTTATTATTATTTTTTTATTTATTTTTTTGGTTTCCTGGGTAAAAAAAAAGGGGTAAAACAAAAATAAAATTCCAAAAAGGGGGTTGGGTGAACAAAAAGCAACTAAAACGTTTCACAAAACAACACCAACCCTTTCCACCAGTGCTTTCTGGCTGCTTATCTTGGCCTGTTTCAAGGCCCCACATGCCGACATCAAGCTTTTTATCATCTAAGTCTTCTGAATATAAAAAAAAAGTGTGGCAACAGACTGTCTTCACATGAAACTGCGGAAACTAATATGATGGTTCTGCAGGTTAATGCACCTGGCTATGCCTAATTTACAACTAGGAGAGTTCGGGAGACAAAACGGACCACTGGAGACCTTCTGGACTAAGGGTTATCTCATCCTTCTGTAGTTTTGGGAACTGTACGGGGGTCAAGTCCTAAAAATGAAAATGGGGGGACTCCGCAAAAAACGCAATTGGATGCAACGCCACCAGAAGTTAGCATATCAAGGTGAAATATACACATTTTATTAAATTGGCTTTGCATAACCACCCAAATTGCATAGGACGAATGACATTTGCCTTTTATAAAATCAACACACAAACAAAACCAAGAGAGGATATTTTCCTCTAATAGTCTCTTTGAAAACATTAAAAGGTGTGCATGTTTTAAACTCCAAGAACCAATACAAATATTTTCCTTGGTACTTGCAGTATTGAAATGCGACATTTCACGTTTAGTTGGTTTATTATTTTTCATCAGGTTATATAGTGCAGTGGTGAAGTGACTAGCCTACAAACCTGACTGCGGTTTGATCCCACAGGTCATCTTTAATTCATAAATTCAAAGAGGTCATTCAATGTTTCTCATTTTAGGTGGGGGGACTGAGTCCACCCTCTGAGTAAAGTGGGTGGACTCTGTCCCCCCACGTGTACCCTCGACTTGAGCCCTGGAACTGTAGGCCTTATTTGTATTATTGGTAACATAGGCTGTGATATTTATGCAGCCTGCCGTTAACAGGGTAAAGTAAGCAGCTCAGTAGAATTAACATCACACCTTTCCCCTGTTGCTAAAAGGAGTACCATTTTCCTGGGCATTAATTGAAACCGCCACCAAGCTGTGAGGGAGCAAGTGCTACACGAGTATATGTATTGTTATATGACGCGCTGAATGAGCCCTTACCTCGCTTGGCTTGTTTTCTTATAGTAGAAGGACACGATGCTTGCGCCAATATCTCGCAGATAATGCACTCAAACACATTAAGGGCTCGTGAAAAGTTAACCGACAGGCACGCCGGTAATTGGGGGAAACCAAATATGTATTTTCGTGTGATCTCGGTTCGAATTAATGCAATGTAAATGTTCACATTATATGTCACCACTTTGTTTCAATGCCACAAACACAGAAGTGTCACAAGTCTTTTTTTAAATCTACAAAGAATTCAGACTCCTTTTGGAGGTTGTAATGCCAGTTCTTGTTTTTGATGACGGTTGGATCGAGTGGAGGGGGCTCCTGAGATGGTGGTCTTTTCAGCTAAGCAATAGACCACATACCCGCCCTCCACCTGCACCAGTGTGTTTCTGAGGTGTCACATTCACCCTATAATCTCGCTACACCAGTGATAATAAACTATTTTACAAAAAAGGTACAAACAACACTACACACGATAGCTGTCCTGAAATGACCCTAACATGAATGCATCCCAAGCTTTCATTTGACCGCACGGCCCTCATCAGATTGCGCTGTATGGGTTATTTTGTGAAGTGGAGGTGGCGGGGTTAATATTCGATTTGTTAAGCTTCTGCACTGTATTTGCTATCTTTTTCTAACAAAGTGTGCCTTGCTTTCAGAGGACGGACCAGACACTCTTTGGGAAATTCATAGAAAGCTGACAACCAGGCCAAGCAGCTTGTGTTTTCTGTATTCCTGTATGTTAAGTTCAGTGACCTTGATAAACATTGGATGGTGGAAGATTTGCTTTCATAACCAATCTTCTGGTGTTACTTTCTTATTAACGTGTGTTCAAATAGTAGGGACAGAGACCACTTGTGCCCCATAAAGGGAGCAAGGATAGGAACTTACTGTACCCCTCAATTGTGGGATATCAAATACTGGAACCTGCTGTACTCCTGTATAATGAGATCGCCTGGCTTGGAATATACTGTACCCCTTAATATTGGCAGAGCAAGGACTTGAAACTGTTGTATCCCTTGATAGTGGGATAGCAAAGACGGGTACGGTCTGTACCCATCCATAATGAGATAGCAAGGACTGGAACCTACTGTACCCCACGATAATGTTATAGCAAGGACTACTATACCTATTGTGCCCCTCAATGAGGTAACAAGGACTGGAACCTAATGTACCCTTCGATAATGAGATAGCCAGGACTGGAACCTACTGTACTCCTCAGCAGTGAGATAAGGACTTGTGGTCATTCCCACCCACTTCCTGCCCCTCTACGCCCAAAACACATCCTCCTGGGAGCTCTTCAAGCTAGGTTTATCAAGCTTTACCAACAAACTTTATGCTAGAAGTGCCTGCCGGTATTTTTCAAAATAGTCTTCAGAGAGATACTGACTTAATTGGAGCTGTACATTCACTCCTGGTATAAGACAAATGTCTTAACCAGGTCTGCCTTCTGCCACTCAACTTATAAGCACCACACGTATTGTCCGCTAAAGTCTTGTTAAAAACAAGCATTGGCAACAGTTTTGAATTGTGTATTTGCCAGGCACTGCTATTATATGCCAGGTAGCCACACCATTTTGCAGCTGCTACCATAGATGGCCAGTTAATGCCGCTATGGCAGTGCCTCGCTAATGCCTTTCACATGCCTACAGAAAAGCCCAAACTATTGGCATTGCCAATGGTTGTTTTGCATTGGTAGAGAATGCCCCATAACTGGTGGTGGTATAGAGACATAATTTATAGTACAGGTATTTCCATAATCTGCCCTGGAAGTTCTGGAACTCCCGTCCCGTGATTGGCATTACAGCACGTGCTTAGGTCAACCACTACATGCCATGCTTGCTATCATGGGCCACAAACACACACACACCCCGATCCATGTATACTCTCGTATGCACCCAGGTACACCTACATACTTGCAAACATCCCATAATCAACATAGACAGCAATACATGCAAGGACCTATGTACACATAGCCACCTGGGAAAACTGCCTCACACCACATCCAAGCACAACCATTGATTACTCATCTACACATACAAGGAAACACAAAAGCACCCGTGATTCCCACAGGCATGCTCACAAAGATACCCACAGTACACATACTTACCTGGCACCCACATAGATAGTGTGCAGTGCTAGAGATCCACTTCCATCTCTTTTCTCTTCTCCTACACGTGAGAGGGCATACCCTGAAGTATACAACATGCCAAGGAGGCATGATTGTGGGTAGGTAAGGCAATAGCTCACAATAGTTTACATGGCAAAAACCTATGGGAGAAGCAGGTGGCAGCTATGGGCCAAGGCTGAAAGCGCCCACACCTCTGCCAACACAATCAATGACTGCATATCCAATCTGCAGGAGCCCCCACTGTTCTCCCTCTCCTGAACATCACATGGTCTGTGGACCAATGTCATGCTGCCCCCTCAAGACAGAGCACAATATACCAGATGTGGCCTCCAGAACTTATTTTTTCTTTTGATGTGTTTTATTAATATTTTCTTAAATGATGAAAAGGAGCCGACTGTTGGGTATGTTAGTTGCTGTGTCTGGATTCATAAATACACGAGTGATTAATGGGTGTGCACATGTGAGGGTAGATGGGTGTCTGATACTGCATTAATATGTTTATGCACTTCTGCAATATGAGAAAATATTTATGTTCTATTATCCAGTATGCATTCCATATGCCTAGTAAGGTCATCAGGTGTCCAGGTACTCTCCTCATACGCCTGATCAAATTCACAGGGACTTCTAATCCGATTCCCCTTTCATAAGCTCCATGGCAAAAGCATAGTGTGTACTTGTGCCTAGCTGCATCAGTATCCTGCTTTACCAGTGGCACAGAGCAGGTTCTTGACAACTGCAGTGACACCCAAGTCTCTGCAGCACAGGGGCTGCATTTACAATATGCACCCCTGTTCTAAAGTCCACATAACTCTGAAGATGTTGGCTGGTGGCACATAGCACTGTAAATATAAGACATACCACCTGAGTTATGGTATGGTGGCTAGCATCTCTCAGAATGATCCCATCCACATTCAATTGATATTGAACATGTGTCAGCCTGTGGGCCCAGTTCAGCAGTGGAAGCGTTGTGTATTCCCCCAGACAGGCTGAATCCTGCCCTACTGGCAGAAAAGTAGCCAGGTGGTGTGCCTTCCTTTGTAAGGGCGGGTAACCCCCTCTTCATTGGGAGAGCTGCTCCACAGGACGCTGGCCTGGGTACAGGAATCCACGGGCACACCCATTCACATAGAGCCAGGCCTAACACCAGGGGCTGCATTTCTAAAGGGCTTTGTTTCTATTGAAAAGGAAAGGGGCCGGGGTAAGCAGCCAGAGAGAGATCTGTACAGTTTTGGGAGAGTTCTGCTATTTTGATTCTCTCTGCCACCCTTTCTCTTTCCTGTGCCCTCCACTTTCTCTGGGGCAAAGCACTTTGAGTGTGACATTATGACGATAAGCAAATTAATGTGTCCATCATTGCTTTGGCCCTCCCCGTTTCAACATACAGACACAAATGGTGCACTTCGCTCATAGCATCTACCTCCTCCCCTCCGTTGTAGCACCGATGTGAGAGACGTTATTCCCCGAGACAACTGTGCAGACCCCACCCAGATGACGTCACCCAAGCAATATATCTGCAGGCAATGGAAACCCTGGATGAGCTGTAATTACTAGATAGACAAATGATGTCACGGTTAGGGCCAGCACACGTAGGTGCATTAGACATGAAGCACATATGCATCCAAGCACGAAGATACACAAACACTATGTCAAATTGCACTTAGACATGAAGAACACATGTACAATCACTAGGGTAGAAAACATATACTTTCTTTCCTATGCTGAAATCCAAGTCACTCAAAAGTACATATATATGCTTGCTCAACGCATCTATGACATCCTCTTACATGGCATATTACAAAACCTATTGAGGGGTGGGATTGGATTAGGGGAACATGTCTACATATAGAATGCATGATTGTTAGTCTCTCATTGTTGTCCCCTTGTCTGTTGGACACGCCCTGAGCTACTTCTACATACTTAGTATACTGATTACAGCAGAGAATATGGCAGCGGAATAGTAATTTGCAACATTGTAAGTAAAGGTGCATGGGCGGCTTTTCTGAATGGTTGGCAACCCAAATCCATTGATACGTGAATTCTCCCCTTGTTTTCCCAATTAGTCTACCCTCTCTCATCAGTAGACCTCATGGAAGGGTCCTCTGTTTGAAGATTGACCTTGCCAGTCTGCACTGTCCCGGAACATTCAAGGGAGTGTAAGCACACCATTATCTTATTTTCAAGCCTACTCAATAGCCCTTGTTTGTGAGCTCTTTATCACGTGTTGAGACCACTAATTTGTCCATTTCGACTCTGTATTTAACACTATTTCATTCAATTACACTAGGTTCAGTTGCTCCTCTTGGCTTTCAGAGACTTGCTCCCTCTATCCCGTATAAACTCTATACACTTTTAATTGTCCAATACTTGGCATCTGTAAATGTTCTTGTTCCTCCTAATCTTGAGAAATAAGTCCTTTGCACATGATCTTCTCATTGGACTCCCTTTGTACTTTTCCTTCCTATCTCAAAATAGCATCCTTGGTCCTGTAAGGATATTTGGCATGTTACAGCACAGAGTACAGCACTACTGCACAGGTAGTAAACAGCACAGAGTACAGCACTACTACACAGGTAGCAAACAGCACAGAGTACAGCACTACTGCACAGGTAGCACATTTTTTTTTTGCAGCACCACCACAAGGGTGCGGTGCATTGCTATATGTGTTACCAGATTAACAAGGAAAGACAGGCCATTCAGTCAAAAACGATTTTAACATATAAGATGCAAATCTATTTTTACAGTTAAAAGCACATGTGCACACCCAAAAATGCACACTATTTTTCACCTGAAATGCCTATGGTGCGAGAGACACATTTGAAAATAATAACTAACCTTACTGACAACTAACATGACTAATGAAACCTAATCCACTAATAAAAATGTGTCTCCACTGCAGAATTAGGCCTATTCTGAAAGTGAACTTTTAAACGCACATTTTTTTTTCTGTTCTCTCTGCTGCCCTGTCCACATAACTACAGGAAATCAGTTGGTTACAAAGTATTACTATAAAAATGAGCCATTGTGTAGAGAAGGAGGAGATGGCGTGATTAATTCTGATTGGAGCAGCGTCATAGCAAGTATCATGCTAGAGGGAGTGAACAGGCTTTTGCTGGGGGGTTTTTGAGAAAGGAGAAAGTCAGTCGAGATTGGGGAGAGCTGAAAGAAGGACCTTTCCACTGGCTGAGGCGTTCCTATCTGCAAAAGCTGAGAATTCCAGGCAATGACCCCGGTTTGAGAAGGCAAGCGTTCCTTTTTACTGGAGTTAATCTTCAAGGGAGCCACATTCACAAAGAGAACAGCCAAAGAGAACAACTAAAAAGATAAGGTAATTACAGAAGTGTGGGGGCTGAGTGTGTACGGTAATATGCAGTCAGTGTAGGATTCCTGTGCATGCCTTAATCAAATGCTAATGTTGCAATTTGAGTTCTGTTCTCCGCCACTCTCTTTGCAGTGTGTCATAGACAAAGCTGTTACTGTGCTGTTTTAGTTATTTCTGTAAAGAGTGAGATCGTGTTTAAATGCAACTTTTATAATACAGAAAAATATTTGAAAGCAGACGGGTGGTGTGTCTTCTATTTACCAATACAGTGATGATGTGGGGAGATTTTAAACAGTGCAATGGTCATTTTAAGACAGATGTGTGCATGTCAGATTCAGTATGAACCGTTGTGAGTGACTGTAGCATAGCTCGTTGGAGGTACATGAACCAACGGGAAGAGAGACTCTCTGAACATAGCTCCCTACCGTATATAAGGTAGTGGAAATTACCACAAGATTACCATACATAGCTCTCTGTCGTAAATAAGTCAGTGAGATCGCCCATGGTGGCACACTAACACTGAAAAATGTGGTATTCCTAAAATGTAGGTCTGAGGTCTCTCTAGTGATTACACGAAAAATCTAAGCAAAGATAAGGGATTCTGGACATTGGGGCCACAAATAAAACAAGGGAATTATGCTCACCAAAATACCACCAACCACGCCTACCACCCACGCATACCAAATATGCATGCCTGGGTGCTGAAATAATGCATGTCCACTGTATTATTGTTGTACAGGGCCCAATCTGAATACGAGGCGTGATTATTGCTAAGTTATTTTTCGGCGGTAATAAAATACCGTCAGGCCCCAAATCTCCACAAAATACCCTACAAATTTATGGTGCGTTGCAGGCCGGGAAAGTGATCATAGAGTACCTACTGGGCGTGGCAAGCGTGTCTCACACTGCCATTTGCACATTAAAGGGAACCCATTTTATAATAGCAGTGTGCCACTAAAAACGAATTTCAGAATGTCACAAAGGGAAACCACATTCTCAGATCTAGTGCAATATTTAGAGGCAAAGTTATTTGCACATGGGAATTGGTCTTCGAATAGCACGTTAGAATGGAGTAACCGCATTCAGGGTGAGGTGCAGAAAGAAAACTAGACAATATTTTTGCAGAAGGCAGCATAATTCAGGTCTGCCTTACAAGATTATTGAATGCAGCCGATAAAAGTGCAGAGAAAGACTGTTTAATACGGCTATGCGGCAAAATATGGTTTATTTTAAACAAGTCCCTGCGAATGCAAGAGAATGATACTCAGCTAATTAACAGGTTAAAGACTGAATTAGAGGGGGCAAGTAAAAATCAGGAAATGTTGAGAGCAGAATTGGATGTATGCCAAAAAGACATGCAATTAAAATGCAGAGACTTTGATACTCAGTTATCCAAAAGCAAGAAACAATTTGAAGATAGTGAGCAAGAATTGGCACACTTAAAAGCCTTAGTGGATCACATTAGGCAGGATAAAGATGAGGTTGTTTCAGAAATGCAGATTTTACAAAAAGAACATTGTGAAAAAGAAGGTGATCTCCAGAGTGCAGAACAAGAAATGATTAAAATGATCCAAGAAAGAGACAAGAGAAATAAAGAGTTCAATGAATGCCAAATGCAAATGTGCGAAATGCAGGAGGTGATTAATAAAATGAGTGATGAAAATAATTATTTGCATGATGAAGCCAACAGACTCCTTAAAAAGTGTAAGGACTTAGAACAGCAAATGTGCATTCCCAGATCCCAGGAGAGGCGGCAGGGTACCACATTCAATGGAGTGGAGGTGAATTCTAGCTCTGCCCAAAGAGCTAGTGCTCCAGTGACTGGGCCGGTGACTGAACTTGGTTGCAGCGCCCTTGGGGGATTTGATACTCACATTGGGGGCAGCCACCAATATCATACACCTGAAAACAGGATTGAATCACAAAATAGTGCAATTCCATGCATTGCAACAAGTAGCCCCATAAAAATAATGAAATCCATTAAAGCCCTGATCAAACCATTTAAAAAGGGAGGTGAATGCTGCATTGAGGATCACTTAGAAGCGGTGCATGACATTTTTAAAGCACTCCAGATACCTAAGGAACAGTACAGACAATATTTTCATTTAACTTTAGATGCCCCGACGGCCAGCATCATAAGGGGATTAAATGAACAGCAGAATATGACATGGCTGGAGTTTGAAAAAGAAATTAGGCGTCATTTTTCTCCTTTTCAGTCATTGCAGGAGGCAAAGAAAGTCGCGTACACAATTACTGCTGGACCTAATACATCCCCTCGCCAATTTTTACAAGACTTAAAAAGAGCATTCTCTCGCTTTGATGTATCTTTTGACTCAAATTCCAATGAGTTTAAAACTGCATACTTCTATGGGCTACAGAAAGACATCATATCCCAATTGGTCCGTGAATTTGACCGTGACAAGTCCCTTGAATGGATTGTACATCAAAGCACAAAGCTATATGAGGTACTCTATTGTCAGGGTAGAGAAAGTGATAAAATGAAAGATACTAGGCCTAAATCTAAAGAACCCTCAGCCACAGTAATGGAAATCAGGTCAGCCAAAATGTCCCTTGAGTCTGCTCAAAGCCAAGGTAAAAATAATGTGACACCTGAACAAAGGGGTAATCAACAAAGATCGCCATTTCCTGTACCAATGTTCCAAACACATGATCCTAGTAATAGAGAGAGCTACATCAGCCCTAGGTATTTAGGGGATAGACCCCGGGTAGGATATCGGCCTGATATGGCAGGTATGAACAATAACCAGAGACAAAATCAAGATCAAAGAAATGATGGTCCCTACCAGTCATTGGGGACACAGAGTAGGTTTGATCCCAACACCATGATATATGGTAATCAGGATAGGCCCCGATATGTGGATCGATTTACTGATAATGGAAATCAACATAGGGGCCAGTACCCACAATCTGAGAGACAGGACATGAGGCAAAACGTGAACTACAGTCCACGCCAGTACAATGATTCCCCACCAGGGGACTATAATCAAAGGATGGGTGCAACCCGCTCCCCTCCACAAATGAATCAAGAGTTCAGAAACCATCCCAACCGACATCAATCACCTGAGAGGTATCAGAATAGATCCAATCAGGGGGAAAACAACCAATATCGACCTAGGCCACAGAAAGAGGATCCTAGAGAGATGGAAAGGTTCCAGTGCCTTGAGGCCCAAGTGAAAATGTTAGCTGAGCAAATAGGAAAGCTCTATACAGCGCAAAAACAACCTTCCAAAGAGGGGGCTGATGGCCATAGCAATGACCGGGGGGCTTCCGAAAAGTGACTAAGTACTCATGATAACTGCAGTGCCAAAATGACAGATTGCTCTGACATAATTTTGCATAACGACTCTGAGATGCCTAATGGATTAAAAATGAAAGTACCAGTAAATGAAATTGTGACAGAAAGTGCAAATACTTCTAAAAAAGAGGTACGGTTTAACTTAGAGCTAAATAAAACAGTAAAGATTTGCACAAATGAAAAAGAAACATTAGGAATTCCAAAAGAACAAAGGGACAGATTTAAGAAAAATGACTCATGCATGGGGAATACCAGTGAACAGGGAGTAAGTGGGGATGCTATAGCTCCTTCCCTGGGCAAGCTAAACAATGACCAAACACAGACAGAAAAAGGAAATACTCACAAGGAGGGTACAAGTCAATCACCTGAAGAATTCTTTGAGCCACATATTTTTGAAGAGGCTGAAAGGGCTGGTATCACACTAAATGATCACAAATGCACAGAATTAAAAAATGACAAGTTGCTGAATGAGTTACACATGTTCAGTTGGAGGATTGTAATGTGGTCTCTGATGTTACCCAGATGGATGGGTGAACAGTGGCCACACTCCAAAAAACCTCTGAACATGGAGAAATGAATAAAATATCTCGCACAGAAATGGGTAAAAAGGAGGGAAAAATGTCTTTTCATTTACCAATGTGCTTAGCCAAAAGTGAAAAAGCCCTGAGAAAGGTGAGCCCTGAAATCAGTAAGAATTCACATTTCTTATGTGTATTAGAGGAAGTTGAGGACAGATATTATGCACCCATCACTGTAGAAGAAAAATGCCACACCTTTGCTATGATTGACACTGGCGCACAGGCCACAATTATGTCCAAGGAGCTGGTAAAGAGTATCAATGAAGGGAGGCTTCCACAGAGTCAGATCACAGTGAAGGCAAATCAAGGCCCAGTGCATAACTTTAATGGGGAGGAGGTGCCCATCATAGGTGTAACTGAGGTTGACATACAAATAGGAAAGCACAGAATGAAACAAGAGGTATTGATCACATCTATTTGTGAAATTCCATTTCTGATGGGGACAGATTGCCTGAAAAGATTGTCTCCTCTCATAGATGGGGTGAATGGAGTGCTGTGGTCCTTAACCAAAAAACCATTGAGGCCTAAGAAACTAAAATCACAAAACAGCAATATAAATGAATGTCACACCGTTGCCAAAACAAATGATGCTGTGGAGGTACATCTCCAGAATAGCTGCATACCTAGTGTCACTGTTATATTAATGTGTCAAGACAAAATGCAGAGCAACAATGAAAAACTACCTGTACAAATATACTTGGACCCAAGGAAAGATTGGCAGACTGCCATAGATGAGCACACATTACGTTTCTATTTAAAAGAGAAAACATGCGAACAGAATATTGCTCCTAAAACAGATTCAGAAAAACACATTACCACTCTGGCAGAAATACACATGGAAGATGAGCAACCATGGGTTCATGTTGGTATAAATGATTATCTTAAAACAATAAAAGCCACTTTAGCGCTTGAACATGAAAGGAGTTTCATTAATGAGAAATTGTTGCAAAGAATAATGGAAAGGGAGGAAATCCCGAAATTTAGGATTAAAAACCAATATGTTTCTGGGATGGACAGTCCAGATTTTTAAAACCGAATTGCAGGCAGATGCATGCTTAAAATTAGCATTGGGCAGAAAATAATTTACCATAATGTATGGATAGTGAGTGGAGCACAAAATGAATTTTACATGGGCAATGACATCATGCACAGAATGTGTATGGTGTTAGATTTCCTTAATCAAAAAATATGGTCACGCCTAGGTGGTCCGGCACCTGAATTTGAAGACAAAAGAAGGGCTTATCATTGTGCACAACTGGTTCCTTATGCAGTCGAATTACAAATGAGGAAAAATACTATTATTCCTGCATTTACAAAACAGTTTGCAATAACACTGAAATGCAAAAATGGACAGCAGATGAAAGGCTCTGATGCATTTGTATGCCTGAATGAATCCATAAAACAGCAAGGCCTGGATTATGAATACATTCCATTGGTAGACATTGGTGAGGGATCTATAAAAACCATGGTAAATAATAAAGGTTGTCAGGATATTCATTTAGAGGAAAACTCCCCATTAGGAATGGCTATACAAAAATCACACTATACGGCAGATTTAAATAACATGGTGATTGGGAATATTCCTGAAAAATATGTAGATGCCAAGGGCGAGTTGCCAGAACACCTGGACTCTCAGCCCAAAGGAATATTTAAAATTCATTCTGTGTATCCTTATGATTCAAATGAGACAGTGTGCTGCCATCAAGAGGATTGCATAATATTTAATTTAAATGAAAATGAAACAGGAAATCAGCCCATTGAAGTGGAAGCTGATATGCCAAAATATTTAAAAGTGGCAGCTCTACAAAAAGACACAGCCACACAGTTAGAGGAAAGCGCTGAGATTCCTTTACCAGAAGAGTTTCCAGAATTTTCCAGAATGGTAGAAGAGCAGATCTCCTTAGCGGATGCATGTGACAGCGATAAGGATAGGGACGACCTGAGGGAAATATTTATGGAATTTAAGGATGTATTTGCAAAAGATGCTTATGATTGTGGTTTAACTGATTTACATGTGGCCACACTACCAGAAGGTTGTAGCAGAAATCCAGTGTTTGTACGCCAGTATAGACTACCGCTGGCATGTTTAGAATCATTGGCAGAGATTATTAAAAATTTGGAATCACGGGGAATAATCAGGCCCATTCATAGCACATCCAATACGCCTATTTTAGGTGTGTTAAAGCCAAATGGTCAATGGCGGCTGTGTGCAGACTTAAGAGAGTTAAATAAAAGAGTACCAATATCTAGATGGCCACTGCCATTCATTGATCAGGGCCTAGCTCAGATACATGGTTCAAATGTATTTACCTCTGGATATTGGTGCGTGCCATTGGCAGAGGAGATACAACACTTATTTTCATTTACATTTGACAGGACTCAATATGCCTGGCGTAGAGCTCCATTCGGGTACATCAATAGTGGGAGTGAATTTGGCATATTTTTGAGAAAGGCCATGCCGGATGCAGCGGAAAGAGGAACAATAGTTTATGTGGATGATGTCCTGATAAAAAATGAAAGCCTGAAAAGCCATTTTGATGAAATAAGACATGTACTTGGCCAATTGCAGAAAGCAGGCGCCAAAGTATCTTTGCAAAAAGCACAATGGTGCAAGAAAAAAGTGAACTTTCTAGGGCATGAAGTGACTGAACATGGGCTAAATCCACAAAGGAAGAAAATAGAGGCCATACAAAGATTAAAAGATCCTAAAAATGTGAAAGGAGTAAAAAGTTTATTAGGGATGACAGGCTATAACAGAAAGTTCATTGAGAATTATGCAGAAATCACTCAACCATTGACTAAACTGCTTAAACTGAATACTCCCTGGAAATGGGAAAGAGGGCAGTCTGATGCAGTGGCTAAATTAAAGGAATGTCTTGTAAAGGCACCGTGTTTAGCATACCCCATAAAGGACAGGGATTTCTTTATAGAAATAGGTTTTTCTGAACATTGTATGTCAGCAGTGTTATCACAAAAACACGATTTGAATCACAAAACCATTGCATATGCAAGTAAGGCATTTTCCCAAGTTGAAATGAAATTTAATGAATGTGAAAAGGCCCTATTAACCACTGTATGGGCGCTACAACAATTCCGCCCCATTGTTCAGGGAGAAAAGGTGATTATTGAAACAAATCATCAACCTTTGCAATTTTTAGAGAGTAAAAGAATTAGATCAGGCAATCTAGCACAATCCAGAATCACTTCATGGACGCTGGCATTACAAGGTTTTCCCGTAGAAGTGAGATATGGACAAAATAAAAAGAGCCCAATTGCTCAAGGGTTAGCTGACTTACATGACTGTGCAGCTGAACAAATACCAAATGAAATGGAAGTGGAAACTAGTTTACAGGAATTTGAACAATCACCACACAAAACTTTTGATGAAAAAACATGCAAGGATTTGCCAACTGTATATGTGGATGGTTGTGCTTTTCACATTGAAAATGACAGTAATAAACAATTAGTGGCAGGAATAGGAAATGTCTGGTTGAAATGTGAAGGCGTTCCCAGTATAGGGATGAGGATTGGAGATAGGAGCAGTCAGGTGGCGGAATTGGCAGCCATTTATAAAGCAATTGCTACTGCAGTTGATAAAAAGTTCAGTGAAATTGTCCTGGTGACTGATTCTGACTATGCACGGAATAGCTTTGTGGAGTATTTGCCTGGTTGGAAAGCAAGAGGCATGGTTACATACAACAAAAAGCCACTTAAACATGGAAAAATGATACAAGCCATAGACAAATTGGTGTCAGAAAATAATTTAACAATATACTGGAGAAAAATTTGTGGGCATTTAAAAACACCAGGAGAGGATAAGGAGGGAAATGATAAGGCAGACCACCTGGCTAAGATTGGGGCTGTGATGGGAGAATTGCTACCTATTGATTATTTAATGGGTGAAATACAAATTGATGCAGTCACACGTTCTAAAGCACCAAAGGAGGTAGATCAACCGGTGGTGCAGTGGAGTCATGACACGCCAGACCAAGATTTGATTGAGGCACAAAAGAATGATCAAATTTTGGGAATCTATTATAATCATTTGATAGATCCTGAACAAAATCCTTTAACAGAAAATGATTGTATGGGAAAAGAAGAGTTGAGGGTGTTATTAAAGAACAAAACACGAATTAGATTACAGGATGGACTCATGATTAGAAAGTCCATAACAGGGCAAATACAGTGGGTAGTACCCCTTTCATTCAGAGGACTAATGCTACACCATGCACATGATGCCATAACTGCAGGCCATAGAGGTTCACAAAAAACATTAGAAATACTAAAAGATTATGCTTACTGGCCTCATATGTCCCAAGATGTGGAATTATATACTAGAGGATGTCTAGTATGCGCCCAATTTAAACCTGCTTCACCAATGCATAGAGCACCATTGATGAAAAGGGGCCTAACTCTCCCATGGTCAGATTTGCAAATAGACTATGTAGGTCCTTTAAAAAGGTCGAGCAGGGGACACCGTTATATTTTGAGTGTGGTATGTTTGATGTCGAAGTGGATTGAGTGCATTCCTGCACCAGATTGTAGTGCGCAAACAGCAGCCACATTGCTGGTGAACCATGTGTTCTCAAGATTTGGGTTGCCACAAAGAATTGAGTCAGACAGAGAAAGTCATTTCACAAGTACTCTAATGAGTAAGGTATGGCAAATACTAGGTGTGAAAAGGAAACTACATATCGCATATCGGGCGGCGTCTTCAGGTACAGTTGAAAGAAGCAATAGGTCTGTTGTGGATATTTTAAAGAAATTTGTGGCAGAAGCAGGTTCCAGCTGGGATTTGCGTTTACCATTGGTTTTGATGGCAATCAGGTCGACTCCTGCCAAAGCAACAGGTGTTAGCCCCCATGAGGTCTTAACAGGTAGGAAAATGGTGTTACCACAACACCTACTATACAGAACACATGAGCAAACCCTTGTGAGTGCATCCACAGTTCATGAATATATTGATGAACTGAGGAGGCATTTGCAACATGCATTTGCTTTTGTGCAGAGAAATCTGGAAAGAGCTGCTGACAGTGTAAAGTCTTATTATGATAAAAAGACATCAGTAAAGGAATACAGTGTAGGGGATCAGGTATACAAGTTTCATTTTGGAAAAAGTAAACAGAAAAATTCTAAATTTCTAGCAGCCTGGCAGGGGCCATTTCGAATTATAGATAAGGTCTCTCCTGT
This sequence comes from Ambystoma mexicanum, assembly GCF_040938575.1. Lineage (NCBI taxonomy): Eukaryota > Metazoa > Chordata > Amphibia > Caudata > Ambystomatidae > Ambystoma > Ambystoma mexicanum. Next base: position 710,704,251 of record NC_090935.1, on the reverse strand, counting down.
AGTGTATACAATTTTAAAAAATGAAGGTGAAACAGCAATAGAGCAGTTTGTCCATGTAAATCAAATCAAACCATGCCATCCCAGACATGAGATCAGGCAGCTTGAGCATGTAGAGACAGATAAAGTCCCTTGAACAAAGAAAAGAGAAAATAAATGTGTGTAATCAGGAGGCAGTGACAAAGAAGTTAAAAATAAAAAAGAAGTTGATTGTTATGATGGTACATAAACACTGTAATATATGTAAAAATATATAATATAAATAAATAAATAAATAAATAAATAAATGCACATATAATGGAAGCTCATGGTTGGTGTGCAGAGAGAAAGTGTGTTAAATATTGAATATCTGCTTGTTTTCTTTTAACTTGTGTTTAATTTCAGAAAAAAAAAAAGAAATATTTTTACCAAGCATGTTTTATTTTTGGCAAAAGGATGAAGTTAGTATTATGCTATGTACTTAATTTGTTTATTTTCTATTTTGATTTAGACAATTAACATTATTTGGTCGGAGGTTCCGAGATCAGAGCCCACGGGAGAGATGATGGAGTCCTGGAGTCCCCTGGATGAAGACCAAAAGATGCCTGCCTCCAGGTGGAGGTGAAGACAAGATAACCAGAATGCTGAAAAAGATGACTCCTATGGACCTAAGATTGCCAAGATGAAAGTGTACTCGAATGAACCAAATAACATCGCTGGTCGGGACATATCAGAGACAGACAAGAGTGCTGACATATGGAGTTCCACGTATTTATTATTTTAATTATTTATTTTAATTTGTTATATTAATTATTTGTTTTAGTTAGTTGTTTTATTTCTTTGTTTTTAATTGACTTGGAAAATCTAAACTTAAAGTAATGCCACTTCAACTGGGAAGGCAAATGTGGAATATTTTGTAAACTAATGAACTCAGATGAATACTGTGTTGATTGCAAATTTTTCATTGATGCACATGAATATTCATTTTGTTGGATTGCTATATTGTAAAAAAAAGAGAGAACAAATTGTTTTTAGGAATTGGCTTGGATTATAGCCAAGTTCTAAAAACAAAAGGAGGGTATATGTAAGGATATTTGGCATGTTACAGCACAGAGTACAGCACTACTGCACAGGTAGTAAACAGCACAGAGTACAGCACTACTACACAGGTAGCAAACAGCACAGAGTACAGCACTACTGCACAGGTAGCAATTTTTTTTTTTGCAGCACCACCACAAGGGTGCGGTGCATTGCTATATGTGTTACCAGATTAACAAGGAAAGACAGGCCATTCAGTCAAAAACGATTTTAACATATAAGATGCAAATCTATTTTTACAGTTAAAAGCACATGTGCACACCCAAAAATGCACACTATTTTTCACCTGAAATGCCTATGGTGCGAGAGACACATTTGAAAATAATAACTAACCTTACTGACAACTAACATGACTAATGAAACCTAATCCACTAATAAAAATGTGTCTCCACTGCAGAATTAGGCCTATTCTGAAAGTGAACTTTTAAACGCACATTTTTTTTTCTGTTCTCTCTGCTGCCCTGTCCACATAACTACAGGAAATCAGTTGGTTACAAAGTATTACTATAAAAATGAGCCATTGTGTAGAGAAGGAGGAGATGGCGTGATTAATTCTGATTGGAGCAGCGTCATAGCAAGTATCATGCTAGAGGGAGTGATCAGGCTTTTGCTGGGGGGTTTTTGAGAAAGGAGAAAGTCAGTCGAGATTGGGGAGAGCTGAAAGAAGGACCTTTCCACTGGCTGAGGCGTTCCTATCTGCAAAAGCTGAGAATTCCAGGCAATGACCCCGGTTTGAGAAGGCAAGCGTTCCTTTTTACTGGAGTTAATCTTCAAGGGAGCCACATTCACAAAGAGAACAGCCAAAGAGAACAACTAAAAAGATAAGGTAATTACAGAAGTGTGGGGGCTGAGTGTGTACGGTAATATGCAGTCAGTGTAGGATTCCTGTGCATGCCCTAATCAAATGCTAATGTTGCAATTTGAGTTCTGTTCTCCGCCACTCTCTTTGCAGTGTGTCATAGACAAAGCTGTTACTGTGCTGTTTTAGTTATTTCTGTAAAGAGTGAGATCGTGTTTAAATGCAACTTTTATAATACAGAAAAATATTTGAAAGCAGACGGGTGGTGTGTCTTCTATTTACCAATACAGTGATGATGTGGGGAGATTTTAAACAGTGCAATGGTCATTTTAAGACAGATGTGTGCATGTCAGATTCAGTATGAACCGTTGTGAGTGACTGTAGCATAGCTCGTTGGAGGTACATGAACCAACGGGAAGAGAGACTCTCTGAACATAGCTCCCTACCGTATATAAGGTAGTGGAAATTACCACAAGATTACCATATATAGCTCTCTGTCGTAAATAAGTCAGTGAGATCGCCCATGGTGGCACACTAACACTGAAAAATGTGGTATTCCTAAAATGTAGGTCTGAGGTCTCTCTAGTGATTACACGAAAAATCTAAGCAAAGATAAGGGATTCTGGACATTGGGGCCACAAATAAAACAAGGGAATTATGCTCACCAAAATACCACCAACCACGCCTACCACCCACGCATACCAAATATGCATGCCTGGGTGCTGAAATAATGCATGTCCACTGTATTATTGTTGTACAGGGCCCAATCTGAATACGAGGAGTGATTATTGCTAAGTTATTTTTCGGCGGTAATAAAATACCGTCAGGCCCCAAATCTCCACAAAATACCCTACAGTCCCAGGCCAATGCACTCCTTTATTTTGCAAGGGAAAAACAGCCTCTTCATCGTCTTTCCACTTCATGATCCTGGCCTTGTATTTTGAGGTAGCTGAGTTGATTGACATAAACTGTAGTCTATTTTCTACTAATGGTCGTCCTAAACGTTGAATATAAACCTCCTATAAGCAAGCTTCTATATGTTCCTTCTACCATGCGTTACAGCATATTTACAGTTATTGACCAGTGAGTCACTTCATTCTTCTTTGTGTTCATGATTACTGTATCATTGGGTACATGTTTCTCTTAATTCTCCAGTTACTTCATTCTGAAGTATGTTCCTATCGTTTTAGCATAGGTTCTTATATCTTCTTTATGATATTCTTTTTTTTTTTGTCATCAGACTTTGTTTTAACAAACATCCATTCTGTTCATGGCTGCATTTTGACAGCTCAGTAATGGGCATCCATCTTGGTAGCATTCCTCCACTATGTCAGCTTGTGGGTACACTCTAAATGGAGTGCATATTGTCTCTCATATACTGAACGTGGTACAGAAATATTGCAAGAATTCATTCACAGGTTCCCAATTGTTGCTCTTCGTCTGTCATTCTAATGGGATAGTGCTAAGGGGGTGGAGACCAGGGAGAAGGTGTCCACATGCCCCTCTACAGATTGGACCCCTAAAGCAGGCTAGCTTTAGTCCAATCACCTGGGGACTTTTGCCTCTAAACGAAGGGGTCTCTCACCACTTCTCTGAACCATCCTGAAGATTTTGTTGGACCCAGCTGCGAGAACAGTCCCCTCTAAAGTCCTCCAGTTGTGAGGTGGAGGCAGGTGTTCCAAATGCAGAAGCAAGCTCTGTCCCCTACCCATCCCAGGGTGCATTTGGGGTGCTCTGCTGCGTGAACAGGACCTGCCTCACTGCCAGCAACAGCGGTACCAAAGACCTCACTCTGTGGGAGAACTACTGCACTTGTGTGCCAGCGTCCCTTGTGTTTGGGAGCATGAGAACAAAGACCCATCTTGTCCCGGAATCCCTGGAGTGGGACTCGCAGCACCCTGAGAGCCAAGACAACCTGGATCCTAGTGTTTTTTTCTCACCAGTGAACAGCTTGAAGCGTGTTTCACAAACTGTTTAACACATATGAACCAGCAAAACCCTCCCTTGCTGCCTTTTGCTCTCTCCTGATCTTTGCACGACACCAAGAAGTCTGGTTCGGCACTGCCAAACCACCAAGAACTTCAAAGAATGTGTTATTGATGCAAACTGCCCCCTTGGTCCATTTGTGGGTCCTAGAGACTGGTTAGGTCACTTTCAACACTTTTTTCTTGAAGGTACATATCCTTGTGTAATAACATTGCTGCTTTTGCTTCCCTTCCACCCTTGATGCATTACCCAGAGTACACCTATCTACTATATTTGCTTATTCTGTTTCTTTCCTTGGGTGGGTTTTGTGTAGTGTTTTTCTAGTTTGTTATTATTGTACATGGTGTGTTTAATGAAGGTGTCTATATGTTTATAGAACCTTGATAGGACATTCCTTTATTTTGGACTGTAATACTTCGCTGTTTGGGTTGCTACTGAACCACATTTACACTCCTCTTAAGAGTATAGCCTTTCCTCGGCCCACATTGTCAGAAAAGGCAAAGGAGGAATATCTCTTGACTGCCTGCTTTACGTTTGATTGTGTTGGCTCTTGGTTTGAAGAAGTGTGAGGGCTGAGTGGGTGTTTTAGCCTCTGCTCATCCTTGCCCTCCTTCAGGGCGGAAGTCAATTTGTCGCAGTTTCCAATGGCAGATTTACAGTTTCTGCATAGCGGAAAATGCTGCTATTCATTGGCATCACACCGTAGCATTCACAGACTGGAAGGTCGTGCCTGGAATCATCAAAACGGTACCCTAGCATTATGGAGGGGATTTCCTGCCACTGCACTTATTATAAGATTTTAAGATCCGATGTTTTTGAGTACAGCTCCCCTCAGCCAGTATGGTCCATAGGGAGGGATCATGAAAGTTGTAGTACATATCATCCACAGAGGCATCAGGTTGCAGATCTCCATTTGTATTGCTATAGTATGTCCTTACTTGACAGTTCACATCAGGCATTCCATCTCTTTGTTCCAGGAATCAATTTGGGGATTCCTGAGTTGGTATCTACAAAATACAAAGTTCTGTACATAACATTTCTATATTCATCAGGAGAAAGAGCATAGCAGCATATCCTGTCTAGAGCTACTGCAATGTCTTATGACCTGCCCGTCTGTGCACAATGCGGACAGGGCTCTCCAAGCCAAATCTAGTGTTTAGTATATCCACGTGTTCTCACCACACTTCTTGCCACCGTCATCCTTCGCAAACAGAACTGCCTTGTATGTCTTGGAGGAGTGTGTGATGAATCCGTAATGAATCTCTCAGAAAACCTGTCCTGGGACCCTTCTCATGTGGCCATGGAAAGGCAGACATTTTCTGATCCCGACCATGGGGGTGGTGTTTTGCAGGAGTATCACATGAGGGGGGAAGCAGGTCAGGAGGAATGGAAAACTCCCTTGTTCAACATTCCCTGAAACCTGACCCTTCTAATGGCTTATTGCAAAACGTAAGAAAAACAAACTTTGCCATTAGGGACTTTAAGTACTGGGACAAAGAAGAGGGCTAAAGAGGTACAATCATGCAGGAGTGGTCCGATTGTTCATAGAAATGACCCACACCTGAGGGAGACTGAGATGCTGAAAAGGCCCCCTCAGGTGCAGGCAATTGTCGAGCAGAAGGAGCAGTTTGTTTCGTGTATGCAGCTGACGCAGAAGCTGGAGGAGGGGGAAGACGCCATGGCTGCTGTGAAGCAGAACATGGTAGCCATTCCTAAGAGGGTCTGGACCTCCAGAAGTCTTAAGTGCAGAGGTGTTGCAGCAGGAATTTATTTATTGAGCATTTGTAAGTCGCCTATACATCAAAAAGTGTTTCCAGGCACCACAAGACATGGAGGCGTTGGGTACAGGGGAGAAACAATAACTGTTGCAGTCCTACTCGGACCTGTGACATTTGGATTGTGCAAGTGCAATAAACAGGAAGGAGAGTGAAAGGGGAGAATTGCAAGGGGGGTCAAGGGGATGGTAAAATGCTGAGGGAGGTTCAGGAGGGCAAGTGCTCAGGCAGGGGGATAGGGGTCAGCTAGTGTGAGGGAGGGGAAGGGTGCACGAGAACAAGTGCTAGCAAGGGCAAAGGGGAGACTGGTCAAAGGAGGGCCTGCCCCAGTAAGACTCATGTGGGAACAGGCCACCAGACATAGAGGTAGGTGGGGCTAGTAAGTGAGGGGAAGGGGGAAGGAGGAGGAGGAGGAGAAAAGTAAAGTCTTGAGAAGCTTCTGGAATTTAAGAAGATCTGGCTCAAGACAGAGAGGGCCAGGAATGCCATTCCAGAGGGAGCCTCCTGCCGAAGAAAGAGATCTACCCCCACTCTCTGCTTAGAAAAGCATCTGACTTGCAGAGAGAGCTAGAAGACAAAATAATTCTAGCAGGGTGGTATTTTGGGAGAGACAGTTGGATATAGAGTGGACCCAGGCCCCAGAAAGCCTTGTGGATGATAGGGTCTTGAATTGTATCTTTGCAGCCAGAGGGAGCCAGTGGAGAGACTTTAGGGCTGGGGAGATGCGGTCCCTGGGCTTAAGGGTTGAAGCATGAAAGAGCAAAGCTTGTCCTCAGAACACGTGTTTTTCAAAGGCTGTGCGGTGGGAAGTTCAAGTGAGGGAAGCTTTCCTCCCCAAGATGCTGTCGAGCACCAGAGGGCCTTCGGAGCAAAGGAAGCTCCTCTAATAAGTGACGGAGGAGACGGTGGATCAGGAGAAGCAGTTTGCCGGGTCGTGTGGAGCCACAGAGGCAGGAGTGCTGTGAGCAGCGAGGGGATCGAATGCGCATGCCTCACCTAGTGAGTTCACCAGATGATCGTGTCCTCGCAGCACTGCGAGACCGCTTGCATGCTCATATCAGGCATTTAACAAAAGGGGACTAACAAAAGGTCCATAGGTTGTAAAACATGTTGCCCATATTTTGCAAAGCATGTAGCAAAATCTGGTATAAACCCACATTGCCAAAGCCAAGGAAGAAGCAGAATAATACCCTATCTGTGTCACTATTTTGTTACTTATGCAGGCGGGAAAAAAGAGTGGAAAAAAGGCTACCCTTCTGGAAAGAAAATTCTGAAGGATAGTAGCATAATATGCAGAACAGTATTAAAGAGCACCGATGCAAATCTTGTTTTCCCTGAACAGTTGCTAAAAGTTTGATGCTGCAAAATGATAAACATTGTGAAGCTGTTGTAAAACTATTATCAGTTGATCTTAACCACAGAAGCACTTGCTTTTGTGAAACGCTGTTCAGGCAGGTGAGTATACCAGGATGACATACCTTTGAAGTAGTAGGCCTGGCATGGGAGTAATCCAGGTGTGATTGAGGTAGTAGGCCTGGTATGGAAGTAAACCGGGTAGAGGTTGATGAAGTGCTATAAAGTGTTGCTGACAAAAACAATGCATGTTGCTTGTGATGCTGATGAAATAACTATATACGACTGCTGTAGAGTAGTTAGATTTCTTCAGACAATCATGAGGCAAATCATCCTGACCAAGATAACTATTGTTCTTGATGAACTGAGAAACATGTTCTTTATTTGAAGATGATAACTCTTATTGTTGCCCAAGGAAGAGAAAGGACCTTCTATTTTCTTTGTTCAATCACTGGAGTGTTGGAACTTTCTGTTGTCAAGTTGGAGTTGAGAGGAACTGTGTTGGAACTTTGTTACAAACCAGGGATTTTCTTATTCCTTTTTGGAACTGTGGAGCACAATCCTGCTTGAATCTGGGGAAGGGGAATTCACCCAGATTATAAGGAGAGACTGTTACTGTAGGAGAAACTGTTGGTATATTACGAACAGCCAAAAATGGTTTGTGTAGGGTGGCAGAGTAAACCATTGTCTGAGCTAGTTATGGTAGTAATCATTTTGTCGTGTCAGGAAGAGAGGAAGGAAACTATTTTAAATAAGCTCAGGATATTGTAATTACAGAACCTGCATGGCCAGGGGCACTGGCATGGAAGGGCGGGTTCCGAGAAGTTTTGGTGGAAGAGGAAAGGGAAGGGGAAGAGAAACAGCAAATGGGAGCCAGAAAGAGCAGCCTGGGGAGTACATATAATCCATGGTGTGTCATTACTGTATGCAAATGGGACACTGGAAGAATGAATGCCCCTACATGCCACAAAGAAACAATCCCCCATTTCTCCCTGAACAGGATACCTTTGTAACATTCAATATCCCATAATACTCTGAATAATCCACCACAGCCCCAAAATGAAAACCTTTCCCATGTGTGATTTGCAGAACAAGTCAATGCATGGCATCACAAACATATTACAAAGTTCTCCAAATACAACTTTTACACACACATCTAATGTAGAAATGTTTTGCATTTTTTTCAATGTAAGGATGTGCTCCAGCTTAAATATACAGGGCTCTTTCAAATTTTAAGACCTTTCACAATGGAACCATTCTCTGAGAAAACTAAATGGTTCTTCTTTTCTTTAGGCTTGACAACCTTAGCAGGGGCAACCCATTCTTAACTCCCTTTGGAACTCATGTGGGTGAGCATAGGCATTTAAAAATATACACTCTTTTTCTGCTCTTTTTTCACACCTATGCCTAAACCTGCAGGTTTGTCATATTTGTTTCAATCCCATTATTTTCACAGATTCTTGAATATTTTAATACGTTAACTATTAAAGGAATATTTTTCACACTAAATTGTGTCAATCTAAAGAATTTATTTTTTCAAAAGCCACATTACCCACACTAAATTGTACACATGCTGCCGCAAGATTTGAGCCATTTTCTTCTTTTTTTCAGTTAAACACAATTGGGCAGACACAATTAGAAGGCTTGACCAGCGGCAGCTAAACTGACACCACTAACATTGTCACAAATAACTCTTGTGAGGTTCATCACAGAATTGCTTTATGTCTGCAAATCCCTAACTACAGCTTAAATGCATGCATACATGAGATGCGTTTATTTCCTGCTATTTATCACTGTGAGTCAAAGTGACGCCATTTCATTATGGATTTCCTATGTCAATAAAAAATATTGGGCCTTATTACGAGGTTCCGGGAAAAATGCAGGAAAACTTTCCTGGCATTTTTACCAGACCGGGGGAAACCCAAGTTTGCTTGTGGGGGCTCTGATCTATCAACAGGCCTGGCATGCCGGTAGTTCAGATCTCTACCTGCAAAGAAATGCCGGAATCACTGGCACCGGAACTACTGCTGCTTGTCATTCCGGCAATCCCATCTCATGCACTCCATGGAATGGGATGTTACCGCCGTCTCTGCTGCCCGTAATATCCCGGTAATACTGGGATATTGTGGTGGAGATGGTAGGGGCAGTTTCCTGGTATACCACCAGAATTACCAGCGGGATACCAGGAAACTTGTAATGAGCCTCATTGGCAATGTCATTTAAACAATATGTGTAATAGTAAAGATTTACCATAAAACATGTATCCCACTGGTTAGTGTTGGTTATTAGTTGGTGCTGTAAGTGTTGCCTATAAGCCAACCCTAGTGGCATGGGAAGTGAAGATAGGAGAGGGATGGAATGTGATGAGGGCACCCAGCACAGGTGGATTTGTACCCACCCATGGCCATGATAGTTCCTATTGGCTTTCCTCTGAGTTAGCTCAGTGGTTTTAATGTTATGGGGGTGGAAATGTTTTTTCTAGTTTTCTGAAAGATAATGACTTAATTGCAGCTAATAACCACCAGCTCCTGATCTTATGGAAATGTCTTGAATGTCAGCCACTTGATTCATAAGCAATTTATAAGCAGCTGTTTTTCTCACCACCCACCTCCAGACCGCTGTGCTGCTGCTCGCCTCTTCCTTTGCCCTTCCGTCTTTTGTTACTCTTTTGTATTGTTTTTCCACCTCTCGTCTTCACCTCTCTGTGTGCTGCTCCTTCCATCCCCTTGCTCCTCGGTTTTTCTTTCTCCTCCACCCGTCTACTCCTCTCTAGGTGATTCTCACCATCTACTCTCCAGATTTATCTGTGCCTTCTGTGCCCCCTTTCCTCAGTAGCACTGGGTCACATGATGTCTACTACTTGCATACTTTTGGCAATTTTACAATTTTATTTTCCTTTTTCTCTCACCAACCTCAAGCCCTCTCTGCTATTGTTATGTTATGTTATGTTAATAAGACTTATAGTCTTGCGCTGAACCACACAGAGGGCTAGCTAGCAATTTCCACAGACGTCTGAATTCCAGTTGATTCTGAGTGCATCCCGGGCAATCGAAAAGGCTTGGACTGCCACTCTAGCAAGACAAAACCTAGGAACCGCAACTAAACGTGCATCTCCAGAACGGAGAGACCGGGTAGGAAAATAAGGAACACATTTTTTTTTAAGAACACATTTATTATCTAGATAATCTGCCCCCTGCTGGTAATAAGCTCAATGAACAAAGCAGAGGGCTTTGAACTCCACGTGCCTATGAACCGGGAGCCAGTGAAGAGACCGTAAAACTGGAGAAATGTGACTTCTGTAAGGTGAATTAGTGGCCACCTGAGCAGCTGGATTCTGCAATATCTGTAATCGATGAATAAGGCCAGAAGACTGAGCCAAAAACAAGGCATTGCAATAATCCATTCTGCTAAGGACTAATTAGGCCACAACCAGAGGATGCAGATGACTTGGAAGGAAATTCCTCCACTCTCTGCTATCCATTCTAGCTTTTTTGACCCTTTTTTCACTGTTCTTTTCCCCCACCCACCTCCAGCCGTCCGTTCTGTCCCCCCGCCCCACCCCATTTTGACTCTTAAACCCTTCAGCCAAAGGGCTGACAAAGACAAGGGAAACTCCTGTTTGACCTTGTTCAGGCCTGAAGTACTTAGGGTCTCTACACCAAACATCTCAGGAAAGCCACAATCAATGTCCCTCCTTCTGCACAGCCAATCTCCACTGTTTTTAGAAAATGCAAACTCAAACATAATGAAGGACTCCACATCACAGCAACCTCATCCAAGCTAACACACACAGCACCTACTACTAACAGAAGCAATGACTGCAATGCGCTCAGCAATCACACATGCTCAGCATTCAACTGGGGTACAGGATCAACAAGACTGCAGGAGGACTTGTTATCCATAAATCTTCCTGGCTCTGCACTAAACCAGAAAAGGGCAGTGTAAGCTCCTTAAAACCCTTCCTCTACCACTGACTCTTCTCACCTTTTTTTGGTTATCATTTTCTTATGCAAATGGCTAACATATCATGCCTTTTGCATCAATGCATGCATATAAAAGTTAATAACATATAAAAATGTAAGACATTATTGCACAATTTTTACACATCAGCAAAATGCAGAAATAAAGGCAAAACATTTACAGCAGTTACTTCATTATAGAAACACATGTGTACAGGCGCTTTATAAATGACTTAAATCATATACTCTCTATGACCAATTCCATATCACAATGTAAACACACCATTAGTCTCTACGATGGCCCTAAATCAACCATTTCATGTTTCGTTTAATCCACAATCTCGGTGAGAGCCGCTCCCAGATATGTAGTGCAGCAGCCAATATGACCAATGTTACGTTATCCCAAGATAACAGAGGAGAATCTGTTATCTTGGGAGGGGACTTTAATTGTTTATTGGATTATAAAAGGGATACATCCAAGAGAATTAGATTTTTCTTTTTATTTCCCGGTAGATGATTCATTTTCGAGACTGGATAATGTGTTGGTTTCTGATGTATTAGTGGATTCTGTGGTGGAAGCAAGTATGGGGGAATGTAATATATCTGATCACTCAATGGTGAGTATTAAGTTACATTTTGATGGCGGGAATCGTGGAAAGTGTAGGTGGAGACTTAAGCCTTTTGTTTTAAAAGATGAGCAAGCTTCCAAAGCATTGTGTGATTCCATTAATATTATTTTATTGATAATAACGGTTTGTCAGATAGTCTGATGGTTTGGGACTCCTTTAAAGCTTTCATTAGGGGGGAGTTTGTGTGTTGGACTGCTAGGTCGAGGAAAAAAGGGGAAACAAAGTTATTAGAACTTGAGACTAACTTGGGAAATCTACAACAGAGCTATGCTTTATCGCATAGTAATAAGGATAGAAGGGAGTTGAATGTGGTAAAGGATGCCCTGAAACTAGAGATGGAATCTCAAATGGAGAAAGGTTTGTTTTATATGAGACAAAGGTATTGGGAAGGGGGAGATCGGGGAGGGAAACGGTTGGCAAACAAACTGAAGGGTTTTTTGGAAAGGTCACATGTGCGTAAAATAGATAATGGCACTGAAGGTTTGGTGGTAACGAGTAAAGAGATAGGTGAATGCTTTCGATTGTTTTATACAGAATTATACACTGATGAGCTTACCCCACAATTGCAAGCTCTAGATGAATTCTTTGGAAAAATTGATGTTTCAACTTTGTCTGAGGAAGGCAAAACTTTGCTTGAGGCACCTATTGCTGTATCAGAAGTATTGTTAGCAATTGGTGGTTTACAAGATGTAAAATCTCTAGGTATAGATGCGTTGTCTACTGAATTTTATAAATGTTTTGATGTGCAGCTAGCACTGGAATTGTGTGAGTTGTATAATTGATTCTTGATGGAGGGTATTTTGTGTCCATCAATGAGGGAAGCTGTTGTAACAGTTGTTCCAAAACCAGGGAAGGATGCGGCTCATTGCTGCAATTATCATCCTATCTCATTACTAAAGGTGGATATGAAGATTTTTTCTAAGATATTGGCAAATAGGCTAGATAAACACATGGGAGGTCAGATTGATAGGACACAGGTGGGTTTTATGAGACAAAGGCCCTCATTACGACCCTGGCGGAAAGTGACTGACCGGACCGCCACAGCGTAACTAGCGTTTCCGCCATTGCACGAAGGAGCAAAGTGCGGCCCATTCCGACCCATCGGGCACGAGCACCACGGCATGGCGGAAGTGCAAAGTCCGCGATGGCGGAAATGACCCCAAAACGGCCCACACCGCCGCCGTACGGCGCCCTAGGTGCAATACCGTCACCCATCTCAGCGGACACCGCAGTGTGCGCCTACCGGAAAGTACGGTGACCGGAAATATACGGAAACGGAAGTTAAAACATGGGCCCGGAACGGGAAACATCCCGCCGTACACCCATAAAACCACGAAATCCACACAACCACTATAAACACTACCCTGAGACACACCCCAACCCGTCATCCACCCTAGCGAAACCAAGAAAAATGGGAAAAGTAGCGAAGAAAGCGTGCGACCGCAAGCGGCAGGTCCACTTCTCCCGTGAGGAACTCACCGTGCTAACAGAGACCCTCCAGGAGAATGCCGCCGCCGTCTTCTCCACGCAAATGACCAGGACGGCACTTGCGAACAAGAAGGCCATATGGGCTCTGGTGGCACAGCGGGTAAGTGCGGTGGGGACCGCACCCCGCACCTCACAGCAATGCCGTAAGCGATGGGACGACCTGCGGATACGCGTCCGCAGCATACTCTCTGCCAACCGCAACATTGCCACAGCCACCGGGGGAGGTCCTGAATCACCCATCAAGTTGACCCCCTGGGAAGAAATCTGTGCCTCCACCATCGGAATGGAGAGCATAGAGGGAGTCGGAGGGATGGAGAAAGGAGTGCAGACATCCGAAGATTCAGGTAGGTGGCCCAAACAAAACAATGCCAAATCCACAATGTCCAATCATGTGAAGTACCATGCGTCCACATAGTGCAACAGAAACACATGTCCAGGAGAACGTCCACACACATCGGCCTGATAGCGCACGTTAAAACCCACAATAAATACATAAATAATTAAAAACCCCTAAAACACGCACTACACGTGCAGCAGGCACACCCTAACTGCAGGCTGCCACACAACTGCACCCTCACTCCACACACAAATGAAAGCACCTCCAAGGCCCCGACCCAAATCACCCTCAGGTACCACCCCAATGCATGTGATACAATGCCATTCCAATTCCCACAGACCCATCAATAACCCTCGCCCTCCTTTACTCCACCACAGGGTCCGATCCAAACGACGAGCTCCAGGACATCCCTACCAGCACACCTGCAAAGAGGGCCAAGACCAACGGCCAAAGACCCTCCACCTCAGCTGCACGCATCAAGACACGGCAGCAGCACAAATCAGGTGGCAGCACAGAGGAGGGAACATCAACAGGCACCCCAGCAGCCAGCATGCCCACACCACCACCACCACAGGTCCCCCCAACGGATGCCACAGAAGGCACTGGCTCCGGTGGCAGCAGCACCATAGGTGACACCCCATTGATGGCAGCATGCTCCGACACAGAAGACGGGGATGTCGAAGTCAGATCCATCCATGACCTCTCCCAATCCCCCTGTCTGTCCGATCCCGTACAACATGAGGATACCACGCAGGGGCACCCACAAGACGACGACCGGCCATCCCCCACAAGCCCTGTGGCAAGGCAACATGAGGACAACAGCCCCTCTGTGACACCCCCGCAAATGGCCATGGCCCAGCAGAGGCAACAGTCCCTCGACCAGTTAATCGTGCAACAGCAGCAACTGGCCACGCTCCTCAAGGACCATGCCGATGAATGTGGGGGCACTAAGGCAGACATAAAAACATCAACTGAGACACTTAGGGCACAAATGGAGAGTAGCACTGAGAGCCTGAGAGTCCAAATGGAGAGTAGCACCGAGAGCCTGAGAGTCCAAATGGAGAGAAGCACCGAGAGCCTGAGGGGGGAACTGCATGCGACGTCCAAAGACGTATGTGCCGAACTTGCCGCAGTGCGCCGTGTGCTCACTGAGCTCTCACAAACCCTTAGGGACATGCATGGACGTGAGCAGGCAGAGACATCATCCGTTGCAAGTTCCGTCCAGGGCAGCCCCCAACGTAGATCTGGGAGGAACCTGCGCTCCACAGGCAGGGGTGCCCCTGATACCCGCAGAGGGGGCTTGCAATAGCGACTGCCCACTGACAATGAGCATCTTTGGACACTGGTGTTCGGGGGGGAGGTAGGAGGGTGGAGGGGGTGTGTTGGGCTCACTTGGGTGGCGGGTCGATAGGGTGTTCAACATGATATCACATATGCCATAAACAATGCACGATCAACCAATGAGATGTGTGGACAATGATCTTTGTGTACTAGGCCATCATAGGCGTACAGTCCATATTGTGCATGTCCCAGACACACACAGTGCCACGAGTCCCGTGCCCATGTATCAGCCACCAGGCGTGAGTGCTAGAAGCATACATCAATGAGATGCTGACGAATTTCACGGGCCTCCTGTGCCTCGCCGACTCCTTGAGGTGCTGCCACATCCCCACCCTCATCCTGACCATCTTCAGGTGCATGCAGTTCTGCGTCAGGGGGCATGGGCACATTTCTACGTACGCACATGTTGTGGAGCATGACACATGCCATCACCATCTTTGCAACCTTCTCATGGCGGTACAGGAGTGCCCCGCCAGACCTGCTGAGGCAGCGGAAACGAGTCTTCAGTAGGCCGAATGCCTGTTCAATGACTACACGGGTACGTGAGTGGGCATGGTTGTAGTCCTCCTCATGCTGGTCCCGTGGGTTCCGGACTGGTGTGAGGAGCCATCTCTTCAGTGGATATCCAGCATCACCTGTATGTGGACGAGAAATGTATGATGTGGAATGCCATTGCTACGTACGCACCCCCCCCCCTTCCTGCCAGGTCATTGCCGAATCACATACCCCACATTATCATGCATGTAATGAGACTCACCGAGTAGCCATGATCTGTTCCCTGCGTGTCGCTCCATGTAGCGTGGTATAGTAGAGTTCCTCAAGACCATAGAATCATGGGTTGATCCAGGGAATCGGGCACAACAATGTGTAATGATCCTGTTGGAGTCACACACCATTTGTACATTCAGAGAATGAAATTGTTTTCGGTTGCGGTACTGGGCCTCCATGGCATGTGGGACGACCAATTCCACATGGGTGCAGTCGATGGCACCAATGCAACCCGGTATGCCGGCAAGTGCATGGAATCCCACTTTTGTGTTGGTAATTTCCTGCTCCGAGCGTGGTAGGGTGATGTAGTCGTCTGCGTGCTGCAGGAGGGCATCGAGCACTTGCAATAGTGTCCGTGAGAACAGTGGCTGAGAAATGCCATGCAACTGTCCGACTGTGTGCTGGTAGGTGCCTGTGGCCAGGAAGTGGAGTACAGACACCACCTTCAGTAGGGGTGGGATGGCGGTTGGGCTATCTATCATGCTGACAAGGTCAGCCTGTGTCATGTCCACAATGGCGGCTATGGTGTCCCGGTCCAGACGGTAGAGGGTGTGGATCTGCTCATCAGTGAGGTTGAACGGATGTGCTCGGAGGCGTGGGATTGCGGGCTGCCTGCGTCGTGGTAGTGGCTGTGCTGGCGGCCCTTGCTGGCCCTGCCTTGGCCTCCTCCTCCTCCTGCGTCTCCTCCGTGCGGCCGGTTGTAGTTGGTGTTCGTCTTCTTCTTGGAGTTGGAGTACTTGCAGTGCTATCAGGTCCCCCAGGGCCAACATCGCGAGTCCTGCCGGTAGCATTTCGGTGTGGGTGTGGGAGGAGACTGGGTGTGCAATTTATGTGTTTTCAGGCTGTATGGCCTCCACCTGTGGTGATTCATTCCACCTGTGCAGACTGCTCTCCCCTTTGGCCGAGCACGTCCCGCGCACAACGCTGCAATTCGGGGAATGGCATCTTGCTATTGCAATCATGTATTTGTACCTGATGGCCGTGTAACATTGGTTGACATGTTCATTCTGCTGTGGTCCCATTGTTTCACATACTATCTGTGCAGTCGCGAACAGACTTGTGAAGGGTCAGTGGAACGTGGTACTCGGGTAACGGTGGGCCCTCATGCATCACTGTACCGAGTTGCACCGACGGGCGGGGCGTCCCATTTGTGGGTGTAGGCAGTTGCCATTTTCACACACAGCCGCACTAGATGGTTTGATTTGTGATTTCAAGCGGCCACAGATGCCTCTTCGACGTGATGTTGCAAATGAGGAATTCGAAGGCCGGCGCTTTCGGTTATCAGCTAGCGGCGAGGAGATGCCCACAGGTCTGACTGCAAATATAACGTTCTATTGTTCAATGTCCTTGGGACAGGGGCCATGGCGAGGATGCAATGATTGACATGAATAGTTTGGGATGCGCAATAGCGAAGTGGCCGATGAGTCCGGACGTTCCCAAATACATGTTGCTTCACTACACTGGAATTACGGGCTGGGGCACAGTGGATTTTGCAGGCTGCATGACGCACAGACTCAATGGATATTTCTAATGTCATGTGAGTAAATATTCAGGCGTTTTCATACCGGGATGAGGGAATGATGAATGGATGCATGGGCAGGTGATTTGATACAGAGTTTGCCATGTACAGGGCTTCTTGGGATCTATTTGCCTCCCCTACGCTATGTGATGCAGGGCTGCCATAGTGGGACCATCGTCTATCTGGCCTTGTTGAGCCCTCCCTGTCTCGACGCGCCCTCAGACACTTGTGTCCATGCACGTTAACATTCCCATCTGATGGATTGTGTTTTCACAGACGCATGCACAGGTACACTCGTTTGTGATGGTGTTTGCACCTCGATATAGATGGTTATGAGTCGCAAGTGGTCTTGGGGTGGTGATGATCCTTTGGAGTGGGCTAGCATGCATATGGCTGTGGATTTAGTGTGATCATTGAAGTGAGTTGTTCGAATGTAGTTCTGATGGCCATTCTGTTCTTTTTCTTTTCTTATGGTTGACAGGTATCTCCTCCCCTTTTGCCACTGCCATCTGTATGCCACTCCTGCCGATGGGTTTTACTCCCGACACCTGCTGCTTCGTGTTAATCAGTGGAGCAGCATTGCGATCTTATGGGACGATCGCCAATGGGCCACATGCCCTTACGCAGTACTGGTGGCTCGGAGCAACATTTCGGCCTTTCAGCTGGACTAGTGCCTCCCCATTGGGACGGCCCTGCGGTTCTGTGCGCTTCCATGTTGCCTTTTCGTACGTGAATGTGGCTCTGTGTACCATGAGGGAACAGGGCGTCACACAAGTAGTGGCTGGTCATTTCTTGCGGATGCAGCCCACAATGGTGAAGAGTGTTTTGGAGTTCATGGCCTGATGGCTGTATGGGCTTGGTGATTTTGATGTGCATTAAATTTCTATTCTGATTTGGCCCGTGTAGCGTTCTTCTTTGCAAGTGATGTGGCATATGCCTATTTGGGGAGCGGTGTATTGTGAGGAGATCTGCATTGGGTTCCAGCTTCGGAGTTTAGTTGCGTGGTACTGTACTGGACGCGTTTGCCTACGAAGCCCGTGAGGTCAGGGATGGGGGCTGCCAATATGACTGTTTGAATGTTGTCATGCTCAGGGGCGGGGGATTGGGTTTTGTGTAACAGATGCCGGTCAGCCAGGTGGACTGGTGGAATGATGTGATTCTCGGAATATTGCTGGTCACAGGTGCCTGTGTTTGCGTGCGTTTCTTGGTGGGGGACTGTGGTCATGTCCATTGGGATGGCTTCTGTATTCGTGCCATCTGTGCCCTGCAGCTCCCATTGGCCCCTGTTGTGTTTCTTTTGTTCGTTGGCATGCATGGGTGTCTTGTGCATTTCACTGGTTGCATTGTGACTTCATTGCACCTACGGGGAGTTGTACTTTGTGGGCAGGGAGCGGTGTACAGGCACTCAGTGGGGCCGTTTACGGTTGATTCGCGATGCCGTACTTCTCACCATGGCGGTATGGTACATTCCGCCATGCTTGATGGCGTTAGGTACATGTCCGCTAGGGTCGGAATTGGCGTACCCTTGCGCCATGGTGGTTTTTGCGGTTTGGCATGGCGCGCGCGCGCGTACTTGGTGCAGTTAGCGTTGGCGTTCACTACGGTGTCGCTAATGGCTTCGTACTTTGCGGTGACGGGTCATAATCGCACCGAGCGCTATTCGATGGCGGTCTTGCATTTCCGCCATCGTTTTTCGATTTCCGCCAGGGTCGTAATGAGGGCCAAAGACATGTATATGACAATATTAGGACTCTTTTAGATATTATGCATTTGCCGGGATCTGCAGTTAGTGAGATTTTGTTCTTTTTTTAGATGCCGAAAAGGCTTTTGACAGAGTTAATTGGTCATTTCTAAATTATACTTTTGTGAAAATGGGATTTGGGTCACTATTTATCAATGCTATTGGGGCTCTGCAGTCAGATTTATCGGCCAGGGTCTGGGTGAATGGGGGATTTTCTGATCCCTTTCGATTATTTAGAGGTACAAGACAAGGCTGTCCTTTGTCTCCTTTCTTTTTTAATTTGGTTCTAGAGCCCTTGTTGGCCTATATCAGACAGAACAGTGAAATTAAAGGGTTGTGTGTAGGGGGTTGAGAAATTAAAGTCTTAGCATATGCGGATGATGTGGTGGTAATACTGAATAACCTGAGGGAATGTGGGCCTATTTTGAAGAATATGATTGAGGAGGTAAGGAAGTTGTCCGGTTATAAAATCAATTGGGGAAAACGGTAGTCTTTCCACTGAGTGTTACTCTTAATTGTGATTGGTTATTGGGAAGGGATTGTAATTGGGAAAGAGATTGTGTCAAGTATCTAGTTATTTATCTGGTTCGGGATGTAAACAAGCTGGTTGAGTATAATGTGAATAAAATAATAGAGGTTCTCCAAAGAGACATTAGGAAGTGGCGTTGTGCTATCTTAAGTATCTGGGCAAAGGTTAATGCAATTAAAATTATGCTGCTTCCTAAGGTTTTATATCTCATACAATCAATTCCACTGCAGTTCCCGAAGCAAATATTAGGGCGTATTGATAAAGTCTTCCAAAAATGTTTATGGGTTGCTGGTAAAAGATCTAGAATCCCACGTTATATTATGACTCGAAAGGTTTGTGATGGTGGGTTTGGTTATCCTATCCTGGGGAGCTATTGAAAAGGATTTCTACTTAAAAAATTAAATTGATTATTTTCTCAAATGATGATTTGGACTTGGTGGATGCGAATTGAGAGAAAAATGTTGAATCCATACAATGTGAAGAGTTTATACTCTCTGGGAAAATTGCTTTGAGAGGCATCGAATCTGAAATCTATTCCTGTTACAAAGGATGCATTGGTCTCGTTGGTAACAGATAATGGCCAAGGGTTGCATATGTATAAAGAAGCTTCTTTATGGTGTAATCCTGGTTTGCAGGTTAATAATAAAATGTTACATTGGAGAAGTTGGAGTAATAGAGGTGTTTTGATGATTGGAGATGTCTGGAATGATAATGATGAGATGGTTTCCTTTGACGTTTTGAGGAATAAATATGGACTGAGCAGGAGGGAACAGGGAAGGTATAGGTTATTGAAGGATTTGCTTTCTGAGCGGCGTCAGATGTTGGGTTCAAGATTTTTGCAGAAATCAGAGGTATCTGAATTGTTTGCTGTGACGCAACAGAAGGTGTTGGATATCATGAAGTTTATACCTTTGGAAAGTACTTGGTTGGCCTCAAGGGAGAAGCTGAGACTGAAATGGTCTGAAGAGTTGGGCAATGATATTTCGGTGGAAGAGTGGGAACAAATCTGGAAGGTACCAGTTAAGGGGAAAATTGACTTAAACTTACGTTATATTCATTAAATAGTGTTGGGTAAGATTTATTGGACTCTGCTTCGTATGTATGATCTGGGATTGATGGGAGATGATGTTTGCTGGGGGTGCCGGAAAGAGAAGGGTTCTCTGTTGCACATGTTGTGGTTCTGTGATAAGGTGAAGGACTATTGGAAAGAGGTGTTGGACAGGATTGATGCGATTTGGACTATCAATTTTCTGTGGAACCCTTTGTCTGTGCTTCTGCTATCTCCAAGATGTGGGCGTGGTATTGCCTATGTAACTAGAAACATGGATTAATAAATGTTCACTGGTAGCTGTCAGACAGGTGTTGAAGGTCTGGAAAACGAGGAAGAAACCTCTTGTGGAGGGTTGGTTATGTGATATGAGGAGTCTGTCAAGGTATGAGAAATGCTTATTTTATAGGCAGCAAAAAGAAACAGTATATGAAGAAATTTGGGGAAGTTTCAATGATTTTTATGGGAACGGATGATTTTATGTCATGGTATGAGTTTTATGGATTTATTTTTTCAAGTAATGGGGGGTTGGGATGTGGCAGTGTGTTTTATGTGTTGTCCTTTGTCCTGATTTGTCTTGTTCTATTGTTGATCTGTATTGTTTCATGGTACTTTAGAGAATCTAAGCTTGGTATTTATATAACGATTTAAAATTAATATGTTGGTACTTTACTTTGCTTTGTTGTTGCATGTGTTTTGTTTTCTTTTTGTATTTTAACTGTAATCATTTATTCTTCGGAATCAATGCATGGTTGTAATATATTTTGTGAAAATTATAAATAAAGTGTTTAAAAAAAAAGAAATGACCATATCCCTGTTCGTAATGAGCATTCAGAGTTTCACACTCAGTGGGCCTTATTACACGTTATGCGGTAAGGGATTACCGGCACAGGTGCCGGTAATCCCTTACCGCCCTACTACGAGGTCCCTCAGCGGGTCCCATCCTTAACGTGTGGTCAGACCACACGTTAAGGACGGGACCCGCTGAGGGACTTCAGAGCCAATAACGGTACCGCTAATAGTGGTACCGTTATTTGCTCCTTCCCCATTCCCATTGAGCCCTATCAGGGCTCAAGTGGGAATAGGGAATGGTTCCCGGAATGGGGATTTACCAGTCCCGCAAAGGTCGAAATAGACCGGTAAGTCCCTATTCCGGGAACCCGGACTACGACGGCGGTAGGGGGTAGCCATGGTGCTAATAGCGCCATGGCTACCGCTTACCGTGTAATGAGGCCCAGTAAGTATATCTCTACTAGCCTCCACAGAGTCTGTGGTCATGGGGAATGTTGGGCACCCATATACTACAAAACAGGGTGCAGATATAATATGAATAGGACTGACTGCAGAGTTGTATTAATTAAATACATGGCTTGTATAGTGCCACACCGCAGGAAACGACTTGGGAAACCCAAGGAGTGATCTTAATAACTTCCCCTCTAAGATGTTCAGCCAGATAACAAGGTTCCCTGGTAATGTCTCTAAACCATAGAGTATACATGGCATAATAGACTTGGTGTATATCTCCAGGTAGCCCTCAATCGGCCCACCCCCCCACACTATTGATCAAGCTCTTGATGACCTACCACTTGTGAGTGACCTTTGATGATATGTACACCCTGTAGTGAAAAGTATTAGAAACACTAAAAAAAGGCAGTCCCAAATACAAATAGGAGTGTGCCCCCTAAACCCCCCGTTTTCGCATATGCCAGTGATGAACGGCGGCTCGTCTTCCATGAATCTGCAAGATCTTTGTTTTCCATTGATTGATTTTCAACTGGTTCGCTATGGCATATTGGGAGAGAGCATCCAGGGATCGCTAGAGCCACAAAGGAGTCTGGTCAAACAGGACTGTATCATCTGCATAAGAGACCCAGGCCGTGGCTACTTCTGCAATGCGTGGTGGGAAATTACGACATTGCTTCAGGGCCACGTCCAAACATGCCACATAATGGTTAAACAAGAGGGGTGTGAGAATGCACCCCTGCTTGAGTCGCTTATTAGTGGCCATAGGTGCTGAGATGGTTCCACCCTGAGCGAGTCTCACCGCGATGGAAGTATCTGTGTAGAGCAGCTTGATATATTAAAGCAGATTTTTTTTAATTCCCCAGCATTCCAATTTCTCCCACAGGATGGCCCGTGACAATCTAAAGCTGCTGTGTAATCAACAAAGTAGAGCTATAATGCACCATCCCCTCTGCTTTGAACTTTAGTTGCTGGCAGCTGAAGCGCCCACTTGTCATAGGTCACAGCACATCCCCTCCTGAACCCAGGTTTTTGGGGCTTATGAATTTGTGTTTTTTCAGCCCAATCTGCCAGAGCCCGAAACAGGACAGTGGAGAAGATCTTGCTACTTGTGTCCAACATCGCCAGGAGTTGGTAGTTGAAGGGCTCGGCGAGGGCACCCTTCCTATGTACAGGAATGAGAGTGGAACTCTGCCAGCTATTGGGTATAGTGCCATTGCAAATGATAGTTTTAAACATGGTGTGAATCAATTTTGCCCAGAATGCTGGATTCCTAACACAACATTTGCCATCCCATCAGGGCCAGGGGCCCTAGATGCCTCAAGCTTAACAATACTCTCTAGTATGTCAGCCTCATGCGTTTCCACCGCCAGACTACTTTGCGTGGGTTCTTGTAGGCAAAGATCCAAAAAGTCTAAGTTGGGATCCCATTATAATTCACTCACATAAGTGGACCATGCCTCTTCTGTCATCCCACAGGTATCCCGGGGAGCTTGTGCGGAAAGATGCCTGCGGTAAAGGTGCCAAAATGTGTGTGTACCGTTTGACTTAATTAAGCCAAAACCATCTTCCAAGTAGAGGAAGAGATATTACATTTGTGCAGCTGCAGCCAATTATTATAGCTAGTGCGCTGCGCTCCAATCACTTTCTTTATCATAACGGGCAAGAGGTGTTTTTTGTTCTTAATAGCCGCTATAGTTTTACGGAGAACAGTCTGTTCCCTGTGTATGGTGATGTCAAACAGGGTAAGGCACCTTGATTTTGTTTTATGACCTGCTTCGAACGTTGGCTCTGAGGCCAAAGTTGTTCCAACAACACTTGTAGATCACCATTACTCCTGTCTAGCAACTCTACAGGGGAGCACAAATTCATCATTATCAGGGCATTGATCTTATCAATATTAACTTCCGTCCAGATGATTCTGTTACCCTGCAGAGTAGTAGTTGCCTCTGCCAGTATCACATTTCTCCTAATCAACTTTTCTGTACTAAAGGTGGTACACATCACCGCATGATCAGACCATCTTCTGCAGGGTGCGTGTCACAAATATGCTGTCTAAACAAGAAGGCTTTCCCCGCTCTGCCTCGTGATAACTCCAAGCAAGGTCTCACTCTTGCACGGTATAACTGGTTCTAGACTGCGACTTAGCATGGTCTCAGACCATGTACGGCCCTTTTTAATCAAATCCAGAGCATGCTTTTTACCATCGGCTGTCGATTTTACAGGTAACCTTGTGCTACAGTCAAGCATCCACTCAGCCATCACACTAATGCAAAGGGCGTTAAAATCGCCCACAACACTCATTTACCCACACAGGGTGTTTTGACTGCAATGCCTGTAAGTGCTCTTTTACTCTAATGCAGACATTCTTAGCGTTCGAGCTGTCAGGGCGGGGGATCATACAGGTTGAGAGCCAAGGCGCACTCGTTTTTTCCTTGGAAATTGCCAATCTCGATGCCTAAACAATATGCACATTCCCATCCTGTGTCAAATTGCTGTGCTTTCTAAATGACACCTCACCTTAATACAGAGTTCACCCTTAGGGCGTCCCTTAGTAGTAGTTTTAATAGAAACCTGAGTGAATGTCTTGTAACCATCGAGGAACATATGCGTAAGTGACCATGGGGGTCATCAGGAGTTGGGTGGAGCTCTAAAAATGTGGCGGTAACGCTATTAGTGCCGCATTACAGCTCTGCCCAATCCCGAGTTTGGGCGGAAAGTAGGAGGTTTTTGCTGGAGGTATACTTCGCCCCTTTCCACCCATTTTTGACACTAATAGTGCCCAGAACGTCCCATTGCACCCAAACCACCCAATGGGAATGGGGATTTACTACCCACCCCGCAGCTTGGGATCCGGCGCTAATAGCGCCAGAACGAGTTGTGGTAACGCAATTCGCTCTGGCGGTATTTTGGTGGAATTACTGCGGGATACCGCCAGACTCCTAATAAAGCCCCAAGTCTCCTAAAGTAGGAATAAGTCCACAGAACCCAATGGGCCTCATCAACGGTTGGGCGGAGCGGTCTAAATTTGGCGGTAACACTATATCTGCCGCATTACAGAAAGTAGGAGGTTTACCTCCAGCTTTTTGCTAGAGGTAAAAATCTCCCCTGTCCACCCATTTTCGGCACTATTACCACCGGCGGTAATAGTGCAGAGAAGCCCCATTGAGTCCTATGGACTCAGAATAAATGGGGATTCACAGCACCACTGCAACTCTGGATATGGCACAAATTGAACCGGACTGAGTTGTGGTAACGCTAATAGCATTGGGCGGTATCCTGGCACATTTACTGCCAGGATACCGCCCAACTCGTGATGAGTCCCAATTCAATAAGACTTTCAACCTGGGAGGTGAATGACGTGAATCCGCAAGTATTCCATGAAAGAACAGACCACTGTGGCGGACCCCCGGGATGTCAATGTTGATATTATAAGGAAGGCATGGTATCAATACTAGACACAGACACAATGGGGGCAAGTTTCGAAAACCTTTATTTAGTAATGTGGTTGGGTTGGTAGAATTCCTAACTGGCCCTAACTCTAGAAGGTACGACGTTCATTCATCCCCTGTTTTGTTTTTCAACTGCACTTCTTTGCCGAAAATGTTTTGCTGAAAAACCATAAAAAAATATGGGGGGTGGGGAGAGGGCATATAAGGGGTAGGGTGGAGTGGGGTATAGGGATAACTAAAATAGGTGAGGGGGTTTGGGGTAACCCCCAAATAAAAAAGAAAAATTCAATGTTTTCAGCAACTATTTTTCAGCCAAAATTGCAGCGGAAGAAAAACAGGCAAAGAATGAACATAGAACCACTCTAGAATGGGAGTAATCTCGACCATTAAAAAAATAACAAACATTCCAACTCAGTCTTGGTCAAAATAAAAAGGCCTATACTAAGAAAACCTAGCCTTCCCCTCCTTCTCAAAATAACAAATATGTTAAGGCAATTCAAAAGTAAAATAGTGTCTCAAAAGAAATATCACAATGGCTTTAAATAACAACTCCCTTCCCCACATTCAGCACCACAGGGTCTACAGAGCTTCCTAAAATGTATAGGTGGATGGCACAGTTCTTTCAGTCTGCACACTTTGGCTTACTGGTACAATTTAACAGTTCAGGCTTGGGCTCCTAGCTTCTGGTAGTTCAATCACTTCCTTAGGCTTTGTCCGCCTTGTCATAAATATACAGTTCCACTTTTGCCATTTACTGTACAGGCTTCCCCCTGTCGGCTCGAGCCTGTCTTTCAACTTTCCCTTTCCAACACAGTTCTCCTAAAGATACAGTTCCACTTTTGTCCTTTGCTGTATAGCCTTCCCTCTGTTGGGCTCCAGCCTGTCCTTCACCTTTCACTTTATCACACAGTTCTGCACAGGCTTACTACTGCCGGGCTCAAGCTTGTCTTTCTCTACGCGGGGGTTCCCTTCCCCATGTTGTGTCTCCGGTGTCTTTTGACTGTAGAAGACTTTCAAAACTGCACATAGACCTCTGCATGACCACTGTGACCTCTCTTTCAGTAATTCTACAATCCACAATCTTCCTCCTCTTACAACACCAATGCCTCTTTGCACTTGTAGTTTCCTGTTCTCCTAGGTTTGCCTTCTTGGCCTTTTCATATGTAACACCAATACTTCTTAGTGTTTGTAGATTCTTATTTTCCTTCATTTGCCTTCTGGGCCCTTTTCAAAGCTTATATATTTTTTTCCATCCTGACATATTCAAAGTTCACATACTTTGCATTTCACTCATTCAACTTTCTTTCAGGATCACAATTACTTTCTTGTCTTTGCTTCCCAATCAACAGACACTTTCGAGTGTGTGCTTTCACCTCACAGGACCACTCCGTTACTTTGTATCCATTCCCCTTACAATTTAACAATTGTCTTTTTTATTATGTGTTTTATCTGCATATGCACAACCTTAAACTTTTGAGTTACAGTTACCTTTGCTTGCAACATATAGCAGACTTTTGTTGCCTTCGATAACTCACCGGTTGTACATCAATCGCTCTTCATGCAGCAGTCAAGGTAATTTTCAGCCCCCACCTCTGGTCCTCGCCAACTCTGTAATTTACCCTGGAGGGTCGCAGGCTGCTTTCAAGTACCTTGAAGATTTCTTTCTTCTGCTCACTCGGTTTCAGTCTTGGAACTCTTACGGCTTCCCGAAAGTGGTGGATTCTCGCCTGGCTCTTTCTCGATCCTCGAAAGTGCAGATAAGCCCTTGGCCTTCCGACTTCCATCACCCGGTTGGCATTAGCCCCGAAAGAGCTGTTCCTTCTCATACCCAGCTTCGCTTAGAGTGTGCCTGAGC
Source organism: Ambystoma mexicanum (assembly GCF_040938575.1). Classification (NCBI taxonomy): domain Eukaryota; kingdom Metazoa; phylum Chordata; class Amphibia; order Caudata; family Ambystomatidae; genus Ambystoma; species Ambystoma mexicanum. The sequence goes on along the minus strand of NC_090935.1, from coordinate 710,677,356 downwards.
GCGTCACCTTTTATCTGTCTCAACAGGTGTGATAACAAGTGGCAGAAGTATATAGTTAAGATTACGAGCCAGACTTTGCCTGGCCTCACTACAGGGGCAGAGCTAGTGCAAGTCAGTGGAGGTAATCTGCCTGACCTTATTCCTCATCTTCCTCAGCTCAGTAGTGTGGCTAATGTAATGTAATGTTAATCTTATGTAATGTTAAAGGATATTTGTACCGCACACTATCACCACCGGAGTGGTCCCCTGGCGCTCTAAATGTGGGGAGGAATTAGGGAAGCTGAAGCTTCCCGTAAAATAAGCAGGGCAAGGGGTTAGATGGGTTGCGAAATAGGGGGATAGCATGTTTTGCCCTCAGGTGCTTCTCCCGCACTCCCTGAGGACCCCATATCTAGGAGATCCTCCCACGCTTGCCCACTGCCAGGGTTGGGATCCAAAAGCAATGGCCTTTCCCTGGCCAACTGATTACGGAATCCCCGGGGACTGGGTTGTGAAACACCCTCTGGGTTTTCACAATATCCACTCCTTACCTAGAGCTAAATTACAGCTGATTGTACTTGGGGTCTGTCATATGTTTTCACCTTATTCACAGCCTGCTTATTGTGGACAAAAAGATCTCTTTGCAAGTTGGGGCCCTTTTCCCCTCCATAGTATACAAAGGGGTAAGGAAACGGTCACTGTGGGCATTATCCATGTTAGTTTGTTGTATCTGGATTCCAAAGCCCATGTTCCTAAACTCCTTGGTAAAATACGCCAGCCTTTCTACAATCACATGTGATACAAATGTGACCACCGCTCAATTGCTTTGGCTATTTAAGGCTGGTAGTTCAAAAGTCTCAATGTCCTGTGGAGTCATGATCCTTAATTAATGAACTTGATGGAACAGCTGCATCAGGTTACTATGATTAAGAAATGGGCTGCTATTAGTTGGAGATAACTCCTCAATCTGTAACCTGCAAAATCCAGTGATGAGGCACTGATGCACCTGTTTGCCAACTTCAAATGCAGCGTACACTGATGGAAGGTGTTGAACAGGTGCTTCAGGAGGTTGCAGAGACATCTGCGTCGGAAATGGGGTGTGGGTCATCGTGTGGATAGAGGCCCTCACTGCCTCATGCCTACTATCACTTGCAGATGAGTAAAGATTCTGTGGAGGGCAAAGTACACAAATCTTTGGCAAAGGTAAGCACTGCACCCCAACACTATATGTCAAAGACGGAGGCTCAATGCCAGACGATACTACAGACCTCTAAGTCTCATGCAAATTCACATTATCAATGGGTAAGGTAATGACCAAGGCTTCTGGGAGCTGCAACCATTTGTCCAGAGTACCGGTCTCGGTTTTGTTATTTTATTTTGTCCTGCCATGGTGATCACTTTGAAATAGGCTGTGACATCTGGACGTCCGTGTCTGCTAGCATCTTCGCCAATGATCCCACATTAGCAGGAAGCCTGGGTGTGAGATGGGGTATTAGGCTAGTGTAAAGACTGGAGGGGAGTTTTGTGTACTCCTGCCTTCTATATGGCAGAGTAGAAGCACAGAACACCCCAGCCAAGATTCTCTATAAGGTAGCTATGGACGAGCAAACAAGGCTTAAGCTCTCAGGAGGTGATGCAGGCTGGTTCATAATTACAGTGTAGTCCCCAAGCACCCACAAAGGAATATCCACACACTATGTTAGTGAAAAGACAGTTTGTTATCTAAATAAGGCTCAATCAAGCTATGTACACAATCACAATAACACACTTTGTGCTAAGGAAGTTCTAAAATGGTAAATATATACAGTTTCTATGTGTTACCACAATTATTCTTTGATTCCATTAAAATGTATCAAATGTACTCAGTTCAAATGTCATACAAATCAGTTAATAGAATGAACCAGCAATAGACATAGGAGGGAAGTAGTTTGGTTAAAACCATAGGCAGAATACTGGCCCCTACCACTAGGCACAGTTCTGGGTGAGGATCCCCCCCACGTGGGCAACCTGTAAATAAAGATATAATACAAGGCCAGTCCATATATTGTTTATGCGAGTCTTGGTTCCCTCTAAAAAGGTCCTTCTTGAGTGTCTCCCTTTAAGGCAGGATTAACGATAGTCCACGAAGGAAGGTGAACCTTGGCGCCAAGAGTCGTTGATGGAAAGGTTTGATGGCATCGAGGCAGCAGCTTCGTGTCATGATCTCTGCTTCCAAAAGGTCAGGGTTTTCCCAACTCCCTTGGAAGCAGATCCATAACCCAGGTTCCGAGGGCCAACCAGTCCCAATTGGGACCTTTTGGACCCAGTCCTGGCGCCAGTGGCACCAGGCTCATAAATATGCCCAGTCCCAGCGCTGGAAGCGCCGGGCTCATAATGCTTGGGTGGACTTACCTGCAGCAGACCATGCTGCTTACTTGCCTGCCAGCTGAGCCTCTGATCCTCTTCTGTTCGGAACTACTTTTCCTGTTGGGTGGGGCAGGAGCCACTCCCTAGATTCAGAACACTGGAACTCTTCTGGAAAGCAGGAACTCTTTTCTTACCAAGGCGTGGCTGTGGAAGGAGACACCTAAGCACTACAGGAGGCCTGGAAAGCAGGAACTCTTTTCTTACCAAGGCGTGGCTGTGGAAGGAGACACCTAAGAACTACAGGAGGCTATTTAAACCACACCCGGTGGATGAATCTTGCTTTGCGTTATTCTGCATCCTCTGCAGCAGAACGCTCATCGTGTCTTCTGCATCGGATCCTAGGCCTAAGGAAAAAGGCTTACCATCCTGAATCCAGTCTTCAGCAACACCTATAAAGACAAGAAAGAACAGGTTAGCATTCCGGCGTCTGAAAGACAAAGGGTTACCTACTCTTCGTGCGCCCCGGAGGTCTTCACACTGCATTCCGGCATCTGAAAGACAAAAGCTTACCAACTCTTCGCACGCTCCGGAGGCCTTCGGCGCTGCATCCTGCATCTGAAAGACAAAACAAGGTGCGTTTAAAGACATTGAGGAACTTTAATACTCACGTGCCATTACTCTAACCCAGTGGGTATTCCGGCACCCTGCAGCCGCTCCGAACTCGTACCTGCAAAATAAAAGACAGTTAGAGCGCATCGTGAAGCAGGCAACAAGCGCTTACTTACGTGCTTCCAGGCGCTTCTATTCATCACACGGACTCCATCTTCAACTCACTTCAGCCCGTCATCCGCCATCGCCGGAACCTGCAAAACAAGAGACATCATTACTAAAGACTTTAAAGACAATAGAATTACTCGAAACTTACCGTTCGTGCAGTAAACGACGGACAGCAGTCCTCTGAAGTCAAGAGGCCTGCGCTACCGATCCAGTGAAGAAACTGGTTACAGCACCCTGCCCCGAGGCAGATGGAGAGCTGGGCATTCACTTACCTAAGGTGAGAGCGTTAACCTTTGGGGGTCTACAGGAGAGCAAAAAAGGAAAGAGATAGGGACACCCCAATAACCCCACTTCATTAATCCCATATTTTCTATCTGCAGACATCTTACTCTTGAAGTCAGGCATGCAGTGCACAGAGGTCCAGCCCAAAGAGCCAACCGGGTGCTACACATCACCTTTGAAGATACGGTAGTCGCCCAGCCAAGACCGGCGCCTCTGCGAGAATCAGGTGAGCGTTACAGAACGCAAAGACTACCGCAAAACTCTCGCCCAGGCGCTATGGAAACCTCGGATACTGACCACCTAGCCCGGTTACTTGGGGAACTAAGGGCGGAAGTGCATGCAGCTCGTCAGGAAACGAATGCTCTAAGAAGGGAACTAATTATTTCCAAGGAGAGAACAGACGGTCTTGCTAGACAATTGCTACAGTCACAAGCCGGACAAACCCCGTTACCCGCATCAGGGGCAAATCTTCCTTCAACATCCTCTATGAATCCAGTGCAGATCAACCTACCTGGGAATGTACCTCTGGCTCCGCCCGAACGATTTTCTGGTGACCCAAAGAGGTTTGCAGTATTTATCAATCAGTGCCGGTTGCACTTCTTATGCCGGCCAGCAGCCTTTCCAACTGATCAAGCTAAAGCAGCTTTTGTACTTTCGTACCTTAGTGGCAATGCGGCAGACTGGTCGATCCCTCTAGTTAATCAAGATGATCCGGTTCTCCATGATTTTCAAGCCTTTCAGCTTAGTATGGAAAAACTGTTCGCAAGACATTCACAGGGGCAGGCCTTGGACAATGAGCTTCTTTCGTTGCGACAGGGTAATCAAGACCTTTTGGCTTATATTGCATCTTTCAATAGACTAATAGTGGAAACTCAATGGCCTGAGGACAAAAGGATTACGCTGTTTTATAGAGGTCTACGTGGAGAGCTCAAAGACGTTTTAGCCCAAGTAGTGAATCCCCCACAAGACTGTTCGGATTATATAGACTTGGTCGTTCAAATAGATCATAGACTGCAGAACAGGAAGGCCGACCGTTCCAAGTTTGATGCTCGAGTATTTTCCAAACCGCCAACTCCTTCCAAAGGAGTAGACTCCGGGGAACCCATGCAAATAGGGGGTCTGAAAGGTCCTCTAACACAAAAGGAGCGGGAAAGGAGAAAACAGTTGCAATTATGCCTATATTGCGCAAACTCAGGGCACTTTCTTCGAGACTGTCTGGTGAAACCTGCCAAGAAGGCAGTAGGAGCTGCAATTACCAAAGTTACAAACTCTGAGCAGGGAAACGACCTCGCCCGACAAGAATAGAGGTCCTCTTGCCGAGCGTGAAAACCAGTTCCGTGACCTCGCATTTCGTGATACCTATGGTCCTCATTAGCCCTGATAATCCGGATCGATTACATGCAATTGAAGCTTACGTCGACAGCGGTGCCATCGGCAATTATGTGGATCATGAAATGGTTTTGAGGATGAATCTAACTCTTTGTCCCAAGGCTGTAAAGGACGTCATTACTACAGTGGATGGTACGGAGATAGCCTCCGGGCCTGTAACGCATACCACTCAAAAGGTGACGCTAGTAAGTCAAGATGGACACCATGAGAAGATCGTGTTCGATGTGATCAAGGCCCCTCAGTTTCAGATTATTCTAGGAATACCTTGGTTAGAGAAACACAATCCTCTGATCGATTGGCGAGCAAGTACGGTCCAGTTTCCAGAATGTGTCTCTACTTGTCACCCTCCACCTGGTGTTGCACTGGCAGCAATTTCTTCAGAGACTCCCCAGTTACCTCCCGAATACCTTGAATACCAAGATGTTTTCCGGAAGTATCAGGCTAACACTCTACCTCCTCATAGGTCTTATGACTGCCAGATAGACCTGATACCTGGATCTACTCCTCCTTGTAGTAGAATTTATGCCCTCACCGAGCCTGAGAACCTTCACCTTCGACAATACCTGGATCAATACCTGGCGAATGGGTTTATTCGTCCTTCCAAGTCCCCTGCTTCTTCAGCTTTGTTCTTCGTTCCAAAAAAGGAAGGAGACCTTAGAACTTGTATCGATTATCGCTCCCTGAACCAGATCACCGTTAAGAATAGATATCCGTTACCTTTGATCCCTGAACTCCTGGACCAAGTCAGAAAAGCATGCATATATACAAAGCTGGATCTTAGAGGAGCTTACCACTTGGTACGAGTAAAAGAGGGCGATGAATGGAAGACTGCCTTCCGCACCAAGTATGGGCTATTTGAATATCAGGTCATGCCCTTCGGACTTTGCAATGCCCCGGCCGCCTTTCAATATTTTATGAACGATGTCCTCAGAGAGCTCACAGATGTGTGTGTTGTTGTTTACATCGACAACATCCTCGTTTATTCTTCATCGGAATCTGAACATCGAAAACACGTGAAAATGGTCCTCGAAAGATTGCGTCAACACAAACTTTTCGCTAAGTTGGAAAAATGTGTTTTCAACGTGACTGAAGTTGAATTCTTGGGATTCATATTATCACCTGGCGGAGTACGTATGGATTCAAAGAAGGTCGATGCAGTTCTCAAATGGCCATCACCATCCTCCGTAAAAGGTGTGCAAAGCATGTTAGGCTTCGCTAACTTTTACCGCAGGTTTATCCCTGAATTCTCTCGAATAGTCCAGCCCATCACTGCCTTGTTAAAGAAAAACAAACGTTTTGAATGGTCTACCGAGGCGGAACAAGCTTTCCAGGATTTGAAGACTAAATTTATCTCCGCACCAATCTTAAAACACCCTCGCCCCGAACTCCCCTACATCGTGGAAACTGATGCTTCAAGCCTTGCCATGGGGGCAGTTCTATCACAAAAGGACCCGGTAACCAATCAGTTGCATCCCGTGGCATTTTGGTCCCGCAAATTCTCGCCTCCTGAAATCAATTACACGATTACTGACAAGGAACTTCTGGCTATCAAGTCTGCCTTTAAGGCTTGGCGGCATTATCTGCTGGGGGCCCGACACACCGTTACTGTGATTACGGATCACCGAAACCTGCAATATTTGAAAACCGCAAAAGCCCAATCCTCTAGACAACTCCGTTGGGCATTATTCTTTGCCGAGTTTGACTTCATAATTACCTATCAACCTGGTACAAAGAACGGTAAAGCTGATGCCCTTTCTCGGATGGGAGTGGAAGAACACTTGATCAACCCTAAACCTGTACCAATCATTCCCGAACAAAGAATTCTGGGTGTAATCGCCACAGAATCCATAGAGGAAGTTAAGGATAAAGCCAGGCAACTTGTAACTCCAGCAGACATACAGAATTGGCATCTGCAGGGAAAGGACTTTGCAGTAAAGGACAACTTATTGTATTTCCAAGAACGATTATACCTACCCAGCACAGATTTACAGAAAAAAGTAATCTCCTGTTATCACGATTCTTTAATGGAAGGTCATCCCGGTATGGCCAAGACCTCAGAAAAGATCAAGCGCTACTTCTGGTGGCCGTCTTGGAAAAAAGATATCAGAGACTTTATAATGTCCTGTGGAGTATGCGCCCAAAACAAGAGTCAAAAAGAAAGACCAGCAGGCCTCTTACGCCCTATTGACATCCCACCTCGCCCTTGGCATACGCTTTCTATGGACTTCATCACCGATCTACCTCCATGCTCCGGATACAATACGATTCTAGTAATCGTGGACTTATTCTCCAAGATGGCGCATTTCATTCCGCTCAAAGGCTTGCCAACAGCAGCAACTCTGGCCCGAGAATTTCTCGAAAACATCGTCCGACTACACGGTTTTCCTTCGGTTCTAATTTCGGATCGAGGTAGTCAATTTATTTCTCATTTTTGGCGAAGTTGCTGTCGGTCGGCTCAAATTGATGTGAGACTATCGACCAGTCACCACCCTCAGACCGACGGACAAACCGAGAGGACCAATCAAACTCTGGAACAGTATTTACGCTGCATGCTGCAACAAACTGAAAAAACTTGGAAAGACATCCTTTGGATAGCCGAATATGCCTACAATAACTCTGTCCATTCGGGAACTGGGAAAACACCGTTTTTTCTTTTGTACGGCAGTCACCCTCGAACCTCGGAGTTGGATCCCCTCCAAGATCTTGAAACACCAGCAGTAGACTACCTGCATTCTACAATCACTCAAGCCTTTAAGGAAGCTGTTTCTCACCTTCAAAGGGCTAAAGAACAATACAAGAAAGGAGCAGATCAACATCGGAAGGAAGCCCCTCAATATCAAGTAGGGGACCAAGTCTGGTTATCCACCAAATATCTACCTCTAAAAGGGCCACGCACATTCAACCCAAGATACCTTGGTCCCTATTCCATCACTACCATAGTAAACCCAGTAGCGGTCAAGTTGGACTTGCCCCCGCACATGAAGATACATCCGGTCTTCCACGTCTCTCTATTAAAACCCGTGCAACCTCAAACCCGACTAACTAAATCTCCAAAACCCATCCTAGTTGATGGAGAACTCGAGTTTGAAGTCAAAAGCATTCTGGACTCCAAGATCTCCAAATCTAAACTATTTTACCTAATTGACTGGAAAGGCTACGGCCCCCAAGGGAGATCCTGGGAACCTGCTGAATATGTCCACGCTCCTCGCCTAATCAAAAGATTTCACCGAACATTTCCTGACAAGCCAAAACCCCCGGAGAAGCCCGGTTTGGGAGGGGCCTTGAGGGGGGGTACTGTCATGATCTCTGCTTCCAAAAGGTCAGGGTTTTCCCAACTCCCTTGGAAGCAGATCCATAACCCAGGTTCCGAGGGCCAACCAGTCCCAATTGGGACCTTTTGGACCCAGTCCTGGCGCCAGTGGCACCAGGCTCATAAATATGCCCAGTCCCAGCGCTGGAAGCGCCGGGCTCATAATGCTTGGGTGGACTTACCTGCAGCAGACCATGCTGCTTACTTGCCTGCCAGCTGAGCCTCTGATCCTCTTCTGTTCGGAACTACTTTTCCTGTTGGGTGGGGCAGGAGCCACTCCCTAGATTCAGAACACTGGAACTCTTCTGGAAAGCAGGAACTCTTTTCTTACCAAGGCGTGGCTGTGGAAGGAGACACCTAAGCACTACAGGAGGCCTGGAAAGCAGGACCTCTTTTCTTACCAAGGCGTGGCTGTGGAAGGAGACACCTAAGCACTACAGGAGGCTATTTAAACCACACCCGGTGGATGAATCTTGCTTTGCGTTATTCTGCATCCTCTGCAGCAGAACGCTCATCGTGTCTTCTGCATCGGATCCTAGGCCTAAGGAAAAAGGCTTACCATCCTGAATCCAGTCTTCAGCAACACCTATAAAGACAAGAAAGAACAGGTTAGCATTCCGGCGTCTGAAAGACAAAGGGTTACCTACTCTTCGTGCGCCCCGGAGGTCTTCACACTGCATTCCGGCATCTGAAAGACAAAAGCTTACCAACTCTTCGCACGCTCCGGAGGCCTTCGGCGCTGCATCCTGCATCTGAAAGACAAAACAAGGTGCGTTTAAAGACATTGGGGAACTTTAATACTCACGTGCCATTACTCTAACCCAGTGGGTATTCCGGCACCCTGCAGCCGCTCCGAACTCGTACCTGCAAAATAAAAGACAGTTAGAGCGCATCGTGAAGCAGACAACAAGCGCTTACTTACGTGCTTCCAGGCGCTTCTATTCATCACACGGACTCCATCTTCAACTCACTTCAGCCCGTCATCCGCCATCGCCGGAACCTGCAAAACAAGAGACATCATTACTAAAGACTTTAAAGACAATAGAATTACTCGAAACGTACCGTTCGTGCAGTAAACGACGGACAGCAGTCCTCTGAAGTCAAGAGGCCTGCGCTACCGATCCAGTGAAGAAACTGGTTACAGCACCCTGCCCCGAGGCAGATGGAGAGCTGGGCATTCACTTACCTAAGGTGAGAGCGTTAACCTTTGGGGGTCTACAGGAGAGCAAAAAAGGAAAGAGATAGGGACACCCCAATAACCCCAGTTCATTAATCCCATATTTTCTATCTGCAGACATCTTACTCTTGAAGTCAGGCATACAGTGCACAGAGGTCCAGCCCAAAGAGCCAACCGGGTGCTACACATCACCTTTGAAGATACGGTAGTCGCCCAGTCAAGACCGGCGCCTCTGCGAGAATCAGGTGAGCGTTACACTTCGGTCGTGGACGTCCTGCGAAGATGAGGCATTCAGTGCACCTTGGTGACAATAGTTAGTTGCCTCAAAGAGTCTCTGAAGAACTTTGGGCCAGCAAGGTGTTGGGTCTTCGGCGACTTTGTGGTCTTTGGGTGGCGGGAAACCCACTGGCGGATGCTCCTCGGCACGTCGGCAGCCTTGACTTTCTCCGGCGGGACAAAGCGGTTGGCAGTGGTGGTGAGAGCATCCTTGAATTCAAAGTGTCTTAATCAATGGAGAGTTGCTGCTCCGGTCATCTGCGGCACAGCGTCAAGCTGTCCCCACTTCTCGGCAACACAGCTTTGACGTGCCTCCAGCGGTTAAAGCAAACCTGTGAACCCTGGTCGTCGACGGTGGACTGCTGTCCGGGTGCTTCTCTTTGGCTTCCTCGGCGGTCCCCGTCTCTGGTTGACAGTCTTTCGAAGGCTGACTTCCAAGGTGCTTTGGCAAAGGTTAGCGGTGCACGATGGTCCCTCGTAGCTCGGGAAGAGGTCTCCTAGCCAGGTCCTCTCTTGGATCAGTTTCTCAGTGACACAGCAGCTGTCAGATTGTGTCGAAGGTAACAGCAGTCAACCTTCTGCCTCGGGGACGGCTTCAAGATTAAGCATCAGTTTCGACTTCAGTGAGAGGTCCCCAGATAAACTGTTTGGTCTCTCATTCACTCTGCTGGGTCACACTCGGGCAACCAATCATCCAGAATGGCATTCGGTCAGGTAGGCAGCCAATCAGGCTCACAGTGCATTCAGGCCATTCTTCTCCCTCCAGATACTCACAATGTGTATTGGGACAAGTACCCAGCTATTCCGCACTCTACACTGCATTCATACCAGTTTTGGGCATGGCTGTCTCATTCATTGTGTTACATACCAGAAACCAGCCACCCATAACATGAAGTGCATATTGGTCACACACTCCATTCACCCAGGTCCCAGCCCAAGGGTGTACCCACAACATACATTCACTGGGAAGGCTCCAGCCAGTCTGGCCTGGACTTCCCCACAATACCATATATGGGTCTTCCACCCAACATGCCAGTCAGGAGGAAGGAACAGAGTCAGGGCTTCCCAGGACTTTGGGAAAACAAAGTAACAGGCAATAGAAAGCAAGAGGCCACAGAGGCAATCTTGTCTCCTATCAAAAATCAACTAATTCCAATGGCAGGGTCTGGGTATCCCAATATGGAGGACACTCAGAGCACCTGTCAATTTCAGCATGGAGGTGCCACCAGGCCATACCCTGCTCTGTGAGCCACACACAGGTGCCCAAAAACATACACTACGGTTACAGGGTTGTGCACCCACCCGTGGGTGCCATACGGGTATCCCAAGGGTCTGTACACCAAACCAAAAAGAGGAAGAGCTGCACTGCCAGGAGTCCCACATGGACATCTGTGCAGAAAACAATACAGAACACACATGAAAAAGGACTACAGAACAAGGGCAGGGAGGACCTGTCCCTCCAATGCATTTCCATATGACAGCAATCTGCCCTGATCTTCTTCTGTCAAGCTTTCAGCCTTCTTCACCTTTGTTGGTTTCTTAGGCAGTGTTATTACAGCTATTCTATCAGGCAAACAAGAGGTTACATAGACCATAGCAGGATGGCTGACTTCCTGCTGTGATGCCTTGACAGCAGGCTGTCTAGGTGTAGGCGAGAAAATAGAGGGAGGAGAGTTAAGCATGCTTGACTCGTTATCTGTGTCGTTTACGACTTCTGTAATGCTTTCCTCCACCGTTGTCAGTGTTCCCACTCTCTCATGCTTGGCACTAATAAACAAAATAACATCCACAATCCTGGCTAAAATGTGTTTGATGGATCTCTGTTCATTAGCCTGAGTAGACGCGTGAGAGTCCAAATGATCATTCATCGTAATCCCACTGGAGTCCATGCTAAGGGATTCCGATTCTGCCACTGCCATAGCTGCAATGCATTCCAAATCAGGACTGGCAGACAGGTCCGTGCTGAGTAGTGTCAGCAACTGTCTCTGTAAATTGAGACACGTGTTTAGAAGAGAATTACTGTTAGCAATTGTGTTTGCTGAGATGTGGGTGCTAGCTAATGCTGGAGCCCTGTATGAGGTAAGAGGCGGGGCTGTGGCCATCGCAACCGGGAAAAAGTTGGTGATTTCCTTCCACTCTCAGTGGGTGTTCTGGTGGTATCCCACCCATTTCTGGCAGCTCCTGTAGCCAGATCAGAGGTTGGGTCCCCAGCCGCATTGATGGGGGCCATATTCTTCAATCTAAACACCACAGACGGCAGGGTGCAAGCCTTCTGCCTGTGAATAATCGTAACATGTTTCTTAACGTGACTGTGAAGCGCATAGGTACGAGGCAGAGAAGGTTTAGAATTCCTCCACTTATGCCTTGTGCAGTCAGTAAGCGTCATTGAATGGCAGTCAATAGTCAGTATAAAAGTAGTTGAAAGGTGTGGTAAAATTGTGTCCAATGCTTAGTAATGTATCAGCTATATCTTGTGTTCTCAGAAAGATGTAAATATTCAAAAGATGGCTTACCGGCTCCCCGGTGAAACCAAAGCAGACCGCTGCCCCACCACTCCATGCGGCGCTCCGTGCTAGTTTGAATGTTATACTTGCTAGCTACAGAGCTCCTGCTCTGGGACTCCTTCTCCCCAACAATAATGGAAAAACACTGGAAACAGCAGATTGTTGTTCGTCAATCCTCAGTCTTGGCAAACCACTCTGCCTCGCCACTCTACACGGCGCTCCACGCTAGTTTGAATGTTCTATTTGGTTGCTGCAGAGCTCCTGTTCTCAGACTCCTCCTCCCCAACAACAATGGAAAAACACTGGAAACAGCAGAATGTCATTCCTCAGTCCTCAGTCATGGCAGACCACTCTGTCTCGTCGCTTTATTGGCTAAAATATTGTTTAACCTTAAAAATAGTTCATAATACAAAATTGTAGGAGTTTATAATTTAACAAATAAAAGTGTTTCAATCCATCATACAATCTAATCATAAAACACTGAACATTTCTCAAGTTAATTCTTTTCACTAATCAAAATGGTGATATTAAGATTCAACTACAACTAGATTCCCCTTTTCTTCTTCACACAGACCCAAGGAATTGACAGAAATCACAACAGCAATGGCAAGTGACACAGGAGCACATCTCAAGCAGCATTTCCAAAAAGATTTGTTATAAAACAGCCAACTCTTTCCCCAGGAATTTGGAAAAATAAATCTTGCATTTGGCCCTCAAAGTCACACAATACATAATTAGATGCTCTTGCGTTTTGGTAGATTCCCCCACGCCGTACCCACAAAAAACGACAAGAAACATCATTAGAATAAATTAACTTATTTCTACTCAAGATCTCCCAGGTTCAAATTGATTCCAATGGAATCGTACAAAATCCCGTCTGAGTTTTCGACAAGGGAACAATCTCCAATGTGGACTGAGTGACCCAAGACTCTTGTGCTCATGTGACAAATGCTCCATAGCCTTCTGATTATCAGTCAATAACTTTATTTCAGCCATAAGGCCATAAAATCACTTCCAAACACATACAATTAAATACAAAGCAAATGTCAATGGCAGTGCATCGTTCCCCCTTCCATCTCTCTGCCCTCTCCCTCCATGGTGTTCTCCATCTCCCCTATTTTCTGTAACAGCTACTCTATCACTTATCCTACCTCTCTTTCAAAGCCTTTAAGGAAAAGGTTCAAGAAAGATCTCTTGGTCTCCAACCCAGGCATGCCCATCGCTGACACCTATGTCAATGCTTCTTCCAGGCAGACTGTCACTAACATCCTCTTTTTCGCTCCCTCTCTGAACCTTTGGATTCACCATAGGGTCTCGGTTCTCTCCCCTTTCACCTTGTCTCCCATTAATTGTAGGAGTCAATGGGAAGTACTCTTGCCACAATTTATTTCCATCCTCCAGGTGCATCAATAATGTCCAATGGCACTGTGATGGCCCAGGGCTCTCAGCCCAACCTCCTCCTTCTTGATAGACATCTTCCATCTCATCAACTTCCTCCCTTCTCCTGCCACTCCTTCTAATGCTATCCCACAAGTCCCTTTGCCACCACCGATGGGTGTACCACACCCCTGTACCCCTCACCAGAAGACTTTCAAATATGTCGAGCAGCCCCACTTAGCTACCCTCAACTCTCGCTCTGTCGTTAAACACTCCTCTGACATCTGTCACCTCCTTGATGACTTTGATCTTGACATCCTCGCTCTCACTGATACTTGTTTCACTGGCAGCTCTTTCTCTGTTTTTGACACACTCCTCCCTGAGGGCTCCAAGATCCTCTCTAAGCCTAGGCCTAACCGGTCAGGAGACAGAGTGGCCCTGATCTTCCCTGAATGGGTCCCTGCTACTATCATACCCACTCAATCCTACTCTTCCTTTGAATGTCTCGTCTGCAGGCTTGGTGTCTCTCCTATCCTCTCACTGACTCTCGCCACCATCTACAGGACCCCTGGTCTGGTCCCCCTCTTCCTTTCGGAGTGGTCTGACCTCACCTCCACTCTACTGGCCTCTACCCCCAAGCTTCTCTTCCTCTCAGACTTCACATCTGTGTTGCCATTTTCAATTTGTGTGACCAGAGTTCTTTGTATCAAAAGGGAATTTAGGTGCCCTTACATATCTGTTGCGATTTTTGTTTGTGTGTTCAGAGTGCCTTGTATTGAAAATCGAATTTAGATGCCCTTCCATGTGTTTTGTGTGCTTTTATTGCAATTCCCAGTGCATCTGTTTTCTTGCTTCCCTTGGCTACTAGGCCGCCTGGTGAGTTTGTGCTTGTACTGTGCTGTGCAGCCCCTTCTCTTTCTTCTTTCTTCCTCCTATCCTCTGCCACGCCTATGGCACTCAGCATCCTCCCTATCTTTTCTAAATGCTAAACTATCACCTATCCTCCCTCTCTGACAAAGTCTGGAAGAAAAATGCTTACAAAAATAATATCCTGCCCACTAACCCTGGCCTACCTGTCACAGACACCTATGGCAGCGCAACTTCCAGACAGATCTTCACTGATATCCTCCTTTCTGTCCCCATTCCAGATATATGGACTCCTCACCTCATCTCTACTCTCTCTTCTCTCACATCTTCACCCATTAATGGTGGCACTAGATGGGAAGTACTCTTGGCTGGCTTCTCATCATCCAGGTGTATCATTAATGTCTATCACACTGCCACTATCTTAGTACATGGTCCTCAACCCAATCTCCTCCTCTTTGACTGGCACCTGCCGTCCCTCATTAGCTTCCTTCCCACACCTGCTACTCTTTCTTCCACTCTCTCAGTCCCCCCTCCTCGACTGGTGTACCATGCCCCTGTGCCCCTCTTTGTAAAACCTTCAAAGGTGGTGACCTCTTGCATCTAGCCACGCGTAATGCTCGCTCTGCCATTAAACACTCTGCTAAAATCTGTCTCCTCCTTGAGGACCTTGATCTTGATATCCTTGCTCTCAACGAGACATGGTTCAATGCTAGCTAAGTCACTGCCTTTGACTCCCTTCTTCCTGATGGCTAAAGGATCATCTCCAAACCTCACTCTAATCATGCTGGTGGTGGGGTTGCTATGATCTTCCCTGAGTGAGCCCCTTCCTCTCTCATGCCCATCCAGCTGTACTCTATCTTCGAGAACCTGGTTTGCAATCTGGACATCTCTCCCACCTCCTCTCTGACAATTGCCACTAACTACAGGCCACCTGGCTCTACCACCCTGTTACTCTGTGAATGGGCTGATTTCTCCTCCCTCCTCAAAACCACCTATAAACTCCTTCTCCTGGGGGACTTCAACATCCACTTTGACTCCTTAATCACATCAACCACTCTCTTCAGTGACCTCTGCACCTCGCTTTCCTTCTCCATTCTCCCTTCTGGTCCTACCCACTCCGCTGGTCACACTCGTGATGCCTTCATCCACACTCACACCCCCTATCCACCCATTGATCATCCCACTCTGCTGGTCTGACCATTCTATCCTCCCATCTCGCCTGGATACTCTCTGCCCTCTGACCGCACCTCCTCCAGCCCTGCAAACTGTGTTCATGAACATCCATCTGAAGAAACGAGTGTCAGCTGCTGCCTTCACATCTACCTTGATCCCACCTTTCCCCCCCACTGCAGATTCCACCTCTGACTCTGCTGTCAGCATCCTCCATCTTGCCATCACTAATACCCTTGACATTCTTGCCCCAGTCATGAGGATCCGCCTGAAACATGACTCGAAGTGTAACAACTGGTACAACTCCGAACTTGCAGCCTTGAAACTCAAGCGCAGAGCTGCAGAACGGAAGTGGCAGACCTCAGGCTCACCCTCGGATACACTGGCCTATTACCTGCTCCAAAGGCAACACCGACTCACCATCTGCTCCAGGAAAAGGGGCCACATCCAGGCTTGCGGCTCTGGTGCCTCCAACAACACGGCTGAACTCTTTAAAATATGCAAGGAACTAACCAACCATTCTGAAGTCTCCTCCTCACCTCTTCCTTCCCAGGTCCTCTGCAATGCACTGGCCACAAACTTCACTGCGAAAAATCATCCCTCTCACCCTCCTCTAACCCCACCCTCCCGCCTACCATGGCCTCCCATCTCCCCTCTGCCTCTCTCTCTCCTCCTTCTCTCATATCATTCCTGACAAGTTCACCAGAGTCACGTGCTTGATGAAGGTCACCTCCAAACAGGTCTCCCCCTGTTCCTTCAGAACCATTAAGGATGAAATGTCCTCTCTTGCCCCTGCACTCACTGATGTCTGCAACCATTCTCTTGCTACTGGATCTTTCCCCATCTCCCTCAAGCACTCCCTTGTGCGCACCCTCCTGTGAAAAAGCTTTCTGCACACCCTTCTTGCCCAGTCAACTACCAACCTCATATCTATCACCCACTTCCTTGGGAAACTCTTGGAAAAGCTGGTCTTCCAGCAACTAACCCAGCACACTGAACATGTTGGTTGCCTACACGACCATCAATCACGATTCTGAGCCTCCAGATGCATGGACACTGCTCTCCTGAACACCCGTGAGGAGCTGCTCCAACTCCCCAGCTGTTCTCATTCTATTTGATCTCTCCTCTGCATCTGATACAGTCAACCACTCCATCTTCATAAAACGGCTCCATCATACCTTAGGTATCTCGGAGCAGACACTGGACTGGCTAACCTTCCTCACTGACTGTCCGTCCCAAGTTATTCTGGGTGCTTTCTCCTCCCCCATCTCTCTCTCCACCTACAGCATCCCCAGGGCTCCAACCTTTCTCCCTGGCACTTTAAAACCTATCTTGCTCCACTTGAACACCTCATTTCCACCTCCTCCCCCAAATTCCAGTGTTATGCAGATGACACACAACTCTTCTTCAAACTTCCCTCTAACCCTCTCCTCACTTCCTGCATCATTCCTGATTGCCCTGGTGTACTTCCAATGATTTCTGCCTCAACGCCAGCAAGACTGAGATCCTTCCTATTGGGACTCATGCTCCCCTTTCGTCCCCTCACTCTGGCCATCTTCTATGGGCTCTATCCTTCTCCTTCATCTGAAGCCAGAAACCTTGGAGTCATCTTAGACTTCTCTCTTTCCTTCCTCCCTCACATCCAGGACCTTGCCAAGAAGGCTCACTTTCAACTCCACCTCCTCAAAGGAATTTCTCTTTTCCTCACTTTCCCCCAGAATTTCAATGTCACTAGTGTTCTGGTTCTCTCTAGGCTAGACTACTGCAATAGCCTTTTCCTTAATCTACCCTCTTCTTCTCTACGACCCCTCCAGCTATTCCAGTTTGAGGAAGAGTCAAAAGACGCTACCAGAAGCTCTGCCCTCATGTTGCCTATATGTTGGGAGCCGTAAATTGTGACACATGCAATACCAGTGAGGATGTCTGAACACAAAGAATTCTTGAAACAAGGTATACACTGAGAAAACCCTATATGCATTCACGAAGATATGATGGTCTTCTGGATAGATTCCTGGAAGAAGTGTGAAAATGGATGGAGAAAGATGTTTGTTCGTTTGTTTTATTATTTATGATGCGCGAGCGTACCCGAAGGTATCAGGGCGCAGCCTTTACAAGAACATGCGAAGCTTGGTTACAATAGTCATAAAATATACATAGAGACAATGAGGTACACATATAATATATACATACAAACAAGTAGGCACACGTGGTTACAGTGTGTGCAAATGGCACGAGAGGGACAGCCTTGGCACTTCAGTGTCTTTGAGAGCCTACGTTTTCAGCCATGAAACTACCTTGGATCCGAAGTTCTGATAGGGCAGGTCCACTCTAAGAGTTGGCGGTAAGGAGTTGCGCAATTTAGCTGCTTTCACTGGGAAGCTGTTGCCCCCTATAGTGGCACATTTGAAGTTAGGGACAGAAAGGCAGTCTTTATAGGCAGTTCTGATGGGTCTCAGGGAGGACTGTCTATGGAATCTATTGATCAGATAGGTCGGGGCAGAGTTATTGAGGGATTTGTGAGTGAGTGATGCTGTTTTTAAGAGAATTTTGTCTTTGATGGAGAGCCAATTGTTCTGTTGACTAAATCCATTGATGTGCTCTCTTATGGAGATGCCCAAAGCCGCTTTAAGAGCGTTGTTCTGAAGAATTTGTAGTTTGCTAGTGGTAGCCTTGGAGGATCCCAGGTAGAGGGCGTTACAATAGTCCCGGCGGGACAGTATAAGGGCTCTAGCGAGGGTAAGGCAGCTAGTGTCGGACAGAAATGGTTTGGCTGCGCAGATTAATTTACACATATATGCCGTGGAGGATGCCTGGGAACTCACCTGTCTTCTGAAGGAAAAATTGGAGTCCAGGTAAAAGCCCAATGTTTTGACCTCTTGTCCAACTTTTATGTTGTTACAGTCGATCATGCCTGGATGATGATGTACACCCTATTTAGCAAGGCCAAATCCTTTCCATAATCTCCAGAAAGCGTAAGTAGGATCTGGGCATCATCTGCGTAGTTGGTGTAGGTGATTCCGAGATGGTCCAAATCATCGAAAAGGAGCTTGGTAAATGTTGGGGGAGACACAGGAGCCCTGTGGCACGCCACAAGTGATGGGTATAGGGTCTGCTGCCGCAGTGGGCGAGAAGACCCTCATAGTTCTGCCATTAAGGAATGATGTAATCCAAGTGATGGCCTCAGCGGAGAAGTGAGCAGATGTGTGGAGGTGTGTGCATAGGACAGAGTGATCAACCAAGTACAAAGCTGCAGAGAGGTCAAGAAGGAGGAGTAGGGTGACTTGGCCATTGTCTCTGAGCGTATCGATCTGAGCTTTCAGGTCAATGATAGCGGTTTCAGTCCCATGTTGAGGACGGAACCCTGATTGTTTGGATCCTAAGAGGTGGTGTTCTTCCAAGTACTTCTGTATTTGTACATAGGCGACCTTGTCCAGGATTTTTAGTAGGAATGGAACAGTTGTTATAGGTCTGTAATTTGCGGCCATGGCTGGGTCAAGTGGGTTTTTCTTTTAGTAGAGGGAGTACCCAAGATTGATTTAGATTGGTGGGGATGGAACCAGTGGCGTAGGAGGCATTAATCATTTTTGTGATGAAGGGGGAGAGGTCATGGGCGGCATCTTTAATGAGCTGTGCCGGGCACAGATCTCCCTGGCAATTGGAGGGTTTCAGAGACAGGATGATTTTTTCCACTTCAAGTGTGGTGACTTTGGAGAAGTTGAAACGAGTGAGATCTGTAAGCGTAGGCTTATCCAGTAGTTTTGAAGGGAGAGGGTCATTTAGGGAAGCTTTTTTACAGGAGATTTTACTTTGAAGGGTCGCAGTCTTATTCGCTAAGGCGCTTTGGATTTCTGAGCACCAGTTTTTGTCTTTGATACAGGTATCTAGAGCTACTATGGGGGTTTCTACTTCTTTAAGGATGGAGAATAGTTCCTTTATGTTTGATTTTGCTTAGGATATGCGAGAGTCAAAGGAGGTTCATTTCGCCAGGTAGATTTATTTTTTGTAGAGTGCGGCTAGTCTAGAAAGTTTGAGTTTATTCGCGGCTGAGGGGAGTTTTTTCCAAATGGCCTCACAGCTTCTTTTTTTGCTGCCTTCAAAGGTCCAGCGAGGTGGCCATGATCTTATTATATTCTTCGACCAAAGTCTCTAGGTCCAAGTTATCAGGGAGTGTGTTGAGTGTGGGGATTAGGTTCGGGATGAGTCTTTCGACTGTAATATTCTTCTTGTTTCTTGTGACAGTGGGAGGGGCCCTGATAATTGGCGGTGTGGTGGTCTGTCGGTAGAAAGCATGAAAGATAACAGGTGGTGGGCAGTTCAGGCTAGTGGTGAGATGTTGGTAATGTTCGCTAGATAGTTGTAGTTGGCCACCCAATCGAGTATTTTGCCTTTAGAATGTGTAGTTGCCATACTTCTTTGCACGAAACCTAGTTCAGAGAGAGTGTTAACTATAGTGCTGGCGAAATGACTGGTGACATCATGAAAAGCAGCACTGACACACCCAGAAAAGACAAACGACAAAATGACATAGACATTCTATAAGATCTGAAGAGCAGGTGTCAAAGATGAGCAATATCTCGGACTAAGAATGAAGATGCCCATGCAAAGAAACGCTGAAGAAAATGCAAAGTAATTTTACAACTGTACAGATGCTGTAACGCCAATAGACAAAGTAATCTTGAGGCTGGCTATGTAGTTAATAGATTGTGGCGATGCGCCAATGTATATATATAGGAATGTATAGAACTTGGATGTTCCACGATTCACTTTAGCAAAGCTTGAACCCTGTGAATGGAAAGGGTTTCAGTGTGGCGCAATTGGAAAATAGGTAATGGCAAAGGATAATCCAGGAAAGGCTGGCTGGCCCAGCACCAAGAGCCAAGGCCGCTGTGAGCCTGGTTGCCTGTCAAGAAGCTACATGAACGTGAGAAACAAACTTCTGTTTGAGGTGGAATGAAAAAACACTGAAGGCGTCAAGAGTTCATCATTTAATAGTATTATATGCAGCAAAGAGCTTGAAATCGTGGTCTCCAGTCACATGGTCAGATTGAAATAGACTTTGGGTCGAGCTACACCGAAACCAGAAGATAAAATCACGCCACACTCCCTTTTTTTCTCCCGCTGTCACAGCCCCAGTGGGTCGTAAATCTTCTAAAGCAATGCTATTGCCCTGAAGAAAAACCTCCAGTTGTTCAGGTGGAGTAGGAGCGCCGTTCCTACAATGATGGAGGTTGCCGTGGAGATACAATCAACAGCCATGTCAGCGTACACAGCAGCCACCATCCCGGGTTACCCTGCCTTCCAACAAGTCACATGAAGGCATGTACTCTTCGTGCAACGTGACTTGTCATTGGATTGTTTAAAAGCTTTCGAAACCCGGAGGACGCTGCTTCTGATTACCGTAGCTTACAGCGTTTTGCATCCTGATATTTCGAAGCTGATTCTATCTTGTTTCCTGACCTTCCGTTGGCTTGCTGAATCAGTACTTTGACCTTTGCCTGCTTCTATTGGACTGCCTTGTCACACAGACGTCGGATTTGGTATTTACTTTCTATTTCAGCACTACGGTGCATCTACTCCTTGCCTTACACCGCGATCACGCTCTGCTATATTATATTATATATATATATTCATTCCCATGTTCCCTCCCTGCTGCCCTGTGGGAGCTTTGAAACACAATTTACTTGATGTATAAGCACCCTACAAATGCACACTAAATGAATAAATGCAAATATTCACCCTGACTCTCCTGATGCGGCCACTGGACACTTCCACAGCCTCTGTGACTCGCATTCCCTCACCATTCTTCCCTCCGGTCCGACCCTCTCAGCCGAACACACCTTGAATGCTCTCATCTCAGCAGACCACCCCATCTCCAACACTCTCACTACACCTCTCTCCTGGTCTGACCATGCTCTCAGGTCCTCTCATCCGGATCTCTTGGGTCCCTCGGCTAAGCCTCTGCCAGTTTCTTTCTCTGTCATTCGACCGATGAAGCGAGTGTCAGTTGCTGCTTTTTCTGCCACCTTCATTCCCCCTCCCCCTCCAGCAGGGCCTCATTACAAGTGTGCGGGTCCAGTAACAACGGTTAAATGGCACCGTTGTTACCTGAATGGCACACTATGAGTCTGCGGGCGGGTGCCGTCCTGCCTGCCAGGGTCAGACCTGGCAGGCAGAAGAGCAACCGCCTGCAGACTTTCACAGAAGCACCGGCACCGTTATTAACGGTGCCGGTGCTTCCGTCATCCCCATTCTCATTGTGTCCTATGGGACTCAAATGGGAATGGGGATTAACAATTTACCGGGGCATAACTTCCCGGATCGCCGGGTCATAATCCCCTGGTGATTGCGGCAAGCCAGGGACTGGTAAATATTGCAAGTCCGGTGGCAACCAGCAGGGTTACCGCCGGACTTGTAATGAGGCCCAGTGGACTCTCACAATGACACAGCCCTTGCTAACCTTCACCTTTACATCTCCAACACCTTGTACATCCTTGCCCTGTCATGATGATCTGCATGAAGCCTGCTTCCAAGCGTAACACGTGGTATGACTCCAACCTTGCCGCTCTAAAACGTAAGTGCA
Source organism: Ambystoma mexicanum (assembly GCF_040938575.1). NCBI lineage: Eukaryota > Metazoa > Chordata > Amphibia > Caudata > Ambystomatidae > Ambystoma > Ambystoma mexicanum. The sequence continues at coordinate 710,655,322 of NC_090935.1, read as the reverse complement.
GAGTTGCTGAATGGAAGTGGCTGGCTTCATGCTCAGAATCAAACAACTGGGCTCCTGGTATGAAACCTATTCTACCCAGGAGGGTTAATATATAATATAGCACCCGGCTTGCAGCATGATTACGTTCCGCTGCAAATGATGAGACACTGAATCGCAATACGGTCCACATCATGTACCCTGAACGTGTCTGAAATCTGCATTGAACTCCCTTGGTCTCATGTAATCTCTTCAAGTGATACTGCCATCACTACTCAACTGATAAACATAACTACTATTCCATATTGAATCCACTCTAACTACTTGCCTGGTGCCCAGTCCATATTATTGTATTACAACATCGTTTACTGCCTGGGCGCGTTGCAGAGTATTTTGAGTGCACCAACCCGTACCTAGTGCGTCCCTCGTGCCGCTCTGGTACAGTTCCTTTACTAACCTCCATTCCTATTCACGTTTTGGACTATTGCTCATCAACTCCTCCTGACTCCAATCTCTTATCCAACCCTTGCTGGTAAGAAACATAACATCCTCTTCTGCCCCGTTACTGGTATTATTCAGCCCAATATTCAAGCAGTTTATTACTTTCATGTCTCTGTTGTAGGAGGTGGATCAGTTGACGTATTCCTTCTGCCTATGGGTCGGTCCACAAAGTCATCCACCTCACGTAAGCTACTTCACTTGTTAGTCTGTTTTATTGCACTGACCCCGTTGTCAAGAAGAGATCTAATCTGGTGTTGTTTTTTTTTACAGCCAGGATTACAGCGATGTCTCACTCCCGCTCTTTTGTTTGATTTTCCCTTCTGTCTGGTGACTTCTAAATCAGCAGAGAGGTCAATCTAAAGAAAGATCTCCCTCTTGTGAGGAGACCCGGGCTAGGCCTGGCCCAGGTTCCACGACAGATAGGCCTGCAGTGATCCAGTCGTCCATCCTCCGGTGAACACGTTAGACCTGCAGGGATCTGGTCGTTCATCCATCGGCGAACTGACTGAGTTCTGACACAAGTACAGAGAGCTTCTGCAAGGCCAAGTTCAAAGCCTTAATTAAATGGCAGACTGCAAGAGTGATGATAGATGTCAGGCTAATTGGGTGGGAAGCAAGATCAGCCCACGGGCATCTGGGGTACCAGCCTGCGTTTTGAATGTTCCAGAACGGTACAAGCATGCCAACCAATTATAGAGGGCCATGTAACAGAGAGCCCTATAGTTTGTGTAACCAATGAAGCATTGTATATTTTGTGACGATGAAGATGACCTGCACTAGAGGAGGGCTTAGTTGTCCACCTAATGTTAGAGACCCAATCACAACCCCTGTCAGAATGGAACCTATACCTAGATGTTCCCTGTAAGCCTATCACATCCCCAAGTAGGTTTTTGTAGTTTGCCACGTAGTGTGATGTCAATGATGATGAGTTTTGACTATAAAAGTTGAATTTCATAAAAAACACATAGAGGTCGTGCTTTGCAACATCCGTTGATGTCCGTTGTGACTCCCTGTTTTAGATAATTGCATATAAAACAGTACTAAGTTTTGCCAACTTCCTGAGTCAGTTTGATTATTGATGCATGAGTAAGTTCTGCATACCCATCCATATCTAAGTATAGCTGCCTCATCTTAATGGACCCAGCTCTATGGGTTCACCAGAAAAGGGCTGCAAGACTTATCCTTGGCCTCAAGCCCAGAGACTGCATCTCTCGAGTCCTAAACTCCCTCCACTGGCTCCCGGTTGCTGTAAGGATCAAATTCAAATCCCCCTGCATCATCAATAAGGTTGTCTGGTGCCAGGGACCACGCTATCTACAACTGTCTCTCACTGAATACTCTCCTTCTAGATCCTTATGCTCTTCCGGCACCCACTCTCTGTGTGGCAAGCGCTTCACTAAACAGCAAGCTAGGGGCGATCTCTTTCCTTGGCATACTCTCTCCTATGGAACAGCCTCCCCCATTCTCTTTGCCTTGAGCCGGCTCTCCATATATTCCGGAAGCTCCTCAGGACCTTCCATTTCACCTCCTCCTTCCCTTACTCCCTCCTCTGCTAAACCTGACAGTTGTTGAGATTGGTGACCGGGGCCCTTATGTGTCCTTCTGGGCCCTGGCCTCCTACACCCAATCGCCTTCCGCCTCTGCCCGCTCACAGTGCTTGCCTCGGCACCCACTCCCCTATACCACCACAGGCCTGCACTTTCTTTTTTATTGGCAGCTGACCACTTACCAGCTGCTCACTTCCCTCCTGTACACCTAACACTTACCCCCACTCCCTCATCCCTTCTGATCCCTTCTCGCTCTCTCTGAACTTGCACGTTCTGACCCACCTCTATCTTTAATTATTTACTTGCTTTCATTCCCATGTTCCCTCCCTGCTGCCCTGTGGGAGCTTTGAAACACAATTTACTTGATGTATAAGCACCCTACAAATGCACACTAAATGAATAAATGCAAATATTCACCTTGACTCTCCTGATGCGGCCACTGGACACTTCCACAGCCTCTGTGACTCGCTTTCCCTCACCATTCTTCCCTCCGGTCCGACCCTCTCAGCCGAACACACCTTGAATGCTCTCATCTCAACAGACCACCCCATCTCCAACATTCTCACTACACCTCTCTCCTGGTCTGACCATGCTCTCAAGTCCTCTCATCCGGATCTCTTGGGTCCCTCGGCTAAGCCTCTGCCAGTTTCTTTCTCTGTCATTCGACCGATGAAGCGAGTGTCAGTTGCTGCTTTTTCTGCCACCTTCATTCCCCCTTCCCCTCCAGCAGGGCCTCATTACAAGTGTGCGGGTCCAGTAACAACGGTCAAATGGCACCGTTGTTAACTAAATGGCACACTATGAGTCTGCGGGTGGGTGCCGTCCCGCCTGCCAGAGTCAGACCTGGCAGGCAGAAGACCAACCGCCCGCAGACTTTCACAGAAGCACCAGCACCGTTATCAACGGTGCCAGTGCTTCCGTCATCCCCATTCCCATTGTGTCCTTTGGGACTCAAATGGGAATGGGGAATAACAATTTACCGGGGCATAACTTCCCAGATCGCCGGGTCATAATCCCCTGGTGATTGCGGCAAGCCAGGGACTGGTAAATATTGCAAGTCCGATGGCAACCAGCAGGCAGCACCGGCAGGGTTACCGCCGGACTTGTAATGAGGCCCAGTGGACTCTCACAATGATACAGCACTTGCTAACCTTCACCTCTACATCTCCAACACCTTGTACATCCTTGCCCTGTCATGATGATCTGCATGAAGCCTGCTTCCAAGCGTAACACCTGGTATGACTCCAACCTTGCCTCTCTAAAACGTAAGTGCAGAGTTGGTGAATGGAAGTGGCTGCCTTCATGCTCAGAATCAAACAACTGGGCTCCTGGTATGGAACCTATTCTACCCAGGAGGGTTAACTGAAGAACAAATCACACAAGTGAATAGGTTCAAGAACACTAATGCGCATACACGCGAAATCCCACAATTTTTTGTGTAAACTCTGCCGTTTCTTCAATGAGACAATACTCATAGAGGTTATATCGTAGAGAAAAAAAATCTCTCAGACACAATTATTTCATATATTGGAACTGTGTGAGTGGTATACATAAAAGCACAATTCCAGGGAGAAAACAGACATCAAAATGGTTTCTTGGACCACAACAGAACAAACAAGAATATGTTTTCAACACACTGTATCAAGGCGTTTTTCAGGCAAAAATAAAGACAGTGTGTGTATAACAAACCCAATCTGTGTGGGGGTTTGTCAAAAATGCACAATTCAATGGTGTGAAGTTTCAAAACAAGGTTCTTAAAACAACATAAAACATTTGCAAGGACACAAAAGAGAAATTTGCATGTGTGGACAGCAATATTTGTGCTGTAGTTTCAGGGAAATAGTGCGTCTACACCAGGTGTTTCGGCCATTTGGAGTTGAGCTAGATGAGCCTCATCATTCATATGGTCATCATCAGGACGGGTTCTGTGTGAAATGACGTCTGTGCTGCAGGGGAGGGAGACCACAATCAGACGGGTGTATGAGCAAAATATTTGAAAAAAATAAATCAGAGGTATTGTGTAATCAATGTGATTAGAAAACACACAGCTAACCTATGGGGTAAATTCACAGGCACTGTATAAGAGATCCGCTAGCCGCGTTGGCTGGTCTCTAGGTAATCCTGTTATACAAAACAGAACAAGTACTATTGGTGGGGAGTTGAAAAACCCTCCAGTGTCATGTACATAATAGTTATAAAAGTACATGGTTTGTTGAATGTAAATGAGTCTTACCTCTCACCGGCAAAATCCAGGTAAGAAGGTCAAGGAGTGCTCTCTCAAAAAACAACAATCCGCCGTTGGGTGCACAGCTAAAAGATAAATATAAAGTAACAATGAGAGTCCAGAACTACAGGATCCTCGTTTTAGTCTAAGCTGGGGACCGCAGAAGTAGAATTACCTTGGATCGTGTATCAGGCAGAACTGGTAGTCTGCAGGAAAAGGACAGCAGGCAGCGTCTCCTCAAGCTGCTGAGTCACTGGGGAGAGCCGGCAGCAAAGTGTTAGTAACGCTGTTGCCAGGACAGAGAGGCTGTTTTATATGGCAGCCATCTTAGAGTCAGGCTAGGATCGAGTGCCCCCAGGAATTGGTGTATAGCACTTGATCCAGATTAGTATGATTGCACTAAAACAAATACTAGTGTGCCTAATGTTCAAGTGATTATGAAAAAGCAATTTAGGGGCTATTTTCAATCTAAAGGTTGCCATGGCAACCATCGACCACAAATAAATTCAAGAACGGGTGGAAGGGGGTCAATGCATTGCGGCAGTGGTGCATGTCATGAACACATAGTATACATAGTATGCTGAAATAAGAAGTGCTTACAAATGCATAGAAAAATGAATGCATGCTTCATATGGTCCTCAAAAAACACACAACACCAGGCTATACTTGTTGGTGCAGTGCATATATCATATAGTGAGAGAAAACCATATGTTAGGCCAATTCAGACAGTTACTCACACAGATGGAGCAGGGTGAATGAATGCTCTGAAACAAGTAGAAACAACATTGCACTGGGGAAAAAAAACCAACAACACATAAATCAGTGGTTACAGAAAAGATTTCCATTCTACTGAAACATTTAAACCAGCATGTACGGTGTGCAGTCTGTGTACCCACCGCTGTTCTAACTGGGTGAGTGTTTTATTCAAATCCCCCCCTCTTGGCTGGTTTAACTTTTTGGAGGACAAACCACCTAAAATCCGTATCCCTGTGGTTCTTAGCAGTGAAATGATCTACTAAGGGCTTCTCTGCTACCTTATTTCTGATGCAGGAAGGGTGCTCCAAGATCCGCATTTTAATTGCACGTATGGGCTTGCCTACATACAGGAGCTTGCATGGGCATTGTATTATGTATATGACACCCTTGGTATTACAGTTGGTGACATCATTCATTGTCCATTGTACTTTGTCATGTTCAAAGGGTTTCTTTTGCAGAGTCAGTGGGCAGGCCACGCAATGGCCGCATTTATGGTGTCCAGAAATCGGGGGTAGGTCCCAGAGTGTATGCTGTGGTTGCGAGGGTGGCTCTATGTAAGTGTGAACAAGAGCATCTATAAGATTCCTGTTTTTTTTTTTAAAGCGAAAATCACCTGGAAGACCGATTGTTTCAGCTTGTGAATCCCTCCTTGAACCCCTGTCCCTTTACACAGATTTTTTTCCGAAACCCTTTGTCATAAAAATGCCTTCCTATCTCAAAGACACCACCAGTACAATCAATCTGCTTGATGATCTCGTCCTTACCACCGATATCCTGCTTGTCACAATGGACGTTGATTCGTTATATACATCTATACCCCAACAAGAAGGCCTCGAAGCAATACGTAATTTTTTGAATTCCAGAACAGACCAAGATTCCACCCCAACTGATTTCATCCTTGAGTGTACGAAAATTTCTTTCTGTTCCAGAACCAGATCTACAAGCAAGTAAAGGGTGTGAGCATGGCCGCCACCTTCGCCCCAGACATTGCCAATTTATATATGTCTAAATACGAAGAGAATTATGTTTTCACACCAGAGAACCCTTTCCTATGTAACATCACTCTATGGAAAAGGTATATTGACGATGTAATCATTGTCTGGAAGGAAACACCTTTGGAACTACAAAATCTTCATACGTGGATCAATTTGAGAAACACCCACATTAAGTTCACGATACATTGGGACCACCATCAAATAGGTTTCCTTGATCTCCATGTCTACAAGACGGGAGACCGACTAAAAACTGAGCTTTTTCGAAAACCAACAGACTGCAACACCCTATTGCATTTCACAAGCTATCACCCGATGGGCCTCAAGTACAATCTACCGTATGGACAGTTTTTGCGCATTCGTAGAAACTGTTCCGACTTGGAAAAGTTCCATCTCCATGCGGCAGGATTGACCCAACGACTTGCTGAAAGAGGCTACCCAAGAAAAGCTGTTAGTCAGGCCAAGAAAAGAGCAAGATACACTCCGAGAGAGATGTGTCTGGGTAACAAACCAAAGAAAGATTTGGGAAGACTCGCGTGCGTTACCACTTTTGGGCCCCTGAGTGTCCTAATCCAGAAAACCATCAAGAAGAACTGGCACTTGGTAACCCATCCCAGAACTTTGCAAAATGTGCCTTGTTTCGCTTTAAAAAAAAACAGGAATCTTAGAGATGCTCTTGTTCACATTTACATAGAGCCACCCTCGCAACCACAGCATACACTCTGGGACCTACCCCCGATTTCTGGACACCATAAATGCGGCCATTGCGTGGCCTGCCCACTGACTCTGCAAAAGAAATCCTTTGAACATGACAAAGTACAATGGACAATGAATGATTTCACCAACTGTAATACCAAGGGTGTCATATACATAATACAATGCCCATGCAAGCTCTGTATGTATGCAAGACCATACGTGCAATTAAAATGCGGATCTCGGAGCACCGTTCCTGCATCAGAAATAAGGTAGCAGAGAAGCCCTTAGTAGATCATTTCACTGCTAAGAACCACAGGGACACGGATTTTAGGTGGTTTGTCCTCCAAAAAGTTAAACCAGCCAAGAGGGGGGGGATTTGAATAAAACACTCACCCAGTTGGAACAGCGGTGGGTACACAGACTGCACACCGTACATGCTGGTTTAAATGTTTCAGTAGAATGGAAATCCTTTCTGTAACCACTGATTCATGTGTTGTTGGTTTTTTTCCCCAGTGCAATGTTGTTTCTACTTGTTTCAGAGCATTCATTCACCCTGCTCCATCTGTGTGAGTAACTGTCTGAATTGGCCTAACATATGGTTTTCTCTCACTATATGATATATGCACTGCACCAACAAGTATAGCCTGGTGTTTGTTGTGTGTTTTTTGAGGACCATATGAAGCATGCATTCATTTTTCTATGCATTTGTAAGCACTTCTTATTTCAGCATACTATGTATACTATGTGTTCATGACATGCACCACTGCCGCAATGCATTGACCCCCTTCCACCCGTTCTTGAATTTATTTGTGGTCGATGGTTGCCATGGCAACCTTTAGATTGAAAATAGCCCCTAAATTGCTTTTTCAAATTCACTTGAACATTAGGCACACTAGTATTTGTTTTAGTGCAATCATACTAATCTGGATCAAGTGCTATACACCAATTCCTGGGGGCACTCGATCCTAGCCTGACTCTAAGATGGCTGCCATATAAAACAGCCTCTCTGTCCTGGCAACAGCGTTACTAACACTTTGCTGCCGGCTCTCCCCAGTGACTCAGCAGCTTGAGGAGCCGCTGCCTGCTGTCCTTTTCCTGCAGACTACCAGTTCTGCCTGATACACGATCCAAGGTAATTCTACTTCTACGGTCCCCAGCTTAGACTAAAACGAGGATCCTGTAGTTCTGGACTCTCATTGTTACTTTATATTTATCTTTTAGCCGTGCACCCAACGGCGGATTGTTGTTTTTTGAGAGAGCACTCCTTGACCTCTTACCTGGATTTTGCCGGTGAGAGGTAAGACTCATTTACATTCAACAAAGCATGTACTTTTATAACTATTATGTACATGACACTGGAGGGTTTTTCAACTCCCCACCAATAGTACTTGTTCTGTTTTGTATAACAGGATTACCTAGAGACCAGCCAACGCGGCTAGCGGATCTCTTATACAGTGCCTGTGAATTTACCCCATAGGTTAGCTGTGTGTTTTCTAATCACATTGATTACACAATACCTCTGATTTATTCTTTTTAAATAATTTTGCTCATACACCCGTCTGATTGTGGTCTCCCTCCCCTGCAGCACAGACGTCATTTCACACAGAACCCGTCCTGATGATGGCCATATGAATGATGAGGCTCATCTTGCTCAACTCCAAATGGCCGAAACACCTGGTGTAGACGCACTATTTCCCTGAAGCTACAGCACCTATATTGCTGTCCACACATGCACATTTCTCTTTTGTGTCCTTGCAAATGTTTTATGTTGTTTTAAGAACCTTGTTTTGTAACTTCACACCATTGAATTGTGCATTTTTGACAAACCCCCACACAGATTGGGTTTGTTATACACACTGTCTTTATTTTTGCCTGAAAAACGCCTTGATACAGTGTGTTGAAAGCATATTCTTGTTTGTTCTGTTGTGGTCCAAGAAACCATTTTGATGTCTGTTTTCTCCCTGGAATTGTGCTTTTAAGTATACCACTCACACAGTTCCAATATATAAAATAATTGTGTCTGAGAGATTTTTTTCTCTACGATATAACTTCTATGAGTATTGTCTCATTGAAGAAACGGCAGAGTTTACACAAAAAATTGTGGGATTTCGCGTGTATGAGCAATAGTGTTCTTGAACCTATTCACTTGTGTGCTTTGTTCTTGGCTTCATGCTCATCCACTGGCGGACTGGCCTGACTCCTGCTCTAAAGGCAATACAGACTCTCCATCTGTGAAAACAAAGAGAAAATATCGAGGCTGGGTACCCCAAAAGGAAATACACCGAACACAGGTTACAAAGGAACATACAAAGATCTTTAATTTATACTGAACAGTTTCAAAGGGCAAAACAATCAGAAAGCTATCGGCCCTCAGTACAACACAGCAAACTCCAGCATGGTTCGGTGTGCTCAGCGAGTGGGACTGTACATTAGAATTAGTCACACTTTTATACCCTTTGCGAACATGAAGTCCAACCCTACTGTGGGTTAATATTCCTCTAATACATTACTGATCTAGGGTTCATGCCGAGTTCACAGATCTATATGCTTAGGGTTGGCCTTTAATGCATTCGCCAACAACTCTACACGGTAACAGTGTATTTTAGGATTCCTCATAGAGTCTTCTCACACATTAATACAATGTAGTTAATTAAGTGTTCTCAGTTCAGTATTTGGATGCATTGTTCTTAACATATGCTTGCGGATTAGTTTTATTGGCACAAGTAATCCTCTACACACAGGTCAACGAAGGACAAGGTCTCAGTTCACGACCCCAACAAGTGGCCTGCAGGCAAATTACATATTAGTTGTACGCAGAGGTCAAGACGGCCATGTTGTATTTTGGAATGACATCGTCCACCATTTTAACTCACAGGGTGACTTTACAGAGAGAACCTAAAATGGCCGATTGACCTAAAAGGGCGATTTACAACGATTCTAAGGTCAGGACCTTGCAACACGGATTTCTTCGCAAGTGGCTTACAAGCAGCTTGGCATAGGCCAATATACATATATTCATTGCAATAGGAGGCACAATATAATTTCCCGTTTGACAAACCCTCCTTTTGGCCTATGCCAAGTGCTAAACTACTTCTGATCTCCTTGCAAACAACTCCATGCATCATCCTCCATGCACCCTGAATTGCTGTCAGAAATATCTGTTGCCATCAGATCATTCGCTAAAATTTGTTTTAACACGTATGCCTTGGAGGTTTTATCTGCGGCATACACTTTATGTCCTATTGTGCCTATCGCCTGTGTGCAAAATCCCCCTAGCATCGAATATATACTAGGTAAACACTGGATACAACAACAAAGGAACAACAGAATTCCCAAAATGATCAGTAAGACCGAAAGTACCTTCCAACCCCAAGATTGCAAGAAGTCCCAGAACCAAACGCTAAGATCCCAGTTTCCCTCGGGAACATGCACTTTTGAACTAAGGACGTGCAGATTCTGTATTGCTTTGAAGATAGTTGGGGAGGAATCTGGCACGAAAACACAGCAAGCGGACCCCACTAATTTATACACTCCACCACGTTCAGCCAAAATTAGATCTTATGCCATCCGGTTCTGGAGCTCTACTAGTCTTATCGCTTTCTGTTCTAATGTCATATTATAGAGTATGTCCGTGGTCCGGTTGATTGTTCTCTCCAGTGCTCTCGCTAGTCTTCTGATATCTTCGGAATTCGCTATCTGTCCCCAAAATGGCACGAATGATTTTGCCACATCTCCTAAAACCTGTGCTGGAGTGTCACTGTTCTCGTCCTGCCGTGGACAAGCCTTTGAAACCTCTACTGTACTAGCTATGAACACCCCGGGCAACAGAATCCCTAAATAACAGGTTCCCTGCCAATCCCTGGGTAATCATGGAAATGCTACATTACCGCAAACAAAGTAGAGAGGTTCTCCTACATACAAAGGTCTGTCTTCCCCAGTCAAATTTGCAACATTGGCACAACCTTTAAAATCTCCCATTGACTGTGTACCATTCCTCTGTATGCAGAAAGAAACTGAATCGGGGCTATGGTTAACAGTGTAAGAAGGAGGCATGGCATCCTTATTGCCTATCAGAGCCATCTTGAAGGAAATCAAAGATTGAAAGCGACAATACAGTCTATCAGAAGGCCTAATAGAAGCAACATTGAGCTTACTCCTATTTGCGAAGAGTGAGCATCCCAGGGGAGTCAGAACACGTTTCTCAAAACTATTCAAATTAGTGCCATCAAAGTTCCCCGAGATGCTATCGTTCCAATGGCCAAAGAACAGTGCTCTAAGAGAAGCATAACAAGCAGTTGTCAAAGGTAAAGGGTGAATATACCAACCTAGCACCTTATCCCTGTGTTGCGGAAAATGCGAACAGACCCAACAGTTGGACCTATCAAAAATGGCATGCGTAGCATTCATGATAAGTAACACAGTATTGTTATGATACCTTTGTCTATGCTGGGAGTCCCTAGGGGACAGAGTATGCAAATGTACGAAGGGAGTAGAAACAGTGGGTACATTTTCAGTCGGTAACAAGGACTCTAAAGGATGAGTTTCCTCGAGGTACCATAGGCCTAAAACAGTGACTATTATAAAACCAAATATTATTATAAAAACACAGCAATACGTTTTCGGGGCCCAAGTGGTTTGTCCATTATCCCGGCTGGTCACACGATCATTTACAAGTCCCATACGAGCGGTAGCGGTGGCAGGCATTGTAGTCTTCAAACAGAAACCCCCAATGTTCGTTGTTGGCGATCTCCCGGCCGCGCGATTTCTTAGTCATTCCACAACCCTAGCCAACAGAATCCCCTTTTTCTCAAACAATTATTTGGGCAAAAAGCAAGCCCTCAATGATTCTTTTCCTTCTCCGAATGCACAGCCGAACCGTGCCGTAAGTCTATTTCCTTGGACGCAGATTGTACCTTGCTTTTCCCGGTACTGATTGATCCGGAAACAATGTGTCGTCACTTCCCGTTGGAAGCAACTTATCAAGAGCAAGTGAAGATGCAGAATTCGAAATGACAGTTTCCGGAAGCGAAACCTTTGGAGAGTGTGGAGACAGAATGATGGGTTTCCCAAGCCTCACGGGCTCAGAGAGATTCTCTGATGCACTCTCAGCGCTATTTACTGCTTTGGGATCGTTGGTTACAGCGTTAGCGAGGGGTTCTATTTCTTCTGTATCTTGTGGCACTGGGTGAGGAAGTTTCTTGAGGTGCGACGCATGGATCCAAAGTTTTCTGCCAGAGACACGCACCGCCGTTTGTGTGACCAGCAGGACCTGGAATGGGCCCCGCCAACGAGGTGCAAGACAGGAAGAACGCTCAAATGTCTTGGTAAGCACCCAGTCACCAGGCCGAATGATGTGGCCCAGGTCCTCGTATCGCACAGGTAAAGCCTCTCGCACCTAGTGATAAATCAAATACAGGTTTTTAGTCAACTGGCTACAATCATCTGAAAGAAGTACATTTTCAACATTTTTCAAGTATCTACATTTAGGAAGATTCAAGATATTGGCAGGTCTCCCCATTACCACCTCAAATGGAGAGAGCCCAGTCTTAGTTTGAGGGGTTGTACGCATGGCTAGTAACACGATCGGTAAGGCGTCTGGTCATTTTAGTTTGGTGCCGGCACACGTTTTAGCGAGCTTGTTCTTGATTATACCATTGTGTCTTTCTACTAGTCCGGTGCTCTGAGCGTGTCTGGCCGAATGGAACCGCTTGTCGATCTGTAATGCCGCACATATCTGCAGAATTACAGCAGCGACAAAATGTGGACCATTGTCCGACCAGATGACTCTTGGTAGCCCGAACCGAGGAAAATATTCCTTTAACATGGTATTCGCAGTAGTCATGGCTTTAGCATCTTTGACAGGGAAAGCCTCGACGCATTTACTAAAAGCACAGATGACAACTAACACATACTTCATATTGTTACAATGTTCCATCTCAATAAAATCAAAGTGAATGACTTCGAAGGGGACAGAAGGTGGCCCAAAATTTCCTCTTGGAGTTGATGTCCCCTTTCCCACATTGTGTTGTAGGCAAATCATGCAGTCCTGAACATAGCGCTGGGCAATTCTCGAAATTTTGTCATTTGCCCAAACTTACTCTAAGATTTTTGTAACCTTCTGGGCACATATATGTGTAGGGCCATGGGCCATAACGACCATCATCATTACATAAGCGTCAAGGAGTAGCCATTTCCCTTCAACTATGTCCACCCAACACCCATCATCATTGAGTTTCACCAAGCCTTCAGCCCACCTCTTGGATTCTTCTAACGTGGCATCGGCTTGGATATCCCGTACAGATCCAAGACCTTCGTCCATTGCATAGGCATTTACAGTCTCCCTTGAAACATACATCTCCGTAAAGAGATCGGTGGCAGTTTGTCTGATCAGCGGATGCATTCCCTTTTCCTATATCATCTATAATCTTTCGATGTGCTGCACATTTCACGACAGCTAACTGAGTAGGGAGCGCAAGCGCTGAGAGCAGTTGTACTATTAGGGAGCCATGTTGGATCATTGTGCCATGCGAAGTTAAGATCCCTCTCTCTGACCAAAGTCTCCCAAAGTTGTGAACCACCCCAAAGGCATACTGACCATCAGTATATATGTTTAATGTAAGCCCTTCGGAAAGCTCGGGTCAATGCTATAATCTCTGAGGCCTGCGCGGAGTTATGCGTGATTATCTTGGTTTCCACGACCGAGCTCAATGTGGTGATTGCATAAGCAGCTGTGGATGTACCATCCGGAAGTTTGAAGCAGGAGCCATCACAAAACAGCTCTCCTTGTGGATTGTTCAAAGGAGTGTCTTTTAGATCAATTCTACACTTTGTCTCTTGTTCGGTAGTATACAGACAGTCATGTGACTCTTCGTCTCCACAAGCAGTACCTTGCGGGAAAGGTAAGAGTTCAGCCGGATTAAGAACACAACACCTCTTAATTTGGATGTAAGGAGCAAACAAGATCAATTCATATCTCGTCAACCGTGCAGAAGTGAGGTGTTGCGTTTGGGTTCTGTTCAGTAGAACATCTACAGAGTGAGGCACCATCAGGGTTAGATCATGGCCTAAGACCATTCCCTCACTCTGTTTTACAGACGCAGCAGCAGCAGCGACAGCTCGCAAACATCTTGGCAAAGCACATGCTACAGGATCAAGGGCGGAAGAAAAGTAACCGCACAGCCTATTCTTCCCTCCATGTTCCTGCGTAAATACAGCCAAAGCACATCCATCACAGCCAAAGCACATCCATCACATTCATGCACAAACATCACAAAGGCCTTTTCATAGTTTGGTGTGCCCAAAACCGGTGCCGAGCACAATGCAGTCTGAGAAGATCAAATGATTGCTGGTGTTCCGTATTCCACGGAAATGGCGAAGAAATGCCCTTCTTTGTCAAAGCCAACATCGGTTTAATCACTAGTGAGAAGTTTGGGATCCACAACCTACAGTAAGAAGCCATACCTATCAAGGCTCTAACTTCCTTCTGTGTATTTGGGACAGACATGCCAGAAATTAATTTTATCCTTTCAGGTGTCAATCTTCTTCCCTCCTTTGACAGGATATAGCCTAAATAGGTGAACTCATGACAACAGTATTGAAACTTTTTAAGCAAAGCTGTGTGACCATGTTTAGCTAGATGAATAAGCAACAACATAGTGCCCTTCTTACAAGCACTCTCGGAGTCTGCAGCTAAAAGCAAGTCATCGACATACTGAAGCAATGAACAAGTAGAGGGCAATTCAAGAGTGTCAAGCTGTTCTTTCAAAGCCCTACTGTAGATGCTAGGACTCTCTGTGTAACCTTGAGGTGCACGAGTAAATGTAAACAAGCGTCCCCCTAAGGTGAATGCGAACAAGTATATACTGTCCTTGTGTATAGGAATACTAAAGAAAGCATTCTTCAGATCCACAACACTAAAGTAAGTAGCTGTAGCTGGAATCATGGTTAATATTGTCATCACATCAGGCACAATTGGAAATTGCTGAGCGACGACTTTATTAATGGCACGCAAATCAATTATGAAATGGAACGGAATTGCATTATCGCCTTTTTTGTACACGGGTAAAATCGGAATGTGTAAAGGGACAGGGGTTCAAGGAGGGATTCACAAGCTGAAACAATCGGTCTTCCAGGTGATTTTCGCTTTAAAAAAAAAAACAGGAATCTTAGAGATGCTCTTGTTCACATTTACATAGAGCCACCCTCGCAACCACAGCATACACTCTGGGACCTACCCCCGATTTCTGGACACCATAAATGCGGCCATTGCGTGGCCTGCCCACTGACTCTGCAAAAGAAATCCTTTGAACATGACAAAGTACAATGGACAATGAATGATTTCACCAACTGTAATACCAAGGGTGTCATATACATAATACAATGCCCATGCAAGCTCTGTATGTATGCAAGACCATACGTGCAATTAAAATGCGGATCTCGGAGCACCGTTCCTGCATCAGAAATAAGGTAGCAGAGAAGCCCTTAGTAGATCATTTCACTGCTAAGAACCACAGGGACACGGATTTTAGGTGGTTTGTCCTCCAAAAAGTTAAACCAGCCAAGAGGGGGGGGATTTGAATAAAACACTCACCCAGTTGGAACAGCGGTGGGTACACAGACTGCACACCGTACATGCTGGTTTAAATGTTTCAGTAGAATGGAAATCCTTTCTGTAACCACTGATTCATGTGTTGTTGGTTTTTTTCCCCAGTGCAATGTTGTTTCTACTTGTTTCAGAGCATTCATTCACCCTGCTCCATCTGTGTGAGTAACTGTCTGAATTGGCCTAACATATGGTTTTCTCTCACTATATGATATATGCACTGCACCAACAAGTATAGCCTGGTGTTTGTTGTGTGTTTTTTGAGGACCATATGAAGCATGCATTCATTTTTCTATGCATTTGTAAGCACTTCTTATTTCAGCATACTATGTATACTATGTGTTCATGACATGCACCACTGCCGCAATGCATTGACCCCCTTCCACCCGTTCTTGAATTTATTTGTGGTCGATGGTTGCCATGGCAACCTTTAGATTGAAAATAGCCCCTAAATTGCTTTTTCAAATTCACTTGAACATTAGGCACACTAGTATTTGTTTTAGTGCAATCATACTAATCTGGATCAAGTGCTATACACCAATTCCTGGGGGCACTCGATCCTAGCCTGACTCTAAGATGGCTGCCATATAAAACAGCCTCTCTGTCCTGGCAACAGCGTTACTAACACTTTGCTGCCGGCTCTCCCCAGTGACTCAGCAGCTTGAGGAGCCGCTGCCTGCTGTCCTTTTCCTGCAGACTACCAGTTCTGCCTGATACACGATCCAAGGTAATTCTACTTCTACGGTCCCCAGCTTAGACTAAAACGAGGATCCTGTAGTTCTGGACTCTCATTGTTACTTTATATTTATCTTTTAGCCGTGCACCCAACGGCGGATTGTTGTTTTTTGAGAGAGCACTCCTTGACCTCTTACCTGGATTTTGCCGGTGAGAGGTAAGACTCATTTACATTCAACAAAGCATGTACTTTTATAACTATTATGTACATGACACTGGAGGGTTTTTCAACTCCCCACCAATAGTACTTGTTCTGTTTTGTATAACAGGATTACCTAGAGACCAGCCAACGCGGCTAGCGGATCTCTTATACAGTGCCTGTGAATTTACCCCATAGGTTAGCTGTGTGTTTTCTAATCACATTGATTACACAATACCTCTGATTTATTCTTTTTAAATAATTTTGCTCATACACCCGTCTGATTGTGGTCTCCCTCCCCTGCAGCACAGACGTCATTTCACACAGAACCCGTCCTGATGATGGCCATATGAATGATGAGGCTCATCTTGCTCAACTCCAAATGGCCGAAACACCTGGTGTAGACGCACTATTTCCCTGAAGCTACAGCACCTATATTGCTGTCCACACATGCACATTTCTCTTTTGTGTCCTTGCAAATGTTTTATGTTGTTTTAAGAACCTTGTTTTGTAACTTCACACCATTGAATTGTGCATTTTTGACAAACCCCCACACAGATTGGGTTTGTTATACACACTGTCTTTATTTTTGCCTGAAAAACGCCTTGATACAGTGTGTTGAAAGCATATTCTTGTTTGTTCTGTTGTGGTCCAAGAAACCATTTTGATGTCTGTTTTCTCCCTGGAATTGTGCTTTTAAGTATACCACTCACACAGTTCCAATATATAAAATAATTGTGTCTGAGAGATTTTTTTCTCTACGATATAACTTCTATGAGTATTGTCTCATTGAAGAAACGGCAGAGTTTACACAAAAAATTGTGGGATTTCGCGTGTATGAGCAATAGTGTTCTTGAACCTATTCACTTGTGTGCTTTGTTCTTGGCTTCATGCTCATCCACTGGCGGACTGGCCTGACTCCTGCTCTAAAGGCAATACAGACTCTCCATCTGTGAAAACAAAGAGAAAATATCGAGGCTGGGTACCCCAAAAGGAAATACACCGAACACAGGTTACAAAGGAACATACAAAGATCTTTAATTTATACTGAACAGTTTCAAAGGGCAAAACAATCAGAAAGCTATCGGCCCTCAGTACAACACAGCAAACTCCAGCATGGTTCGGTGTGCTCAGCGAGTGGGACTGTACATTAGAATTAGTCACACTTTTATACCCTTTGCGAACATGAAGTCCAACCCTACTGTGGGTTAATATTCCTCTAATACATTACTGATCTAGGGTTCATGCCGAGTTCACAGATCTATATGCTTAGGGTTGGCCTTTAATGCATTCGCCAACAACTCTACACGGTAACAGTGTATTTTAGGATTCCTCATAGAGTCTTCTCACACATTAATACAATGTAGTTAATTAAGTGTTCTCAGTTCAGTATTTGGATGCATTGTTCTTAACATATGCTTGCGGATTAGTTTTATTGGCACAAGTAATCCTCTACACACAGGTCAACGAAGGACAAGGTCTCAGTTCACGACCCCAACAAGTGGCCTGCAGGCAAATTACATATTAGTTGTACGCAGAGGTCAAGACGGCCATGTTGTATTTTGGAATGACATCGTCCACCATTTTAACTCACAGGGTGACTTTACAGAGAGAACCTAAAATGGCCGATTGACCTAAAAGGGCGATTTACAACGATTCTAAGGTCAGGACCTTGCAACACGGATTTCTTCGCAAGTGGCTTACAAGCAGCTTGGCATAGGCCAATATACATATATTCATTGCAATAGGAGGCACAATATAATTTCCCGTTTGACAAACCCTCCTTTTGGCCTATGCCAAGTGCTAAACTACTTCTGATCTCCTTGCAAACAACTCCATGCATCATCCTCCATGCACCCTGAATTGCTGTCAGAAATATCTGTTGCCATCAGATCATTCGCTAAAATTTGTTTTAACACGTATGCCTTGGAGGTTTTATCTGCGGCATACACTTTATGTCCTATTGTGCCTATCGCCTGTGTGCAAAATCCCCCTAGCATCGAATATATACTAGGTAAACACTGGATACAACAACAAAGGAACAACAGAATTCCCAAAATGATCAGTAAGACCGAAAGTACCTTCCAACCCCAAGATTGCAAGAAGTCCCAGAACCAAACGCTAAGATCCCAGTTTCCCTCGGGAACATGCACTTTTGAACTAAGGACGTGCAGATTCTGTATTGCTTTGAAGATAGTTGGGGAGGAATCTGGCACGAAAACACAGCAAGCGGACCCCACTAATTTATACACTCCACCACGTTCAGCCAAAATTAGATCTTATGCCATCCGGTTCTGGAGCTCTACTAGTCTTATCGCTTTCTGTTCTAATGTCATATTATAGAGTATGTCCGTGGTCCGGTTGATTGTTCTCTCCAGTGCTCTCGCTAGTCTTCTGATATCTTCGGAATTCGCTATCTGTCCCCAAAATGGCACGAATGATTTTGCCACATCTCCTAAAACCTGTGCTGGAGTGTCACTGTTCTCGTCCTGCCGTGGACAAGCCTTTGAAACCTCTACTGTACTAGCTATGAACACCCCGGGCAACAGAATCCCTAAATAACAGGTTCCCTGCCAATCCCTGGGTAATCATGGAAATGCTACATTACCGCAAACAAAGTAGAGAGGTTCTCCTACATACAAAGGTCTGTCTTCCCCAGTCAAATTTGCAACATTGGCACAACCTTTAAAATCTCCCATTGACTGTGTACCATTCCTCTGTATGCAGAAAGAAACTGAATCGGGGCTATGGTTAACAGTGTAAGAAGGAGGCATGGCATCCTTATTGCCTATCAGAGCCATCTTGAAGGAAATCAAAGATTGAAAGCGACAATACAGTCTATCAGAAGGCCTAATAGAAGCAACATTGAGCTTACTCCTATTTGCGAAGAGTGAGCATCCCAGGGGAGTCAGAACACGTTTCTCAAAACTATTCAAATTAGTGCCATCAAAGTTCCCCGAGATGCTATCGTTCCAATGGCCAAAGAACAGTGCTCTAAGAGAAGCATAACAAGCAGTTGTCAAAGGTAAAGGGTGAATATACCAACCTAGCACCTTATCCCTGTGTTGCGGAAAATGCGAACAGACCCAACAGTTGGACCTATCAAAAATGGCATGCGTAGCATTCATGATAAGTAACACAGTATTGTTATGATACCTTTGTCTATGCTGGGAGTCCCTAGGGGACAGAGTATGCAAATGTACGAAGGGAGTAGAAACAGTGGGTACATTTTCAGTCGGTAACAAGGACTCTAAAGGATGAGTTTCCTCGAGGTACCATAGGCCTAAAACAGTGACTATTATAAAACCAAATATTATTATAAAAACACAGCAATACGTTTTCGGGGCCCAAGTGGTTTGTCCATTATCCCGGCTGGTCACACGATCATTTACAAGTCCCATACGAGCGGTAGCGGTGGCAGGCATTGTAGTCTTCAAACAGAAACCCCCAATGTTCGTTGTTGGCGATCTCCCGGCCGCGCGATTTCTTAGTCATTCCACAACCCTAGCCAACAGAATCCCCTTTTTCTCAAACAATTATTTGGGCAAAAAGCAAGCCCTCAATGATTCTTTTCCTTCTCCGAATGCACAGCCGAACCGTGCCGTAAGTCTATTTCCTTGGACGCAGATTGTACCTTGCTTTTCCCGGTACTGATTGATCCGGAAACAATGTGTCGTCACTTCCCGTTGGAAGCAACTTATCAAGAGCAAGTGAAGATGCAGAATTCGAAATGACAGTTTCCGGAAGCGAAACCTTTGGAGAGTGTGGAGACAGAATGATGGGTTTCCCAAGCCTCACGGGCTCAGAGAGATTCTCTGATGCACTCTCAGCGCTATTTACTGCTTTGGGATCGTTGGTTACAGCGTTAGCGAGGGGTTCTATTTCTTCTGTATCTTGTGGCACTGGGTGAGGAAGTTTCTTGAGGTGCGACGCATGGATCCAAAGTTTTCTGCCAGAGACACGCACCGCCGTTTGTGTGACCAGCAGGACCTGGAATGGGCCCCGCCAACGAGGTGCAAGACAGGAAGAACGCTCAAATGTCTTGGTAAGCACCCAGTCACCAGGCCGAATGATGTGGCCCAGGTCCTCGTATCGCACAGGTAAAGCCTCTCGCACCTAGTGATAAATCAAATACAGGTTTTTAGTCAACTGGCTACAATCATCTGAAAGAAGTACATTTTCAACATTTTTCAAGTATCTACATTTAGGAAGATTCAAGATATTGGCAGGTCTCCCCATTACCACCTCAAATGGAGAGAGCCCAGTCTTAGTTTGAGGGGTTGTACGCATGGCTAGTAACACGATCGGTAAGGCGTCTGGTCATTTTAGTTTGGTGCCGGCACACGTTTTAGCGAGCTTGTTCTTGATTATACCATTGTGTCTTTCTACTAGTCCGGTGCTCTGAGCGTGTCTGGCCGAATGGAACCGCTTGTCGATCTGTAATGCCGCACATATCTGCAGAATTACAGCAGCGACAAAATGTGGACCATTGTCCGACCAGATGACTCTTGGTAGCCCGAACCGAGGAAAATATTCCTTTAACATGGTATTCGCAGTAGTCATGGCTTTAGCATCTTTGACAGGGAAAGCCTCGACGCATTTACTAAAAGCACAGATGACAACTAACACATACTTCATATTGTTACAATGTTCCATCTCAATAAAATCAAAGTGAATGACTTCGAAGGGGACAGAAGGTGGCCCAAAATTTCCTCTTGGAGTTGATGTCCCCTTTCCCACATTGTGTTGTAGGCAAATCATGCAGTCCTGAACATAGCGCTGGGCAATTCTCGAAATTTTGTCATTTGCCCAAACTTACTCTAAGATTTTTGTAACCTTCTGGGCACATATATGTGTAGGGCCATGGGCCATAACGACCATCATCATTACATAAGCGTCAAGGAGTAGCCATTTCCCTTCAACTATGTCCACCCAACACCCATCATCATTGAGTTTCACCAAGCCTTCAGCCCACCTCTTGGATTCTTCTAACGTGGCATCGGCTTGGATATCCCGTACAGATCCAAGACCTTCGTCCATTGCATAGGCATTTACAGTCTCCCTTGAAACATACATCTCCGTAAAGAGATCGGTGGCAGTTTGTCTGATCAGCGGATGCATTCCCTTTTCCTATATCATCTATAATCTTTCGATGTGCTGCACATTTCACGACAGCTAACTGAGTAGGGAGCGCAAGCGCTGAGAGCAGTTGTACTATTAGGGAGCCATGTTGGATCATTGTGCCATGCGAAGTTAAGATCCCTCTCTCTGACCAAAGTCTCCCAAAGTTGTGAACCACCCCAAAGGCATACTGACCATCAGTATATATGTTTAATGTAAGCCCTTCGGAAAGCTCGGGTCAATGCTATAATCTCTGAGGCCTGCGCGGAGTTATGCGTGATTATCTTGGTTTCCACGACCGAGCTCAATGTGGTGATTGCATAAGCAGCTGTGGATGTACCATCCGGAAGTTTGAAGCAGGAGCCATCACAAAACAGCTCTCCTTGTGGATTGTTCAAAGGAGTGTCTTTTAGATCAATTCTACACTTTGTCTCTTGTTCGGTAGTATACAGACAGTCATGTGACTCTTCGTCTCCACAAGCAGTACCTTGCGGGAAAGGTAAGAGTTCAGCCGGATTAAGAACACAACACCTCTTAATTTGGATGTAAGGAGCAAACAAGATCAATTCATATCTCGTCAACCGTGCAGAAGTGAGGTGTTGCGTTTGGGTTCTGTTCAGTAGAACATCTACAGAGTGAGGCACCATCAGGGTTAGATCATGGCCTAAGACCATTCCCTCACTCTGTTTTACAGACGCAGCAGCAGCAGCGACAGCTCGCAAACATCTTGGCAAAGCACATGCTACAGGATCAAGGGCGGAAGAAAAGTAACCGCACAGCCTATTCTTCCCTCCATGTTCCTGCGTAAATACAGCCAAAGCACATCCATCACAGCCAAAGCACATCCATCACATTCATGCACAAACATCACAAAGGCCTTTTCATAGTTTGGTGTGCCCAAAACCGGTGCCGAGCACAATGCAGTCTTGAGAAGATCAAATGATTGCTGGTGTTCCGTATTCCACGGAAATGGCGAAGAAATGCCCTTCTTTGTCAAAGCCAACATCGGTTTAATCACTAGTGAGAAGTTTGGGATCCACAACCTACAGTAAGAAGCCATACCTATCAAGGCTCTAACTTCCTTCTGTGTATTTGGGACAGACATGCCAGAAATTAATTTTATCCTTTCAGGTGTCAATCTTCTTCCCTCCTTTGACAGGATATAGCCTAAATAGGTGAACTCATGACAACAGTATTGAAACTTTTTAAGCAAAGCTGTGTGACCATGTTTAGCTAGATGAATAAGCAACAACATAGTGCCCTTCTTACAAGCACTCTCGGAGTCTGCAGCTAAAAGCAAGTCATCGACATACTGAAGCAATGAACAAGTAGAGGGCAATTCAAGAGTGTCAAGCTGTTCTTTCAAAGCCCTACTGTAGATGCTAGGACTCTCTGTGTAACCTTGAGGTGCACGAGTAAATGTAAACAAGCGTCCCCCTAAGGTGAATGCGAACAAGTATATACTGTCCTTGTGTATAGGAATACTAAAGAAAGCATTCTTCAGATCCACAACACTAAAGTAAGTAGCTGTAGCTGGAATCATGGTTAATATTGTCATCACATCAGGCACAATTGGAAATTGCTGAGCGACGACTTTATTAATGGCACGCAAATCAATTATGAAATGGAACGGAATTGCATTATCGCCTTTTTTGTACACGGGTAAAATCGGACTATTGCACAAACTACCTGCAATTTTCTCAATCACCCCGCGATGCACAAAATCGGAAACAATGCATTTCCAAGCTTGCTCGCTCTCAACTGAAATCCTATACTGTGGAATGCGTGGCAGCTTAATTCCATGTTTCAAGAATATTTTAACAGGCTCAATCTGTAAAACACTGACATCATTGTCTTCAATTGCCCATAAGCACTCTGGTACATCAATGAATTCTGGCGGCAAAGGTCTGGTTAGGAATTGAGAGACAGAAAGTTGCTGTGGTGAAATCGTCAAACGCACTCCGTCAGAAGAACAATGAATTACCGCATTTCATTCTTTCAACAGATTCAACCCCTGCAAATTCTCTCCACAATTTGAAGGCAACAGAAAAGGACAGTGGTCCGTATAGGGACCCAAAGAAATAGGTACCAGCGAAGAAACTGGACAAACAACTGGTGTGCCAGAAAACCCTACAGAAACATTGGTTTGCCCTGACAGTGGAATGTTTGGAACCCGAGAATGATCAATGGAACACTTCGGTGCTCCAGTATCTATCAAAAACAGATGTTTTCTATTTCCCACTACCATTTCAACGTATGGACCTTTCTGATTAACGGGAATAGGTGTAGGTTCCAAACCCTGCTTTGGGCAATCCTAACAAAACAGAATATCGTCAAAAGGAAGCTCTTCAGAGAGATATGCAGCAGAAGGATGGTCAAATATGTTTCTAGTATCCACACTCGGAGTCTGATTATCCTGCGAAAAAGGTTGCTGTGGATCTTGTGTAAACTGACCTCTACCAGGGCCCCCTGCACCCGGGCAACCTCTGGATCGTCTACCCATATTTCCAAATGTGTTATTCAACCTCTGTCGAAGGACAGGGCATTGTGCACGCCAATGACCCTCTTGTCGACAATAGGCACACTGGTTAATGTTCACAGGACCCAAGGGCACATTCCCTTGTGGAACATACTGACCTCTAATCTGCGAACTGCCCCCTCTGGGGCCTCTAACAATTTGCTGTAATAATACTTTAGTCTTCAAATCACCTTTTCGCTTCTCAACTCTATCTTTTTCATTATTGGCACGATTCTCATAGTACTGAGCCATGTGCAGTACTTCTGATTGGGACTTCGCCTGCCAAGCGCTCTCAGAAGACATAATCTGTGTCTGGATGTCAGGCAGCAATCCTCGCACAAATTTGTCCACAAATAATCTTTTCCCAGACTCTGTGCCAAAGTCTTAAGGCTGAAATCCGAGAATACCTATTTGAACCGATTAAAGAACTCGGTAGCACCCTCAGACTTCCCTTGGACACAGGCCGTAAGCTTGTCCCAAATAATTCTCTTTTCGGGAATTATGGTTTTCAATTTTGCAATGATTCTATCAGGCAAAGTTAGTATCACCTGGGGCGGTCTCTCACCAGCTGGCCTTTTTCCATCGAGTCTAGTTATGTTAGCCCATGTATCTCCCAACCCTGCTAAGTCGTCTATAGTCCTAACTTGTTTCCACAAATCTACGGGCAGGAGTACAGGAAATAACAAATCAATGTCACCCAGGGTGAATACTGAGGACTGCAAGACAGACTCTATTTCTTTATAGAATCCTGTCGGATTTTTCCTAATGTCAGGAATAGATTGTCTAATAGTGTTCACTTCCTGTCTTGAGAACGGGACGTGAACAAACTGTGATACATAATGTGCAGGAATGTTCACAGCAACTATACCCGCCGCAGCATCATCCGCAATCTCAACCTTTGGGACAAATGTCGGAGGAACCTCTCTCATAGGCAACTGAGAAGTAGGCAACTCCGAACGCTTACTAAGCAACAGAGCTAAGTCGAGCGCTAAAGCAGTCGAAGAAGTGTCAAGTGGAAAAGATCTCTTATAAATACTCAATAACTCTATGGGACAACTAATCTTTCTCTTCACACAATCATCCTGTAGGTACTCTATCATTACCTGTATCACTTTCCTCTGCATTTCTGTTGTATACTGACTGTATGTGTCATATACCTCAACTGGAGTTATCGACATATCTGAGATCCATCTAAGCGCGTTTTTCGTACAAAGTTGTACTTCCTCAGATATCGATTTTCGACAAGGAAGGAACCGTTTCTGTACATACATATTTTCCCCCTCGTCATCCTCATTCTGCAACCTTTCAAACTCCTTTCTATACTGAAATATCCTCTCGACATGCTCATTTACTTTCTCCACAGTGTCTCTTGAAACCCCGAAAGTGTTTAGATCTCGCAATCCTTGTGGGAGATCTATATTATTTAATTTGCCCCACATTACACATAAATGAACCCCTAAACCTGCATTCAATTCATATTTCTTTTCTGGAGGTACAGTATTACGAGTGACAACCCTTGACTCCGCACCCTGATCGACTATAAGCGGTACAGGACTACTTTGAAGAGGGGGAGCAGGTAGACTGAGAACAACTGGAGGAAAAGGAACAGCGGGAGGTGCAGGAACAATAGGCAGAGCAGGAATAGCAGGAATAACAGCAGGAAGAGGAACAACAGCAGGAATAGGAACATACGGAGGCGGCGCAGTGGCACCAGGCCTTCGCTCATTTAACAATTTAGCAATAAGTTCATCAGAAACATGGAAATCTTTAGAAGGATAGATTTTCTGAATGCCAAGTGAGAAAGCCCTATCCATATTCCTAGCTGACTCAGACTGTTTATCTTGGTCATACAACAATGCTTTTTCGGCGTTCGTTTTATGACGGCGCGCATGTTTTTCCCTACTCTTAAATTGCTGTAACGCTTCTTTTTTCCAATTCTTCAAAACATTGAATGCTGCAGGTCTAGCCTTTTTCTTTAATAGAATTGCCTCTAAATACTCAATACGAGGGATTTCAAAACTACCATTGATTGGCCACTGAAGTTCGGAGGCATGTCTGGTTTGTCTGTGCCAAATATCATTAAACACTATACTTCCAATGCGATGCTTACAGTACATAGTACAAGCCGGCGACCCCTCCTGTGGTGCCGGACGGCTAAATTCCAAAGATTGTCTATCGCTGCGGAATAACGCCCTGAAGGAGGAAGACAATTTCCCAGGCATATCAAAATATTAGTGTTACCTGGTCAATAATTGTGTCTGCAGATACAATATGCCAAAATCAAATTATCAGGATACTTAAGAATCAGGTCACGACTCACCTGAGCAATCCTAAGGAGGTCCGATCGGATTTCAAATTCTTTTTCTAACAAATACTACCTTGTGTTTGGTGATTTCAGCAAAACTGCCCGCCTCGATAAGTGGACCCTCGTCAAGATGCCGTCTCGGACCACAAGCTAATCGTCCAGGGATCGGGTCGTGCAGCGCTGCTGTGGTGTCGCGTCTCGTTCAGAAGGGGCCCTCTACACTGTCCGATCCCGGTCCGATAGCCCGTGTCAACCTTCAACAATCCGGCATCAATCTTGAGGGTCCCTATTCGGGCGCCAACTGTGGAAACAAAGAGAAAATATCGAGGCTGAGTACCCCAAAAGGAAATACACCGAACACAGGTTATAAAGGAACATACAAAGATCTTTAATTTATACTGAACAATTTCAAAGGACAAAACAATCAGATAGCTATCGGCCCTCAGTACAACACAGCGAACTCCAGCATAGTTCGGTGTGCTCAGCGAGTGGGATTGTACATTACAATTAGTCGCACTTTTATACCCTTGCGAACATGATGTCCAACCCTGCTGCGGGTTAATATTCCTCTAATACATTACTGATCTAGGGTTCATGCCGAGTTCACACATCTATATGCTTAGGGTTTGCCTTTAATGCATTCGCCAACAAGTCTACACGGTAACAGTGTATTTTAGGATTCCTCATAGAGTCTTCTCAAACATTAATACAATGTAGTTAAACAAGTGTTCTCAGTTCAGTATTTTGATACATTGTTCTTAACATATGCTCGCGGATTAGTTTTATTGGCACGAGTAATCATTTACACACAGGTCAACGAAGGACAAGGTCTCAGTTCACAACCCCAACAAGTGGCCTGCAGGCAAGTTACATATTAGTTGTACGCAGAGGTCAAGACGGCCAAGTTGTATTTCGGAATTACATTGTCCACCATTTTAACTCACAGGGTGACTTTACAGAGAGAACCTAAAATGGCAGATTGACCTAAAATGGCGGTTTACATTGATTCTAAGGTCAGGACCTTGCAACACAGATTTCTTCGCAAGTGGCTTCCAAGCAGCTTGGCGTAGGCCAATATACATATATTCATTGCAATAGGAGGCACAATATAATTTCCCGTTTGACACATCCACTCAAAGAAGAGGGCCCATGCCCAAGCCTGCATCACTGGGACCCTCAACACCATGGCTGAACTATTCACAATCTGCAAGGAACTCGCCAATCTTACTGACGTCTCCACTTCTCCCCTGCCATCCCAGGCCCTCTGCACTGCACTGGCCTCCCATTTCACAACCAAAACTCAGGACATCCTGCCCTCACTCTCCTCTACTGCACTCGCTCCTCCCTCACTCGCTCTCAGGCTTCCCTTGGCCCCTCTCTCCCCTTCCCTCCTACTGTACTCCTTCTAGCCCATAGCACTGGTAGAGTTTTCCAAACAGGTCCTCGCTATGAAAGTCTCCTCCAAACAGAAGCACCCCTGCTCCTCCAGAACTAATAAGGACAACATTGCCTCGCTTGCTCCAGCCTTGGCTGATTTCTGCAATCACTCCTTTGCCACTGGTTCCTTCCCACTACCCCTCAAGTACCCCCTTGTATTTGTATTTTATTATTTATATAGCGCTTTACTCCAAAGCGCTTTACAGCGTAACAACCAAACTACATTAAACATGGAACATAGAAGCAATAAAATAAACATTATTCAAACCAGAACAACAGCATGTAGAACAATTTGCATTTGGGAAGGAAGAGAAGAGAAAAGGTATGGGAAGGAAGAAAGAGAAAGGGGAGAGGGAGTAGAGGGAGTAGAAGAGAGGGTGGAAGTCAAAGGGGGGAGACAGGAAGAGATAAAGGAACAGGAAGGTGGTGTTGGGAGGAGAAAGAAGAGGAGAAAGGGGAGAGAAGTAAGGGAGGGGTGAAGAAGGAGTGTTTTTAAGGAGGGACGGAAGGAAGAATAGGTGGAGATGGAGTGGATAGAGAAAGTTAGCAAGTTCCAATGTAATGGGACAAGGAGTTGGAAGGACCTTGTGTACTCTCTCCTAAAAAAGCCTTCTGCCGACCCTTCCTGCCTGGTTAACTACCACCCTATCTCCATTACCCCTTTCCTGTGCAAACTCCTGCAGAAGTTGGTCATCTCCCAAATGATCTACCACACTCAATATGTTGGTTGTCTTCATGACCACCAGTCTGGCTTGAGAGCAGCCAGAGGTACAGAAACTGCTCTCCTGAATACCTGTTCTCAAATCTCGATTCCAACTCTCCTTCCCTTTTCAACCTCCTTGGCCTTTCCTCTGCCTTTGATACAGTCAATCATGCCACCCTTATATATTGGCTCCGTGATACCCTTGGCATCACAGACCTGGCACGTGATTGTTTGACGTCCTTCTTATCTGACAGACCCTCCCAGGTTCAACTGGGCCCTTTCCTCTCCTCCAACACACTCTCCACCTGGGGTGTCCCTCAGGGCTCTATTCTCTCCTGTGGCTTTTCAATATCTACCTTGCCCCTCTGGCCCACTTGATCTCCACCTTCTCTCCTCACTTCCAGTGTTAAGCGGACCACCCACAGCGCTCCTTCAAGCTTCCCTCCACTTCCTCCTCTCTCATTCCTGGCTGTCTGATGTCTATTCAGCCATGGTGCGCTGCTAACAATCTCTGCCATAATGCCAGTAATACTGAGATCCTTTTCATTGGGACCCCTGCTCCCTACTTCCCTCCTACTCTCTGGCTGCCCTCCATGGGTCTCCGCCACTCACCCCCTTGTAAGGCCAAAATCCTTTGTGTCTTTCAACTTCTTTCTCTCCTTCTCTCCTCCCATCACAGACCTTGCCAAGAAGGCCCACTTTCAGCTGCACCTCCTCAGAGGCATTCTCCCTTTCCTCACCTTCCCCAGAAACTCAATGTCTCCAGAGCTCTGGCCTTCTCTAAGCTGGACTACTGCAACAGCATCTTCCTCAATCAGCCTTTATCCTCCCTTCGCCCCTTTTAACTAATGTAGAATAGGACTGCAAGTCTTATCCTTGGCCTCAAGCCCAACGACTGCATCTCTCCAGCCCTAAAATGTCTCCACTGGCTCCCGGTGGCTGAAAGCATCAACTTCAAGACCCTCTGCATAATCCACAAAGCTTTCTGGGACCTCAGAACCCGTTACATCCAACTCTCTCCCCCTAAATGCCTCCCTGGTAGATCCCTTCGTTCTTCTAGCTCCAATTCTCTGCAAATCAAATGCTTTTCCAGGAAGAGAGTGGGGAGTAGATCTCTCACTTTGGCAGGCAGTTTGCCCAGGAAGGGCCCATTCAAATGGCCTCCCTGCCACTCTCAGGCTTTAGTCGGATCTCCTTAAGTTCCAGAAGCTTCTCAAGACCTTCCCTTTCTCTTCTTCCTTCCCTCTCCTCCCTTCCCTCTCTCCCTCCCCTGCTAAGGCCCCCATCTGCAGCACTGACTGGCTGCTGGTACCTTCTGAGTTCTACAGGGCACCATGCCCTCCTCTCCCAGTCTACCCCAGCACCCTGGTCTCCCTGACCACCCCACCCCCAACCTGCACTTGCCCTTCCGGGCCACCATCCCCTGACTAGCCTGGCATTGTACATCCCTTCTGAGCCTGGTCCATCCCGCCCTCGCACTTAGCATTGGCCCTCACTCCCTGCACTCCCTACCACCTGCCCACCTGGCCTCCCCTTAGCACTTGCTTAGGCCCAGGCACAGTCCTTTCCCCTCCTCACCTCCCCCCTACACCTGTATACCTCCACTCTGCCCCACACTTCCCCCCCTCCCTAGCATTATCCCTTCCCCCCTACCAGCGCCGCCCGCCCCTCCCCGCTCTCTTGCCCCATTTGCTTCTTGTTAATGCACTTGCACGATCCGAATGACACAAGGCCTAGTAGGACCATTATTGTTGTTTTCTTCCTTGAAACACCATTTGCTAAATAACAATTGCAACCTCAACCCCCAGGACCCAGCTTTTGGGCAGCAGCGTGTGTATCTCAGTTAAGTTCTCTTCCAATCTGCTTGAAGTCCAGATTCCCCTGTCCAAATTAGCCTGCTCCAGGTCCTTTTTACCAACAGAATTACGTAAGTAGCAGATGGGATCGGGTACTGGAGCCCGGTTTCAGAAAAATAGATATTATTGTGCTGGGTGCAGGCACTGATTTCAATCGTACTATTTGGTCCTGGACAGAATCTCAGTTTGATCCTCAGATTACCATGGGCCACTCTCTGGTCCCAAAGTTCCACCTGTCGAAAGTCAAAGGCACTCTCCTCCTGGTAGTGCAATCTGGAGCAGTTTACAATGTCTTCTCTAATTACAGGTAGGCAGCCACATACTGTGCATACATTTATTTATAAATGCTTCCCTGGTTTCTCGATGATTTGGGGTCAGTTTAGGTACCTGGTGGAGATATACTATTTCTTTCATATAACCCCCACCTCGCCTTGTTGGTTATCATATCTTGCCCTAAACCCTAGGGCAGACCCAAACAGGGCAGGATTTCGGGCTGCAAGGCCATCTCTACCAGCTGGCTTCTCAGCCGTTGGATCGGTGCTAGGTACTCTCTCTGAGCACCTGACTGTGGGCTGTCCAGATGGTTGCACTGCTTGGTTCCAAACACCTGGGTAGAGACATAGGGACCAGAGTGGTTTGGGACATGTGCACCTTATTGACCAGAGCACTATTGCAGTCACTGCTCTCTCCATTTACACAGATGGACACTGTACCATACTTGCTAATGCACCTCTTGTTTGTGGAGGCAACAGGGTTAGGGTTGACTGTCTCCTCTGGTGGTTTGAGAGCCCCATGATGTCCACCTATCCAATTAATTAACCCCTGTGACTGCCCCTCTCCCATGGGCTTTCTCAAGGGCAAGGTCAAGGATCAGCCTCTTTGGACAGTACAAGGCTGCATTTGCATTCACTGGCCATTGGTGCCCTGTTGTTGACGTGGTTGATAATATGCAAGGTGGGAGGACTATAAGGGGAGGGTACACAAGGGGGACTAAGGGTCATCAGCGGGCTCAGGAGGGGGCCACTCCCAACACACATGTCCAGTTAATTCGTGTTTGGAACTAAGCTCATTGGAAGGGGGCTGACGTGAGTGGGAGCACACACATTTGCCTAAACTCCCTCAGTGTTCAATATTTCCATGAACACTGCAGTGCTTTTAGGGCCTGGAAGTGCTGTCGACATTTTCAGATCAAGTTGTAGATCCTGTACAGTTAGTCGTATTACATATTTATTTATTTATTGTTAGCTTGTTAGGCACTTATACAGGAAATAAATTCTGTTTCAAAGTGCCCACAGGGAAGCAGGGAGGGAACATGGGATAGCAGTACAATTAAATACAAAAAATACAGAGGGGGAAGGGAAGGCCAAACCTACTATTCCTTGTGAGTATTCAGAGTGTGCAAGTGCAGGAAAGAAGACGGCATTGGGGTAGGTGCTGTGGTGTCCATGCTCAAGGGTGAGCCACAGATGAAGTGCAAGGTAAGGTAAGTGCTATGCGGGCTGGAGCCGCGTTGGGTGGAAAGTGTGAGTATCCAGTGTAGAGGGTGTGCCGAGAAAAGTGCTGAAGAAAGTGCTGAGGGAAGACAGAGGCTGGGGAGATTGGGTGTGAATTGTCAGAGGCCCAGAGGATGCATAAGTGTCCAAGAGACCAATCGCTGCAACTGTGCGATTAGCAGAGGAAGGAAGAAGGGAAGGAGGAGGAAAAGAGTCTTGAGGTATTTTCAGAACTTCAGAAGGTCCTGCTCAAGACGCAGAGGGAGGGGGAGACTGTTCCAGCTGAGGAAAGAGAGTGGCCTCCTGCTCTCTGTTTAGCTTAATGCTTTACACACAGAGAGTTGGTGCCAGAGGAGCATAGAGGTCTAGCAGGAGAGTATTTGATAAGAGAGAGTTGCAGATGTGTGGTCCCTGGCCCCAGAAGCCTTGTGGAGGATGCAGAGGGATTTGAATTTGATCCGTGCAGCTACCCGGTGCCAGTGGAGGCAAGATAGAGACTCTTGAACTTAGATGACATCTTTTATTCAGAATAATCACAAAAGGCTGCAGCTCCCTTCCTTGGTCAGCCACCAACTGCCCAACAATTCCTCTATAAACATTCTACCACTCTTGAGGTTCTATGATGACACAGGTGCTGCATTCCAAAATGGAATTATGTTACATGGCTGAATTGGAGACAACTTTGTATCATGTGAACTATATACAATATAACACTTCTTCTTCCCTTACAATGGAAACCTAAACTGGAAGAGTAGTTGAACAACTTATTTATAGTAAACCACTTATTGAACGGATGGATTATAACAGGAATACATGACCTAGAAACCATTGAATTGCACACAGAATTACCTCATAGTTTTTTAGAATATTGTGCTTAATGGAGTTGTACTCTTTACCTTTTTACCACTCTCTCTTTATTACAAACATTTCCCCCCCGTGATAGGTAGACAGGGTGGTGAGTGGGCACAACTAGTGTGTATTTCAAATGTGTGGTAAACATTTGTGATAGTAGTTCAATTATTTGGTCCTGTTGCCAGATTTCTCCCCATTCGCACTGTGGTGTGATACAAAAAGTTGACCGGATATTGATCTGGGTAAGGTATCCCAGACAACTGGAAGGACCTGTGTAGG
The DNA here is from genome assembly GCF_040938575.1 of Ambystoma mexicanum. NCBI lineage: Eukaryota > Metazoa > Chordata > Amphibia > Caudata > Ambystomatidae > Ambystoma > Ambystoma mexicanum. The sequence continues at coordinate 710,622,590 of NC_090935.1, read as the reverse complement.
AATCCACTTAGTTCGTAGTATGTTATTTTACTAGTCCTGGTATACTCATCAATAAAGATTCATCCAAAGATGCAAATACTTTTTCAAAAGTGGTTTTTATTCTTTAAAAAGTTTGAAAATAGGCCTGTGGCAAATAATGTTCATGTCCAATGCATTTCGCTCAATGGTGACCCTCTTCAGGGACTTCAATTATTGCCAACCATCTTTATTCTTTCTGTGGGTTAAACCCAAAATTCATCTTATGTTGAGTATGGTGCCTTGCATAATTCTTAGTCTGTGTGAATGGTGGAGTGGGCAGAGGTCCTAATCAGTGCAGTATCTCCTTTTGAAAGAAATCCTGCCAGCACGGCACGCACAGATACCTTACGCAGATCAATATCCAGTAAACATCTCCCCCTCCACACGAATGACATTGCCAAGATGTTCACTCATCACTTACCTTTGGAATATTTCTAATCAGTTTTTCTCATCCACCTACGTAGCTTGATCTTGACCTCATCTCCTCTCCTAAAACTCATCAATTTGCAAGCATGTTGTTTATCATACCACATTTTACAAACACCTCCATTCATCCTCACCTTATCTCTAACCTCCGGAACATTGACACCTACCATTTTGGCACGCCCCATCCATCCTGGAACTAGATATGTATTGGGCTTCTGTCCCCACATAAACTCAAACGGCGTAAGGCCTATCACTGGATGTGGAGTATTCCTGTACTGGCACACCCTCCAACACAATTCTCTTCTCCAATAGCCACCAAAGTGTACTGACATCCGTATTCCATCCATCAAGTTTCTATTGAATCGTTCTATGCAACCATTGCTTTGTGATGATACAATGCAGTTCTTTTTTGTTTAATACCATTTTCTCTTAACCACAACTGAAACTCCTTGGAAATAAATTGTGGGCCATTGTCAGTCACCACCACCGATGGCCACCCTTCTTTCCAAAATATGTTTTCAAGAAATGCTATCACATTCATAGAGGTGCAATGGAGGTCAGGTGGGCACCACTTGTGAATACTTCTCTTTTCAAATAAATCTCAATTATTAGTATTGTTCCAATGGGTATTTGTTTTTCAATGGAGCTTACTGGGACAAAAAAAGTTCCAATGACATCCGGACCTTAACAACTATAGTGGTATGAAAAACGGAGTGTAGACCACCCCATAACACCCAGTGCTCACTGCTTGCCTCCTGTCTGGAGGCTACATTCGGTACTTGAAGCTATATTCAATTGTTAGTTGAGTTAGATCATTCTTGAACTTCAACATAATCATTAAACTTGATTCTTTCAGAAAGAATGATTTCAGCCACTTCATTTATCAAAGTTTTTACTCAGGTATTTGTGTTCAAATCACACAATACATTAGGCGTTTTCCCAATTCCTCTACAAAAAATCACAGCTCTTGCCAATGCATTTCGGTGCCTAGCACCATCTTCAGGGCTAAATTCCAACATAAATTTCATCACGTAACACATGTGTATAAATTTTGGATCAGAAATGTTAAATGTACATACCAGTGAGGAGATTGGTTTCATCACATAAAAGAAATACAAAAGAGAAAAGGTGCAATGTGAATGTTAGTGCCATTATACATGCAGACGTCATTACCATTTATCTTCAGTAAACATGTGGATTCAGCCGTGTGTGAATTCCATTACCTTAGCTGTCTCGTCAATGCGTAAACACCTCATAAACGTTGATACATCAATGCAGTGTCTCTGTTAAGAGAGAGAGAAAGACTATGAGCTCTCTAGCTCATTCAGTGACCTTAACTGCTTCCGTGGAATGCCGTGACTCGGCAGAACCTCTTACCTTGACTCTGCTCACGAGTGAACTGCTCGTAGAACGGGCTGCAGCTGCGCGTGCCCATGCACGGCCTAGTAACAACGTAACCAAGCAGTTGATGGCACCGCCCGTCATCCGGGATAGGACAGGACAGGCGTGCCTCCCGCCCCACCTCCTCGCGTGAGCATGGGGGCGGGTCTATCTCCTTGGTAACCCTTCGTGACTCCATCACATGAGGCAATTAGTCTAAGTTCTCTCCGTGCTTCCTAAATGTAAGCCTCGGGCAGAGTCTGGCAACAACAGTGAAACATCTAGCTCCGTAACCGAGAGTAATCCTGCGCAACCAGAAGAAGAAGAGGAATCAACAACAGAAACCACTAGCCCCACACAAAGACCAACCACATTCACGAGTGGAGCATCAGCTTCTTCTTTTTTAGAGAAAGGCCCCAAAGAACGAAGAGAATCAGGAGGGGAAAGAGGAAAACCAAGAGAAGGACCAGAGACACGACAGAAACAGAGAAAAGTTTAGTACTGAATCTTTTGTCCAGGATACTAACTGAACAAGAAATTAAGACATTGCACAAAGGACTCAGCTTTGTGCCTACCCATAATAGCTCACTGTTCGACACTAGAGTGGAATTGTTCAAACTGGTGAGAAAGATGAAGCTAAAAGTGTTTTTTAATGAATTAGAGATACCAGAAGGAAGAGAAAGGGATGAGGAAGACCTGAAAGAGTTTAGAACAAAAAGTGGATTCATTCCACCGATCAATGTACCTTCCATAAATATTTTTCAGAAACAAACCATTAGAGATCTGGAGAAAATCAATTTTAAATCCAAAGGACGAATGAACATGAAACCTCACGAATGGGAGCTAATCAAAAAACTGTACAGCGATGAAGAACTCACCATACGCAGTGCCGATAAGGGAGGAGCAGTGGTACTTCTTAACACGAAACCGACAGATAGGAATAACATTCTACACAAATTGAGTTTCCACCGGCCAAGTTTGATTAAGAATTTACCCTACAATCAGATGTTGAGAGTTAAAAGGATAGTTAGTGATCCAGAGGACTATGAAGAAGCAATCAACATGATGGGAAATACATTTTTGACACAAGGATACGATAGAACAGAAATTGAGGAAGCAGAAGAAAGACTTAAAGACAAAAGCAGAGAGGAATTATTAAAACCCAAATTGAAACATGACGAAGCACCCTCAATAGTATTCGTATCCAAGTACTCTAAACAGAGCAAACGGATCAAGAATATAATCAAAAAGAACTGGAACATACTGACTCTAGATGAAAGAGTGGAGCCTTTATTCAAAGAATTGCCAACATTTGCATACAAAAGGAGTCAGAATTTGAAAGACAAGCGGGTGAGAACAAGAAGCTGGAAGACAAAAAAAGAGGGAATAACCAAAACCGGAACTTATCCATGCCTGAGCTGTTCTAATTGTGGATATATATTGAAAGGTAATACAGTAAACCATCCACACACTGGAGAAAAGATCAAATTGATACATTTTGGAACATGCAATTCTGTCAATACAATTTACTCAATTAAATGCCCGTGTGGGTTATACTATGTAGGGCAGTCAACAAGAGCAGCGAAGGCAAGATGGAACGAACATCGCTCATGTATCCGTACACACAATAAAACTTCAGCGGTGGCACAACACTGGGATCACAAAAAACATAATTTATCCCAGATAAGGTTTCAAATCTTAGAGGTGGTCCAGAAAGAAGAACCTCATGAATTTGCAACAAAGACTTGATCAAAGAGAATCATTTTGCATCGACCGCATGGGAACACTTACACCGAAAGGACTCAATGAAGAAATTAACTTTGCCTGCTTTCTTTAAAGAAATGTATATACAGAATGGAATAACCGGTTTGGTTTAGATTATATGCAAATTGGTTTTTTACCGCTATTATATTTTCTTGTTTTCAATAAGATGTAATTGCCCTGTGGGTATGATGTGGGTTAGACACAGCGGTTGAAGGAGAAGTGTATAGGTACTAACAGATCCACCTTGGATCGAGATAATCATTTATTCTCCAAGATTGTTAAAAGTACTGATGCGCTGATTGAAAAAGATATTTACATCACGATAACTTTTCATACAATATGAGAACAGGACTAGAATGATACACAGTGATAGACGCTGGGATATGTGTCAGTTCGCGGTTCCTCTGCTCTCCGTACACGCTTGAACGCCGGTGATCCCGGCTTGTTTGAATGTGGGCGGGGTTGTGAGCACTGTGGGGATGCATATCTTTTCAAATAAACTCTGACATTTAGGAAGCACGGAGAGAACTTAGACTAATTGCCTCATGTGACGGAGTCACGAAGGGTTACTGAGGAGATAGTCCCGCCCCCACTCTTACGCGAGGAGGTGGGATGGGAGGCACGCCTGTCCTGTCCTTTCCTGGATGACGGGCGGTGCCGTCAGCTCCTTTGTTACGTTGTTACTAGGCCGTGCACGGGCACGCGAGCTGCAGCACGTTCTACGAGCAGTTCACTCGTGAGCAGAGTCAAGGTAAGAGGTTCTGCCGAGTCACGGCATTTCACAGAAGCAGTTAAGGGCACTGAATGAGCTAGAGAGCTCATAGTCTTTCTCTCTCTCTTAACAGAGACACTGCATTGATGTATCAACTTTTATGAGGCGTTTACGCATTTACGAGACAGCTAAGGTAATGGAATTCACACACGGCTGAATTCACATGTTTACTGAAGATAAATGGTAATGACGTCTGCACGTATAATGGCACTAACGTTCACATTGCACCTTTTCTCTTTTGTATTTCTTTTATGTGATGAAACCAATCTCCTCGCTGGTATGTACATTTAACATTTATGATCCAAAATGTATACACATGTGTTACGTGATGAAATTTATGTTACAATTTAGCCCTGGAGGTGGTGCTAGGCACCGAAATGCATTGGCAAGAGCTGTGATTTTTTGTAGAGGAATTGGGAAAATGCCTAATGTATTGTGTGATTTGAACACAAATACCCGAGTAAAAACTTTGATAAATGAAGTGGCTGAAATCACTCTTTCTGAAAGAATCAAGTTTAATGATTATGCTGAAGTTCAAGAATGATCTAACTCAACTAACAATTGAATATAGCTTCAAGTACCGAATTTAGCCTCCAGACAGGAGGCAAGCAGTGAGCACTGGGTGTTATGGGGTGGTCTCCACTCCGTGTTTCATACCACATTCATAGAGGTGACATCCTTGACAATACCAACCTCTGGCCATCTCGTGAGCAAATCCATCACTACTACCACATAATAATCTTGCCCTCCACAGAAATTCAATGAACCTGAAAGATCCACAGCAATGGAATCCCACACCATCTTGGGACTCTCTGGTACAACCATGGGTGGTGTCCTTGTTTCCAAAATTGTATCACTGTCTTTGCGTCGCTCACATTCTCAAATTCTCTCTTCAACAAACCTGTCCATTCCAGGCCACCAAAAGTCCATTTAAATGATTGCTTTCATCCTGCAAATTCTCATATGGGACCTTTGTCCCAGATCCACTACTTTTTCACACACACTCTCTGGAACTATTGCCCCTACACAAAATTCCATCAGTTGCACACAACTCGTCCTTAATTCTCCTGTACTCTTTAACCCATTCTCCAACTCCTCCATCCGCATTGCATAACCACCTAAATTGTGTCAACCTCTTAGCCTCTTGATAAACTTTGTCCTCATCACAAGCTTCTAGCCATTCCTCCTCTCAAAGAGACGCCTCCACCACAAAAATATTCCTAATGCACTCATCTCCTTTGCCATCCACATCATCATCTTGCTTTATAGGCTTCTGGGACAAAACATCTGCTACAACATGTTCTACCACAAACTCCAACCCTGGTAATACATTTAAAAATGCACCTGGAAACCCCATCTAAGCCTTTTTTAATTAAATATAGCAATCAGGTGCTTGTGATAAGCGCAAACTATAAACCTCCTGCCATATAAATAAACTCTGAACTACATCCTCCCCGCTTGCAGTTCCTCCCTTCCCTCTCCCCTGCACTTGCGCATTCTCAATGTCACTGGGCCTAGTAAGATCGTTGTTTTTGTTCTCCCTTGTTTCCCCTCCCTTGCCTCGTCGCGCTTTGAAACACAAGTGTATGAGCATGATACAAATAAAATATCAATATCAATGACTGCCCATAATATGGCCAATTCCTCTTGTTCAATAACTGAGTACTTCCCTTCCTTCAGTGCTCTCGCGGCATATGCTATGGTATGTTCTCCAGCAGAATCCTCCTGCATCAACACTCCTCCAAGCCCACACTCGGAAGCATCAGTATATACAACTGCGCACACACCCTCTCTCAATCCTTGTAAAACCGGAGCTTTTGTGATCTCATTCTTTATCAACACAAATTCTCCCTCACACTCCTCACTCCAATCAAACTTCAATCCCTTTCTCGTCAATCTCCGTATGTTCACTGTTTTACTCGCTAATCCTCTCACAAATTTGGAATAATACTTGATGATCCCAAGAAACAAAGACACCTCTGCATTATTAATTGGAGAAGACATTTCTGTGATTGCCTCAATGGTGCTTCCTTTCAGCCTCAAACCCTCGCCCGAGATGCTGGATCCCAGATAATCTACTTCCTTCTTCCTGAATTTACACTTTTCCAGGGTCAACGTTAAACCTGGCACCTCCAACTTCCTTAACACATCCCTTAACTTCTCATCATGCTCCTTGAGCTCTTTCCCCCATACTAGTATGTCATCTTGGTAGAACTTGACTCCTGTTATTCCTCCAAATATGCTATGCATCACACGTTGAAACACACTCACTGCTGAAATAAGACCAAAAGGCATCCTGACACACTTAAAAAGTCCTACATGTGTTATGAAATTCAAAATATCATAAGATGCTGGATGCATCTTGATCTGATGATATGCAGAGCAAAGGTCCAACAAGGAATATACTTTCAAACCATTTTAATCAGTAATCATCTCATCTATTTTTGGTAATGGGAACTTTTCTGTAATAACATGCTTGTTGACCTCCCGGAGATCAATACATAGTCGAATCGTTCCATTCGCCTTGTTTACAATGACTATAGGACTAATCCACTCGGAGGCTTCCAACCTTTTAATCACTCCTTCTTTCAAGATTCTCTCCAACTCTAATTCCACTTCCTTTTTACAAGCAAGAGGTACTGGTCTAAGCTTGGTGGTAAAAGGAACAGCATTTCTCTTCAATTTTATCCTGGGCATAAAATCTTTCAAACAACCCACCCCATCCTGAAACACCTTGGGAGCCAATCCAGCAATGAATTTGGCCTTATTCATTTCATTTTTAAACTCTTCATCAAGCTTTTTTTTCCACAACATTGCACCCATTGTATACTTGCTCTACACTATTAGGATCTGTTTTCATCCCTGCCTGCCTGGCAGCTCCAAGACAGTAAGTTACCCCCAACATCTGTCACATATACTCTAGAGTCTGTTGTTCTATTCTAAAACTCAACTTGGCAGCACATTATCCAATTATAGTGATGGGGTTTTCACCATAAACATTTGCTCTCACTTTAGCTTCCTTTAAAACACACTTACCTATGTTTGTTTGCCATGACTTCTTACTAATGAGTATGTAATCTGCCCCACTATCCACCAGCATTTCAATATTCATCCCATTCACACCAATGAAAGTGTGTGTTTTTTTATCTTCTCCCACAGCATTAACAGCACCAACAACTTGCATGATATTGAGACCTTCACATACATCTACATCAGCATCAAAAGCTTCATATTCAATGTTGCCAACATCACCATCACCTCTCCTCCTACAACATTTTGACACATGACCCCTCCTGCCACATCACCTGCATTTTACAAATCTCGCAGTACATTCTCTGTCTCTTGCAAATTGATCCGTATTTCCACATCATCTGTAACACCCTCTCTGAAACCTGAGAGTGCAGCACCACTGGATGGCTCTCTGAAATGTGCTTAGAAGTGTCTCCCTCAAGGCTTCCAACCAGCATCTCTGTCTTTACTATGAAACGTTCCTCTCTTGTGGGCAAAGGTATTCGACTTCTCTTTCTTAACAAGACTAGTATCTGTTCTCTCTGAGCTTCTCCTGACATGTTCACCTCTCACTTCCTTATTCTTTAATACATAGAGGTGTGTTCAACATTCTTTGCTATTTCCATAACTCTGTCCAGGTCTGGGTCGTTCTCTTTCCATAGCTCTTCTCTCACTTTATCATCCGCACATTTAATCATAACTTTATCCCTCAGGTGCTCTTCTCTGCAGCATGGTTGGAATTGGCACTTCACGGCTAACCATCTCAAAACTGTAAGAAAGTCTTCTATAGTCTCTCCCTTCTTTTGTTCTCTTGTAGAGAATCTGTACCTCGCCAAGATTTCTTGTCCATAGCTTCAAAATGCTGATCAAGCTTTTGTATGCTCATATCAAATGAAGTCAAGTTGGTCCCCTCATCTATTAATGGCTCGGGTAACCTCTTCAACACTTTTTGTCCACCATGCCCTAAACAGTGACATAGCAGTGCATCCTTCCTTTCCATATAATAATTTGGCCCATTAACTGCTAACACAAATTTCAATAAATCTTCATTCCATTCCTTCCATTTGATTACTGGTTCTCCGCATCCTTGAGGCAAAAATAAGGCTGGGCCAGGTATGTTTGCCATTTTTCCTTTGTTTTCTTTTTTTAAATGGATGTCTGTCTTGTCTATTATACTATTAGATTGGTTCTTATCTCAGACAGTTTGCCTTGACGCTTGTACTGGACTTCCATTTAAATGGTCATAGTTTATTTGAGCAATTTATAATTTGCTATGCACCTTTAATCAAACATCATGTCTCTTCATTATTTTAGGATGTCTGGCTGCTTCACCTGAGCGCACTGTGTGGGGTTTGCTACAGTATCATATATGGTCGCTCACAGGACGTGCAATGCAGAGCAGTGGTTGTCGTGGCAACATCGTCACAGACGCTGCTATCTCTGGAACGTCACAATAGTCCACAATGCACACTGTGGGCCCTTTCCTCTAATGCCATTGCACACCCGCTCGTCTCCAGTGTTAACACACACCCTTGTCTCTGTCTGCTGCCTGAATTTCCCAATTAATGTTTTGGGTAAGCCTGTTACTTCTGCAGATCTGTGGGTGGCCCTTAACGTTGGGTTCTCTTCACTTGGTGCGCACTTGACTTCTTGCTGCTTGGTTGCAGACATTGCATCCCACACGCATGCCTTTTCTAACGCCTTCACTTTCATGCCTCAAAGGGTGTGAAGCAACGAGCTGCACTCTATTTTCATGCACAGCTTATGTTCCTGCTTTCGCCGCCTCACCTTTTGTTAGCTTCAAGGCTCCCCTGCAGCGATTTCTTTCTTGTGGAGGTAATTCCCTTCTGTATGCTGTGAGTCCAGTCTTGGCCCTGCTTCCACCAGGTGCAGCCCCAGGAAGCGGGCCCCTCGTCGCCAGTATTGCATATGAAGATAGAGGCTCTTGAAGTAAGATGAAATCTCTTGTATTCAGGATAATCACAAAAGACTGCAGCACCCTTCCTTGGTCCACCACAACTGCCTAACAATTTGTCTATAATCATTCTACCACTCTTGGTGTTCTATGAAGACACAGGTGCTGCATTCAAACATGGAATAATATGACATGGCTGTGGCCTAGCAGTTTGGGCTGAACTGCCCCTTTTGGGGTGGGGCCAAGCCTGATTTGCATATGGTCTTTCCCTTCTGTAACGGCTTGGCAGGCAAAGAACGGTGGTCTGGAGGGTTGCCCAGAGCATTGCAAGTGGTTAAGATTAATTCTAAACCTTCCAGCCATCACCTCTTTGTTTTTTAATGTATTGAAGACAACTTGGTATCATCTAAACTATATACAATATGACAAGTCTCACTGTCCTTATTAACTCTCGGGGGACTGATCCTGGTCGAGACCCCCCCTTCGGTGGTTTGATGGTTGTAGGGTTTCGGCCTGGCCACCGACAAAGACACAGGCACTAGATTGTCATTGCCTAAACCAGTTCCAATTAAGGGGCCATCAAAGGTGATAAAACCAGTTGCCGGGTGCTTGTTTATTGCCAAGGCCTAAGGGTTGGGAGGGCTGGAATTGCTCCCTTACCACCCTCTGCACGCCTCGCACATGGGTTATGATCGCCCAAGGCACTAGGCAGTCCCTGGGATGGGCCCCCAATCTTTTCAGTGCCGGCTGTGGTGTTGTTCGTAGAATTGTCTCTATTCCGATAATCCAGGCTACAGGTAACCAGTCTACTGCTCATGTCGGTGTGTGGGTGATCCCTTGCCTTATTTTCTGGGTCTTTAGTCCCCCAAACCTCCTGGTTGGTGCCAAGGAACTGGTTAATTTCCTTGATCAGGGTGTATGCCTCTCCCGTGATTCTTGCAGGGCTGTGGGGCTGTTTCCTCTTAGCGCCTGTACCAACGCCAAGTGAGGAGGATGCTGCTACGATTTGCTGCTTTACAGTTGATATTTTGCACTTTAGTTTCTCTTGCTCTTTCATCATGATGATTTAAGGGTGGTGTACATGAAGGAAGAATTTTATTTCGGCACCAACAGTCACAGCACAGCATTATGCCTCACGACTTCTCACCTGATGAGCCGCTCCTCAGGGGCTTCTCACATAGCTTCTCGTGTTACTGCACCCAGAGCTGTGAGACCGCCTTCCACCTGCGTTCGCCGAACACCCTGTGTGAGCAAACACCCTAGCTCTTTCCCCGCAAGCTTCAACTTGCGGGGCAGGCCAGGAGAGTTTAAAGGGATGGGGGTGTGGTCTCCAGCAAATTCATGCGGCAGGCCCTCTGGATCCCTGGCTCCCTGGCTCAGCAAGTGCAGTGAGGTGAACATGAGCAAAACACCCACGCCCTTTCCCTACAGGCTTCTGATTGTGTAGTCAGTCTGTTGTTAAACACCAATCAAATTGAGATATGTCTTTTGTTGCTTTATTTGGAATGCTCACCAATTCCATTTCTGAAAGACCAATTTCCTTCAGAATGAGATCACAAGACACTCCAAAGTCATTCATGATTTTTTCGTCACCTGATAATAGAATTTGGTTCAATTCTGAGTAGAGCGAGTTAGGGCACGGCACCAACACTTTATAAAAAATAAAAAAAGTGTTCCCACCCAACTGAAGACATTTTGCTACACAGACCCACATCAAATAACATCACTGCCATAGGCACATAATTGGATATTCCCAAGACCTTTCACCATACTCTGCTTTGCATTCTTTCCAAAATCTGAAAGACCCAACATGGGCAGATGTCAATTCCATAGGTCAAATTAGGAAGAACGTTACCAACATAGTACTTAACCAGAGGTAGCATGGAGTATTTACAATATGTATTTTTGATGTAAATCATCTGGGAAATCAACAAATCTGTTCTGTGTCTAAAGTAATCCAGTGTATTCGCCTTATTTGGGACACCTGAAATATAAAAACCCAATTATACCAAATCGGATACTTTCTCCAATGGGAGACTGCCCATCACCCAATTTCCTCTTGTTATCTTATCTAAACCCTGTTTGCCATTTGCAGAGACGCCCAATACTAAATGCCCACTGTTCAAGATGTTTTTAAAAGACTGCTGCATAGATTTTACTGTCAGCATTCAGAATGGATATGGGGCGATAGTTTTTGTCGTGTGAGCGAGGGACAGGTTTATAGATGGGGAATTATATAAGCAATTTTCCATGTGGTGACACAGCGACCCCTTTTTTCTATGTCTTGAAAGAGTAAAGACAAAATGGTTGCCCAACTAAGGGGGATTCCTTGAAAGAGTTTGTGGGATAGATTGTTGGGACCAGGAGCCCTTGAATTACTCCCCCGATGGATGATATCCAGGATAGTCTGCAGAGAGATCTATTCGATATTGGTTACTTTCCCCTTGATCTAAGAAATGCAGTGTAAACGCATCAGCTTTATGAATTGAGTATAAAGACTTAAAATAGGAAACCAATAAAGACACTGATAACCCATTAACCTGTATGGCCTTACTCATTTGCTTCGATGAATTAACATGACTCCAAAAATGAACTGCATAATGAGCCTTGAGGCTATCAAGCATCTGTTCTCTGTCCTATTGTTGCAGTCTACTTATTTGCTTCTTGACCCAGTTTATATAATTTAAGGTGATCTTGGCTGTCCCCTTCTTTTTTTCAGTAATGGCGAGATTTCTTAAACACCTAACTGCCACTCTCATCCTTCATTCGTTTCCAGCTATTCCCAAGTCAAACACATGGGAATTCACTTTGTCCTTACAGACAGGCATTTTCCTCCACTAGTTGGCACCTAGTGCTACTGCCAAATTCGAAGAGAGTGCTTGGTCGGTGTTATCTATGGCAAATAGACCGATTGTATGTTGCTAGTCTGAAGAATCTAGTACACTTTTGATCCTTTCATTACATTTTTTAATTGAGACTACGTTCCAAACCCCTCTGTTACATCCCAAGTTTACTATGAATCCATGGGCAAAACCTCTAGCTGCTGCTTTGGCTGTTGCTCTAATGAACAGCACAACATACCATGATTGCTCCACAAAGTGGACAACACCATTAGCTCACAGCATCATTTCGTGGACAAGTTCACATCCATAAAAATGTATTCCAATGTAGACTTGTACTCCCCCTAAACCAGGCATAATTTTCTGGAACATCCCCATTTACCACCCTGTTTACTTTAAGGAGTCCCAGGGAGCTCATACAAGCGATCCATGTGGCTCCATTACGAGTCTTCTTCATGGAGTGATCGTTGAACAAAGCAGTAGAGGTAACAATGTTGTAATGTTCCAACAATGTACACAGGGAGCTCAGTTCACCTTCCTGCACAGTCACCCTTCAACGCTCGATCTTAGTTTTGCCAAACACCTATCCAGAGGCTTGACACCCTCGTGCCAGTAAATATGAATAAACAAATATATTATTATCAAGCTCAACTATCAATGCCCCAATCAGAGACTCTAACTCATTAACTTCAGTGATTCCACTGCCTGATTTAATTAGGGTGATAGGCCCCCTGTCGGGTGGCCCACACTTCCTTTGTGAGCCACCTGGAAACATGCATTGTAACCATCAATACTAGGAGAGCAGATCAATCAATGCTCTTGTAGATAGATTATATTGTGCTGTCTCTGAGTAGTAATTAAATGCACATTTTTATTGGGCACTATTTCTTCTCGAGTTCCAAGAGAATAACTTAAATTGAAACTCAGCCGCTAGAGAAAATGAGTGTGAGTGGAATGGCTCCTGTCAATTGTAAAGGCACCAGACAACCATGCACCACCCCACCATCCTCAGCAGGTACATCTAAGAAATTAACCACCCTTTTATTTGTTGCCTTATTAGTATTGGTTACTGAAATTTCATTTCTCCTTAAGAGATTCTTATGACCATCTAATTCACAGCTGTTCTCTATAAATGGTGTAATGAGCTCTGTTAACATGAATCCTAGACTTCTCAAAAAAGGTATCTCACGCAGTATAGCCTCAGCCACCAAATATGAGACGACGTGAATAATAACAGTGTTTGTGAGAGTAGCTTGTGAGAGTAGGCTGACTAAACTCAACTCGCTCAATGTCCCTAGAATGCATTCCCTATAGATCTCTGAGAACACGGCAAGTATAGCCGTTCTACTAAGCACTAAGCTTGTGTGATCCTCAAAAGTGCTCTCCATGGAAAACATATGAGTCAATGAAGCAGTTACACCATGGCGCCTGTCCTGCCTACTTATCATTGAGCCAATGTTACTAGGTGCAGTCGAATTTAATGCTACCACAAGCACCCCCAAGTATGCTAAACAGATTAGACTTTTTCAATGGCCCTGGATGTTTTCCTTCAAACAGGTGAGACTCAGTTAAAGCGCACAGTTTAGCATGCAAATGATCTGTAGTGTTTTTTTTTTAATTTTTTTTACAAAATGCACTTCTGTCTGTGATGATGACATAAAACACTTAACATTCGAGTCTTTAATAACTGCCTGATTATAGTCCTTCACTCAACTTCCCGTCTCCACACCGGACTCGTAAAGAGAGCAGACAGCCATGTTAACAGACGAGCCAACCTCTCTAATTTGGTGGGCGCCTGTCCAATGAGAAGAAGAAGGCTGACATGGATGGTTGCAGCAGTCGAAACCAGAGCGTCAGTTTGCACAGACACACACACCCTGCAATCCAAGAGGCAATCTTCGCTTCTCGTGGCCTCCACGGGAAGTCGTGAGTCTACCTCATTTTGAGTCTCAGTGATAGTTATTATTGCATTTTCATGCGCACCCTGGTATGTATTTTTCACACTGTGACACTCAATGAAGTCACTCTCTTTGTCATCCTCACCCTCCAAAAAGCTATCCGATATCACCTTTACTGGAAATATTTTATCACCAGCTCGTAATTTGGAGAGTTTTGCTTTCTTTTTAGCAAAAGTGTCCTGAATCGATAGGTTTAGCAGAAATGTTCTGAGCAATGTTTTAATTTTATTTTGAGCTTGCAGTTCTTTGTTTTTTTCCTGTTCGATTTTCAATGTTGTTGCATTTTTGCTTTGCCCTTTTATACAGTGGCACCAGGGACGTATTATCCACTAACACAGGAGCCAAAAAGAACCCTCCATTAATTTTAAAGGGAAAGCAATTGGTACTCTCAATGTTTCAACTTGTTCCTGTGATACGTCCGCTGTGTTCTGCAGCATCTGGATAGCCTGTGAAAGATCTGACTTTCCCAAATGTTGCAACACATTTGTTTGGCAGGACAAATGCCTTAAGGTCATCGTCATTCGAACCAGAGTCCAATTTCCTCTGTAAAGCCCCCAAGGCGATTGTGTGCATTTGCACTTCCTGTTTTATTCCTTCATACAGAAAAACGAACAATGAAAGAACATAGCTTAGTGTAATCAATGCTTTCTCTGCACTTGGGCTGTTTCCCTCATTTGTATGAGTCGGAGTTATTGAGGAAAGTTTGTGTTGTTTTGGATGAGGAGTGGACACTGTAAGAAGTCACGGATGTATCCGTCTCACCATTTTCCCGTTCCATGTCAGGGTATATTGGGGATGATTGTAAAACAGTTACCACAGGCCTTGCTGTAGTGAACACCTGGCTGTCCAGTAAATTAATTAGTTCCTCATTGGCTTCAAAGGTATTCACAACCTTCCCATTTAACCCAGGAATCTGAACTTCAAAATCATGAACAGAGTCCAGAGTGTTAACAACAGTATTTCCTGCCAACTGCTGGGGAACCGATAAGCAAGCAGCTCCTCTGCTTTCACCAGAAGGTGGCAATGGCACATTTCTAGCCATTTCAAACATTTGGTCACCAATCGTACTATCAGTGTGCTTGGCCAAGCTGCACAGAATACATAATTTTTCCAAACAGAGGAGTTGAGGCACTTACTATAAACACCCTCCTTCCCTTCAGATCACTTTGCCAACATCCAAACTGCTCAAATGCCAAACTGCTTCCACTTGCTTTCACGCTAATCCAGGGTTTTATACAATAAAAGTGAAAGCTGCCGAAAGCCGGGCATCACGCTGCTCCCAGATTGAATTAGCAGCACACTGAGGCATTGCTTAGAAAGCAAACGTTCGCTCACCAGCAGAAGTGTAGTGCAAGTGTAAACTGCCAAACTGCTTCCATTTGGTTTCCACTTTCCTTTGCGCCTTCTACGTCATCTAAAAAATGACCCAAACCCAACATCTCCTTCATTGATGTCTTGGCAGACCTGGTCACCACCATGTCCATCACAGAGGCTAACAACATCTTCCTCTGGGATTTAAACCGCCCAGGTCGCACAGCCACCAACACTATGAAAGGAGCATGTCTAAGCCTATTAGACATATTGAACCTCACCCAGCATACTACCTACCCAACCTACTAACAGGACAACATCCTATACCTCATAATCGTTGCCTTTCCAAACCCTCTATTACAACTCACCTGTGCCTCTTGACTGGTCCAATCACTTTGCTGTTCCCTACACCAGCTGCCAACTTGCCCTAATGAACTGGTCACAACCTAAGGCTATCAAGCATCGATTCTGCTCCGGCACAGACTTCCCCTTTAAAACACTTATTATTAACCTCACCATCCTCACTTCCTACCTATAATGACTCTAGTACAAGGACTGCAACAACATCCTAGAAGCTTTAATCAAAATCCTGAAATCCAACACTACCATTCATGCCCCGGAAAACAACAAACAATTACACATTCACCATCAGCCCTCTGGCACACACAATAACTTAATATCAATAAAAGAGTTATACAAAAGCGCGAGAAAATCTAGCACAAATCCAACACCTTATTTGACCTAACATCGCACTATCGACAGACAACAAATCACCACAGTGAAAACCACTTCCTACCACAAAACCATTGCTGTAGCCAAATGTGAAAGGAAAGCTCTCTCAAGGCAGTCAAACAGTGCATCAACCGTCACTTACGTTTAATTTGACTCTCTTGCAAGTGCAAAAGTTTTAGATTATCGTTAAACCAGGGTTCGGAGCGCCAACCGCCGGCTCTCTGCAACTTAAGTGGAGCCAAAAGGTTGGCGACTGAGGTAAACATCTGTGCCATGAAGGAGAAATACAGCAGGTGGGCAGCATTACATTCAGCTTGAAAATTAGCTATAATGTCCTCTTTGACTACCCTATGGCAACTGTGCTTAAGGACCTCTCGGGGGCAGCCGCCACTTGAGGGGTCTGTGTCTGGACAGAGAAAGGGACCACAGAATGGCTGGAACATAAAATTGCAAAGGGAGGGATTACACAACGACCAAGTCCAGCATATGGACCAGTGAGTGTTGTGGACCATTGACCATTGACATAGCCCAAATCGCCCATGGCCTCAAAGATTTTGGGTTGCCACTAATGAGACAGGGGGATTACATTTAAAACTAAAATCACCCATAATTATAAAATCGGGGAACTTCAGATGCAGATTGGCTGCTAGATAACGAATTTTATAGACAATTAGGATATGAAATGTGAGTGAAGAAGAAGGCTATTCCCCCTCCAAACCCCAGACAGAGGATACCATAGGTATCGCGGAGGGAGTGGACTACCGAAGGTCCTGAAGAGTCTCTCAGCCAGGTTTCAGTTACACCTACGAGATCTGGACTCAGCTCTGAAATTAGGTTATGGCTGAAAGCTGCATGGGGAACGGGCAAACGTGCATTAACCAACAACCATTTAAACATATCATCTTTCATGACTTGAACTGGAAGAAAATGAAACATAAAAGAAGGCATACCTGTTCCATGTGGTGCTAAAAGCAATAGGTCCTTCCGGGACCATGTTTGCCTGAAGTCAGTATCAAGGCTGAGGGGAGAGAACCATGGCCCGTCCTGTGCTCAGACAAGCACAGATGGGATTAAGTTTGCCGCCACGCTGCGCTGCCAATGGGTAGTTTCCTTGTGAAGGCACATTGTATGACTTAGGCCAATCCTGTGAGGGTGTCAACTGACAGTGTAGGAAGATTGACTGCAACCAGTGGAGTGAGTGTGGTAAGCAATACAAAATCAAGCACTAACTGAGCGCTGGCCCCGGTGTGCTTCATATGAGGCCAGGCACCCTCAAGGGAGTACATGGAACAGAAAAGAAAATGTATAAAATAAAATAAAAATGAAATTGCATAAATGAAATCAATGCATGCGGGTAAAGCGGCACCCAGTCACTCGCCACGGCCCAAGTGTAAGCACAGTTCCTAAAAGAAAATTAAAAGGTGAGACAGTATAAAATCATTAGCAGAAACAAAGAATAACCGCAGGGGGCAATAATTCATACCTGATCAATGTTGTAGTGTCTGAAAGAAATCAAAGTGTCTGTAGTTGGATTTAAAGTATAGTATTGCTCGGGAGTAAAAGGAGGAAAGGTATCCTGCCTAAACGAAATTGGTTATCTGAAGCAAAAGAGTATAGAGGTTGGCGGCAGCGCATCCATGCTCCCTACTGACGTAAAGGAGACAAGAGACCGCAATGGCATTCGGAGTAGTGTAGGGCTCGGTCTGGACAATGAAGAAAGTGGTCTGTATGCCTGTGTGGATGAGAACCTAGTTATTGTCTTGTCTCAACTTAGATCTTGTTATATGAAACCCCGATGTGTAACGCAAGTTGCAACCCTAGTTTATGTTTCACCCTCTCCTCTATCCTAGAACGGGAGCTGTAATAGGCTGTATTTCTACAGATTATGTGTCTTGTCTTTGACCCTTACCTACACACACACACACGTGCAGGGCGGGACTGCCCCACCGGGAAACCGGGATATCCCCCGGTAGGCCTCTGGTCCCAAGGGCCTCTTTTGCACGGAAGAATACAAAGGGTTATTCCGCCTGGGTGGTTTTCCTTGAATTGGCTGCCTGTCAGCTGCCACCACCAACCGAGACAGGCACTGCACATTTCTTTTTTCTTCCAATCCCAGCAGAGCTGGGCATTGGCAGTTGGGCTGACCTCACCTGACACGACGCTGGCGGGTGCGCGCCTGCGCATGAGGGCCTGGGAGTCTGGGAACACACATTGCGCAGGGCATGTTGCAGCAGCCAGCAGCCGAGCCCAGGCAGCTAAATGCGGGCAACGTGTTAAGTGTGCAATGACACTGCTGAGGCCTTCTGCTGGCACCACGTAAGCTTTTATTGTACTGTCATTACTGTGTTACCGAGCCCACGCGGCTGTCCCTACTCTTCCCTACTCTTGACAAGAATTATTTTTCCAAAAAGGTTACCGGAACCTTCTAACAAGAGAAGGTGGGTGAGGGGCTGGGGCACCGTCGTTCCATGAGCCCACAAAGAGAATGGGCTTGTCTCTGTCCATAGTCATTTTCTGTTTTTTTCCACTAGAACGCTTGCCAGAGCTCACACTTTGTCTCCAGAACCTGTGAAGGGGAAAGAGACAGAGTGTGCGTTAGATTAAACAAGTCTAGCTGAGTTAGGTAGAACGTGTAGGTTTCTATGACACATACCATGTGCGCATGCTTGTAATGTGTAAAAAAGGGTAATGTGCAAATACCGTCTATGTAAGGAGTGGCCGTGTGTGCTTGAGGTTTAGAGAACACGTGTAGATGTGTACACATGCAAGTGTATGCCGTATGTTGGTTTGCAGGTGAAGTACAGTATTTTTGAGACAGAATAAGCGTGTGCGAGAGCCTAACGTACGATTGACGATTGCCTCTGTCCGCAGCTCGGCCGATGTTCATATAGGACAGTGCACCTCTGGTAGAGAGAACAGCGGAAAGTGAGAGAGAGCTGCTGCTTGTACACAGTCAACCTTACCAGTTAAAGTCCTGCTGCATCATAACTGACTACGTACTATCTCGACTCGAGCTGACTGAGGCTGCACTCGCATTGATAGAAGGGAAGGTTTCTTCCTCGGGACTTAATTAGAGGGAGAAGGAAAGAGAGGGAGATATCAGGGGAACAGTCACGTAATGTCACATTGTAGAGTGATTACAAGGTAAGATCTTGTCAGTGTTTAAGAATTCAAGTATATATATATATTAATTCCATAACCTTATATATCCATGGTAAGCATACAAGAGACCACAAATCAAATGTCATTCTTCTGATTTAAATTTTGATTCACACCAGTATCAATGGACTAGTTTTCTTTTATTATCTTAATTGGGGAAGATGTTTTTCCAAGTGTAGTCAGCATTGAATATGTTACTTTAATTTATAGTTGGTCAAAGAAGTTATATTACTGCTATATAATATTTTTTGGCATTTAGATTCATCATGGCATGAATATGGCTAGGGGCAGTCAATAGGTGGCCAAATAACGAAACAACGAATACAAGACGTGTATATCTCCTCATATGCTATTTCTTCCCATTTATGGAATAGTTTAGCTTATAGGTGGCACACGCGCCACCTAATAGCCCAGGGATATTGTGTGACAAGAGGTGCCCCTGCTGAGAATTTAATTCCCATTATTGCTAGAAGTGTGATTTGTTTTCCTAAGTGTCTATCACTGCCATCCAAATGCACTAAACTAGTAATGATGAGTATATGGATAATGATCAAGCGAAAGATGTTGGAAAGATATTGTGGAGGTAGTGTAAAATGACACCACATAAGCAGAGGCTGTAGCATTAAAGAAGTGCACCACCACCACCTATACATAGTGTCTTGAAAAACAGCCTTCCTATAGCAGGTCAGAAAGCAGGTCACATCATTACATATAATCCAGAACCCCATCATTGCCACATCAACAAAGCGTATTTGCTGATAGCCTTTTACATAAGTCAAAAGTGCATAAGTGTGACAATATTTCACAGAGAATGAAGAGGAACTGAATCTGGGCACTTGAACATTCTACTGGAAAATAGTGTCCCAAAGGTACCAGGGATCACCTTTGGTACCACATCTATTTGGTGCAACATGCAGTGTCACCATGCACAGAAATAGGAAGTATACAAAAGAGCCAAAGTACATGGCATCACATAACACCAAACAAGCAACATAGCTGTACAAGTCCACCCAATTACTCCTGAAAATACTTCAGCTGTACCAGTGTTTAGGAGTAGGGGACCAAGCTCTACACCCTGCTTCCCAGTGGCACATAAAGTTGTTCGCCCTTTGCATCAGGCAGTGCTACGAAAGCATCTGAGCATGGCCACAAAATCATGTCTCATTTCAGACATAGCCTGCTTGATGCTAACCCGCTGTAATGTTGGCAACAGATCCTTTGCCCTATTTATCTGTGGAAATATATCACTTTAATTTATAGTGCATGGTGGACTGGCCTAAAGTGAATTCTGGCGATTTCCCTACTAGGCTTCTGCACGCTGGGCCTCTTTTGAGTGGTAACCTATTTTAATTTGAAATGTTCTCATCGGGAAAGCTTTGGGCTTGCTGAAAATGTGTAATATGGGGCCACTTTTAAAAATTATTTCCAGGGCCTCTTTTAGTTCCCAGTCCACCCCTGCACACGTGCCACTGAAGAACTAATGACTGTTCTGCATGGTGGGTAGAATAAAGGGGAAAATAAATGGGGTAACAGCACAGCAGTTGTCTTAATCTGAACAACATCTGCGGGTGTCTCTGAAAATTCTGTAACAAGGGAGGTACGGGGCCCAGGTGATACCTGTGCTGCCGATGATACATGACAGAGTGGTTAAGTTCATGAGAATGGTTTCAGGGCAATATATACAAATGCCGATCCCTCCTAAAAGGAGTCCAGTCCACTTCATGTTTACTCACTATTCGCCAAAAGTATCCAAGTACCTGGAACAATGGCACGAGTATACACAGACCAAGTCACCTAGACATTTTCCTCAGGAAGGCACCTTTGATCTGGATAGAATCATTAACTTGAGAACAGCCTTGGAAAGAAAGGGATCACTTGCACACCAAAGCCAGTGGGACAGCTACCTCGACTGGTATATCAAAGCCACTAAAAGAATGACTGATCTAAGACCCAGAAACTAAAAGACTCTCAAATTAAACTCCAGGAGCAAGTCAGATCGATGAAGAATCCGCGCACAAACCTGCAGGTACGAACCCACAAAACCATGTACAAACGATTATATCCATTCCTACAAGGGGAACCCCTACCAAAAGAGAGCCCCAAAGACATTCTGGACACTCACAACCTGGCTATTTTAAACAACCTGCCAAATCTGCAAGTCGTTAACATTGATTCCTCACAACTACCTACCTACCAACAATCCACCCCCAGACAACCGATGAAGGGCCCATTCACCCCTGAAATGAGAGTTCAGATTTCTAGGTTATTTTCAACATCCTCTGCCATGTTCAAATACTTCCCCGACTCTACGGCAAACTAAAGCACTGGTGTATTTCCACTCTGGCAGCTCCCAGGGGGAGGCGACACCATAGTTACGGAACATGGCACTTGGAGTACCATTGACCTATTTAACATGGTCCATATATTCCCCAAAATGCAAGAAGACCCTGTCAAGTTCCAGGAGGAGCTCCAATTAATAATAGACTGTGTTGATCTAAATCCGTTGCTACATGCAGTATTGCCCCCAGACACATTTGCTTTGCTCAAGATACATGCAAACTGGCCAACCGAAGAAGCCACCTCTAACCAAGATCTGAAAGCTTTCACTGGCGGATTGGTACAAACTATCGTTGCAATTTTTCTCTCATAAGACTGATTGGGCTAAGATTAATTCCTGCAAGCAGATCAAGGGAGAACGCTCTGCTGAGTATTTGGAACAGCTAAAATGATGTTTCGAACAACATTAAGGGATTGTGGATGCCACAATTACTGCACAATAGTGGCACAGTTAATTATGGGGTTGTAACCCAAGGTGGCAGAAGGATTAAGGCTGTAATGATTGGATGGGAAGGAAAGGGGTTGGTGTAGGTTTTATTAGTGACACAGCACTTTCACGAGAAAGTTGAAAGACAGAAAGAAATGACAGAAGCCAAGTTTATGGCGCTGCAGATACAGAGTTTGCAATCCTTACAGGGATGGGGAGGGTATCAGGGATGGGGACATGGACTGGGAAGAGGGCTTCCACAGTCAGTTCAGGGAGGACAAGCACCCCAAGGTTATTACCCAAACGCAAACTATGACCAGTGTAATTATTGCAAACAGACCAGACACCGGAAAGCCGAGTGCCCGAATCGGCCCAGTACGATGGTCGAGGCGGACAAACACCCACCCAGGAGTGGTGGCGAGAGGCCTGCCCCTACAGTCGTTAGCCATGACCGATGTACAGGTATGTCCAGAGCTTGTTGCACTGCTTATATCTATTGATCTCACTACCCCCTATGTCAAATGTAAAGTAGCTGGCCAAAAAGTGCCATGTGTTGTAGATACGGCATACAGGGGCATCGTGCTCCACTCTAAGTGCATGCAAGTTTTCCCAGACACACCATTCAAAATAAATAACAGATGCTGTTGGCATAGGAGGCACACCAATAACTCACCCTGTGTCCACCCCTCTGATTGTCACATTAGGCCCTATGTCCGAGTAGCATACATTTTTACAAAGCCCTTGTTCTGTGAATTTGTTCGGGTTGGATTTGTTGTGCAAACTGAGCTGCACCATTCATTGTTCCGCCGATGGAGTGTATTTGGATATCCCTGCTCATAGAGAGCACGAGGGGCTAGCTGTGTTGCAAGAAGTAGCCCGCTCGAAACTGATAGACCAGACTGATACCCCTTGTCTGCAGCAGGGGCTATTGGACCAGGTCCCGACCTGTTTATCGTTAACCCATTCCAATGATATTGGCTACATGTTGTGTGCTGAACCAATCAAAATCACACAGAATCCTACCAAACCATTACAGTGTGTGCCCCAGTACCCCATTTCCCTACAAGCTGAAGTTGTTCGCCCTGTGATTGAGTCCCTGCTCCAACAAGGTATCATTGTGCCAACCTGTAGCCTCTTTTAATGAATCCGATGGTGTCTTCACTCCTTTGCCAGTGGTGAACTCTCCCCATGTGGCATGGGGAGGGCACCCTCTACCTGATCCTCACCCTGGGGCAGCTAAATGAGGGAGGATCACATGGGGGGAGGCAACCCTCAGGGCAGTGACACAACATCATCAGACGAGACATTGTATCCCCCTTTTTCTTTTGGAAATACCCCCTCCATTCTCCATGCCTTAATGGCATATTGTCATAACTCCCCTGACCCACCTTTCAAGGCTACTGAGAATACTTCTCCATACTCTGTATACAAGTCACCAAGAACTGATTTTCCTTTCCCTGAATGCCAAAGTACTATAACGAGGCAACTGAGCCGAGTAATGAAAATCAGTCAAGGTCAGGAACACAAGCTGTGCTCTAGTTGTCGCAAGCACATACTTGATGCCGGGACATTTAAACCAGTGAACCAGCTGAAAAGAGGAGACTCTGGCTGGATAAGTCTTGTCCTCTTTGTGCCGACCGAGGGACTGCTGGGCTGGTCCGACGTCCGTGGAACCAACCGACTCACAGAAGAGGCAGAGGAGAGCAGACTGCAGGAGAAGGTACACTGCGAGGATGCCAGAAGAGCAATAAAGACTTCCTACCAGATGCAGATACCGAAAGGAAGCCTCCGCACCACTTGCGCATGGAGAAATCCAGAGAAGATGAGTGGGAGCCACAAGGTGCACAGAAGCCTAGGAGCAGAGGCTGCAAACCCGGAGAGAGGGAGCGGGACGTTGAAGAGCCACTGCCGGCTTGCCATAGGAGAACCAATGCATGCCAGAGAGAGCCAGTGAGTCCTCCCAAGGGAAGCGGGAACATTGGGGTACTTCGGGAACCCTACCAAAGGCAAACAAAAGTAAATTAAATGTATGAGAAAGAACGAGAGACCCAATATTTCCTAAAGTGACAGAATGGAACAAATATAAGAGACTATCAAGTTTGAAAGTGTGAGCAGTGTTCATATGAGCAAGCCCTGGCAGGAGAGTATACCATGTAGATTCAAGTTGCAAGAATATTCATATGAGAAAGCCCTGGCAGGAGAGTATATCAGGCAGATTCAAGTTGCAAGAGTATTCATAGGAGAAAGCCCTGGTAGGAGTGTATACAGGCAGATTCAAGTTGCAAGTGTGTTCATATGAGAAAGCCCTGATAAGGACACATACGGAATAGCTAAATACTGTGTTCAAATAAAATTATTAAAGAGAGAATAAACCTGGCAGGAGAGTACACCCGGTATCCTACCAAGATTAAAACTAATAGCCAAGTTGTTTTGCATACCAGTTGTGTTGTTGATCAAAAGAAACTCAAGGAACTGTTATCCTTAAAGGTATAAAGCAGAGTAAAGAGAAATCCAGGGGAAGGGAACCGTCCTCTGGAACTGTGAACTTTATCCTTCTGGACCTTTTGTTATGGAGTTACGCATTTCCTTTTTGAACGTACACTTCTCAAGGCCAAAGACATTTCCCTTTTAAACTTAGAGTTACTTTTTAGAATGTGAGGGCCAGAATAGTACTGTGGACACAGGACATTTTACTTTGGACATCTTGACATCAGACAAGGGAACTACCTCTTAGAGTAGGTACAGAGAGGGATTTTCAGCCCCTTTTTGTTTCAATACATGTTTATGGCCAAAACCCCTGTGTCCGTGTCTCATTCCTGGTACTGCCTACAAAAAAACCAGGAAAAGAGGTGTATCGGTTTATTCAGTATCTGCGTCCAGTGAATGCAGCCATTTTGGAGAAAAATCCTTTACCCAAAGGAATGGTTACTCACTACACTAGAGCAAGTGTTTTTGGAGGGATTCCTTTTCGCTCCCCAGTGCTAATGTGTACAAGGGGTAGGACATCCCATAGGGGTCTCTGATGTGTCCAGTCCTGTTTGTTACCACCAATCCGGAAGAGGATCCCCAGATAGGTGTGAAGGTAGATGATCGAACATTCTTATTCATGGTCAACACAGGGGTAAAATAATCTTGCATTTAGGAAGGCGAGTTCCCCTTGTCAGGCAAAACGATGGGCACACAGGGATTCTCTAGGGTTATCCTTTTGGTTCCTTATACTGAATATCTTCGTATTAAGGTAGGTACATAAAATATATCTGCCCCTTTGTTGTATTGTACGGAAAACCCAGCAGATCTTTTGGGAAGAGACCTTCTGAACAAGCTACAGATGGTGATTGCTTTCACGGAGGAAGGTATTGTATGCTCGACCCCAGGTTTGTATCCGGTCAGAGAAGTAGCATGTTTGCATGCCTATTGTAGCAATAGCACGTCCAGGGGGGGTACCTGTACATTCAGCATTGTTACTTTATCGGATGATGGTTTTGTTAGGTTGGGTGGATCTGAAGTCAGACATGGCCGGTACCAATGGCAGGAAGTAACACCAGGCACTATAGTTACGATTCTTTTAGAGGCGGTAATGGTCAAGAAGGTGGTTCTCTCAGGCACAGATGAGGAAGGTGGAAAGCATTGCACAGGTCTGTGCATCGATCCAATCTTATCGGTAAGGGATGTGTCCAACAAGCAATTGTTTGAAGACAATGAAGACACAAGAGAGATGGTCTTTGAAATTGGGCTGCCTTGCCAGATAGCGACAGAGCAAAGGGAAGTATCACAGATCATGCTCATCATTACAGATACATTGCTACATTGGAAGGAATTTGGAAAAGGTACCAGGCCATTTGTGGATCAGCAATCCCCATGATGTGGTGCTGCTAAAGAGTGTTGGAACCATGAGTATAAATGGCCTTGTTAAAGAAAGGCATAATACATACAACCTTCTGTGTCCCTATGCAATGCGGCCATCTACCCTGCAAAGAAAGCAAAGACGTTCAGATGGAGAATGGTACAGGATCTGCACCCCCTCAATAATATTGTTGAGAAGGAATTTCCTGTGGTTCCGAATCCTGCCACCATTCTCTGTAACATCCCTTCATGGTCAACCCACTTCACAGCAATTGATTTTAAAAATGCATTTTTCTCTGTTCCGTTACACCCCAGTTCTCAGTGCCTTCAGTGCCTCACAGCGTTTACATATCATGGTCAGAGATTCGAGCACATGAGGTTGCCCTTGGGGTACTGTGAATCTCTGACTGTCTTTAACAGGGTGGTTCAAGTGGATTTGGGACTTTACATGTGTCCAGTACTGTAATTCAGTATGTAGATGATCTGTTAGTTTGTAGCACTTCAGAGGAGCAGTGTTGAGGAGACTCAATTATGCTCCTCAACCTGCTTGCGTAGAAGGGGTACAAAGTGGACAAAGAAAAATTGCAGTACTGCCAGACAGAGGTGTTAGGAAAGATTTCCATTCATGGGTAATTTTCCCTCCAGTTCTGAACCCCCATCTTTTTCCTTTTGTCTGACCATCCTAGCCTGACTTTTACCAGTGGAGTCCAGCCTTCAGCTGCACTCCGCTGGCCTTTTGTTCATCTTGTTATGAGGACACTGACATACCCTTCAGACTGTCAGTGCTGGGAGACTCTGATTCCGTCAGTCTTTCACTTTGTTGCTATTTCTTAGCAACCTTCTATTAGTGCACAATGTACCTTCCAGAACAGTGCGCTGGGGTCCCTTTTTCATTTGTAAGGCCCTAGACATCCTCAAAGGATTTGTGGTGAATGGGCAAGTGTTTCCAGGACAGAGCTGGTGGCAGCACTTACTTTTAAAGCATTTTTGAATATTTTCTATGGTCCAAACCGCGTTTACTGTGTTTGGCCATGCAGACCCCCGCACAAACCGGGATATGGTATTGAGCTGTCTAGTTCCAATACACATGCTGGGTGCCAGGATGTCTGGTGTGCTGGGATGACTGGGGCCACTGTGGTCCATGATTGGTCCACGTCTGGGATGGCTGAATGTGAGCAGATCTCTTATTGGTTTCTCTTCATTTTGGCATGAAGGAAATTTTGGATAAGAAAAGGCACCTTACACCCAATCCAGGTCGATCTTCTGAAATCACACCAAACTTAGTAAAGGAGCAAAGTATCCTTAACTAAAGAAGCAGTTCTGTGGAACTGTTGGTAACACGCTGGAAGGTTTGACACCATGACCCCACTTTAGTCCTGTCAGAGCCTCTGTTTCTGATTGATCACAGAAGGCCTGTAAAGGCACTTTGACCCGTTGGAGTAGTGGGACTAACTACTCTCTGCACCTCCTGCTTAACCTGCAAACAAGCCTTTTTGGAAGTGTTCCTGGACCGCCCAGTGAACTGACTAGCTTGTATAGGACCTTTTCCCTGGAACCGCCGCCGTCTTGAGTTTCAACTTGAGCCTTTGAGAACCGTAAACTCTTGGGAAAAGCCATTCTCCTGCCGAGTTTCGTACACCTAGCATTACTGGGTCTGGAATTAGGAGAGTCTGCCTGAACCAGAAGTGGAGAAATCGCCACTGTCCCGCCACAGACTTAGGTCCCGTAACACAGCCCCTGAAAGCCAGAGAGATGCGCAACTGGGGAATTTGAACCTGCAAGTGCACTGGACTTGACTGAAGAAGTCTGGTCTGGAGTGCGCTGAGGGTCGGTAAGCACTTGCAACTCTTACCAGTGGCCCCTGGCACATCCATAGACTTTTATGCATGAGTGTCCCCTGGGGCCAGTCTCCTTGTTAGGGTAGCCTGTGCTACCAAGCCATTCCTGATTTTGGAAATTGCTCTGCCCTCTTGTGGAGACCCTCCTTGAATAGTGGGACCTTATTCTTCATCACCTCACTCATCTTCCTGAGCTAGTAAAGCCCCCCGCAGAAGACCCGTTTTGAACTTGTCTAATATTCCTTTAGGCCAATAGTTACTGTATATATGTTTCCTAGTTAGTGTTGTGTTAATTTTGTTAATATTGCTGAGATTTATTTTGTGTTTGAGCTAAAAGGCCTTTAATAAATGTATATGTATTGTTAATATATAGACCTGATTGAGAGTAATGTGTGGTGTTGTTTACTGTGTGTGCTCCTGGGACCTAGTCTTGACTGACGCCTTTGCTACCTTGATTGGTCTGGCTTGTCCAGAAGGTTACCTTGTTCCAAGAATCTAGGCTGGCCTTCTGAACCTCTGCCCACAAGGTCAGAGTTCAGAAATCCATCTTAAAAAGAGGTAGTATATTTGGGGCAAGTAATATCACCTGGAGGAAGGAAGGTACTGCCGGAGAGAGCCACTGCAGTTCACAATAGTCCTCGCCCAGTCACAGTGAACCAGATGCAGCAGTTTCTGGGCTCTGTAACTTTTGTATATCATGGATCTTTGATTACTCTATATATGTGAGGCTGTTAGTGAAGAAGGTGAAAGGTCTGATACAGTAGTCTGAGGAAATGGGGACTTGCTTTTGGGACCTCAAGGAAGGCTGCAATCACCAATGCTCCGGTCTTGGTAACCCCGAATTACAAGAAGCCATTCAATTTGTTTTCGCATTTGAATGGGCAGGTGATGACAGCAGTCCTGACACTGCAGATATGGTTAGACCACAAACCTTTAGCATACTTCAGCGACTCCTAGACCCAGTGATGCAGGAAATGTTCCTTTGTGAGCACGCTTTAGCGGCAGTGGCTATTGTGATTCAAAATTCTTCGACCATTACTATGTGTTGCATGCTGACATTGTACGTGGAAAATGCAGTCTTTGCTATTTTAGAGATGTCTAAGTCAAAGTTAAGGACTCAGTGAGTTTCAGGTTATGAGGTCATTTCATGAAATGCATCGATGCATCCTGTGTGTTGTCACCTAGTCAATTCCGCTACATTTCTAGCCGAACCAGTAAAACCTGAGGATATCATTCAAGACTGTGTCACTAATGAGGGAGTAGAGGAAGAGAGGGTAAATGTGAAAAAGGATGCCCTATAGGGGGGTGAGGTACTTTTTGTTGATGGGTCTTCAATCATCAACCAAGACAAGGGTGGGAGGCATATGAGTGCAGATGTCGTGGGCTTTGTGGATGGAGAATACCGAGCCAGACGGAAGAGACGGTTGCCTTCACAATATTCTGTGAAAACGGCCGAGCTAGTTGCACTTATAGAGATGCTAGAAATGAGTAAGGGGAAGGCAGTCACTATCTATTCTGACTCCACATATGTCACCTCCACTTTACATTCAGGGTTAACAAGTTGGCAGAAAAGAGGGTTTAGGAGGTCTGACGGGACCCCTGTCCAGCATGCAGCGCTGCTATCCTGACTAATTGAAGTGTTAACTTCATCCGCAGTCATAGGTTTAGTTAAATGTGTGGCTCATACTAATTGTAGCTCTCGGGAATTATGCCATAGACAAGGCGGCAAAGGAAGCGGCGTACTTACTGTTTACAGATTCACAGAAAACGGAAATTGTGTCCCAACAGGTAGAGTTGCCAACCCCGAGGACCGCACTCCCCGTGCTTCAGATCACAGAGATACAAGAGAGAGCGCCTAGAGAAGAAGCGGAGTTCTGGAAGAAGAGAGGATATGTCCTTTCACCCACAGGTTTGCTGTGGAGACAGGAGGTGATGGGGAAGGTAGCAATGCGCGTAGAGCTGCTTCTTTTGGCTCTAGAGTGACTACATTACCCGTCGCATACTTCTCGGCGACAAATCGCAGCAGAGTTCCAGGAAGGCTGTTTTTTCCTGAATCTTTAGGAACAGGTAAGTAGATTTGTTGGGAGCTGTGTAGTGTGCAAATAATTCCATGCTGGAAACACCAGGAAGTCGGTAAGGGGAGTCTTGCCTAGGCCCTATTGCCATTCAGGGCATTCCATATCGACTTCAATGACATGATCACAAGGTGCCATAATTATCGTTATTTGGTTGTTGTCGCTTGTCCATTCTCCCAGTGGCTGGAGGTTGGTCCCTGTTTACATCCTGATACTAAATCTAACCCAAGATTTTTGGTGAGAGAGGTATTTCCACAGTGGAGAATTTGTGAGTTCTTGAAATCTGACAATGTAACCTACTTAATGCCTTGTTGGCAGAAATCGCTTCACTTTTGGGAAACATGCACAGATTGTGCACAGTTTACCACCCACAGGCCAATGGGATCATGGTGAGGCTCAATGGGGTCCTTACGGCCCATTTAGCTTAACTGTGTACTGAATTGAAAAGGTCTTGACACTACTGGCTTCCACTTGCATTATTCTATTTGAGAAATCAGCCTCGAAAAAACCATCATTTAAGCACCCACAAAATTTTGACGGCTGTAGGTTGCATAGTCCTCTGTCACCTGCACGCATGGCATCACACATACAAGACCGCAGAGTTACTAGGAGAGGAGTTTAGGGAGTACTTCAGGGCTTTAATAAAAGTGTTAAGATTATATCTTCACAGGTTGTCTCACCAACCGACTACAGGAGAAAACGGCAAACAGAGTGGTGATCATTAGAAGACACAGCTGCTCCTGGGACACCTCATCTTTGTCCGTACATTTGTGCATTTCTGGAACAAACAGCATTTCCATGGGCCTCACCATGTGATCTATGCAACACCAGCTTCTGTGAAGGTGGAGGGCAACACAAATTGGATGCATCTCAGTTATACTCAAGGGATACTGGCACCCCTCCACCGGCACAGGAGCAGGCACAAAGTTAATTATCCCCTTATGACCCACCATTCAGTCCAGCATGAAGGACGGTGCAGATAAAGATCTGGAATTTGAATATATTTGTTTAGGAATTTTGTTTTTGCGTGACAGTGAATGTTTTCATTGTTTTTTTGGTTCTCTTGTCGTCATGTCTAAAGATGGCAACCAGTGTAAACGCAGAACATATAAATCTATCTAGTTGTGTGGAAATCAAAGAACTAATGTCCAGAGAAAAAAAAAATTGAATATTGATTTTTGGAATGTTAAGGATGATGAATTAGATCCTACAACAAATGCACATGGTTTTGCAGTAGATAACATGTGGTATGGACACATGAGGAAAGTTGGGAGAGAGACATCAGTAGGCTATTGCTACATCTGCTCTCTCCCCCATGCTTCTGGTGTCACTAGGATGTTTATCCTGAGTGAGGTAGAGGTAGAGATGCACTATGCTTGGTGCACATTACCTTATGCATGGTCTGCAGGCAATTTTAAGGGCAATCAGTCATGGCATCAATCCTGCCTATCGATGAAGACTGTTCAGTTGCCGATCGTAAAGAGCAGAAAAATATATGGTGTATCCAGAGAGCCCAACTGAGTCTAGAAGGAACAATTTTTTCTAAAAATTGATGGGAGTGAGGGGTGAAGAGTTGCAGAGCTGGAGGAATGGGGGGACTCTCAAAAGGAGGGGTGGCACGAATAAATCAAGAATGTGGGACTGTATGGAAAAATCACTTGCATATGTGGCTCAAAGAGCCAGAAAAACCTATTAAGATCCAGACAACCATTTGTCTCTGTGTTTCAAGGGTGATGACACGGTGCCCGCATCGCTGATCTGGCTGGAGATATGGCTGCCCTTCTGGAGTAATTCTGGACCTGTGGACCAAATGCCTACAAGCTGTTACCTCCTGCCTGGTGAGGTGTGTCCAGCTTCGCTACTCTCCACGTGCCAGTGCTCATCATCCCTGAGGAGCACTTGGTTGTTGCCCATCCAGTGCCCAGAGTTATATCTGTGCCCCCTTTGTCCACTGTGCCCTTTGCGTCCGCTTCATTCATTTTTATGCACAAACCAGTGACTTAGTTCGATGAAAATTAGGAACAATTCTTCAGCAGCATCCTCAAAGGCTTCAAAGGACATTCCCGATGAATATTGGTTATTTAGTCATACCAAGACATTTTACTCTCTTCTGGCACCTGGCGTCCAAGCAGCAGCAAATGCCAAATGGCTCCACATGACCAAGTATGAACTTGTACTGTTTGTTAACACTTCTGAGTCAGCGTTTAATTCTATTAGAGAAGAGTGGCAGGCACTAAGGTTAATGACTTTGCAGACCTGGTACATACTAGACCTCATAACAGCAAGGGATGGCTGAGTATGTCAGAAAATCTGGAGTACATGCTGTACATTGGTGCCACCCAATGACACAGAGAATGGCACTTTAAAACAGACTATTGATGCCTTGCATAAGCTCAGGGTGATCATAGAAAATGAGGCAGGAATTAACAATGATTCATGGATGGACTCTTTGTTCTCTTAGGTACCATCTTGGATGAGTCTCGCTGTGAAGATCCTGTTGCCTATTTTTATCTTTTTTCTTATTCTTTTCTGTTCCTGTCAAATGCTCATATGATATTGTTCTGCTCAGGTACCGAAAGCAGCTGCCATGATGACCGTGACCCTGTCCAAGGCTAGAATAACTACCATGTCATCTCACATGGGTACTCAGACTGAAGCTGTTTTGTGTCCTCTGCCAAGTTGTGATAATTGTGTGGAGCGGTTGGTAGATTGCGTACATGGTGGGGGGACAAGTTGGGATTGTCCAGCTGAGGAGTATGCCCATAATGGGACCAGTATGAAGGATGGTTATAGCAAGGCATAAAATAGGCAGTGTCGCATAGCAATTTGCTATACAATTCTGTAGGTTTGCTCATTAAATTGATGCTTGTGTAGCACAACTACCTATTTAAATTACCCTGTTCAATGAAAGCACAGCTCACCCTGCATTCCTCTCAAGCCCTCCGGGGTCTCTCCACTCTCCTTTCTCACTGCAAGTTCAAAGGGGCTAATGGAGGGTGCAGCAGAAATCATCTCTGCCACTCTTAAATGTGCCAAAGGCCTGTGTGGGAGTGCTAGGCAAGAAGTTCTTTCTTTTTCAAATAATTGTAAACCAGAAGTAATCAGGATTATACTTTTATTGAGGTAACTATATCCTGTTTGGTAAGCACCAGTATGTGTTAACTTTATTTTTTTCTAAAGACAGTCCTTCAATTCCATTTTGAAAATGTAAGTTGATACATAATGCATAATTACAGTACCGCTACTGTAAAATACAACATTGACTCTGTTTTTTAGGTCAGTATCTTTAAATCTCATGGTGTCAACTATATTTCATTTGGTCGGCAGAAATTGCATCATATTGACCAATGAACACTTTTGAAAATGTACATGATCACACTGCCTAATGCTTTTGAAGGCAAACTTAGTTCTGTTACCTTGCTGGTTGCATCCGTCTGTGCAGCAGGTGTTCAACCCATGAGCTGATTCCAAACTCCATTACATTCTAATGTTATCACCCTGTTGCTTTATAACAGCTACCCTGAAAGTGAGATACCTGCAAATTCCAATATTTCATATAGGTGGCCCTGTTCTGTTCCTGCTATGCCATCCACTCCGCTTAGACTCTTTCTTTCCTCTTAAATAATGACTATAAGAAGCTAACTAAATGTTTACGCAAATTAATCATTAGTTCCATCAACCACTAACAAAAAAGTATCAACCCTCTAGATGGAGAGCTCTAATAGCAATGAATACTGCTTTCATGGGTGTGCAGGGATGGGAATCTGCTCTTGGCCCTACTAGGCTCAGACCTACGGACCTTTACAGGCCCTGCCCTCACTCAAAAGTGGTGTTTAATGCTATATTGAAAACAGTTGATATCAATGATCGGCAAGGGTCATCTTGTCCACCTGAGGTTGAAAATTACCATCAAAGCTGCTCTTCACTTAAAACAGTGGACAATTACCTAGCCTGCTGCAACCCCACACTACATACTTGGTGTCAGGCTATACATTTCCTTTAACATTGTAAACCTTTTGAGTTTACACAGCAAATAATGGGTCAAGCATACAACAGACGTGACACTGCTCTGCAACACTGACTGCACCCAGTTGAAAAGAGCCTTGCCATGAGAACTATTTTCAGAGACTTTTTACCATATCTATTTACTTGTGTACGTTCATGCAGCTAATCTTTACATTTTACAGACACTCATCTCACTAATATCTTTCTTCAGGGGTACACACAAATGCTGTACAGTTGCTAATTTTAGTCTTGGGTACAAATAACATCTGGTACCATTAGAAAATATCAGCGCAAAATTCCTAATCAAAGTAGTTTGTTTGCTAATGAAGTACATTTTAATCAGCAAACTCTGCTAATCAATTTTTGAACACTAATGTATGCCTTGTTAAAGGGTTCTTCCCCAGGAAGATGATTATGATTTGTTAGTTAAAGTATTAACTAAAGGGGGGAATGTTGGTGTGGTCAAGAAGGGTCCCCACAAGCATGAGGAGTACATGATGCGTGCATCATATTGATGACTGGGGGTGCGGTGAACAGGGCGCTATGTTGCAATTTTATATGTATCGAGTGTTATTAATTATGGATGGGATATTTTATTTTTAGTGTTACTTTTTAGTTAGAACTGATACATATTAGCTTTGACACACAGAAAAATACAAATGCTAAAACTGCCAAATGAAATATATAAACACCATTCAGACATAATGCACTATGGAGTGCCCAGGAGCAGACAATGAGGAGTTTTTATAATGTGCATGCTAGAATGGTGGCCTGTCCTGCAAGAATCCACTGTAATTGAAAGATGGTATTTATAAAACATGCATGTACGCTGAGAAAACATACAAAGGGAATTCATGAATCTACATGTAGTGGGCTTTCTATAAACAGATTAAAACACTGCAGTCAGGGGTTGACTTTCAGAAACTGCTCTGCAGAGTTTCAAATGCCAGACTATTGGTGAATAAGTAACTACGACTTCAGCGATGGTCAACTCAGCTGAAGGAGCCGGGCCATAGTTTTTATGGTCTGTTAAGAATCATAGACAACAGATGTAATCTCCTGAATGCATGGGAGCTTGACAGAGGGTTTTCACTATTTGATTTTGACCAGCAGTAACACATGTGGTAAATCAATGCTCGGACCTTAAGAAATTGAAACCCAGGAGTTTCAATTGTATTTTCAGATGTGCCCTGTGCGATGAAAAGTTATATACATTAGAATGTTGCAATAGAGAGGAGGAATTGGTGGATGAGATAGTTATCGCTAGTTCAAAGAAGAACTGGCTTACGCAGCCTTGTTCGTATCGCTTGAAGTATTTATGCGAACCATTTGCAATGAAGAGTTAAGTTTAAAAGGGCTTAGGCCAGTTATTGCTAGGAATAAATTATGTTTCCATACAAATATTTAACTGGTTGATTATGTCATGACCTACCACACACAAATCCTAAAAGGAAGTGCACTCTACACATAAACTGAAGATGGTAGTTAAGATAACGGCTACCAATGGGAGTGTAGAAATTGGAGAAAGATGGGATTTCTTTTAAGAGGTTTTTGTCCAATCACATGTGGGGGGTGGATTCTAATAAAGTATCTGGCAGTGTTTTAACTGTTGCAAAAATGTATAATATGTATCAACCGATGTGGTTCGTTGAGTCTTGAGTTAGTTGTTCCGACATTACCACCTAACTGCTCCATGGACAATAGTACAATAAACTTGCTTTGTGTACAAAACATCTACTCATTCCTCAGGTGGTTCACCCACTTGGGTTGAGGTAATTAGGGGTCCGCCCATACAGTACCCACAAAACTATATTCACGCCCCATACCTCAAGGTCTGTTCCTGCACATATAGATAGATTTCATACAGGGACGTCATTTCACCAAAACCCCAGGGGTAGCGGAAGTGACATCACATGACCTTAACCTCTGATGACATCACAGGACATTATGTCATTTGACCCCACTCCAAAGTGGCATCACAGGAAGCAATGAAACACAACCTTTTCCCCCTTGACAAAACAGGAAGTGGTGTCACATAGCATTGTTCCTAAGGACACAACAACAAATATGGTTACGATATCACTAATGTGATATACATTTCATACAAGAATGGACCACCATATGTATCGTTAATATCAGTGTATTTAGGCCCATATTACCAAATTACTTTAAATGCAAGCAGACATTCAAGGCAAAATAATGATGTATTATTATATAGCATGTAAGCTTAAGCGCTTTATATAGAACAGATCTACATACAATATCACCCAGCCTGCATTTGTACTCATTTATCGACCTCAGATGGATGAAAGGCTGTGTTGGCCTTGCCAGGATTCAAACCTGCAACCTACAGCTCACACACACACACATTGCATCAGCGAGCGCTCAACCTATTGAGCTATCTTGCAGCTGTAATAAAAAAAGCAATTACATGACTGAATGTTCTCAAAGTCAGAAGCAAATTACACTCTGTAGTGGGTACCATTAAATTGGTAACTGTGATTTAACATCATACAAGTTAATCTGTTAATCTGCAGGTCTGGTACAAAGTCGGCCACATGTCAAGCCTGCATGGATCTACTTTTCAGGCTTTCAGAGTTAAGCAAAATAGGGAAAGCAGCACACGCACGTGACATCCCATGCTCTGCCATACATGCAAACAAACTTCCTGAACAGCATGCCATGGAGATACGAAAGAGACACATTACAAAAAGCATTAATTGTGGCTCTCTTCTTCTGTGGTTATTTTTGACCTGACTTGAGGCCAGCAAGGTTTATTAGTTTGGTGAGAGAGAGCGAGATAGAGACAGATAGAGAAAGAGAGAGCGAGAAAGAGAGGAGAGAGAGAGAGCGAGAGAGAGAGAGAGAGATGGATAGGAGAGACAGAGAGAGTGAGAAAGCGATGGTGAGAGAGAAAGCGATACAGTTCAGAGGAATGTTCTGAAAGGCTTTAATTGACCTGCAGATGACACAATGAGAATGCCTGATTTACATCATCATCCGTCATTGCAAGGTACAGTTGCTATATTCATGCTAACCCATGCTCCAGTCCAGAGTTTTTAGGAGGTCAGCAGAGGTCGCAACTGTGACCACAGAGGTCGCACGTTTGACCTCTGGCGACCCCCAAATGACGTGCCTGTAGTTGATGTGTTTTCAGGGTGGTTGGGAGCCTAACCATGCAAGAAATCAGAGGCAATCTCTGTGGCAAAGAATCTATTAGCAGAAATTATACCTCAGTTCGGGCTGCCTCGATGTATAGATAGCAACTGAGGTACTTACTTCACAGATCAAGTTATCAGGGAAGTCTGGAAGGCTACAAGGATAGCACAACAGTTCCATTGTGCTTACCCCCATATTTGAGCACAAACATCTACACAGCTGTGTAATCTTAAGCTGAAAGTATTCATGATTTTTCTTCTGCGCCCTGATACCCTCGGGACTGCTGCGCATTACAAATAAATAAACAAACAAACAAACATAGAATGCTGCAACAACGACCTTAAGCCAAGATTTCTAAAGGTGAAGTGGCCCTTGCCCTCCCAAGGGCCCTGGAAACGCCTCGTCCCAGGCCTGGTAATGAACCAACCCACTGCACATTGCCTGTCCTCAACAGCAACAGGTCTCCTGTGCTACACTAACCAGGGGACCCAGTACCTGGGAACAAGTAAATGCCAGCATTACATGTCCACCCGGTCTAGTATAGTGATCAACAATGTCACTTTCGTCTTTGACTCTGGAATTGCAGTCACCCAATCCGAGTACAGAACTTACTTCATCTGTGGGGATAAGGCTGCCCATCAACTGGGGAGAGAGCTGTTACCTGGATACATTGTGCCTGCAGTGCGCCACACCCCCACATTCCCCATTGTACCCCGATCAAAGAGCAACTCGAGTTGGGAGGCGTTCATGGCTTTGGAAGGATACCTGATGCCAGGCCTTGGGGTCAAACTAAACCGAGACCGCCTGTCTAAACTGTCTAGTCTGGTAGAAGATATTGCAATTGCAACCACTGCTACCTTGTCTTTACTTTCCCGTTAACAGTTCTCTATCCATACCATGGTGTTCCAAACCCGTATGGCCCTAGATATAACCAAAATTGGCCTAGCCCATCCCATCCCAAGATCACCACAAACCCCATAGTACCAATTTTAAAAGGTACACTTGTCAATGCCAGATCCATCCCAGCCTTGGACATATCCAACCTCATTACAGCCAAGAATCTAGACCTGCTAGCCATCACTGAAACCTGGCTGCAGGCCACATCGGGCCCTGCCCTATCCCTACCTGTGCCACATAAATATACAATGTACAATGTTTTGAAATGACCGATTGGATGCCAGAGGTGGAGGGGTTGCTCTGATTGCCAGAGACTCCCTACTAATCCGCAAACACACCACTGTTACCCTCACCTCGAGTGAACTCCTAACAGTCACATTAACCATCTGTAACACAGCCACAATCACCATCTACATAGTATATCAACCTCCAGGCTCTCCCATCATCTTGGAAGCGGATATGACTCAGCTCCTCTCTACCAACACCAAACTAACTTCCAGGACCATTCTCATGGGATACCTCAACCTGGGCTACCAGTACAACACTGACTCAGATGTCCTCTCCTTGGTCAGCGCCGTGGAATCTCTTGGATTCTCACAATGTATCTTAAATGCTACTCATTCCAAAGGCTGCATACTAGACTGGCTCATGGACCTGAACTACAACATCAAAGTCGCTTCTAATTCGCCTTGCCCGTGGTCTGATCATAGTGTCATAGGCTTTAGGTTACCTATACCAAGCACAACACCAGACAACACCTTGCTCCTACCACCCACACTATCTAGGAACACCTGCAACCTCACCCCCGCTAGCATCCTGCCCTTGCTAACTAACCTCAGTGATATACAACCCTCCTCTACTGACCCAGAAGTCTTTGCAGACATCTACAACTCCTCACAACAGCAATTGACGCTGTGGCTTCCCTAGTCCAAAGCGAAGCCAAAGCTCCTGCACATTGCAACACCTGGTTCACCGCTGACCTGAAAGCCCTCTGCGCTAACACACGAACAGCTAACACTCAATGGAAAAACAGCCCCTCTGCCTTCAACAAAGCAAACTTTACCTCAATAGTGAAATCCTTTAAACAAGCTATACTTCCTGCCAAAAGCTCCACATACTACTCCAAAATCACTGAATCCAACTCAAACACATGAGAGCTCTTTGCCATCTTACGAGAATTGGAATCCCTGCTGCCGCCAACCACCAATTGCACCAAAGATAGCTTGTGGTGCTCCAATATACAGAAAGCACTCTTAGACAAAATCACTACTCTCCAATTCAAAATTTAGCTGAAGAATGACACCCTGAATGAAACCCAAAATCCAGTATCCCATGCACAACCCACCCCCATTTAGCTTCAAGCCAGTCCCCACACCCAAAATCTTCCGAATCATCAAAGGTCTTAAACCCTCAAAATGCCAAAGATATGTCTGCCGCGCCACCATTATTAAAGACTGCGCTGAAGCATTGGCCCCCTTCATATCTTTCTTATCAATGCATCATTTGCCTCCAGTTCCAGGGCCACCAGCATACAAGATGCCTGGGTCCGAGTCCTTCTGACAAATCCCACCCTAGACCCAGCCATTTCCACCAACTATCACCTAATTACCACAGTTCCATTCATTCTAAAAATTCTGGACCGCACAGCATACGGCCAGATTCAGTTTCACCTTGAATCCAGCAAACTCTTAGACATGCATCAATCTAGGTTCAGACCAGGTCAGGCTTCCGAGTCTGCTCTACTGGACCTAAAGAATCAAATGGCCAAACTCAAAGATGCAGAGAAGGCAGCGCTACTCCTTCTTGACCTTTCAGCTGCCTTTGATCTCGTGGACCATCAAATCTTATGTCAACACCTCACCTCTGCAGCTCACTTCTCCACTGAATTCATCTCCTGGATATCCTCCTTTCATTCCAACCGATCCATGGGAGTTTTCTCACCTATGGCTGCAGCCCCTCCAGCCCTGGCTACCAGTGGAGTCTCCCAAGGTTCCTGTGTACCACCCACCCTGTACAACATCTTTACAAAGCTCCTCTTTGATCTTCTAGATTCCAAAGGCATCTCATATACCAACTACGCAGATGATACACAACTACTGTTACCTACAACGGTCAACTATGACTCTGACTCAAACCCCAGTCAAGCAGTCAAACCCATCCAAGCTTGGATGGTTTCACACCGACTCTGACTTAATGATGTTAAGACCGAGATCCTCTTAGTCGGCATGCCAATACCTCTAAACAAACAGGACACAGCTTACACATCTTTTCTCATTGATGGCCTCACCATCACTGTCTCAAGTGAGGTCAAGACCTTGGGAGTCTACATTGACTCGACTCTCTCACTCACAAGGCAGGTCAACACCATCTCATCTTCGGCAGCGTGCACCGTCAAACTAATTAACGCCAGCAAACCTTTCCTCTCCACTGACAGCTGCCTCTCCATTGCCAGGGCCCTCATTGACTCAAGACTCAACTATTGCAATTAAATATTTGCGGGCACCTCTGGCCGCAACCTCAGAAAGCTACAGGTGATACAGAACGATGCTCCCAGGACTGCAATGAACATCTGCACAGTTGAACATATTTCGGCGGTGAGAAGACTTGCGCATTGGATGCCTATTAAAGAGTGCTTCCTCTTCAAAACCTTAGTCATCACACATAAATGCATCTCAAATACAGCACCAAAGTACTTGTTGAGGAAATTCAAAAAAACGCACACCTTTAGGCCCAATCGCACCACACACATGCACCATTTTACCACCCCAAAGTTCTGGTGCCAGAGATGTGGGGCCCTAAGCTTCCCGGTCATTGCTTTAAAAAACTGGAATGCGCTACCACTACCGCTCAGAACAGTACAATCACATTGGACCTTCCACAAACACCCGAAGACCCTGCTGTTCTCACAAGAGATATCCAGGTGCCCCTCCTTTCCCAAGACTGTAGCTCCAGCTCACATGAGCGCCTCTAACACCAACCACTGTACCGACATGGGTGCCCCAGCCTTGGCCCTCCTGACATTGTCTCTCTCAAGCCACGAAACAGAAATGACGTACCCTCTGTACTACTATGTCTTACACTTGCAACATGAATGCCTGTAACCAGCGCCTTGATGCCTCTGGGCTTAGTGTGCTATAATAATGAAATAAATAAATACTTATCATACTAGCCTCCCAGGGGGGCACCTCAGTAGTCGTAAAAATAAAGTCCTGTACTTTTATACCAAATTACACCAACAATATCACTGACATCACCTGCCTACACACCAGCACAAGGTCTGGCTGGTCCTTTGGGTCATGGGTCCTGGGTCATGGCATTTTTGGCGTCTATTGCAGTAATTCTGCTCATTGTGGTAGTCGTGCCCCCAGGACTATTTTGCCTGTAAATGATATGTAAGAGTCTCTGGCAACATGCCATCAGCTCATGTACCAATGTTATTCCCACTGCACAAGTAATGTTCTACCAGGTTACTGAAAATACAATCTGCTAAGACATGCCTGGCGGTGAAGTATGCTCAATAAATAATGTGTATAATGAGACTAGGTGAAGGTCTCATAGGAGGGGACTGTGGAGGAATACATTGAATAAAGCATGACACCATAAGTACCCCTCCCAAGTACTCCACTAATGTATAACCATATAATCTGCTTTACAAACGCCATGTTGAACCACTGCTATCAGCCACACTATGCAGTTCACTGAACATCACTGTGCAAGAAGCGAATCGCTCAGTATTAAAGAATACGCACCTCCACTGTTCATGTTCCTAACATATATCCGTTTTGGCATAGCTAAGCGTGTTTTGTGCTCTCACCTTTTAGTCTGATGCGGCTTTAGCAGGCGTATGTCGTCATATTACAAGGCCTCTCACCTGCTTCGAGGTGAGATGCGAGGCTGAAGGGAGTATAGTTGCTTTGAATAAATGGCTACACCAAAAAGCGATGATGACTGTAGCTGGCATCAAAATAATGTACAAGAAGTGCTTTGTATCAGTCAGCAATAAAGTGCAAAGGTATGCCCTTGCCAAAAGACTAAGAACACCCCCTTCCATTGGCACCCATGTAATCCTGGGAGTATAAGATACCTGAACCCAGGAGGGAGGGGGATTCACTTGCACTGAAGTCTTGTGTTGCCATTGCTCATTTGTTTGCTTACTGTTTTTGACTCATGAAGTGTTCATCAATCCACATGAATCAAGTAATCTTTATTTTCCACTACAATGCTCAATGGTGCAGTCTAGCCCATGCAGGCTAATGGACCTCCTGAGCAGTTTGGGGTTGTCACCCTTCATCTGCATAAGCCACTTTAAGGGCTTATGGGCAGTTTAGATCTTAAAGGCTGACCCAGTAAGATAAGGCCTGAACCGTCTCAGACTCCAAACTATGCTAAAGCATTCATTTTCAACAGTGGCCC
The DNA here is from genome assembly GCF_040938575.1 of Ambystoma mexicanum. Classification (NCBI taxonomy): domain Eukaryota; kingdom Metazoa; phylum Chordata; class Amphibia; order Caudata; family Ambystomatidae; genus Ambystoma; species Ambystoma mexicanum. The sequence continues at coordinate 710,580,312 of NC_090935.1, read as the reverse complement.
ACCTAAGTTCTGTACCTTACAGTTGCCTAGTGATGAACATTATGGGATGCTCTCTCCCTGCAACTGGGACAAAACCACTCCAATTCCGGTGTCACTGGCATCAGTTTGTACAATAAAAGGTGTACTGCAGTCAGGGGCACATAACAACGATGCCATGCACAGACTTTTCTTTAGGCCATCAAAGTACCTCTGACAGTCTTCAGTCCAATTAACCTTCCTAGGCTGCTTGGGTGATGTCAAGGCTGTCAGAGGAGCAGCTATGGTGCTATAGTCTGCCATGAAGTTTCTGTAGTACCCAGTAAGGCCCAAAATAGCTCTCACCTGGGTTTGAGTAGTGGGTTCTTCCGGTCCTGTTCAGCTTGTACCTTATAGCTTGTATTGGGGGTGTAGAATCCTTAACAGATTGGGGGCTTGAGTTGGGGATTGAGAAAGTGTGCCACCCAAGACAGCTTAACACGGCGTACTAACCTTTAAGGTAGTGATACTTTGTGGGATAGAACGCTGTGTTACACTGTAGAAAGCACCTCCCCAAAACATAGACCTTAAGTACCAGGCATGTGTGTAAAATAAAGCAAAATCAACCCCAAACTAGACAAACATTTATACATGACTCAGAAAATTAAAGAGGAGCAGATTAAAATTGTCAGAATCATGGCCTACATGTATCTCCATATGGGAGTGATGCAGGCAAAACATGAATTAAACAGAATCCTTGTGAAAAACCTGACCGGGCTCTTAAACCAAATCCAGACTGAATAAAAATTAGTGGAAGAAAAATTGAAAAACAACCAAGATTCTGAGGTCCAAGTTGAGAACTACATGAAACAGCTAAAAGAGGAATTGGCTCTGCAACAGCAACAGTATTCAGACCAAGAGGCCCAATTAAATGCAATTAAGAGTGGAGTGTCAAGAAAAGGTTGACTCTTTGGAAGAGAGTCAACTGAAATGAAAAAAAAAACAAGTGAGATACAATAACAGCAGCGTAGAGCAAATGGCCACTTCACAGAATCAGATAAAACAATTGGAAGAGGAACGTAATTATGTAACAACTTCACTTTCAATCAGAATTTGGTGAAGCGCGCCAGAAATTAGGCACCATAACGCAACACAGGGATGACCTGTCTGAACAAAAGCGCACTCTGTATCAGGGGAAAGAGGCCCTATACCAGGAAATGTGCAATATAAAAACCAATCTGGAGAGAAGGGAGTCAAACCTTCAGGGACTGACTGGCATAAAAGAAGAACATGAAAAAGTAATGGGACATAGGAGACAAATGGAACTCAAGTTGGAGCAGGTCATAGAGGCTCTAAATGTGCACAAAAGGAGGTTCACCTCCTGCAACAGAAATTGTCTCAGTGTTCCCAGACCATAGAGGTAGCGCAGAGAGACAATGAGGCCCTCTGTGAGGAGAACAATGGACTCCACAAGCAGGTGGCAGCTCAAGAGTGGGTCATAGAGGTCAGTCAAGCCCTGATAGCGGAGCAAAAAGCCCAGACCTTTGCCTACTATCAAGAGGTAGGGGCTGAGAAGGAGAAACTAGGGAGGTTGGAGAAAAAGTATGCCAGGCTAAATCCAAACTTGTGAAACCCTGACGAAGTAGAGAGGGACAGGGAAACCCTTGATCACAGTGTGATGCCCTCTGTACTAAGGGCCTCAAACCCACTTACCAATTTGTGTTCCCAAGGCACTGCTGACTTCATGTCTACCGGTTCACATGAGCCAGAAACCATGAGGCAGTCAGAATTAAATAGACCTAGCATGATGGAGCTGACAGGTCAGCGCCCCTCAGAAATTGATTGGTGGGCATCCCTGTTTAGATTCAAAAATATGGCTGATGTCTCTGACCAGGAAGCCTCCTATGAGTAGAAAGTCAGGGAATTAGACCTACAGAAGCAGTATCTCCAAAGGGACCATTTGGTTCAATTTGCAGAAAAAACAGCATGAAATGAGGCCCCAAAAGAGCATTCTGAAGACCTCTACCCAATCAGGGCAGTGGGGCGGGGGGTCCTCCGCCAACCCTGGAAGAATGGAGGAGTCAGAAGACTACTCTCCTGTGCGCCACAGGGGAGAAGAAACTAGGCCCCAAAATTCTGCGAGCCCCTCACAAGCTCAAAGAATCAGGGAGCGCCTAGAAGATCATGAGGGAACCTCAAACAGTAGCGCCTCTGAGTCTGAGGGCGAGTGGACTCAATTAACGTGGCAAAAGAAGGCTAATAAACAGAGAAGAGCTCTGGGGAAAGACCCCATTAGGCAGATCAAGGCCATTAGGAATTTCATAACACTGTACCACAGAAAAGCAAAATATTCTGTCTGGGAGCATCTGGAACTCTATGAACAAATGATGGACACTTTTCACATCAAAGATAGCCAGAAATGCATAGATTATATCAAATGGACATTCTCTCCATAGTACTCCAGCTTCTTTGCTGGACTGGAAGATCAAAACCACTGAAGGTGGTCCACCTACAAGGTGGCCATCTTGAAGCACTTTTCTGCCCACAGAAACCCCCAGGAGGCTCGCCAAGCGGCCTACAATTTGCAATGCGGAGAAGATCAGGCCCCAAGGGAATTTGTGCAGGAGCTAAAACGTGCCTTTGCACAAACTACCAGTCGGGTGCACACTTATTCCAGAGAATCCATAGCCACTTATTTTCATGCACTCCCAAAATACATAATGACCCAGCTGGTGAGGGATTTTCATGACAAAAGATTTCTGGACTGGGTAATAGAGCAGGCTACCCAGATCTATGAGGTCCAAAAACCTGCAGAAAATAAAAACCAGATAAAAAAACCCAAACCAACCAATACCTCTGCTGCTGCTAAGGTGTCAGAGGTGAAGATTGCCCCCATTTTAGACGTAGAAATGGGGGGGCTTAAAACAAACCGTCCCAAAATCAGCCAAATCAGAGGCAAAGAAGGCCATCTGATCAATCAGCAACAGGTGGTCGTCAGGGAGGTAACCCCACCAATGGGACCCCTGACTCTCCTGATCACATAAGATCCAGATGGTTTATAGTCATAAAACCGAAAACAAAAATCCCGAATACAATAATCTCGAATCCAAAATCTCGAAAAAAAAAAAGTCGAATTTTTTTTTAATGACGTTTTTTGTTCGAAATGGGGGGGTTCCCCCCCCAACCCCCCTTTTTTCTATTTTTTTTTTATTTTAACCCATTTTTTTTACTTACCTGACCCCAAAAAAGCATATAATTAAATAAATAAAAAATTCGACTTTTTTTTTTTCGGGATTTTGGATTCGAGATTATTGTATTTCGAGATTTTTTTTTCGGTCTTTTGACCGACCACCGATCCAGATATAAGGGCAACCAACCTATCTTGGGGTATTTATGGACTCACCAGCACAAGTGGGGGATCCATCCAGGTAAGTACTGCCCCAGGAAACTTCCCTCCTAACTTCCCTCTGGAGGGCAGTAATCCCCCAAATCCTGGGTTAAGTTTCTTTCTCCACTATCTACCAAACCCCAACATGCAGGAGAACCCTACTTTCTTTCAGTCCAGACCACCCAATCCAGAGTGGAGAGGGGAGGCCAAGTGGGGAGGGGTACCAAGGGAGTCCCCAGTACCCAGGGTTACCCTTCCCGAGAACAACCTAGGTATGAACAAAGACCCCCATACCTGCCGAGCGGGTGTCCCAACTGGAGCGCCAGGTCCAGAACCTAACTCAGGTCCTGAGGCGCATGTTGAGAGCACAGCAGAACCCTCAGATGAACATGGCGGCTCAGAGCCCCGCAAACCAAGGGTCTGGCCCCAGAACAATGACGGGGAGAGAACACTGATAATTCACCTGTTCCGGAGGAGGAGGCACAGGGGTAAGGGGGTTGTAAAGCCCTTGAGGAAGCTTCCTTCCTCACCCGTGAAAACCGCCTGGACACCCTGGAACCAAATTCCGGGGTTTCCAAAATCTCCTGCCTCTGAAAATCTGCAACCTGGGTAACAGATGGTGGGTAGGAGAAATAAAGACATCAAAAAGGCCTATTTTGTGGAGGAAGTTAGTTTCCTCCAGTTTGAAGGGAAGAATCCTTAGAGGATTCTGGGAAGAGAAATACAGGTCCCAAGAGATCTGAATGAAGACTGGGTGGGTGTAGGGACTGATTCAGAGTCACCCATCCATGAACCCCAGAATTGTCATCCTGAGAAAAAAATATAAATGGAGGGATCCTCCCCACAAATTAGTTCTAGTGACTGCCACCAGGTAAGAGACGGCAGCACAGAGCTAAGGGAAACTGGGGATTCCAAAATCCCACCTATTTCACAATGCCACATTTTTGTTACAGATTCCAAGACTTCGGCACAGAAAAATGTCCAAAATCCTGCCCGCGTCGGAGTCCAAAATAAAGAAATTGACGACCCAGCTTGCCAAATATGCCCATTACCTTTGCCCGATTGAGGAGAAGGAGGTGAGATTCTATGCCTCCGTCTAAGTGCAAGGGCAATGTGCATTTTCAGCACTGGTGGACACTGGATCCCAAGCCACTCTACTGTCAAAAAGTGCCTTTGAGCAGCTAAATTCAGGAAGGGGAGGGACACCAGATCCCTCTCACCTCTCTTCCTGGACAACTCCAGAACTTCGACGGGAATGAAATTCTTGTCGAGAGGACTGCGGATTTGAAAATATAAATTGGGCGACATAAGGTGAAACACCCGGTCAAAGTCGTGACTCCAGAGGGAACCCCCTGTCTAATAGGGAATTACATCCTTCGCAGGTTGTCTCCCCTAATAGACTGTGTGTACAAGGGCCTCTGGACTCAGACTAACCGGGCAATAAAATTAAAACAGAGTGTCAACCAAGTTAGTTTAAATGGCACATGCTACATGGTTGAACAAAAGTCTGATCATATTCAGTTTCATTTAAAAAATAATCAAATACCTGACATTACAGTAATTACTGTAGGACAACAAACTGGTAATGGGAACTTCTCTCCATTCCTGAAAATCAACCTTCCTTGAAATTTTATACCAATTCACAATCTGAAAATCCAAACTCAAAGTTAAAAAAGTGATGAAAAACCAGCTCAAAGTTAGCTGACATTCAGAAAATTGGAGAACAGCTGTTCCTTCCTATTCAGCTAAATGAGGGGTGGGAATCTGTTCTCGTCAGAATGTGCTCGAACAATGAAAAGAGCTTCATCAGCAAATCCATGTTCAGAAAGCTCCCAAAATATCAAACCCTTTCCAAATTTAAATTGATCAATAAGTGGGAAAATGGGCCTGGAAACTCCCAATTCCAAACATCTCCTGCCTAGCAGGTGTATGCTCAAAATGTATATAGGTGATAAAAGCATAGAACATAATTGTTGGGTTGTGCGAAATGTCCCTGCTGCATTCAATTTAGGCAGTGACATTCTCAATCGGTTTGCAATTAATTTGGGCCTTGTAATTTATAAGGCCTGGTCCCGACTAGGGGACAATCCCATGGGCTTTGATGATTCTGAAAAAGCATTTTGGCAGCCCAATTGCTGCCAACTGCCGTTGAAGTTCAGATTGGAGAGGAGGTCACCATTCCAGGATGGACCTGACAATTCCCACTTTACTTAAAAATTAAAAGAGGACAGAAACTGCAAAATCCTGACGCCTATGTACATCTCAATGCCCATCTCCAACAGCAGGGGTTGGGGTTAAACCCAACACCATTAGTCAATGCAGAACACAACACCATTCCAATATTGATGGAAAACAGCGACCCTAGGAGTATCACTCTGGGCGCAGGCACCATTTTTGGAATGGCGGTTGATGACCGACATTTTTCCATGGATCTAGGAAAATAACTGATAGGACCCATTCCCCAGGACTGCTTTGACAATGGCAGTGACAATGACATACCACCAGACAGGATCTTCACCCGACAAGAGGGGAACTTCCTGGTGTACTCTTCCTGCCCTTATGGGGAGGAAGAGGTGACCTGTGATATCAGGCAGGATGAGGTGATATTCCAGGTCCACAATGACTGCCTTTCCTACCTGAAACCCCCTGGCCAGGTCAATACTCTAACCAGAGACCTCTCCCACAGCTGGAGAAGGCCGCTGAGATAGCAAAACCTGAAGTCTTATCAGGCTTCAGGCAAATGGTTGAAGAGCGGGTCAACCTAGCTGATGCCTGTGAGACTGAGGAGCAAAAGTTGAAACAGGTGTTCTTAGATTTCCAATATATCTTTGCTGTGGACTCATACGACTGTGGTCACACCGAGATCCATACCACCACAATTCCCACGAACGCTGAAATGACATCCATTGAGTCCCTGACAGAAATAATCCAAAATCTAGAGTCCCGTGGGATAATTGTGTTAGGTATCCACCTACCACTAGACTCCAGTCACGCACACAAGGTCTCACAGGCTTTGCTAGTTCACATGATACTTCACAAACTATGAGTAAACACACGCGCATCTCACCCAGACCTCAGGCAATGGCTAAGCGACTCGTACTGCATAAGAACCTTTGCCATTTTTCACCATGTCATGATTTGCACTACATTTCACAGAGGGTTCAGCCTATGGGACGTTACGGTCGTTCCTGCCGGTTGGCCTGGAAACTATTGCGCCAGTGATTGTTTCGTCATCACGTTCGCATCTAGGTCATGTGATTTTGCAGTACTTAATGCTCGATTGCCATGGGTCCCGCGCTTCTGATTACGCAGAAGTGTGCATTGTTTCCTGTTTTTTGAACTTTCTGGATTTTCTGCTGCCTCGACCTCGGACTTCGTGTTTTGGACCAGTCTCCTGCCTACTCCTTGTCTGCTTTGTTTGCCTGGACATTATTGGAACTTTGGTATTTAGACCCTGGAATGTTTCCTTTGGATTTGTCTTGCTACTCCCTTGTCTGCTACTTGTGCTGTTCGTTTCAATACAGTGTCTCTTGATCTTTCCACAAACCACGGCGTACCAGACCTGTCTGACTCAACCGTCACTACGACCTTCCAGTTGAAGTGCTTGTATCCCAGTGCAATATCAACCCGTATTCCGTTTCCCTCCAGTCGTACACCTTGGACTAGAGACTGCCTGCTTGGTGTGCTTCTGTTCGTCCTCGTTTCGTCGGGTTTCCCCATTTGGAACTAGAGACTCTACGAAGGCGTCCTCGTGTCGTCGGGCACAGTTGGGCTGTTGCTACTTGGATACAGCACTTTACTTCTTGTTCTTCTTTGCTGACATTCCTTGGGTCCACGGTAAGGTACATAATTCACATTGCACATATTTCTCGAACCTTTAGAACTTCCACCACTTATTCTGTTGTCTTTTGTTTGCTCTGTCACAGAATTAAGGAGGATAGTTTTCCCTGCACTTCTTACCAGCTCCTGTCTTCCTCCCATTAGAGGTTGGTTCTGCTACTTATAGTATTCTACGAACATATTGCTTTGTGCTGTTACTTAATCAGGGTATTTTTCATAGGGTCCTGGAGTTGCTGGCATCACCTTGTGATTATCCTCTGGGTGTCTTCTGGGATCCTCCTGGCGGTTTGTGGATTTCCATCTTTCAAAGAATGCCTCAGACTGTCTGTTATTAGGCGGCCAGTCAGTGGCATTGTTGGGAAGAAATCTTCGGCTACACTACGTGGTCAAGTAATTGCCGTGGATTTCTGACAAATTGGTCCAGTCCACAGCACCTTTAATAATCCGGTGCTGGGGATTTTAAAACCAAATGGCCAATGGAAACTTTGCGCAGACCTTAGGGAGCTGAACAAATGGTTCCACATGTCCCGATGGCCTCTCCCCTACATTGACCAAGGGCTGACCCAGATCCAAGGGTCAAAGGTATACACCGCTATTGACCTGACGAATGGAAATGTCTGTCAGTTGGGAAGACCAATAGAAGCTGGCCTTTACCTTCGGGGGGCAGCAGTACACGTGGACCAGGACTCCCTTCGGATACATAAACTCTGGCAACAAATTCAACATCTTCTTGCACAAGGCTATGCCTGACTTGGGTGAAAGGGGTAACCTGGCCTATATGGATGATGACTTGATAAAAAGCTTGACTGTGGAGGAACACATAGTGGAAAATCTGTTATGTTCTGACCCAGTTGAGGGTTGCCGGAGCAAAACTGTCGTTCCAGAAGGCAGAGTGGTGCAGGACCCGTGTCAACTTCTTGCGGCATGAAATAACTCCTGAGGGTCTCTGTCCCCAGGAGAAGAAAGTGGAAGCACTCCTAAAACTAAAAGACCCCACAACTCTGCGTGAACTAAGAAGCCTCCTTGGACTGACTAATTATAGTAGGAAGTTCATTGAGGATTAAGCAGAGGTCACAAGACCCCTGATCCATCTGTTGAAGGGGGGTCAAGTGGGAGTGGGGTCCAGAACAAGCTGAGTCACTAAAACAACTCAAAAGTAGTCTCTCACAAGCGCCTTGTCTAGCTTATCCTGTCAAAACAAGTTCTTCTTGGAGACAGGGTTCGCGAATACATGTTTGACAGCAGTATTATATCAAAAGCATGACAAGGTCAATAAAGTAATCTCCTATGCAAGTAAGATTTTATCCTCTGTGGAGGAAAAATTCAACGATTGTGAGAGGGCACTCCTGGCAATGGTGTGGGCATTGAAAAATTACCGCCCGTTCATCCAGGGGGGACACATCATAGTGGAGACTCCACACCAGCCTTTGCAATATCTCCAAAGTGACAGAATCCAGGCTGGAAATGTGCGTAATTCCAGAATTACTTCCTGGATTCTGTCAATGCAAGGCTTTCCTGTGGAGGTCAGATATGGCCAAATCAAAAAGAGTCCCCTTGTGCAAGGTCTGGCTGACTTGCATGATTGTGTCAGAGAAAACTGTCTCGAGGACGAAAGTCTCAAAACCCAGGACAACATGGAGGCATACCTGAATTCCCCGCACAAAGTCTATGAAGAAGACAAGTGCGAGGGAATGCCCACAGTTTATGTGGATGGGTGCTCCTACCATGTTGACAACAACAGGGAAAAGGAACTCGTGGGCGACATTGGGAATGCCTGGGTAATTGATGCCCTGGAATCCGCCGCCGGATACAAAATCGGTCCCCGCAGTAGTCAGGTGGCGGAGTTGATGGCAGTTCATCAGGCCATCCTCACTGTCGTACAACATCAACTCCACAAACTGGTCATAATCACTGATTCAGATTATGTACGGAACGGGTTAGTGGAGCACCTGGTTAATTGGAAAACCAGAGGCATGCTATGTGCTAACAACAAACCACTAAAACATGGCAAGCTAATACAAAATATTGATGATCTAGTCACCTCTAATGGGATGACCATCTATTGGAAGAAGATTAAGGGTCATTCCAGAATAGAGGGGCTAGACAAAACTGGAAATGACCTAGCTGATCAGCTGGCCAAAACTGGAGCGATCCAGGGGGATCTCCTTGAGATCGAGTCCCTGTTGGGGGAAATCCAGGTCACTGCTGTCATTAGGTCCCAGACAAATGCTCACAATGAACTCTCAACTACGCAGTGGAGTAAGGAGACCCCAGATGCTGATTTTATCATGGCACAAAAAGGGGATCTGATTATTGGGAAATGTTATCAACACATTGAGGATCCTGAGAACTTTCCTCTGACGGATACCGATTACATTGGGAAAGAGGAGCTTATGGTGTTGATGAAGTGTCCAAAAATGTTTCGAATCCAAGACGGTTTGTTGGTAAGGAGATCCATTTCTGGCTGTAACCAGTGGGTGGTACCTACTTCATTCCAAAGCCTGATGCTAAGTCACGCCCATGACACAGGCACAGCCAGTCATCGGCGGTTTCATACCACTCTAGAAATCTTGCAGGAGGTTGCATACTGGCCACACATGGGGCAGGACCTCAACCAATATTTGAAGGGGTGTCTTGTGTGTGCAAAACTTCAGCCAAGTTCACTCACACACCAAGCTCCCCTCCAGAAGAGGGGGATGACACTGCTTTGGTTAGATTTACAAGTAGATTTCATTGGGCATGTGATTCGCTCCTCTAGGGTGAACCGTAACATGCTTGTTTACCAAATGGATGTAATGTCTCCCGGCCCCAAATTGCAAGGCAGAAACAGCAGCTGCCCTGATGATCAACCACATCTTCTCGTGTTTTGGCTTACACCAAAGGATTGAGTCAGACCGAAGAAGTCACTTCACCAGCGAAGTGATGACCAAGATGTGGGAGATACTTGGGGTAAAAAGGAAACTTCATATTGCATACCGGAAGTCCTCTAGTGGGGAAGTTGAGAAGTACAATAAAACAATTGTGAGCATTCTAAAAATGTTTGTGGCAGGTGCTGGGCCAAGTTGGGACATCCGGTTACTGCTTGTCCTGATGGCCATCAGATCTACCCCATCTTCTGCGACCAAGATGTCTCCATTTGAGCTTATGACTGGACGAACGATGGTGCTCCAGCAGCATCTGCTCTATAGAAGACAAGAGCAGACACAGATAAACGCCTCCACAACACATGAGTATGTTGAGAATCTAAGGAAACACCTTCAACATGCTTTTGTGTACTGTCAGCGCAATCTGAAAAAATCAGCAGAGGGGATGAAGACTCAATATGATTTGAAAACAACCAAAATGGAGTACCAAGTAGGAGACAGGGTGTACTTGTACAATTTTCAAAGGAACCAGACCAAGGAGAAGAAATGTCTCCCTAGCTGGTGTGGTCCTTTTGAAATTGTAGATAAAATTTCACCTGTCGCTTCCAGAATCCGCATCCCCAAAGGAGAGCTGACAGAAGAGAAATGGATCCAAATGAATCAGTTAAAAAAGTTGTCACCACAGACACACTTTGCAGCTGATTGAGGAGCCAAGAGAAAGTCAAATAGAGGAGACACCTGGAGAATGAGAACCAGAAAAGAAGAACCAGAAGGGAACAGGTAGGTCCATCAGTATATCTATCTAACAGGGAGTACTTTTCTTCATTATGATTGCAAAAGTGCCTCAAATAACCATGGCATAAAAATAACTCTTTTCCTTGTTAAGGAATTATTTGCTGATATTTTGTAACCTGTCTTTATTTATTCACTAGTGAATACTGATTCTGTTCCTTTGTAGACCAAGGAGGACTTCCCCAGGGACCTGGAAAGCGGGTGTAACTCCACACTCCTACGAAAGACAAAGGGAAGGAAGAAAAGGGGGTGTTGCTCCACATGCCAATGAAAGACAGAGGGAGGATCGTGGCGTACTGCTCCCTGATGGAAAAAGAACTCCGCCCGATGAACCCCACTTTGCCCTACTTTCCCTCAACAAGAAGCCTTGGGAAAGTAAGGGGGGATCTGTGGGACACATCTACCGCCCAGCAGAACTCCCCTACACCACCAAACCACATCTCAGCATTCACCGGCAGAATGGCTGCACTGGTGCCTTTGAGCACTATCGCCTTGCCTTAAAACTGCATTTTGCAGTCACCAAAATAATGGCTGCGGTGTCTTAACAGCAAGACATGGGGCGAGATGAAACACCAAATACCCTGAGAATTGTTGCCAGTATTTTCTTCAGTGGCTCCAGAGAAAAGTTCATTTGCACCAAAAAGAAAAGAATTCAAAGGCAGTGCTGCTAGGCTGCCAGCCCAAGGCTTTTCACTAAAAAAGGAAATATTCTGCCTTTTAAAATGACTGCGCCCTGATGCCCTTTTACATCAGTTCAACAGTACACAGTTCTGATCCAGTGAGACTCAGCTAGGTCCATTCATATTCAGGTTGTGCTCCAGCAAAAGGGTGCATTTCTCACTGAATGACAGGCTGTGCCAGACAAGATCTGTGAAATAAAAAAGAACTTCACTCCAAGCCGTACGAGGAAAAACGCTTTATTTTGAAACAAAATATCACAGCTAAATTCTTCATAAGAAGCCCTCTCTCTTTTAGCATGTCAGTTTCAAAGGATCCTTGTGTGGAACAGATTCTTGTGTACTAGAAATTAACTATGACCATGGAAATGCTCAGAATAAAGATACCAGGAAAAGCTGCATTTGAAATTGACATCCCAGCAGAATTAACCCACGTGTAAAATGTGCTTTTGACAAACAAGAAAATGCTGTTTAAAAGTGAAATGTTGAATTAAGGCCCTGTCCTTGCTTAGAAATGTAAGGGAGTTTTGTTTGTAAACATACTTGGGAGTCGGAATGCCATGCTCTGTATGAAATGTGTCATTTTCCTATGCGATTTTCAAAAATGCCACAACTGTATAAATTTGCAATTTGTGTCATAACTGATTTTTGGCAAAAATGACTGTGGGAGGGCATAGGCCATTTAAGCTCACACCATAAAACTGATGTCATGTCCTTGAAGCCCAACCGTTGACAGGAATGCGGAAACTGTAAACCCTGACCAATCCAGTTGTTAGAGGCATGTCAAGCCAAAGGCATGCCCTCATGATAAATCTTGTGATGTCACCTGTCTTATAAAAGGGGGAGACTCAGAGAGACAAAGGACACTCTTATGGGGTGAGACAAATCAACAAAAGTTTTCACCTTGTAACCATCATTCCACCCCATCATGTTCATATTTTCAGCACTCCCCCAATCAACCCAAGACATACTTTCTCTCTTCTTAAGTTCTCTGGACCTCTTAATGTACTGAGTAGGTGTCTTGCCTAACCTGGCAATAAATACAGCTTTCATACACTCATACTGGCCTCTTTCCACCACACTCAGCTTCAGGATACAGCCATAACCAGTCTGCGGTACTCTCACTCAGCAATACTTAGCCCAATCCTTTTAGTCAACATCATGCTATCTCGAATGACGCAATCCATTGGCGAATATCTGAATCCTCCGCATACACACCCACCAGAACTTTCATGTATTTGGTGGCAGAAGACCTGACACTTTCAACTGGCCTAATTGCAGTTTCTACTTTAGCTTTCTCCAACTGGATACACTGACTCTCAATGTCTTTGTCTTTAAGCATCACTTGGTGTGCCAATTCTTCATTCTTTAACTCAGCTTCTGTTTCTAATTTCTTGTACTGAAATACTAACTTTTCTCTTTGCAGTTCCAACTTCAGTAGTTCAAGTTTCAGGGCATCCTCCTGAAGAACAGTCCTGGGGTTTTTAATAAAAATGTCAGGAAAGGTGGCAATCCTACTCGTAGAATCTGTAGTATCCTCAGGGGCAAGGTCCCCACTTGACCCCTCACCACCTTCATTAGGAATATCAGAATCGGCCTAGTAATCCACAAGGGAAGCTATCAGCCATGCCCTAGACTTATCCTCAAAGTTGAAATCTGTCACCTCACAAGCATCTTGTAGAGCATCCAAGCTCATTCTAGGTAGTTTACCACCAGCAACAGGTTCAATTGTTTGTAGTGATGTCTTTTCAGCATATACCACTACACCTTAAATTATGAACTAGTTTAGGTGAATGCATCCAAATAAATAAGACTCACTTTGTACTATGAAATTCTACTCAAATAGTTAATACAATATCTACAGTATTATATGATACCACAGTTATACTTACTACAGCAAAAATGCACCAACTGGTAACAGTTAGTAAAAAGCATTGAAATTACTCAACACTGTTTAACCCCACAGTCATAAATGTAGAAATGCAGGTAATACTTTAGAACACTGGCAGAATACCTTTCAGAGTAAACAAATGCAATTGCATGTGGAGATCCCCCTCAACTGTGCAACATATAAAGAAAGGTAAGTTAATCTTTGCTTTTATGTCAATGTCCAGTCCTTACGTTTTCATTAATTGTCTGCTTTTGTTTCTACAGATCCCACCCCCACCCCAAAGTACCTAGGAAGCAACAGGAGAGCTGGGCCCAAGACAATTGTGGGACCCTTGGATGGACTGTGAGGGACGGAGTCTCCCTTCCTTGTCACAGTACCTTTGGTGCATTGGAAGGTGAAGTGGTGAAGTATCTCAGCTTTACTCGATGATGCCCCATGAGGATTGACCCCCCTCTGGAAGAAGAAGTCACTGGGTCATTGCTGTCGAGCAGTAGTAGGAAACCAAGCAGTGTCGGAAAGGCAGCAGTGAAGGCCGGTCGCAGTTGTCTCCTTGGTCGGGTTACTACGCTGGCGGTGGATGTTCCATAAAGCGGAAACTCACTGTGGACCTTGACAAGGGTTGAGATGTGAGGATGAGTCCTTTGGTTTTCGTCGATGAACTTCAGTGGCGATGGGTGCAGTGACAGAAGTAGGTGTTGGGTTTCAGTATTTTGCGGTTGGCTGCCATTTGGGTATTCAGTGCTACAGCTACAAAACAGATGACAGGATGGCTTCTGGTGACTTGGTCTCGAGCACTTGACTTCTCTCTGGGCCAACACCAAGTTTGGAACCTCTGAACTCATTCTTCAGTTCGAAATGGCAGAAAACCCACTGGCAGGCACTTCTTTGCAGGCAGCGACACTGGACTTCCTCAGCTGTAGAAAAGTGGACAGGGGTCGTGGTTGCAGTGTCGTTTGAAGGTTTCTTCAGTTGGTTGGAACTTGGAAAGCTCCCGGCGTTAAGCAGCACTGCCATAGTACCTCCTCTTCTGGGCGACACACAGCAATCTGTCTTTCTTCTGTCACAGACAGCCTACGGGCAAAGAATGATGCTGGTGGACTTCTTGGGCTCAATATATCTGGTCACTCTTCTTCTGACCCACGCAGATACTTCTGCAGGATGGCAGGCACTCAGACTGGATTCCAGGACACTTCAGGTGAAGAACAGCAGTTGCGCAATTTACCCTGATGGTACTCTTGTTCAGAGGAGATTTGTCTTGCTGGACTGCCCTGATAGACTTTAGAGAGGCTCACCTTCATCTCACTGAGAAAGCCCAAAAATGCCAAAACAAGTGTCTAGGGTTGCTGGTCTTGTTCAGAGATGAATTGCCTAGCATTTCGGTGCGGGATTGCTCCTGTGGGTGGGACCAGAATTATATGCACATGGATATGTCTTCTCTGTGAAGGGTGCAGTGAGCTAAAACCTGGTTGTAGATCCCCCTGAGTGGTAGAAATTCCATAGAGTGAGGTTTTTGACTGATATTTGTTCTCAGTTGAGGGGCTCCGACACCCTTTTTTAAAACAAAGTCTAGCATGACAAGACACAAAAAAGGGCAGGCTTTTTCACTTATACTGTATTTATTTGACCCTTCCATTCCCTTTCCTTCTGTTGCCTGCAACATTTACCTTTATACACAGTCTATCCTTTGACATGGCGGCTCTTAACTCAGATTTGTCAGTCCCAAAATTATCAGTGTGGAGGTTGATCTGCGGTAGAATGTTTAGAGATGCCCAGGCAAATAAGCCACCAAACATCCAGGATTTGCCCAGACAAGCTCTCCATCTCTTCATGCAGCCACCATTAGAGTGTGCACTAACATACAACTCCCCAAATCTGCCGTTGGAATCACAAGCCAATTATCACAACACTCAAGGACACACCTACCTCCTCTCATTTGCAGAACTATGGTCCACCTTATTGGACTGATATGCACCCATGCTATCGCATACCCTTCTTCACTGGCTGCATCCTATCCTACCTTTGCTTCTTGAATCTATTTCTTGCTTTCACATCCTCTTATCTTTCACTTGTTCATTTTCTTCCCTGCAGGATTCTAAGGTCGGTATACGCGTGGCCTGGGCACAGTCTGACACTCTGTGGACAAGCCCAGGTGCTGTGAATTGATTTGCACAGTATAAAAACCATTTAACATAACATAGAGAGGCTTATGCTTTTCTATTTCTTCTCTAGCTATCTGGGCTCAGTTTTCTACCTAGGCAACATGTTTATTCTGATAATGGTTTCTTTACTGATTGGAGATGGCAAGCGAGCCGTCGTGCTGGCAGTGGTCCTTATTATTCATCATGCATTCCTATTTGAACACTCATTGGCTCCCCTACCGGGATCACCTTTCCTGCCGCGCGCCAACGTGCTGTCAAATGCCGCTCTGTTTTTAATTAAGCATTTTATCAGTACAAATGTTCATGCAGCCTGAGTGAGCATCCCGCTCCCCTGGATGTGTGATTAGGCTAATGCAGTTCACTCAATGCTTCTGATCTTTTCAAATTATATACCTCTAATAAGATCGGATCGCTTCCTTCAGAAGCTTTTTTCACGTACACTGTTGTGTTATTTTCTTGAATATTTACAGCATTTGCTTTGTTTGCATGTATAGTATTGTCCCCACATTTACTGCAAATTGTTTGGTAATAATTATCTTTGTATTTCTGTTTCCTTGGCATACAACCCATCCATCACTCACCCAGTTCTATGGAAGCTTGAGGCATATTATAATGAATGATTGTTGCTTTGTGGAAACGACACATTCTATAAACATACCTTCATATCGATTAATGGCTTCAGCAAATAGCTTTAAAAAATGTACATTGATTGAGGGGCTGCTTCTGATGCGATAACCCATGACAGCAAACGGTGGCAACGCTAAAAATCAAGCTGGGTGTGTGTGAAAATCAGGGGTACAAATATAACCAGCGGGGCACACAAAAATAAGGTTCAACATTCCAAACTGGTTTAATTAAAAATATACGTTCAAGCTGTTTTTTGTATTTGTTAAAATGGCGCCATTATGCACGTTTGGAATAGATTTGTGACAAATGTTTTGTAACAAGTTAATTACACCCAAAAAGGTAACTTATGGTCAACGTTTGCAAAAAAGGACCCCCAAATGTATTTGGTCTAGAAAATGTTTTACTGTTTGTTTTTCATCGAACACATTTCATCACCATTAATTAAACAAGCATTGGCAATGTCAGCAGTTTGGGCTTTTGTGTAGGCATGTCAATGGTGCTTGCCAGGCACAGCCGTAGTGGTATTAACTGGCTATCAATGGTAGCAGGCGTAAAATTGTGCGGGTACCTGTGCTTTAAATAGCAGGGTCTGGCAAATGCCTAATGCTTATACTCAAACCAAAACTGTTGACTCTGGCAATACTTGTTTTAACAGGACTTCAGTGAAGGATATGCATAGTGCTTATAAATCGAGTGGCTAAAGGCAGACCTGGTCAGACTTATTGCACCAGTAGCGGCTTTACAACTCCAATCAAGTCATTAACTCACGGAAGACTGCTTTGAAAAAACACTGGTAGGCACTCGAGAACAAAGTTTTATGGTAAGGCTTGAATAAAGTGAGCTCAAAGAGTTCCCATGAGAAGATGTTTTGCACGGAGGGGGCAGGTGGGGGATGCAGGGACTGGCTGGGAATGGCCATAGCGATTAGCATGGCCATGGGCAGTCAATGGGTGGGCACATAACCAAACAACACCTACAGTCTGTCTGTCCCTCCTCATATGCCATTCCTACCTACTTGTAGTCCAATGCAATAGTTTCAGCTCATAGGTGTCTCTAGCGACACCTAATAGCCCAAACTAAATATACGTAATGAAAGAAATGAACTGACTACAATCAATCCCACTCTTCCCCTTCATCATGTATCTCATATGTTCAACTGAAAGCACTCTGAATTGCACCACATCCAAACGTGCATGTTACAACTCCAACATAGCAGCTCAATGGTCTTCCATATGTGCACACTCAGTGCTTTACAGTGAAGATTAGCCTTGTGTCACATCTAGACAGAATTCTGAAGATTAGCCTTTCATCACATTTAGATAGAATTATGAAGACTAGCTTGCCTCACATTTTGAGTTAATGGTGAAGATTAGCCTTCCGCCACATACAGATATAATTGGGAAGACTAACATGCATCACATCTAAATAGTGACGCACTAGCCAACCGTACTAAAACAAAATGCCCCCCTCGTCATACACCTCTCAAAATTTGTACCAAACACAACCATACCTCTACAGCGCAACAACAAAACAAACCACATATAGCCTCACACAACAGCACATGATAGCTACCAACCGAAAACCACACCTAAGCTCAGCGAATGGTGTAAACCGTACTGAAGCTCCCAACAGCACATCACAGCTCTCTTGCTCTTTTCTCAAGCTCAGTTCTACTAACTTACACTCCCTCACTCTCTTGTCTTACAAATCCACCAGAGCGCCAAGGGACCACGCAGGTGGTAAAAGTGCACAGTATAAGAAAGCTTTAACATAGCATAACGCAACCCATAACATGTTCTGGTCTCCATTTTTTCAAGTTTAATAACAGTAATATGTTTTTATCTAGTCGTATTATAAGTGCTACTGCTACCCAATGCAATTTTAATGTAATACAATGTAAACTCGTGCTTTGAAGAGTACCTCTGAAATTTCTGGTGGCATTGTGGCAATTGGATCTGCCAAAAAGAGGGGGATGGTCATAAGGGAGAATCATGTGCAAAATATGTTGCATTGATGAGTGCAGGTTGGGTGTGATGATTAGACGTCTGCCCTGCAGGAGTAAAAGGATTAGTACAGGCAAAAGTGCCTACTCAGCCCCCAGGCTCCTCCAAAACAAGAATACACCCAATTATAAAGGTAAAACAGGAAGAGTGAAGAGATATATCTCCTTCACCTTTTTTGGTAACATTCGCAGAGGGAAGACTTTACTCTCAAGATGGGTATGAATGGGATGCAATAGAAACCCAAATAGCAAACAGCAATGAATAACAGTCCAAAATGAAGGGAATGTCCAATCAAGGTTGTCTTAAAGTATATATACTTTAGTTAAACACACCATCTGCAATAATAAATACATGAAAAATGCTACAAAACCCGCCCCTGGAAAAGGAACACATAATATGCAAAGATGGCAAGATGCCACACTCTGTAATGACTCAGGAGTGAAAGGCAAGGCAAAATCAAAATGTTCTTATAGAGGATATGTTCTTGTGTGCAAAAGAGAATGTTCTAGTGTGCAAAAGAGATGAAAGTGACCAAAACAGTCTCTACGGACCAAAGAAGGACCAAGGGGCCAGTTATCAATACATTCTATACTTTGCAGTGCTTGGCGGTTCAAATGCGTCGAACTAGGCTTCGTGATACTGTCTGTGCAGTTTGAATCAGGCTAAAATAGATTGGTCGCATTGTTCCAGATGGGGAGCAGATGTCGAACTAGGGCTGAGTTGTGATTCGTTATGGTTTGAGAAGCACAGATCATGAGGGCTACCAGGGTCGGTTCGACAGTTGGTTCGACAGTTGGTTCGACAGTTGGTTCTTAAGTAAAGATGCTGGTGACCGGATGTGCAGTTCGAGGCGGGCAATTCGATGTGGCATTGATGGTTGCAGTTCATTGAGGCCACCAGGGTTGGTTTGACTGACGATGAAGATTGGCAACGAAGATGTTTGCAGTTTGAAGGGTGTCTCGAAGTAGCATTCAGCGAAGTGTGGATAATGAGGTTCACCAAAGTCGGTTTGGCAGTTGGTTCGACGGCAAAGATGCTGGTGAAAAGATGCACAGTTTGGGTGGGCGGCTCCCTTGTGCTGTTCAAAAGGTCAAGGTTTTATGGTTAGCACAGATATCAGCAAAGAAGATGGTAGCGGTTTAAAATGCGGTTTGAAGGCAGTGGGTGCAGCAATGTGCTTCAAGTTAGAGCTGAGGCAATGAAGCCCTCAGCTGAGAAGGAGTGGTGGTAAACTAGAGTGCAGAATAGTGGTTCGAAGATCGGTCAAGTGCCAAAGGCAGCTCCTGATGGCTCAAACGGGGTCCACCGGCTGAAATCACAGCTTGCAACTGTTCGATGGTGAAAACACAGGGATCTTGGCTGTCTTGTCTCTCAGTTTGCTGTGAGTCCCATTTCAGGAACTCAAGGATAAGATCTGCCCTTGTTCTCACTCAAGCTCCCAACATGGGGCAGGCTGGCACTCACCTGCAGGGGTCCTTCCACGCAGAAACTCAGTCTTCACCTCTGGCAAAGGGCTATGGAAAGACAACTCTCGCAATGGAGGTCCAATGAATTCTTCCTTAGGTTTTTGTTCAAGAATGAATCAAAGAAGGAGTGGAAGACCCCTTCCTTTAAAGGCAAACATCCACAGGTGATTGGACTATAGCAAGTCTTCTTTAAGGGGTCTATTCCCTGTGATTGAGACAAGCACCCTTTGTCTTCTGACATCACACCCAAAGTGCTTTATGCTAAAGGAAGTGGAGGGGACAGGAAGGAAGGATAGAGATATAGAGAAACAAGATGTGGAATCTTCCTTCAGCTGGTCTTATCTCACGAGAGGCAACACCGCAAGGTACTGTCTTAATGGGAGCAACAGACACAGTCTGGCTAGTCGGAATAAACATAATCCATACACATCTGGGCTGGACCCACAGGGCTGATACATGTGTGATATTGATCTGGTGGAGCTCTTGCTCAGCGCAAACGTTCACCTTGCTCGGAGGTATCATGGTGCTGAAACAGTGGGTACAGCATGACCATCAGTTTGATGTGGCTGCAATAATTATGCAAGATATTAGCCACCCTACCTTAAACTCAGGTATGGCTCATATGTCAAGTTTACAACTAACTGCCACCAAGATAGTGACATTATGTGGCTTTGGAACACAGGAGCAGACTTTAAATGCACTCTCTGTGCTCAAGTGACTTTTCTGTCACAGCAGCTGTCAACCGGGCACCTGTGACCCCTGAACCTGCTCTACTCATGCTGCAGATCAGGATATTGATCCAGCGGGGCACAGGTGTACACTATGCATTTGGCCCGGAGCTTATGAATGGAAGATCTGATTAGCAGATTTCCCATCCTGGGATGGAATTACTTGTATCATTTTATTAATTTACGTGTAAGTAAGGAGATCCCAGACACTAGCCCTGAAGGGATTGTGCTTGAAACAACTGGAGAGACAGCAGAAGAGGGGGCCACTCAGGAGGCAATTGTCATCCCATCAGGGATCACAACACAGGATGGAGTAGAACCAGCAAATGATACCTCAATTTACAAAACACGGAAGGAACGACATATGGAGAAAAGGGCAAAAATGAGACAACAAGCCAAAAGCACAAAAAGAACAAACAAAGACCAAAGAACTCGACAGTACCCTTAATCACCACCTCAATTACACTGGACCAAAGACAGACTAAGGAACCTTGGAGGAAACAGACAAAGAAAAGGTGTTCAAAAGCCCCCAGGAACACTGACCAGCTGGTTGCTGGGGGAAAAGCCCACAGTGGAAATAAATGAAACAAGGCAATCAGTATGTGGGGAATTGTCAAAGTTGCTCGAGGCCCACAACCTATTGGGTCCTAAAGTGGGCGAAAGGGAAAACGAAGAACCAACTAGACAGGTACGTGAAACAGAACAAATTTCATCCAGCTCCACAAAGGACCAGACTGTCTTTAACCTGGGCAGGGGGCCACAAACTTTCATAAGTAACAGAACCAACAGGTCAGACTTGCTCAAAGTGTGCAAGAACATACCAGCACTGAGAGTCTTATCATCTGCTGACTTTAGTTTTGTACAACCCGTGAAGATGGATAAGGGTACCTTTGTGAAAGTCTACTGTGTATCCTCCGAGGTGACAGCCCTCATTCGTGCACACCAGAACTCAATTTCGGAATGTAGGATATTTGGTGGACTGTCCAACGATGTGTGTTGGACGATGATGTGGGATGGGCATGGTTTAGGGAATTCCTCATGCAGAAACCCGAGGCACCACAGTGAATTTTAAAAATAGCTAGCTGGAATACTAGGTGCCATGCCCACTTGTTGGATGGTAATGGCTCACTCCCCTTATTCAATGAATTTGATATGGTATACCTTCAAGAAACATGGTCACAACCAAGATTCATATATAGGGCTTTTTTCTCTTTCAACAACTGGCAGCCAAGGGTCCCAGAGGTCGCCCCTCTGGTGGCCTAATCATGGGGATCAAACAAGGGGTCCCTTTGATGAATGTAAAATTGATCCTGAGCTCACCTAATGTTCTGGCTATAGAAGCGGAGGCAAAAGGAGTGGGGGACCAAATGGATGTGCTGCTAATTAACATCTACGCCCCGCCTGACAGGGAAAATCTGGATGTGATCCACAAGGCTATTGATCAAGTCTGTTCAGACTGGGCACTAGAGGGAGATCAGGAATTTATCTTGCTAGGGGGAGATTTAAATGCTGGGTGTAGAGATAGAGAAGATAGTTCGGCATATAGATGTGTCAAGCCGACTAGTACCATGAAGAACCCCAGGGGTAACAAAAAAGGAAGTCAGTGGATTGACATGTTAAGAGAATGAGGGATGGTGATGTACCATGGGCAGACCCTGGGAGACATTCCGGGTCAGAGTACCTGGTCCATGGGCAAGAAACAAGCAACACTGGACTATTTCTTTGGCTCCAATGCCTTCTCTGAAAGGGTACAGGGAATGGAAGTCAGAGGGACACAGTTTAGTGACCACCATATGTTGATCCTATCCATCGCAGTTCTACTGACTCCAAGGTTAAAGGGGTGTGTGGGAGAGGTGACATTAAATCATGGGGAAACAGGATTAGCTGGACACCCAATAACATCGCCTGGGCAACTATACACATTAATTTACATCTCGAACAGGAAACAAACGGCTGGGAAGGGTAGTCAGTTAGACAGTTTGGAGTATGGCTGGAAGCCCAGTCCATTGAAACGGGGATGGTGAGGGTTAAGCAGGTGACCACATAGGAAGGTAGAGAGGGTAAGATTGTTGACATTGCAATACGTGACGCTAAAATTAGGATGCGTCGCAAGTTGAGGAAAGCTAGGGAAGTGGCACACTCTACCTTTACTCTTGAGGCCAAAACACAGAAAATAAAAAGAGAATATAAGCGCTGGTTGAAAATTAGATAGCACACAGCGCATAGATATCCGCTGGCAGCAGATGTTTGTTGCACTTTGTAGTGCAAATGCGAAGACCATCTGTCAAATATTGGTAAAGGTCAAGGGAGAGACCGCGGGTAATATGATCAACCCAATTCCTCTGAGTAAATGGGTAGAGTGCATAGAGGCCAACTTCACGCCTACTGTAGAGCAGCAAATAAAGGTAGGCAACTTGGGGAGATGGCCATTTGCCCCAGAATTTGATGACATCTATTTGGCAATAACTAAACTAAAGAGGTCGCAGGCACCAGGACCAAATGGACTGTCGAACACCGTATTAAAAGCCGAAACCAATCCCGAAGCATGGGCATTAGTTTTGAAAATGTTTAAAAAACTCTGTGAAGAAGGTGTAGTACCTGATTCATGGTTGAAGGCTATCCGCTTGCCCATCTATAAAAAAGGAAACAGGGAATGCCCTGAAATCTATAGACTAATTTCAGTGTTAGACGTAACAGGTAAACTTTTTTCCGCCTTACACACAAACAGGTTTTCGCCCTCAGGCTGCAACTACGCACAAGATTCAACTGCTCGACAGCCTTATCAGGGAAGCCAAAATCAAGGGCAACCCGGCGCTCTACTTAATCTGTGTAGACTTCAGGGGGGTGTTCGACTCCGTTATCGGGACCTGTGGTTAAAGTTGAGAAATTGGGGTTACCCCAAATTGCTATCGGGAATACTGATCGATTACATACTAGGAACAGGGTACATGTGCGATTGAATAGCACAGGGGGAACTTGTCTACCCCCGTGGAAACGAACTGGGGTGTTAGACAAGGGTGCAATCTGGCTCCCCTGCTGTTCTGTCACTGACTGACTGGCCGACCTTCCCGCTAAGCTATTGGGGAACATGAGTTGCCCCATGAAGATCTGTTCGGACCACATAGCTAGCCTGCTGCACGCAGACAATCTTGTCTTGCTTGATCTCCCAATAAGAGGCTTGAAAAATAAATTTAAGACACTGCTAGAATACGTCAACCGAATGATCTAGCTATCAACATGAGCAAGACAAAGATGATGGACGTGTCAGGGAGCAGGCTAGCTAGGGTGAGTTTGCAGATAAACACACATACGGTGGAGAACGTTTACAGTTATCCATATCTGGCTCTGGACCTATCGGCAGATGGAGGACATAATGTTATTGTCGAGTGTAAAAAGAGAAAGGCTCAACAATTAACATGTTTGATACAATCGCCAAACAAACAGCAGGGTTCTCACTGGAGGGCATCCTGAAGCTTTGCAAACAGAGCTTTACTCCTGCCATCATCTATGTTCTAGATGCCTTGGCCATGAGGGACTTGATTTGGCTGAATGTGGTGGAGGGATACTTTTGAAGGAAGCTCCTGGGCCTTCCACCTACCACACCAATGGCCTACCTGAGACTACAGCAGGGACTAACGTCCCTCATTAACCAACCCATTATGCAAAGGGCCATATTATACATGAAAGTGAGAAAAGAACCAATGTGTAAACCGTTGTATTTAATGGGCATAAAGTACAAAAGGGAAAGTAATCATGACTATGTCACCCTTAATGAGACATGCTTTTCAAACATAGGTTGGTCTCCCGATTTCACAAGAGGAACCAGGTCTGAGGTGTTAAAAACACTGTTAAATAATAAAGTGAAACAGTGGGAATGGGTGGGAAACTTCACGCACCTGAAAAAGTTGCATAACTTTAAATACCTCAGAGGGATAGTTCACAGTTACTTCCACCCTCAAAAATATCTCCTGAAGTGCCGAAGTCCAGCGGTTTCAATGTTTAGGCTGAAATTTCGGACCAACCAGTTGTCTCTGCTTGCACTGCAGGTAGGCCAAACCAAAATACTGGCTGACTAGAGATTTTGTTGTATGTGTGGGCTAAAAGGTCACAATGAAACACCCAGACATGTGCTGACATTGTGTCGCAGATGGGCCCCACGTACATGAAAAGGTTTGGGGAGTTTGTGGGAAGATCTGACGAAATTAAAAGCAATTCATTCTGGACTTACTGTCTAAATACTGACCTTGAACCTGTGCATATGGCTTTATTTTCAGAGTGCCAAGTGATATCAGGGTGGCTGTACAAGACTCTAGGCCCGAAAGAGAGAACTCAATAATAACTCTAATATGTATCAGTCAACACTCTTGGTGAGAAACCCTTTGTACAACTGTATGATTAATTTTACGAATATTATGAATTTTATGACATTTTTAAGGTTTTTATGAACTCTCGAATCTACGAAATTATGAGAAAAATGTTGTTTATTGTTGTTTCATCTATGTCAATTTTGTAAAAGTAATTTTGGATCAACACAAATAAATTAAATGGCATTTATTCATTTAATACAAATCAAAAGGTTCATGGCTTCTACCCCATTGCTATATGACAATTAATCACACAGGACCTACCCAAATCTTGAATGCCAGTATGATTCTATGTGGTTTGTGGCATTGACACTTGGGTATTAGGGAAAAAAGATAGATTAGATGATAGCACTGGGACAATTGGAGAGCCCCGGGCAGTGCACCATATGTGATAGAGTTAAAGATGGAGCAGGCCTTGCAATTAATCAGTTGTGTGATTTGTATCAGTGTGTGTAGTTTAAGGGTGCAAGTAGATTAAAAGGTGAGCTAACTGGTTCAGGAAGGATGAGGTGGTTTCGAGCTCCTCAGGATTCCCCGCAACTCTATGCTCACTATACTGTACAGTATAGTGAGCGGGAGTTGTTGGGGACACCTCTGCAGCGTTCCCGAAGAAATAAAGGAAAGGACCCTGCAGCGCCGCTTCCCGATCACGGAAGTGAAAGGGAACAGGCGTTGCAGGGACATGGCGAGACGGAATGCAAGGTAAGTAGGGGGTGGGGGGCGGCGGGGTGTGTTGGGGGTGTGGATAGGGCTGTGGGTGGGGGTGTGGGTAGGGGTTGGGGCACATCAGTAACGTACAGGAGAGAAAAGACCGAAGATTATTTCAAAAAAATAATCTTTGGTCTTTTCTCCCTCAAACATTTCCGCTTCCGCATTCAACCCCAAATCTCATATTCATGGCAGGGTTGGAGAAATGTCTTGCTCATAGTAAACATCAAAAGATGGCACCAATGAACACAGATCACAGTTTGAATATCTGCTGTCAGGTCAGTATAAGTATTTAATTTCAATTGAGCAATTTGACAATGCAATAACCTGTGTACCGTGCGATAAACTACTGAAAGAAAGGGGAATAAAAATGGCAGGGTATTTGTGGGGAAATTCACTCAAAAAACCTAACAAAGAATAAAGAAATGAAATGGTGGCTTTTAGTTCAGAAAAGTGTTTCAAGTTTGAAATGTATTTTTGTTTTGTTTCAAACAACAGTGTTCCCTGCATGTGGGAAGCTCGCTTTTAACCTAGAGGGCCCCCACCCTATTCGTGTTCATGTCCCATCTGTTGCAGCAACCACTAGGGGAGCAATTACCCACCTTTGCCCCCTTTCCCTCCCTGCCAAGGTGACATGTGATATCACCATTGTCCTTCATGCCAAGTAGTTTCCCAGTTCCATTTGTGAGTCCTCGAGGCAGTCCTGGTTTTTGCTTACAATCGCATGCAGAAACTTGAAGTTGGATGCCTTTTGTATCATCAAAAGCAAGGTTGGCCTTGCCAAGATACTCTGGGCCTCATCACAAGTTGGGCAGTATCCCAGCGGTAATACCGCCGGGATAGCACCCAATGCTAATAGTGCTAACGCAATTCGGGCTGGTGCAATTTGCGCTGGATCACGAGTTGCAGATGGGCAATAAATCCCCAATGGACCCAATGGGCCTAATTAGGAGTTGTACTAAAGTAAAGATAGAAAAAAGGGGAGGCTTGATTATTGTCTATGGCCCTTCAGGCAGTTCTGCAATATAATAAAGAGATAAGGCCAACTAGACCAGAGATGACGAATAACTATTGTTTAAATCAAAATAGTTTTTTGTTTATTATCCAAATACACATATCATGAAAAAATCGGCTCTACAAACCAAATGCAATACATCCCTCCAAAAACCATTCATTCATAACTCATCCATACATTAATCATATTTGCGAAAATTGAATAAAACAAGGTGATACTTTGTATATACCACAAATAATAAATCAGACAATTATAAGTTCAACACTCGATTATTTTACAATGTGCCCCTCTGTTGGTATTCAGGTTTTTTTTTTAAAACTGTTGTCAACATGTTTCGGTTAAGTTTTCACACGAGGATGAGACAGTCCCCTCGTGTATTGACTTAATGTTTAACCTTCTTCAGGACAGGAGAGCAATCGCCAACTTGGCGTTGCCTCTTGGTAAAAAACCAAAGGTGAGCGGTGTGTGGCAGGAGAGCCTTAAATCTGTTAACCTCCTCTGAAACTTTCAGGGGCTGGCGAACCGGTGTGATGGAGTCGATCCCGTAGTGAATGCTTCCAACAATGGCGCTTCACGTAATGGATGCCTGTTATTCTCAGAGTCTTGGATTCCGTCTCTCGCCTTTAACAAGGCAGCCCTTCGGTTCACGGCCGTAAATTTTGCTACACTTCTTGCCAGTGAGCCGTAACAGCGATTAAACATACGGCTGTCTCAAGCGTTTTAAAGACGCAGTTGCTTTTATGAATTAATTGGCACTATTTTCGAACTGGAAATTAGAAAAAAGAAAATATTTTCCTTTTGAGAATAACAGGCATCCATTACGTGAAGCGCCATTGTTGGAAGCATTCACTACGGGATCGACTCCATCACACCGGTTCGCCAGCCCCTGAAAGTTTCAGAGGAGGTTAACAGATTTAAGGCTCTCCTGCCACACACCGCTCACCTTTGGTTTTTTACCAAGAGGCAACGCCAAGTTGGCGATTGCTCTCCTGTCCTGAAGAAGGTTAAACATTAAGTCAATACACGAGGGGACTGTCTCATCCTCGTGTGAAAACTTAACCGAAACATGTTGACAACAGTTTTAAAAAAAAAACCTGAATACCAACAGAGGGGCACATTGTAAAATAATCGAGTGTTGAACTTATAATTGTCTGATTTATTATTTGTGGTATATACAAAGTATCACCTTGTTTTATTCAATTTTTGCAAATATGATTAATGTATGGATGAGTTATGAATGAATGGTTTTTGGAGGGATGTATTGCATTTGGTTTGTAGAGCCGATTTTTTCATGATATGTGTATTTGGATAATAAACAAAAAACTATTTTGATTTAAACAATAGTTATTTGTCATCTCTGGTCTAGTTGGCCTTATCTCTTTATTATATTGCTAATTAGGAGTTGGCCGGTGCAGTTTTAACATGCCGTTAATTCCATTTACTGACGTGTTACTGCACCAGCCAACTCTGTGTTTGCTGATGCTGTGCCGGAATTACCTCCAGCTAGCTGCTGGATGTAATTCCGGCACCCCACCAGCAGAAATTGCTGGTATTACTGGCACAGGTAATACCAGTGCCAGTAATACCGGCAACTCCCCCCATGAAGTCCTAAGGATTGGGGAGTTACAACCCTTGGTGCCACTCAGAATCTGGCTGTAATTCCACCAGACCGAGTGCAGGTAACAGTAATTCTGTTTGGTGGGTAACGAACTGTAACAATAAATCAAATATCAATTCTGATAGCCAACAATCATGGACAGTGAAGAAGATGATTTTTCAAAGGGACCCGAAAGAGAGAGTAGACCGTGATAGACCGAAGATATACAGGAAGAATGTTCCAAATGAAGAGGAGCAAGAAGCTGGAAGGAACGAAACGGGACTGGGCACAGGGGGGACAGGGACGGTCAACTTAACAAGAAAAGAGGAGCAAAGAGAGCGAGAAGGAGTATACAAGGACAGGAGAGCAGCAAGATAGTCCGGAGCTAGCCCATAAAGAGATTTAAAGACTAAGCACAGAAAATGAAATTTAAGTTGGGAATGAAAAGGTAACCATCCAATAGATGCAAGTGATGCTGAGATAGAATTAAGGTAAGAGAGAAGACAGAGTACACGAACAGAGGAATGGTAAATTGATTTCAAAGGACCAAGGCGAGAGGAAGGGAGACCAAAGAGCATGACAGAACAATAGAAGAGTCGGGAGAAAATAAGAGAAGAGATAAGAAGTTTAGTCGCATGGAAAATGAGAAAGGAGCAAACTTTACGAATATTATGAAGATGAAAACGGCAAGAACGGGATGGGAGAGCAATATGATGGGTAAAAGAAAGATTAGAGTCCAGATAAAGACCAAGATTATGTGCAGTAGGGGAAATAGAAAGAGTAGAAGGGGCAAAAGAGATAGACAGTGGTGGGGTGTCAGGGGAAATTGTGTTGCCAGGGAACAATAGGACCTCGGTTTTCCCAGCATTTAGGGTGAGGAAGTGAGATGGCCTCCATGATTTAATGGCAGAGAGACAGGTTGTAAGAGTGTGGTGAATTTCCGGCGTTAAAGATGAAAAGGATAGAAAAAGTTGTGTGTCGTCGGCGTAAAATTGACAAAACCTCTATAACTCCATCAGTTTTAAAGATAGAAACAAAATTTCAACTCTCACTGATTCCTAACATCCTTAGCTATCTCCATGAATGAAACCGCGGAACAGTGTATTTGACCCATTTTTCTTCAATATCGCATAGTAAAAGTGTGCCCGCGAATTTGCAATTTCAGCCAAAGTACACATGTCTTTTGCCCATTTCAAAGTGCTTTTTCCATCCCATCATGATCTGAAGTGTATATTGTGGTTCATATTATAGCCCATGCATGTTAGGACCTGATAAGTGTTGCTTTCTTTAGACTTTGTCTCCATTATAGCATTTTGACAATTTTGCAGTATTTCACCAAGCCATTTCACCTGTCATTTCAAAGTGTCATTTGCCAAAATAAGGTTTTCTCTCTTGTGTGGGAGGGAGGATTGCCTATAACTCTACACATTGTATTTCATTCCCGAAAACCTGCTGATTACTCACATTGGTGTAGGATTGCTCATTTGTATTTAAACAAAACTTTGCAGGGGGGACATTAACCTAAAACGGTATCTGTGTGCAAAACAAGACTGTTCTTTTTCCTTGAGTTTTCTATTTTGCCTCCTTATAAGTGAATTAAATTGCTTGACTTATATTTCTGAATTATATTGTCACCCTTTGGGTGATTGTTGCCCCATATACCTTTCTATAGTAAATCTATGGGCCTCATTCCGAGTCTGGCGCTCCTCCCATTCCCCAGGGCTCTTCCCCATTCCCAAATGAGCCCCCATAGGGCTCAATGGGAATGGGGAAATTGCAAATAACAGTGACCGTACTTTACGGTCACCGTTATTGGCTTAAAAGCCCCTTTACGCCCTCGTTCCTAACGCCTGCTAAAAGCAGGCGTTAAGGACCAGGGCGCAAAGGGAACTCGGAATGTGGCGGTAGGGATTACCGGCACCGGTCTCGTTAACGGTGACCGGTATCCCTTACCGCCATACTCGGAATGAGGCCCATAGTCCGGAATGGATGCTTATTCTACTCTAAATGCTTTTTGGAGGTTTTGTGTGCATTGTGAATTTTAGGTGTTTAGGAACAGAGTATATCAGTGACTCACTCCCTGAAGTGTGCCTGAAATAAACCTTTGATGAGTCTAGCAATCATTGTATGGAATTTGAGAAAGACAGAGGATTTGTTATTCACATTCCTTCTTATAATGGTCACTGCTCAAAGTGTTATACTTTTGGAACCCCATGTTTTCTTTTTTTAAGATGCCAAACAAACATCATTAACAGCATGCTAGGGAGATAGGGAAGATAGACACATTACAACAAAGCACAATGAAATCAAGGACCACTTTATGTTCTATGGTTAAAATGTTCTACACTGTACACAAGCTTTTAGGCACAAGGATTTTTTCAAGTGACCGAGGACACTGAGATGGAATGTCTTGTGATGATCATAACAGAGACAAGGGCAGAAAAATATGTGCTATATCTGCAAATTGTGAAAAGCAAAATACATAGGGCCTCATTCCGAGTCTGGCGCTAACCAATGGCGCTATTAGCGCCTTGGTCAGCGCCGGACCCGTACCGGCACCACCCTGGTGGAATGGGAAATTACTGCCCTATTCCGAGTTGACCTGGGCGGTAATTTCCCATTCCCCAGGGCTCTACCCCATTCCCAAATGAGCCCCCATAGGGCTCAATGGGAATGGGGAAATTGCAAATAACGGTGACCGTACTTTACGGTCACCGTTATTGGCTTAAAAGCCCCTTTGCGCCCTCGTTCCTAACGCCTGCTAAAAGCAGGCGTTAAGGACGAGGGCGCAAAGGGAACTCGGAATGTGGCGGTAAGGGATTACCGGCACCGGTCTCGTTAACGGTGACCGGTATCCCTTACCGCCATACTCGGAATGAGGCCGTATGTGTGATTTGAATATTAAATAAATAAATAAACCTTTACCTTTGTCATCTAGCTTGATTCCTAGTTCAGTGTGACCTGGGGGTCGGGGGGTATTTTGAGAAGGGTGGGATGTGAGTGGCATATCATTCAGAATATTGAATTTATAGACAAAAATAAATAAGGGGTTAATTTGCACACTGCATGCTAGACGAGACTTGGGTGTGTGCCTGATTGAAATCCCTTACAGAATGGGGGCTCGTGCCACAATTCTGAATTGAAATACCACCCGTGACAGTCTAACACAGCATACTAGCCTGCAGGGTACAGACACCTTCTTAGGTTGGTATACTGTGCCACACTGTACAAGCACCCCTCAAAAGAAATGCTCAAAAGAATTGGGCCTGTTTGCAAAAGTAAATTAACCCTGAAATAAGCTAGAAGGAAATTGATATTTCTGAGATGACGACCCCAGTGGAAATGAATATTGCTAGGGAAAACCACCTGCACAAACTGTTTGTCAGGGGTGAGTGGCCAGAACAGGATGAACAGGTATGGCTGCAGGAAATAAAAGAACAAGTCATTGCCATAGACCTGAATACAAGGCACACTCGCAATTGGCAGGCCCCCCCCAGAACTCGTGAGCGCTATTCCTAGTTTTAATCTCACCAACTACACTCTTTCACAGGAAGAAACTGATATCCTTAGTAAAGGCCTTAACTTTGAACCATCTAAAAAAGCAGACCACTTCCAGACAGCACTGGAGCTACAGAAGTTCTTTAGATTAATACGTCTCAGATATTTCTTTAGGAATTCAAAACCAAGAGAAGATCGTTGAAATATCACAGGTTTAAAACCTCCATCTACCTTTATACCATTGAACAGTATGGTCAGTCCAGCCATCTTGTCATTCGAGAACAAGATCACACATGAAAGTGAGTGCCTTCTTAATAATAAAAATCACCAACATGACAATTTATCGAAAAATGAACGCACAGCTCTCCTGAATCTGCAAAGTAATGACACCTTTGTCAAACCTGCAGACAAAGGTGGAGGCATTGTCCTTTGGAATAGGTCAGCCTACGACAAAGAAGTTAAAAGACAACTTGACGACACTACATTTTACCGTCAGATTGATATGGACCCAACCCGAAGACTAACAGAGGAAATCACAAGCCTCTTATACCATGCCAACTTAGAGGGGTGGATAAGCAATGGCGAACAACAATTCCTGATTGCCAAAAATCCCATCATTCCAGCCTTTTACTTGCTATCAAAAGTACATAAAAATGCCACCACTCCACCAGGTAGGCCAATAGTCTTGGCTTTAAATTCCATCCTTGAGCCGTTATCCATATATGTAGATTGGTTCCTCCGCCCTTTTATCAAGGAGATGAGATCTTTTGTCAAAGACACCACCAGCGTGATCCAGATAATAGCGGGCGTGAACACTCTGAGTACGGACATTCTAGTCACTCTAGACGTTACCTCTTTATACACCAGCATCCCTCAACTCGATTGCATTGAGGTGATTGAACTGTACTTGAATAAAAGAACATCTACATTACATTCTGCACCCACGCCTTTCCTCCTGGAATGTACTAGAATTGCACTCATGGAAAAAAATGTCCCCAAATTTTTTTTTCCCTGTATGATGCTTGCTTTTATAACCAAAAACATGGCACCAGTATGGGGGCAACGATTGCCCCAGATCTCGCCAACCTTTTCTGGATAATCTAGAGGCCAATTCGATCTATCAACCAGAGAACCAATATAAAAACAATATCTTCTGTTGGTACCGGTATATTGATGACTTCTTCATGGTGTGGAGAGGCTCAACTGCAGATCTTTGTTCCTTTCCTGAATGGCTTAACCGACAAAACTCACACATCCAATTCACCAACAATGCTAATTCCATCGCTTTTCTTGATCTCGTAATCATAAAATCCCAAGATGGACACCTCGAAACGACATTGTACTGAAAAGAAACCGATAAGAATACACTCTTACATTTTGACAGCTTCCACCCAGCCAGCCTAAAAGAGAACCTCCCGATAGGACAATTCCTTAGAATCAGACAGAATTGCACTAACATCTCAGAGTTCGAACATCATGGGAGAATTCAGAAAGCCTGCTTACAAAATCGCGGATACCCCCACAAAACCGACCAGAGAGTGTATAGAAGAGCAAAACACACTGACCGGCAGACCTGCCTTGTTCCATTGGAAAAAAATAAGGTAGACAAAATCACATGTGTTTACACCTTTTCACCCATTAGCCAAAGGCTGAGGAAAATGATACTACAGAATTGGCATATTGTAAAAACTGCTGATTTTGATCCATCCAAACCTCGCTTTGCATTTAAAAGACAACCCAATTTAAGGGACAAACTTGTACACACGTATCCCAAACAAACATAAAGCCTGTAGTCTTCAGACAACATTATGGTCCCTACCGCCAGTGGTAGGCCACTATAAATGTGGTTCTTGTTCTGTCTGCGCTCTAACCAAAAATCTAAAAACAATTGAGCTATATGAAATAAAATTGCCTTTTTCATCTTTTTCTAATTGTAACACCCCGTGGGCAATCTATGGCATCAAATGCCCCTGTAATTTGATTTACATCGGAAAAACCAAATGCCCGGTGAAACAAAGAATTTGTGAACACTGTTCCTGTATTAAAAACAAAATAGATAACAAGCCCATGGTGGCCCACTACATTCAGATGAAATATTCTTATAATGACCTGTTTCGGTTCATTATTCAACCCATCCCAGCACCCCCACGAGGGGGGAATAAAGATTTGCTCCTCACAAGACAAGAGTAAAAATGGATATTTAATCTAAAAACAGCGAAATGAGGTCTCAATTCAACAGTGGAGTGGTCGCTGTTCTGGTGAACACTGACCCCACCACTATGTGATGTTGATTAACCCTATAGAAAGACAGGACTTTTGAAATATCTGTGCGTGGGACCGCATGGTTCCTTCTAGATACGCAGTATACGCAGTTATCTTGCCCCCATGTATCTCCTGCTCCCGCGGGTATCACAATATATTTGCAGAATAAGAACTATAGGAAATACAAATCACCTTTTCCAATTTATAACAATAACGTTAGATCTTGCTGTAACCGTATGCACGATCTCCATACTAGAACACGCTCTTTTAGAGATCTGTTATAATGGGACTCTTGACCATCAGCTACTCCTTGTTTTGGCAGAACCCTACTGCATCTTAAATAAGGGTTCACAGTAGAAAGAACTATACACAAAAGTGACATCTTTTGAATGTCATGTGCTTGCTAAAAATCCCACTGCACAATCTTGTTTTGTGTGTTATTTAGAGTTACTACAATGCCAAAACACCCTTGTGATTTTCAAATTGGATGCCACCTTACATGATGAGGAATACATGTATTAGCGGTCTACATGTATTAGCGGTCTGGTTTATAGAATGACCGCACGTCACTTTCGGTTCCCTGCTCGACGGCGTTATATGTCCTGTAAGCAAAACAGCTACCGGCAATACAATTGCGATGATTGCTTGCATCCTCTGACTATCCCGTTTTTTCGGAAAGTTCAGGTAAGAGTTTTGACCCCCTGCGCCTGTCACCTTGTAAGAGATTTCAAACTTTGCCACCCGGACAATATCTTTACCCGCCCACACACGTTTCTTGTTTCTCGGTACACAGAAAGTGACCTAAACGGCGTTGCCTTTGGGGGCTCGACTTGCATCATACCAGCGTTCTATTTAGAACACCGGCCACATCTCTAATCCAGAAGAAAAATAGAGGTAACGGCTTTGTTTTTTAATTCACACATCACTCAACTCGTTAGAGTGCGGGTTCAATAATACTAACACCTAGTTGGGTTATTTGTTTTCTCCCCCCTTTCTTTCCGTTTATTGTGCAGGCGGGTCACACCACTTTTGAATTGCACAACAAAGCGGACACCGCCCCCTGGTGACCTTTTCCTGCCGCTAGGCCCAGCACAACAGCGCTCTCCTGCTCAGAATTGACCGGGAGTATGTGTGCCATAAACAACTATATCAGGTACTTCATAATTCAAATGAAACCCTCTATGAAGTCTTTTCTCGTGTTCTTCCTCATAATGGAATCACAAACTTAGATGTCATTCTCAACCTGCTCCTTGCTGTTGCCATTTCTGTTGATCAGATCTGTTTCATAAGAATCATAGCCCTGCACCCTCGGAGCAAAGGAAGTTAACGTCAAATAACTGCAAGAAATTCTTCTGTTCTCGAATTTGCACGTTTAGGTGAGCATAGAAGCCTGCCCATACTGCATTTTTTTGTAATTAATAAACCTGAAAACCTGGTAAAAATGGGAATTGAATTTGAAAAAACTGCATTCATCATAGTTAATAGACAAAACTGATTTTTTTGGGAATAACAAACTAACCAATTACTTGAAAGACCTGTAAATATACAATTTTATTTAAATTAGCATCAAAAAAGCATGAAAAAATATATATATCATGCAAGTCTCTTTACTGCAATTGACATAATGAATATTGTTGATGTACACTATGATGGTATGTCATTTTACTAACATTGTCAAAACTGTTAACATGTAATTTTGAAACCAACCCTCTCTCTATTGTGTTTATTTGTAGTGCGTTAAAATCCATAACAAGTATGGTTAATCAGAAGTACTCAACACAACAAAACATCTTTTGAAACAAATCACCTCTTTCTGTCCTGAAGACGGCTACACTTGCAACAACAGACATATTGTGTAATTGTCTGATTTTTCCTGTTGCTATTAGCCGAAACATATGTCGACCATCACAAAAAGCCTAAGATTTCTAATAGGCTACTTTCACGATAGAGCTGTTTATTATCAACAAGAGTGCTCTACCCTTGTGCCTGTTTTGAACAGTAAATAAGAAATAAGACACAAACGCATATACTAACCCCACCACAGTTTTAATGTGTGTACCAGACTTTTTGTCTGTTCTTTATTCATCAGTTATGTTTCAGTTAAATATCTTTTCTTAAAGCTTTTTTTATATATGTCTTATTGAGAATCAAATAAAATGTATATTCTTTGTTAGATTTGGTTGGTTTCATAACTTGTATTGCCTACTAAACAGTAAATGCATTAGGGGACTTGGTATCCCCACAAACACCGGTATAAATTGTAACCATGTTCTAAAAGTAAGTGACCTCTTCCGATAATAGGTTCATCTACCGTTAGATTGCAGAATCAAGAGACAGGGTCACCACCTTCATTGTTCTTCTCCTTTTCAGGACAAGGGTCCATTACATCAAGCGCTTAGCAAACTCTACATGGCACCAAAAATAAAAGAGAGCAGTGTAAAATTGCCAAAATAGCGGCCTACCTGTACCTCAACATAGGAGTCATACAGGAAAAGCATGCAGACAACATAGATTTGGCAAAGAGGCAAGGGGAAACACTGCAGAAAATCGAGACTAATCTGGATTCTGCAGAGCAAAGGCTCCAGGAAAGCAAAGAATCAGAAACAGAGGCTAGGCAGTATATTACCAAACTGAAGGAAGATCTGGCTCTTTTGCAGCAAAAGAATGTAGAACAAGATCTCAAATTACAGATACTGCAAGATGAGTATCAGGAAAGAGTTGACTCTTTACAACAGAGTCAACAGAAACTGGAGCATCAATTGAATTATAATAGAGTCTGTGCAGAACAGATAGTCATTTTACAAAACCGCCTAGAATCCTTGAAAGAGGAAAATAATAAATTAATTATTAAAGACACCCACTCTCCACTCATCATTTGGCACCAGAAATCTAGTGCATTTAAAAAACAGAGGGATGACCTGGCTGAGCAGAGGGGCACTTTAACTCAGGAGAGAGACGCCTTAGACCAGGAAGTCAGCCAATTAAAAACCAAGTTAGAGGAAAGAAAGCTGGCCCTTCAGGAGTTTAGTGAAATTAAAACTGAATATGAACAGCTACTAGATCACACCAGGCGGGTGGAGGATGCTCTGACAAAGAACACTCAGACCAATAAGGACCAAACTCAGGAGGTGAGTCTCCTGCAGCAAAAACTGACCCTGTATTCCCAATCCAGGCAGGAAGCACAGAGAGACAATGAGGCTCTCTGTGAAAAGAATTACAGACTCCACAAACAGATAGCCATGCAGGAGAAAATCATTGAAACAGTAAGGCCTTAATAGAGGAGCAAAAGGGTCAGATTTTGGCATGTAACCAGGGAATAGGGGCTGAAAGAGATGAGGTAAGGAGAGTCAGAGAAGCCCCTGAGCATAATATCAGGACTCCTGTCATCAGGGACTGTAATCCCTTCAGTTCCATGGACTCTGCCACCCTCATGTCCACTGACTCATATGAACCAAGGGCCACAGGGATGGTAGACTTCAGCAGAATGGGAAATATGGGACTGACAGATCAGCGCCTCCCAGAAATGGATGGGCGGGCGTCCCAGTACAGATTTCCAAATGTTAGGGCTAGCCTCTCTGATCAGGAAGACTCCAGTGAGGGGAGAATCAGAGAATTGGATCCTCAAAAATACCACTTACCAAGGGATCAGTCTGTCAAATTTGGTGGGGAATTCCATGAAACTAGGCCCACAAAGAGTATATTAAAGAACTCTTCCCAGCTAGGGCAGTGGGGGTGGGGGGATCTCAGCCAATCCTGGGAGCAAGGGTGAGTCAGAAGACTCTTCTGAGCGCCACAAGTGTCAAGAGACTAGGCCCCACATTCTGCAAGCCATTTCCAAGCGAGCAGATTCAGGGAGAGCCTAGAGGATCAGATAGCCACCTCCTGTAGCAGTGCCTCCGAGTCAGAGGATGAGTGGACAAGGGTGACTAAGAATAAAAAGGCCAACAAAATTGAGAGGGCCCTACTGAAAGATTTCCTGAAACAAATTAAGGCCATTAGGCGCATCATAACTCCCTATCATAAACTGCCAAATATTCTGTTTGGGAGCACCTCAGATTGTATGAGCAAATGATGGATACTTTCCCCCTGAAAGATAGCCAGAGTTGCATTCAATATGTCAAGTGGACAGTTTCCCCTAAATACTCCAGCTTCTTTGCGGGGCTGGAGGATCAGAACCACTCAAGATGGTCCGCCTATAGGGCGGCCATCTTAAAGCATTTTTCCATACATAGGAACCCTCAAGAGGCCCGCAAGGCGGCCTACAACCTGCAATGTGGGGAAGACCAGGCCCCACAAGAATTTGTACAAGAGTTAAAACGTGCCTTTGCGCAGACCACCAGGAGGGTACGCACAGACAGTAGGGAGTTCATTAATAACTTCTTTCATGCACTCCCTAAATACATCATGACCCAGCTGGTGAGGGACTTTCATGAGAAGATATCACTAGACTGGGTCATTGAACAGGCAACTCGAATTTATGAAGTGTAGAAACCGGTAGAGAAGAGAAGTACAAATAAAAACCCCAAACCTACCAACACCCCTGCTGCTGCTAAGGTGGCAGAGGTGAAGGTTGTCCCCATTTTAGATTGGAGATGGGGGGGATCTAAAAATATTCCTGTGCAAAATCCTCCTAACCAAAGACCCAGAAGGCCCTTGGGCCAATCCCAAACATGTAGTCAGGGAGGTAACCCCACAAATGGGACCCCTAACTCCCCTGACTATATCAGTGCCCGTTACAAGGGCAATAGACCCACCCTGGGCTATGTGTGGACTCCCACAGCCCAAGGGGGGGGATCCAACCAGGTAGCTGCCAGCCCAGGAAACTTCCCTCCTAACTTTCCCCAAAGGGGGCCGTAATCCCACAAATGCCAGGTTGAGCTTCTTTCCCCGGTACCCATCAAACATCAACCCTCAAAACAACCCTTCTTTCTTTCCCCACTTTCCTGAGCCCATGCAGCCCAATCAGGGAGAGGGGAGGCCAAGGGTGGAGGGGTACCCAAACTATCCCAACCAAGGGTATTATGGGAGAAGGGACAGTTACCCTTCCCATGATCAACCTAGGATGGACCAGAGACCCCTGTACCAGCCAGAGCGGGTGTTCCAACTGGAGCGCCAGGTCAAGAACTTGAAGACAAGGAGGGAAGATTTTATGCCCCGGTCCAAATACAGGGGCAATGTACATTTTTGGCACTGGTGGACACTGGATCGCAAGCCACCCTTCTGTCAAAAAAGGCCTTTGATCCCTCTCATCCCCCTTCCTGGACAACTTCAGAACTTCGATGGGAATGAAATTCCTGTCGAGGGGACTGCGGATTTAGATATTAAAATTGGGTGACACAAGGTGAAACACCCGGTCATAGTTGTGACTCCAGAGGGCACACCATGTTTACTAGGGAATGACATCCTGCGCAGATTGTCTCCCCTCAAAGATTGTGTAAAAAACATCCTGTTACGCTCACCTGATTCCCACGGGGGCGTCGATCTGGACTGGCCCGCTGTTGCTTCCACCAGAGTAACACGTAGAGCCGAGATGACAGACTGGACAGACCCACTTAGCTTCGTTTGTTGGACTCGTACGAATATCTTTCTGCAATGGAGAAGGGGAATTAACATCCCGTAATCTGAGCGTTAACCCGCCTTCCCACTCCCCTTGTCTGCCCACAGAACACTCCTGAAGTCCCCTCTTAATCTCAACTGATGATTTGGAAAGATGAGCTCTCCATCCTGCGACGAGCGCAGGGGCGCGCAGACGACCAGTTACTTCACTGGCGTGGAGGAATTGGCGAGTTCCAGTATTGACTCTAAAGTCCAATCGTTCGTAAGAGTTCAAAAGTCTGATCTTCACTCTGCCAGATTCCTTTCAGGTTGCAGATTTAAACCACTAGAAGAGTTCCAAGTGGCAATTGGTAAGATCCTGGTAAGTGTATTGTGGTTCTCCCCTTTGGGGCCGGGGTACAGCGAAGATGCAGAATTAACTGTGCCGACCCGAAATGAGGTGAGTACCCCCCTGTGGTAAATCAGGTAAGTCTTTGGGGTTAGGTTGTATTGTCCCTGTTTTCCCCTTAGGGGCCGGGGTGCGGCGGTGATGCAGAATTGACTGCGCCGACCCGAGATGAGGTGAGTACCCCCCTGTGGTAATCAGGTAAGTCTTTGGGGGTAGGTTGTATTGTCCTAGTTTTTCCCCTTAGGGGCGGGGGTGCGGCGGTGATGCAGGATTGACTGCGCCAACCCGAGATGAGGTGAGTACCCCCCTGTGGTAATCAGGTAAGTCTTTGGGGGTGGTTTGTATTGCCCTTGCTCACCTATTTGTTCTTGTCTCCCCCAGGTGTTGAAGAATGGCCTGGAGATGGTGGGTTCGCGATGGAGTAAAGGAATGCAGCCCCCGGATGGTGAGTTCAGCGCGGCGCTGTGAGGTGCATGGCAACGCACCTGTGAAGGCTTCTCTCTTCCAGATCGACGATGTGCTGGATCAAGGATTCAGGTAAGGGTTTTGTTCTGATCTCTTCTCCTCCTCCTTTTCTTGTTCCAGGTGCTCCAGGACTGAAGCGGGCGTGGCTGAAGACTGGAGCTGCTGAAGACACGGTGAGCGTTACGCTGCAGCACGCAGAATAACGCGAAGCACGTGTGGCTGTCCGGGTGTGGCTTACATAGCCTTGGAAGAAGTCCCAGGTAAGTATTCTTCCACAGCCCCACCCGAGAGGAAAGGAGTCCCTGAGGTAAAATAGTCCCTCTAAGCCTCATTTGGTTGTGGCTTCATGCAGCATGGTCTGCATCAGGTAGGTATGCAGCATGGTCTGCATCAGGTAAGTTTTCAGTAATGAGCCTGGCGCCTATGGCGCCAGGACTGACTTGATTCTTATGAGCCTGGCGCCATAGGCGCCAGGACTGTAGCCAAATAGCCCCTAACTGGGGTTTTTGGGCATGCTTCAAGTGGCATGATGCCTGCTTCCGGGGTTGCTGGGCCTGGTCTGGCTTTCCGGGGGCAGGCATCGTGACAGCACTCCCCCTCAAGGCCCCTCCTAAAGCTGTTCTCCCTCTCGGCCTTGGTTTGTCTGGAAATTCTTGGTGGAACCTTTTCACTAATTGAGGTGCATGCACATGGTCACTAGGCTCCCAAGATCTTTCTTGCGGACCATAACCTTTCCAATCAATGAGATAGAAGAGTTTTGATCTCACCCTTTTAGAGTCCAAGATATTCTTGACTTCGAATTCGGGTTCTCCGTCTATGAGGATAGGTTCAGGTGGGGTGGTTAGCCTAGTTCCTGGTTGCACAGGCTTCAAAAGAGACACGTGAAATACAGGATGGACACGCA
Source organism: Ambystoma mexicanum (assembly GCF_040938575.1). Taxonomy (NCBI): domain Eukaryota; kingdom Metazoa; phylum Chordata; class Amphibia; order Caudata; family Ambystomatidae; genus Ambystoma; species Ambystoma mexicanum. Next base: position 710,539,165 of record NC_090935.1, on the reverse strand, counting down.
TATGACCAGGCAGGTCCAACTTGACGTCCACTGGGTTAATTATAGCCTTAATAGAATAAGGTCCCAAATACCTGGGGTTAAGAGTCTGTGTTCCCTTGAGTGGTAAGTACTTGGTGGCTAACCATACTTGGTCCCCTACTTGGTATTGCGGTGCTTCACTCCTGTGTTGATCAGCATCCTTCTTGTATTTATCCTTAGCTTTTTGTAAATGTGCAGTCGCCTCTTTAAAGGCTTGTGTGATAACAGCGTGGAGATGGTCCACCGCGGGCATCTCTAAATGCTGGGGAGAATCTAAATCTGAGGTTCGAGGATGGTGACCATATATGGTAAAAAAGGGCTTTGTTTAGTTTCTGAGTGTACAGAATTATTGTATGCATACTCGGCGATCCAAAGAATGTCTTCCCAATCCCCCTCAGATTGATGTAGCATACAACGTAGGTATTGCTCAAGAGTCTGGTTGGTTCTCTCTGTTTGACCGTCGGTCTGGGGATGGTGGCTGGTTGAAAGCCTTACATCAATTTGTGCCAGCTGGCAGCACTTCCTCCAAAAATGTGAAATAAATTGACTTTCCCGGTCCGAAATTAACACGGAAGGAAAGCCATGTAAGCGGACAACATTTTCAAGGAACTCCTTGGCCAGGATTGAAGCTGAAGGTATTCCTTTTAAAGGAATGAAATGGGCCATTTTAGAAAAAAGATCTACAATAACTAGAATGGTGTTATAACCATTGCACGGGGGTAAATCTGTGATAAAGTCTAATGACAAGGTATGCCAAGGAGTAGGTGGTATGTCTAATGGTTGTAATAATCCAGCGGGTTTTTTCTTTTCCCCTTTATTTTGAGCGCAAACGCCACAAGACATGACAAACAGCTTGACATCTTTTCGCCAGGTGGGCCACCAAAACTGTTTCTTATTTTGGCTTCAGTTTTTGCAATGCCAGGATGCCCTTCCATCAAGGTGTCGTGGCAATGAGAAATGACAAGTTTCTGTAGTTCCTCTAGTGGCAGAAATAGCCGGCCTTGGTAATAAGGTAGATTGTTGGTGACAGAATACTCTGGACCTTTCTTTGCCCAGCCCTGTAAGGCATCGGAATCAAAGAGTTGATGGACCCTTTCTTGAATGTCCTCCAGAGAGTGTATGGATATCAGACCAAGGATACTCTGTTCGGGAATTATGGGTACAGGTTCTAAAGCTCTTTCAGTTTCTCCCATTCCAATTTGGGACAGGGCGTCAGCTTTTCCATTTTTACAACCTGGTCGATAGGTTATTACAAAATCAAACTCGGTGAAGAACAATGCCCAACAGAGTTGGCGTGAAGATTGGGCCTTGGCTACCTTCAGGTATTGTAAGTTGCGGTGATCAGTGATGACCGTAATGGTATGTCTGGCGCCCAGCAGATAGTGCCGCCAAGCCTTGAAGGCGGACTTGATGGCCAACAGCTCCTTGTCAGTTATGGCATAATTTAATTCGGGAGCCGAAAACTTTCTTGACCAAAACGCCACTGGGTGCAGCTGGTTAATTTCGGGATCCTTTTGGGAGAGCACTGCTCCCATAGCTGAACTGGATGCATCTGTTTCCACTATGTAGGGAAGCTCTGGGCGCGGGTGTCGTAATACAGGAGCGGACGTGAATTTCTTTTTTAACTCTTGGAAGGCGTTCTCGGCTTCTTCTGTCCATGCAAAGCGTTTATTCTTTCGCAATAGTGTTGTAATGGGATGTACAATGTGTGAGAAGTCCGGGATAAACCTGCGGTAGAAATTGGCAAAGCCGAGCATGCTTTGAACTCCGTTGACTGAGCTTGACGAAGGCCAATTAAGAATTGCGTCCACCTTACGCATATTCATCCGGATTCCTTTCGGGGTCAGAATAAATCCAAGAAACTCTACTTCCGTAGTGTGAAAGATGCACTTTTCCAGTTTAGCATATAACTTATACTGGCGTAACTTCTCTAGGACTGCTCGGACGTGCTTTACATGATCGGATTCTGATAGGGAGTATACTAAGATATCGTCGATGTAAACGACTACACAAACATCGATGAGCTCTCGGAAGACATCGTTCATGAAGAACTGGAAGGCCTCTGGTGCGTTACACAGCCGAAAGGTATCACCTGGTACTCAAATAATCCGTACTTGGTGCGAAAAGCAGTCTTCCATTCGTCTCCCTCTTTGACGCGTACCAGATGATATGCCCCCCGAAGGTCTAGTTTTGTGTATATACAAGCGTTCTTTACCTGGTCTAGTAGTTCAGGGATCAAAGGCAATGGGTATCGATTCTTGATAGTTATCTGATTCAGCGCGCGGTAGTCAATGCATGTTCTAAGGTCGCCTTCCTTTTTAGGCACGAAGAACAAAGCGGAAGATGCAGGGGACTTGGACGGGCGGATAAAGCCATTAGCAAGATACTGGTCTAGGTACTGGCGCAAGTGGAGATTTTCAGGTTCCGTGAGGGCATAGATTCTGCTGCAAGGTGGTTGTGCTCCTGGTATGAGATCTATTTGACAATCATACGATCTGTGCGGTGGTAAGGTGTTTGCCTGCTCCTTTTGAAAGACATCCTGAAAGTCTTGATATTCAGCAGGTAATTGTATGGCAGCTGGGATTATTGAGGCCAGTACTGAATTTGAAGTTCTCTTTGGGTAACAGGTGTTAGCACATTCTGGGAAGGTTAGTCTCTTTTCTCGCCAATCAATACAGGGATTGTGTTTTTCCAACCAAGGGATTCCCAGTATCAGTTGAAACTGTGGAGCCTTGATTAAATCAAACACCATTACCTCTCGGTGTCCATCCTGACCCAGCAATGTCATCTCTGCAGTGGAATGAGTTACGGGCCCAGAGGCAATTTCAGTTCCATCAACAGTGGTGACAAAATCGGCAGTGGTCTTTCGGGTGAGAGATAGATTCATCCTGGAAGCCAATCCGCAGTCCAAATAGTTTCCTATGGCTCCACTATCTACGTACGCCTTTACCGCGTGCATGCGTGATGGCTGCTCTGGATCTATAAGGACCATGTGTATGGTGAAATGCGAGGTCAGAGTGTCCTTCTTTAAGCTCGGCAAACTGACCTCTACGCTTGCCGGGCGTGGTCGTTTCCCGAGTCAGGTTTCAAGTGGTTTTCGTCTGCTGCTCCTATAGTTTTCTTGGGTGGTTTTACAGGGCAGTTCTGAAGGAAATTACCAGTAGCTCCGCAATATAGACATAATTGCTGTTGCCGTCTTCTTTCTCTTTCCTTTTGGGTTAAGGGTCCTCTAACCCCCCCGATTTGCATGGGTTCTGAGACATCTACCCCCTTAGAGCTTACGTAGGGTTTAACCAAGACCCTGTTTTCAAACTTGGTTCGATCAGCCTTTCTGGTTTGAAGTGTGTGATCTAACTGGACCACAAAATCTATATATTCAGCACAGTCTAGAGGCGGGTTCACTACTTGGGCTAAAACATCCTTGAGTTCTCCCCGAAGCCAACGATGGAATAATGTAATTCGCTTGGCTTCAGGCCATTCGGTTTCCACAACTTATCTATTGAAAGTTGCAATGTAAGATAAAAGATCCTGATTACCTTGCCGTAAGGATAAAAGTTCGTTATTCAAAGCCTGTCCTTGGGAATGTCGGGCGAACAGTTTTACCATGCTTGATCGAAAACCTTGGAAATCTCAAAGAATCGGGTTATCCTGATTTACTAGCGGAATGGACCAGTCCGCTGCACTGCCGCTGAGATATGACAGTACAAAAGCTACCTTGGCTTGATCGTTTGGGAAAGCTCCAGGTCTACATAAAAAGTGTAAGCGACATTGATTCATGAATATAGCAAACCTTTTTGGGCCTCCGGCAAAGCGTTCAGGCGGAGCCAAGGGAATGGCTCCAGGAAGGTTTATCTGCACCGGGTTACTCGGTGGCACCGGAGCTGGGCTGGCCCCGAGTCCAGGTAGAGGTGTTTGTCCAGCCTGGCTTTGTAATAGCTGTCTGGCCAAACCATCTGTTCGTTCTTTTGATACTATCAATTCCCTCCTGAGGGCATTGGTTTCCTGGCGGGCGGAATGCACTTCGGCCCTTAGTACCCCTATTAATTGGGCCAACTGATCAGTTTCCGATGTCTCCATGACGCCCAGGTGGGTATTTGTGGGTAGGCTTCGCGTTCTGTTACGCTCACCTGTTTCCCACAGGGGCGTCGATCTGGACTGGCCTGTTGTTGCTTCCACCAGAGTAACACGTAGAGCCGAGATGACAGACTGGACAGACCCACTTAGCTTCTTTTGTTGGACTCGTACGAATATCTTTCTGCAATGGAGAAGGGGAATTGACCTCCCGTAATCTGAGCGTTAACCCGCCTTCCCACTCCCCTTGTCTGCCCACAGAACACTCCTGAAGTCCCCTCTTAATCTCACCTGATGATTTGGAAAGATGAGCTCTCCATCCTGCGACGAGCGCAGGGGCGCGCAGACGACCAGTTACTTCACTGGCGTGGAGGAATTGGCGAGTTCCAGTATTGACTCTAAAGTCCAATCGTTCGTAAGAGTTCAAAAGTCTGATCTTCACTCTGCCAGATTCCTTTCAGGTTGCAGATTTAAACCACTAGAAGAGTTCCAAGTGGCAATTGGTAAGATCCTGGTTAGTGTATTGTGGTTCTACCCTTTGGGGCCGGGGTACAGCGAAGATGCAGAATTAACTGTGCCGACCCGAAATGAGGTGAGTACCCCCCTGTGGTAAATCAGGTAAGTCTTTGGGGTTAGGTTGTATTGTCCCTGTTTTCCCCTTAGGGGCCGGGGTGCGGCGGTGATGCAGAATTGACTGCGCCGACCCGAGATGAGGTGAGTACCCCCCTGTGGTAATCAGGTAAGTCTTTGGGGGTAGGTTGTATTGTCCTAGTTTTTCCCCTTAGGGGCGGGGGTGCGGCGGTGATGCAGGATTGACTGCGCCAACCCGAGATGAGGTGAGTACCCCCCTGTGGTAATCAGGTAAGTCTTTGGGGGTGGTTTGTATTGCCTTTGCTCACCTATTTGTTCTTGTCTCCCCCAGGTGTTGAAGAATGGCTTGGAGATGCTGGGTTCGCGATGGAGTAAAGGAATGCAGCCCCCGGATGGTGAGTTCAGCGCGGCGCTGCGAGGTGCGTGGCAACGCACCTGTGAAGGCTTCTCTCTTCCAGATCGACGATGTGCTGGATCAAGGATTCAGGTAAGGGTTTTGTTCTGATCTCTTCTCCTCCTTTTCTTGTTCCAGGTGTTCCAGGGCTAAAGCGGGCGTGGCTGAAGACTGGAGCTGCTGAAGACACAGTGAGCGTTACGCTGCAGCACGCAGAATAACGCGAAGCACGTGTGGCTGTCCGGGTGTGGCTTAAATAGCCTTGGATGAAGTCCCAGGTAAGTATTCTTCCACAGTCCTACCCGAGAGGAAAGGAGTCCCTGAGGTAAAATAGTCCCTCTAAGCCTCATTTGGCTTGTGGCTTCGTGCAGCATGGTCTGCATCAGGTAGGTATGCAGCATGGTCTGCATCAGGTAAGTTTTCAGTAATGAGCCTGGCGCCTATGGCGCCAGGACTGACTTGATTCTTATGAGCCTGGCGCCATAGGCGCCAGGACTGTAGCCAAATAGCCCCTAACTGGGGTTTTTGGGCATGCTTCAAGTGGCATGATGCCTGCTTCTGGGGTTGCTGGGCCTGGTCTGGCTTTCCGGGGGCAGGCATCGTGACACATCCTCTGGACCCAGACTAACCGACCAATAAAATTAAAACATACTGTCAACCATGTTAGTTTAAATGGCACATGCCACATGGTTGAACAAAAAACCTGACCAAATTGAATTCCATTTTCAAAACAACCAAATCCCTGACGTGACAGTAATTGCAGTAGGACAATAAACTGGTGATGGGAAGTCCTCTCTATTTCTGAAAATCAACCTTCCTTCCAGTCTCAAGTGGCATTCCACACTGGAAGGGAATACTCTGAAATTTGATATAAATTCACAATTAGAAAATCCCACTGCTATAGTCTAAAATGATGAGAAACCAGCTCACAGCTTGGCTGACATTCAGAAAATTGGAGAACAGTTGTTCATTCCCATTCAGTTAAATGGGGGGAAGGACTCTGTTCTCGCCCGAGTGTGCGTGAACAAAGGTAAGAGCTTCATCAGCGAGGTCATGTTCCGAAAACTCCCAAAAGATCCAGCCATTCCCACATTTAAATTGATAGACAAATGGGAAATGGACCTGGAAACACCCAATTCCAAACATCTCCTGCCTAGCAGGTGTATGCTCAAAATGTCCATAGACAGCAAGAGCATAGCCCATAATTGTTGGGTCGTGCGAGATGTCCTTGCTGCATTTTATTTAGGCAGTGACATTCTCAATCGCTTTTGCCATTAGTTTGGACCTAATAAACTTCAAAGCCTGGTCTCGATTAACGGGTAATCCCATGGACTTTGATGACCCAGAGAAAGCATTTCGGTCAGCTCAATTGCTGCCATATGCTGTTAAAATTCAGATTGGAGAGGAAGTCACCATCCCAGAACGGACCCAACAATTCACACTTAAAGTAAATATTAAAAGAGGACAGAAACTGCAAAATCCTGATGCATATGTTCACCTCAATGCCCATTTCCAAGTGCAAGGGTTGGGGTTTAACCCAACACCACTAGTCAATACAGAACACGACACCATTCCAATAGTGGTGGATAACAGCGACCTTAGGAGTATCACTCTGGGCGCAGGCACCATTATTGGAATGGCAGTTGATGACCGACATTTTTCCATAGATTTAGGTAATGAACTGGTAGGACCAATCCCCAAAGACTGTTTTGACAGTGATAGCGACAGTGACACAACACCATACAGGATCTTCTCCCGGCATGTGGGGAATTTCCTGGTGTACTCTTCCTGCCCTTATGGTAAGGAAGAGGTGACCTGTGACTTCAGGAGGGATGAGGTGATCTTTCAAGTCCACCAGGACTGCCTTCCCCATCTGAAGCCATCAGTACAAGTCACTACTTTAACCAGGGACTTCTCCACCCAGCTGGAGGAGGCCGCTGAGATAGCCAAACCAGAAGTCTTTCCAGGCTTCAAGCAGATGGTTGAAGAGAGAGTCAATCTAGCTGATGCCTGTGAGACTCTGGAGCAAAAGCAAAAATTGAAACAAGTTTTGTTATATTTTCAAGATCCCTTTGCGGTGGACTCATATGACTGTGGCCGCACCGAAATCCATACAACAACAATTCCCAAGGATCCTGGCATGACTCCAGTGTTTGTGAAGCAATATCGCTTGCCTCTCGCATCATTGTAGTCCCCTACAGAAATAATTAAGAACCTTGAGTCCCGTGGGATAATTCGTCCAGTCCACAGCACCTTCAATAATCCGGTGCTGGGGATTTTGAAACCAAACGGCCAATGGAGACTCTGTGCTGACATAAGGGAGCTCAACAAATGGGTCCACACTTCCTGATGGCCTCTTCCCTACATTGATCAAGGGCTGCCCCAGATCCAGGCGTCAAAGGTATACACTGCCATTGACCTGACCAATGGGTACTGGACTGTACCTGTCAGTAGGGAGGACCAATACAAGCTGGTCTTTACCTTTGGGGGGCAGCAGTACACTTGGACCCAGACTCCCTTCGGATACATCAACTCCGGCAATGAATTGAATATCTTTTTGCATAAGGCCATGCCCGACTTGGGTGAAAGGGGTAACCTGGCCTATGTAGATGATGTTCTAATCAAAAGCTCAACTGTGGAGGAACACATAGCAGGGATCCGTTATGTTCTGACACAGTTGAGGGCAGCCGGAACAAAACTAACTTTTCAAAAGGCACAGTGGTGCAGGATCCGTGTCAATTTCTTGGGGCATGAGATAACTCCTTAGGGTCTCTGTCCCCAGGAAAAGAAAGAAGAGGCACTCCAGAAACTAAAAGATCCCACAACTCTGCGGGAGCTAAGGAGCCTCCTTTGACTGGCTAATTACAGTAGAAAGTTAATTGAGGATTACACAGAGACCACAAGACCCCAGATCCATCTGTTGAAGGGGGGGTCAAGTGGGAGTGGGGTCCAGAACAAGCCAAGGCAGTGAAACAACTTAAAAGAAGGCTCTCACAAGCACTGTGTCTAGCTTACCCTGTCAAAAACAAGGATTTCTCCTTGGAGACAGGGTTCTCGAATACATGCTTGACAGCAGTATTATATCAAAAGCATGACAAGGTCAATAAAGTCATCTCCTATGCAAGTAAAACTTTATCCTCTGTGGTGGAAAAATTCAACGACTGTGAGAAGGCACTCCTGGCACCGGTGTGGGCATTGAAGAATTACCGCCCGTTTATCTAGGGGGAACACATCATAGTGGAGACTCCACACCGACCTCTGCAATATCTTCAAAGTGACAGAATCCAGGCCAGAAATGTGAGTAAATCTCGAATTACTTCCTGGATTCTGTCAATGCAAGGATTTCCAGTGGAGGTCAGATATGGCCACAACAAGTTTGGTTTATGCTGGATTTCAGGTCAAGAAATTAAGAATTAACCTAGGCTGGCTGGGCCTGCAAGGGGTTGACAAACAGGTTTCCACCCAAGGGGAGGGAATCGCTCTCAGCAGATGCTCAATGACACATGTTAATTGTGGGGTATGCCAGACTTGTGTCTGCAGCCAGGGACTGAACAATGGCAGATTCTCCAGGCTAGCAAATGGACCTGTGAAGAGGTCATAAACTAGGCTTGCAGAAGGAAATCCCAAAGGATTTGCTATCAGAACTGGTGAAAAATATAAAACGTGTAGATTTGTTAATGTAATTTTTGGCCCTACATTTGAAAACTTGGTGGATCTGTGTAGCATATTCTGAACAGGAATGGCAATATATGTGGTTTTATGGGAACTGTATTTATGTTAGAATTGTTAAACTTTGAAAACACATTCCTATGGTAAACGCGCATATTTGTGGACATTTTGAGAAATGTTTGAAAATGTTTTCATGGCGAAATGGACGAAATGCTGCAGAAAGGCGAAACAAGGTCTCACAGCTGTGGGATTTTGATAAACAGATACTGCATACAATATGTAATCCTTGTATGTGATTTTTATAGAGGTTACACATGTATAAATATGTATTTAGGACAAAATTTGATTTTGATACTAGTGGTTAGGGGAGGTTTCTAAGTATTGTAAAAGTCAAACCATAAACCTCATCTGTCTTTGATCCAATCACCCCGATGCAAGGCAGAGATGAGGCTCTGATTCAATCCCATTTCACAGGGGCACGTTTAGTTAAGCCGGCCCATACACCCAGTTGGTGATGTCATTTGGCAGGATAAATAGGGACATCTGAAAACACATAGGAACACTCTCTCTTCTGATTCCAGCGAAGCACTTTGATCCATCATTCAACATCCAGCCTTCAACATCCTTCTAGATCCAGATGCCAATCACCAGGCCAAGCAGTAGCTGAACCATTTTCAGCTAGGCCTCAATCCTCAACTAATCCTCACAACCCAGTGAAGAGCTATGGTGGGTGTGAGCATCCTGAAACTTTCTGGCTTGCTACCGTAAATGCTTGCCTGCTGAACTCGCCACCCCGCTGATCTGAAATATCCAGAAACAAGAAGGGCAGATCCCGTGCAGTTCCGGCCACCGGGCTAGCTGATCCTGTCCCGCCTGATGTGCTGTCCTTCCCTGATAGACCTGATCCGATTGACCAGCACTTTGACGGTCCAAAAATCTTAAATCCCATTGGATTGTGAGTATTAACAGGACGTTAGAGAACTATTGTATACCTTGCCTTATCTTGTTCCACCTTAATCTCTGGACTATCCTTATTTTAATACCAGTAACAGTGTCAAAATCTTTAGTGCTATCCTATCCTGTCTATTTGCTAAAGCGTCATTTTCATAGTCATTTTATTTGTGTAACTCTTTTCCATAAATCCCACTTTGAGTGTTTGGACTGGTTCCACCGGGGAAGGTTCTGGGGATCTTTTACTGAAGTCATGAATCAGTCTCAGAGCTTACTTCTTCCCAACCTGGTTGTCTAGTTTGAATGCTCTAGTCTTGAGTAAAAGCATAATCCATATTTTCTGGTTTTAAACTGAAGTCCTTGTCCAAATTCGCATCTTTATTTTTGGAAAACACATCTCACTAAAACCTCTATAACTCCTCAGTTTTAAAGATAGACACAAAAGTTCAACTCTCACTGATACCTAACCTAACATCCTTAGCTATCTCCACAACTAAAAACCGCGTCGCAGAACAGTGTATTTGACCCATTTCTCTCCAATATCGCAGAGTAAATGTTTGCAGCGAATTTGCAATTTAAGCCAAAGTACACGTGTCTTTTGCCCATTCCAAAGTGCTTTTTCCATCCCATCATGATCTGAAGTGTATATTGTGGTTCATATTATAGCCCATGCATGTTAGGATACCTTATTAGTGTTGCTTTCTTTAGAATGTGTCTCCATTTTAGCATTTTGACCATTTTGCAGTATTTCACCAAGCCATTTCACCTGTCATTTCAAAGTGTTATTTGCCAAAATAAGGTTTTCTCTCTTGTGTGGGAGGGAGGATTGCCTATAACTCTAAACATTGTATTTCATTCCAGAAAACCTGCTGATTACTCACATTAGTGTAGGATTGCTCATTTGAATTTAAACAAAACTTTGCAGGGGGAACATTAACCTAAACGCTATGTGTGTGCAAAACAAGACTGTTCTTTGTCCCTGAGTTTTCTATTTTGCCTCCTTATAAGTGAATTAAATAGCTTGACTTATATTTCTGAATTGTATTGTCACCCTTTGGGTGATTGCTGCCCCATATACCTATCTATAGCAAATCTATAGCAAATCGATGTGTGATTTGAATATTAAATAAATAAATAAACCTTTACCTATGCCAACTAGCTTGATTCCTGGTTCAGTGTGACCTCGGGGGGTATTTTGAGAAGGGTGTGATATGAGTCGTAGATAGTGGAGTCTTTCATTGCATTTTGGATACAAGGGTCATAACTCCTCAAAACACCAAGAAAGATTAATTTGAAAGCCTTCATTGTACACTGAATACAGGAATACAGGAGTTAGAAGAACCTAAATATCCAAGATGACATGCTTACCCACCGGTCATTTTTTCTATCGATTCAGTCATAAACCTTTTCCCTAAACTGAATCACTTACCACAACATATACTATTTTTCCAGAAATGGTCAACTGTTACCTCAGGGGCTAGCCAGTCTGTACCCAGACCAGGACTAAGCATTCATCATTAACATCCTCCAAACTGTTCAAACAACTTCCTAGATTTAATAACTGAACTTAACTTGTCACTCTGCACCCTTGAAAATACTTTAATTGAGCTGTTCTTTCCATATACATAGTGACCTAGTCCCTTCTTGCCCCAGCAATTTTTTCTTCTTAAGTCTGATGAGAGTGAGAGCTTGCTCTCTGCTAGCCTATTCCTCTTACATATTTAGAGGGATGTCAGCTGCTTGGTCAAGCATGACATGTGCATCCTGTTCAAAGCTCAATTCCAACAGTGACCATTGTTTAAGATTGTGCGCCATGCTGCTTGGTACATGAATGTGTTTTTCATCTAGGTGCAGCTTTATTTATATTGTTTGTGTATGAGTTGTTGCTTTTGGCTGCTTCTGTTCATGTTGACACGAAATATATGGGCTAAATTTCCTATCCATAACAGGTTCCATTGGCTCTTAGCACCAGGTGAGGGACAACCAGATTGTTACAATCAATCTGAATGGGCCTCACTGGGTCGTTACCAGCCCCACAAAGACTTACCTGTTAACTGTTCCCCCGCGCCGCAAGCATCGCTGATTGTTCCATATCTGCGAATGGCCGCCATGGAAAGGGAGGGGCTATGTGCAGTCCCTTTTCTCCATGGCGGTCATTTTTGTTGTTTGCTTTTTTAAATATCTTTTTCATGGCCACCATGGAAAGGGAGAAGGGACTAAGTGTTGTACCTTCTCCCCGATCCATGTCAGCCATTTTTTTCTTTTTTTTGTCTCGAGTTGTGAAACGGTTTCCACCCTGTTTCCCAACTTGAGAAAATATGCTATTAGTAACCTGGTACGACGTGCCATGGTACTAATGGCAATAGAACCCTTGGAGGGGGGCACTACCAGCCTTTGCTTTGCTCACTTCAGTCCGGCTTGTAATGTTCGCTCCGGGGAATGCCCCCTCTGCTCAGGTACTATTGCTTTAATAATATATATCAACTAAGTATCCTAACGGTAAAGGCTACCATTGGCTCAGATGTGGAAACAAACGTAAAATGTAAAAACAATGTTTGGACTCCAAATAAAAACGGAATCCCACTAATCAATTTGTACCCTTCAGAGTGACAGACTCTGATCCCAGAGACATGTGTTCTGTTTTTTAGGTGATCAAACGTATCAACAAAGAGACAGGATTCTAGCTGAGGGACTCCTAGACCACAAAAGGAGATGTACATGAGCCTAAAATGCTGCAAGTCTTTGGCAATGGACATGGAGAGAAACATGTTTTAATCAACTATGAAACATGGTTAGCTAAATGCTTGCTTGCATGTGGAAATCTTTTTCTTAAAAGCACTGTAAAATATATCCCTACACATTATTTCCAGAACAATAGTCTCCTGGTGTAGCACAGATTATGCATTCCGAAAGTGTCGTATTATTTGCTGGTAATCTTAACTATACTTAGTCACTCTCTTCCTTTTGAAGGTCTCAAGAAGTGATGGCAGTCCGCCTTCCCACCACACATTCTCCTATTAATCTCTTCATTCCTTTTTTATTTTTTTTTATATATATAGCGCCTATTGCCAAAGTGAATTACATACAATCGGTACGAAATGGTAGAATCAGTTAAACGAATCACAAGCAAAGTAGCTGATCTTTGAATTTAGATGGAAACTGGATCAGATAGGCAGAAGGGGAGCATTTCAGTGCTTAGGAGACAAAAGGGAGAAAGAACGGAAGTGAGATGAAGCACATGGAAGGCGAGAAATAACAAGGAGGAATACATATTGTGAGTAAAGAGCATGCAGTGATGAGAGTAGAAAGAAACAAGAGTAGAGAGATAGGGAGGAGCAAAACAATAAAGGCATTTCAAGACGAGACATCAAAAGTTGAAGAGGAGTCGAGCATCAAAAGATAACCATTGAAGATGTTTCAGAGCAGTGAAGCTGGAGTACTTGGAGACAAAGAACAGAGAATATGAATAAAAAAGGAGTAGATGAAATGAAGAGGAGCTAATCTGTAGGCACAGATTTTTAAGAGTAGAGAGGAACAGTAAAAAAGAAGAGAAAAAACTAAAGAGCTCATAAGAAGTTTAGAAGCATGGAAAATGAGGAAGCAGCAAGTCCTCTGAATATTAAAGAGTTGAAAACCTCAGGAGCTAGAAATTAAGGATATGTGAGAGGAGAAGGATAGCGCAGGGTCGAAGTGGACACCTAAATTACGGGCAGAGGTAGCAAAATGGAGGGAAGCGAGGGGAAGGAAACAGCGGGGTGGGGTGATGACGGGATGAACAATAGATGCAGGAAAGAAAAGGACCTCCATTTTAGAAGGATTAGGTGCAAAACATGTGAAAACATCCAAGACTGGATAGAGAGAAGACAGGCTGAGGGCGATGAGTGAAATGAGTCTGAGAAGGAATAAAAAGAGAGGAAGATTAGAGTCATCTGCGAACAATTGGAATGAAAAACCATGTGCAGATATGACAGCCCCAAGAGGAGCGGAGTATAGTGAAAAAAGGAGTGGACCGTGAAAAAGAGGAAAAGTAGGAGATGACTAGCCAGACCAAGAAACAGAAAAGGTGCAGTCAGTAAAATAGGACTGAAACTAGCCCAGAAGAGAGTTCTGAAAAGAAACAAGATATGAGAAAGGAAAGAAGAATAGAGTGGTCGACCATATCAAAGACAGCTGACAAGTCAAAGAAAACAAGAAGAGAAGACATGTCTGATAGCTTGCAGAAAGAGGAGATTCAGTTACAGCATGGAGTGCATTCTCAGTAGAGTGAGAAGGTCAGAATCCAAATTGGAAGGAAGGAAGCAGTGAGTGTAGGTTAACAAAAGAGGAAACCTGAGTATAAACAATGTGCTCCAATTGTAGAGAAAAGGTAGGAGAGAAATAGGATGAAAGTTAGAACAGAGAGAGGGGTCAAGTGAGGGGTTTCTTAAGAATAGGAAGAATGGTGGCAGGTTTGAAAGACGAAGTGTTAGTTGAAGAGGAAAGTGAACGATTGGAAAGAGAGGTAAGAAAGTCCAATTGGGAGGGCTACAAAGAAGGGATCAAGGATGAAGGAAGTGAGTTGCCTGGCGTAGGGGTGGAGTCGGCACGAGCAAGGCAAGAAGCAGTGTTAGAATCAGAAAGTAAATGAAAAAAAGACATGGTAGTGCCAGAAGTGCAGGCAACAGGGCATGGTGAGGGTGTGGATTATTAGGAGGAAGAAATAGAGCACCGAAGGAGAGACCTTTTAGAAGGAAACTAGTTGGTGAAGTCGCAGGCAGATAGAGAGGAGAAGGAGGCAGGAGAGGAAGGTGAGAGGACATGCTTTAAGTTTAGAAAAAAGATAACAGAGGTGCGATGAAAGAGAGTCAAAAAAAGAATTAACGTAAAGTTGCTTAGCAGAGAGGAGAAGAGCATCATAGGATGTGTGGAGGGAGGACATATAGGCTAAGTCAGTGGCTGCCCAGATCTTAATCCAACTTTGCCCAGCATGGCATAAAGCATGGCAAGCAGCCCGGATGGGATGGGTCAGCCAAGGTTGAGATGGTTTATGCAATGCAATGAAAGGAGTGGAGGGGTATGGCAGATCACGAGTGTTGGTCAAGCCAGGGAAGAACAGGAGAAGCAGAATCAGCGACAAGAGGTCCAATGGAGGCAGGTCCGAGGTGGGAGCACACATAAATAAAGTAATATTAAATTAATTAAAATCACAGCAGCAGAAGCAGTTGGAAGGAGGCACGGGAGGGGGTATTGGGAGAGGACAGAGAAAGGGTAAAAGAAAGCAGTTGATGATCAGAAGACCAGAGTGGGAGTCCAGCTACAGAGGATGTGAGAGGGAATGTGGAGAAGATAAGATCCAGGGAGGAACCTACATTATGAGAATGACAGGTACGAATTTGTGAGAGATGATAGGAATCAAGAATTGAAAGAAGGGAAACAGAGGCATAGGTAGAGGAAAGGTGGAGATTAAAATCACGTAAGAGAAGCAGAGGAAAGTCTAGAGGGAGCAAAAGAGAGGCAAGCGAATCAAGGTCCTCACAGAAGCTAGTAACAGGTCCAAGTATATACACAGCAACATCTCCTTCTTAGAAAGTGCACACAGGCACACACATCTTTTTTATATATAAAAAAAAACATTTGTACGCATATGTATCTAACCACTTTTCTCGCAATTATGATATGTTTTCATGCACCTTAAGCACATGTATACAAACGTTTGCTTTTACAACCATTGCATACCTTCATAAAGTGGTAATATGATCAATGTTGTCAAATGTTCATAACATCACAGCACACATATCGGTTATCTCCTATACACACCCAAATCTCATTCCACCCTCATGCCAACTAATTTCCCACTTTCCTAAAATATCGTTCAGTCCGTTGCATTATCAACGTTGCACTATCTTTAATATACTTACAATAAAATGCCAGTAAGAAATCCCCCCTCTTTAACTAGATCTCTCATGCAAAATTCCTCGAGTATAATTGTTCTTCATGATCGACACATCCTTCTCTGTGGCAATGTAAGGCCTTGGGCATGCATCGTTCTTGGATGGTTCTTTGCAGATCTTACATCCTTGCAATGTCCTATGGCATTTGTTCCATTTCCCTGTGATCTCACACATCTCAAGTAAATGAAGTCTTCATTGCATGTAGCAGTGTCTGAGTGTTTTATTTGAAAATTGTGCCCTGTTAGTGGGTCCCCAATGCTGAAAAAACGTTTGCATGTTCCATTGCTCTAGGCTTCTCCCGCATAATTGTATAGTTGTTCTCATGATCCATTTCAGCCAGACCCTTTTTTATCTGTTTTTAATACTGTGCATCAGATGTCTGTTCTCAGCTTGTGGAAATTGTTCCCACACACATTGACAAATGTCATCCCAGCAATTTTTTGAACCATCACTTCATCACTTATTGCAGGCGGGGGTATTCTGCTTATCTACTAGTCAAGTAAAAAAGTATTTGCAGAGTATCACGTATCACGTAGAGTATCACGTGTTTAACAAACAAATAAAACTCGAAAAAGAGCAAATACTGTTAGATCTTTACATAGCATTTTGTAGCCAACCCTTTACAAGTGTATAACAGGAAACACGTCCCAGGTCTGTCCCAATATACTTAATAGGCAACCTTACATGTGTGCCGGTCTTGCCTATTCTTCTGTACTTGGTTCTCTTGCACCTTCCAATGGGGCTCTAAGTTGAGTCACTACTGCCAACATTTTCCTGGCCCAGGATCACTCTTCAGAGATAATTTATCATCAAAGGCTTTGATATGAGTAAGTGGAAGATCCTCTTGAACTTTTCTATTCTGTCCCACTCTTCAGCATCCTTCATTTATGGGATTTTATTTGTGATCTGTATTTCTGTGTCTGCCTACCCATGCTAGCTCCCCATACCATTAGTTCTTAGCCTTAAACTCATTCCCAGGAATATTTCCCTCACCTCCATCATCTCTTTTGAGAAATCAGCTTACAATATATTTTATGACCTTCACAAGATATTGGAATGTTGATGTGATAAAAACATGCAATTAGCGGTTGAGGTGTCTTGGGACAGACACCGTCATTTTTCATCACACTATGTGCTCTTTGTATTTCCAATTGTGTAAATTCTTCGGAGCAGATGGAATCCACTTTTGTGGAAGGCTGTCGGGTCTCCTCCTATTTTTTCTGGAAAACTGAACTCCACTCCACTTTGATCTTCCAGCTCACTCTTGGCTGTTCTTCAATTTTTCAATTTGCGATTGTAGGGTAAGTACCCCTCAGTGACCTCAATGGGCCTCATTACGACCCAGGCGGTAAGGGGTTAACGGCAGCGTTAACAGCGCCGACCCTTACCGCCTGAGTACGAGGTCCCTTAGCGCCATGGCGCTTTTAACACCTGCTTTTAGCAGGTGTTAAAATCCATGGCGCTAAGGGACCATGGAGTTAATTACGCCACCGTAATTTACGGTGGCGTAATTAACGCCTTCCCCACTCCCATTATACCCTATGGGGCAAAAATGGGAATGGGGAAGGGTAAATGGGGATTGGGGACTTACCGCCCCGCCAAGGTCGGAATGGGGCGGTAAGTCCGCCAACCACCATGGCGTAAACGTAGTTTACGCCATGGTGGTAAAGTCACGGCCCAGGCGGTAACTTACCGCCTGGGTCGTAATGAGGCCCAATATCCATTTAGACTCTCCTTGTTCCTCCTCTGTACTCTACCATGACCTCTGCAACTCCCTGTCCATGCTCACCTCTGGCCTGACTCACTCTGCAGGGCACACACTTGATGTCTTGATCTCCTCTGACCTCCCCCACTCCATCCATCTGACCACTCCTCTCTCCTGGAGTGATTATTCCCTCCTCTCCTCTCATCTCTCCCTCTCTTCCCCTTAAGCCAAGCCTACCCCAACACTGCCTAACTACATCCTTGGACATCCGGCCCATGAAGCGTGTGTCAGTTGAGGCTTTTGCTGCCACCTTCTCCCCCCCCACCTCTGGCTGTCTCACATCCTGACACAGCCCTGTCTCTGCTCTACTCTTCAATTTCTGATACTCTTGATGCTCTTGCCCCTGTCATGAGGATCCGTTTGAAGTCCAAAGCCAAGTGCAATTCCTGGTATGACTCCGACCTAGCTACACTTAAACATAAGTGTAGGGCGGCTGAGAGGAAATGGAGGTCTTCTTGTTAATCCTCTGACAAACTGGCTTGTTGCCTGCTCCAAAGGCAACACCAACTCTCTGTACTCACCAAGAAGAGAGTCCACATTCAAGCTCATGTCTCTGCGGCATCTAACAACTCGGCCAAACTCTTTGAAATCTGCTAGGAGCTGGCCAACCCTGCTGCAGTCTCTACCCCTCCTGTTGCCTCCCAAGCTCTTTTCAATGCCCTTTCCTCCTACTTTATCTCAAAAACGCAGGAAATCCTGTCCACCTTCTCCACCCCTCCCCCTCCTCTCCCCTCTCTGTCTGTGCTTGCTGACCCTCCTTCAGCCACTCCCCCCACCCTCCTTCTCGTCCTTTCCTCTTTTCTCCCCTGATGAGGTCGCTAGACAAGTCCGATATATCAAAGCCTCATCAAAACAGTTTCATCCCTGTTCCTCTAAAACCATCAAGGACCACATTGACACCCTCGCTCCAGCCTTTGCTGATTTTTGCAACCAGTCCTTTGCCTCAGGATCCTTCCCCTCCACTCTGAATCACTCCATTGTGAATCTTCTTCTCAAGAAACCCACAGCTGATCCTTCTTATCCAGCTAACTATTGCTCAAATTCCATTACCTCCTTTCTGGGCAAACTCCTGGAAAAGCTGGCCATCTCTCAGCTTAACCTTCATTCCAATTCTGTTGGTTGTCTCCATGACCACCAGTCTTCAGAGCTGCCATAAGCACAGAAACTGCTCTCCTAAACATCCATGAAGATCTGCTCTCCAACCTTCAGTCTAACATTCCTTCTGTCCGCATCCTACTCAATCTCTCTTCTGCATTCGACACGGTCAACCATACCATCCTGCTTAACCGTCTCTGTGATAACCTGGGTATCTCTGATCAGGCTCTGGCCAGGCTGACCTCTTTCCTCTCTGATCGACCCTCCCAGGTCCAACTTGGGTCCTTCCTATCATCTGTCTTCCTCTCTACCTGTGGTGTTCCCCAGGGGTCTAACCTCTCGCCCTGGCTTTTTCGAACCAATACCTGGCAACTCTCGCCCACTGCATTGACATTTTCTGCTCAAATTTCCAGTGGTACACTGACGACACTCAACTCATTTTCAGGCTGGCTCAGCCACCTCCTCTCCCTCTCTCATCTCTGATTGCCTAACTGCCATTCAAGATTGGCGTGCCACCAATGATCTTTGTCTGAATGCCAGCAAGACGGAGAGCCTCCTCATCAGAACACTTTCACCATCCTTTCCCCTCACTCACTGACTGGCCCCCCTTGGCCCTCCTCCTACCCCCACCTCCGTGGCTAAGAACCTCTCGGTCATCTTTGACTCCACACTTTCCTTCTCCGCCCACATCTCTGATGTCTCTAAAAAGTCAAACTTCCTACTGCACCTCCTCAGAGGTACTCTGCCTTTCCTCTCCTTCCCCAAGAAACTCATGGTCTCCCAAGCTCTGGTTCTCTCTAGGTTGGACTATTGTAATAGGCTCTTTCTAAATCTACCTGCCTCTACTCTAGGACCTCTGCAACTAATCCAGAACAGGACTGCAAGACTTGTCTTTGGCCTCAAGCCCTGGGATCATATCTCTCCAGCTCTGAAATCACTCCATTGGCTCCCAGTGGATGTAAGGATTCGTTTCAAAACACTCTGCATTGTTCACAAGGCTTTCTGGGGCCTGGGTCCAAAATACCTTCAGCTATCCCTCCGCAAATACCTCCCCTCTCGAGCTCTTTGCTCCTCTACCTCTAACTGCCTCAGGGTCAGTTGTTTTTCAAAGATCTCTGTCTTCGGCTGGGGCCTACCTCTGGAACAGCCTCCCTGCCACTCAGAAACTTGAGGAGAACCATCTCCGGTTCCGGAAGCACCTCAAGACCTTACTCTTTGCTTCTACCTTCGCTCCCCCACTCCCCTGCTGATCTGTTCTCTCTTGGCACCATGCACCTGGCCACCCTCTGTCCTCCAGGCCACCCCTTGCACTGGGGTCTGTATCTGTACCCATACAGCCCCCCCTTTTCTTTTTGCACTTATCAGACCTACCCTGTCTGCTGCCTTAAACCCAACACTTGCCACTTGCTGGCTGTACTACCACTCTTTGCCACCTTTATTATTTGTTTATTTATTATTATGTATCTGTTTCTCCTTTGCACCGCACTTTCCACTTCTCCACCTTCCATGCACTTTTCTCCTCCCCCTCTCCGGTGCACTGGCGTGTTCTCAATGTCACTGGGCCTAGTAAGATCATTGTTTTGTTCTCCCCTGGTCCCCTCCCTTGCCTTGTCACACTCTGATACACGTGTACGAGCGCGATAGAAATAAAATATCAATATCAATATCAATATCAAAAGTACTTTATTTGATGTCGCTTCCACCGACCAACTCTTCCTTCTACTTCTTGCAGCCTATCAGTGAACCTATTAATCTCATATTTCATATTGAGAGTCTCCATATCTGTATCCTTCACACATAAATCCATTCCAGTGATTGTTTCATTTAGCTTGGAGAATTGTTGCAATAGTTGGTAAATATTTGAAGCATCAGAGATTTGCTTGGTGTCCTCCGCAATTTGGTTTGACATTGCATAAACTCAACTTGTTTTTGTGAGCTTTAATCCTACGATTCTCAGTATTTTTAGGACACTCACATGTATATATTCTGAAGTGTATTGCAGTATCTGACCCTTGAGGCTTCTGCTTTTCTGCTGTGTGCACTGAACCTCTTAGGCACTGGAGAGCAAGCAAGTTCAGTCGCTTAGATTTTTCTTTTTTTGGGCTGCATTGTGAAAAGTAATTATAGGTCTAAGAGCTTCATAAATATGTTAATCTGTCTTGTTCAGGACTCTCTTCCTTCTTTCATTCTGATTTATCTCTTCTCTGTCACAAAGACGCATACTATTTTAAGCTGATCATTTTACTTTAAAAGTGTTGTAACTTCATATCAGTAGTATAGTACCATCATTGTTGGCTTTATATGCATGCTTCTCTCTCTTCAGGTTATATACTTTCTAATTGTCATTGTTTCTTTATCCATGGCCTTGACATAAACGTGCTACGAGACCACATTGGAGGAACTCCATTCCCCTTGGGAATTCCCAATACTTTCGCCGGTAGTTGGTTCCACCTTTGGTCTTGCCTTTGCCGACCTCAAATTCTCTAACTTGTACTTGTACTCCAAACAAAGCACCCCCAAAAGCTGTACCCCTGGCCTGTTAGGATAATATGTCTGCCACCTTCACAGCACCTCCATCTTAACTGGCAATGGTGCCATTTCCCAGAGCATCCATATGAGTGCCTTTTCCTCTCTACCCCAATAGCCCCACCACTCACTAGGGCAAAAAACACTGTGTAACCGGGCGCCGGTCCCTGCATTTGTTTCACTTGTGTCTGAAATTCCATATTTGATCATTATAAGCCCAACAGAACCCGGCCTGTCATAGAATCCACGGCTGAGTGAGGGAAGTAGTTGTTTGTACAACACACAATGGAATCCAATGTGCTTTTAGGACTTTTTAACCAAGCATTATGCCAGTACTCTGATTCAATGCCTCATGTGTTGTATAGGTATGGAGACACCCACATTCTAACATATGGGACCCCTATTCCCTAGAAAATGTTAAGTCACACTAAACCAAGCTGTCCATGAGGCCATCAAAACAGTGATATTTGATGAAACACATCCGTTTTGGCATTGAGTTAAAAGTTATTAGTAAACTTGAGGCGATTTACATTGTTGAAGCACAGACAGTAAACATGATTTGCAGCACAAGCTCTGTTGCTTCTTTTCACTATGATGGCTCTTGTTACCCCTGATCGATGGGTTGCAAGGGCAGGGACAGAGGTAAAAAAAGGGGAAGCCAGCTGAGACCCCTCGCAGTCCATATATTTTTTTTAATGTTAATGTCTTTTTACGTCTATGAAAATTCTCTATTCTTCGTAGGTTCTCGTACCCTCAGGTTTTTAGTCATTTTCACATGTTGCAGGGCCGTCTCTTTTTACACTACCTAGTGCGTATCTGAGGCACCTCGTGTCTTCCAAGGTTCACGGCATCTCTCTCAGTCTCTGCTCACTTTGTAAAACATCTTAATGCCCTCTAAAGAGTTAGCACCCTGGGCAGTTCTCTAGGTGCTTTCTAAAACATTTCATCGTCCCTCCAGCATTTCTCAAGCTTCTCAGTGCCATTCTTAGGCTGTAAGAGCTGTAGAAAACGTGTTGTGAGAGTCCACCAGCATCAACGTTTGCATGTGGCTGCCATGAACAGAGAGTCCGAGATAGTCTCTGCCAGATTCACAGTGCAACAGCTCAAATGTTCCCGCTTTTGCTCCACGCAATGGCTCACTCCCCATTAGACATCTTACTCTTCCTATAACCCTTCTCTTGATCCCTGTTTTTTAGGGCGACTGTTCCACTTTGTTTTAAATTCCATTCACACTGTGAGCTTTAGCTTTGCCTCTTTTCTATCATACTGTGGTTTCTACTAATGAACGTGGAAGCTCAGTGTCAAGAATCGCTATGCGTGCATGAATACGTCATTAATACACAGCTGTTTTCAAAGGAGCTCCCTTTTGTGTGTGATTGAATCACTTGCTCCCTGTTGCAGGTTTGTCCTTACCCCCAATTGCTATGCCCCTAAGCCCCCCAGCGAGTACAGACACACACACACACACATGTCCGTACTGATCTGGCTTCCCGGTCGCACTGCCACAGCCGGGAACGCCCCTTTTATTTATACTGCACGCAGCGGCGGTCAAATGTCATGCCACCGTGTGCGCGTCCCTTCGAGGGGCAGCGCCACACTCCCCACCTGCACGGCTACTTAGTCCCAGTCCCTATGTTTGTGATGTACATATTACGGATACAGGAATGGCTCTTGTACTTGGACCATTTTCCCCTGAATGGCTGTAGAGAGCACCATTTTTCATGACTGTTGAATGCTCTGTTGGGGCTGGCCCTCCTGCCATGTGTTGTTTGCATCCTCAATGCCAAAGCAAGAAATACCCAGAAGTAGCATTGCAGAGTGCTCCTTAATGACCTTCCTCCTGAGACACCACTGGCGTAGGTTTTCTATGAGAAACTCCAGTTCTGGATTGCCTTTCATGTTCCTTGACCTTTGACTGTGTATTCTCCCTACCTAAGCTTAGGTCAGATTGTTTTGTATTGAGACCCAGCCCTGATGTCACAACAGGTGTGTTTGTACTGAGCCTTTCTTGAGTCCTATTCACTGTTATTAGTTCCTTTTTCACAGGGCCAATCTTTTCTACTTAACTCTTTGTGTCCATTCATTTAGACATTTCCCTTCTGTGAAGTCATGCATTTGTTACCACAGCTTAGAACTGTCGTTGGGCTAGGGGAGGGGCCATGTTTTGGCTGAATGGAGAAGGAAGTGACACAGGGCTGTGGATGGTGTTCCGGGTGCGAGGGGTGTAATGTTTAATGTTGTACTGGGAATAAATACGTGCGCACATGTGTTGCTGGAGCCTGGCTCATTTATTGGTGACGGAGTGGTCTTCAGTGGTCTTCAGTCACTTCACCAAGTCTGAAAACTCACATTGGCCATGATGCAACCGGCCAACTCAGCTGTACCCAGCTCACACAGTCTGTGCACAGTAAATCAGTGGGCAAAGCCAAGGACGGCCGTGACGCACAAACCGTCGTCTGCTCATGGCAAGCCGCTGTACAGGCGAGCCCCGCTCCTCCACAGGATACAAGGGGAGGTGGGCGGTGCTGCAGGAGGGGTGCAGTCGAGCATCACGGCGCATCAGCACACCTCCCTCATCTGGCAGCACTATGCAGCTGTAATACACGGAACCACCCAGGAAGTTTCAGCACTCATATACAGGAGCACATTTCTAACAAGCACGCATTGTGACACATGGGAGAAGGTGAAGAAAGGACTTCCCACATACCCCACCTCACCAGGAGAATCGATTAACCATGTATGACAGTGAAGTGTCGGCAACCATGTCAGCAAGGCCCTCAGGCTCCTTTCAACCACCCTCAGGTGAGATGCAAGTTATGCGCCTGCCCCCTGAATTTAATCTTGGCAACACCAGCAATTTAGGCCCATGATGGGTGCGCTGGCTCAGGAACTCACCGATGACACTAGGGTGAAGAATATGCTCTCGCTTGCATTGGGCCCCACGGAAGTTAACATGGTGGGTGACCTGATTGACACGGAGACAGCATCATTGGTGACCTACATGAAACACTGTCAAATTACTTCGCACTCCACACCAATGTGGATTATGAGAGGAACATCTTCCACATGACACGCCAGGAGAAGGGTGAAACACTCAACAACATTATTATGCGACTGTGTATCAAGATCAAACACTGCAAGTTTCATAGATATTCCAACAATGAAGCCTTGCAGACCCACATCATCGCGGGATGCGAATTCCCAGCATTCCAAAAGAAACTGTTGCAGAAACAAGGATCTCTCGGGAAAATTCTACCAGTTGCCCACATGGAATCCGCTATTGACTAACAAATGGACAACATGCACAAGTTGACCATCCAACCCCACCAGACAGAGGGGGTGTGTGTGCACAAACCCACCATAGCGGCCACCAGCACCTCCATGCACAGTGAGTCCATGTGCTCCTAGTGTAACTGCGAATATCCTCACGCAGGTGCGTGCCCCGCACTGGAAAAACAAATATGCAGCCTGCTGAGGCAGTGATCACTTATGACACACCTCTACCGCCACAAGGGAGCAGACTGACAAAAGAAAGATGGAGAACCACACAGGTAGGCCCATATGAGGTTGATACCAGCAGTGAATCGAGAAGATACAGGCCGGATGATCACGAGAGCACCAGGTCATACCCCTGCAGTGAACGACGATCTTCTGATGGCCATGGAAATTGGAGCCCCAGGTGACATGTCTGCTATATAGAAGTACGATCACTGTCAAGAAGTGACTCTGTATCATTAACAGATGATCAGAGGAAAAAGGGTTGTGTATGGACATTTAACACTGATGTAGCTAAGGAGCACAGCCCAACACTGGCCATGCACGTCAACAACACCACTGCAGAGTTCCTCATCGACACAGGGGCGGCAGTAAACATCCTGAGTGATGTCCCGCAGCATGGGCGTAATTATAGTGGGGACAGAGGGTTTTGTCCCCCCCCCAACTTCTGTGGCATGCCTGTTTGTCCTCTCCAACTTTTGGAGTGAGGCCAGGGGGTCTGCAATCATCAATTATGTGATTGGATAATGCAAGCCCGGCTGGAGTGCCCAGCAAGGCTTGCACTGTCTCATTACATAATGCTGAGATGTCTGGAAACCGCGCTGCAACACATTCAAGGCCAGGATACCCTGCATGGCTCAGTCCCTCACCCTGGCTGGCCTGACTCAAAGTCAGCAGCCAGGGTGCTGAACTGGGTGTTGCAGGGACTGGCGTCTGTGCTGCCATGCTAGCAGCAGCACTTCCAGGGGCCGCAGCGCAGAGAATCGCTTTCCGGCTTTGTGTTTGTGCGACACACAGACAGGAAGTAGGAAGCTCATTCAGCTTGCTGGTTTCTGTCTGGAGGTGCGAGAGTGCGAAGAGGTTAGGTCGGTGTAACATGAGACGTGGCATGGGCGGTATTTGAAAGCAGGGGTACTTTTATTTTTTTCATGATCATTTTTAATTGTGTTTGTGTATGTGTATGTTTGTTCGAGGCTGGGATGCGGGCTGACCCTAGTGAGGGCGCGTGTCACATTTGGACAATGTGAGCAGAGCTCACCGTACACATTAAGGCCCCAGGTATGAAGACACACTAACAATAACAAATGGTGCAGTCTATGTGGCAAGCCACAGCTCTGCAATACCTCTAAAATTAGTCTTGCCACTTTTCAGATGCTACTAAAGCGCCACCATCCTAATTTCAAAATGAAGTTGGCAGAAGGTATGCATTCCCCAAGTAGAGTGGAAAGAGTCAAGCTGAGAAAACCTGTGACCGAAAACTGTCATACTCTATAAATTCTGTGAAATAAATTGGAGTGCTATACGCCTTCCAAACATGGTGAACTTTTGTTATCAGTTTTTGCTCTAGGTGCGCAGAAGGAACCGTATGGGATTTTGTGTTAAAAGCACACTTTTAGGAGCCCTGTATAACTTTTCCCCCTGCCGCCAAAAATAATCTTCACCAAACTGGCAAAAAGTATTTCGAGTTTTGCAGACACTTTTTCAGGACGGTTTGGTGCAGATTAGTAAACGGGTGTCATGGTTCAGGTGACAGGCCACCAAAAACTGCTTCACTTACCAAACTAAGCAGGGGAGTATCCCGCATTGTAAGAGTGGGAGGTATGGGGGGGTGAGCAACGAAATGCAGTGTGTGGAATTCCATATGGTCTCGTTGGCACCCCCAAACCTCCCACACCTGCCCCAATCTACTATTTTGGTAACATTATGGGAAGATGGCATTTTAACACACAACAACAACAATAAAACTGCAGGATCATTCCAGATGCAGGAAACTCATCTATTAGAGCTCTGTCCTAGCCCTCTGAGGCAAAATACATGCAGATTTTCTAATTATTATATGGATTGCACCAACAGAGGTGACTTCACAGAAAAGGACATTGCAAGGCGCATCATCAGTCCTTGATACTTGGAGGAACCATGGAAGTGACGTTAAAATAAGTTGCCATAAATAAGCCAAGTGCAAAATACAGAAATTGCACTTTTGTTATATGTGGAGCAACACTATAGTCATCAGGCTTTTCCATTATAATACCATGAAACATTAACATAAGCTTTGAAGTGAATCAGAGTCACTTGCAGAGTTGCAGATAAGGCACAAAGGGATTAAATGATTTGCTCAGGATCACACACTTGGTTAAATGGTGAAACTGGGATATGGACAATTTAAGCAACCGCGCACATCTTTCCATGTTTAGTTGATATAGATATTTATTAAGGTTTGCTTTGCATTTCATGTGCTTACATAATTATTTACACCAATGCCTTGGAAGCAAACCACATTACATCATAACAAGCCTTTCACAGAAAACTAACCATATACTGTAAACATTGTCATAGAAATATGTTGAGCAATAGGAGTATGGCTTTAGTTGTATTCTACCCATTTTGCATGCAAAGTCACAATCACATCATGTAGATTAATGTAGCCTAACAAATCCCCCTTGGGTTTTAAAGCCATAGTCATTATTTCATAAAGCATGTAACATTATGCTCCCTTCTCACTTCCGATCACTCCCTCCCATTCCCATTTCTAAAGGGACAAAAGTCCCTGCTAATAGTAAACCCCCTCCCTCCCATCAGTGCCTAATTGCTCACATTGTAATGCTCATTTGATACAGATCAACGTGAGGACCCTCTGTTGCCCGGAGCTTCTTGGGACATTGTCCTGGCAGCAGAACACCTCTACCCTAATGAACGGGTAATGAACGTGCTGAGCAGTAATTGCTCAGCACACATTGTCTTGCCAGCGGGACACCTTTGCCGTTGGGCGCCCTCTTTGATGTGCCAAACGGGAGAGGTGTCCCAATGACAAATGTCCCGGTCTGGTTCTTAAAAGAGTCATGGGGGGCAGCTTGCCACCATTGCCTCTCCCTCTTAGTACTCCACTGCTTGGAGACATTTGAACACAGGAAAACATACCTTAATTTTAATCAGTCCGAAGCTTGTAGAAAAATCTATCAGCACATACACATATAAGGTGCTGCGCAGAACCCAAGTTTGGAGGAATGTGGCATTTAAAAATTGATACCAAGTATACTTGGTCTCCCACTGCACTGGATTAACCAACGGCTTCTGCCTTTGAATTAATGGAAAAAGCGAACAGCGGACATTCCAATGAATCTGTTCCTTTCGGCCATTGCTTTATAGTTCAGCTAGGTCAAGTCAATTTAGCCCAAAATTTCAAGGGGTGATAAAGTCTGGTCTGCTCAATGGACATTGTGCCACTGTTTCCATGTGTTATTGTATCTGTACATATAAATGCACACAGTGTATGTCAATGGAGGTGCTGGGTGCATTTGTATGTGAGTGAGAGTGTATGCAAGCATATGTGTGTTGACTTTTGTGTCTGAATGAATGATAAATGATGCATTGTTTGCATGTTCTATTGGAATTAAGTTTGTGAATGTTATGTTGTGTCAGTGGGTGCATGGTCCAATTGAATTTTAAAGATAGGCCACCAGTCTTATGAAAGTTATAACAGAGCATCAGCAATGGAAGCTTGTGGTGTAGTAGTCTAATGTTATCCCTCAGGGATTCAGGTTGTTTGACCGAGGTACAAAATCACAGCGAAATCGACTGTACTCATTTTTGCTGCAAATACGTTTTTACCTCAGTACAAAAAACCAGTACACCCATAAGCCCTCGCCCTACTTACCTTTTCTCCATCCGCCGCCTCTCCTGTACCCTGCAGCGTCAAATCCGTTCATTTAACACGGGTCAGATCTGATGCTGCAGGGTCCCTTTTTCTTATTTTTTTTGTTGAGTCCCCTGCAACCAGTGCTGAGAAACCGGGGGACACCCCCACAACCGCTGAAGTCAAAAAGACAAAACATGGGGAGCGAGACACCCCAGCAACCTCAGCTCTTCTTGTTTGGTATCTTTCAGCTTCAAACTAATGGTGGTGACCGAATCAGTCAAATCTACCATTCAACCAAATTTGATTGAACAATTTGGCCGAAATTATCTC
Source organism: Ambystoma mexicanum (assembly GCF_040938575.1). Classification (NCBI taxonomy): domain Eukaryota; kingdom Metazoa; phylum Chordata; class Amphibia; order Caudata; family Ambystomatidae; genus Ambystoma; species Ambystoma mexicanum. The sequence goes on along the minus strand of NC_090935.1, from coordinate 710,510,693 downwards.
TAAGAGCCACCACTCAGTCTCCCTCCACCCCACCCCTGTCCCCCCCCAACATTTTCAGCAAAGTTACTCCACTGTCCCACAGCCCCCAAATCTAAGACCGTCAACCATAGACATCTATCCTTACAGGTCCACCACACCCCTACGATGCATAGGTGTAATCTCAGCGGTCTTCTTCCACAAATCGCACGCAGGACGGCTCCAGTTCCATGTACTTAAAACAGAGACCAACAGTGGGAGAATACTCAGTTTCAAGACCGCTTCAAGACTGCAGTTGATATGGGGCTGGTACACATCCTCTGCCAGTTGAAGGCACATAAATGTCTGGCAAAAGCAGATGACTTCGAAAGACGAGTCCCCAAATTCTTCCGGCAAGATACAAATTCACATAGACCCTGACGTCATGCCGGTAGCCCAACACTATCGGGGAATCTCGGTTAACATACAGAAGCAGGTGGAGGACAAGCTCAAGAAGCTGTTGGACCAGCACGTAATTGAACCTGCCGTAGGGCCCACGCCCTGGGTAACCCCTATACTACCAGTCTCCCAATAAAGCAGCCGAAGGATCCATCCGGGTATGCATAGACATGAGAAGGGCAAACAAGGTGATATATAGAGAGAGACATAAGGCACCTTGAATCACTGACATGATTTATCTACTCCACAGAGAAAAGGTATTTTCTAAACTAGACCTTACAAAGGGATATCACCACCTAGAAATTGCCCCTGAATTGAGATATATTACCACATTCGTGATACACATGGGGCTATTCCAGTATAAACAACTCAGTTTCAGAATATCGTCTGCAACCAAAATCTTTCAAGATGAAATTCACAGTCATACGACACATCCCCAACTGTTTAAATTACTTGGATGACGTCCTGGTGTTTGTAAAATCCACAGAAGATCATGATGCCACATTTTACTGGGTATGCACTGTGCTTGAGGTGGCAGGTCTGATATTGAACAAAAACAAGTGCGAGTTCCGTAAGGGCTCTTTACGATTCTTCAGACACTCTTCTGACTGAGGCAAGCGCCCTGACCTCGACAGAGTACTGGCGCTCAACAAAGCCATTAAGCTGTAGAATTTATCTGACCTACGCTTGTTCCTTAGGCTCGCTAGTTATTGCTCAAGATACTTGCAGGACTACGCCACCATCAGTACGCCCCTCAGACAACTAAAGAAATGGGATCAGGAATGCCAGGACGCTTTTGAGACCATTTCAAAGGCAGAGGACATGGCATATTTCCTCACTGACAGGGCCACAGATTTGGTCATAGACTCTAGCCCAGTCGGTCTGGGTGCCATATTGACACTACAGGACCAAGACAATCCACATAATCAGTTTATTGTGGCGCACGTCAGCTGGAGCCTCACGCACATAGAGATAGCATACTCGCAGGAAGAGAAAGAGAGTCTGGCCGTTGTGTGGGCCTGTGAATATTTTCATTTGTTCCTATACAGCAACGAATGCATAGTAATCGCGGACCACTAGGCCCTTCTTGCTATCTTCAGCAACCCGAAGGCTAGAATGCCCCAGAGGATTGCAAGGCAGCCCTTCGTCTGCAGGATAACAAGTTTATCTTTGTGCGACAAGTCTTCTCAGTGCTGTGTAGGCAAATGCAAATCAATGTTGTGCAGAGTGGCAGATTAATAATTTATTTTTAATCTGCCACTCTGCAATGTTAAATGTATGCGTGTCAGCGCTGCTGGCCTGGGCAAGGCCTGTTGCCCACCTTTCAGAGCAGCGGGGCGTGTCCGGATTTACGTTATTTCTGCCATTGTAGCTTGTAGCTCCACACACTCTACGCAACTCATCCTCTCATTCAGGAGGCTGGCGGCCGCTGGAGGGGAGCCCCTGCACTATTGGTATTGTGCTCAAACAACGCACCGGTCTCTTAGTCCTCCTGAGGAGACCTCCTATGCTATCAGGCAATGCAGCATAGCAACAGGTTGTGTATTGTCAATGGCTGTTCTCCATCCAATGACAATCCGTATGTCGGTGGAGTCTGGTCATGGGCACATGGTGTGCCTCACCTTTTCGTTCTTTCTAGCCTAGCTGGCTGGTTGGGTGGTGGACTCCTTCTAGGACTCGTGCCCAGCTGCCCAGAACGAGGCCCACACGTCCGTGTGTGCTGCTGCAGCTCTACCTGACGGTCCTTCGCCAAGGTAAGTGTTTGTGCTCGTGCAACTTGGGCTTGTGCCTTGTGATAATTGAGTTATTAAGTTAAGCAAACTCTTAGTCTTCAGTAACCATGTGGCATGAATTATGCTGCATGGTGAGGACTAAGAGTTTACTTAACTTTTAATGGCGGCCGCGGCACTCAGCCTACATCTGCGAGATGCAGTGCCAGTGTCATGGCTCACGCACCACCTCCGACCATGTTGTTTCTGTGCCCGCGAAACCAACACCCAGCCTTCACCAGGAATCCTGGAGAAGGCCAGGCGGCGGGCTGCAGGCAGGACTCACTCGGAGCAGTGCTCAGCCCAAGACCGCTCTCTGTCTCCCATTCTGAGTGACTCTGGACTCCAGAGGAGGACTAGGCCTGCTAAGCCCATTAGTCTGGGCCTCGCTGGCCTGGTCCTCCTTTGGAGTCTATTGTCAGGATGGGAGACAGAGAGCCCTGGGGGGATGGGCTCAGAGGCTCAGTCACCATGCTTGCTCCAGCAGGACCGTCCTCTCCTGGGCTGACCCTCCTCTGGAGTCTCTCCAGACGGGAAGACCAGCCCAGCACAGGAGAGCCCTGGCAGTGTGGCTGGTGGCTTGGTATCCCAGAGCCAGTGTGACATAGTCTGCTTGGAGGGAGTCGGGACTCTAGTCTAGGAAGCCCTGCATTCCGATTTAGAATGCAGGGCCTGCATTCCTAATTGGAATGCAGGGCCTCATAGACTAGAGTCCCCACTCCCGCCAAACAGCCCAGAGAGGTTCCTGGCTCCTATTCATTCCTTTGACATTGCATGAATAGTAACGAATGGGGAGATTTTTAATAAAGTGTGAAGCAACTTGGGCATTTTAAAGAATATTTATTCAGCAACACTGGTCAAAAGTACAAGCAGCGGAGTGAATTAACTCATCAAACTGGCCCAATTGGCCAAGAAAGTGGCTCACTTAGATCAAAAAAGTGGCCCACGCCAGCATTTTTTGTTTCTGGTTTAGACATGGGCCAATTGCCCTATAGGCCAGTCCGAGTCTGTACAGGACAGTGATGCTCACACATGAGATAAAAATATAAAACACAAAATTCAGCAGAAAGAAAGCAATGCACAAACATCATGAACCTTTGGCGACATAGCAAAGAATGCAGCCAGCAAAAGGAGTGAACAGCATTAAAATAATCATTTCTGCCTAGGCTCATGCAGCAACACCGTCTACACATACGTACACATACTTGTCAACAGCCATCAGAAAATGTGGTACCACTCCAGCTCTCTTGCCAACAAAGGCAAACCTAAGTATACAATTTAATATATGTCTCTTAACAATGTCTCACTTAATACAGGCAAAACAAAAGAGGTTAATTCCGGTTTAGAATTACTCTCAACCTCTGGCATTGCTTTGGGCAACCTGCAGATCATTGTCCTTGCTCTTCCAAGGCTCCAGGAGCTGCTGATGGCTATAGATCCAGGAGTGGGGTCTTAAAGGTCTCTGGACCTGCCAACTGGGCATCCTGTGTTGGGGTGGAATCTTGCAAGGCCTTTGCCTCCAGGAACGGGGGCTTCAGGGACACAGGAGGTAGCTGCTGCAGCCACATGATAACCCATCTCCAGCCTCGGGCAGCACTCCTGCCTGATGACTGGTGTGTTGATGCCCGCTCTCTCTTCTCTTATTTAAACATGCTGGCTCTGTCAAATATGATTTGAAAGCAAATGGCGGTCCTCTGGAGGCAGGGGTCATTTGTAGTAGAAATGGCAGTCAAAGTGATACCTACATTGTCTCAAGCTGACTCCAGTTCCGAATCTAAACAGTCAATAAGTGAAGAGGTCTGCCATGCAGAGAAGACATGCTAGGCCAATTTTCTCACCATGCCAACTCTGACCCCAGAAAGTTCACCCCCCCTGCAGAAAACATGCCAGAGACTATACCACAAGCAGATGGGGCAACATGCATCGGCCCCTTGAAGTGACACTGATGCATAAATCAGACATGAGTCATGAGCATAGGGGCAAAGTGTGATGGCTGTCAAAAATACAGAAAGGGATAAAATGAAAGAACCAGGTGGAAACAGTAAGGAGGTGGAGAACAAAAGATGGGCAAAAGAAGAAGATTTTGGAATTGAAACAACAACAAGCGTATCACATGTAGACAAGTACCACTATAAAAAAGAAACTATGGTCAATCAGTGGGTGGGTAAATAACCAAGCAACACCTACAAGCTGTTTATCCCTGCTCATATGAAATATCTCCCAAGCTGCGCAGGTAGAGGTAACTTCAGAGAATTTGGAGGGAAGGGCAAACCTACTTATGGGGATGTGGGGGCATCTAAGCAGTTAACGCTCTCCTTCACGTCTGAAACCATTTTCATATTGCTCTCAGCCTATGTTACCCTTTGTCAGATCACTCTCTCGATTTCTCTTTACAGGCCATCGAAAACATCTTTCATGAACAAATCCAACCAGTCCAGGTTAATTGCAAAACCAAAAACATCGGTCTTCAACCTGCATTGTGCACCTTCCAGATAGTTTATTGCAGTGAGCATTCTCCAGAACGACAAGCCAGGTGAGCTAGCATGAGTCTTTTGTAGGGTTAGGTGCTCAGCTTTAAAATAAATTAGAAAAGAAGCCAATGTTTGTAAGTGGTGAGAAAAATCAGATAACAGTAGAGACTAAAGAATGGTATCTATGGCAAGCTGAGAGGGTGGCATGTGAAAATGGAAAGTCAAATAAGACATATCATTTGAGAAAACTTGCATATGGGTCAAACAGAAGCAAACTTATTGTCCATTTGGAAACTGATTTTGCAAGGATAGGATTGGAGTGTCTGTTGCCACATACCTGATGATGTCCTGGTATCTTCCAGTTGAAAGGTATGCAGTGATTTCCGTTTTATGTTACAGCTGAGAAATCTCAAGACCTTTGGAACCTCAGAATTTCCTTTTTCTTTCCCATTACTGCCACAGTGCTTGGGCAGGGTAGGGCGAGGCAGTCAGAAAAATCAATTCTCCCCACATTGTAAAAAAGGTTTATTTTAGAACAGTATTAACAGAACAAACTTGCCTCATTTCGTCCATAAGCACACATGTGCCAAACAAGCTCCAATACTGGCTGGTGTCACCGTTGCTAATGGGCATGTATGGTAACTCATGCAGATAACATCTGCAATTCGACCCAACTCAACTGTACTGGTCAATGATAAGTACAGCTGAGTTGGGTATAATTGCCGATGTTATCTGTGCCTAGTACCAACAAATTATGCTTCTGTGTTATGAAAGAGCATACATTTGAACAATTACTACATGATCCCATATAAATATGTACATCATATTTTGCTTATTAACAGGTGTCACCCTTGCTGAAAATGGATGTGGTAGATCAATTACTCACAAAACCATTTTCCAGACTCGCACACAATGAAAAACTGGAGGTGAAACGGTCTGCTAAAGATAGGGGAAAGGCCTACACATGCACATTTTCCATGGTTTGGTATGAAAAGAAGACATGGCTCATCAGTTGTAACGCTCACCTGGTATCCACGGGGACGTCACTCAGACTGTTATGACCTCTTACGACCTGGAACCCTTCCCTGGAGGCTATTCGACTGGAGACTGGGCCTGAAACACAGGATTGGTAGAGTTTAACTCCCTATTGTCTCTGTGTGCTTGAACCACTTCTTCCCAGGGGTCCAACCCTTCCCTTTGATCCACAGCTCACCTTGTTTTCTTGGATAGTGTGCTCTCCATCCTGCTTTCAGCGCAGGGGCGCGTTGATTGATGCGTGCTCGTTGCTGCCTAGTTACTGGCAAGAGTCCGACAGGTAAGTATAATGAGTCTATTGAACAGTTCTCTAACTTCGTTCCTTTCCTTCCTTAGATGATGGCCGGCGTCCGGGGATGGCGGCGTGCTGCTGAGATGAGTAGCGCTGAAGGTGAGTGAGAGCGTGATGCACCCCATTCGTATTTTTATTGAACTGAGTTATTTTTCTGTTTTTTTTTTAGGTGCCGCAACGTTTTCAGCGTGGATGCCGATTATGAAGAACAAATGCGGTCGCTAAGCGTGGTATGCAGCGCCTCTAGATGTTTCCACGCTAACCTGGAGTGTCTTTTCCATCTTGCAGATGGATGAGAAGTCCCGGAGACAGAGTTCCCCAGAGCGGCTGGGATTCAGGTAAACGTTTGAAGCTCGTACACTGTTTAAAAATAAGCGAAGATTTGCAGAATGCTTACTAATGCCTTTTTTCTGTTCTTTTCCTTTTCCTTAGGAAGCGGCGTGCCAGGATGGGAATGACACCGCTGAAGATGCCCGCAGAACAGAAGGAGCGATGAATGATGGGCAGAAGCACCACAAGGTAAGGCAGTTACTAACAGTGTTCTTGTTCTTGCAGAAGCTGAGCGCAGAAGAAAGATGCAGGCCTACTGGAGACTGATCCGGACACGGTGAGTGTCATGCTGCAGGTGCCGAAAACGCAAAGCATGTTTCTCAGTCTGGGTGTGGCTTAAATAGACTCTGGGTATCCCAGGTGTCTCTGGGCTGAACCACGCCCAAAAGACTAGACCGCACATGCAGTTCTGGGAACCGAAATATGTGGGGGCATCCATCTTGTCCCCAACAATGCACTACAAGTCCAATACCCAATGTTTTCCTATGGTAGTGAGTGAGTCTGGTGCCACAAGCGCCAGGTCTGACTCCAAGTGGGTCTGTGGAGGGATGGAGAGGCCCTTGAGGGCCATGTAGGTGATCGTGGCCTGGCTCCAGCCTGACATCTTGGAGGGCTGGGGACATGAGGGGCAGGAATCATGACACCGGTAGTGTTGCTAAGCCGTCTTTGTTCTGCTTCCCCTGCCGCATGGACAAGAACCAAAGTCACTGACTTAGAGGATTTGTCAGAAAAAAGCAAGAGACATGAATTGTGCAAATCTCATATCGAGAATATATTACAGCTGCGCATGTTGGGAAGTGTAAACATTGCAACACAATTGGATGATGCCTATCGCCGGAGAGTGATGAAGCATAATGAGGATGTGGATAAAAACCGATACATCTTGTCAAAGTTAATCGACTGTGTGCGTTTTTGCAGTGCACTTGAATTGGCTTTATGTGGCCATGATGAAACTGAAGATTCTTTGAATCCTGGTGAATAAAGAGTCCTGGTGGATTTTGTATCCAGCATGGACAGTGCAATGGAACTGCATTTAAAGAATGCAACAGTATTTAAGGGCACTTCTAAAACAATGAAGAATTAGTTGCTAGACTGCATGCTCACAGTCATTAGAGAGATCATTGTAGAACAGTTAAAACACACAGATTATGTGGCTATTCAGGCAGATGAAACAACCAATGTTTGCACTAAGACTCAGTCTGTGCTAGTCTATCGCTACATTGATGAACGATACAGAATTGTTGAAAGGTTTCATTGATTTACTCATCTGAAAGTCTCTAATGCACAGACCTTTGCTAGTGCCATAATGAAATAATTGGACAAAGTATTCCATGAAGATTGCCACAAAAAAGTAATTGCACAAACATATGATGCTGTGAGTGTAATGAGGGGGGTGCCTGGTGGAGTCCAAAAGAAAGTAGCTGAAGTGTATCCAAATTCCCATTATGTATCCTATTATGTACACTGCTAGACACACCAGCTTAACCTCATCATGGAATAAGCTGTTTCCAAAACATCAGAAGCTTGGCTTCTGAACATTTATTTCTTGTTCTCCAAAAAGAACCAAAGTTCTAGATGAGGTATCTGATAAAAGACTTTGAAGACCATCTCGCACTCGCTGGAGCTGCCATATTTGGGTAGTAGAAACCATATATCAGCATAGGGACGGACTCCATAGATGCTTTGAGATAATTTTGAGGCAGTTACTGTGCTTGAGGCCCGGGGAATCATTATAATTCTGAAAGAGGAGTTCCTTTTCTTCCTTTTTTTGTTCATAGACATAATGCCCCATGTTGACATTCTATATAATCAGCTTCAGAAGCAAGATATTGATTCTGTGTATGTGCAGAAAGCTACTGCAACATTTATTATTAAGTGCTTTGGCAGAGTACGTGAAAGCACTTACAATTTGGAAGCTTAAATTCCAACAGAGGCACATTTTGCAATATAAATATGACCACTTTAAATTGTTTGGTGAAATAAGTATGTGATATCATAGTTATCATAGTTACACAAGCCCAAGAACGCTTTGCATTTACTAAACACTTAGAGGGGACCAAATTGTTACAGAGTGACATATTTCAAACACATGGGCAGTCTTTTCCCAATGATGCACTGACTGCAACTGTCCAAGCGTACCCCATGTTTAACAAGGACAAACTGTGCACTGAGCTTTCAATTGTTTATGAGACTGGAATTCTGTACTGCAAGTGGGACAATTTCTTTCTTAAAAGTGTTCATTGAAAACAATCTCAAAGAAGCATTTTGTAAGACCATACGATTATTAAAAATTCAGATTACTACACCCAAGACAACAGCTGAGTCTGAGCAATGTTTCTCTACCTGAAGCAACTTAAAACATTCTTGAGAAACACAATGACTGAGGATCATCTGAATGCTTTGGCCGTGCTGTCCATGGAAAAATAACTAATTCAAGAGATCCCTGACTTCAACACACATGCTATTGCTAAATGTGCCTCTGTGAAAAATAGACATGTACAATTTGTGTACAAACTTTCAAAATGATTGATATGTGAATGTTGTTGCTATTTGCATGTCCTTAAATGTTAGGATTTTGTGTAAGGTTGCAGTGATCTATTTGACAGAACAGTGAGATACGTTAAGTTTGTTTAATTGTTGATCAGGTTATGATGTTATGGTTGTTGGTTGTTGGTTGTGATAAAAAAATATTAACCTTAGTAAACTATGTCTGTTGCATTTGTCTCCATTGCAATATGTATGTGTTATTTCTATGACCTGTGCATTCCACATGTTTCAACTTTGAGCAACTGAAGCAATGGTGACTCAGCTAGGCAGACAGCCATTAGAGATAGGAGCCAGACAAATGTTACATTAATTAAGTGGTTAAAAAGTAATATTTCAGCTTAGTTTCTCCCCTTTCAGAAAATGGCTAAAATCCTACCTTAGTAAGAGGATGAACGCATATGAATGCCAGTAACAGCATGACAAAATTATATTTTTCCATCATTACTGACTATGTATATAATTCAGTACTCAATTTCATAGGTTTTTAGTAGCGCAACTTAACCATAACCTCCCTTTATAAAAGATTTTTTTTTACTGAATATACATATTCATAATGTGAATTTGATAGATGTTTACTAGGATTCCCTTGCTTTATATACATGTAACATAGAATATACTGAACCCCCTGCTAGTGATTTTGATGTCCGCGGACTGTGCGGACTACATCAACACTACCCAAAAACTCAGGGGGTATCTTAAATTGTTCTATCATGCCATATAAACACTGAACAAGTTAAAAAATCAGCACATAAACACATTATATGTAATAATAAATAAGAAGTGGAACCTATATATCTAACACATCAACCATCCATTTAAATACCACATGTACTAAAATGGAATATACCAAAACAAAGACATGCCTCCAACATAATTGCCTCACAGAAACTGCACAGCAAGAAGCAACAGCAGACCTACACAACAGTAACAACAAAACTTACCAGAAACTTACTAGAAACTAGTAAGTAAACTTCATATTTCTTAAATATTTCTAAACTTTCTGTATTAGGTACAGTAAAAGTAATATATTTTTTTTTTACACAGAAATGTCCAGTACTTTGGAATGGCTTGAAGAAAATTTCCCACGTGAGGAAATGACTTAAGACAGTGATACTAATGGTAGGCACTTCTCTCTATATAAGCAAATTAATAATCATTATTTTATGTGTCCTTAACATATATATATTTTTTAGCAGACCATACAAACATAATAATATAGCAAAAGGGACATTAGAAAATACTCTGCAGCGCATGGAACAAAAAATGGATATGTTTATGGAAAATTTCAATCTTTGAAAACATTTTGTGGAGGACCACATAAACGAAAAAATTAAATATCATTGTCCCACATGCACCTGTTCCCCCTCTCCATGTCGCAGTCAACTATCCCCAAACCCTCAGTACCTAGAAAAACGTTATGATGAGATTTCCATCCCTTCATCCCCTCCCATCTATCCTCTCCAAAACCCTAATTCCCCTGTATTTGTGTCAGTTTCTGCTTCCCCCTCTCTTTCATAAATTTTTTATCTGTATATAATTAAAAAAATTATGTGTATTTTAATTTAGTCCGTTGTGTCTTATTTTTTTTAAAAAGGCAGTTAGGGTGTCCGCGGACAGCGCGGGTGTCCGTTATGTCTGCAATTAACCAAAATGAGGGTGTCTTAAGGACACTATACCTGTCCGTACTGTCCGCAAGCAAGATGGAACTGTTCTTAGAACACACTCTGTGTCCGGAATGTCCAAAATTAAACAGAATGAAGGTGTCCTAAGGACACTATACCTGTCCGTACTGTCCGCAAGCAAAATGGAACTGTTATTAGAACACACTTGGTGTCCGGAATGTCCGCAATTAACCAAAATGGAGGTGTCCTAAGGACACTATACCTGTCCGTACTGTCCGCAAGCAAGATGGAACTGTTCTTAGAACACACTCAGTGTCCGGAATGTCTGCAATTAAACAAAATGGAGGTGTCCTAAGGACAATATACCTGTCCGTACTGTCCGTATAACATCTATGCACATGCGCACCACACCCATATGTCCTACGAACATCGCGCCTGTCCGTAACTGTCCGTCTCACATGTGTCTCACTTTTAATTAGTTTGAGGACCCGAACACTGTCCGTAGAACACCCGCATGCATGCGCACAACCGATCCTGCGCATTTGGTGTCCTGCGGATACCCATCCCATTCGTGGACGTGTTCGCAATGTCATCATGTGACCGCACCCAGGCTGAGCATGTGTCCTGATTTGCAGACACTGTCAAGGTCCCCAAACATTTTAAAGTACTTTTTTGGATAATCCGAAGTATTTTACAGTAAAAAATTCACCATTGCACATGTCCCAGACAATGCCCCTGGAGTTCTACATACTTTTTGGAACTTTTTGAGCCTTTTTTGGGTTTTTGATCTGTCCGCGGACAGCTGCGCACATGCACCCCTATAATAGGCCACACCCCAGAGCTCATCTTCATTCTGTCTTTCTACTATTGAATATTGACCTGCTTTTGCTGCTTTTGCTGCTCTTGCTGCTCTTGCTGCGATTGCTACATCAAACCTGATGGCATCCATGGTTGCTGCTGTTCCAGCTGGTGCTACTTCTGCCTCAGCACCACCCCCGCCCCCTCCACCACCAACACCTCCCCAAAGGCCTGCAGAGGGGAACAGGCGTGAGGATGTAGAGGAGGAGGATGAAGAGGATGAAGAGGATCAGGTAGTGGAAGTCCCTACTGCCAGCACTCGGTGTGAGTCTTGGGTGTGGCGGTTGTTTACCACTCTTGGTGGAGTACCAAAAGCATGTGCGAATAATAAGGTCACCTGCAATCATTGCCACATGGTGCTGAGTCATGGGAGGCCTGGTTTGTACAGCTTTGGTACGACATCAATGAAGCAACACCTAAAGTCGTTCCACGTTGAGGCTATTCGCAAGGTTGTACCTTGTGATAAACATAGTAGGTTGAGTTCCTCTACAACATCCTCCATTGCCACTCCTGTCACCACATGAGAAACTCCTGTGGGACAGTGCATCCCTCCAGCTTTCTCACAGGCCATTCATGATGCTGTTGACCCTTACCTTTTGAGGGTCACAATATTGTGTATGTACTGCGACGCAGTACTCTGCAGGGGGGAGAATCTTTGGAGTGCTTTTGAGACTGCATCAAGGAGCACAAGAAGGTCTGCCCACTACCTGAATAAGGCCCACCCTAAATCTTCCTCTCTATACCTGCCCTTTCTTATCTCTGAGGTTGGTGTGCCTTCGTTCCCCTCCTTTCCCCTCCTTTCCTTGTGTGTCTTGTGTAAAAAAAACAAAAATAATATAAAGCAACAAAAACCCAAAAAAAGGCTCTTTTCAGAGCCACCTTTCACAGTTTAAAAATAGAAGTGACAAATAAATAGTGCAGGGCCCTGTGCATTTTTTAAAAGTCCGCGGACAGTTTGTGGACATTTATATTTTGGGGTGCTGCCCTATCAAAACCATTGCACTTTTCTCTGGGAGGAAGTGGTGGCTCTGAAAAGAGTCTTTTGGTGGTGTTTTTTGTGTTTGAAAAACTTCTAATGGTGAGCACCTACTGCAAAATGGATTGCTGTAATTCCAAAAAAGGTTGCAATGCATTTTGTACATTTCTCAGAAAAATCTGATTGCCAGCATAAGTAAGATGGACTCCATCTCTGCGAAAAATGTATGTGCTACGAAACATAATATTTTCATTGTGAAAAGAGGAAATGCCAACAAAATTACTTGGGAATTTGGAAACATGTCCATGACCTTCCCAAGTCCTTCTTTCATTGCAAATTGCAATGAAATTCCAGATAGATGTTCTAAACTTTTCCCACCACAATGAATTATAATTATGTCTGGATGATGCTGTGTCTCCAAAGTAGCACAGAGAGGTACCAAGTCCAGCCACTTCATTCCATGCACTCCATGCCACATGAGGGAATCCAAGATGTGCAGCTACTCCACAGCGTTCTGCATGCACCTCCAACCAATTTATCCAATGAGTCTACCAAAATCCAGATAATCTGTTTTCGGAAACACTCCGCCATAGCTATCTGTTCTTCTCTCAGGAAAAATACTTTCTGACAAACTCTCAACACACCCAGTAAACTTTATTGACAAATCCCTTGCTCTACTCATTCTCATTTGCATGCCTCTCCACCCCAAAATCCCTGTATGTAATATGCCATGTCCGCGAACATATCGAAAATCTGAGCGTGGTGAACTCAAATTTAAATAGTGTGCCCCATTTCCCCTTTGAGGTTGGCTCTGAAAAGAGCCATTTTTTGTGGTTTTTTCACAGATTCTTGACAGACACATGTTATTTTGTATTTTTTTTTGGTTTTTCTTTTCTTACTTTGCTCCTAAAATCTTCACATAACCTTCTCCAAAGCAACCCTTACATTGCAAAACAGCATGGCATTTCCCATAAAAGATAACGATATCCCATCTTCTTCAAAATAAACAGCATTAATGGAATCAATATTCTCATTATTGCAGAAGAACATACCATCTTTAAGCATGAAAGCACACATGCCTCGGTTAATTGCACACCTAGCAATGTTTTGCTGAGGACAAAAAACAGAACTATTGTCCCATATTGCCCTGGGTACTAATCCAGAAAAAATAACTTGTTTGGAAGGATGTTCATTACTGCTTGAACCAAGTGCCCCTGCCAACAAAGTAGGGGCACTGACATAGCCCAAATGGAAAGCACAGTGCAAAACTACCACATGGGTACTACCACATGGGGACTGTTCATCCTGCACATATCTTCACAAACGTGTACAATTCCCTGTACATTGCAATCAGGCACAGTGCTCCACACCACCTCCGCTCCTTTAACATCAAAATTGTTTGTCACATGCCTGCATTGAGCACACTGCTGTAAACCATGCACAAACATATATCCAAGCACCAACACCCTGACTTTCACCACCTCTGCCATCTTCACTACACACAGCCTCTTTCAACACAAATGCACAACCTCAACACCTGATTGGGTAATCCCTACAGTCCCCTTTCCATGCTGGATTTGCTGGAAAACCCTGGATGTGGCATGCCCAGTCCGCGGACCGACGCGGTATCTGTGGACCATGTAACTCTTAGACAGCCCTTCTACCCTTTCCACTTCACTTTCTGTGCCATTCCCTCATTAGATACAGCTAAGCAGTCACACAACCATCGACCAATCACATCCAAAACCTCTACATCTAACTCCATCATCAGAGTTCAGCACTTCAAATGTACTGTTGATCACTCTGAGTACAAGTCTCATATCATTGGAAAGCACCTACTACAAAAACTACTGTACAAGACTCCAAGATTTCTACTTGCAGCTGCATGCATATCCACATGCATGAATACAAACTACAGGTATGCATATTTTATGCAGAGTACATGTACAACTCTTATAAATGCATATAAACAGAGTAACTGCCAATTAACCTGTATAACCTATAAAATGAACTTACTATTATTTTTCCCATCTGCTATATTCAACTGTCACTTCCAAACCTGTCTGCTATCTAAATTCATTTTTTACACACACAACTATCTAAAACATTATAATATTAAAAGATGGGAGAAATAACAGTATAATTGTAGAAAAACACTTAGTGATGTATTATAAAATTACACACAGCCAGGATAAGTTGATGCATCTTTATACACTCACACAGATAGACACTAACATTGAAAAGCTCCCAGCTGAAATAACACCACTGTCTGTACATCACATCCTTCTGCTGTATTACCCACACCTTCACAAATGCATACATTCTATGCTTTTCTATACAGTTTCTGACATTTATCTTATACAAACTGCAACATAAGTATATCATTATTTCTTCTATCTGCTAGCATCCAATAACACAGCCTTAAGAAACCAAGTGAGATTCATACACTTAGTATTCTACTCATTTGCAAAGCATGTTGAACTAACATATTGTAAGTAAAATATAAAGGCTGCACATAGTCAAAGGAAACTGCATGCACACACTATGTTCATTATCAAACAACAATACTACCACAAAAACATAAAAATCAACGTCTAAATTAACATCAGTGCTATAAACACACAACATTACTAACTTCTTTCTTTTACAAATGCAGTGAAGACCACTCTCCTGAAAAGCAGCAGCATCTGAAGTACAAACAACAACTCAGAAGAAACCTACTCATTCCAAACAAAAAATGTAAGTACAATACTACCATAATATTCTTACTATTACTCAAACACACTGTGGCGTTAATTCATGGAATTTTTGCACCAGGAAACAGGGATTTGTGCACCATTCTTCCCACGAATCCCCATTTTTTAAACTGGGATTTTCAGGCAGAATGATGCACAAATCCCCGTTTTTCGGCACTCAAATTCCATAAATTAGCCCGTAGAATGTTAGTATTGCAGAACAAAGAACTGTTTTAATTCTATACCATTAGAATTAGTATCAGTGCTTCTCCTCACCACTAGCTTACTTTCTACTGTCATCTGAACCCCAGTATAGTAACACACAAATACAAGAATAGCCTTCCCAACTAGTTGTAGCTGCCCAATGCATAATCACACACCACCACATACATCCTTACCATCATACTCAGACACTCATGCACACAGCACAGCTACATTGCAGAACAGCCCAACCCATACCTTCTTTTTATTCAACAGACCCCAAAGAATGCCTACCAAAAAGCAAGTCCATAGAAAGCAACGCAGAAGTAGAGCAAATGAAAATAAAAGTGTCAAAAATAAGCATCCATCTCTAGCAGAATTTGTACAAAAAGTTCAAACAAAAGATCTAATAGAGTCATTAAGCGGAACAAAACAAGCTTCCAGTACAAAAACATGGCCTCCTCTTTCACAATGTAAAACGAAACAGAAAGTGATTAACAAGAATTCAGCTACCACTACTGCTAACGCTGCTCCTATAAATCTTGATTTAGTGGCAAGTAACCAAACCAAAAAAAGTAATTTACAAAAAATGTTCTGCCACAGAGTCCTTCAGAATCTTATAAAAACAGGAGAGAAATCATGCACAACACTTAAAACCTACCGTAGAAAATTAATCTTAGAAGCTCTCATATACATTCCAATCCTTCTCAAAAGGAAGTTATTTATTTTAGTGTTAAACAGATTGAAACGACTAACAAAACTAACTACTAAATTATAAAAAAAGACTTCTCAATAAACGGAATGTCAACAAAAATAATTTGTTAAATATCTGTGGAGGTGAATGGAGTCACACCACAAGCACAGAACCATATTTCAATGAAGAAGCATACAAACACAATTACCATACATAGCAGTGGACGAGGGTATGAAAAACTTAATAATACCATAATGAAACAAGACACGCTGCTTACAAAAATATCCCCAGAAAACTCAGTATCACCTGTCCATCAGACTGAACCAAAACATCCAGTGTACAAATGGCCGTGCACGTCAATGTGTAACATTGAGAAAAAATATTTCAAATCTTTACCCCAGTTCCTCAATCAATATGTAAATGGCAAAGACAAATTCAAAATGAAACTTCTACAAAATATGGATACCTGTGCAGTGCGCAAATACACAGGACTGCAAGGACATTCATTAGCCTGCATTTCAGGGCCTAATTGCAAAAGCACCTTCCATCATATCAAAATGATAT
Source organism: Ambystoma mexicanum (assembly GCF_040938575.1). NCBI lineage: Eukaryota > Metazoa > Chordata > Amphibia > Caudata > Ambystomatidae > Ambystoma > Ambystoma mexicanum. The sequence goes on along the minus strand of NC_090935.1, from coordinate 710,494,185 downwards.
CAACACATCAGTCAACTATAAGAAATCTAGTCCATAAACTATACTATGCTAAAAGTCCAGCTTTAGCATTAGGCAATTTAAATAACAATCTTCTACATGGTACAGCCAAAGACCTACTCGAAGAAATAGAGCATATCCAGAACAAATATTTTGAAAGTGAAAGCCACTTACAAAATGTAACAGCTTTACAAAAGACTAGGAACAATTCTACAAATGGCAACTTTCTACTACACACATACAAAAAAGAAATACTAAAATTTAAAAGTGCATCCACTCAAGTACCAAACCATGTGTGTGTGTGTTGCCGCAGAACTTTTTATGAAAGTAGCACAACAATTGTAGACATAACATACAAAATAGACGACAATGAAGATTACAAATGGTTTGAATTAGCTCTCTACCTTATAGCAGAAAACAAATACGAAATAAATGACCCCTTAATACTTTGCAGTTACTGCATGCAAAACTTGACAACAACCAAACTCCTTCATGTGCTATCACAAATAACTTGGAATTATTCCCACTACCAAAACGCTTGCAACAACTCAATTTATATGAGAGCATCATAATTCAAACAGTGCATCCATTTCAAGCAATAATACGCCTTCAACCAACAACAGCAAAATTATCTTCCTCAGAATTAGTGAAAGGCATTCATGGCAAAGTAGTTTATTTACCATTAGATCTGAAAGAAAATGTACACACTCTAGGAGTGCAACGTCCAATAGAACAATATTTAATTGTCTTAGTAAATGGTGTAGCTACAAAAGACAAAAACATTTGGCAACAACTCATAGGCTTACATAAAGTTAGACAAGCCTTGCAATATCTAAAAGACAATAATGAATACTACAAAGAAATTAATATTGAAGAAAACCTGAGGGAAACCACTGAAATAATTCAAGAGTCACCAATAACTGGTCAATTTGAACTTCTAGATCCTGCTACCGTATCCAATATTTTAGACCATTATACAATTCATCCATTACACTCTAAAGACACTATAGATGATGCACTAGAAACATACCAAATGCGACAAACGAAAGGATCACCAATGTCATATGGGAAAAAAGTATCGAAGCACATGTTTTCCTCTACTCTTTCCTACTGGGAAACGAGGATGGTACGATGATAGACCAACTCAGATAACAGCATCAGAATACCACTCAAATACGAATGTATTCTGAAGATCCCAGATTTAAACAAAATGTGGAATACATATTCCACCTACTCTTTAAAAGTGAACTAGCAACTCTATGCTACGGAGTTGCACACACATTGAAATCAGGTACCCATTTTCAAAATATGTCAGCTATGCAATTACTACAAATAGTGCAAGAAAAAGATGAGGTTTTACAATCAAGCATTACAAATCTGTTAGCAAACATGCGTGGTACTAAAGAGTACTGGTTCCGGCGTCATGGAGATGTACGTTGTATGATAAGAAACCTTGGCCCACCCACTTGATTTGTTACATTAAGTTGTGCAGAATATGCATGGGTAGATTTACATGATTTCCTACGCATATCAAATGCTACACTTTATTTGTAATAAAACTGTTCCTCCCCTTGGAGAAGTGCAACACTTCTTTTGGAGAAAAGAATACCAAGCCAGAGGAGCACCACATATCCACATGCTTTTATGGATCAAACATGCTCTTAAGTGATGACACTGTTTTACAGTTTATCGAAAAATATGTCACTTGTGAAATTCCTTCAGAAGCAACAAATAGTGATCTTCATAAACACATTTTACAATTTCAAAGACACACATGTGGGAAATATTGTCGTTGCAAATACAAAAACAAAGGGAAATACTAGACCAAATGCTGCTTTGGTTTCCCTAGACCAGTTACAGCAACAGGTCAAGAAAACAACTTAATGTCTTCAGTTAGACATAGTGTTAAAGGTAAATCTCGCAAGAACACATATTACATTCAAAGAACAGAAGAAACAAAATATATCAATGATTGCAATGCAATCATTGCCCACTTATGGAATGTAAACATAGATGTGCAGTACATTGCAGACAATTCCACTGCAGTTGCACAATATGTTACAGCCTACTTAACCAAAGCAGAAAAAAACAGAGTTGCAAGACCTCTGGGATGGCCCATCATCAGACAAAACACTGTCTTAGAAATTGTACAGCTTAGGCATAAACATGCTCTCTCATAGAGAATGTGGCTCCTATGAAACTGTGGACCGTTTAACCAGTACTGCTTTACATGGAAAATCTGAAAATATATTATAGCTAAGTCTTGGTCCTGCTAAATCTAGAAAAAGAGTTTTCAAATGATACGACGACATAGAAACAATAGACAAAAATGATCCCAACAGCCAAGACATTTTGAAGAACAATTTACTAGACACATACTACCCAAACAGGAGTACCATTTTGGAAACCATGTGTCTATACCACATAGCCCAAAACTTCACATACAAAAATAATATAAAACCAGATGAAAACAAAGGAAGATACAGAGTGAATTGTGAAGGCAGCTTAGTGAAACTTACCAAATGAAGCTTAATTAATCATATCAAATTGTCATTAAAAACTCTACAACATAAAGAACTATATTACATGTCCCTGCTACAACTTTTTAAACCATGGAGAAAAGAAGAAGAGTTACTAGATATCTATGACTCTTATGAAGACGGTTTAAAAGCAAATGAAAGCACTATAACCGATGTAAACTTTACACATTACAAAACAATGTTGCACAATGAACAGCAACACAAAGAAGAACTCCAGGCCCAACTAGATAATGACACTCCCAACAGTAGTCAACCTTCTGTAAAAGGAAGCCAAGAACCACTGGGACAGCCACTAATAGCAAATGAGGCAGAATTAGCTATGACAAAAGTAGAAAACACCATGTGTCACTAGGCAGAAGATACAGAAGACTTAACTGTACTGCAATCAAAACTGAACAATGAGCAGCGTAGCATTTTTCAAGAAGTAACAAAAGAAATTGCACATGGTGTACAACATGAAAATAAAGAATGTACCTGCCAAAATTACAAACCTATACTACTATACGTCAGTAGTCAAGCTGATCCAGGCAAAACATTCTTAATCAAAATCATTAGCACGTTCCTTCAACAACTGACAAACAACAAACTGTCAGCTGTTGTAACTGCCCACACAGGTTTAGCTGCCTACAACATAGGCGGTGTCACTTTACACCGATTACTACTCCTTCCCGTAGAACACCAAAACAAATTAGAATATTACAAACTTTCTAGAGAAGCTGCAATGGAACTACGCAGAGTGTTAAAACAAATGAAAGTGCTACTAATAGATGAAGTGAGCATGGTCTCCAACCTAATGTTGTCTTTGAGTCACCTCAGATTACAAGAAGTATTCAAAACAAACTACGAAGAGCTCTTTGGAGGAAAACACATTGTTGTTTTCGGAGAGCTTCTTCAATTGACACCAGTAAAAGGTGAACCTATTTTTAAAACCTTAGGACACAAACTCTGCCGTTAAACTGTTGGCAGCATAGGAAATGTCAACTTTTGGCAACATTTCCAATACAGAGAATTGACAGAAAACATGTGCCAGTCTCTAGACCTCACATATGCCAACATTTTTAAAAGTATTAGAGTTGGTGTACTACATCAAGAAGCCCAATCAATATTAAAAACCCAGCATATCCATGCACTGTATGGCCATAACTCATGTACTACTGATGTCATGGAAAAATGAGTACACAAAAATGTTAATTGTATGTCCTTTATGCCAACTCTTGCAAGTTGTTCAAAATTCAATGAAACAATGTTGAAAAAAGAAATGCAACCAATAATTGAAATTAGCTCCACGAACAAACTGGACGTACATGGTATGATACTACCCATGTGTCAACAAGCCACAACAAGATTAAATACCTTAGAAAACTCTATCTCCAATATAGCTGGTTTGGAGAAAATATTTAAATTATCTTTAAACTGTGGAGTACGGCTTAAACGTAACCTTTACGTGGAGCAAGGACTAGTTAACGGAGCACTTGGTACAGTTGTTGGCTTTCAAACATACCCACATGACAACAACATTCAGTTTGTCAATATTGTCTTTGACAAATTATCAGAAGTAAAAAGGATAGGACGCTCAACGGCTCAATTCCTTCTTTCCAAATACATGTATGTACGCAGAGAGTAATTTTCTCTAACTCTAGTATACGCAGTCACAATTCACAAATCACAAGGTCTTACCCTAGATGAAGCATTGATAGATATTGGAACACAGTATTTAAAGAAGGCATGAGCTATGTAGCACTATCACACTTACGTACACTTGACGGTCTATTTCTAATCAACTTTGATGCAAGTAAAATAAACGCTGATATTCCTTGCATTTTTTAATACAATAGACTACGTTCACTGTGCACCCCCTACCTAAAAACCTATCCTGTTCCACAAAAACCAAAACGTTGTAAAAGAAAACTACTTCAAACAGAAATGCAACAGGATCTCACTGCAAATCCTCCAAAGAGAGTAAAAGAAGCTAATACTTCATCAATTACTACAACCAAAGAAGAATCTACTACTCAAAGTAACTCAGGTACTTCTTCAAAGAAGCAACACACACTCCGAAGAAATGACTTGGACACAGAACTATCTGGTCCATTAAAATTTTCAAATATAACTGGTGTAAATTGCTACGCAAATGTAGCAATACATATTCTATTCAAATTGCCACCAATTTTTGACATTTACTTACACATACAGACCAATTGTGTTTGCAAATGTTAGTCCTTCATAGAAATGCAAGCAACAATCCTGACAACACATACAGTGTTCATGGAATAAGACAAGAATTGGACTACTGTGCTGGAATGGTGAAATTGACTATAAACTCACAAGAAGATCCACAAGAATTTCTAATGTGCTTATACTACATGTACAGGAAAACAAAAACATACCTATAAATGAAATCTTCCAGATTTCATACATGTGGAAACATACATGCACTCTCTGCAACAATGTGGCACAGGAACAAATCCCTAATGAACGCTTTGTGTATGTATCCATACCTAACTGTGAATCCGTTCCATTTCAGCAACTTGTACAAAATGCAAACCATGACAGATTATGTACTACCTGTAATTCAGATAATCGCTCCACCTTACAAATACAAACACATAGTAAATGCGTAATACTAATGCTTTTACGTTACAATGCAGATGGTACCAAAAACATCTGGAAGCTGACTGGATTCACACATGGTCAAGTATCACTTGGTAAGAAAACCTTCACAACAATAGGTATAATCTACCACAAAGGAGCCACAACCAATGCAGGTCACTACACTGCATATATAAAAATGAATTGTGGATGGTTCGAATGCAATGATAGTACCATTACTCTAAAGCAGAGATTACCAGCACATCTTATAAACGCTTATTTAATATTCTTAAAACCAAAATTTAATAACTAATCTGTGCATAAACATAAATGAAACTTCATTTAGAAAACTATGAACAGTTAGAATATGCCCACAGGTCTCTAACTGCCTGTAATGAATCAGCTATGAAGTGCATAGGAGATCTGCCCTCAGATCTCCTATGTCTGACGTCACTCGCGCATGCGCGAGTGACGTCACTGTCATTCTTTTGGGTATGTGACTTTTGTTCGAGCACGCGCGAGCAACGCTTAAGTTTTGTTTATGGAAGCAAGAAAACGTGTGCCATATTAAGGTGTAGCTCACAGAGAACGATGGTATCATACCTCTCTGTGTGTTCCGTAGCGCGTGGATTTATGAAAACTACAACAATTGAATGGAAAAAATGCATGCCGCATTTGCTAATTATTCTGACTATGTGACGTGACTATGTGACGAGTTATGGCATAGGGTACACTTGGTTTGCAAGTGTACCCTATGCCATAACTGTTTTACTTACAATAGTGCCATCTCACTCCTCCACGAGTGACATACATATACATACATAAACCTTGATGACGTAGCTCGCACATGCGCGAATCACGTCACATAGTCAGAATAATTAGCAAATGCGGCATGCATTCTTTCCATTCAATCGTAGTAGTTTTCATAAATCCACGAGCTACGGAACACACAGAGAGGTATGATACCATCCTTCTCTGTGAGCTACACGTTAATATGACACACGTTTTCTTGCTTCCATAAACAATACTTTAGCGTTGCTCGTGCGTGCACGAACAACGTCACATACCCAAAAGAATGACAGTGATGTCGCTCGCGCATGCGCGAGTGACGTCAGACGGTACAAACATACATAAAGACACTTGTGGTTCCAAAATGGCAGACGCCTTCCCAGCCTTTGTCAGACTGGAAGCCCCTCCGCGTTGGGATCTAGAAAATAGAAACAGAAGTACGTTTATTTGACATAACCTACCTATTACTTGCACTTTCCTTTTATACAGAAGTAAAATATTATACTCACCTATTCTCTCCTGGCTACACAGCCTAATTTGCATTATGGCCAACAACTTTGCTAGAAAATTTGTAACTACTGAATACTTACCTCCTCCACCTTGGCTCCACAGGGTATCCTCCTTGGAAACAGACTGTTTACGAATAGTTTTCTCCAACAGGCTCTACACCATATAGGATATTCAGTGACATCTCACAGGTTACTCCAACTACTGGACTACTATAAAGACCCATGACTTGTAAGTGTCTTTCACTTGTACTAAGGCTTCACAACTAGCAACAAATATTCTTTCTACTTAGATAACGATTCTCTCTTTTTCTAACTATAGCGATCCAGACCAGGACTCTCCCCTGGTCAAGAATAAGTGAAACGCTTTGAGAAGTTACCACAAGACAAATACATCTATGGCCATACAAGACATTCCATCTTCTTTGGCTATTTTTTAATGGGGTAAGATTTTATAACAGTTTATTATATATATAAGAAGATCCCTAGGTGACAATGGAACTTTATCTCTTTGTTTTAAATTAATAAGGCTTATGTCATCCGAATTCTTCAGCCTTGAGTGGTGCAAATAGTCAAAAAGCACCAGAGAGTTAAATAATTAGGATATTGAGATTTTTTTTCTGATTGATATAGATTAGGAAGCCACACTCTGCACAATCTATAGAAACAAATACACTCAAATGGTAGGTTATACTTGTTTATGAGAAATTCTAAATTATGATGTTCACAAGAACTACGTATTGCACACTTTAAGTCTAGGCCCTGGGTGTCATCATGTAATTCTGAGATGTCTTCAAATTGGAGTTGTTTTTTGAAGTTGCTTCTTGATTAGAAAAATTTAATATATTGTTTAAATTAAAAATGTTTCTTTTTTTTATAGAAATGTTATTGATAAAGAAAACCTGCCCCTGATGAAGAGTCTTTGCAACTCGAAACGCGCTGGGCCAACTATTCTGTATGAATAATAAATTGTATTATTTTTGAATTTATCTTCTAAATTGTCAAATTTAATTCATTGGTGAAATTCTGAATATAAATATATCTAAGATGCCTAAAAAGGCTTCTCATCTCTGCTAAATAAGGGTGGTAACCTGTCTTACATACCACCTAACTCTCTAATCACCATTAGGCTCTGTCCTTCCAGATAGTGTGCAGGGGACGAAGCTTTCCTATCAGGAAAACATTTTCTTTTTTGCCCTTTTTCTCGAGCCTAGGTACCAAGGCTGAGCACCTCTCCCCCGCGCCTTTACTTTACTTAAACATTGGTTACAATCTATTGATAAAAAATATATGACTAATACGCAATAAGATTATCCAAAACAGGGTGTGCTCAGTGTGTTGTCCACTTTTACTGGCTCTGGCAATACCAGCATATGTGAGATAAGCAGTTCAACAAAGGGTTAAGTACTTCTGTCAGCTGGAGAGGATGATTGACAGTGTTTGTGACCAATCACGCTAAAGATTCAAGCTGTTGTCCTTTTTCTTTTGTTTTGGTTGGTTGCTAGGGAACGGAGGAGTCAGAGGAGGAAAACGACGGTTACAGCTGGGCTTACTAAAGTATGTGAGAAAGCCCGAAGTGAAATAATATCAAAGAAGACTGTTTTAATGTTAAAGAGTTAGAGTTGCGCCGTTGCGCTGATGCCGAAATAAGTTCATGATGATGTTGTTTGGAGCGATCGTATAACGCTGCCTGAAGCCGCTCAAGCTGAGAATTACAGCCGCGATCAGTCTGGCGAGGTGAGAGAGAGCCCGTCTCGCTGAGGCAGAAGCCGTTTAAGCTGAGAACTACAGCCGCAACCAGCCTGGCGAGGTGAGAGAGAGCCCGACCCGTGGAGACAGAGAGGGAAGGAGGGGGACAAGGAGCGACTAACCCGTGAAAGCGAATACAGTGGGGAAAACGCTTTGAAAGCCAGTGATCCGAAGATCGTTACGGCGAAGGTCGAGAGGGGAGCGGAGTTCGAAGGAAGGGGCCCGTTATCCCGTGCGGGAGAGTCGAGTGGCAGGGCTGCCGAGTAACATTGGCGGTGCTCACTCGAAACCGCTACGGTATACATTGGCGACGCTAAGTTTAATGAGACAAACAGCTGAGGGGCGGAGCTATTAGGCCGGGCCGACTAACGAAAGAAGGTACGGCTGGAGAGCGGAAGCCACAACACGAAAGCAGCGTATGAGAATAAACAGAGACATTGAGAAAACAAACGCCCAAACGACAGTTGCAGAGGGAAAACATGGCAGATTAACCGAAGGTATGTGTGAGCCCGATAGTAACAGAGGGAACGGGAAGTCTAAGGTCAGAAACACGAACAAGCTTTAAAGGAGACCTTGTTTTAAAGCAGAAAGAGAACTGCTCCTACCTGCAAGAGGGTATTTTAAGCGAGGTGCAAAAGGGAAAAGGGCTTACATTCCTGAAGGAAGAGAAAGTACCAGAACTAGTTGGAAAAGAAGAGACTGTACAGTATAAAGAGGTGAAAACATTAATAGCGAGCCACAAGAAAAATGAGGGGCTTGAAGTGCCGTGAACTGGCAGAAGCTATAAAGAGACAGTAAAGAAAAGTAGGGTATAACATTGCTGTCCAGGGGAGACTTACCAGGAAGATCCAAAGCCGCTGCACAAAGCTGTCTCCATTACCGAAGCTCAACCAAGTTGAAAACGTATCCTTTTAACTAAAAACAAGGAGAGAAAAGAAAGTTATTTCAAATAAAAGTTGTTTCAGAAACAAGTAAAACTTACTTTCAGTCTCAGCGCAGTCATTTCAGGTTATACAGAGAACACACGGTTACACTGCCCCAAGATTCTGCAACAACCAAACAGATAAATCAATACCACTAAATTATAAGAAGAAATAAACAGTCAGAATACGCCAACAGGTATCTGACTGCCCCAAGATTTTGCAACAACCAAACAGATAAATCAATACCATTAAAATATAAGAAGAAATAAACAGATAGAATACGCCAACAGGTATCTAACTGCCCCAAAAATCTGCAACAACCCAACAGACAGATGAGTAACTTGAAAATATAAATAAAAAACTATAACCAGTTAGAATACAGCAACTGGTATCTAACAATCTGCAACAAGCCAACAGATAGAACATTATCCAGAAACAACAAATAAACATTGAAAACAAAGAAATAAATGTATTTTGTATTTTACCATAACAAAAAAAGTTTTTTTTTAATCCAATATGTTTTTTTTTTTCTCGCACACACCCAATGATTTAAGAAACAAACACAGAAACTGAGCAAATTGCTCAGTACACTGGTTTGTAAACTACTAAATATGAGGGTCGAAATAATGCAGAAATGTCTATTATGCAATGCAATAACTCTTTATAACCTACACTAACATGATCTTTTCTTTAATCACAGAAATTGAAAAAAATATCTGCTCCAGTTACCCAAGTCATGAAAAAAATATATCCAATCACAAAAAATCAAACAGTAAGTATATTATAATACAACTCACAAATACTGCTCCATAACACAACAATTGAAGCAAACATCTAACCATACACCACAATCCAAAATGTTTACTTCCATGGAAATGTTATACTTTAGTGCTTGTTAACAAACTCTACAATCTTAATTACATGACATAGCCAAAACTTCACATACAAACTTTACAAATCAAACAGTACACAAACTGTAGATTTGTGGATATTTGATGGATGTTTGATTCCATGGCTGTGTACGGCCATAGCCATGCACCCAAGACTGTAGGCCCTGGCCACAACTACCGCAGCATAACACACCCATAGAATCAAAAATTTTAACTGTACTATATGGGCTACTGCATTTTTTATGTCTGCGGACAGCCGCGGTGACCGTGGACATGACAAACACATCAGGGGTGCCTGCCACCTAAACAAATACAGCATTTGACCCATCTCTTACTGCCCCACTGTCCCCAAGCATTCTTACACACTAACACACTCCCCAAAGTTGTATTTTTCCCCCATTCGTCGCCGCGCTGTCCGCGGATGTCGGTGGATCCAAGATGGCAAGCACATCAAAACAATACGACGCACCTCACACTTGATCCCAGCCAATCAGCAAACACGTCTTATGTCCACGGACATGACGCAAGCCGATTGGCCAATTGGTGTCCTGTCCGCGGAGCGGACATATATATCACTAATTTTTTTACACCTACTTTTTGGTCGTTTTAAAAAAAAATACTGGACGTATTTCCACCAAATTTACAAATGCATGCTTTTGGGAGCAAGCCGCTGCTCCTACCGCTAATTTGGTGCAAATCCGTCCAGCGGTTTGAGCTGTAGGCGTGAGCAAATTTTATTCCCCATTCACTCTGAGAAACAAAGACATTTTGGGACCCACTTATAACTTGCCCCCCCTGCACCAAACCGCACTAAAGTTCGCAAAATAATTCAGAGTGGGCCATATACGTTTTTTTGCAAAGTTTGGTGAGGATTCGTGCAGTGGGAGCAAAGTTATAAACCATCCAAAAAGTGTTCTTCCTATTGGATTAGCAACTTAACCATAACTACACGGCCACTACCGTGGGCCGTGTTATTAATTTTGTTATGCATACACCATAGTTCCAGCTATTCACAATTGGAAAATACACCATCACACTTGCACACGTAAGAATAATGTAATACCATTACATTAAGGCTAAGGCTTTTTATGTCATATTTAGATGGTTTTGGACAGTAAATTGCACATTTTGGAGGCCATTTTTCCTAAGTTTTTTGCGGGGGTGAACCACCCCGCACCCCCTTGGGTGGAGTCATACTTGCCAACCCTACCGATTCAGGCGGTAGCCCACCACTTTCTAAGCAGTCCTACCACCTACCGATCTCCCTGTCAAAACCTACTGCTTAATGATGGCTCCTCTAGGCCTGTCTGCCTGAGCCCCAGAGCAGCCTCATTCATTGTATTAAATAAAGGTGGGCGAGTAATGGTCCATTCATTTTGATTGATTGATGACATTTTGCCTGGTGCGAAAATGACACTCTCCGCCCTGCGCACCCTGAGGTCAGCGTCAGAATGTCAGCGTGACCGGGGCATGCTGTGCCTCTGAGCTGCCTGCCTCGTCAGAGCACCAAGCGCGTCTCACTGGAAATTCTTCTGAACTTCGGGCTTCTGTGTCTGTCTGACCCTCGGGATATAATCTGCCTATTAATGTAAGTGTTCCTGTTAATGGTAACTAAACCTCAAGCATTGAGAAAATTGATAATTAGGCACATCCCAAAACAATAGCCCTCTTCCTTCCTCACCCATGCCCCCACCAGCTTAATCGTGTCTTCAGTTGACAGTACCTCGAATCGTTTGTTTGAAACACATTGTTTTATTGAAAACCTGTCATCACATTGGCAGGCTTTTCCCTCCCAGTGCTTTGAATATCTTTTGCACAAATGTGCGATGCAGCATGTTATGACCCAGCAATACCTAACTACATTATTTGAAGGTACAACATGTTGCTAAGGGCAAGCATTAGTATCGGAAAGGCCTCACTTATTGCAGAAAAAACATGGCAACCTGTCCTAGTAATGTCCCTATTTTTGGATTCTCAACTATTATACACATCACGTAGAAACACGCAGCCACTTATCTCACTTATTTCACCAAGAGGAGCACATTCACAAAGCGAGCACGAAAATTGGGTGCGCATGCCATGTAATCATGCACAAGTTGTGTGAAGAATGTCAGCACTGTGACAGGTTGTTTACTTTTTCCATAACTGCGAGAAAGTGCGTGCATCATCATGGGCAAAATGTATTTCTCAGTTGTCATGGCAATGTGTGCAAAACATTCTAATCATTAGAGGATACGTTGATTGGGGGGGCACGTGTTGACAAAAACGAATTGTTTAAATTGCATTCCAAAAGCGTATAATTAGCAGTCTCCCATTGCAGCACTGTCACTGTCTGTGCTCTCCTATAAATACATACAGCTGCTAGCTGCAAATGTCGTCTGAGTCTCCATGCTCTCCATGCATCTCTGAGGCAGGTTGGTAAATTACTTTGAAAGTTTGTTTAATGACACCAGGGCAGCAACGACATCAGGGCCTTTCCCCCTTTTCAGTTGAAAAAGGGCCATGAATAGGACCCAGGGGGGCCCCCAGCGACTACACCATCTTGCCAGTCAGCATTCTTATAACATCACAATACATTTTTCTCTATATTACTTTTGTTCTGGGGCTTTAAATGTGTGCTTTGCTGTGCTCTCCTTTGCAGGAGCCCTTGCGGCCGTCACTTTCCTTGGGGTATACATAAGTATTATCACCTCTTTGCCTTTTCATACCTGTTCCTCCGGCAGGCACTTGCTGATATAGAAGGATGTATAGCTTTTCAGTGAATATTTCCTGTTCCAGCTCCATGCTGGCTGGCCATCTCGTCAAAATCGGCGGCTTTTATCCCCCAGCTGTATTTCTTGGTCTCCCTTGTAATGTATGAACCTCACAGGTGCCTCTGACTGTTTTCCACTCTAAACAAGGGGGTACCCAACCATTATGTTGAAGTTGTTACCCACGTATCTTCAGCTGGGCAAGGGCAGTGAGTCTCTGTGGGAAACGAAAGTTGCCTGTGCGTTTAGTTTTTAGAGGAATTGAAATTCTGCTGCCTTGAAGAGGCTGTAAAGTTCATTGGCCCTCGAGGGGGACACTGTGTCCCTACAAAGCCCTGCACTCAATCTGAATAAGCTTTGACGAGGCTGTAAATTCCATTGGCCCTCGAGGGGGACACAGACCTGTCTCCCTACAAAGACCTGCACTAAATTCACTTCTGCTTCTTTTGTGAGAGTACTTCGCACATATAATGATAAAATATCATTAACTCTATATGTCCCTCTTCCTCGCCACAGTACTTATTGAAGGTGGTCTGTCTGGCTTCCAACAGAAACCAGCGATTCCTACAGATTTCTGGAAACAGAAACGCACACTGCACGCACTCGCTCCCAAATTCCCCCTGGGAAATTTACGTCCCACCAGCTTTCAAACGCACCAGTCGCCACTGGTTGTTGGTGTCCACACACTCATTCGTACGTTTCTCAACAAACATGCTTCATTGCTTAATGCTTTTTTGCTCAGATCTGCAAGAATCGCACTTGCTTCTTGGCATCTAATCGTCTTTCGTTGGATTGTTTAAATACTTTGCATTGCATCAGAAAACGTACACTTATCAAACATGGAATTGCATCTGGAATCTAGAGTTAACTTCAACATCACTTGCCATGTTTTGCTTGCCAATTGCAATTTTTCTCAAGTGATCTGTCTTGTCTGGTAATTTGGCATGCAACATGATTAGTATTGTGGTGGTTAATAGTTCATTTCGCACGTGACTTGCATGTCACTGTTTTAGTGCCCAAAAGGTATCAGGTTAGTTGGGCAAGGTGTAAGCAGCGAGGTGAGCACTTATCTGTGTCTAGAGAATTGCCATAGTTGCCCCCATTGGTAAATGATATTCCACTCTGACCCACCACTCTCAAATAATGATGCTGCCTTGAACTTTCCTAAGCGTGCCATTGGCAAACAGGGAGCCAATGAGGCGCGCGTCTCTATGGTGAGGTAGAACAGAGTTTAAAAAGGTGGAAAATCAGTTTGACTGCTATATTTGGCACAACCTGGACTTCAAGAACAAGCTTGTTTGCCAAACCTATATACAAGGCATTTTCATAATCCAATTGGAATGGATTAGCGTGCTTACCACACTGCCCCACTCCTCTCTCGAAATAAACTGAACAGGAAACTTTAGCAGCCCAAAATAAATTAAAAAAAACGCAGCTCTTGTGCCTTAATTTATCTGACAAGTCAGTGGTAAATTTTAGTCCCAAATGATGCCCCAATTCCCAATTTTGCTTGTAAAGGTAGGTGGCGGTTCACATAGAGAAGGGGGGCAGGCAGCATGCAGGATCATTTCAAAGAAGTTTAGGTCCTAAAAGTAAAACTTCTATCTTCCTGGGGTTTAACTGTAGACCATTCCTTACCATCCAGTTGCATACCTGGCCCAAACCTTCGAGAGTGGCTAAAAAGTTGCAGACGGATCCGGGAAGGCACATGAGGGCCTATGCAGGGGTTACAATGGATGGAATTCTACCTGAGTTATTGGGGTTGGGTCCAAATTTAGAGGCTCGCCTCGTAGAATATGATTTTGGTCTGCTAATGAGATGTCTCCATCCATCTAAAAAATATCGGAGGGCCTTTGAAAGGCCTATTTCACTTCCTGTTTCCTTTGTGGGCTTGTTTGGCTCTAGACATAGTTTTGGAAGAGTCTTGTTGTGCTTTCAGAGAATTTAGGAGGGTTTTCGAGAGTTTTCAAGGAATTTGATAGGCGTTTGCAGAGTTTGTTGTCCCTTTATGAACCCTTATTGTCTGTTTGTAGTTGCTTGTCATGTTTACGGTATTTGTTGATCCCTATTTTATCATCCTTTGTCTGTTTGCATTTCTAGGCCCCCTCCATTATATGACTTTTCTTACCCTTACTACCTGATAAGAATGTTTGAAAGAACCTGAAAAGTTCCTCATACACTTTTCCCTGTTCATCCACAAAAATGTAAAAAACATATGTTTTGTATTAGTTAATGACCTTCCCTACTGTTTGTGTGTTTTCCAATAACAATTTCCGATTGTGTGAGTTTTGTGTGAATCCATTATGTTTTTGTCTTTGTCGATTGTCTTGTTTGACGTTTCATGCAGCAACATGCCATTTTCTCTAGAGGGAGTGAAGGGTGTAGACGAGGTGCTGGACTCTTCTCAACCTCTGTGTCAGAGGTGAAAGTAAAACAAAGTGGTGATGGCTGGAAGGTTTAGAATTAATATTAAACCTCTGGCAACTGCTCCGGGGAACTCTCCTGACCATCATACTTCACCTGCCAAGCCATTACAGACAGGGGAAAGGCCATGTGCAAATCCGGCTTGGTCCCACCCCAAAGGGGCAGTGCAGGCCAACCTGCTAGGTCACATCTCCTCTGCACGAGACCACAGATGTGGAAGTAGGCAGCCAGGAGTGGGAATTGAAGTATCCGAAGGGGGATATGCTAACAGCTCTTGTGGAAAGGGTGACAGGGCTTGAGGGAGGGAAGACGGAGCATGTCGGGAAACTATACGAGGCTTGTCCTTTGCATGGGGGCAATGTTAGGGCAGGAACACACGGGTCAGACTTGGAGTTTTAGGAACTGCTGAGTTTCATGCCCACAAGGATGTGACTACAAATCAAGGATACCTGAGGTAGCAGAAAGGACACACAGCGAATTCCTGCTTAACTGAAAGCAATAAACATGCTTTAGAGTTGATGGGAAGTGGTGGTAGCTCAGCAGCAGAGAGAGGTAACCCCAGATATGCAGCAAGGCCAAGGGAAGAGAGCAGGACAGGAGGATGTGGTGCTGCAGGATACAGACAATAATCTGGTGATTGGTTCAGGTATGCTCCACAGAAGATGGATCGGGAGGACGATAGTGGAGTCACTGCACCATTGCTTGCTCTTAAGGAGGCAGAGGCACAGAGGACAAAGCAGTTTCAGGCTTTCCTTGCAAAAGTGAAAATGGGTCAGAAGTCATCTCCATCCATGACATCACCCATCTGGCCATGGGCTATGGTACTACTTCAGCTTGCTGGAGGATGCTGCTGTTGTGGGGTAATATGCAATCTCTGCCAAAAGACAATTAAGTGGGGCGACTCATAAAGAGCCGCCTAGGCCCCTCTTTGATGCACACAAACTGTCAGGTTCGGCACAAGGATCTGTACAGGAAGCAGACATCACATGCCATTGACTCCCCTCCTGCTCTCACAGCAACAAGGGAGTGACAGATAACACACTAGTTTGTCGCTAGTCACACTAAAAAAGTGATCTTATTGTCTCCTCACTCTGCCTGAACAATGTCCTAACCCTGTCTTGCCTTGCCTAGTAGCACCTGACCCACGGGCACCATCCGTTGGCAGGGTTGGTTTACCACCACTAGCCCCACAGCATCCTGGTGGTAGAGGTAGATTTCGGGGCGGGGGGCATTTGATCAGTAGTGTAAAGACAGAGTAATGAGGAGTGCAGGCACTTTCTGTCTATATTTCCGGCTATCTATCAGGCTGGGGGAGATGTGTCCAGTGACCATGATGGATACTATAGAGGAGCAAGAGTTCCATCACCACCCTACCCACAATGGTAGAAAAAGGGGGGACATGGACAGTGAAAGTCCAGAATAAAATGCAGGAGTGGCTCCACTGGCTGGTAATGCTAAATGACATGAGTTAGGTCTGACTTTGTGAGAGCAAACTAAGAGTTATAGAGTGGCCCCACTGATCGGTGGAGGCAAATAAATTGATGCAGGACCTCCAGTTTGTGAGTTTGTGGCTAAGAGTTAGAGAGTTTTATATGTGAACATCAATTTAGATGATCTTTGTATTAAGGACCCCCTTTTCAACCACTTGTACTGCCAATCATAGTCACCACCACCTTTCCCTGAGCCCCTCTATCCACATGACTGTAGCTGGCTTGCACACAATCCTTCCTCTTCTGAAGAATCTGTTTCCAAGTAATGGGCCTGGTCTTTCCTCGCATGAGAGTCTTCCATGACAAGATGGTTGTTTATTTTTATGAAAGCAAACTGTCATTTGTTTGCCAATTAGGTGTCTCTTTTGCTCTGAGACAATATTTCTAGCAGTACTAAAATATGTTCACACTGCACACTTTCTGGAGTGCAGTTTAGGGATTCAACAGGTAATTCAACAAGTATAGATGGTCACGCTTACCACTTGCCAAGCCTCAATTATATTTGATTGTCATCACCACCCAGGTGCCATGTGCTGTGAACATAGGCATCTACCCTCTGATCTGCATTGACCCCACTTAATTCTCGTGGGGACCGTGATGCATAACGAAACATAGACTGGGGGAACATTCTGTCCCATAACCTCTTACATTTTTCACTTTATGCAAGGTCTAATAACATTCTTTGCAATTGTAGAGCCCCACCCTGGGTTGTTGTACCCTGGTCTTTGGTGGTTGGCGCTCTTCCTGTTCCACCCAGGTTTTTAAACATCACTTTAGTGCATCCTCTCACATGGATAATATGTTCCCTTACAAATGACAACTGTCTGCATTTCTCACATCCTTACTCTCATTATGTTTGAAATTTGCCACCTTGACTTTAAACCACGGGCCAAACAAAGATGTCAGGACGTCGTCCATATTCTCCTTCACCGCAAAAATGCGTGGATGCTCTAGGAATGTCACGAGCATTAAGCAGGGCTAGTTTCTTGGCCCGACTTCTGTTACAATATTAGACCTGTTGACAGATCTCACACAGCCTACTTTTAAACCATGGGAAGAGAAACAATGTGCAACAACATTCTTCCAGTGTTCAACTTCTCTGCTGGACTTCGCGCCATCATTCCATACACATCTGGGCCTGATGGTGAATGGCATTCTGTGGGTGCTACCATATGGTTTGCTGAAGACAGGTTTAGGACAAGGTGACTCAGTGTTCAGTGAGGGCTGTGAAATCCATGCTGTAAGCACTGGACCACATGTCAATTGAAGGGTGGACTTTCTTACACTCAGATGGATCTGGTGCAATTTGCTTGGCTTCCAGAACATGGTCACAGAGGAGTGGTACTGAAGATCATGTGATGTAGTGCTGATTCAGAATGTCCGCGCATGGTTCAACAAGACCAACAAGCTGTTTGAAGCCATATGTTTCAATAAATGTGTAGAGCAGTGAATCGATTGCCAACATTACACAGCAGTTTTCATTGAGTAGATAACACCTTTAGTGCAGTGGTCCTCAAACTGTGGGGCTGACCCACTCCCCCTAATGGGGTCCCAAAAGATGTTCAGGGGGGTACTCAGGGCTCCTCAAAACGGGATTATGATGTCTGTTTTTAATAGAAGCTATAAGCATTTAATAGAACATATTGTCAGTTATAACTTATGGGAAGGCTGATATTTTGTAACACATTAAACGTCTCAGCAATGTTTTCATAGTGCATGCAGGGTGCATTAAGTTGTCTGCGTGCAGTAACATCTGGAAGCAAAGATGGTCTTCTGACAGAGCTTGTTAGAATCTGTGACTCAGCAAGATTCTCTGATGTTATGATGTGGGATGATGGTGTAAATGTGTCTATTGCCTACAGTGGAGGGATGGGACTTTGACCTCAGTGCACCTGCTTCACTTTAGACAGATGCATCTGTTCTTTGCAGTGTCAGAGATCTGTCACTACTGGTTGATCATCATGGCCGGCATATAGATCCACATACTATTTGGGTTTCCCAACGCATACATCGGCTGATGTAGCAGGTGAAAAACACCCAACAGATACATTCCTCCACTGGATAATATCAAGCGCCATACCAGGTTTTGTACTGCAGCAGATTCCCAAACGTTAATTGTATTACCCTAGGCCTACACTAAGCAGATGGCCCAACACTGCTTTGGCATTCTACTTACCTACAAAACACGTCTGCATGTGTTCCCAGAACTGGCTTGTCCTTCTTTTCCAACTAAAAAATGCATGTTTGGTTCGCTCTATTTTGCCAATCTCACACCTAAAAAAGGGGCACAATGTTCTCACTGCTTTGGTGTTCTGCCCCACCTACAAATACACATGTGCCCAATATTGCTTTGGCCTTTTCCGTTACCTACAACATTCAAGCATAGTTCTCCCTGTTTTGGCCTTCTCTTCCACCTGCAAAACATATGCAGGGATTTCACTGTTTTGGCATTCTCCTCCACTTGCAAAATACATTGTGTGCCAAAACTTACATTGTGCTCTCCTTTGCCAACAAGTGTCCCTAATATTCAATTGTCATTCTCTAACTACAAAATGCATGTGGTGTTCTTTAGAATGCAGGAGTGCCTAGCAATGCTTTTTATTATTCCTTGCCTACAAAACATGTGGTTCACCCTGCTTTGCAATTCTCCTCCACCTACAAAATGCACGTCTGCCTGATATTGCTTTGGCATTCTCCTTTACCTCAAAATAATTGTATGGTTCTCAGAGCTGTCACCTTCTCCTCTACCTTCAAAATACATTTGGAGCTGTCCATCTTTTGTGCCCACACCACTACAAAATGTAAAACACTGCATTGATGTCCTTCTTTGCCTACAAAGTACCTGTATGGTTCTCACTGCTTCGGAATTCTCTCCCTCCTATGACATGCACATGTGCCTGACGCTGCCTGTGTTTTCCTCGGACTACAGAAAGCAGTGTTGTTCTTGCTGCCTTGTCATTTTCCACCACATACAAAATGCAACTGGTGCTCTCAGTGCTTTGCCACCTCCCACTTACAAAATTCTAGTGTGTCAAAAACTGAAATGGTGTTCCCCTCTCCCTATACAATGTACATGTGTTTGACATTCCCTTAGCATTCTCCTACATCCATAAAACGCATCTGGTGCTTTCAATGCCTTGGCCTCTCCTCTACCTACAAAATGCATTTATGCATCACACGGATTGACTCTCATTGGTTTGGTCTGCTCCACCCACCCACACATGATCTGCTTCCAACCCCCACAACATTCTAGCCTAATTCTCTAAGTTTATCTAGGTTTTATAATCAAGTCAATTAGTGCTTTATTCTAAATTAATTAGTCCATGTAGTGTAGCTCCTAATGGCATATACAATTTAGTAAACCTTATACAAATTCATCGTAATGTAAAGGATTAATTGCGTCTATAAAAATACATATCTGGAAAACCCTTACATTAAAACAAACTATTTTATGATATAGTATAAAAAAGAAACAATATAGATACATTCCTAACGTCATTAAAACTCCATCTGATTTAATTTCGTCTGTATATTAATAGCCCTCTTCAGAAATTGTGTTAAAGACCACAATGCAACTGGCTTGTTTGCCCATAGTAAACAAAGCAGGCTGGCAATGTCTCAGATTTCAATTACTTACTACTATTAATTCCGGCAATACACATATTTTCCTAAATATCACAGATTTTTCACAGAATACCTAAGCGAAATGGGCAGTGCGTCATTATTTAATTTACCCCGGGCTTAGCCACCTGGACTTCCACCTATTAATAATTGAACAATTAAATCGAAGCCGAATGATCAAATACCTGTCTTTTATATATGGTCTTCTATCTAGGTAGAGCTGAGACTAACAGGCCGATTCATGGAATAAATGTGCGCCGAAAATCCCGGCGCAGAGGGGCCAATACGTGCGCTGCGCCGAAAATTAGCGAAAAGCGCAGGGAAACCAGCGCACGTCGATTCATGGAAGTCCGTGCGCAAGAAAAGCAGAGGACGTGCGCCGAAAAAGCGCGCGGCGCAGGCCGGCGCACAGGTCAACCAACGTCGTGCGCCACGGCCACTGCGCTATCACTCCGAGCGCAGCGCACAGCTCTAAAGTAGGCGGAACACAGGGCGGGACACTCGGAATAGGGAATAAAATGGGGCACAACACTCGGAATGGGGAAGAATGTGGGCGGCACGGGAAAGTATAGGAGGCAAGTGCGCGGAACGCCCACACGCTCGCATACAACACGTATTCATGGAATAGAATAGGGCAAAAAAGCGCACGCTCAAAGCAGCGCACAGGCACAAACAGGCACAAACACGACCGCCACAAGAAAGCAGGCGGTAGCGTCTCTGCGCCTGCAAGAAATGTGCGCTAAAAGGTGCGCCAACAAATAGCACCTATATACAGACATGATCAATGTCCAATACTGTCGCCCTCCAGGACAAATGACGTACAAAGGGGTACCCACAAACACAGACACGCGCTGAGAGAAAAAATAAACGTGTGCGTGCATACCGGGGTGCGCGGGAAGTTGCACACGCGATATGGCCGGGTACGTGGATTACAGGGGTGCGCGGGAAGTACCACACGCGATTAGTCAGGGTACGTGGATTGCAGGGGTGCGCGGGAAGTTCCACACGCGATATGGCCGTGTACGTGGATTTCAGGGGTGCGCGGGAAGTTCCACACGCGATATGGCCGGGTACGTGGATTGCAGGGGTGCGCGGGAAGTCCCACACGCGATATGGCTGGGTACGTTGATTTCAGGGGTGCGCGGGAAGTTCCACACGCGATATGGCCGGGTACGTGGATTTCAGGGGTGCGCGGGAAGTTCCACACGCGATACGGCCGTGTACGTGGATTTCAGGGGTGCGCGGGAAGTCCCACACGCGATATGGCCGGGTACGTGGATTTCAGGGGTGCGCGGGAAGTTCCACACGTGATATGGCCGTGTACGTGGATTTCAGGGGTGCGCGGGAAGTTCCACACGCGATATGGCCGTGTACGTGGATTTCAGGAGTGCGCGGGAAGTTCCACACGCGATATGGCCGGGTACGTGGATTTCAGGGGTGCGCGGGAAGTTCCACACGCGATATGGGCGTGTACGTGGATTTCAGGGGTGCGCGGGAAGTTCCACACGCGATATGGCCGGGTACGTGGATTTCAGGGGTGCGCGGGAAGTTCCACACGCGATATGGCCGGGTACGTGGATTTCAGGGGTGCGCGGGAAGTTCCACACGCGATATGGCCGGGTACGTGGATTTCAGGGGTGCGCGGGAAGTTCCACACGCGATATGGCCGGGTACGTGGATTGCAGGGGTGCGCGGGAAGTTCCACACGTGATTAGTCAGGGTACGTTGATTTCAGGGGTGCGCGGGAAGTACCACACGCGATATGGCCGGGTACGTGGATTGCAGGGGTGCGCGGGAAGTTCCACACGCGATATGGCCGGGTACGTGGATTTCAGGGGTGCGCGGGAAGTTCCACACGCGATATGGCCGGGTACGTGGATTTCAGGGGTGCGCGGGAAGTTCCACACGCGATATGGCCGTGTACGTGGATTTCAGGGGTGCGCGGGAAGTTCCACACGCGATATGGCCGGGTACGTGGATTTCAGGGGTGCGCGGGAAGTTCCACACGCGATATGGCCGTGTACGTGGATTTCAGGGGTGCGCGGGAAGTTCCACACGCGATATGGCCGGGTACGTGGATTGCAGGGGTGCGCGGGAAGTCCCACACGCGATATGGCCGGGTACGTTGATTTCAGGGGTGCGCGGGAAGTTCCACACGCGATATGGCCGGGTACGTGGATTTCAGGGGTGCGCGGGAAGTTCCACACGCGATATGGCCGTGTACGTGGATTTCAGGGGTGCGCGGGAAGTCCCACACGCGACATGGCCGGGTACGTGGATTTCAGGGGTGCGCGGGAAGTTCCACACGCGATATGGCCGTGTACGTGGATTTCAGGGGTGCGCGGGAAGTTCCACACGCGATATGGCCGTGTACGTGGATTTCAGGGGTGCGCGGGAAGTTCCACACGCGATATGGCCGGGTACGTGGATTTCAGGGGTTCGCGGGAAGTTCCACACGCGATATGGCCGGGTACGTGGATTTCAGGGGTGCGCGGGAAGTTCCACACGCGATATGGCCGTGTACGTGGATTTCAGGGGTGCACGGGAAGTTCCACACGCGATATGGCCGTGTACGTGGATTTCAGGGGTGCGCGGGAAGTTCCACACGCGATATGGCCGGGTACGTGGATTGCAGGGGTGCGCGGGAAGTTCCACACGCGATATGGCCGGGTACGTGGATTGCAGTGGTGCGCGGGAAGTTCCACACGCGATATGGCCGTGTACGTGGATTTCAGGGGTGCGCGGGAAGTTCCACACGCGATATGGCCGGGTACGTGGATTTCAGGGGTGCGCGGGAAGTTCCACACGCGATATGGCCGTGTACGTGGATTTCAGGGGTGCGCGGGAAGTTCCACACGCGATTAGTCAGGGTACGTGGATTTCAGGGGTGCGCGGGAAGTCCCACACGCGATATGGCTGTGTGCTCCCAGGCATTACCTGTACACCCTCCACGGCCCCTGCAGGCAGCACACACCACAGGGAACTACCCTGCACACCTGCTCATGTCTCCCACCACCCCCACCCCCCATCCACCAGGGACACCCTCCACCAGGCCCCCACCCATGTCTCCCACCACCCCCACCCCCCATCCACCAGGGACACCCTCCACCAGGCCCCCACCCATGTCTCCCACCACCCCCAGCACTGTGGGGAACCTGCCAGCAGGCCCCCACCCATGTCCAACCCATGTCTCCCACCACCCCCACCCCCAGCACTGTGGGGAACCTGCCAGCAGGCCCCCACCCATGTCCAACCCATGTCTCCCACCACCCCCACCCCCCATCCACCAGGGACACCCTCCACCAGGCCCCCACCCATGTCTCCCACCACCCCCAGCACTGTGGGGAACCTGCCAGCAGGCCCCCACCCATGTCCAACCCATGTCTCCCACCACCCCCACCCCCCATCCACCAGGGACACCCTCCACCAGGCCCCCACCCATGTCTCCCACCACCCCCAGCACTGTGGGGAACCTGCCAGCAGGCCCCCACCCATGTCCAACCCATGTCTCCCACCACCCCCACCCCCCATCCACCAGGGACACCCTCCACCAGGCCCCCACCCATGTCTCCCACCACCCCCAGCACTGTGGGGAACCTGCCAGCAGGCCCCCACCCATGTCCAACCCATGTCTCCCACCACCCCCACCCCCCATCCACCAGGGACACCCTCCACCAGGCCCCCACCCATGTCTCCCACCACCCCCAGCACTGTGGGGAACCTGCCAGCAGGCCCCCACCCATGTCCCCCTGGCCCCAGGTCCTGACGATACACAATCATGGCAGTAATGGCCAGCATACCCAGCACAAACACCCAGGCAAGGATTGCATGCACCCACATAGTGAATGCAATCACATGACACAACCCCAAAGGCAAGTATGCAAAAGAACACATGTCTGTCACACACACATACACAATGGGTGCAAGTGAATGTCAAAACCCATATCATGACATGTAAGAAACCAAAGAGAAAATAACACAAGTGTAAGATAATATAAAAATGTATTAAAAACACAAATCAAGTAAACCAATAAAACATACAACTATGTGGCAAAGTAAATAAAAGGTCCATGTCCGAGAACAAAAATGATAAACCAAAAAACAAAGGATTAAAAAATCAATATAATTTGTCCAAAGCAAAACCATGTAGTAGGAAATCAAAGAAAAACCATTACGTCATGGTGTAAACAATAAAAAAATTAAAAAATGTATCTCCCAAAATATATCAATATATACAGGAATGTTCCAGGGTCCATGAGCCCAACAGCACAAATGAAACCTAATACTAACTAATAAAATAAATATGTACAAAAAAGTGGCCATTGTCCGAGCGGTCCAAAATAATAAAAATAAATAAAGGAAACCTAGCACTAACTAACTAAAAAACTATATACAAAGGCAGCGGGCTAGTCCTGCGGCTCACTTGGTGATGCTGGCCAGGGCATCCTCGAACTCCATGTCAATGTCCTGGAGGCGGGACTCTGTCCTGGCCCCGAGGTCTCGCAGGGACAACCCCATGTGCTCACCAAAATCCCTGCGAGCCTCCTCGAGGCACTCAGCCCGCCTCAATGCCCGATGCATGGAGATCTCCGCCCTGGCCATGGCGAGCCGCTCCTCTTCCGCCCGCTGCCGCTCCGCACCTATCCGCTGGCCAAACTCCTCCCACACGGAACACACCGCCATGCCAGGGTTGCCCTGCCCTCCGGCCGATGCCTGCCCCTCTGATCTTGATGGCCCTGAGCCATGATGCCTCCCACGTCGAGCCCGCTGCTGCCTCCGACGCCACTGCCTCTGCCAGCACGACGGCATCCAGGCTGATGGTAACCACCGACGCCGTCGTGCACGTGCCCTGCCCGATGATGCCGGCACATCTTCCATCTGCTGGGGTCCACTTGCTGTGTCGTCCACCCCTGCTGGACCTCCGACTCCCAACTGTGGCAGGGATGGGATCCCCACCGAGCTGGCTGCATTGGTCGGGGCAGGTCCACAGGGGGCCATGGTGGCATCTGGGCCGGAAGACGGCAAGGAGAACGACCGTTGGATAGCCTGCACAGAGGAGGAGAGGGCCGTCAGATTGGCCAACACATGCAGGAACCCCCCGAACATGGCCGATCCCAATTGGGCCACGTCGGCACGGTGCACTTCGTGATGACGTGCGTGCTCCTCCCGGGAAGCACGCACGTCATCACGAATCACAGCCGTGCGCATCGCGACCCCAATCAGGACCTGCTCCACGCGGCCAGGGGTTCCCACGGCCGCAGGTGGAGGGGAGTCAGTTGACATGGACATCCCCACTACCTGCGGACGGGCCTGGGACGGGGCATCCCTGCTGGTGCATGGTGGTGCACTCACAGGGTCAGGGACAGCGACATGCACAGGCACCTCCACGGTGACCTGTGCTGCCTCCTGCCCCTGGCCCTGGACTGCACCACTTGCACCAGCAGGGATGCTCCCACCAGGCCCCATGTGTGCACCAGTGTCGGCCTCCTCCTCCTCTGTGCAAACCACCAACCTGGATGGCTCCTCACCGTCTCCCGCCGTAGCAGGCCCCTGTGGGGGCTCACCCACCCCTTCCGCTGCAGCCGTGGGGGCATCCCCGCCGCCTTGCTCCACAGCGCCGTCTCCGCCCTCTTCTTCACTAGCCGCTGCGTAGAGGGAGACAAAGGACACAAGCATCAGGCTACTGTAAAATGGTCCCCTAGACAGGAAGCAATAGCAGATGAGCACCCCTGTCAAAGTACACTTCCATCATGTCCCTCCACAACACATGGGTCAGTCCTGGCAAAACACACACAGTAACAGGCATGGTGCATGCCATGCACATTTCCATGCATGTCCAATTGACTCTTGAAACATTCAATGATATGTGACTCACATGCATCATGGCTCATGCATATCACATGCACACACTTCACCTCAGTCACATCCATCTGGCCCCAAACACAACGAACACAGGCGAAACAAGGGTTAGTTGGGTGCGTCACAGAATCTCTGCATTGTCACACACATGTGTCATGCATCCATGGCATGCACAAGTCACAGACACGCAGGTCAGGCACACAGACATGGCTACCATATATGTACCTGGCATCGGCACCCATCCTTCACCCCCATCCATGTCCAGGTACAGAGACTGGCATGCTCTCATGTCCTAAATCTGCATAGGGCTCCCCATGCCACATTTCAACACATGCAACAACCATGTGGGTCACACATCACTGGTCGCACATGCATTACCATGATGTCCCTGCACACATACATGCATACATGGCCCATGGCACACATACAGGCAAGTATCATAGAACCAGCACACCGCAACATGCCCTGTCTCACACAGTAATGCTTGCACACTTACCGCTCAACTCCAGTCGGGCCTCCCTCTCAAGGACCTGGGCGTGGAGCGCTGGGCGTACGCGTTCCAGGACCCTCTTCTGGATGGAACTCATGCGGCCCCGGCCCCCCTCCACGAGGCGCCGGGCCTTCACAAGGGTCCTGGACCTCAAGTCCTCCCAGCGCTTCTTGATCTTCTGGACGTTGCGGGTTGCCACCCCCTCCGCGTTGATGGCAACCACACAGTCGGCCCAGATCCTCTCCCGTCCTTCCTTGCTGGCGCGGCACGATCCAAAGAGGGCATCATACTGCCCCAGGACATGCTCCACCAGGACACCAACTTCAGTGGCAGTGAAGCTGGTGCCCCTCTGCCCCTCTGGCCTGGGGTTGCCACTGGTGCCAGATGTCGAAGTGCCCGACATGGCAACCCCAGAGGCAGGTGTGGGTGGGCAACTGGGTCCTGGGGCTGGGCTGTGGAGCGATGTAATCCCAGTTGGGAGTCTTCAGTTCCAGCAGGGGTGGACACAGCAACTGGACCCCTGCAGATGGCTGATGTGCAGGCACCAAATGGCAGGGCACGGTGGCAGCAGGCAGGCAGGCAGGCAGGCAGCAGCAGATAGCACGTGGGAGGCTGCTCAGGGCACTGGGGGGGCAGTAACTCGGCCTTCTGGGCAGGAGCGTGGTGTTCCGTGTGTTTTCGGGTGGCCAGCTTGATACGGAGTGATTTGGCACGTGAAATTCCTGCACGTCAGCGTGAAATCCGAGGAAAGGGCCTTAGCGCGTAAGTGCATCAGCACGCATACGCGATTCTATTGGACCAGAGTCCCTCACCGCGTAAGCGCGTCTGACGTGATCCGCACGGGCGTTCCCCACTCAGCACGTGATGACGGAGCACACGTGGAAATACTGCACGTCAGAGTGTCATCGCGTGTAATT
Source organism: Ambystoma mexicanum (assembly GCF_040938575.1). Classification (NCBI taxonomy): domain Eukaryota; kingdom Metazoa; phylum Chordata; class Amphibia; order Caudata; family Ambystomatidae; genus Ambystoma; species Ambystoma mexicanum. Next base: position 710,466,651 of record NC_090935.1, on the reverse strand, counting down.
GGCCAAAAGTGCGCGTACACGCGATTGGCCAATGTACGTGTATTACATCGCGTGTAATTGGCCAAAAGTGCGCGTACACGCGATTGGCCAATGTACGTGTATTACATCGCGTGTAATTGGCCAAAAGTGCGCGTACACGCCATTGGCCTATGTACGTGTATTACAGGGGTGCGCGGGCACTTACACACGCAAGTACGTCAGCGCACCTGTATGCCTGCTGCGTGGGAATTTCCACACGCTATTGGAGTGGGAACTAGATTCCAGGGGTGCGAGGGTCACACGCTCGCCTAGAACACGCGCAAGGCATTAATTTGCGCACTTATCAATAAACAAGCCAGATGCCAGGATGAACATACCGTTCCTAGCAGCAGTGGCAGTGGGCTACCAAAGGAGGAGGAGGAGGAGAGTCAGGGCCAGAATATTCACACCCAGAACCAGCCTATTCGGGATGCCTGATGACCAGGTGTATGGGAGGTACAGGTTTCCAGCACACATCATACTGGACCTGGTCAGTGAGTGGGAGGATGACCTCACATCACCCACCCTGTGCTCCCAAGCACTCAGCCCCCTGCAGAAGGTCCTGAATGTACTGCACTTCTTGGCCACTGGATCCTTTCAGCGGACAAGTGCCATAGTGGGTGGTGTGTCACAGGCCACGCAGTCACGCTGCCTACACCAGGTCTTGAACATCATCACTGCACGGCCATCAGTCCGCAGGCACATATATCTCCCCAGGACTCATGCAGAAAGGCGGACGTGCATCCAGGAATTCTATGGTGTGGCTCAATTCCCCAAAGTGCTTGGTGCAATTGACTGCACACATGTGGCTCTACGTCCACCCAGGGCAACAGAGCACATCTATAGAAACCGCAAGCACTGGCACTCCATCAACATGCAAGTTGTATGCAATGCCAAGGGAATAATCACATCAGTATATGCCAACTATCCCGGGTCCACCCACGACAGCTTCATCTACAGAATGTCTACACTATGCCGGGACCTGGAGGCTGGCCAGCATGGAGATACATGGCTGCTTGGTGAGCATGAATGCCACTGCACATGCATGCATGTCAGATACTGGGTCATGACACAACACCACTAATGATACCCATCACCACCTCCGCAGGGGACAGTGCCTACCCTATCAGCCCCCACATGATGACCCCAATCCGGAACCCCACCACGCCACCCGAGGTAAGGTACAACACAGCCCACATTGCAACACGGGGCATAGTGGAGCGCACATTCGGAGTGCTGAAGTCACGCTTTCGCTCCCTTGACCGTTCTGGCGGGCAGCTGTTATATGCTCCCCGAATAGTGTGCAGGATCATAGTGGCAGCATGTGTCCTGCACAACGTTGCAACACGCCGGGGCCTGCCCGTGGACATGGTGGTGCCCCCACATCCACAACCACATGCACGCCCGCTGCGCATGGGAGGGGAAAGGGCACGGGGGGTGGCAGCCCGTACGCAACTGGTGGCCAACTTCTTCACCTAGGAATCACAGTGCTGGCTAGTGCACACTGCTCTGGCACATACCATCTGACAATCAATGATGACACTACCTGACAATGTCACAAAATTACTCGACAATAAACTGTCAGATACACATCAGCCTGAGATTGTTAACATGGAAGTGTCACTATGTGTGCACCCCTACCTACACATACACCAGCAATGCATCACAACGAGAAGACACAACTCCATCAATCAAATATGCATTGCCACAGGCGATTCACTACATGACAACATTGCCATGTCACCCATTCCCTTCACAGTCCCGCCACTGAGGACACCATGTCATGGTATGTGAGAGCAAACAAACTGGCCATCACAACATGACACCGGTGTCACAAATAGCAGTGCCCCAAATGGAACATAGCCGCACTTGAACAGCTAACCGCGCTGGAGCCACTACTACACACCTGTGTAAGAGTAATTTCAATCAAATTACACACCAACCCACCCTGAAGCCCACCCAAACAAGACACAATGCATGTAATCAATGGTAGTCTCATTACCTGATTCTGCTGGTATGTCCTCACCGTCCAGATGTACAGTGATGGCGCCACGCAAAAGTGTCAGTGCACATCTACCGACATGTAGTCTGACTCCAGAGAGTATGCCCGTGTGAAGAACTGTGTGAAATACCTGCAAAACATGAGCAACATATGTAAGTAGAGGCACATATCAAACCATCATGCATAGTTAGGTGCAACAACAATGTACACTATGAATGTCTACACAGTATTGACTATGGACTGGCCAACAGCTCATGGGAGTCCAATGTCACCGTGTAATTTGCTGTCACTTGGGCACACCCTTTGCAAGCCCATGGAAACGGAAGCAGGAGGGGTGTGGATGTCTGCTACCCAAGCATCTAAACCAAACTCAGGACAAGCCTGCATGTGCCCAGCCACAATACAGTGTATGCCCAGGTACCCACACAAGGCAACACTCTTGGAAAAGAAAAAAGAAAATTGAGAAAAAATGGCCATGAAAGGGCCGGCGGGGGGGGGGGCCACCTATGAGGTCCGAGGACAGAATGCACGCCACAATCCACCTGTGTGGATCATGGGAAACTAAAACACCCCATAGGCTCGTGGCCCACACGGCTACTCTGTTGTGGGAGATGAGTCGCTATCGCTCTGGCCAGACCCTGCAGCTGACTCAGGAGGTGGGGGAGCTGCCTCAGAAGATGGTGTGACAATGGGAGGCAGCCCACGCAAAGCACGAGTTTGCTCCTCCATGGCTGCAAGCAGGCGGGTCTGGTAGTTCTGGTTCTGGGTTATAATCATGCGGAGGTCCCCATGCAGTAACTCCCGGGATGACCTGACCTCCGCACGAGTTGCCTGCATCTCGGCCGAGAGCGTCCGTGTCAGACGCTCCAGCTGCTCCTCTGTCCTTCTATGGGATGAAGCCTCAAGCTCTAACAGGGTCGACCTGAGGTGACGGAATTCTTCCCTCAGGCCTTCCCTGTGGCGCTGGGACTCCATGGAAAGTGATTCCCGCAGAGTCGCCAGTGCCGCCCGCCTGTCCTTGTTGGACGCCAACATATCCTCCCTGTGTGCCTGGCTGATGGACTCTGTAGCCTGCTCCAGTCGCTCCATCAGCCTTTCTGGGGGGACAATGGAAGTGGCCACCCTATCCATGGCCTGTGCAATCATCTCGGATGATGCTGCCTGTTGGTTGGCCATACCGTAGATGGATTGCTCCCAAGCGGTATTGCCAGGTGGCATACGGCCACCACGTTGACGGGCACCACACCTGCCTGGGGCAAGGCGGACTGCGCCTTGCTGTGCCGGCAAGGCCTCAGGCTGCAGGACTGCATTCCCTCTCTGATCTGCAGCCCCAGGAACAGGATCAGAGATTGTGTGGTGTGGCCCTGCATCCGTAACCACCGGAGGCTGAGCTGCCGACACTGACATCCCCATTGAGGGCAATGGCCCGGCTGCAGGTGGGTCGGACAGAGGAGATTCTCTCCCAAGAACACTCACCTGCGACTGCACATAGGTGTCATCCTCCGAGTCTACACCTGAATACTGCTCGGGGGAGGAACCCCCAGAGACACCCCTCGACAGCACGACCTGCAGCACTTGTGGGTTTTCACCCACAAACACACCACGTCCCTCACTTGTGGAAGGTCGGCCCGGGTTGCCCTCCTGGGACGGCTCAACCACCACATCCCCAGCATCAACAAGTGCTTCGTCCCCTGCAAAGACATGAAAGAGAAAAATGGAAACAGGCATTAGCACCATGGCATGCAACAAGGGCTGATGAACAACAGAGGCAGTAGTTCTACGACACATGTCCCACATGACTGGGAGACCTCCTATGCATTCACCATCACTGGGTCTGTAGGGGAGGCTCAGGGCATACAATGTACAGATTGGAGAGCAACGCCTGCTCACCATGCTGCCTAGCACTGCCATCACACATTGGCCGGTGATTGCCAGGTCAAAGGCACATGCCATCACACACATGGCATGTGACATAGCCACCAAGTGAAGAGGGAGAGGAGGGCAACTTTTTTGGATTTCTACCACTCTGGTCCTGACATTGCATCATCACATCAATAAGTTGACATGTTGTACATGGATCTGCTAGTCCAAATTGGCCACGATGCACAGTGCCTTGTCTACATCAACAAAATGCAGTAAACAATGAGATTCCACCTCCCCATCACCTGTAAAGGAATCATATAGCATTCGTGAAGCACCGGTCCAGAAATGTATGAAGGTACAGCGGAGCACTGAGGGGTGGTGGGGCAGTAGGGGATGCCAGTCAACAATCCTACTGGTGCTGGTGTCATTCATGTCACGCAAGTGCAGGGGTGGGTGGCACAATGATGTGCAAGGGGAAGTGGCGGCTGGAAGTGCTGTACAAGGTAAGTAGGACTTAACGTCAAGGGCAGATGGTGTTAGGCGCAGACAAGTGCTGGGGGGGGTGGCCTATAGGGGTACAGAGACAATCATGCAGTGCTGTGGGCTCGGAGGGGACAGGGGAGGTACACACTGCATCTGGCTCGGCAAGGTCCTTGCAGATTTCTATCTGTCCTGCAGAGTTGTCACATGCCGCAGATATGTGCCCTTGGATTGGGGATCTCATCTTGGTGAAAAGGGTGAGGCGCTATTGCCTTTGGAGCATGTGGCAGGCCAGTTTGCCAGAGGATGAGCATGATGCAGGACATTCCCTCTCTGCCACCCGGCACCTGTGGTCTGGGTTCACATGATCCGAGTCATGCCAGGACTCTGCATTGGCATGGGGCTTCAGACAGGTGGTCATGACCGTGGCAAAGACATCCAGTGTACCTGACATAGAGTGGAGCATGGAGTGGGCCCTGTCAGGATGGGAGTGAGCCTAAGGGGGAGCTGGATGGGGGGGAGATTTTGGCAGCATGAGCCTCGACTGACACACACTTCATGGGTTGGAATACCAAGAAGGTGTGTGACAGTGGTGAGGGTGGCTTTGCCTGTGGTGTGGTGAGGGTGAGCTGGGAGGAGAGGAGAATGTGATCACTCCAGGAGAGAGGAGTGCAGAGATGGACGGAGAGGGGAAAGTCAGATGAGATCAGAGCATCAAGAGTGTGCCCTGCAGAATGAGTAGGGACAGACGGGAGTCTAGAGGGTGAGAGGGAGTTGCTGAGGTCACAGAAAGGTCACGTGGGGGGGTCAACAAGCATGCAGGTGGATGCGTACAGCAACAAGGAAGAGGATTTCTGTGTCTGGGGACATGAGTGAGGAGGAGAGGTGAGGACACTCAGAAAGGAAGTAGTACATTTGACCAGTTTTACCAGACACAGTACGCACAGTTTGTGAATGTCAAGGTGTGGTAGAGAGAGACGTCACACAAGCCATTCCAGAGTGGAGTAGGTCTAAGTAGGAGTGACAGTGGCAGGAATACCCTCAGGGAAGCCAAGGGCACACCCCCCCTGCACAGTAGTGGCGGGCAAAGGAGAGGGTCTCCTGAACATCAGGTAGGAGTGTGTGAAGGATGCAGACAGAGCTGGCCGTCAGACATGTTTCCATGAGACCAAGGATGTCAAGGTGCATAACCTCATGTAAGTGACAGATATCGGAGGAATGCCTGATGCAGCCGCAGTGAAAGGAGTGTAATTGTGGAGGAGGTTGACAGCCTTGGAGGACTTACGGGGAGTGCTAGAGATCAGAGGTGCAGCATGTGTAGGAGTTGGAGTGGGAGGCGAAGAAGGATCATGGGAGGGTGCAGGGAGGCAGTGCAGGATTGATGAGGAGAGAGGAGGGGGGACAGCAGGAGAGGTAAGGAAGTTGATGAGATGTGGCTAGCATTTCTCAAGGAGAATGAGGTTGGCCTAAGGGCCTTGGACTGAGATGCTCCCATTACCATGCACATCAATTGTGGCCTCTGAGGATTGGAAGGAGGCCAGGAGTACACCCCAACGGGTCCCACCATTGATGGTGGAAGAGGAGCAAGGAGAGAGGACAGGGACCATGTGAAGGGTCTATGGGACAGGCAAAGGCATGTATGAGCAGATGTCAGTGAGAGTTGGCTTTGAGTAGGCTCAGATGCACTTGTCAGCAATAGGGTGGGTCGCATTGGAGGGCAGGGTGCCCTCATTTGACTGTTAGCAAGCAGGTGTCGTGAGTAGGGCACGATGGTCTGAACTGTAGAAGTCAGGGAAGATAGACCATGAAGAGCAGCATGGAGTGTGAGGGAATGGGGCTCGAAACCAGACGGTACCAAAGCACACAGGTAGGAGGTGGATGTCAAGGCAACATCCACAGTATGACAGCATGTTGGTTGGCATTTATATACAGAGCACGCATTAGCATGTGGTATCATTGCATGTCAGGCATGTGAAGATGAAACTTGATTGGCTGGGGGAAAGTATAGGAATGGTATGTAAGACATCAGATGAATAGACAGGGGAGTATGAGCAACAATGTAGTGACAAAATGACAATTCAAGGGCAACTTCCATGGTGTAGGGCCATATGTGCACTGTTGCCAGTTGGGATAGTGCTGTGGGCAGATGGTGTTGCACTGAACATACTGGATGAGGCACATGGGTGCCACTATCTACTCTGCCACACACCCCCTTGACAGGCACCCAACATGAATGCTTCACACACACACCATGCACATGGATAATACACACATGCATGTGCACTCACCGGATGATGCCTCGTAATCAGGGAGATCTCCCACACCTTGGAGTTGTCCCTCGGTGACGTAGGATCCAGCTACGGACTCGTGTGGTGTGAGTTCTATTTCCTGTGCTGGGGACCCACCTCCAGTCACCAAGGTTGCGGCATGACTTGAGGCCAGCTTATCCTTTGCCCTGCGCTTAAGGTCATTCCAGCGCTTCTGGCAATCACTAGCTGTGCGCCTCACTACTCCAAGGGCACTTATTCTGTCAGCAATGGTCTGCCAGTGTGCCTGGCGTCTGGCATGTGTGGTCTTGGACCCTGCAACGATGACCATTTCCCTATCATGATCTGACACATACTGAACAAGTGCATTCAGTTCGGCGTCTGTGAAGCTTGGCTTCCTTGATGGGCCGGACTGTGCAGCCGTGCCTGGGGAATCAGCCTGTGCCGGACGTGCACTCTTCCTCTTGCGCTTGGAAGGGGGTGGGGATCCAGAGTGTCCTACGCCGCTGTGGACACTAGGGGCAGGAGCCGTGGTGGACTCAGTACTGGGTGTGTGGGATTGCACACTCAGCATGGGAGTAGGTGCAGGCATTGGGGGTAGTGGGATGGGGTCAGGCCTGATCTGAGGTGCATGAACTAGGACCGACACAGTCTTGGCAGGGTGTATGAGAGGTGGGGTGGATGGAGCCACACCCTGGATACGGGGGCCAGCAGATGACCTATCTGGCATAGATGCGCGTGCCCTGATGACACCAATGTGCACCGGTGCACGTGCAGTGGACCTGCTGACCTGGATGTCAGCGATGGGATCACCCTCGGACAGGTCTGCTGCCACAATGGGCTGGTCCAACAAGGGCTGATCAGGGTTGGTATCAGCCACATGACCCTCAACTGGGGGGGGGGGGGCATGGGTGTCCCTGACTGGTCCTCCAGACTGGGGGGGACAGGGGCACCCTGCAAGTCACAACCACGTCCCCTAGTGGATCCTCCACGGCCACCACGTGTGGCTCGGCCACCTTTGCCACCCTTACGGCTTGCACGCCTCCCAACCATGGCACTGATGTTATTGTGCGTATGGGAGTCGGTGTGCACAATTGTCCTGGGCAATTGGGTGTCAAAGGGGTTGGGTACCAGATGGTATTCGTACCCTAGTGCAGTGGCAAGGCTATATGACACCCCTGGGGAAAGATGACGGGTCACGCAACGCACAGGCACCCCAGAAAAGTTAAGGAACGTGCACAATACCCCTCCTAGACCACGTGTGCTGATGGAAAACCCTGCACTACGCTGTGGCATCCAGTAACACAATGAACGTATGCGTGTCACACGCAGCCTAGAATGACCTCTGAAGGGGTAGGCTACACACGGGGCAAGCACAGAAGTTAGATACGTGCGTGACTCACCGTCTGCCAGGTAAAAGAGCGTGAAAAATGAGCGCGTTTGGTTGGCAACACCCCCGCCAAAAGAAGATGTGTACGCTGTCTGAGGAGACAGGACAACAGTAGAAGGGGACACTGTTTGAGGGAACAGGCCCAGGTAAACCAGTACAAGAGGAAAAAGAGAAAAAGCTGTCAGAGGTAACAGGGAGTACGAACTGGAAACGCCGTGAAGTAAATCGCGTGTGAAACGACAAGAAGTACAGAATTCACCCACTCGCTCTCCACGAAAAGCACGTACAAGGAAATGGTGTTCAACACTACCTTATATACAGGCCCACACGTACAGCGTCACTTACGGCGTGTACGTGCTTGGCCCATGTTCACCAATCACACGCTTTGTCACTTCTGCGTGTGGATCCTTTTTCACCAATCACACGCTTTGACACTCCTGCGTGTAGCTCACTTTTCACCAATCACACGCTTTGTCACTCCTGCGTGTAGATCAATTTTCACCAATCACACGCTTTGTCACTCCTGCGTGTAGATCCATTTTCACCAATCACACGCTTTGACACTGCACGTGCAGGTAACTATAGACGCACATATGCTGGTGACGGGTTTTCGCGCGATTCGCTGAGTGTGGGGTTTTCACGTGCAAAATCACTCCCTATCAGGCTGTCCACGCGTCCAAACACGAAAGACCACGCTCCTGGCCAGGAGGCCGAATTACAGTCCCCCAGAGCCCTGAGCACGCTCCCACCTGCCATCTGCTGCTGCCTGACTGCCTGCTGGCCACGTGCCCCACAGTGCTGGTGGGTGGGGGTGGTGGGAGACATGGGTGGGGGCCTGGTGGAGGGTGCCCCTGGTGGATGGGGGGTGGGGGTGGTGGGAGACATGGGTGGGGGCCTGATGGCAGGTGCCCCTGCACTGCTGGGGGGTGGGGGTGGTGGGAGACATGGGTGGGGGCCTGGTGGAGGGTGCCCCTGGTGGATGGGGGTCCAGGGGGACATGATCAGGTGTGCAGGGTAGTCCCCTGTTTTGTGGGCTGCCTGCAGGGGCCGTGGAGGGTGTACAGGGTACACCTGTGAGGGCCCACCCAGCCTATTCGCGTGTGATAATTCCCACGCACCCCTGTGATACACGTACCCTGGCCAATCGCGTGTTGAACTTCCCGCTACCCCTGTAATACACGCACCCTGGCTGTTCGCGTGTGATAATTCCCGCGTACCCCTGTGATACACGTTCCCTGGCCTATCGCGTGTTCTACTTCACGCGTACCCCTGTAATACACGTTCCCTGGACAATCGCGTGTTGAACTTCCCGCTACCCCTGTAATACACGCACCCTGGCTGTTCGCGTGTGATAATTCCCGCGTACCCCTGTAATACACGTTCCCTGGCCTATCGCGTGTTCTACTTCACGCGTACCCCTGTAATACACGTACCCTGGCCAATCGCGTGTTGAACTTCCCGCTACCCCTGTAATACACGCACCCTGGCTGTTCGCGTGTGATGATTCCCGCGTACCCCTGTAATACACGTTCCCTGGCCTATCGCGTGTTCTACTTCACGCGTACCCCTGTAATACACGTTCCCTGGCCTATCGCGTGTTCTACTTCACGCGTACCCCTGTAATACGCGTTCCCTGGCTGTTCGCGTGTGATAATTCCCGCGTACCCCTGTAATTCACGTTCCCTGCCTAGTCGCGTGTAGTACTTCCCGCGTACTCCTGATTTGAAGATTGCCCGCTTTGCTTTCCTTGTTTGCCTGCCCTGTGAAGTGGTCCAGGGTTAGCGCAGCCCTTAGCGATGATTTAGCGATTTTGATGGCTTTTCCTTGCGCGAGGGCGTTCTTGGGGGCGTTACTGGCGCTGCTGCAGGCTCGCTGCGATTCTCTGCGCCACGGCTGGTTTGGGAGCCTAAAATCCATGAATACGCTGTGCGCCGGATTCGGTTTTGGCGCACGCGGCTGGCGCAGACAATCGCACGCGCACGCTGTGCGCCAGCCGCGTGTGCTACTTGTGCGCTGAATTCTATGAATTACCCTGTTAGCATTGTTTGTAATAGCTAGAATCTCCCAATTATGAGTTTGCTTAATTCTAAATCTTCTTTTTGATGTTTAATGTCTGTTAAGAGGTCATCAACAAAGCTAAGCTGCATTACATTCATTGACTCACTTAATAATGATGTTGAAAGTAAAATGTGCTCTCTGGTTAATTGGGTTTGTACATATTTCATACAAAGAATTGCATGAAAACTATGTGAATTTGTTACATTTGTAAGTAGTGCATTAGATAAATTGGCCTTCTTGCTCGTAATAACTCTTAATAAATAATGTGTACCTTGGCTATACAATTAAATACTACTCTAACCTACAATATAACAAATCCTACCTATCCACTAACGACATAAATTCCCTAATTAGCTAGAGCTCTGACATATTGCTGCAGACTCTTAGGCCATCATTACAAGTTTTCCGGTATTGTGCCGGTAATTCCAGTGGCAGTAATACCAGCTGTTTTTCTGTACTTGTAGTTTGGTGTTGCGTGAAAGGTGGTGCTAACGGAATTACCACCACTTTTTTCCTGCACCGTTAAACTTGTAATGAGAGCCAAATTACTGAGTCTTCAAGTTTTAACTTGTCAGCTTGTATATAAGCACTGGGTTGATATTCATGTCTCAAGCCTTGAAAGGAAGCTCAAAAAGTTTGATCTGGTCAAACTGGTTGATATTCGAGGGTTGAAAGCATTATGCAAACTGGCTTGTCCATGCCTACTCTGAGGTGTCTGTGCCACCCTGAGGTCGGGTGCTTACATTCATGTGTCTTGTTGCAGCTACAACACTGTGCTTTGTGCTCAAATTCTGGCTCTGGGTTGGAGAGAAAATGGTGAGTGTGATTAACTGGACTGTCTGTGGGGCTTCCAGGAATAGACCAAGCATGGAAGCTCAGGTGTCGAGGTACCTTACCTAAGATGGCTGCCTGGATGCCTTCCTTCTCATCCTTACAAAAGGCAAAAAAGTACCCCTTTGGAATACTCCTCTCTCGCATGGTCAAGGGGTGACCACATATGTTTATATATCAAGGAGACAGGTTCAATGTTCTTCAAATTTCACTGATCTATATAGATGGTCTAATACAACCCGAACCCTCCCTGTACCACTAGTCTTGCAAAAATAGACCAAGTACGTGATGCTAATGCTCGGTATCAAAACATTGTTTTAATAATGTTTTACACAGAGATAAAAAACTCCTAAAAATGTTCTGCATGAGTATGATCCAACATCACAAAACATGGTAGATATAAAACCAATACAATTCACATACATATAACCACATACAATGGTAAAACACAGTACAAGACACACAAATGGTTTTAACACTTCTTATAACTGCTGAGTATAATGACTCAGACCAACACAGATCCCGACATGTTTCAGTGCTTTGTTGCACTAATTGCACAAACTTTTTCAGGGGAAGAACTTGATTTTCCTAGTCTCCACCATGCAATCCAGGGCCACACATAGAGATTCCAATATATTCCTAAAATCAGGGTACAAAGAATAGGGGGGTATAAATCAAGTGCCACCTTCATCCATCTAAAAAGTCTTTTTAGAAGAATTTGAAGAACATTGAACCTGTCTCCTTGATATATAAACATTTGTGGTCACCGTGCGAGAGAGGAGTATTCCAAAGGGGTACTTTTTTGCCTTTTGTAAGGTTGATTTCTAGGAGGCTCTTTGTGGTCTCGAAGGCTTTTTCATAAAATGTATACGGTCTTTGTTTTTCAGTGTGCAAAACGTCCATGTGTCGGTGTTAGTTTTAGTGTTTTTTATGGCAGCTCTTTCAGATAAATACCTTGAATACAGTGAAGAATATGTAAAGAAGTTGTTAGATTCCTTGTCTGTATTATCAGATACAAGTGATGGTATTGTAAATAAAAATAATGACCAATGGGATGAATTAGCACAACTTAGAAAACGTTTAATCCGTACTGAATTACACGGTGTTATCATGTTACAATATTTGAAAAATCAGGCGCTCCCACAGGGCCTCATAGTTAGAAATGAACCCAGGTTATTTTTGGACAACCCTGAGTTTAAGATCAAGTGGAGTTACATATCAAACAAATGTGGTCGGGATTGGCTAGTACTTATAATAGACACAGCCACAGAAGTATCAAAACAGATTGAAATCGATATTTCTAAATTACAAGATAATTTGAAGAAAGATTTAGATCTTGATGCTTTCAAAACTAAACTAGATCTACATCTTAAAGAATTATTAGATTTCAAAAATGATACCAGTTTGGAACGTGTGAAACGGATGAAAAAAGATTTATCTAATTTCTCTCATGAGAAGATCTTCCCTTGTATTGCTGACGGCTACAAGTTAAGCAATAACTACCAGGGTACAAGCAACCAAACCTCTTTTAAGAAGAGGGTTCATTTCCGCAATACATCTTACAGTTCAAGTGATGATGGCAGCACAGGCTCCACTGACCAAAGCAACCAAAGGGTACAGGTAGAGGCCGAGGGCAACGTTATCAGACTAGACAAAGACAAGGTCGTCCTTTTTTAGGACAAGGACCCAGCCAAGGGGATTGGGGGAATCAGATACAGACACGCAGCAGAGCGAGGAATCAGTGGTGATAAATCTATCGAATTACATCTAAGCAGAGATGAAGAGCTAGTACTGAACAAAGTTCTGAATTTTGTTACCACCAAGTATCATGATCCTTTTGAATTTAGGTCTGAGTTCTACAGTTTCATGCGTAAGGTTCATTTAAATTAGTTTTTTCAAAATGACAATGCATATGAAAACCTCAATTGGAATGGTTTAAGAAATAAATCTACTTTCAATGCTCCTGTCCACAGCCACACCTCTGAATCCCGGGTGTTTGAAAAACAGGTACTCAAAGAAGTTTACAAACTGGAACAACAGGGTATTCCCTGCCATTCCAACTTCAGTACTACCCAACGGGCGTGATCTCTAAATTGGCCAGGGTAGAGGATGTTATAGTGAGGCAAGCTGACAAAGGTGGGGCTATTGTGCTTCTTAATCAAAATGACTACGTGGGTGAGTGTTTACGTTTGCTTAACAATGTAAAAAGCTATCGTCCAATTCCCTCTGATCCATCAAACACACTAATGGAAATTATAGAAACCAAAGTCTTGAGGGCCTATGAGGCAGAAATGATCAGCAAGCAAGAATGCGATTACCTCATTAGAAAACAAGGGCGAGTGCCGGTAATTTATATCTTACCTAAAGTCCACAAAAGCCTCGTCAATACACCAGGCAGACCCACTGTATCAGGAGTTAGCTCCATATTAGAACCCTTATCCAAATTTGTGGACTATTATTTAAGACCATTTGTTCTCAAAATGAGTAGCTACCTAAAGGACACCTCAGATGCCATCAACAAAAATGAAAATTTGCCTTTCAGTCCAGGCAAGTCCTTATTGATAAGCCTCGACATACAATCTTTGTATACAGTTATTCCGCAAAGGGCCACACTAGAAGTAGTTGAGGAAATTCTAAGAGACAGAGAAGATGGACACCCAGTTAGCAATGCTTTCATCTTGTGGTGTGCAGAGTTTGCATTGACCAAAAACTTTTTTCAATTCCAAGGAGCCTTTTTTTGAACAGATAGAGGGCATTGCCACGGGTGCGGCCATGGCACCCAATCTTGCCAATCTTTATGTGGAATATTTTGAGAAAATCTATCCCGTGACCAATCCCTTTAAAAAACATCTATTAAAGTGGTTACGGTTTATAGATGATATTTTCATACTATGGGAAGGTACGGTAACAGAGGCGGAGGCTTTTGTGGAATGGCTAAATGTACAAAATCCGTTTCTAGAATTCACCAAGGAGATTAACTTGCAAGAGATTAATTTCTTAGACATAACCATTTTCCATCATGGTGGGAGTCTTAAAGTGAAACCGTACAATAAAAAAACTGATAAGAATGCCCTTTTACATTTCTCTATCCATCATCCGAACCACATCAAAACAAATCTACCTTTTGGGCAATTTCTCAGGCTCAAGAGAAACAGCAGCCAGCAGCAAGATTACAGTGACAGTGCTGCGCTGTTATCCAAAAAACTTTGTTGTAAAGGTTATCCAGCCAAACTGATCAAAACATCCTCGAAAAGAGCATATAATAACAATCGGGAGGCGTTATTGGAAAAAAAGAAAAGGGATGACAAAGAAAATCGCAGGGGAGTGGCTAGGTCTGGAAAAGATCCGGGGCTAAGCTAATGTCCAGGCTGTCAGGACTCGGGGCTAGCTAGTCTTTTGGCTGTAGCTCCTGAGCTTCTATCCGGGGCTACAGCCAAAAGATCCGGGGCTATAGCCCCCTCAGCCCCCCCCCTAGCAACGCCCCTGGAAAATCGTATTGTGTTTGTAAACACTTTCTCGAATTTGTCCTACAAAATCAAAGGTATTATTAATATACATGGAAAAAAATCTATAATGACAAATCCACTTCCCCGCCTTTAGTGGCTTTCAAGAAAAGTCAGAACATCAGAGAGATGTTTATCAGGAATGATACATCAGTCAAGCAAAAGGCTGAACCAAGACAAACCACCCTATGGGGCCTTCCGCCTGTGAAGGGACACTTCCCTTGTGGGAATTGTGTTATGTGTGCCTTCACCAAAGAAACTAAGCAGATTGCACTCAATCCAACTACCATATGGACACTCAATGATATGACCAATTGTAACACTGAGAACGTGGTCTATCTTATTACCTGTCCATGTGGTCTAAAAAATATTGGGAAAACCAACAGGAAATGCCGCACACGTATGGTGGAACACCGTAGCTTTATAAAGAATCAAGTATTGTTGGCCCCTATGGTTAAACATTTCGTACAAATGGAACATTCCCATGAAGATTTTAGGTGGGTAATATTAAAGAAGATTGATGGTAAAAACAAGTCAGAAATAAACCTCAAATTGATAGCATTTGAACAAAAAATGATGTTTTAGATGTCAAAGTCACATCATCGGTCTAAATGAGGAAATGGATTGGCAGCATACATAGGTTTAAAAACGGTACAGGTTTGTAGTAAAAAAAGAAATAATCTGTTGTCCTGTATAAAAAACAGGTGTTGAGTGTGATTTTTTTTAAATATCAACACAAAGTGCAAATATCCTGACAGCATGATCTTTTCTGAATAATTGACACATATTGTTAAGAGCTTTTGAAAAAGATTTGAAATGGTACTATTAGAATGTTACCGCAGGTGCCTTACTGTACAATATTGGAATTGATTACATTGTACCTATGTGTCGTGTTGCTATGTTAAATTGCATATAATCTTTAACATGCAATCCAGCGCTTGTTATTTAATTAAGTAAGTTTGGGTCCCTCCACTTCTTGCTACATTAGGTGGTGCCCCTTTTTTGAGTCTTTCTTCCATGTCTATGGCCACCCTAAAAAATGTTCCTATTTTTTAGGTTCTAAATTATTTTAACATCTATGGTTGGTGACACCTTACATCTAAAAATGTTTTTGGATGATTGTGGAGGGACGGGGTGATCTCTGAGCACAGATTCATAGAATCACGAGTGCACATGTTTTGATAGTCCTCTTTCTGTATCCATGGAGGGAACATTCGCAGTCCCCTCTCCACTGCGGCATCCTAATGGAACATTTAAATTTGTGTAGAACGCATGCATTTCGGCCTGTACAGACGGATAGTACTGACGATTGTGTGCCTACTTGTGCCCGTGCAGATATCAGACTCTGGTGACTGCTTCCTAACAAGGTATGTGTGCGACTGTTTTTGCAGAGCATGAAACACTTGCGTGTTTATAGTTGCAGCAGTTTGATCCCAGTAAGAGTTATAATGGCTGATGGTTGTTTTTAAAGGTACCTGACTTTGGAGGTGCAGTTACTAGTGGAAACCTGTAGTTGTCACGGAAAGGACTACGGTGGAAGTCCTGCAGGCAGTAAAATACTGAATAGGAGGTACCATTTTCAGCATTTTTGTAGTGTGGTGATGGGTTGTATTAGTATTAGTTTACAAATGTTGATACATAAGCAAACCACACTTAGCGGGGTGTTACACGTAATGTGGTTTGACTCACAGTGAAAGGTTGGCAAGGGGGCATGTGAAAATGTACACAGTGGTGTTTTTGATGAGGGCACTAGTTGTTTGTGGTCTTGTAGTGACATATAACTACGGTTGTTATCATTTGTTTGCAGCACTGAACAGGACTCATTTAGAAGCAATGAAGAGAGCTACACAGACTTGATGTTTGGAGTCTACAGCTATTTAAGAGTGTATTGATACACCAGCACTACCAATACCATACGAAGAGCTATGTGGTTATCGTTCTAGGGATTGAGAGGCCATGTTGACAGTAACCTGTAGACCTCACCCAGTATAGTGCGATTAAGAAGCACTTATACTGGATTGTTGAGCTATGTTATGACTTTTTAGATGGATGAAGGTGACACTTGTTTTATACCCCCCTATTCTTTGTACTCTGATTTTAGGAATAAATTGGAATCTCTATGTGTGGCCCTGGATTGCATGGTGGACACTAGGAAAATCAAATTCTTCCCCTGAAGGAAGTTTGTGCAATTAGTGCAACAAAGAACTGAAACATGTCGGGATCTGTGTTGGTTTGAGTCATTATACTCAGCGGTTATAAGAAGTGTTAAAACCATTCGTGTGTCTTGTACTGTATTTTACCATTGTATGTGGTTATATGTATGTGAATTGTATTGGTTTTATATCTACCATGTTTTGTGATGTTGGGTCATACTCATGCAGAACATTTTTAGGAGTTTTTTTTATCTCTGTGTAAAACATTATTAAAACAATTTTTTGATACCGAGCATTAGCATCATGTACTTGGTCTATTTTTTCAAGACTAGTGCTACAGGGAGGGTTCGGGTTGTATTAGACCATCTATATAGATCAGTGAAATTTGAAGAACATTGAACCTGTCTCCTTGATATATAAACATGCCTTCCTTCTCATGTCATGCCAGCATTTGTATACAAACTGCCTGTGAACTGAACTGATTTTTGTCTCCCAGTTCAACTGTTCTGTTGCGTGTGACCTTCCCGATGTTGTGAAGGACACCCTGGGGTAACTGGGGGGCTGTTGGTGCAGTCTTTGGGGACAACCGTAGGCAAAGGGCCACCCTAATGTTCTGGATGGGGGTCAGATGACAACCTTAGGGCCTGATTCAGGAACGTTTTCCTATGGGATTGCACCATTATAAAACACTTCCATGAATCAGGCCGTTAGTGTTTTGGGGCCCAGCGATTGGGGGTCTGCAGGAGGTTCTTCCCTAACATGTTTTGCCATGGGAATATGATGCACTATGATAGTACACACCATCTTAGACGCCTTCTCTAAGTCTGGTTTATCTAGAAATGTCTGATAAGTGGAAAGTGTGCACCAGCCAATAAGTATGAATCCGATGTGCCAGTTCCCATGAATATTCTTCTGGTCTCCAATCCATGAAGTACCATGCACTAGTTTGGAATCTCGAATTTCTTTCATCTCATACACCTTGACCAGGAAAGGAAGCGGGCTGCAGACACATTCAGAGAGTAGCTGGAATTTATTTCAGGAAAGAAACATGGACCACTGGGTGTATTGTACATTGTTTACAGTATTATTCAGGCAGTTATTGGATTTATCATTTTCCACTAGGATAGGAGCCAATAAAACTAGGTCTGAGTGTTTGAGTTGCTGAAATGGGTAGGGTTCTTGGAGAGTGAGCCACCACACTGAGTGTACTAGTTTATGTGGGGATGCCTATATGCATACCTGATCAGTGTATTTTTTTTACTGGTTCTTAGGCCAGACCAGATTAATCTGAGCAACTTGCAGAACATTCCGGAAACGTTCTGAACACTGGCCCACAGCTGGCACGGCACAGGATCCAGTATGTCTGGAATATTCCTAGGTTGGAACCCACAGGTAGCATAAAAGGCAAAACAAGTTCTAATAGGAAGTATAATCCATTTTTGTAGGTGTGTCCCTCCAACTAGTCAATTTCAGGTAAGAGTCATCCACTTGAATAGCTATGCATTGTAGATACTGCTTTGTCCCCCGATTGACCTTTTCAGCGTGATCGCCTTTTTGGGTTTGGTAGGCTAATGCAAGTCAAACTTCCATGTGTATTATGTCACAGAAGGCCCTCCTAAACCTGAGTGTAAATTTTGTGCCAATGCCACAAATGACCACCTGCCACACAACATATAGGACTATGGACCCTCTCTGTGAGTTTAGTGATATTTCCCATGAAAACAACAACAGTCTCATTTAGCCACTCATCCTGGCTGTAAATCCAGCAGATTACAAATGGTGATACAGTGATGTTGATCCCCAGGCATGGAGTCCATAGTACTCCATGGGGGATTTGGATCATATGCCACTGTCAAAGAGAGACCAAACATAGCTGGACACAGCACACCGGGTTTCAGTTACCAAAACAAGCTACATGCACGATTGCGACTTAAACCAGTGCCACGGGGATTGCACTCTTTCCCCATTAACCCATGCCAAAACCCTCCATCTCCTCCAAACAAGTCATACACAAACCAACAGTGCTACACCCATACACAAACAACATCTATAAACTCACTCCACTCTGACAGCAAACAGCAGACCTGCACACCTCCTCAATAACACATAATTCACACAATCGCAACACAGCCAATACATTCTTACACCATGGGCACACAAGACCTCCCATATTGACTCAAATGACATGTATGCCCACCAACTCAGACCACTTAGAAGCAAACCCACACACAGTGACCGTTGTTTCAAAAATGAAACCACCAACACTAACGCAAAAGCACTTGAAGGAAATAACGGTGATTGAAAACCCTTTAAAGGTACTTAAAGTTTGTATTCCGTACTTATTATATTTGATGTGGGTAAGACATATGAACTTTCAATAAGAATAGCAGTAATGGGAATGCTGTTAACCTCAATTGAGCACTTTCTAAACCCAATTAGGCCTAAATCAGATCACATATAAACTTGTGCTAAAAAATAACAACAGCTAGAGACTACATAAAACTGATACAAACATCATTAAATGCTACAATAAATACAAAAAGTGGGTTAAGTAAAACAGGGCCGTGTGCAGTACATTAACATAACACATTACCAAAATGGGCATTCTAGTTTCTGTTTCATCCCCCAGCCCTTACCTGAGATGCCAATCACCTTTACTCTTAAAGCGACGTGCTTCTCCTTGCAATTAGTTTTCAGTTCCCTCTAACCAAAAACAAACTTACCCTTACAAGTCTGCACTAATGAACAGATGCAGGCTGTCAAACGAAAAAGAAGAAAAATTGCATAGGGCCCCACAAAAATAAAAATGAGAGAAAATGCAGGCTTATGTGTTCTCTGAAATACCTGCCACTGGATTTGGGTCTGCAAGGGGCCGCTGGGTGGGGCCGCAGGCTGATTGATGGCATTGTGGCCTGGTGGGGCTGGGGAACCTTTCTTCTATGGATGGATCCGTCATGGGTTGAAGGTGACCTCTGAGCTTGAAGAGGCTGGGGAATCTTCCTTCTTCTGTTTTCTCTTTTCTTCAGGTGAACGGCATAGTCTGGAGGCACATAGGAAGCATACTGCCAATGTCCCTAGGGTAGATTGTGCTACTACTTCCTGAGCATTATGTTCTCCCTTTGTTTGGTCTTATGATATGGCAGACTTGAAGACCTTTTGTCTCAGCTGGGCTTGCAGAACCCATCTGGGCTGGAACAGATTCCTTTCTCCTCTGGTGCCCCCAATGTGAGGCACTGCTGGTAGTAGCTGATGGTAAGTCTGGCAGCCAACAGGGCCACACTAGCAGGAGGGTTTTACATTACTAAACATTTTATAACCCATTGGCAAAGATTATGCCCCGATGAGGCCATATTAGGGAGAGATCCTAGCTGTTCGTATTTGATGCCCAGGGGGACGGCATCCTATTTTTTTATGCTATGGAAGGCCAGCTGTGATCATCCAGCAAATTAGGAAAACAACATTTGCCCTCATATTACAATCCCTTATGAGTGTAGCCGGGAATGATTTTGTTCCTCTTTCTGTCCTTCTTTGAATATTCTCAGCAGGCAATGATCTCCTTTGGTGAAAACAGGAACTAAGGGGAAAGCGAGGAGATGGGTGGTAGCTGAAGGGCACTCCCCCGCACTCCCACCAGGGAGGCATGACAAAGTTCTTTTACGTTTCTTTCTCATGTGGGCACTGGCCTGTAAGAGCTGCAGGGGCAGATGCTCCCTCTCACCGCTGTTATCTCAAGTCGGTCCAGTGAAATTTAAAGAAAGAGGTTGTTAGGAGGGCTTCTTACAACAGTGAATATTGTATTGTATTAATTGTATTTATTAATCTTATATAGCGCTTTATACCAAAGCGCTGTACAGTTACAACAACAGGGTACATTTAACATAACAAAAACTGTAACAACAGAAGCAAATTACAAACATGAATCAGTCCCAAAAACAGTATGTAGAGCAATTATTCAGAGGGGGAAGGGGAGAGGAGAGGGAGGAAGGTAGGAGGAGGATGGAAAGGGGGGGGGGGTGGGGAGAGGTTAAGGGTGAAGAGGGGATAGGGGTAGGAGAGGGGAGTGAAAGGAGGGGGGTGTAATGGCAGGGAATGGAGAAGGAGAGATTTGAGGGAGGTGCGGAAAGAGGAAAAAGTAGGA
The DNA here is from genome assembly GCF_040938575.1 of Ambystoma mexicanum. Taxonomy (NCBI): domain Eukaryota; kingdom Metazoa; phylum Chordata; class Amphibia; order Caudata; family Ambystomatidae; genus Ambystoma; species Ambystoma mexicanum. Next base: position 710,445,948 of record NC_090935.1, on the reverse strand, counting down.
GAAGAGCGGACAGAGAGAGGCAAGGAGTTCCAGTGGAGGGGGGCCAGGAGTTGGAAGGAGCGGAAATGGGAGGAGGCACAGGGGGAGGGAGGAACAGTGAGGAGGAAGTGGTCAGCGGAACGAAGGGAACGAGAGGGCGTGTAGAATGAGAGAAGGGAAGAGAGATAAGGGGGAGCAAGATCATAGAGAGATTTGAAGACCAGACAGAGGAATTGAAATTTAAGTTGAGAATGAAAGGGGAGCCAGCCAATGGAGGAAAGGGAAGCAGAGATGGAGTCACGGGGGAGGGGAGACAGAGGGCACGGATGGCAGAGTGATACATAGATTTGAGGGGGGGCATGATGTGAATACAACAGGATGTTGATGTTGATCCCCCATCCATCTCATTTTCATCATCTGATATTTACAAACCATCTGGTAAGTGTGTAAATTGGTGATTAACTATTGATTAACTATTGCATGGAAGAAATCATGCAAGTAGTCTGTTTAATGTTTTTGTAGTTTCCAGTCACATGATAGGAGAGATTTTTATTCTGACAGTGTATTTGCAATATTTCTTGTGACAATTCTGAATATTAACATTATTAACTCTGCCTGTAGGAAAACAGCAAAACATTTATAAAGAGTTCTAGAGATGGAGACTAAACCTGAGTGAACTTTACAAAATGTGACACTTGCATGTTTGCAGGTTATCTTCTGCAAAATACGGGTGAATTGAATATATGCATGAGACACTCCAGGCTCCTCAAGTACCATCACGTATTCACAGAGGGATCTGGGAGCCCACTCACAACCACTACTGAAATAGTAAAGATACTTTTTCTAACATAGTTTCAATGATAGAAATAGCCGTTTTACTATTGCTATCTCTGGTGGGCTATCTGTGCAATAGAAAAAAAAGCAAATACTGTTTCTATCACAGAGCCCACCAACATTGAATAATTAAATAAAAACAAGTATTGCCTGAATAGGTCAGCCCTCCGTCAAACACCCAAACTATGGATGAAATATGTACGTATTATATTTGATAATATATTTCTTGCATGGGTAATTTCTGGTAAGAAGCCCGCTACATTTTGTATTTTTTATTTTATTGTGAATTGCTTTACATAGAACCTTGCACAGATTTAGAAACAAAATACACAAAGCATACAATATCATGCAAAATTCATACAATTACAAAATAAGATCAATAGCATGTAGAAGATGAACAAGTGCAATGATTGAGGATAGTTTTTGCCCCACATAAGTCTGAACCATAACAATTCCTTTGAGTGGTTAGATGTAAAACAGTCCAATTCCTTAAGAAAGGAAATTGATCTGATTGAATTCAGAGCTCGACAGTCCAAAATCCAATGTCTTAAAGTTTTGATGCCTGTCTGATTATTACAAAAACGGCAAGTCAGCAGTGAGTCATCAGATGGAGCTATGGACCAGTGTTTAATCCTCTCTTTAGTGTGAATCTGATTCAATTTGTTTTGCAGGTACGTGTTACAAATCTTGTTACATGGGAAACACCTCAAGTACACTGGTAGTTGGCCTCTCCTATGTGGAAACCTAGCATACTCGAAGTACGAAGAGTAGGTAGACAAGGCTTCAAGAGTCAATCTCCAATCGTCCCTCAGGTGTTTAGATTTTGCCGCATCGGGGGTTGGACATTAACTCCAGCTCCGACGAGCCATTTCGGTCCAGCAAAATATGCATGTTGTCCCTGTACTCAGTGACTGATTTAACAGAACAATCTTCCAAGATCTGGTGCAAATCAGTGAAAAGAGAGTTGTGCGGGGGGGCACAAAAGCCTGTGAAAGATCAAGAGTTGCCGCCAGTGACATCAAGCATGTAGAGATGTTAGATTCAATTCATGACATACAATAGAATTTGGAATTGATTTTGAAGGGCCCAGAGCACTCTTCCAAATAAGACCTTGTAAGGAGTCAAGGTACAGGCCCAAGTTTATAGACGCCATATCCTGCCCATACAGTAGAACTGGCTCAATCCTACCCAGATAATATTTTAAGATAGGAAGAATGGAAAATCTACACAATTCCCCAAAAATCAGTTAAGTGCCAAAACAGGAGGACTCAGAAACTACTTCACTGCATTAGTAGATTTAAGTTTGTGCAATTCGAATCCCAAGTAATGAAAAGTAACCCTTTGGCCCCAGACCAAGTTTGCCACAATTTTGGAGTGAAAGTGAGAAAACATGCGATTGTTATTCACCAAAGGAAGGGAAATAAACTTGATGCTCCACAATGTAAAGATGTTAGGGGCGGGATCAGAGTGAATATGTCCAAAATCTTTGACCTGTTCAGTTGTCTTGAGCAGTAAGGTCGGCCGGTGCTGTCTGGTTGCTGATTATGTCCGTCTGTTTAGTCATTGTTTAGTCATTGAAGTCATTTAAGACAATGGGCCTCATCACGAGTTTGGCGGTAGCCCTTAAATCCGGCAGTAACGCTATCAGCACCGGATTTAAGGGTCCGTCGGATCACGAGTACAAATACCGCTGGTGCCATTACAGCTGGCGCAAGTACAGCCGGCTGTAAAAGCGTCGGCTGTCAAAGCACCAGGATCCATTTGCGCTAAAACATAGCAATCATGAGTCTGGCGTAGGTGCTATTAGCGCCAGAAAAGCGGCAGATAATCCGCCGAAAATACCCCTAGCAAAATGCTTGAGGTAAAAGAACACAGGGCACAGCAATAAGGGCCCAGGTGAAACCAATGCAAATCAGAGGTCTACAAAGGACCCACCCATGCACAACACACCCTCCCCAACACCATTACACCAGCAGGAGCAGGGAGTAGACAGCAATAAGGGCCCAGGTGAAACCCATACGAATCAGAGGCCTACAAAGGACCCACCCATGAACAACACACCCTCCTCAACACCATTACACCAGCAGGAGCAGGGAGGAGACAGCAATAAGGGCCCAGGTGAAACCCATGCAAATCAGAGGCCTACAAAGGACCCACCCACGCACAACACACACTTCCAAACACCATGCTGCCATTTGGAGCGGGGAGCCTTGATGTGGACATCTACCTGCTGCGCCTGGAGCTACAGAGGCCAGCCAACCAGGCCAGGGCCATGGGAGCACAGGGGGTGGTGGGGATGAGGAGAAGGAGGAGGAGAGCAGCACCAGCAAGGTGGCCAGCCATCCCCAGGGCCAGGCCAACACCCTGGGCCCTGACTGATGGCCAGTTGGTGACCGAATAAAGGCTGGACAGAGCAACCATCACCCAGTTGCTGGCTACAATCCAGGATGACATTGGCAGCCATATAGCCATCAGCACAGCAGTGCCCCCGCTTGTGAAGCTTGTATCCGTGCTACAATTCCTCGGGACTGGCAGCTACCAACACACTGTTGCCATGATGCACAGCATGGCCCAGTCTACCTTCAGTGCCATGCTGGGACAGGTGCTGGATGCACTGTTCACCCATGTGAATGAGCACATTGCATTGTCAGCCACAGCTGAACTAGCTGGAGGGTCAATTCCATGCCATTGCCCAAGTTCCAAATGTTATAGCAGCCCTGGACTGCACACATGTAGCACTCGTACCACCCCACGCACGAGGCAGCCTACAGAAACCGGAAAAATTACAATTCCCTGAATGTGCTTATGACATGTAGCCCTGACCTCACCTTCAGCCACTACTGTGCCCACTACCCAGGATCCACCCACGACTCCATGGTCCTGCGCAACAGTACCCTGCCAGTGTACATGGAAAGGCACTGAGGCCAAAACACATGGATGCTAGATGAGTACAAATGTAGTCCGTAATGCATGTTGAATTACATCTGATGGGGCCGGTCATACACAGTGAAATCCCTGCATGCCAATAGGCAGCACCAGCACTGCAACATTCCCATGCATGTACCTTGTACAAGAACCCTTGGACATGTGCAACACAGCAGAACACACCCAGTCTGGATGGCAAAGACATGTGGCAGCACAGTCACATATGGAAGCCCAACTACCACAAAGCCTCTTGTGTGTGTTGAGGTATAGCTTCCCACCCTGACACAGCACAGACATCCCACCCTGGCCACCCGACCGTCATGCCAATGTTACACAAAAGTAGGCACATCCACAAAAGCACTACACAAAACTAGTCTGATTAACGACAATGTACATCCCTCAAACACTGACCCGTGATTGGCCAATCACATGCCTGGAGAACTGTACATAATAGTGCTAACCAGCAAATGCAACAGCAGCCAAAGGGAATACCAATGACACATGGGCTAACCACATGTCACATGCACAAGCCGATAGAAGGGTCCCCTCCTCCAGTGAGAAGGGACAGAGTACTGTTACATTTAGAAACAGAGACGTTGCAAGTTGTAAGTACTCCATTCATTCAATGCTGCCCCTAGCACAGCACACTCCACAATGTAAGTGACCAAATGATAAGTAGGCCACATGTAATACATAGTGTGATGCACATAAAAACTCACATATACATAGATACACAGCTGTATGGCAACCTCACACCATGCATGTCCTGGAAGTCAAAGGGTGGATGCCAACATTGCAATGAGGTAGCATGACCTCTTCAACATGAACTTGATCCTGCTTACGTCACTGATGACTGAGCCTTGTGCACCCACTGAACCTACCTTGTCCCCATAGCTGCTTTCTCTCCCCTGCAGGTGATTCTGGATATCCCCAGTACACATGGCTCATGACTCTTGTGCGTCATCCACACACTGCAGCTGAGCGGGCATACATCATTGCCCATGGACGTACACACATCTGCATGGAGAGGGCATTTGGACTGCTGAAGGCACACTTCCGGTGCCTAGACCGTACGGGAGGGGCATTGATGTATGCACCTGAAAAAGTAGGAAAAATTGTACTTACATGTGCCATGCTGCAAAACATTTGCTGTCGTAGGAATGTGCCACTGCCCCCCGATGCTCATTTGCATCCACCTGAGCATGGGAGTGAAGATGATGATGTGCCAGAAGGTGTTGCACGTGCACACAGGAATGGGGTGAGGGAGGGGAGGTTGGCCAGACAGGGCTTGATTGAGAATTATTTTTGATACGGGTGATGGCTACATTTTGCACATGTCACTTGCACATTAAAAAGCACTTAATCACAATCACAACTGTCCATGCTTTGTATGAATTTTAAACGTGATTTATTCAAAGATTGGCAATCCCCCTCCCCCAGTGAACACCCAGCACACAATCCCCCTTCCCCCAGTGAACACCCAGCACACAATACCCCCTCCCCCCAGTTAACTCCCCACAACAGTGCAGGTAGGTGCATGTTCTCAGGGCACCCACAACAATGCCTTGTCCATCTATGATGGTCGCGGGCGCTTTCCATGTCCTGGCCCCTCTGGTGTGTGGGATCTCAGGTGGCGCAATGAACAGCGCCTCGGTGAAGGCTCAAGGGATCCCTCCGTGGGTGTAGTGGAGGTTGATGGGACTGACCCGGTTGCCTGCAGATGGTGACGGAGAAGGTTGTTCGATTCCCTTGTCTGCTCAGCTAGTGCAGATACTGCCTCACACAATTCCCGTACCCTTTGGCCAAAACCTGTCAGGGCTGAGGTGCATTGCTCCACTACTCTCCGTGTGCGCGCGTTGTCTCGAGCAATGTACTTGCAGCCATGCCGTATGGACGCGCTGATGGCCTTGATGTGCCGGCTGTGCACTTTGGCTATGGACTCCACTTTTGCCTGTTTGGCCTCAATTATGTCCAGACGTTCCATCACAGCTGCTCCCGTGACAGAAAGTACCTCTGGTGCGGCAGGTACCGGCCTGGCAGTGGTGCACTGTTGGGGGGGGGCTGCATGGGGACATGTTGGCAGCTTGGATGGGGCTGCTGTGGTCTGAGTGCCGGTCTTCTGGGGTGCCATATGATGGTGTGTCTACATCAGGCTCTGGCGTGCAGACATGACGCACATGCACATGTGGGGTTTGTTTTCTCTTTGTGACTGGCACTGGGCTCCCCTGTGGTGTGCCCATCCCTTCGGCGTCGCTGCTTCTGGGGGAATGCAACTGTCCTGCCTGAGGCGCAGCTGGAGGTGTCTTTCCCACATCGGGCTCTGACCCAGAGGTGACTTCCTCTGCATCGGAAGTCTGCATGGTGGCTTAGGGTGAGCTAGGCGCTGACACCCTGCGGCCATGTGGGTGCTGCAGCGGTCTGGTTGGGCTGCGGTGTGGTGATGTAGGATGGGTCCGGCATCGGTTTGCTTCCGGGTGACCCCTTTGCGGGGTGGTGGTGCTGGTCGAGGTACGCTGCCTCGGGCGCTGTGATGGAGTGGCCTCCTCACCATCATTGTCATCCCGTGAAGATCGCTGTGTGCCTGTGGGGTACATAGGGCGTGGACTGAGTTCAGGGCAACCTACATTAGTATCAGGCAGTTCATGCCATCAAGTGGGACTGTAGGCAGTAGCGATTATGCATGGCACTTGCATTTTGTTCAATCCCCATTTAGTGATTGATGGAATGTGTGAGTGTAGAGGAAGACTGCAAAGAAATATTTGTGTGCCATCATCACATGCAGGATGGGGATGCACCATGCACATGGTCCTGGGGCTTTATTCATGCACACTCACACTCTACGTAGCTGTCCCATGGCAATGGATGTCTGTCCCCTGCCCCTTGTATTGATGCAGTGCACGTGCAGGGGAGTCTAGGGGGCACTACGGTTCAGTGGTTCAAGGGCTCAGTTATGGGTGTCTTCAGTGCCTCACACACATTTCATGCACATTCATTCATTCAGGGTCTGCATGTGTGGTCCTTTCAGATGCATGCATTTGGGGTGGGACTCACCTGCAGTCGGCTGAATACCAGTGCCAGCCTCCGCTCCACCTATTCCCTCTATGGTGCCCATGTCGATTAGGGCAGTCATCTTCTCCTCCCATGGTGTGTGTTAGGGTGGTGGTGGCCCTCCTCCAGTGCCCCTGCTTGCACTCCTGTGCTGTGAGAGTATGCCACATACTCTGACACGCAAGTCATTGAGGCGCTTGCGACAGTCCTCGCCATCCTGGGGCACGTGCCCCACTGCAGACACCCTCTGGCTGATGTTCCACCAGATCTGTGCACAACGCTGCCCACTTGTCTTGCGCTGCTTTAGTTCATCATGGTGGATCTCTGCCTCCTCCACCAGTACGGCCAGCTCCTGGTCACTGAATTTTGGTTTTCTGACCCTGTCCAGGGCTGACTTGCCCCTAGTGCGCTCCTGTGACATAATTCACTCTTCCCAAGGGTGGATGGCTTGCAGGGGCTGTGATATCTGACGGATTGTGATTTCCAAAATGGCCGCCGCTTTGTTTCCCGTTCCGGCAGTGACGCGTTTCCTGCGTGCTAATAGCGCGCGATAATGGTGCGTGCTATTAGCGTGGTTTGGCGGAAGCGCACGGTGCGCTGGATTTACGGTTTCTTGGGCCTTTTTCCCGTCAAGCGCTATTTACGCTACAGCCATGTCCCTGTGTGCGTGCACGGAAACTCGTGATCTGGTGGACTATCCGCTAGGGGGCTTGGCATTAGCGCTAATAACGCTTGACAGGAAAACTGCTACATTACCGCCAAACTCGTGATGAGGCCCAATGTCGGCAAACTGGTAGGACCTGTCCCAAAAATAGACAATGGATGAACGACAGGCGACTTACCAATGGAGTCCAAAGTTAAAATGGACCTTTGCAATGGTTTTGAAGTAGAAGAGGTGGTAGAACTGGACTTTATAATGCTTGATGATCAGAAAGAGGTCATTCTGGACTGTTGGCCTCTAATGATATATGTTGTGATATGATATGATATGGTATGATGAACACTTCAATCGGTTTAGAAGGCAGAGAAGAAAATGGTCCCACCTAGGATCTGGATTAATCAATAAAAGAGGATTTCTGTCAGAAAAATCATGGTTGAATGGGTCAGTGCCCATCTCTTTTGACCACACAATGGGTTGCAGGCTGGTTGACCACTATTTGTGCAGGTAGGACCGAACCAGCCCTCACAACCTTTTTTTGTTTTGATTGTCCCCAGTCCTGAATTTTTGATGAATAAAGATAGTCAGAGTTGGAAACCAGTGGATCATTTGATTGAGAATTTACATCAATGATGGTATCGATTGCTGACAGCTGTCTCATTTGTTTTTTGGATGCGTTGCCAGATCTAGATTTAAGGGCTGACTGATTTTTAAACTTTTTCCCCTTGTTGTTTTTCCTCTTTTTTTTTGTTGTTCATATGGTTTCTAAATGGAGAAGTGGGTGGATTGTCTAGCAAGGCTGGAGAGGAACCTTTTCCGTTGACATTGCCCTCCCCCACTATTACCAGGTAAGGGGGGAAGTCGTAGCAGCTGAAGACGTAATTGCTCTTATAATACAGTCCACCGATGGAGACTGTGAGTTGGGAGGCATGAACTGGCACATGAACTGGGGACCTCTGAAAAGTCTCATTGGGCCAGTTATCCATTACTTCCGCCTATTTGGGTACAAGGGAATTTGAGTCATGGACAGCTGTCTCCCCACAAGAGAGCCCCCTCAGATACCCCTAGACAAAGGACAGTTATTCATTAAGTGCATTCAGAATAGCGGTATTAAGCCTTACCGCACATGAAACCAGTTCTTGTTGCTCATAGAGGGCACTTAGTTATTTGTTGACGTCTGGTGAAACTTTCCCCCAAAGATGCCCTTAAGTGGCCCTGTGCGGCTCCACCGGTTGCGGCTTATTCCAAAAGTCCACAGCAGGAGATGTTAGAGCTGAAGAATGAAGGAAGTTTCGCACAAGTGATCGATTTGGTGACAGCGAGGCTGGAGTCTGGGATGCCCCATTTGTACAGGTTGTCAAGGTTGGAAATAGTGCCACATGGCTATCGGTTGCAACAGTCTCATCTAGCCTGCATGGACTACTTAACATGTTCATTGTCTTCCTGCAGGGCTGGTTTATCTACTTGATTTTTTAAATTACCCTCTTCTCTCCATCCTGCTTTCACGTCCCTTTTATCTCCTTCCACTTGTGGCTCACAAAGCATCTGTGGTATTCATGTTGTCTTTATATACAGAATGTTCACGTCAATGCATATTTATTTGCATACTAGACATTTGGATTTTATGGTGACCTTTGTTTTTATTGACATCAGTATTTAGTTCTACTTGTGTTATCTGCCTAACTTTATTCTGGCCCAAAAGGTAATGAACTGGATCGTACAGACCTTCCCTTAACCTGCCTGTATTCCTTCTTACTTATATTGCGTTTCTTGCTACTCTATGAGTAAGACCGCTGCTGCGTAAATGCTTAAGAAAGGGTTTGTGAGGCACCATCAGGAAAATGGTTGTCACTTTGTGAGATTGAAGGTACTTCTTTTGGCCCCAGGATTTGGAATCCTTCTATTAGAGTGATGGGTTCCAAGTTTAATCACACTGCTTGTCAATATGGGCATGTGCATGTAGGGATACCTTTTAGACTTGGTGCAGGTGAGTGTGCTGCCCCCACTGTAGCGACCCATTTTGGGCCTCTAAATTGGTATTTGCTTCCTCTCGCCCTGTGCTAGCACCGCACACTCCCGGCCCATTTCCTCCCTTCCACCCACCTCCCGCTCCTCCCACTCAACCGCATTGGCTAATAGTGCAGCCGGTCCATTTCCTCCCTTCCCGCCCTCCTCAAGCTGATTGGTGTTTCTCGCAGTCTCCCACTCTTTCCCCTCAACCTGGTACACCTCTTTAACGAGACTCCCGGGGAAGCCCCCCGCCCGTACAGCCCCCTTGGCGAAGGTTCCCAAAGTAGCAGCTCCAGGAATTGTCTGCAGGTGTCAGCAGAGGAAGCTGGCAGCCAACGACCAACAACCCGAATGACCGCCCCACCATCCACCCCACCTGCGACCACCTAAGCAGCACCAGACAGTATCCTAGATGAGGACCACACTGCCGTCAACCAGCATCGACGGACAAGGTAGGCACAATCTCAGGTACAATTAGCCACACTACTAACTAGAAATCCCTAATCTAGGTGTTTCTCAAATGTGGGTGTGTTTAGATCTGCTATTTCGTCAAACATAGGCCTCTCTCACTCTATCTAGGAGTCTCAAATTTGGATATGTTTAAATCTGCCATTTTGTGAAACATAGGCCTCTACCCCTCTATCTAGGAGCCTCAAATGTTGGTGTGTTTCGATTTGCCATTTGTGAATCATAGGCCTCTCTCCCACTATCTAGGAGCCTCAAATTTAAGTGTGTTTAGATCTGCAATTTGTGAAACATAGGCCTCTCTCCCACCATCTAGGTGTCTCAAATTTAGGTGTGTTTATATCTGCCATTTTGCGAAACATAGATCTCTCTCCCACTATATAGGAGTCTCAAATGTAGGTGTCTTTAGATCTGCCATTTGTGAAACATAGACCTCTCTCTCACTATCTGGGAGTCTCACATTTGGGTGTGTTTAGATCTGCCATTTCGTGAAATATAGGCCTCTCTCCCACTATATAGGAGTCGCAAATGTGAATGCGTCTATATCTGCCATTTTGTGTAAGATAGGCCTCTCTCCCACTATCTAGGAGTCTCAAATGTGAATGTGTCTATATCTGCCATTTTGTGTAACATAGGCCTCTCTCCCATTAACTAGGAGTTTCAATTGTGAATGTGTTTATATCTGCCATTTTGTGAAACAGAGGCCTCTCTCCCACTATCTCGAAGTCTCAAATTTGGGTGTGTTTAGATCTGCTATTTCGTGAAACATAGGCCTCTCTCCCACTATCTAGGAGTCTCAAATGTGAATGTGTCTATATCTGCCATTTTGTGTAACATAGAACTATCTCCCACTACCTAAGAGTCTCAAATCTGGGTGTGATTAGATCTGCCATTTTGAGAAACATAGGACTCTCTCCCACTAGCTAGGGCTCTCAATTGTGAATGTGTTTATATCTCCCATTTCATTAAACATATGTCTCTCCCTCTGTCTAGGAATCTCTAGTTTAGTTGCGCTGTTCTCATGTCCGCCAAGCTGTGAAGCCTAGGCCTTCTCCTACTGTCTAGAAATCTCAAACCTAGGTACGGTCTGATTAATGCCTACCAACCTGTGGGGCTTAGACCTCTAGAAACGCTACCTGGGATCCCATAATAGTAAAGGCATTATCTCTCTATAAACCACTCTGTGAGACCTAAGCCTTCCTGTGAAACCCGCCAGACTGCCCTGACCAGGTACCATAGACCGTGTTAAGTACATATTTCTAACGCTATATCCCAGCAGAAGGTGCACCTCTCCTCAGACACATAATTTTGCTTTCCCTTCCCACTAGACAGACACCATGCCACACACTGGTCAACGCAGTCCAGCATGCTGGTGCACATGTAGGCCTGATGCAACCCACCACAGTCAAACTCAACCACCACCAACACACAACCCACCTCCCCATCCCAGCACCTCTTCAACCCTCAACCCTTACACCTCACCTAGCCCATCCTCGCCAGACCAATGCCCCTCACTCCAACTCGCCACCCCCCCACATAGATCCCACTCTGCTCAATTAAGAGCGGCAAGATGGAGAGAGGGAGCAGTGAACATTGCCCCCCAGAACCTACCAGACCACACAGCAAGCCTTATAAAACACCTGTCACACACCACCCTACCACTAACCACTCACCCACACTAGCTGCCGAAACCGCTACCGAACAATATAGCACCTCCAACTCGCGCTTCCCCAGTCTCAGCGCAGCAAGAGCAGCTCTGGCCAAAGCCCTTAGCACCACAGCCCCTCCTACTCTCACCCACACCCCTTGGACTGTCCAAAAGCCAAGGAAAGCCCAGACCAAAGGCTCCTTATGCCCCTCCTAGCGTCACCCACTCTCCAGCCCAGGTCGCAAACACTGTCACCACACTATAGGACCTAAAACTCCCCACCCACACCCAACCCGGTCCTAGCCCTTTTCCCCCATCTCCTACTCCTGCTGTTCCGATTTCTCCACACTGGACCTTCCCCCCCTCACTCTGCTCCACCCACCTCTATTCCCCCCCTCACTCCAGCCCCAATGACACACCACCAACTATCCTGCATACTGATTAAGGCCAGGTCAGTCTCCAAAAATAAACACCTCCTCACAGAAGAAAATCCCGACATCTTTGTCATTATTGAGACCTGGTTTGCTGACGACTACGAGCCCACCGCACACAAGGCCTTCCCACCCGGCTACAACCTTACTGTCCAGAACAGATCGCAAAGGGGTGGAGGACTTGCAATACTACACAAACACCTATTCCCAATTATAATTAAGGACACTGCAACCAACACCACAGACTACAAATCCCTCTTAGTAAAACTTCAACTCCCACCTTCCACCTCGCACAACTTCCTACTCATCTACAGACCCCCGGCTACAACAAAAAACTTCACAGACACACTTGGTGAAGCACTGGCCACCAACCTCATCCTACATCCAACACTTACCATTTTTGGAGATTTCCACATATGGTTTGACTCATCCTCAAACCCTATGACCCGGTTACTCACTGAAACCCTGGAATCACTCAACCTGACACAATACATCTCCACACCCACCCACACAGGCGGTCACACCCTTGATGCGATCTTCAGCACTACAAACATATCTACCCAGCCCTGCCCCCTTTCAAGGACTGATCAACCAGCAATTTACTTCTCCATACCACTGAGCACAGCGGCGGGCGGCCAAGCCACACGTGACCACCACCAACCACCTCTCCTCTCATTCCACTATGGAACAAAGTCGTAATCAACCCAGATCTAGCACACTCCCTCCTCAACTCTCTCCCTATACTTTCCCTCCAACAAGGACCTCCAGTGATCGAAACCTTCGACGGCTGGCTTACAAACACCCTTACACCCCTCACACCAGCAAAACAGGCCTCTCAGATATCCGGACTAACACCCAGGTTGTTCACCGCCAAACTCAAAATGCTAAAAACCCTCAGGCACCATCAAGAACAGACCTGGAGAACCAATCCTACAATGCAGAGCAAAACTACTCTAGCAAGAACAGACTGGAAATCAGAAAAAACGAAGAATACATTCTATGGGAACAGAATCCTAAATGCCCGAAACCTGAGCAAGTAACTGCATAGAGTCATATCTGAATTCAGATCCTGGGCCTGCTTGAGCCACCCCCAACCATCTCCCAAGCCCTATCTGACACCTTATCATTACACTTCCACAATGTTGCTATTGACAGACACACTAGCATCACCTCTAAATTGGAACACATGCCCCCGCTCGTTACCCTCCCACAGGCTGACCTTTGTTAACACCCCCCTCAATACAAATCTTTGACTCCTTCTCCCCATTTCATACCAGGAGCTCCATTTGCTTACAGCAGATAGCCACCTTTCAGGCCCCCCTGAGGACCATTGCCCGTCCACTCTCCTCAAAAACATCCTAGCCTCAACCTGTGCAGGTAGCATCGCACACACAATCCTCAATCACTCATTCACAATCTACTCTTTCCCAGAAGCGTTAAAAACCTCCTACATCAAACAAATCCTAAAAAAAACCACTGCTCAACCCGCTCCTCTCCCAAAACTACCGGCCAATCTCCAACAAACGCTTCATGGACAAACTCATGGACCGCGCAGCATGCAAGCAGATTGGCCTATTCACTGAAGCCAACAACCTCCAAGACCCTGCGCAATCGGGTTTCAGGCCGCTCAGAGGAACTGAATCCTCCGTAGCCTCTTTCTGGGACGACCTAAAAAGACCTACAAAGACCTAAAAAGAACAGCTGACACAGAAGGCTGTGCTTTACTCATCCCCCTACGTAGACGACACCTAGATCATCCTTAAAATCCCCAAATCTCCAGGCTCTGGCATTCCAGACCTGTACTCATGCCTTTCGGATATTGACCACTGAATGACAACCAATCACCTCATCCTCAACCCAGGAAAAACTGAAATCCTAGTTTGGGGGAAAACAGCCCTCTTATCCCAACCGACCTCAACATGGCCTCAATCCCTTGGACCTGCACCAGCGACTTCAAACATGGTAAAAAAACCTTGGATGCACATTGGACCCTGACTTGTCCATCACCCAACACACCACCTCTGTATCTAAAACCTGTTTCTTCCATCTACGCATCTCAGGCATATCTTCCCTTACCTCACCTATCCTCACTGCATCTCGGCCATCAACCCCATCATCCTGTCCCGCCTAGACTACTTAAACTACCTCTACCTAGGCGCTCCAGCGTTTCAACTAAGGAAAATCCAAAGAATCCAAAACGCAGCCACACGCATACTCATTAACCTTCCTCCCAAAGAACACATCAGCCCCACACTGAAAGTCCTACATTGGCTCCTGATTGCTCGATGCACTACCTTTAAAGCCATGTGCATCATCGACTGCACCATCCACAACACCGACCTAGAATTCCTTCAGGACAAAATCCAGTGCACCCGGCCCTCAAGGAGTCTCCGATCCCACGCAGCATATCGCCTAGTGGTCCCACTACACAACTCCTCCAGGCTGGGCAGATCCTCTTTCTCTGTCCAAGCACCGATTATCTGGAACTCCCTACGCCTACACATTCACAATACTGAAAATCACAAGAAATTCAGAATGGCCCTAAAAACCTGGCTTTTCCCAACATGCTATTGAACCCCTCCCTATCTCTAAACTACATTACTGAACCCAACATTCCTACACACCAATTACAGCAAAGATGCCAGGCAGCATCCGCAGCGGCTCACCTTGACAAAGCATCGCCTTCATGCACAACAGCACTCCAACCCGATAAATACCACAGGGAAGCCAGCAACATTTGCTGAGGCACACCGCAATTACAGCACGGATAACGGCAGAGTTTGCATGGGCTGACCTTGACAAACTATCGCCCCATGCACAACACCACTCCAGCCCGATAAATACACCAAGGAAGCCGGCAGTATTCGCTGTTGCACACCGCAATAAACCTCTCTCACTCTTGCTGCTCAGACTTTCGCTTCAGAGAGACCACAAATAATGAGACCATGCCATCTACAGTGGACAAAGAAATAAAGAACCCTGCAGCTGAACTAGATTGCAGCATACGGTACATATACCATACTCCACCTCTGTGGACACAAGCCAAGGGCACGGCCAAACATCCATGCACAATAGAATGCATCTATGGCTATGTCATTCCGGTCTAGCAGCGCACATAGCCGTCCGCACTGAAACCCCTGATGTACCTAAACACCTCTGCCACTAGCATACAGCAACTACCAACGAAAAAAAATTCTGTATACCTGGGCACACATTGTATCTTCAACAATAGCACTCTATCCAAAACCACCAACAGCACCCAAACACATGCCTGACTTTTGGACTGCTTAATGGAGCCTAGCCAGCCACCTAAGTCCTACGCTGGCGAAAAAGCACAAAAGCATCTCTTAATCTAAACTCTTCTAACCTCAACCACATTGACTGTGGTACAGAGAGCATTCCAGCCACAAAGCGCATTGAGGCCATACAAATGGAGACAGAGCACTATGTAAATAACCTAATACAATACAATACTAATGAAGCATGGTTCAGATGGCTTCAGCTTGCTTTACACGTTATTTGGGGCTGATTTGGGATTTTTGATTGTTGTGTACTGGAGTTGTGTAAATTGTGGGCTTACTAAGAACTTCAAACTAGGAGCCTACTCAGCATGTTAAACTAGGAGCTTGCTGGAGATTTCAAACTGGCAGTCTACTGGGAATGTCAAGCGTCTCAGGAAAGTGGTGTGTCAAGTAGTACTCCTGCCTTTGGGGAACTGCTACGCTGCTCGGTTATATTCCAACCAGCTGGATTTTCCCTCAGGGTTGGAGGGCAATTACATCCGTGGCTCCTGAGGATTCTCCTTCCCATCCTAAGAAGTCATTGAGACTGACAAAAAGTAATTCAAAACAATCTAGGGTAATGAAAAGTATTTTAAGGTAAATACATGTCAATCTAAGCACCCTTCGACATTCAAAGTAAATATGGCAGTATTTACCATATAATGTGGTATACTTTGGTACAGGATAATATGGCTGGTTTAGGCTATATGTGGATTGGAGAGGTTGAAGAGGGAATATCTAAGGGTTACCCACATGTTTTGTTTCCACCTAATACTGGATAGACAATAGATGACTTGACTGCAATCATATTTTACACAGTCACATTTTTAATAATGTTCGGATTCAGAGAGCAAAGGCCCAAAGGAGTAGTGCTCCAGACTTGGGTCAGGTGGAGGACCTGAAACTAACCCTGGCTCTAATAGAAAATTAGCTTTTAGTGGAGAAAACAGCAGCAGAAATTAGGAAACAAGAAGTGGAAAGGGAAGAAGAATGACGCAAGTAAAAAGGCAAGAGATATCCTCCATACAAGAAACTCCCATATCAGATACCAAGTGAAAAGGTGAAGATAGAAGGCAGCAGAAGGTTGAGCCCATGTAAACTGAAGAGTAAGTATCAATTCTGGTAGGAAAGCAAATGCATCACACTGGGATCTCTTTTGCAGCCATATCATGACATGACATTTGACACGGCACATCAAGTGACTTGTATGATAAAATAATTACCATGATATGAAATCCTGCCATAGCATATCAAGATACATCATGATATATCGTGGCTTGACATATCATAAGATTACATGTCATGATCTGTCATGTAATGATCAACCACGTCATCGTAGGACATGCACCAACCTGGAGTATAACAGAGTTGCTAAACGTTTGCACATGGGACCACTTTCACGACAGGCCTCAATTCCTGGCTGCTGAGCCAGCACAATGGGCACAGTTAAGCTTGTACTAGCAGTAGTTCAATGAAACAGTTTGAATCAGTGTTAATAAGGTCACAAAGCCCACATTTGTGCTAGTTCAGTTCAAATGCCAGTGCAAACGTTTTCATTGCATTAGATTTAAGATCGGCCATATTTGATCATTGTGCTGTGGCCAGTCAGCAATTCAGGTGGAAGGGCCCAATTCGTGCTGTCTTGGTGCTGGCGCAAAGACAGGAACTCTGTGTTTTAAAGGTACAACTCCTAACATTGCATCAGTGGGCAATAGTTATTTAACTAGCGGCACACGCAGTGCATATTTGGTTACTGCGCCATTGCGAAGACTATCGAAAAGCAGATCATGTCTTTGTTATTCGACAAGTTGTGTCTGTGTAACATAAATAAGTTCCTAGAAAAAGTGCTGTCAGAGGCCCCACCCAGATGGTGTATTTTCTGGCTGGCTGAGGGAGGCTGTGGTTTGACGTTCATCCCACCCCAGACAGCCTGCACGCCATTAATATACAGTGGGCCTGATTCACAAAAGTGTTTTATAATGACGTAATCCCATTGGAAAACTATCTTTGAATCAGGCCCATTGCCTTTGGAGCAATATCTTAACTGCCGTGTCCATCACTAGTTGTAGTCTGGCTGCCATCACGGCTCTAGAAGGTGACCAATAGAGTTTTGATTTCCTTTGACTTTGGCACCAGCAACAGAAGTTAAAACCTGCTGGTAAAGAGCAGTCAAGACCCGGCAATGATGGTTTATCTGAATGTACTAGAATGTACTAGAAACTGGACATGATGTTGGACTGAACGGAGAATTAAGCTTTTTTTTTTAAAGCAGGAATAATGGAAACTAACAAAATGTGCTATGTTGATATACAAGCTATTGACATGGTGTTACTAATTGAGACAGAGATAATTTGATAACTGACCATAACGTAAACTGGTGACTAGATGCTAAGTAGTTAATATTTATTTCTCAAAATATTTAGCTCTTTGATTCTGTTTTGTGTTTCTCGAGAACATATGCATCACGTTTAGCCATGTCCAGGGACATCATTTCACCAAAATCCCAGGGGTAGCAGAAGTGACATCACATGACCCTTGACATCTGATGACCTCATAGGAAGGGATGTCTTTTGACCACACCCTGAAGTTGCATCACGAGAAATGATAGAACATGACCTTTCACCCCTTGACAAAACAGGAAGTGGCATCGCATAGCATTGTTTCTAAGTATGCTACGAAAGATATGGTTATGATATCCCTGTAATGTCATATACATTTCATAAAAGAATGGATCACCATATTTATCGTTAATATCAGTGTGTATAGGCCCATATTACCAAATTACTGTGAATGCAAGCAGACTTCCAAGGCCAAATGAATGTTTTTTCTGTTATATATCACTTACGCTTAAGCGCTTTATAGAGAACAAATTTACATAAAATATCACCCAACCTGTATTGGTACTCATTTATCGACTTCAGAAGGATGAAAGTCTTAGTTGGCCTTGCTGGGATTAGAACCTGCAACTTGCAGATTACACACACATTTTAGCAACAAGCGCTCAACCCACTGAGCTTTCTTTCCAGTTATAGCTATCTTACCGGCTGTAGTGAAATGAGCAATTAAATGTATGAATGTGTTCAAAGTTAGAAAGCTAATAGTGGATACCCTTAAACTGGTGACTGAGATTTAACAGCAGGCCAGTTCATCTGTAGGTCTGGTGCAAAGTTGGCCACATGTCAAGCCTGTGTGGATCTACTTTTCAGGCTTCAGAGGTTGGCAAAATACATACCATTGGGAGGGTTCATAACACTGTATTAAAGAATTTTTAGATTAGATCTGCAAATGCAGCTCACTCACGCGGCATCCCGTACTCTGGGCACTCTTTACCTGATACATGCAAGCAAACATCCTGAACAGCATGCCAGGGATATAGGAAAGATAGACACATTACAACAAAGCATTAATTGTGGCACAATGAAATCGAGGGCCACTTTGTGTGCTATGGTAAAATATTTCTACACTGTACACAAGCTTTTAGGCACAAGGAATTTGTCAAGTGACCGAGGACACCGACATGGAATGTCTTGTGATCATCGTAACAGAGACAATGGCAAAATAAAACATGCTATAACTGCAACTTGCGAAAAGCAAAATACATAGTGCGAAATGGATGCTTATTCTACCCTAAATGCTTTTTGGAGTAAGAGAGACCCTAGAGGTAGCAAGGGAGACCTAAGGGGTCACAGGTGCGACCCCTGGAGACCCCCAAATGACGTCCCTGGTCATGTCACCTTTGTAAAAACATCTAAAGGAATTTGAAAGATCAGCAAAGAAATGTAAATACACTAAAAGAGCCCAGATTACTTTTGCTTTGAGTTCTTTATTATGCTGGACATACCGTCATTCGACTTCCTTTTGGTAAAGAATTCAAGAGACTGTCGTAGGTTCACAAATCTCTTCGAGGTCATACTCTAACCCACTCACCTGTCTGTTGCTTCCACGCCATCTCTCTGACATCCACGATCTGCAAACCTGTACTCTCTTGAAATCAACCAGACCAGACACAAAGAAACTGGCAGTAGAACACTGCATGTCCTGGGTTCCACTGTGTCGACGCTCCAGCACCACATCTATAGGCTGAGCCAGGTTTTCTCAAAATCTGGAGGGAAAGGGAAACCTCCCTTCTTCTCAAAGGCATACAGGGAACCCCCGCATATTTGACATTCAGACCAACAACTATGTCACCCGGCTTGATGACTGCACTTGCCCACCCATCACATCTTTTCCTATCCTGATCAGATGCCCACTTTCGGCTCCAACATAGCACAATGTATGTTGGCTTTTGTGGATTCTTTACCTCAAGGCGTTGTTTCCATCTTTCCTGAAGCCAGTGGTCTGTTGGGAGCGTGCGCCTCCATTTTTTAAAATTAAGTTTTACCGTTTCTATACCTTTATTTTAAAAGGAAATCGTTCTGGGATGATTTTGTTTTTGAAAATAAAAGTGTAGGAAGAAGTTGAAACTTGCACTTCAGTGCATTGCTTCGGGGGTCACGCTGCCAGAAGTAGGATGCTCCTTAAACAGCAGGCACGTTTCTTTTGGTTTTCATCTTCCTGGGGATTCGAACCTGGGACCTTCTTGATCAGTTTCAACCTCACATCACGCTGACCTATCATAGACACGCTGGGTTGCTCTTTTTGTTCAGCAGGCCAGCAAGGTACTTAGTTATGGGCGTATTTAATAGGTGGATGTTCCAATTTGGTAGTAATTGCGGTTTGGGGTTATTTGAATTCCCTGAATATAAACGTGGATGGTATTTGAAAGTTGTACTTGTTGCTTCCTGGTAATAATATTAGTATTGCAGTGGGGATGAGTGCATAGTTATGTTTGTTTTTATTCTTCTATTGTTCTTTTCCTTTAACGATGGAAATCTTGCAATGTTTGTGTAATTTAAGTGTTATTTGAAATATATTGTTAAGGTTTTTTTTAACCATATACAATAACAAAAATATAAATAATTACATTCATTCATTTAGTACACTTAGAGCACTGCCTGAAGTCCAGAGAGAGGCTGCCCTCACCCTAAAAAGACTGAAATCCCCACTGTGGGACACATTGACGTTTTCTTCCTCTTATGACCTGTGTGTCTCCTCACCCTTTCCAAATGGACGTTTTCTTCCTCTTATGACCCCTGTGCCTCCTCACCCTTTCCAGATGGGCGTTTTCTTCCTCTTATGACCCGTGTGCCTCCTCACCCTTTCCAGATGGGCGTTTTCTTCCTCTTATGACCCGTGTGCCTCCTCACCCTTTCCAGATGGGCGTTTTCTTCCTCTTATGACCCTTGTGCCTCCTTACCCTTTCCAGATGGACGTTTTCTTCCTCTTATGACCCGTGTGCCTCCTCACCCTTTCCAGATGGGCGTTTTCTTCCTCTTATGACCCCTGTGCCTCCTCACCCTTTCCAGATGGGCGTTTTCTTCCTCTTATGACCCGTGTGCCTCCTCACCCTTTCCAGATGGGCGTTTTCTTCCTCTTATGACCCGTGTGCCTCCTCACCCTTTCCAGATGGGCGTTTTCTTCCTCTTATGACCCGTGTGCCTCCTTACCCTTTCCAGATGGGCGTTTTCTTCCTCTTATGACCCGTGTGCCTCCTCACCCTTTCCAGATGGGCGTTTTCTTCCTCTTATGACCCGTGTGCCTCCTCACCCTTTGCAGATGGACGTTTTCTTCCTCTTATGACCCTTGTGCCTCCTCACCCTTTCCAGATGGGCGTTTTCTTCCTCTTATGACCCCTGTGCCTCCTCACCCTTTCCAGATGGGTGTTTTCTTCCTCTTATGACTCGTGTGCCTCCTTACCGTTTCCAGATGGGCGTTTTCTTCCTCTTATGACCCGTGTGCCTCCTCACCCTTTCCAGATGGGCGTTTTCTTCCTCTTATGACCCTTGTGCCTCCTTACCCTTTCCAGATGGACGTTTTCTTCCTCTTATGACCCGTGTGCCTCCTCACCCTTTGCAGATGGGCGTTTTCTTCCTCTTATGACCTGGGTGCTCACCCTCCGCCCCCCCCCCCCCTTCATTGCTCTGCATTTGCCACCAGTAACGCATACCATTTCTTAAACCCACATAAATAAATTGTCTTCGGGTGAATAATGTGCATTATGTGCTTTGGAAGAACAATCTTAAACACGTGTACATTGGACTAAGACCTCATAACAAGTATGCACTCATTGGTGGTGCTTAAGAAAAGCTTCTGTTTGAACTCAGAAATCTTTGCTGAGGAGCCATGCGGCCTTGTGAATGATGGGAAACAAATGAAGCTCCCCGACGTTGACACAAACATCACTGCTGTCTTACCGAGGCTCCCTGCCTTACAAAACCTATTGCTTTTTCTAGAAGCTCGAGCACTTAAACAGATTGTTAATAAAACTTCCACCAAATGATCCAATAAAACGTCCCCAACGGCTATTTACGAACTTCATGCCAAGCACGTTGTATTTTACAATTTTACAGGTCTTGTGGGTACCATTTGCTAATTTATGAAAAGTGGTTGTGTACTGCAAATGAAAGCATTTTTACATGTATTATTTATGGCTCGTTTTACGGCCGCCAACAATTCATTTGATACGTGTATTTAACATGTGTTTTCCTAGCTCTGGAAATTCCTAAAATCACATCGATAATATGGTTTGACAAATGTCCACATATCAGATGGAGTCTAAATCCTAAGGCGTGGTGTTCACAAACATAACACATCCTCAAAGGACAATTGATTTGGATGGTAGTGAATCCCTAATTACAATTCATTTGTCCTTCTCATTATAAATCTTATTTAATTCAATGGCTGTCAGACTCTTCATTTACTCTGGATTTCGCATGTGTGTGTGTTAGATAATCAAAAGCCAAATATCCCTGCCACTTAGATGTTCCACTGTGGGGTCATGTTAGGGATAATTTAAAGGCGTAGAGACGGCTTAAGGGCACCTGTCACTTCTTCAGCCTGCATACCAATGTTGGTCTTTGTTCTATTAGATTTAAATGTTACACTTGCTCCCTTCAGAGATTTTGGAATGACAATCCAGGCCTGTTGAAAGAAGACATGTATGTACAGCAAGCAGCATGCATTTCTAAAATAAGCCTTTTTATTTCTTGAGTGGTCACATCAGGTCAATGGCTGATGAGCTCCGTAAGGTCAAGCAACTAGAATACACATTGACAAAGAGGAAAGCATCTCCCTCTTCAGTGCATCAGTCCTATCTACAGAGGATTTAAGGGGGGTCATTACGAGTTGGGAGGTAATGAAACAAATTGTGGTTCCCAAATACCTCAATTTCGGCTGACCTCCTGACCATAGGTTGGATATCGCCTCCAGAAATCCACCAAAAGGAGACTATTGATAAGGCCCCCAGTGGTATCCCACGAATGCTGTAAAAGCATTGGTACTTGGTAAATACTGCTGGGGTAAATACTGCCCTATTACTAGTTTTAAATATGCCTAAACTTAAAGCAAAACACTCAAAAAATACCTCCAGCCAAAAGGAGCCAGAGCCCAACTGACGTTCATAACTGGTTACCAATTTCCATAGAGGCCTGTACCATACAAGAAACAAGTCATAAAGCCACACAACGCTTTTGGGGCTTGGAGGGTAGGTGGGGCAGTGGGATGAGTAAACCCAACCAGATCTCTGCCCTCATACCCTGTACTGAAAGTGACGTATGCACAATGCATCATAGTCATTGCTAACTAGAAATCCCCTCCCTATGTGGCTGTATCAGGACAACAGAAGGACAAGTCCATGAGCAGTATACACCATGAACAACTACAGATACACCCTATCCCTTGCACATGAATGAATACAAAAGGGCCATAGGATGTTAATGCACACCCCAGGCCAACCTGATGGACTAAAGAGTGCGGAACCAACATGCGTGAGAGACCTATATGTATTTAAAAGGTAATAGCAGCCAGTCGTTCAAACAATGCAAGAGGCTCCAGTGAGAAGGTGCAGGGGGCTGCAGGAGGCTGTCGCACTCTTACCACGGACCTTCACTGACCAGCAATTGTTGACACTGAGACATCATGACTTGAACAGTATCATGCACCAATTGGAATGTATAATGTCCTGTGGCTATTTTCCTGCAGATTCCCCTGATGACATGCCATAAACCACTATAATCTTTTGGGGGTTATTGACACATACGCAGAGTACCGTGGCACCTAGGGACATTCATATTGCTAACATCATGTCCTTTGTACATATAACCCCACTAGCTGCTTACACAATAAGTCCATGCTGTTTTTATTATTGTCATAATTATTACTATTGTTATCTGTTACATTTTAGTGATTCATTTTGGATCATGTTTCTTTTATTTTTCATACATTTTAGATTTGTCCTTATTTATTATTGTTCTTTTCTATTAATATTTATTGTTCATTTTCAATAATGTTAAACTGTATTTCTCTTACTTTTTATGTTTTCCTATTTAACATTTTATTTTTTATCTCGATTATTCATTTTGATAATTGCATGTTGTATTAATATTTAATTTTCCATGTATTACTATTTTATTTGTTTTGAAATTATTATTGACCCAGATTATTAAGTCTGATTAGTAATAATTGTATGTTTAATATTATTATAGTGCTCATTAATTAGTATTAATTTGTATTTCTTTTTGTTAACTTTGATTCATTTATACCAATAATTTTATTTTCAATTCATATTTTATTTTAACTTTGTTACTATTTTGTGTTTTGTTTTTGTATTAATGGATACATATTTTGGACTGGAGTGGATGTAAGGAACCATAAGGGATAATGAGAATGACAGCACATTATGGAATGGTAAAAAAATGAGAACGAACAAAGCTTTAGACTTTACGAAATCGGGGCAATAGACAATTTGTTAATTTTAGGCCTCCACTCAAACTTTATTCCATCCACATCTGCAGCTCAGTCAGATTTGCATGTATGTGTATTACATCAATAAACACATCTGCAATATAAAGATGTTCCTCAACATTTTTATTTTTCCTAACAAACCATGAGTACTGGATATAGCAAGCAGATTTATATTTTTTATTTTCAATGCAACTAGACCAATAGGTTGAGATTGTATTTGCTGAGAAGACTAAAACAAAATCACACCTAAAACAAGCCTGGGCAAACAAGAAAGAACCCACCCCCAAGATAACTAGCTGTGCACCGAAGTCTGTGATCAAACCATTTCTATACTTTGGAAGTACGCCATTGCAGAAGTCACTGTCTGAAGTAGCTGTTGCAACAACTTGTATTGGGTGTCATAATGAGGATGGTTAAAGTGCAGCTGAGCTCAGGACCTCCTCCACTTTCAATCATGAGGGAAAGCAAGTCCCTCTTCCTATTGGTCCTGTTGTGCTGAAGACAATATTAGGTACAATCACAAGGGGAGGAGCAAACACTGGAAAAAGGAAAAAAGGGCGAGCTGCGGTGCAGACAAGACAGTTTCCTCATATGGCGGCGGCAATGATTATGAAAATGAGGAAAAGGTCCAAGGCAGCCATTCCTAACACTCACTCCCAATAAGACGTGTATGCCAGTGACCTTCTATGCTCTCCTGCAGACCTTGGTGAAAGAGACATCTGCAACTATTGATGGTACCATTTCCAGCATTATCACTGTACTGGTGATTCACTTTGCCTTCGGTTGCTCTCCTGCAGGCCTTGGTGAAAGAGACATCTGCAACTATTGATGGTACTCACCATTTCCAGCATTATCACTGTACTGGTGATTCACTTTGCCTTCGGTATGTGAGTGCAGCGATTGTGAGCAATATAAGTAGACCGCAAACTAAATAGCGTCTGTGGTACCGAACAGGGACATTTTGTTGCCAAGAAAAAAATCATTCAGCCGCACTGAGTAAAGTAGTACAAGTACAGCTGGAAGCACCGTAGCAGTAATAGACAGCAATCTAACAACTCTTGTCCTCCTTCATTGTTTACCAACGCTTCAAGCATCTCCACCAAAATAGATAACTCTATCATTGACTTTGCCAGTGTGAAAAAGACCACAGCACCAGCCTGTTCTTTTCACCATTGTTCAGAGCAATGAACACATTGCCATCTGCTCACTTTGTGAAAAAGCTTCGTATCACGGAAAGCTGGGCAGACCTTATTGCACTGGTGGACTGTGAAGCAATTCGGGAAAAAACAATCAAGCAATGGAATTGCATGCTCATCAGGAAACAAAAATGAGTGTGTTGAATGCTGGGGTTCAGTGAGCTGGACTTGACCATGTCCCCTGTACCGGCCTCCAGGTGGCACAAATCTGTCACCCCAGCACATAGTTTAGTGGGCAAAGCACCCATCCAGTAAGTATAATTTGACAAGCACTGTCCATTTAACAAAACAGTATCTGGATTCTTTTCACCAAGTTTATGAAACACCAAAGAAACCATCCTCTGGTGCACTTTTACAGTGGGAAGCAGGCAAAAATGTTGCCAGTTCAACTCTGTCCTTTTCTATGGTACACACCAAAGGATTCTAAGGCTTTGTCAAAGCTGTTTGTCCAAAATAAATATCAGCTATCCAGCCACACACAAATGTAAAAAGGCACTTTAAGCTACAATCAGTAAAGCACTGATCTCATGTGCTGACGGACATGTGAACCAGTAGCAAGCAGATGATTATTTGTGCATCACTGCCCACTATGACGGTTTTAAGGAATTATACATTGACTACTCAACCACCACTACTACTGCAAATGCCATGCTGAAAAACATTTGCAAGCAACTGACCTTTCAAGGTTTATCATGGAGAAAGCACACACAGCAGCCAACATTTTAGCAGTATTCAATGCCAAGATTGTGGGGTGACAAACCAAAAACATTGACTATTGCTTTTGATGTGAGTGGGAAAACACAAGACATGGATCCTGGAGCAAATTGTGGCACATGAGAGTGGGAGGTCTCTCTTGAGACTTCCAAGAAAAGGAAGGAGCTGAATAAATGAACTCTTCCTTGACCTCCTCACAGGGCAGTTCTCATGGCATTACAGCCACTGGCACCAAGGTTCCATGACAGCGCAAATCAATAGTCTCTCTGTTACTAGAGAGCAATGCAGAACAAGCTGAAGTTTATCTTCTTCAGTTTTTAACACCATAGCTTCCTGGCCTCTAGCAAAAGCTCAGAGGCTTAGCCAGATTTGGGTTGAAGACACAGTTACATAATTCATTTAAGCATGAGGGGCAGAGTTGATTGGAATTGTTTGGGTGATATACATCTGAACCTTTGTTCTAAATTGAGGGTGGTTCTTTAATTATGATTATATTCTTGTTCCTATATTTGAATTAGATTTTTGTCCCTTATTGTTCATGTTTTGTGCAGATGTTCGGTTATGCCCATGTCACTTTTGATGACTAATAATAAACCTGTCTGATGTGCAGGGTTAGCGGGTTCATTGACCATAAATCACATGATCTAACTCTCTCTGGAGCTTTGCATCAGGTATAGCACCGTTCTCTAGTTCAGAACCAGTCACAGCCCTGTAGGACATCCTGATTCCCACTGGTGTAGAGGTTAGGCTGCGGTGGAGTGAAAGCGGGCTATAATAAAAATCATGCCAAGGCAACGAATAGAACAAATGTACATCTCAAGACGAGTCCATCAATGTTATGGTGAGTTTAAAAGAAACATGAAAAAACACATCAACGTGAAAAGTGAGAGAAGAATACACAACTTTCATAAAGCCACACATGCCACAGCACTACCAGTAGCCATCCATAGAAGTTCACTTCCAGTTTAGGTCCATTGAGCAATGCATTGTGGGAAACAGATTATGTAAAATGCATGATATTTGTTCCAGAAAGTGTCTTTCAGTTATAGGGCAGTACTATTTTTAAGACAGATTTATCAACCCAAAACAGACAACTCTCGAGGATGCAAACTGCCACATACATGTTTCACCTGTAAAATAAATTATCAGTGCAACACAGTCTGACATCTTTGTAGGTGGAGATTTGGGGTATGTGCTGCAAACTCCCTCAATCTTATGGGGGTTTAAAAAAACATAAACAACTGAGATGTTAGAGTAGAATAGGCAATTTCAGCTAAGCCAATCATTCTCACAACACCACTCAGTAGCCATCCCTGGAGGTTCACTTCCAGTCCAGCACCATGGAGAAATGCATTGTGGATATGAAAACTGCTTCCACTGGCAGTACGTGCTTGTGAACATTTTCTGAATATCTTCTAGCTGAGTGTTCTGGGTTGTGCCTGGACTCTTTGTTGGAAGGTGTCCAAGTGCTGCTCTGGAGCCTTTTCATAATTTCCACTGCTTGGGGGAGCGGCTTCCTTGCTGCCAGCTTTGAGAAACACACAAAAGACTCACTCCACGTGGAATGAGCCGAGTGTTATGTGTTCTGTGTTTTGTGATTTGCGTGTACAGCCAGAAGACCGTTTTCATCTTACGCCGGTCCTCCTACAAAAACACACGGTAAGATTGTTCTTTTTGCCTCGTTACATTTCACTGAGCTAACTCAATCAGCACGAAACGTAAAGCCTCTGGGGCGCTCGCTGTACGAGCTGTGGAGTGTGCCGACAGAGCTGTGATTGTTTTTAGTGCTACCCCGATGGGGACCCGTAGCACTGCTGTGGCTGCAACAGCCAAGCGACTGCTTCCTCCTATTATTGTAAAACCAGCATCTCCTGATTTTACGTGTTCTGCTTTGAGTGCAATCACGGAGAAAGAAATCATTGATCTGGAAATAAAAACTTGCTCGAGAAATGACCAGCCACCGCTCACTTATCCGCTATTCACAGCAGTTAAACAAACTAAAAAAGCTCCCCCCCCTCCTATGCTTGCCTAAATCCTGTCCATGTAAGACATTCCAGTTGGGGTCCAAGACGGAAATATTCTCACTTAAACCTACGAGTGAAATAACGGAACTGCCGGAATTGCACCATATGCATAAGGAAAATGATGTCTTTCCTATCTCTGCTGAGCCAACTATGAGTTCTGCAATGGCTTCTAGTGTGCAGTGGATGGCCACGCTATCCAGCGTTGTGTCCTGTCTGGGATCTAAGCTCATTGAAAGTGCTTCTACGGCCCTATTGGGAGACACCGTCTTGCCTCTACTGACTGATAAAAATCAAGATAGGGTTATGGTGGGCGCTACTTCCAGCTCAGGCGCCAGCGATGGTCAACTCATTGATGAGGCAAGCCCTAGGGTTCTATATCCACATACCCTTTCTAATACTGCCACCAATGCCACAAAGGTCGGCGATGTCATACCCTGT
Source organism: Ambystoma mexicanum (assembly GCF_040938575.1). NCBI lineage: Eukaryota > Metazoa > Chordata > Amphibia > Caudata > Ambystomatidae > Ambystoma > Ambystoma mexicanum. The sequence goes on along the minus strand of NC_090935.1, from coordinate 710,417,456 downwards.
ACTACTCCGTCTGTAGGGGTAGAAACTGCAATTACTAACAAAGTGGAGATTTTTGCGGAAGTACACCCGACCACAATAGTGCAGAACCTAAACCTATCCAACAATACAAATGACCCCTTCGCAGTTCTCTATAATAATTCTGGGCTACATCATGATAAAACCTTTTCTGTTTGCTTGAACCATGCAAATACATCACAGAACTGCTCTCGTAGCACGTAGAGCACAAGCAGTCTTAATTCTGCAGCCATGTTTGATGCACTAGAGAATCTACTCTCGACTCTACTTTGCCACACTGAAGCAATATTGAACCATGAAAAGCACCAAGACATGCTGCCACTTTAGTAAGTGCTGTCACATCACTGGAAACAACCCAACTAGTCTCTGTAACCAAGCTAGTGAAAATAGGGTCAAATGTCGAGCTGATGATGCCCCCCAAACATCTACAGGGGGACTTGCCAGTTTCCCATGAACATCTTGCTGACATTACATCTTTAATTAACAATCCCCTTCCCCCTGTGTCCCTGCTTCCCGCCACCCACAGAGACGAATTATCTGGCTGGTGAAAAAATATGGGAATAAAATCTACGGCAAACAAAAACCTCTGCCTGACACTCCGTCAGATACACCTGCAGAAGCAGGTCTAGGTGGGGTGTTTTCTGTCTTCAGAGGGACAGGCTTGTTCAACCAACTCTCCTTGAATGACCCACTTGTAATTAACAGCAAAATCAATACTTGTATTGAACAACGAAATGACGGTATGGAAGAAGCGTCCCTACAAACTCGGTGGTGACTACCGGGAAGGTAACCTGCCAAAATCATGGTGCTCCAGTGTCTAAGATTAAAGTGCCACACAAAGGAAATCCAACTTCAAATTGTGTGATACACACATCTTTTACCATCATGAATACAAGCAATACTCTGCCGAATTCCGGCGAGTAAGCGCCTTAGGTTCAATTCCAAGCTGCTAAACCTACACCACAGGCTAATTCATCTTCCACCACTGCTACTGGGGCCCTGGGTAAGAAGAAAAGGGGCACTCGAAGAAATCAACAAAAGCTTGTGTTGGCTGGTGGTGGGAGTCGGCCTGACAAAACACCTGTATAAAATCTGAAACATCTGTTCAACATCCCTGAGTCAACAGTAGTGGCAAACAATAATGTGCTTTCTTCTGTAGCTTCAAAGGATGGTCATGCCCCGTCATCAGAACTGAAGATTGTGGAGACAACAGGCGCACCTGCAACCACTAGCTCTAATAAAAGGAATGCCCTTCTAAAAAAGGCACACTGCAATACACGTTCAACTCCGGTGGGAGCGCTGGGGTCTGCCCCTTGCTTCCATACTGAGCATCTAGAAAAGGCTTTACAAATCAGAAGCGTCTTTCAGCACGAACCAGGCGACTACCTAAACCAGAAACAGTTCATGAATTTATTCCAAACTATTATCCTGCTATGAATCATCTGCCCAGACAACATAAAGATTGTGGATATCAATGTGAACATTTTCAATCTGAAACTTTGCTGGCATACTTCTTCTCTGATGAGATGGTTGACTATGTCATGGAATATTCACAGTTGTTCTTTCATGCTGGATACAAATGTTTCCCGCTTTTTTGTAAAAGTGCTCCTGATTTGACCACTCATGATGGTGGTTGAATGATCACTATAGATGGCCCCATCTATGATTACTCATCCAGTCTACCTACTCAAGTAGTTCTACCTCCACATGCTGCCAATAGATCCTCTGATGTGGCTTTTGGGGATCTATATGGAGACATGCTCGGCACACGCAATGATGCAGAGCACTGAGAATTGGTCGCTAGACTGGTACCACAGCAGTATTTGTAGTGTTCCCAATAACCCTTTCCTTATCTTAAATTGGACACTCTTATCTGTATGACCAGGATGGTCTGCTGGATCATATATATGCTTTCCATATATTAGCTCTTCAAGAGAGACCTTTGTCTTGGATGGTTGGACCACCATCCAAAAATATGCTATTAAGGGAAAAAAGACCGCCCCAAGGGTGGTCTTTTAATGGGAATAAAAAAACATATTTGCTTACAGAGGTTCATTGCTCTTCTTTGAACATTCTAGTTGGCAAGATGTCTTTCATAGACCCATCTGAGCAGAAAGATATTTTTCTTGTAACAATCTACGCCTCCCTACACTCTAGCTCATGTGACATTCCTTAAGGATCTTGGAGAATGGTTTGAAAATACCACTATCACTACCCCTATAATTTTGTGTCGAGACTTTAATTCTCGTATTCCGTGCCAATACATTCAAGAGAAAATGTTAAATGACACACATTGCTCTGGGCCTGTTGAGGCTGGGCTAAACAACTCATGTTCTTGTCAAAGTGATTGGACAACCCTGTTTTATTCTAGAGGGTTTTCATGATGAATGGAGCGCGACCTTCCAACTGCCCTCCGCAGTTCACAAAGTCCACTGTTACTAGCTCCAATATTAAAGACTATGGGCCTCATCACGAGTTGGGCGGTAACGCCAGCGCTATTAGCGCCAGCGCTTATAGCCCTACCGCCAAATCCCCCGGCGCTTTTAGCGCCGGATCACAGGTTTGGCGGAAGGGTTATTGCCCATTCCCCATTGGGCCCATTCGGGAATTCCTCATTCCCCATTGGCCCCAATGGGGAAAATTCACGCTATTACCGCCGGTGGATTTCCCGCTGAAAATCGGCAGATTTTGCTGCGAATTTCCCCCCAGCTCAGAGCTGGGGGAAATCTGCCACAGCCATGATCTGCCGGACCCTTAAGTGCAATGGTAAATCGCGCTACCGCCGTATTTAAGGGTTACCGCCAGACTCGTGATGAGGCCCTATGTATTTGAATTAAACAATTCCTCTTTGATAGTACACATGGCTATAATTCAACTTCACGAGAGTGATCATTTGCCCATTGTGCAACATACAACAATGTAACTTTTTACATAAAAAACAGGGGTCTGTTTCACTTAATACTGCCATGACTAGCATAAAATGGTCCTCTACTAAACTCAAAGCTGCTTCAGCAATTGCACATATAGTATTTGACCAAATTTGTGTATCTGACTCTTTTCCTCCACAGGACATGGATTTGCACTGTGGACTTCAATTGTTGGCCAAATATGAGGAGTGTGTTCTAGCTATTAACAATACCATTTTCCCAAAGGCTGGGAGCAACAGATTAGTGATACAAAAAAGTAATTCATAGTGAATTACGTAGTCTGGCCCTCCATAAGAATGATCAGGATGAATATGCCTCCGGCCGGAGAATTATAAGGGCAAACTATAACAAGTGGCTTGGATAACATTGCCAGGTTAGAGAATGTGAAAAATGGAAGTACCTGGTTGTTAATGCTCAAACCAATGATTCTAAAAGATTTTGGGAGATCATCAACAAAGATAATAAGTGTATTACTGTCATAAACAATGGTGTTGCCGAGCCTGCCTGGATCGCCTACATCAATGACACACTTGGGGATACTACCCTGGAACAACCTTTAATTCCTTCCCAGTTTGGAGTGTGGCACTTTCGGAAAACCAAACAAGAAGTTGCCACACTAATCAATAATAGTAAGTCATCAAGTGCTCCGACGGGTTGTACAATCTATTGAAAAAATCGGATATTGGGCTGTGGACCAATGTCCTATATCATCTCTTTTCTAGCATAGATGCTGCTACCAAATTGCTTTCTGTAACATGGGATGACAGCAACCTGGTCCCCGTCCATAAGAAAAGTTCTCACACAGATCCTCGAAATTATCGCCTCCTCGCGATGTTGGATGGCGCCTCCAAAATATTCGCCAAGATTTTACTTGAGGAACTGATAAGTTGGTCTGAGACTACAGCTATTATTCCATGGAACCAAACTGGGTTCCGAAAGGGATGTTCTACTTCTGTTAATGTGTTAGCCGATACAGCTATAATTCAAAAGTCGAGGCAGACTCGCAGATGCCTCATATATGTGACATTTTCAGATAATAGTGCTGCATTTGACACAGTAGACCGTGAAATGCTATAGGGAAAGTTGTCCAGTTGGGGGATTCCATATGGCCTGCTGAAAATGATCATGATGTTGTATGAGGAGACACTGGTAAGAGTGAGGTTGGAGGGCAATGGTGGAACCTCATGTTGGATTAACACAAAATTGGGACTCAAACAGGGCTGCACATTGGCAGCTCTGTTGTTTAATGTGTATTTATCCGACTTGGGTAGTGAACTCATTGATCCCAGATGTACTCCACCTAAACTGGGTAATCAGGCTGTACAGTGGTTGGGCTATGCTGACGACATTGTTATCCTAGTTCTTATCCCCAGTGGTCTACAATGTGGCAATAAGCCATGAGACGACAGGCTAATACCGCCCCAGGTAATGCCCCTGGGGTCGTTATTGGCCCACCGTTGAGTGTTCCCAGCACGTTCGCTCCCGAGAAAAGAAGAAAAAGAAGGTAAGTGGGGAGGCTCCAAGCGGGGATTGCCCCGTCTCGAGCCTCTTCATTGACTACGGGGCTGCCACGCCCCCCTAAAAGGAACAAACGCAGGCACGTAGGTGCGTCCACAGGATTACACCGTGGTATGGCTCGGAAACGAGCCAATCACGTTACGTGGCCACACCCACGCGGGTACTAATTTGCCTTAGATAACCTTCTCTCCTTTCCTGAAGTAAATTCTCTAAAAGTGAACACGAGAAAAAACTAAAATCATAGTGTTCAAGCCTCCACACAAAAAAGTGGCTTGAGCTGTTTGGAACTTCAAAGTGGATCCTATTGAAGTTGTAAATGAATATACCTATTTGGGGATAGTGTTTGATGCAAACCTTGCACGTTTATCACACTTGAGTAAACTTAAAGTCTGCAGTGCCCAAATTTCAGGAGCTATTTATTCCTTTGCGCACAAGGGAGGGGGATACTCTGTGGGATCTGTGGTCAAATTGTATTTCATGAAGATTGCACCAATTATATGTTTTGCTGCAGAGGCATGGGTGCTTGGATCGCTGGAGGCCATCTCTCTAATAGAACGGATGACCCTTAACCAGATTCTAAGATTACCACAATACGTGTCATCTGAAATGCTTTTTTTAGAGTTTGGTTTAATGTCCATAAGAAAACGCGTTATGCTGTCGTGCTTAATCTGGTCCTGGAAGCTTGTCCGTGATGCGAGTAATGCTCTCATGGGCTTGAAGTGTTTTATACTAATCTTGCTTTTATGAAATGTTCTACACTGGGAGCCCTCAAACAATTGTCTGATTTATGGTTTGGGAAACTCAGTGTGGATCCTCTTTTAATGAAAATCAGCCAATATAAACAAGCTATTGAGGACACTATTAGAGGCTCACATCCATGAAAAGATGATAGTTGATTTGGCCACAAAAAGACAACTGATCCCATCTTGTATTCAGAATGTTATTGGAAACCATCTGGTATGGGACTATCTGCGCCTTAAGTTTAATGCAGTCAAAACACTCAAGATCACAAGGAACCACAGACTCACGGTTTTGTGGTGAACTGGTTTTGGAATCTGTTTGTCATCTCTTTTTTGACTGCTGCGCAATGATAGCTCTTCGGTTAAAAGCAATCAAAGCCTCAGGCCTTGAGATAGCAGTAAACCCTAATGAGCTGTGGGCTATATTCATACCTGGAAATCATGAGGGATGCATAATTATGGAAAGAAATGTATGCAATAATAACTGTAATTGAAGCATTAATTGGCAGACCTAATGTTGATATACTGATTTCATTGATGATATACCTTTCTTTTATGATGTGATGTGTTCTATTTATTAAAAAGATATTAATTTAACTATAAAATTTGTTTTTTTAAATGAAGTCAAAAGTATGCTTTTTGCCTCAAGAAATTGTATTGTCTTATAGGGCTGTGCTATCTTTGACATAGCTTTATTAACTCATTACAGACAACTCTCAGGGATGCAGACAACCGCTTACAGAGTCTGGAGCCTTGGCTTTGGTGTTGGGGAGTCCGGATTCCAGGTATGGGGCTTGGGCTCTGGTGGTGGGGAAAAGAGAAAGGTGATGGCTGGAAGGTTTTGAATTAATCATAACCATGGGCAAAGCTCTGGGCAACCCTCCAGACCATCGTCTTTCAGCCTGCCAAGCCATTACAGAAGGGGAAAAACCATATGCAAATCAGGCTTGATCCTACCCCAAAAGGGGCAGTCCAGCCCAAACTGCTAGGTCAGATCCCGTCTGCACGAGACCACAAGCATCCCCAGACATGTTTCAGCATTGTTGGGCGTCATCGGTGAGGAGTAGCTTGGGTCTCTAGGCCCGGCAGACTCGGGACCCACGTCTGGGCATACCCGCCCCACTCGGGGTGACTTTGGCAAAACAGAAAGGTGATAGCTGGAAGGTTTTGAATTAATCATAACCACGGGCAAAGCTCTGGGCAACCCTCCAGACCATCGTTTTTCAGCCTGCCAAGCCATTACAGAAGGGGAAAAACCATATGCAAATCAGGCTTGATCCTACCCCAAAAGGAGCAGTCCAGCCCGAACTGCTAGGTCACATCCCTTCTGCACAAGACAACAAGCATCCCCAGACATGTTTCAGCCTTGTTGGGTGTCATCAGTGAGGAGTAGGTTGGGTCTCTAAGCCCGGCAGACTCGGGGCCCACGTCTAGGCATATCCGTCCCACTCGGGGTGACTTTGGCAAAACAGAAAGGTGATGGCTGGAAGGTTTTGAATTAATCATAACCATGGGCAAAGCTCTGGGCGGGGAGGCATGGTGCCAGGTATGAGACCTCAGATTTGGTGGTGGGCAGCAGGATTGATTGCATAAAATGCTAAGCCCAATTCCGACACATACTGTTGTAAAGCGCTCTGCTACTCTTGAGCTAAGTTTGCACTATATGCAGTAAAATAAATGCCAGATATGGGGCCTGGGCTCTGGTGAAACAGGATACCAGGTATTTGGCTTGCACTCTGGTGATGGGGAGCAGGATTCCAGTTATTGGGCTTGGGCTCTGGCAGTGGGAAGGCAGATTGCCAGGTATGGGCTCAAGCTTAGTTGGTGGGTATGCTCACGCTTGGGTGGTGGGTATGGGACCTGGTCTTGTCATGGGCGGAGGGAAGAAGGCCAGGGATGGGGCTTGTGCTGTTGGGGTCGGGTTGAAGGCAGGATGCTAGACCTACCTTGTCTCAAAAATGAATTAAAATACTTATTGGGCTTGTTGTACTCTGTACTCAGAGTACCCTTTAGTGAAGTGTAGAATGTTTCTGCGTGTTTTGTAGCCATTTAGAATGAAGGTGGCATAGTGCTTCTTCGAAAAATACTTTTTTAAGGCATTTGATCATGCATGGGTATTCACAACATAATGGTTGATCTAAATAACCACTCACTGAACATTTCATCAGCCTCAGGAAGAGGATCACATTGTGTTGAAATGTAGCTGCAACAAACGACTTGCCTTATGAAAATATCATCTCAGTCTTGCGTTGTCCACTTTTTTCCATTTTGGCCTACCGCATATTTGCTACTTGAATTTTATGTTTTTACAGAGCTCTCGATATCTGCAGAAGTATGGTGAACTTATATTTCCAAGAAATATTGTTTACCTACAAGCTTTTGTTCAATCAATTGGGTGAACGATAAATCATTCATTTCAGGGCACTCGCCTTGGTCTCAGAATGATTTCGAACATGTAGTAAATAGGACCAAAAATTCCAAAGCTGCGGCCCTGATGGCACCCCCCCCTTGCTTATTGAAATCTGATCCTGTTTTTTGGGATAAGATACTAAAGATGAAATTTGATGGCATCTATCCATCGGGGGTGCTCTCTCCATCATGGTGCTCTTCTAAAATCATTCCTGTTTACAAAAAAGTCCCAGCAAGTGACCCTCAAAACTTTAGACCCTTAGCCTTAATGGACTCATCCTCTAAAATCTTCTCGATACTTCTACTAGATTCAGTGCAATCGTTTATTGCCCAAAACACTATCTTGCCTCGTAATCAGGTGGGATTTCGTAAATCCATGGGGTGCCCTCTCAATGCTGCTATTGTAGCACATCTGCAGTATCAAACAAAACTTTTGAAAACAGGCCCGATTTACATGGCAGCCTTAGATTTAACCACTGCTTTTGATACAGTCATAAAAATGCTTAAATTGGGTTTTCCATCGCACCTTGTTTCTATTATCGCCTTATTGCATTGCAACACATCCTCCACGATTAGACTTAACCGGGAAGGGGCGATTACGGATCTCATCCCCACATACATTGGTGTTAAAAAAGGCTGCAATTTGGCTGCTGTACTTTTCAACCTCTATATATCAGACCTTGACAATGCATGGAAAGATTTTGCTATGTATCCTGTAAATTGGGTCGTCTTGTACTAAATTGGATTGGATTTGCAGATGACTTGTTGTTGTTAGACAGGACGCCATTTGGGCTCCAGAACAAGTTAAAGCTATTTACATGTTTCGCACAACAGCATAATCTCCAATCTAATCCATCTAAATGCTTTGGAAATTGGAAGAAATACCAATTATTTACACACCTACAATACGATATTTAGGTTATACACTAACAGACAACTATTCTGCAGAAATGTGGAAGACTATCTTAAAAAATAAAATCGAACCTCTTACTTCCCAATTGAAAATTATTTTTCACAGTTACTGTGAGTTCTCTCTGTTACCCCTTATATAGGTCTCTTCATTAAAATGAGAACCTATTTTTCTTTATGGGCTGGACATTTGCTTATGTGACATGGATATTTGTTTAGAAATGCTGCAAGGTAGGCTATGGAAATTGGTATTGTGATTGCCCTCATCAATTCCAAACGTCATTAGATGTTATGAGTTTGGACTTCTTCCGTTCTCTGCTAAATGGAAGTGGCACCTAATGAATAGCCATGCAAAAATTATACAGCCGCCAAGAAATTCTATGTACGAGGAGTTACATCTTATGTACATGGAGGCTAAATTTTCTTCTATCAAATAAATTACACAAAAAGTCAACTCAATCCTTGAGGCCATTTTGGTATCAAAAGAAGACCTTTGTGCAAGATTGCCTGCTTGTAAAAGTAAATTCCAGAAATACCAATGGTGCACTCTGACAGATAAAGTTTGTGGCTACAAGTCTTTTACCGAATATTGCAAATTACCCAGAAAACGGGGTGAGAGAGCAATGTATATTCTTAAATTTCCATGCAATAAAGTAAGAAGAACTTATATACGCTTTAAATTCTATCGATTTCCTATCAACCAAAAGCTTCAATCCTGGGACAAAAAAACACTTAATGGTCCCACAGGTTTATGCCGGTTTTGTACTAGATTTTCAGAGAAAGAAACATTAAAACATCTTGTTATGTATTGTGATTTTTTTGAGGATACTAGGATTAGGACATTTGACACCTATCTTGCATCAGGATCTGCGCTTTCAAGAGAATCCACCTGGAGTAGGTGCATGTGGGGTAACAGCCAAACATTGATTCTCAAACTTGTGGTGATTCTGGATTGTATTAATGACAATCTTGTTACAAAAAATGCAATATATCACACATGCTAAGTAGTTGTGTATTTTATAATGATCTCAGACTGTCAAACGTGTTTATTAGAGAAATATTTTATGAGATTATATTGTTGTGTGGCACAGTGGCCGCATTTCAAGGTGCTACAGTAGTAGGAGGAAACCCTTTCTTGTTCCCTGGGACAGACATATACCGTGACTAGGACAGCATACACAGAGCACTTGTGTGTCCAGTCCTGTCAATGACCCTAAATCCAGAAGAGGAACCGTTGGTGGCAGCAGTCCTGGGAGAGGGATTCAAGCAGTACTTGACACACCTAACATGGTCGATCAGGTTCATGTCATGACAGATGGCACCACCACACACAGAAGATGCACAAAACGTGGCAGATTTGCAAAATGACACAGCACCAACACAACCATTGTTGCTGGGGGAGCTGGTGTATGTCAGAAGCTTTGTCAGAAAATGGAACAATCCCAGATTCAATGCTGACTATGCAAGTGCAAGACACCTCTCTCCTGGAGTGATCACTTTCTCCTTTCCTCCCATCTCACCCTCTATAACCCTCAGGGCAAGCCAACTCCAGAACTGCCCCCTACCTTCTCGGTTATCCGACCTTTGAAGCATGTGTCACCTGAGGCTTTTGCCGCCACTTTCTCACCCCTGCCCCCTTTGGCTGACTCGCACCCCGACAAAGCCCTTTCCATGCTCCACTCTGCTATATCTGATACTCCTGATGTTCTTGCCCCTTTCATGAAGATCCGCTTGAAGCCCAAAGCCAAGTGCAACTCCTGGTACGACTCAGACCTTGTCACCCTTAAACGCATGTGCAGGGTGGCTGAGAGGAAATGGCATGCTTCGGGTGCATCCTCTGACAAACTGGCCTGCCGCCTGCTCCAAAGGCAATACCGGCTCTTTGTTCACACCAAGAAGAGAGCCAACATCCAAGCCAGCGTTTCTGTGGCTGAACTCTTTCAAATCTGCAAGGAGCTGGCCAATCCTGCTGCAGTCGCTACCTCTCCTGTCCCTCCCAGACCCTCTGCATGGCTCTGGCTTCTCATTTCATCTCTAAAACTCAGGACATCCTGTCCTCTCTCTCTTCCTCTCCCCTCCTCCCTCTACTCTCTGTTCTTCCTCTGGCCCTTCTGTGGCCTGCCTCCTCTCCTCCCTCCTTCTCTGCCTTTCCCCTGTTCTCCCAATCTGAGGTTTCTAGATAAGTCTGAGCTTTGAAAGTCTTGTCAAAACAAGTTCCCCATTTTCCTCCAAAACTATCAACCGGAGTCTTCCTTTCCCCCCTGAAGCACTCTCTTGTTCACCCTCTTCTTAAGAAACCCTCAGCCGACCCCTCCTATCAGGCTAACTATTGCCCGATTCCATCACTCCTTTCCTGGGCAAACCCCTGGAGAAGCTGGTCATCTCCCAGCTTAATCTTCACACTGAATCTGTTGGTTGTCTCCATGACAATTGGTCTGGCTTCAGAGCAGCCAGAAGCATGGAAACTGCTCTCCATCCTCGATTCTAATTACCCCTGTGTCCTCATCTTACTTCATCTCTCGTCTGCCTTTGACACGGTCAACCATGCCATCCTGCTCAACCGTCTCCATGATAACCTGGGCATCAACAATCAGACCCTGGCTTGGCTTAATCCTTTCCTCTCCGATCGGCCTTCCCAGGTCCAACTAGGGTCCTTCCTCTCCTCTATCTCTCTCTTTACCTGCGGTGTTCCCCAGTGGTCTGACCTCTCTCCCTGGCTGTTCAACTAATACCTGGCACTTCTTGCCCACCACATTGACGCTCTCTGCCCCAACTTTCAGTACTATGCAGATGACACTGAGCTCATTTTCAGGCTCCCTTCTGCCACCTCTTCTCCTATCTCATTTCTGACTGTCTTCTATCCAGGAGTGGTGTGCCGCCAACAATCTCTGAATGCCAGTAAGATTGAGATTCTACCCATCGGCACACCTGCTCCCTCCTTTCCTGTCAGTCTCTGGCCGACCTCTCTTGGCCCTCATCCTGCTCCCACCTGTGAGGCTCAAAACCTCGGGGTCATCATCGACTACACACTCTCCTTCTCTCCTCACATCTCTGACATCTCTAAGAATTCACACTACCAACTGCACCTCCTCAGAGGTATTCTTCCTTTCCTCTCCTTTCCTCAGAAGTTCACTGTATCTGGAGATCTGGTTCTCTCTAGGCTGGGCTACTGCAACAGCCTCTTTCTAAATCAGCCTGCTTCTACTCTCCGCCCTCTGCAACTCACCCAATACAGGACTGCAAGACTTTTCCTTGGCCTCAAGCCCAGGGATCATATCTCTCCAGGACTGAAATCTCTGCACTGGCTCCCATTGGCTGCAATGATTAAGTTCAAAACCCTCTGTATTGTCTACAAGGCTTTCTGGGGCCTTGGGCCTCAATACCTTCAACTCTCACTTTGTAAATATCTGCCTTCTCGAGCTCTTCGCTCGTCCGCCTCCAACTCCCTCAGGGCCAGTCGCTTCTCCAAGCAACAGCCTGGTGGTAGATCTCTTTCTTTTGCTGCAGCCTCCCTCTGGAACAGCCTCCCAGCCTCTCTGAAACTTGAGGAGAACCAACTCTGTTTCTGAAAGCACCTCAAGACCTTCCTCTTTGCTTCTGCTTCCTCTCTTCCTCTCCCCTGCTGAACTCCTGGCTGAAACTGAAGCTGCACTGGTCACCTGGCTACCCTCTGATCTCGGGCCCAGGTCCCCTCCCTACCAGTTGCACACCTGCACTGCCCCCCTTGCAACCCTTGCACTCAGGTATATTTCTGTATCCCTACAGTCCCCCTACCAGCACTTGGACACTTGATGTCTGCACTTACCCTTGCACTTGCCACCAACTGGCCGCACTTGTTATTGTTTTTACAGTGTGATCCCATGTACTGCACTGCCCAGTCCCTTCTCCCCTTGCATGTTTCTCCTCCCACTCCCCTGTACGTGCACAATCTCAATGTCACCTGGCCTAGTAAAATTGTTGTCTCTGTCTTCTCTTTTTGTTCCCCCCTTGCCTCGTCATGCCTTGAAACACTTGTGTATAGGCGCATTATAAATGCCATATCATATCATATCATATCATGTACAAGAGATAAGCACACTTGCATTGCTGCTAAAAAGTATCAGCTACTGAAGAACTAAAACTCTCTCTTTTTCTCTCTCTTTCTCTCTCTTTCCTTCTTACTCCCACCCAATTTATCCATGCTTACCCTAACTTCCCTTTATTTGACCCGTTTTTCCCTACTACACGCACCAAAATGATGAAAACTTCAATCTAAAGCTGTTCTTTGTCTAGTGATAGAAATATTGTTATTAGCGGTGGTCAGTCAAAATGTGGAAAAAAAAAGTCGAATGACAATAATGTCGAAAAATAAATGTTGAAAAAAAAAAGTCGAATTCCCTCTTTTTTAATTATATATTTATTTTGGGGTCCGGGAATAACAAAAAAATGTTGACATTCGACTTTTTTGTTTTCGATTTTATCACTATAAACCGTTATTAGCACGAGAATGTATTCATATTGGGGGATATCTTTTAACTGGGTTGGCCATCTAAAAGAAGGGGGGAGGCCCTGAGGAACTGGAACAAAAGTAAACCCGCTAATTTAACTGAATTCACCCCAAGTCTAACCCTGAATGAATGTCTGAATGAAGCACACCCTATAGTTAGACTTACCAAGCAAATGTAACTATATATACGTACAACATAACCCGTACAAGTGGCAGCAACACCTACATGACTGTGTGCAACAGTAAAATGTTTGAAGTAGTACTTCTAAATGTTAAAAACCTTTTTTGTGGCACAAATGATAGTGTAAATATCACAAACAGCAATAACAGAGTGGGGAAAAGACACATATTATGTCCTAATAGAATGAAAAAACAAGCACGAAAACCCAAATATGATGCTTATCATGGCCTGGGCCTAGATGCAGTTGAAGATATCCATCATCTCGAGCACTCTAACAGTTGTTATTCCGACATGAGTGCAGCAGGAAGGTGAACAACCAATGGTAGTTGCTATGTGTGCTCCTTAATACCTCACGCATCTGGGGCACCCAAGGTTTTAGTACCACAGGAAGCACCAATTATAGAGGCACAATGCCTAATTCATCTTACACTATGTAGGATCAGAGGCACTTTCCAGGCATGCAACGTCCACTTAGAACTTTTGCATGTGGTGAAGAACTGAAAAACTAAAACTCTCTTTTTCTCTCTCTCTTTCTCTCTCTTTCCTCCTTACTCCCACCCAATTTATCCATGCGTACCCTAACTTCCCTTTATTTGACCCGTTTTCTCTGCTACACGCACCACAATGCAATTCCAGTCTACAAGAAAAGACTTATGAACTGTGTTTTTTCAGTGAAGTAACTATTTCTGTCAGCTCAAACGAACGGTGTCACAGGACTGTGCTAATTCCAGACCTCAAGAAGGGAACTGCAGCACTGATGGACTACTACTGGGTGTGTGGCCAACAAGCGTACTTGCACCTCTTACCCCCCTGGAGGGGCTATTGTTTGCTAGCTACACTGCACTCAGCCCTGTTAGCAGTCTCAGAGGAACACCTGAAAGGGGGGCTACTGCCTGACAAAGCACCCAGAATGCCCCCGAAAATCAAAGCACAGCACACCTTGCCACTGCCAGACTTTCGCATCCTTCCTCAGAAAGAACCGTATGCTCAACTACAAAGAAGAAAAAGAGAATCAAATTACATATCAACAGACTCGTCCGAACTGCTCGCACAGATACCTGATGAGTACAAGCTCTTCACATCCATAGAGACATTTTTCACATCCTTAATACCCAGTATACAGACACGAGCAAATGCCAAATGGCTCCAGATCGTTAGATGGGAGCTGATCCAATTGGCCAATGATACTGAGAAGGGGTTCAATGTCATAAGAGTGGAACTGCACGCCCTCAGACTGATGACGATGCAGAACAGGTACGTACTGGATCTGCTGACAGCAATGGAAGGTGGTGTTTGCAAAAAGATTGGGAGTTCATGTTGCACATTCGCACATTCTGAAGATGCTGAAAACGGGACATTATCACACATTATTGCTGCATTACATGAGCTAGGGGTGAATTTGAAAAAGGAGCTGGCGCTCAAGAAGAAAATTGGTTCTCGCTGGCATTCTGCTGTGCTCCACCCTGGCTCGGAACATTGATGAAAATGATGGTGCCCTTCATCGTGTTGTTCCTGGTGATTTTCTGCATGTGCCACTTAGGTCTCTGGTGTTGTGCCAAAGCAGTGCCTAATAACGCAATCATGATGGTTTCCATTGGCGGTCCTAAAGTACCTTGCAATACAAAGGAAGTAGAAGTAAAGACTCATCACCCCATTCCTCACATGGCCCGTATCCTTGTGCGAGACATAGTTAATCGATTGTACCACACAACCATTGTTCTTCCACCTGATCCCGAGAATTACAAGGAACTGTGGGTTGACTTGGCCGGGAATGGGGGTTGTATTTATATGACATGCACACCTGAGGAATATTCCCGATCTGGAGAAAGCTTGAGACATGTGTGTAGGGCCTGGATGCCAATAAAGTGAACACCCGCCTATGAAGAAGCAGCGAGAAAAGAAAATGAGTGCAAATATGGGGAAAAATGAGTTACTGTAAAAGTAACGATAGGGGGAATGTTGGGATGTAAATTAGTCTATCCCACCCCAATGGGTGCTTTAAGGTGCAGCAAATACCATATGAAATCGTGTATTGTACAAGGAGGGAGAGGACCGTGCTATGAAACTCAGTGTGGATATAATATAGTGCAAATGATAGATGTATAACCCTAGTATGCGCATAGAAAGAACTGCCATTTTGTAGTTATGGCGGATGCATAGTCTTGCATCGCTACCCTGCACAACACTTAAGTCCATGAAAGGACTCGACAAGCCCAAATCATTAAGATAGGATGGGTCCGCATATCCAGTTCTCACGGAAGCAGCCTCTTGTCCCTCCATTGTTGCAATTACTTAGTATCACTGGGAGGAATGCACCCTACAAGGCCATGAGACAACACCAGGCTCCTCGCAGTGCACATTCATCACAGCCAAGCTGCCAGCAGGCCTCTAACACTCACCCACCCTACCCAGAGCCATGGTCCACACCATTGACCTGATCCCCACACCCCTGCATTCTAAGGTAGTTAACGACCCCAGCTCAAATTGTAAACCTACAGGCCAAACCTGTCACATAAATACATCCTTTGCGGTGCAAGGTACAGGGAAGAATAAAATATAGATCAAAACGAAGGTGGAAGCCTTGGTGCGTGAGGAGTGGTATCAACACAGCACAGATTGTGTGGGTCAGTGTGACTGTATTTCTTCCCCCCTTCCCCTGGTACCAGTCTTGGGCCTCCCATGTGCATGCCATAGTGATGTAGTAGTTGGCTTAGCAAATAATCCCTGTTTTTACAATGTAGCTTATGAGACACCTGACCTTCGCTCCACAGAGAGATGAGCCCAGCTGACCCACTTGAGGACTGACAGACGGCGGAGAAGGGAACCAATTGTAGCCTGGCATCCCCTGTGGAACATGTATATAGTGCCACCAATCAACAAGGCCAGTTTTTACTGTATACCTGTGATACGTTTACCCATTTTTAAACCGTTGATTGTACTAATTGGAGTCAGCCACTAGACCAAACCTGAGACCAGAGGGTGTTTAATGACCAGATGGAACAATCCCCCTATCTTATAACCAATACTTATTATAAAATGTTCCACCAGTCTTGTGTTTTAGATCCTTATCACATCACTCTAATCGCATAATTCGCAACCAGCTACTTTGGAGAAAAACCTTTTGCAAAAAATGTTTTTAGAAAAGAAATTCTATTCTTTCTCACTCGACTCAGGTAACTTTGCAATTGAATTATTTGAATTAATCATATTGTTTGATACAACAACTATAAAAACATTTGTACACAAATCATTTTATCTCGTGGATTTGACATTAGTGTCTAGTGGCGATTTCTCTCTAGAATATCTTCATCCTCTAGTTAAAACTTAAACTCTTCTCATCTATCTGTTTTCACAATCAGCCTCTAAAATACAGTCAACAATTAGCCCAACATGTTTCATTCCTCTTTCACTCAATCTAAGAACAATTTCTCAGGAATTTCATCAGGGGAACACTAGTACACACATCCATGCTTATTTATAGGTTAAACATTTATGTTGCTTGAATTATTGCTTTGTTTAACACCACTGCCGACCTTGCTTAAAAAATCCTTCTGGTCAAAAATGATGTACATCAACAATGGCACTCTTCCACTGTATCTGGTGGACTCTGCCGTCCGTCACTACCTGCAAGGGGTCAGCAACACATAGACAGACACGGTTTTAATTCACCGTTCTCAGCGCTGTATACTATTTTCAGTATTTCAGTGCCCACATTTAATTGGTGCACCTTGGAATTTAATTCCCTAACAATTGTCTCATTTCCGAATTTACAACACTACTCCTCTCACCTGATATCGGTGTCCACTCTGTACACCAATCCTGTGTCTTTTAATAAACTGCAGGGGTTTTCAACGACCTGAGCTTCATTTCACCAGGAATCCGTCTCTTACTGCTTTTCTGAATTTACCTTGGTCTTTTAACATTCTGGTCCGGTCCTCATTCGTATGTTTACCGCACCTGCATTCAAGAATGAGCGGAACAAGAACATGAAAAAAAGAAAAGGAAAACAAGAAGAAAAGCCCTGCTTATTCTGCTTCTTTTTCATGTTCCTGCCCATTATTTCGTGTGCATAGTATTGCTCCAATCACACTCGACAGTAGAGAACGGAGAAGACACTGGCCCTGTTGGCTCTCGCAATTCCATTAGTTCTATCTGTATAATTGCATCAACCTGAGGCACATTTCCTTTCCTTTCCTAGCACATTAAAATCGTGCGTTATAATGCACATGCCGGTAAATGTTACCCTCTTCGGGTGCCGCCTCGCTTTACAGCCACCAGTTTCTACTCATTGCATCTCCCCGCGTTTATCAACTGCTCTGCGCGTGTGTCTACCCTTGGTCCCTCTTACCTGCCTCCATGGGTCTTCGTGGTATCTCCTCTCCCAGCGTTCGAGCACTCTCGGCATGCACGCTGTTTCATTCCTCATGTCTCATTTTTCAAATCTATTCGGACTCTCATCTGCAAATTATGCAAGACTCTCACCTTGGGAGGATAGCTCAGCGGCAATGTGCTTGTCTTGGTAGCAAGACGACACGAAGCAACACAGGTTCCATCCCAGGGTCTTCTCTTAGAAACCACTGGGTATTGAGCACTTTATAAATAACCTATCATATAACATTCAGACTGATTTATTTATTAGCATTTGTAAAGCGAACAACTGCCCTCGGGCATCGCAGCGCTGTTAAGTAGTCTTACTTAGTTACATAGTGCTTTTTAAATCGTGGTAACATAAGTGCTAACAAAGACATACAATTTGCCTAGCCTCCTTTTGAATAGAGGAGGTATCTGAATAGAGGAGGTATCCACATCCAATGCAGAAAGTCAGTATAGGTGGCAAAGACATGATGCACAGCCCCATCTTAGAGGGTGGCATCAGCAAACAATGCATAAAGTCAATATAGGTGGCACAGACATGATGCGCATCCCCATCTTCAAGGGCGGCATCAGCACACACATGCAAATGTCAATTCAAGGAGCATAAACATGGTGCCTACACCTATTAGGCAGAATTATATGCAGTACCCTTTGGGAACACCACACACAATTAAGACTACAAGTGACAGTACAAATTCACCTTTGGTACAAGCCTGTTAAAGTGGTAGCGATGGCTGAGCAGCCAGACTTATCTCAAGAGTTAGTGAGCAGTATCAGATAGTTACACAAAGGACAGCAATTACTATGATTCAGGCAAACACTGACTCAAGGTTTTCAAGTAAAATAAAATACATTTATTTCACTCTTCAGTTGTATAACATTACACTATTATAAGCAGTCTAAAAATCACACTCTTAATACACCACACCACTTCCCTTAAATTCCAGACAAGTTAAGCTCACAAAATGAAGTGGGAGCAAAATGGCACTCTAGCAATTTAAAAGGGAGGGAAAGACAAAGTTATTAGAAATTAGATCAACCAACAGGTAAGTACTCAGGGCAATTGAACATGAGGCACTACAGAGATAGAATCAGGTAGAAAAGGTTTAGGGCCAAAGTCAATGGGTCAAAAGTCTGTTGCTCAAGATCACACAGTTCAGGGTAGTTTGTGGTAAAGTTTGTGGCACGGTTACTGAACGAGGTTGGATGGTACAAAAGTTAGTTCAAAGAGAAGAGGAGGACAAGCCCTTGGATTGGAGAAAGATTTCAAACACTTTCATCGCGGTTCAACGAAACGAGCAACCGGATTTGCACAGTACCTTAAAACGGAGAGGAAGCCTTAGCTAGGCGCACGTTCCTGGTAGTTCCCGCAGACTCACGGTTTCTGAAGCGACTGTCGGACTGACAAGAAGTAGGAAGACTCGAGGGTCCTGCGCTACCCAGAGAAAAAACCAGCAGCAGAGCAAAACAACAAATAAAAGGTGCGCTCCTTAAATCCCAAGCAGGGTCTGACCTTCCTGGCTATCCGGCCCACTGTACTTCTGTACAGTGGATTCCACCAGAGGTGGGGTCCTGGCTTGTAGTTTGGGTGAACTGGTTGGTCCCACCAGCTCAAGGAAAGACGTTTCCTGGAGGATCTTCTCTGTCATCGGATTCTGAAGATTCGGACCTGCAGCAGGACTTCACCGGGCGGTTCATTCGTTGTAGAGGTCCTCTCCTGCCAGCTCCTCGTTGGTTCTTTCGTTCCAGTGGCGTCTCTCCTTTCCAGTCCCAGAGACCTGCTTTTTATGCAGTTTTCCCCCATTCATACAGCCTGGCTGTCAAACACACAGCAGGGTGGCTGTCCTGGCAAGGACAGTCCCCTCAGCCAATCAAACAGGAGTACAACTTGGGTTCCCAAGAGAACCCATGGCAGGGTTCCGAAGATCCCTCCCTCACATCCTGCCTACCTAGACTTTCAGGCACCTCAAGGAGGGCGTGCAAAAGCCCGCGAAAAGACACCGAACAAAGGAATCATCCCCGGTTTGGCGCGCAGAGAAAAACACGAGAAATACTTTAACAAACAGAAATGGTGAATAAACCCACTGGAGCAAAAATAAAATGTATTTGGTCAAGCGGGTTTATGTTCGAGGATAATATAATAGCCTAAAACAATACCATGGTTATATAAGATAACCGCGGTAGAAAAGTGAGGGTAGTTACCACTGCCACCATCCAAGTCTTAATTTAAAGGGAGCGAAACACTGCTCCAAGAGACACAGACAAAAAGGGATAGGAATAAATCCGTTCCAATACTCCATGTAAGATGGGTAGTACTGGGTCTGTGGTTTAAAGTGACTAAAGTAAAGTTAATGGCACTTAACCTTTTCTGGGGGACAGTAGCCAGCCCCAGAAAATGGAGTCGGTGGGAAGTCTCAAAGACAACCCTGTGTCACTGCACTGAAGGTGCTGTGTAACACATATGGAAAATATGAGGCCATGGAGTAGGTGAGGCTCCAGTGCTCAAGATCACACAAAAAGTGAAAACACACACAGCAAAACACATGTAAGAGTGGGAAAAAGGCTCACACTCTTACCAGGTGAGAAAAATAAACCCTAGAAATCCAGCAAAGCTGCTGAGGGACTCATTAGGTAAGGGAAATCATCCATTTATGAGTATTCTCCCTAACACTGGCCCCCCCCCCACAGACTAAGGGACAGGAGGATTTAATCCACTCCTGGATGAATCTCTACCTCTAGTCAGTTAAAAAACATCCTAGAGAGTCCATCAGCATTGGTGGTGACATCCTGCTCTGTGCTCAATGGTGAAATCAAACCCTTGCAGGCAGATTGACCATCTTAGAAGTTTTGGGTTCTCCCCTTTCATTTGCATTAACCATCTCAAGGGTTGGTGGTCTGTCTGAATCACAAAGGTAGATCCATACAAGTATGGTCTAAACCTCTTCAGAGACCGCACAATGGCAAGACATTCACACTCTATCGTTGCCCACCTTGTTTCTGGTTCCTTCAGTTTCCTACTGATGAAGCAAATGGGGTGCTCCCTACTTTTCTCATCCAGTTGACTAAGGACTGCACCTATACCTATATTGGAGGCATCTGCACAATGAAGGGTTGGTGATAATCAGGAGCTCTTAGGACTGAAGCTTGACATAGGGCTTTCTTCAGGTTTCAAAGGCTTGATTGCACTCCTCATTCCATCTAAACTTTTTAGGGAATTTTGGAGAGGAGGTCATATTCAAGGGAGAAGCTATGGACTCATAGTTATCTATGAAATTCCTGTAGTACCCAGTGAGACCTAGAAAAACTCTCACTTGGGTTTGAGTAGTAGGGGTGGCCCAGTTTTGCACAGCTTGTACTTTGCTGGGCAATGGCCTTATTTCACCTCCTCCTACCTCATGACCGAGGTGGACCACTTTACTCGGACCAATTTGACATTTGCTTGCCGTTATGGTCAGAAGGGCCTGCTCAAGAGCCTGCAAAACATATCCCAGGTGATCAATATGTTCTTTCCATGTAGGGCTGAACACTGCAATGTCATCCAAGTATGCCATGCAGAAGTCCTCCAACCCATGCAGAACTTGATTACCCATCCTTTGAAATGTAGCAGGTGCATTTTTTAATCCAAAAGGCATAACCTTGAATTGGTAGAGGCCTGCTGGGGTGGAAAATGCAGTTTTCTCTTTGGCATGGTCTGTGTTACTCACCAAAGGGAACTGCCCGGGACCGTTACCGAGTGCTGAGAATTGATTGAAGAGCTCGGGTTGGAGCCTCCTACCCGAGCCTCCTCTCTGTGAGGGAAAAATACCTTTTTAATGATATGACCCTCAAATGATAAACAGTGAAAAGGATCCGATCACTCAAAAGAGCGGGGAGACCACACCGTCACAAAACCAGCTGCAAAGAAAGGGCAGAATGTAAGTAACAATCTGTAACTTATGAGTACACAAATCTAACATAAGCTTTCTATGGAATACCTGATGTGTCCGCTCCTGGACCGTATACAGGGAATCCCGGAATGGACTTCCTATCTATAATACAAAGCACTGCTATAAACCTTATACGTAACCCAGGTTATTTAATACAGTAGAAAGAACTGGGGCCTTACCATCAAGAATACTGGACTCTTTTCTTTAGGGAAACAACGGCAGGTGTAAAACAACAAAAAGGGGAGGTTAGTAAGGACACTATTCCCGGGCGAAACGAGGAGCGCGCTAGATACGGGTTGGTGCATTTAATCAGCGCAGCGTCTTTATGCACTTTCACAGTTAAGGGAAGTGGTGTGGTGTATTAAGAGTGTGATTTTTAGACTGTTGCAGCTGTCAAGGGTAAGGCACTACCAGGTCCCAGTGATATCAGCCAGCGGGCGAGTGAAGGGCCTTAATAACCCATCATAAAAACATATGCTCAGACAAAACTGGGTGCATGCCGTAGGCCATTCCGTTCGCATTGGTTTCAGCTATACACATGGCTACAAAACTCCATTGCCCAGGATGCAGCATATTGTTTTCCATGCTGATTATTTTCTAGGTCCAAATCTTTTCATGGGGAACTTTAAAAAGTAACTTTGATCAGTGTAGGCTTTACCAACTGAAAAAACACATTGCAAAATTACAAATGAATAATGCAGCATGAGAAGTCTGCTTCCAACAAGGAATGCTATGTGAGATGGGAGAATTTCAAAAGAAACATAAAAGACGATACATTTAAAAGGTACCAGTGAGGCATATTCCAGAGAGGTGACTGAAAATCAGCATCACATTAAAACAATTGCTCAAGTTTTACTTTTAACTGGCAAAACTAAAATTGCACAAAGGGAGCATTGCTGCAACTCTGATGACATCAATCATGGAAATAGGAGAGAAATATTGTATTTACTTGCTGATAGAGAGAGTATTGTAAAAAAAGAAACTTAATGGGCCCAAAACGCAGGCTATTTACATCTGTCCATAAAGAATGAACTTCTGTCAATTCTGGCTGCTCTCATCAGAAAGGGCATTGCTCTAGTGCATGTGCGAGAATGAGCAAAGAAACCATGGCGCTGATGCGCAGCCTTCTTGGACATTCACTTCCATTACAGCAATGAAAGAGCAAGTGAACATGTATTTCTGCAGCAGGGCAAGGTCACATATTGATGTTAGGTGAGCTAACTGTGGAGAATAGATGTTGTATTGTTCGCTGAAGGACAAGCCAGAAAGGGAGTCAGAGCATTCTGCAGGTGCAGTGATAAGGGGTACTGGGAACCAGGGCAAGGAGAGAAGCTGGGTTTTTTCCACTTCGAGCTGGAATTTTTCACTCTTTGCTCCTCATGTTTATTGTCTGCTGTTCGGCCGAGGGCAGTCAGGTAACCTAGGAGGGGCGGGGATTAGCCCCATAAAGAGAAGAGGTATTCCTCTCGGAAAAGCAGCTGGAACTTGGACCCCGGGTGATGCTGTCTTGCTGAGAGGGAGGACGCTCCGATCCAGACCCTGTAAGCACGAGTGATCTCTTTGCCTACCTGCTGTGGGACTAAGCAGTATTTTGGTGGCCGAGATGAAGGTGTCTTCTGCAACTATCCTAACGGTGATGCTCTTTTTCTATGTATATGTATAACTGACTATGGGCCTCATTACGACCCAGGCGGTAAATTACCGCCTGGGTCGTACCTTTACCACCATGGCGTAAACTATGTTTACGCCATGGTGGTTGGCGGACTTACCGCCCCATTCCGAGGTTGGCGGGGCGGTAAGTCCCCAATCCCCATTTACCCTTCCCCATTCCCATTTTTGCCCCATAGGGCATAATGGGAGTGGGGAAGGCGTTAATTACGCCACCGTAAATTACGGTGGCGTAATTAACAACAAGGCCCCTTAGCGCCATGGATTTTAACACCTGCTAAAAGCAGGTGTTAAATCCTCCATGGCGCTAAGGGACCTCGGAATCAGGCGGTAAGGGTCGGCGCTGTTTACGCCGCCGTAAACCCCTTACCGCCTGGGTCGTAATGAGGCCCTATGTGTTTTTCTTTTTTTGTGTATGTTATGAGTGAATATTGGGCCTATAACGAGCCATTTATATTACTATTATACCCAGCGTTTTATGTGTAATTTTTTGCCTACCTGAGTCCAATAACTGATTTTTGCGAGGGTCCGGGGAACGAAAGTTCGAGGTCTCCCCACGTGACCAAGAAAAAGCAGAACAATTGCTGAAAGCCTTAAAGGAAGCCCATTTTCTGTTCTTGCTGATAAGACTAAAGATCTCAGAAAAGATCTTTAAAGGACCCTCAGGCCCCGATTCAGAACTGTGGGCCTGGGCATCCTTGCAATGCACAATAGTGCTCCTTCAGGATTGTGCCTGTTTTGTCATAACGGGTGCAATCCTGCAATCTCAGCCATAGGCGTTGCTAGGGGGGTTTAGGGGGCTATAGCCCTGGGTCTTTTGGTTGTAGCCCCAGATAGAATCTCAGGGGCTACAACCAAAAGGCTAGCTAGCACTGAGTCCCGACAGCCCTGATATTAGTGCAGCCCCGGACCATTTCCACACCTAGCAACACCCCTGATCTCAGCAGCATTTTTGTGATATAATGACATATTCATTATTTTACAAAAATGCTGCCGAGAATACAGAAGTAAGCAACTTCAACTTTGCAAAATACAACGTTGAAGCTGCTTGCTTTGGCGTATGTGAAAGTGTTCATATACACCCGTGTGGTGTATATGAACACTTTCATTTACAACAAAGCGAGCAGCTTCAATGTTGTATTATACAACATTGAAGCTGCTGCCTTTGGTGTAAATAAAAGTGTTCACATACACCCGTGCAGTGAATATGAACACTTTCATTTACACCAAAGCAAGCAGCTTCAACGTTGTATTCTGCAACGTTGAAGCTGCTTTCTTTGGTGTGTATGAAAGTGTTCATATCCACCACACAGATGTATATGAACACTGTCATATACACCAAAGCAAGCAGCTTCAACATTGTGATTTGCACCGTTGAAGCTGCTTACTTTGTTGTGTATGAAAGTGTTCATATGCACTGCGGGTGTATATGAACACATTTATATACACCCTGCACTGGCAACAGTTTCTTGTGGCACTCCTCCAGTATGATGGCATCAAAATGGAACTGTATATGTGCGCTATTTTAGCGCACATATTAAACTGGAGGAGTGCCACAAGAACACCCTTAAAAAAAGCCAGGTTACGAATGTGGCAGTTGCTAGGTTGGTTTCCAACCCATTCTAGCAACCGCCATATGTATTCCGAAAGTGACACACTCCTTCCAACTTTGGAAGAATACGCCACCTTCAGAATAGGTCTTAAGTACAACTTTTCGGTACTTAACACCAGGATGTGAATTGGGGCCTCAGTCTGGTCCTACCATTCGCAGACTATCAATATCATACATTTCAGATTCCCGTACAACCCAGCATCCATAAACAAAGTGGTATGATTTGTAAGATCCTCAATCAACATCACTTTAAGTTTGACAATTTCAAGATGGGTACAAGTGAAGGTTCATTCAACAAATCATGCACATCATGCCACACAGTATAGGACCCTGCATCTTCCCCTATTTGCTATCTAACATTCATGATAACCATTTCAGCCCTAATCCATTTTTTGACATCGGCCAACCATGTCAGAAATTTTGGCCCAGTGGTAGACTTCCAAGTCTTGGCTATATGCCTTTTAGCCAATAATAATCCAACTGCCACAAAGTTGGGAGCTGGAACACTTCTCTTTTTCCTTATCGGGATGAGACCCAGCAGGCAGTGCTAAACTGACAACTGCATCTGTATATCCTTCAGTCTGTTCAAATTTTCCACCACCTTTACCCAGAAAGGGAATACCTTGCTGCAAGCCCACCACATGTGTATATAATACCATCCTCTACCCCACATCTCAAGCAAGTAGGGTCAGCAACCCCTGTCATTTTAGCCACCACTATGGGTGTGACATATCCCCCATTACACATTTGTACTTTATCCAAAAGAATTTTACATTCCTATAGACCTCCTTTGTGTGCCTAAGTACCTTTGCCCATTCATCATCAGTGAACTGCATATCTGCATCTCCGTCCCATGCCACTCTAATTTCACATAATTTTCCATCTTCCCTCCTTGGAATCACCCCATACAGCTCCAAGACCTTCCACCCTCATGTCGCTACACCCATCAATGTTTGGTTCACCAGGTGCAGTTCCAGTCTCTTCAGAAACAGCGGCCAGACCTTCCTCACAACTGCCATCAAACTGACATATTCCAAAAAATGTATGCGTATTGTTGGGTTTAACAATTTAAATTCATGGAATGTGGCGGACCTTTCACACAAATAGATATCATTGAATGTACCCCTAAGTCTATCACTGAGAGTACATGACCGCGCATTACCATTGTATGCATTCTCCATGCAACTAATACTCAAACACATCATAGGTAAATATAACCACTTTTGTGCTGGAGCCCTTCTTCGCCTGCCGGTCAACAAATTGGACACATGCGCTGGCAGAGCCCTTAATTCCCTCCCCATAGCTCCCAGTATTTCGAACAACTGCAAGGGCATAAACAATCTTTCTATTAACTTCGTAACCACATCTACACAAGGCACCTTAAACCAAACTACCATATGTTGCAGTATCACCGCCCAAGAAAAGACCCTATCATCCCATATACCCACACTCCACTGTCCAAATGGCAGTTGTAACATAGATAAGGCCACTCTTGGGGCCTCATTCATCCAAAGAAGTTTCCTTAACCCCATCTCAAGTTTCTGGAAATTTTCAGCAGGTATCACCATGGGCACGGATTTTAAGATGTGCAATAATTTTGGTAATGTGATCATTTTTGCCCAACCAACTTGTCCCATCAGGAAGCACGGAAACTTTGCCCAAAAATCCACCGATCTATTGAACTGTAAGAATGCATCCTCCACATTCTGCTGATATACTCATTGCAGATATTGACTCACTTAAATACCCAGATATTGGAACCTATCCAGGGCAGTGGCCATGTGTAATCCCACTGAATCCAACATCAACCCCAACACCTGTAAAGGGTCCGCCTAATACAGAAATATGTCATCCACATACAGCATGATCCAGTGAGAAACCTTGCCCACCTTGAGCCCCCAATCATTATACATACCCCTAATCACCCTCATCAGCGGTTCCATCACCAGTGCAAATACCAATGGCAATAGTGGGCAACTCTGCCTAGTGCCCCTACACATTTCCCACAACAATGTCCTGGTAGCTCTTAGCCTGGAAGTGCGCCAATTTATACAGTAATTTGACCCACCCTAAAAACCAATTCCCAAATCCCATCATCACTAAGACAACCTACATGACTTCCTAGACTACCATAACAAATGCTTTATATGAATTCAAGCTGGCAATCCCCAATTGTCACCCCTCCCATGCACATTTATCCAAAATCAGCAATAGGTTTCTTAGATTCTGAGGATTGGTCCTTACAGGTATAAAGCCGGCTTGATCTTCATTGACCAAATTAGTCATAACTCTTCTCAAGCTAATTGCTAGTACCTTACTAAGGATGTCCAGGTCCACATTAATCAGTGACAAAGGCCAGTAAGAGCCACATTCCCGGGCATCCTTCCCCGGCTTAGGTAACAGGACCACCATGCCTCCAACATGGAGCTCGAAAAGGCTTCTTGAAATACCTCCAACAGTCTAGGAGCCAGCAGTTGCTTATAAGAGTAGTAATGTTCCACCATCAATTCATCCAACAACTCCCCATATTTTATTCCTTCCAAACCTGGCTATAGCCCATTCCACATCCGTCAAATCTATTGGTGCATTAAGTGCTACAGCCTCCTCCTCAGTGAGTGACCGTAATTGTGCCTCCTCCAACCACTCCCCCACCTTGGGATGCTCTTCATATAGCCTGTAATAAAAATCATACAATACCTCACAGATTTTTTTCCTGCCCGTCACAATATCGCCAGCTTTAATACACACGATCGCCTGTCCACCCTTCTCCCTTTTCACCAGCCACGCTAACAACTGGCAAGGCCTATCTCCCTCTACATGCCTTTTTGACTCATGAGTCGCATAATCAAAGTCCCTCAACCTCTCTTGTGCAGCAAATAATTCAGTTCAAATGTTTGGAAAACGTGCTTTCAAGTCATTCTCTATACCAATCCCCTGTCTAAATCAGCCAATTGTCGTTCAAGCTGCAGCACAGACTGATTAAGAGCTCTGTACACCCCAATCCTAAGGAACATGCACACCCCTAATGTACATCTTCAATGCATCCCATTCTATAGCTCTGAACCTTGCTGACCCCCAATTAGATGCTAGATTGCATGTTAATTCCATTCTCAACTCTTCACTAAAACCTACATCCTTAAGCATCGCCTTATTGAATCACGTCAGCGGAATTGGTGTGTGCCTCAGAGGCATACAGCGAGCCACAAAAAGAGGTGCATAGTCCGACAACACCCAATCCAAATATTCCACTCAAACCAACTGTTCCATATGTTCCTTCCCAGTGAAATTAAAGTATATCCTGGACTGAGAGCCTTGCACCCCAGAATAACAAGAGTAACCCATCTCGGTCCCATGTTTCAGCCACCACCCCTCCACTAACCTCAATTCTCACGTCACTCTCAAGAGCGTCTACTTAGCCATCCCCAGTATGTGGCCCCCACCCTCTGAGTGTTCAAATGTACATCCAATATGCAGTTAAAATCCCCTGCCTACAGTATCCATTTACTATAGTATTGTATTGTAGTTGTAATTTATATAGCGCCTTTTACCATTATTTTAGTCTCAATGCGCTGGGGTGGGAATGCCCCCCGGGGACCGTAGTCTAGAGTATTGGAGGTCATGGAGTAGGATTTGAATGCGTGTCTACATTTCGCCAAATAAGGCTTAGGAGGCTGACCAGGCTCTGGTAGAACGCGACCCATGAGGTCAGGCATTTGATGGATGCTGAGAGAAGTAAAGAGATAGCGTGGGTGCTAGGGACTCAATATGTGTCAAGTGTGCCCACATTTTTCATAGGTCTTCACTGCATACTGATGTCAGCATTATAATGATACTTTGCAATTACACCTGCCATCTTGTCTAAGAAACCTGCATGATCCACATTTGGTCCCTTGCCGAAAAAGTACCCATCACGCCTATATATCGTCCCTTCTCATCTTCTAACATAGAATTCAGCTGAAACAATGTGGTATCCCTTACCCAATTTAGCACCCCCATGAGACGTGTTGAAAATACCAAACCCACAACCCGCCCCTTCTAGTGCCTACCAAACTCTGTATTTCACCCCTTTGTAAGTGTGTTTCCTGGAGCATGCCAATCGTGACACCATGCCTAATCAAATAAGAATGTAGTCTGCTCCTCTTAACCCCCCATTCATTCCCCTAACATTCCAGTTTATGATTTTCAGGACTCTACCTGTCACCATCGGTTGCTCACAGAGATATCACCAACCCCACCCATTACAATACCCGTCTCATCATTACAATGTATCTCAAGCCCAAACATGCCCCCCACCCAACCAAACCCCCTCACCCCTGTACACTTTTCATCTTCACACTGTGGGCGCATACAACAACCCACCTGCCCCCTTCCCCAATAAACAAAAATGTATAATCTTGAAATCCAAGAAAAGCCCACTTACTATTCTTCTGTGGCATACCCTACCAGGGCAATAGCAATATAGCAGACCCAATCGAGCACACTACAGTCCACATCAGAGTCCCTCAGAGATGCTCATCTCCTTAGACCTTTCAGCTGCCCTATTCCCAACGACAATATCCCCTCTTCCTAATTTTCCCAGTCATCGAAACAGCATTAAAACCTCTGTAAGTGTCTCCCCCACTCCTCTGTCCCAAATGTCTACTGAGCCCAGCGGCAAACATCATTAATATACTCAAGGGTCCCCACTTCCACTATTGTCCACCGTTACGTCTTCCAAAGCCAGTCTGCCATCTTCGGTAACCCACACTCTGCTCCAGCCAGCAGAGATTTCCCATCCAGATGTCCCTAGGGTACGCCTTCCCTTTTCAACCTGAGAGGTAGTCACCACTTTAACCTTCCGCACATTTCTCAGTGGGCCATTGTCCAGCCAGTCCCACACATCTTTGGCTGAGTCAAAGGAGTGAACCTTGCCATTATGAAGTACCTTCATCTTTGCCGGGAAGAACATCATGTATTTACAACCTAAGTCACACAGTCTTCCCTGTACCACATTGAATGACTTATGCTGCCTCAGGCCTTTCTGCGTGAAGTCTGGAAAACCCCTGATTTGGGCTCCCCCCACCTGGTAGGCTTTCCTGCACTCTGCATCCTGCAAGTTAGCATCTCTGTCTCTGAAATGCAGAATTGTTGCCACAATCGAACTATGTGGAGTGCCAAGAGGTGGTTTCCAGAGACCCTATGCACTCTCTCCACCGTAAATAGTTTAGACAGCCCCTTCACTACACAGGTGTCTGCAAACAAACGTTCCAAGTACAACTCCATACTGTGGCCTTCATCACCTTCAGGGAGACCTACAATTCTAACATTGCATGTAAGGGAGCACATTTCAGCATCTTCTGCTCTATCCTCCTAAACTCTCATGGCAGTAGCAAGACCCATAATCTTGGAGTTCAACAGCTGCACCGTGTTCTCCAGCCTGCACAACCTCTGTTCTGCCTCTGTGACTCGCTCACTCACCTTCCTGAGGTCTGCTCTTACCAAGGACACATCCACTCCTACTTCCTGGATCTTGCCGTCCAAAGACAATCTGGAGTCCTGACTAGCAGCCAATAGGCCTTCCAACGTGACCTGCACTGGGGGAGGTTTCAGTTGACCAAGCAAATCAACTTCCACTGGTAGGTGTTTGTCATGTTTGCCCTTAACACCAACAAATTCTCATCCTTTGTTGCTGTCCCTTCACCATTTTGTAACTCCAGCTGCCCTAGACAAAGAGCAAACAATCAGCCCAAGGCCTGCCAGCTCTTGTATCAACACGATCAGTTCTCCCACTGCTTTCACACAGTCTCTGGCAGTCCCTCATTCCACGTTCCCACTGTACCTTCCGTTCCACGGGAGGAAGTTGCAATCATGATTCACACTGATCTCAGCAACACAGTCCCACATCCACAGAGACACTCAGGACCTTATCAGCACTCACCAGAACAAGAGCTCCTTCACCCCAACGCACCCCCACCTCGTTGAGTTACCAGTCTGGTGTTCGCTCCAATTGCACTCCGCCGTCGGACACAGACCTTCATAGATGTACAGACATGCCGTTCTGTGCGCTGCTGTCTGCCTGCTGCACCCCAGTGTCATCCTTAGCAATAAACAGTGCAGCCTGGAGTTTTCCCCTGGAACTCTCCATCTACACAAATAGGCACTGACACACTACAGGCGCTTGTGCTTATCCAGCTGTGCCACAAAGCTCCTGAGTCACCAAATTTAAGGGGAAGTGGACACACCTTCCCCTTCTGTTCGGATTAAGGAATCAGGTAGATTCGGTGAGAAATTATCAGTATAATGTTGGATATTGCAGGCTTCGATGTGGAGCTCTATGAGGTCACATCCACTACTAGTGGCTCACAGCCATGCCCGCTTAACATGTTATATATTGAATGGTCTATCATCACTGGGCATTGATAGAAATGAATGCATTGGGCAAGGGTACAATGGGGCCTCAGTGATGAGTGGTTGGCTTAATGGTGTGCAGGCACATGTTCAAAAAGAGGTGCCCTGTGCACTTTATGTTCATTAATGAATCACTACCTTAATTTAGTCATCATTGACATGGTTAAGAACGTACATGCAGCAACTGAGATTTCTGTGAAATTGGAGAAGCTTTATCTGTTTTGCAGTGCATCTGTCGTTCACTCTGTGTTTGTAAGTGTTGAAACAGAAATGTAAAAACAGGTCATACAGTTAAAACACTTAAGTGATACAAGGTGGGCATGCCAATATTCTGCCTTGTGTTTTTTGAAAATATATTAAAGAGGACCCATGCTCTATCAAATACGTTACAGCAAGCAGATATTGTATAGGCCTCAGCTGTCGTCCTTGTCTGGACATTCATACAAGAACTTGAGGAAGTGCATAATCAAGACTTAGATGCAACAATACTGTTTGGGACAAAGCAGTCCACCTGAGCAGTAAGTGTGGTATAGCAGCACCTACAAATGATGAGGCTGAACCCACTTCCAAAAACTGTGATTGTCGACTGCCTCTCCAATTCGAAAATAGTGCCATAATGGAGAATGTGGGGCAGCAACCAAGACTGTGCACCAAAGATGATTTCACTACACGTTTTGCATATGTAGTTCTTGACTGAATAATCTCAGAACTAAAATCCTGCTTTTCAAAAGATTCTTTGTTGGTCATGGAAGATATGCAGGCACTAAATCCCACATATGCTCCTTTTCTCAGTTTTGAGAAATTGTCACCATTGGCTGCATTCTATTCCTGTGACCTGGAGAACTTGCAAACAGAACTAAAGCAGGCACTGGTAACTGTCAAGGAAGAAGGCATATGGTGCCATTAAGGTGAGCACACTTCTGGAGTTCAGAGACTTTCTGGAGCTTTATGCTGTTCTATTCTTTGAACTGTACTGACTTTGTAAAATTGCTTGTGTTTTGCCAGTCAGCAGCGCTTCATGTGAAAGAAGCTTCTCTGCACTAAAGCTAATAAAGTCTTATCTGCGCACAACAATGTCCGAGGAAAGGCTATCAGATCTTGCCACACTGGCAATTCAGTCCAGACTTGCTGCCTAAATAAACATGGATATTCTAATTGACAGGTTTGCATCAATCCACAGAAATGTACATTTGAATCTATATTCATGTAAATGGTTTTCTACAATTTGTGAGCACAAACACGCATGCTCAGTTTCAGTCCTATCTTTAAGATTTGTGGCTTTCAAGTTAAGTTACATGTTGCAAATTGAGTGAGGGAAAATAGTTGACAATACATTAATTTGATAATAAATCTAGTCTTGTAAATCAGGCCAGCTCTGCAGGAGATGTATTTTCTGCAGTGATGGTAACGCTTGCACATTGTTTACTTAACAGGTCTATGAAGGCACTATTGGAGGGCATCTGAGACTCTAGTTTGTATATGCCTGCAGCATTTGCTGCAAGGCTACACCTTTTACATGGTGAGTTACCAGACATGTTAGGGGGCATTTGAATGTGCAGTTACAATATGATTGCAACACATGGACATGGTCTGTGAGGCTATAGCTTATATATTATGACTTTAAGCTTTTGTTGGGTCATTTGTGTTTGGACTTGTGGGGCTCTACCTTGCATATGGTGACTCTATCAACACTATAATACTATTAGTGGGGCTTTTGAAGTTGCACATGGCACTTTATTGCAAGGGTATACATTACATGTGGTGTCTGCCCAGGCATGTGATGTCATTATCAGTGGATTTGAGGCTGCATTTACATCAGAAAATACGAGAGAGAGCTGACTACAAAGATTTTACTTTACATGTCACCTGATGAAATGTTTGTTCACGGAACATGTGTTTATTGACTTTGCAAATTTCTGAATATTGTTTGGTCTTCCAATTTGAGATAGTGTGCATGGAACGGGAGTTTCCTCCACTGTAGGACACTTTATTTTACTATATTCCTACATGCAACTCCTGTGGTAGAGTTGCTGTCTTCTCCCCCGATTAAACTATATCTAATTACTTAAGTATTACACTATTTTACTTACTTCTTTAGGAAAGTTGACTGGGTTATCTATCTACATTGGATTTGTGCTCCCTCTCAGGGAGTGGCACAACTTCCATTCAGCACCAACCAAATTCTTCCATTAGATAGCTATGTTTTTTTCTAAAATTAATGCTTTGACCTTAAAACATGCTACTACATTAGCTTTCTGTGAAGAGGAAGCCCCATGTATCCTTTCACTGATCAAAGATATGGATAGGTTGAGTTCTCCTGCTGACAATCCTGAGACTTATTTTGATTAAGAAAGACATTTCCCACAAACTGCTTGCATCAAAGCTAGCTCAATATTACAACTCACAAAGGATCCCTCGTGGTATTAGGATTTATCTAAAACCAGCGCTATGCAAGGAGAATTTTGAATTTGCGAAAAGGTGGGACCAGATTCTTAGTAAATGTTTCCTAGATTTTATCGTCTTTACAATAGAAGAACTAGTGAAATCTCCTGCTCCCATATATTCAGAGATTTCAGGCCTAAAACAACAATTAACTTCGATCATTACAGGTGAAAATCTAGACAAAATTCTTGAGGACACTTAAAGGAAACTTGAAAAATATCATAGAGAGATTGAGCAGCGCAAAAAATTGTCTACTCCTGGCAGGAATTATATCAACAAAACAGGCCTAATCCCTAAGAAACCTCATAGCAGTCACCCTAGGGAAGACTAGAAGAGGACAGAAGAAATCTCAGGCCAAAGAGGAAAGGCACAAGTTAGTGGTGCATATATCTAAGAAAAATGTATCTAACCAACAAAATCATCTCCTTAATTTGGGCCTCTCGTTTGTTCCAACCATTAGCACCTCACTATTTGAGGAACAGATACATTTGTCAAAGCTGATACGAAAATGTATACAAGGGTCCTCATTAGGACCCCGGCGTTAACCAATGGCGCTATTAGCGCCATGGTTAATGCCGGTAAGTTACCGACTCCGCCATGGTTAAATGGGGAATTACCACCCCATTCCAAGGTTGGCGGGGCGGTAATTCCCCATTTACCATTGGCCCTTTCCCATTCCCATTTTTGCCCCATAGGGCTCAATGGGAATGGGGAAGGCGGTAATTACAGTACCGCAAATTGCGGTACCACAATTACCTTCAAAGTCCCTTTGCGGGTCTCTATTTTAACGGCTGGTCTAGACCAGCCGTTAAGGTCGGGAGCCGCAAAGGGACCTCGTAGTAAGCCGTTAAGGGGTTAACGGCACCGCAACCTTTTACGGCATCATTAACCCCTTAACGCCAGGGTCCTAATGAGGGCCAAGGTATTTTTTGAATCACAACCACCTTTGGAGGATATATCACTGGCATTTGACTTCCTTGAACTAAAACCCAAGAGTACCTTTAACCCATCTATACACAATTTGGCTATTAATGTGTTTGAAACCAAGATGTTGAAGGATCTTAACTCTATTAAATATCAATTCAAAAGGCAATGCAATCTCAAAAAGCATCAATGGAGATTGCTAAAAGAATTGGCTGAGGATGATTTGATTATTATCAAACCGGCAGTCAAAGGCGGGGCAATAGTCATTATGGATATGGACTCCTATGTCCAGAGCTACCTGGACCTGCTCGGAGATGGGAACACATACACACCGTTGGAACATAACCCTATTAATCTAGTAAAACTATCATTGACTCAACATTGGATAATGCTTACAACAATAGCTGGATCTCAAAGAAAACTAGGGAATAATTTACTAAAGAGTTTCCTATAATGCCAGTGTTCTATGCACTACCCAAAATCCAAAACAACCTCTTCAACCCCCCCAACAAACTTCCACCTATACTACACATTTCCTGAACTCTCTGAACGATCTACGAAACCTTAGTGCTGATTCTATTCTCTTCACATTAGACATAAAGAGTCTATATACGTCCATCCCGCACAATGAAGGGTTGGACCGTCTAGCGTGGATACTCCTTCAGCAACCAGATGTTTTTCAGGCCAATTAAGTTTTTACTCTGGAAATGACTAAAATAATGTTGTATAACAACTTCTTTAGATTTAATAAAATCTTCAATTTACAGATCTCAGGGACCTCGGCAGGCTCAGCTATGACCTCAGTTTACGCAAACCTGTTTACGTACTACTTTGATACCTTTAACACTCTCACACATGAGCGTTGGTCCAACAAACTGATATACTGGAGATGGTACATCGATTACAAATTTGGAATTTGGAAACCCGGACATACTGAATTGATGGAATTTGTGGCATATTTGAATTCATGTCATCCACAGATTATATTTACCCGAGAAATTGGTACTGTAATGAATCCTGTACAGTTATCCCAGAATCCCAGCCTAGGACCTCCTCTCATGTGGCCAGGGGAAGGCAGACACTACCGGATCCTAACCCTGGGGGTGGTATCTGGTGGGAGGATCACATGGGAGGAGTAGGCTTTCAAGGGAGTGTGGTGACTCTGACAGGAGAGACGCAGTAGCCACCTTCTTCTGAGAATAAAGGTTTATTAATGTCTGAATATTTAATGGCATATTGTTACCTCCCCTCCCAGATTTACACAAGGTACCAAGTGTAAACACCTTCTTTGTAAACATTAAGAAGATATATATATAGGAGTCAAAGAGTTAAGGTAACTACCTTTAATAGTACTGGTCTTTTCACACGTTTGAGTAATGGGCCTAAAAGAGGACCTATAAATCCATAAAAATCTTCCTTTAAAAATGTGTCACATACAAACCCTAAACAAAGTAGAATGAAAAAAATAGACATTAATTCAACTAAGAACATCGTGGACTTCAAGTCCTGCAATGTTCTTAGTACTTAGATGAGGAAGAGGGGCACAGAGGCACTAGACCATAGTGAGCAGCCTGGTTGGTCTTGTGACTTACACCTTAACTGGACCTTTAAATATTTAAAGGCCTGTCAGGTTTAGGTCAGTATCAACCTATGGCAACAGCAGCAACAGGAGCCTCAGAAGCACCAGAAGAAAGTAGAAGTCGGTCCCGACACTTTGCAGCTAGTGGCACGCCGTACAAAGAGTTTGCCAGAGCTGATAGTGCCCTGGAGATGCAGAGGATGCACAGCAGGAAGCAGTAGCGAGACCAGCTGTCCCGAAAGAGAGAAAGTAACATCAACCATCTTTTTTTCCTCAGAAACATGTAATCCCGGGGAAGGATACACTCTTAATTTCTCTATTATTGGAAATAGAGTTTCCTTTTTACCTATCTGCCTACATTCTACCTTTACAAGAATCATGATTGAAAATGTATCCCTTAGTTTCTTGAGGAAAGGAATTAAAAAGTATGCCCCTGAACACTTCACCAAATCCCAGTGAAATACACAGAGGTGATAAAGTAGGAAGATTGATATATAATGTGGTTTGGGAGGCATGGAACAAGTAGACCTTTAAAAATTATATCCTTAACAAGTCCTCAGGATTTCAAATTCCCCTTCAGTCAGTAAATGAAGGTAATTGGGAGTTTATTGATGAAGAGGAGAGAGAATCACATAATATGATGACATGTTTCGATTCTGAACAAACAGAACCCAGAAAATGTTGCTACTCCAATAATGGTACTCTGAAGTATGAGAAATTGGAATCTTTATGGAACTCAGACATAGCTATTAATTATATGAAAGATGCCCTCATAAACCACCACTCGTATAGTAAAGAGGGTGAAATAAGGGATTATCAAACACCTAATAAAGGTTTTTCAAAACAAAATAAATCCCATGATATCTTTCCCCCAGTTAAAGATACAACTCAAGAGTCTTTACTAGAAATTCATAAGAATCTTCAAACCTTATACTTCAAAGATGTAGATCTTGCAGATAATCCTTCTCCCATAGACCAGGGGTGTTTTAACCCTTAATGAAAGAAGAGAAGAAGAAAAGCTTGAGTATCCGAGGAAAGTACCATCTCTTTTCATTCTAAAAGAACAATCTCTGTTGAGAAACATGATGTGATGCTTTGTGTGGGGAAGACAAATAAATATCAGCTCCCAGCAATAATACAGGGAAAAACAATTTGGGCCCAATTGGACACAGGAAGTAAAGGGTATGCAGTAAAAGCTATTATTCTTCCCCCAGATTGGAAAACCCTATGACAGAGAAATGTAGGTTGTGTTCATGGTCAAGCTAAAGGACATACTTTAACTAAACTTGATGTTTATTTATTTATATTTCTATAGCACGCAAACAGCCCAAGGGCATTGAGGCGCTGTTACTTGCAAGAGCTTATTTACAAGGGCACAGGAATAGTAGCATTCAATGGCCCATTATGAATACTACAAGGCATAATACTGATATTAAGACTGGTACAATTGGTCATTACATTACAGCATATGCATATGTTACCATACTGGTGAAGGAAATTTCATTACTAGTGCCAGTAATACCTGACCTTCCCGCTGAAATGATTTTGGGCAGTGATGTTCCCCATTTTGATGAATGGATCCTCTGAGTAGCTCATCTAAAATTGAAAACCACTAATTATCTTGCTGAAAAAAAGAATAATATATTTTCTTTCTCCCCAAAATTCTTGGGTACAGACACTAATTATTCAGAAGATCCAGTATGGAATTGGGAAAGGGTATGTGATGAATCCTGCAGAGTCATCCCAGAATCTCAGTCTATAACCTGCTCCCATATGGCATTAGGGGACTGTAGGAGACTGTAAGGGAAGGCAGATGCTACCTGATATTAACCCTGGGGGTGTTATCAGGTGGGAGGATCACACAAGAGGATAAGGCTGTCAAGGGAATGTAGTGATTCCGTCAGAGGGGACGCGGTATCCATCCTCTTCTGATAATGAAGGTTTATTAATGCCTGTATATTTGATGGCATATTGTCACCATCGGACCTCCCCTCCCAGACTTCCACAAGGTACCAAGTTTGAAAACCTTCTTTGTAAACATGAAGATGATATATATCAGAGTCAAAGGGTTAATGTCACTACCTTTAAGAGTACTGATCTTTCCAAATGTTCAAGTAATGAATCTAAAAGATAACCTATTTTTTGATTAAAATCTTCCTTTAAAAATGTGTCACATATGAACCCTAAACAAAGTGGATTAAAAAAAGATATTAATACAACTAAGAACATTGTGGACTTCAAGTTCCACAATGATCTTAGTACTGAGATGAGGAACAGGGGCATAGAGGAACTAGACCATAGTGAGCAGTCTAATTGTTCTAGTGACCCAAACCTGAGTGGGAGTTTAAATATTTAAACCCCTGTCGGGTGCAGGTCAGTAGCAAGCCATGGCAGCAGGATCCTCAGAAGCAGCAGGAGAAAGTAGAAGTCGGCACCACCGCTTTGCAGATAGCGCAATGCCGTACATAGAGTTTGTCAGAGCTTTTAGTGCCCTGGAGATTCAGAGGATGCACATTGGGAACCTGTGGCGAGACCAGCTGTCCTGAAAGAGAGACTCGCTCTCTCTTTCCGACTACACACTCCGGTGTGAGGACTGCACCAGAGTGCGTTTGGAGCCTTGTGAGCTCCAGCAGGAGACAGCGCTTGCAGCAAGAGACTGACGGTAGCTGGTCACCACGAGTGAGTACCCTATGAGCAGAAAAGTATAACAAGTAGGTCTGGAGGAGACACAAAGAGAAGCTGATGAGTTATCCTGAACTCAGTAACCCAGGGGTGCTCCAACATAGACCGCTTCAAAAGAAAGCACATTTTGAATGCCAAACATTTGAAAGAAAGCAGTTTGAATGTAATTACCCACAAGGGAGAGGGCGAGGAGAAAGATATGTAACCCATATTTCCCAAGCCAAAAGGTGGCAATTGTTGCACAAAGTGAGTGCAACTTGCCTGAGGGGAGAGACCCAGTAAGAGAATGTTGTAACCTGCATTGCCCAAGCCAAAGAACGCCAAATGTTAAACAAAGGATACAGTTTTCCCAAAGAAGGATATTAAAAAAAGGGACGTTATTACCCGCATTGCCAAAGCCAAGATAAATTAAGGCAGATTGAATGTCGCAGTCACAGAGGTTGTATATAATATTGTTAACAGACAATAGGTTGTATGGAAAGAGATAAGAGACAGCAGAGAAAAGTCCCTCTTTGTGGAAAGGCTCATGGGGGAGAAAATTGTAAAATGCATTTCCAATGGCAATTAAATGCATATAAGAATCATTGTCCTTCTGAGCAGCATGCGTATGAAAGAATTTATAAGCCAATTATATTACAAGTCTAAAGGCTTATCCCAGAGGCTGTTGTTGGTTTAATTTACCCCATTGAGGAGTCAAGTGTAGAAAGTTGTAAACAAACCTTACCATGACGTACGAATATTAGTAGTAGGAGTTTTATCCTGGTAGGCGAGTGGCCCAGGAAGAAGAGTTGAAGCATTTTAAATGTGGTAGCAGGTTGTAACTCACTGCTGTGTTTGATGAACTGCTGTGCAAACATCCTAACTGAAGCCCCGCCGACCTGGTGCCTTCCTGGTTCCTACTCTTTTTCTCTACTTAAGGAGTCCTCCAGCCTCTTTGCAGATGGGGAGCAGGTGCAAGTGGATCTAGGTCAACTGGCCTAACCCCCGCCCACCTGGTGCCTTCCTGGTTGCCGCTCTTTTTCCTCACTTAGCAAGCCCTGCCCACCTGGTGCCTGCCTGGTTGCAGCTCTTTTCCCTACTTAAGGAGCCCTCCAGCCTCTTTTCCTTTGCAGATGGGGAGCAGGTGCAAGTGGATCTAGGTCACCTGGCCTAAGCCCCGCCCACATGGCACCTTCCTGGTTGCCCCTCTTTTTCCCCACATAGCAAGCTCCACCCACCTGGTGTCTTCTTGGTTGCTGCTCTCTTTCCTTACTTAAGGAGCCCTCCAACCTCTTTTTCTGCAGATGGGGAAAAAGCACCGCCCACCTTCTTAGCCCTGCCTGCTCTTAACTCTTAGATCAAGGGCATCTCTCACCCGGGTGTCTGAAGCAAAGGGCAGCCGAAGAAAAGTGCAATTTCTGTTTGGAACTGTTTGGACCAGAAGGATCCAGGGTCTGAACCCCTGCTCAGACAGCAGGTAGGCATGCACCAACATGTGTTTACTCCCTCTGTCCCCACAGGCCATCCCCACAGGCCATCCCCACCCCTCTGGTCCCCCTGTGATGCTCCCTTGTGCCCCCCCTCTCGCACACAGGTGTTGTCTGTTTTGCTTGATTCTTCTACCCTGCTACTCCTTCCCCCCTCCACCCTACTTCTGCATGAGTCTGTCCTGATACATCCTGGTTGCAACATCACCATCTTGTGGCCAATGCTGCATTTGACTTTTATGTGACTTTTATGGACTTCATTGATTCACGGTGCGTAACCATTTCTCATGGTGGCCCTGAATCATGCTGTTCCCATTTTCATCTTGTATCCAGGCTTGCCACATTATGTGTTACTACTGACTTTTGCAATTGTATTCGCTCTCCCCTCTTGCTTCTCCACTCTTTTTGACTGCTTACTCTCTGTTCTCTCTTCCTCTCCCTTTCTCCCTTTTCCTCCCCTTACTTTCTTCTATGCATTTACTCTATCAGAATTGTCCCTGGGCCTAGTATGATAGCAACCTCATCTGTCTCCTCCCTCCTCCCCTTACTTGCTCCCCCGCCCACCAGCACTATCTGAAATGTCATCAGGCCTAGTTCAATAATTGCTTGTTTTGTTCCTCCCCTCCCTTTCTGCACCCCTCTCACTCACCTTTGGTTTTCTGCGGCTCTACCAGAAATGTCATCAGGCCTAGTATGGTAGTTGCCTGTCTGTTTCCATTTCCTTCCCACTCCCCCCCTTCCTTATCTATGTCTTAGCTTGTGCACTATCTGAAATGTCGGCAGGCCAAGTACGATAGTTAATTTCACATTCTTACTGTTCATGGCCTGTAAAAATCATTGCATTTTGCCTTGTTCCCACCCTTGCCTTGAAGCGCTTTGAAACACATTGTGTATAGGCACTATACAAATAAACAATCATATCATATCATATCAAGTAGAACTTTTGGATGATATATTTTGATCAAGGTGTTATTTGTGAAGAAACATAATGTGATGAAAAGTGATTGATCTCCTGAGAAAATAATGTCTTTGTCATTGACTTTTCAAATGGATGTATGAAGAGAAAGACTTTTTGAAGTGGGAGCTTTAGCCATTGTTCTAATAGAGAAATCTGTTGAACTAAGAAGGATAAACGCTTTTGAACTATGCCAAGTGAAGAATATATTGGAGATAAAGAACTTTGTATTCCACCTGGAGTGGAACTGGGCTAAAGAAAAGAACTTTCCTGAAATGAATTTTGGGTTAAATTATTCTGAATTTATCCATTGGAAGGGGATCATACCCGGTTCATAAGAGTTTCTATTTTCCTTATATTTGAATGTATGTTGTGTTACTAAGATGAAACTGACAAATGGTCCCTCTATGATTTTGTTGTATGTAACAATCATTTCTAACGAAGAATAATTTAGGATTGAATCTGATAAACCTATGGAACAATTTTCCTCAAGAGGCTACCCAGATCAAATTCCAAAAAACCCATTGCTTTTACTAGGGATCAATCACTAGTTCCCAAACCTAAGAAAGATGGTTTTCCATTTATTCATCTTGTGAGATACTCGAATCAAAGTTTTCAAGTATCATGCGTTCTCAAAAAAACCTGGAAGTTGATCCAACTTGACCAACAACTCTCGAGGCAATAGCTCAATTTAGATTTGTGGTATTGGAAATTATCCACATGCTTCCAAGAAGTGGTAACTTGTCCCAGAAATTATCCCAGAGAGAGATGTTTGGATTCACAAATTGAACTCGTTGATAAATCTGATATGAATGAGGTCTTCAACTTAATGGCATTTCTATGAATTATGTGAAGCTACACATTATTGTATGTTGAGTGCTTTGTATCTCTTTAGAAGTCTTAGTCATGTCTAATGTTATGAACAAACCATTGAATTTACGCTCCATTGGACTAATGTAAAACTAATGTCTATTGACTCTATTGACTGGACTAATGTAAGTATAACTTCTCTACAGTTTAATATGTCAATCATTAGGATCATACATGTTTATGATTTCCTGTAATATGGTTCTCACTGCATCGTATACCTTAAATAATCGATCATTGTTTGGTGATGATCTTTTTTCATTGCCATTTTAAGGTTTTATGCAGGAATTATGAGAAATGTGACTGCTTTTACTGATTGTGAACAAGATATATTGTTTACCTGACCCGATCAGGGTATCTCCTAAAATGTAAATATGTGTTCTCTCAATTGGTTTACAGCCCATTCACATCATTTGTAACCTCACAAGCATATGTAATAAACATGTTTATCTTGCACCGTTTATTCACACCCATTGCAATATATTGTCTTACACATACGCTGCTGTACTTCACATTTTCGTTGACGTCATGGCATTTCACATGACTTCACTCCGCTATTAACCAACCATTTTGGAATCTTGCGTTCTACATACTATCTATAATGACCCTTTGATAAAGCTCCCAAGATCGCTACCTGGGAAGAATGCCATGATCCTATTTCTTACTGACTCATCAAAGTATTTACTGGAACCACATTTTTCTAAGTTTCTCTCTTTTTAGGAGTTTTATGTCACTCGAATATTCTATAAGCAGTTCCGTTGATCCTCTACCTGTAGAGGTAAGCATGGGTAAGCATGCATCTTAAGGATATTACCCTTAGACAGAATGTATCTAGACACACTACTGATATAGAACACTCTGCTAGTTTGCTCCTTTTATCATATTTAGACCGAGTGATGTTCTTTGGATAGATTTTCGTCACTAGTCATTGAGAAGGTTTTTCCCCTCATGAAGATAAGTCAATTAAGATACCCATATGAGGTACATCTAGTTAGCTTACTTTTTATTAAACTTAACAATGAATTGTATGAGAGCTATAAGTGGTTTTCCTAACTTAGTGTTGATTACGTTTGAATTATAGAACAAGGGATGGGAGTGTCTTTCACTTTAGGAGACTTTATTTTACGTTATTTCTACTCACAACTCCTCTGCCAGAGTTGCCATCTTCTCCCCTGCATCTGCAGATTGTGATTAAACTGCATCTAATTCCTAGAGTATTACACTATTTTATTTACTTCTCTAGGAGTGCTGACTGGGTTATGTATCTACTTTACATCAGAACATATCATACAGGGTAAGGCTTGGGCAAGTGTTCTATGGCACTGTTGGAACTGACATGTTGACTCTGACTAACTATTATTGTTAACTGGCAGGCTGCCACATTGTGTTGAATATTGCCGCATTTAAGAGCACCATGGCATATTTAAACATTATCTCAGGCAGGTTGGCACTTTTTTAGCAACTCCCCGTAATTGAGGCACACAGGTCACTGTAAATTGACAGCACCCAACAGCATTTAATCAACACTATGGTGTACGTTGTCGTAACATGGCATTTGGGGATAACACCTTTCTACTAAATTTAAAATATATATATATATTCTTGGACTTTCGAACCTAGTGCTTTGCATTGCATTTTCTCCTGGCACAATATTTAAACTTGTACATTTCTACTGACATATCCTTCATGGCATTCTGCTTACAGTTGATGCCCTGGCACCAGAAGTATTCGAATTTTGAATGTGTTTCCAACAGAATTCCTTGCTGTATACACATATTTATTTATTTATTTACTTACTTTATTTCTTATTATGCGCCACATGCCTGTGGGTTTCAGGGAGCACGAAAAACGGGACAGTGGAACACAAGACACAAACAGATAATCAGATAGAAGAATGACAGAGGTCTAGCAGAACAGAACCGTTTTGACTGCTTCCTTGAAGCTTGTCAGAGAGTCAGAGGGGGTCATTCCGAGTAGGGCGGTAAGGGTTAACGGTCACCGGTAACGAGACCGGTGCCGTTAAATCCTTACCGCCCTATTCCGAGTTCCCTTTGCGGGTTGCTACTTAACACCTGCTTTTTGCAGGCGTTAAAAAACCAACCCGCAAAGGGACCTAGGAGCTAATTACGGC
The DNA here is from genome assembly GCF_040938575.1 of Ambystoma mexicanum. Taxonomy (NCBI): domain Eukaryota; kingdom Metazoa; phylum Chordata; class Amphibia; order Caudata; family Ambystomatidae; genus Ambystoma; species Ambystoma mexicanum. Next base: position 710,373,258 of record NC_090935.1, on the reverse strand, counting down.
ACCGTAATTTACGGTGCCGTAATTAGCGCCTTCCCCATTCCCATTGAGCCCTATGGGCCAAAAATGGGAATGGGGAAGGGCCCATGGTGAATGGGGAATTACCGCCCCCGCCAACCTTGGAATGGGGCGGTAATTACGCCATTCACCATGGCGGAGTCGGAAAGATAAGGGCGTCAACCAAGGCGCTAATAGCGCCTTCGTTAACGCCAGGGTCGGAATTAGGCCCAATGAGGTTCAACTCTGACTCCAGATACACACCAAGTGTCTTGATATTGGTGGACATTGGAATCTGACTGTTGGCTATATCAAAGCTTTTGTATAGGGGGTCAAGTTTGGTCAGTCGTTGGTCAGTGTCCACAAGGAGAAGCTCCATTTGGGTGTCATTAAGAGCAAGTGAGTTGGAGATTATCCAGGACTGAATAGTTTGATACACTACATTGAGTGCTTCAGAGTCCTGTGGTTAGTTCCCTGATAGTTCGATGACCACCTGGGTGTCATCAGCATAGTTGGTGCAGCGGACACGCAGGTGGTCTAGTAGGTCCAGTAGAGGTCTTATGTAGATATTAAATAGTGAGGGGCAGATGCACGGGCCCTGTGGAACTCCGCCATTAACAATGTCAGGAATAATTGTGCATCTTCCACTGCCTCTCTTGACACACGAGGACAAGAAAGGATGCTATCCAGTCCAATACCCCCTGGGAACAGCCTGTCAAGCCCTTGGAATGGTCGGCAAAGTCAAATGCTGCAGAGAGGTCTAGGAGCATCAAGAGTGCCAGATGGCATGTGTCCACAATGCTGGCCAATGCGGTTTTCAAATCCAGAAGGGCTGTCTCAGTCCCATGGCAAACCCGAAAGCCAAACTGATGCATGCCCACAATGTTGTTCTGCTCCAGGAATTCCTGAAATTGGAGACAGGCCTCTTTGTCCAAGATTTTTAATAAAAATTGGACATTGATGATAGTTCTTTGCTAAAGAGGGATCAAGTGAACTCTTTTTCAGTCGGGGGCTATCCAGACTTCTTTGAAGGGGAGATCAGCACCACACCCTCTGTAAATGAAAGATTGACCGTCGTTGTAATCCACTGAATGAGAAACAAAATGACTTCTTTAAGAATAGTGGCAGGAAAGATGTCACCCCTAGGTTGGTTTCAAATTGTTCACTATCCTGAGGATCTCAGTTTATGTGCACTGTTTGAAACTGAACTCAGGTGTCTTTGAACCCATGTGAGAGCCATCTGCTGCTACAGAGTTTTGCAGGGGAAGACATTGTTTCAATTGAATAGTGTTTTTATGACCAAGAATCTTATTACGAAATTCCTCTTGCATTATTTGACACCAAGTGGAATCATGCTTAATGTTATGGGTGGTAGTATTTTTCCCTTCTACTTCTTTCAATACTTTGAAAAGTTCCTGAGATCTTGACTTGGCATTATGGATTTGTGTGTTGAAATATTTCGATCTTTCCTCTATGATCAATTTTTTGTAGTTGTTCACCGCGGTTTTGTATATCAAGAGAGTTTCGGGAATAGAGCTTTTGCGCCATTCTCTCTCACAAGATCTTTTTATGGACCTGGATTCTAGAACGGTTTCATTAAACCAGGCGTTTTTTTTATCATCTCAGATTTGATAACTTTGGTTTTCTTAGGGGCTAGCACCTCAGTAACTTCAGCAATGGCTGCTGAAAGATGAGCAACCAGGGTGTTAACAGTCCCTAATGTGTCAGGATGAGGATGTTTGGGTTTGATCAGTTCAGTAAATTTAGCTGATGAAACATTCCTAAAATGAAACGTGTCCAAACGAATGGGAGCCTCAGAGAGACATATTGTAAAGCAGACCAGCAGGTGGTCGGACCAGGGGCAGGAAGAACAGACATGATTAAGAACCTCCAGCTTATGCGTAAGGACCAGTCAATGACATGGCCTTCCTTGTATGAGAGTTCTTTAATCCACTGAGGGAAATCAATGGCATTCACGGCTGTGAGCAGAGATTTAGCAGGTTTGTGTTTTTCATCTTCTGCCCAGTAGTTAAAGTCCCCAAAGATGACAATGGTGGATTTAGGCTTAGTAATGCTATTAATGAGGGCTAAGACCTGGTCCTCAAATAAATTCATATCCTTCAGAGGTCGTCTGTAAAAAGGCAAAATTGTCACAGTGGTATTGGAGCTGGTTTTTAACTTAACAAACAGGCTCTTGCAACCATCTATACTTGTATGCAAGACTACATGGCAGTCAAGATGTTTCCTGATAAGATGTGTGACTCCACCCCTCTTTGATCGATCAATCAGTCTGTAGAATGTTAAAGGTCTGAGGGACAGAGGTGGATGCCGTCATGTTGGTGGTGTCATTCAGCCATGTCTCTGTTATACCCATTATGTCGATGTTAGAGCTATTGAGAGAGTCTTCTAACTCAACCCCATGTTTGACAACGGAGTGAGTATTCAGCAGGGCCATTTTAAGATGGGCCATGTTTGTGCCTGGGATGACTCTGAACTGGTTGGCCCTGTTCCCTGTAACATGCATGGTACGGGGGAAATATAAGAAAGGAATTAAGATGTGTGAGGTTTGCCAGTCAATGCGGAAGCTGCTTTTATGCGTGGACAAGTAGTGGAATGGGGATCATCAGTATTAATTAAATTAGCCTTGGGGACAGCATGTGTAGAAGTGTTCTAGAAGGAGTTATATATATCAGTAGTATCTGGTCGTTGGCCAGTAGGTGCCCCTCTCTGTGACCCCCCTTAAATTTGATTCCTGGAGATGCCACTGCAGAGTGTTGTCAAATTACATTATTGCATGCATCTTAGACACATCCTTCTAGTCTGTTCTGAGAGAAACATAACCATTACAGCATTGAGGAAAACATCTTTCTGCTATGTCATTGCAGACCTCAGTTATCTCACTGCTCCCTGTGATAAAACAATACAACTTGTGTGACTAGGCTTTCTTGGCAGAAGAATACTTCCTTCAGTCTCAGTTATGATAAGATCTGAATTGTAGGATTTCTCTTCTCAGGCTTATCACATATATTCCCTTTCTGTGGATTAACCCTGTAGATTAATTCTCTGGAAACCCCATTACTAACTCTTTAGTGCCCCAATTAATTCCTGACAAAAAGGGATAGTGTACAACTTTCCACCCCCAAAATGAACGAGCAATATTGTACAAGGTGAAAATACATGACAAAGAAAACGTAATTATTGATCTACAGAGAAGATACAGAAGATCATAGTTCATAACACGCATAGAAAGACTCATATATAGCAGGAATCCAAGAGATAACTAACATTCCTCTGGTAAATTAATGCAACAAACTTAGAATTAATTATAATGGCGGCATCCTCTCTCAAAAGGGGCCTGTTCACTACAACTGATATATGCATTTACAGCTGTTATATAAGTGATTTCCTCAGAGAGCACTCTTCTGGTAGTTAAACTAGTCAGTCTATACGTGGTGTAATTGAATCACATGTGTTTCACAAGATAACATTTAAAGTATGTCAAGACAATCATTTGTCAAACAACAACTGCACCATCTTAAGGCACATCATGAAAGAACAGTTTAGATATCACAGCTAATTTTCCATTTCAGTACTTGTCAGTTCACGATAAAAGTTTATGTATGACCTGTTAGGGAGAATTCTCCAAATGTGCTAATTTCCCTTACCTTTTGAGACCCCCAGCAACTTTGCTGGATTTCTAGGATTTGATTTTTTACCTGGGAAGAGTGTGAGCTTTTTACCCCACTCTTCCATGTATTTTGTGTGTGTTTTACTTCAGTGTTCTTTGGTTATGGAGTTTTAAAACAACTCCAGTGGCATCATCTTTTTCTGTGTGTCACACAGCACCTTCAGTGCAGTGGCACAGGGGTGTCTTTTCAGACTCCCCAAAGGTTTAAATACCTTCCCTGAGAATTACTATTTTCTCTCAGGACATGTAAAGTTAAATTGACTTTGCTAGTCTCTTTAAATTTGCTGAACCAGCACACCCTATCTTACTATACGCATGTAACAGTAAAATGTTACCTTTTCCTATTTTAAATGGCTGGTGGCAGTGGTTTAGATCAACTACCCTGATTTTTCACGACCGCTAACAACAGTAGCTAAAAATCAGGGGTAGCCATGTTTTTCAATATGGCGCCTGTTAGGAAAGATTTCGTAATTGTAGGTAATTTTCCTTCCATGTAGCAACCCCTAAACTTTTGCTGTTGTTTTTCACCTTGTTCTCGACTTTGCCAGAGAAGTGGAGCCTTCTGTCGCACTCCTCTGGGCTTTCGCTCCTTTCTTACGGGGAAACTGACATGCCCTTAAGACAGACAGTACCGGGGAACGCTGTTTCCCGTAGTTTCTTTTATCATGTTGCGGCTTTCGTGCAACATGACACAAGAGGGCACTGTAAGCTAAGTTACAGCTCTCTTGGGTCTCTAGCCTTCTACAGGCCCTAGATACTCGTTTAGGATTGTAACTGATCGGTGCAAGTGATTCACGGACGGGAATGGTGGCAGCGATCGTTACTTGTGTTTTGAGCTCCTTTTGGCGTTCTAAGCGCGTTTCTCGCGCTTAACCCAAAATGGTGGCCTGGCTCCCAAAATGGCCAGACCACTAGGCTCCTTTGTCCTGTCCGCTGACCGTCTTGCTCCCTTCACCTTCCCCAGGTCGAGCCGACTCGGGGCCTTCCTTATTTGGGCATGGATGCTTTCGCGGGCTTCTGCATGTCTTGTGTGTGCCTCCAGGATGTGGGCTGGGATGTCTGGTCCCAATACACATCCTGGGTGCCAGAGAGTCTAGGCTGGTGTGAATGCCTGGGACCACCGTGGTTCGTGATTGGTCCACGAATGGTGTGAGTGTTGATGAGCGTATCTCCCATTGGGTCCCCTCCGTTTTGGCGCGAAGGGAACCGTGGATAAGAGGGGGCTGGAAACACCACTACCATGTCGATCTCCTGAGTTCTCACGAACGAAGGAATACAGGAGCCAAGTATCCTGCAACCAAGAGGCTGAACCGAGGAATCGCTGGTGACCCGCTGAAGGACTTCTCCTCTGCACTGCTGTCGTCTTGTGAAACCCTTTTCACCTTTGATCGAACCAGAAGGCCTGTACTGGTACTTCGACCCTTGGAATAGCGGGAACAGCTATTCTCGGCATCTTCACCATCTCCTGCTAGTAAGCCTTCGGAAGCGTCTCTGGGCCATCCAGCTGACTGACCAGCTTACACGGGAGTCTTGCTCTGTAACCGCCGCCAGGTTGTGTAGTATTTCGAGTCCTTGTCACTCTCACACGCTTCGTACACTTGGCGTTCCCAGGTCTGAAGTGAGTAGTGTACATTTGGCTCAGATACACACGGCCGCCCCGTTGCCCTGCTGTGGTAACAAACTGTGTGGGTTTCTTCGATTGGGACGTCTTTTACTCAACACGACGACGAGACGTTCCCTGCTCTTCTGAACCTGCCAGCGACTGGAACGGACGCAGAGAAGCCTGGGTCTGCTTGCATCGGGGACCGGTGAGTAGCATAGCTAGGAACTGGTCGCCCTCCTGCAGGAGCCCATAGCTTTTCCCCGCTGTGTCAAAACAGCACCCTTTTCCGTACTCGCGCTCTGCTTCTGCCCACTGTGGAGGCTGCGCTTGAGTCGCGGAACTTGTTCCTCTTCTTTTGTGCACTAAACTGGACTGCCTCACTTCCTTCGAAGAGACTCCCATTTTGCCCGTTGGCACCAGCGTGTGCAGGTACTTTTGAGCACAAGGCTCCACTCTTCGCAGGGCTCGGACTTCCTTCTAGTTAGATGCCTCTGAAGGCGAACTGGGTCTAAGCATTATTTTGCACTGCCTGTTTTCCTTCCCTTTTAGGTGGACTACACATTTTGTGCATCTAACGCTTGAGACTTGTTGTATTTGTATATATATTGTATTCGTATGGTATGTGTTGGTTTACTATCGTTATATTGTGATTTTCTCGCTACGTTCATTGTTTTAAAGGCCTTGGAATAAATGTGTATATATCTTTTATATAACACCTGTTTGGAGTAGTTTGTAAGTGTCCTGCTTTGTGTGCTCATTGCGGGCTTTCAGTCACCCTCACCCCTCTTGAGACCTAGTCTTGACCGCCGCGATCACTACCTTGATTGGTCTGGCTCGTCCAGAGGTTACCCTGTTCCAAGTAATTAGGTTGGCCTTCTGAACTTCTGCGCCACCAGGACAGAGTTCAGAAATCCGTTTTAACAGCGCCCCAGACCTATATGTAAAAACAGACTCTGGTCATCTTTTTTCGCCATTTCTTTTAGGAAAAGTCCTTCTTGTGTGTAACTCTGCGTGCCCAACCAGGCTTGGTACCTTTGTTTGTGCCCTTTGGTAGGCTTCTGTGCTGAAGCCCCCCTCTGGTGCCAGAGTGTCTGGGGTAGACAAGATGTGAGGGAGGTGCCCGAAACTCCCTGTGCTTAGTCTCCTAGGAGACCTGAATGCACTCTGGTGTGATTGGCTGGCTGACTGTCCGGCAAGGACAGCCACCCTGCTGGGTGATTGACAGCCAGGCTGAATGAATGGGGGAAAACTGTTTAAAAGCGTGTCTCTGGGACTTGGAACGCAGAGTCAAACACTGGAATGAAAGACCCGAAGAGGAGAGAAAGGAAGAGGACTGCTGCAACTCCTGGACAACTGGTGAAGCCCTGCTGCAGGTCCGAATTGCCTGAAACTCCGACGACAGAGAAGCCCTTCAAGGGTAACTTCTTCCGTTGAGTTTCGTGGGAACAACCAACTCACAAGCCACCTGGACACCATCCTATTCTGGTTGAAGTTTCAGCAGAGTGCTGTTGAAAACCGGATAGCCAGAGGGAAGGAAACCAGGTGGACGTTAAGGCACTCAAACCTTAAACTGACGTCTTGCTCAGCTTTTGGCCTCTTCCCTGGGCAGTGCAGGAACCTCCCGATGTCCTCCTTCTTGTCTCCACAACTGAAGTACAGGAACAGCAAGATCTCCTCGAACTGCCAGGAACAACTGCCTCAGCTACAGCTTTCTTCATTTAAAAAGGTACTGTGTAAACGCGGTCCGGAAATCTTTTTGGCCATCGAGAAAGTGTGTGAAACTTTCCTCAAATATGAAGGCTTGTCCTTCCCTAAACATTCGTCAAACTTTTCGCCTAGCCAAATTCTTTAAAAATCCGTGGCAAAGACTTAACCGTTATATACCAGAACTGTGCTATCCTATACAAAAGACTCTGAACCATTGACTTTGGCCCAGGCCTGTTGAGAAGAATTGCTTGTTGTATTTAACTCAAACCCTTTGCCCTGCCTGTGAATGTATTTGGGCTGCCTATTCTTATAACCTTGTCTTTTCCCTCCTTTTCTAAGTATCTGAGGTGCCAGTTACTTACCGGTTGGATTTTTGTGGTGTATCTTTGTGTGATATTGAGCTACTTAAGCTAGTGTAATGTTTTATAACTGATTGAGTAAATAACTGTATATTTTATTTTACCAAGAAACCTTGAATAAGTGTTTACTTGAATCACTGTATTGGTTGGTCCTTTGTGTAACTTGTTTTACTGCTCACTTAAACTCTTGAGATAAGTCTTGCTGCTCAGCGATCACTACCACTTTACTGTGTAGTACGGGCTTGTACCAAAAGTGAAATTGTGCTTACACTTGTAGTCCTGTAGTGTTCCCAAAGGGTACTGCAGGTGATTCTGCCTAACACTGGTGGCAGGGGTGGGATAAAATATACTTGTTACATTTAGAGTGCTACTTTTACTTTTGTTCAAATAATCCTCCCAAGGCAAAGCAACACTAGTAAAGCAATTGTTCTATCATGACTGATATGGAAAGCTACAGACAGGAGACCCTAGTAACTGTTGATCAATTGAGAGATATGTGTAAAGCTAGGAATCTCACTGTAAAAGGCAAAAGGTTGAATTGATAGAAAAGTTGTTAGAAAACCAAAGTCTGAGCAGTGGGTCTGAATCCCCCACACCTGCAGCAGATGTGGAAAATGTTGATGAGGATGATAATGTTTCTGAGAGTAACTCAAATGTTATGGATGAGTTAGATGATGTTCAAATGTAGGCCCTGTTTTACCTCTACCTGCTCATAGGCCTCAACCTCTGACCACAGGGACCCCACCAGGTCCAACATTAAGTCCTGAATTTGTCTCTTTAGAAAAAATGAGACTTGAGTTAGAGTTTAAAGAATCCAAGCTCAAACTGAATGCAAACATCAAGAACTTAAACTCAGAGAGATGGAATTGAACCATGCACTAGAGATGAAAAAGTTGTCTGTTGAAACTGGTTCTCTCCCAGAGTCTTCTAGGTCTTCCAGTCCTAAGAGGCCTTGCATGCCCAAAGATGCAGTAAGTATGTATGAGGTTAAGCTTGATATTTTGGATTGGTTGGCTGCTTTTGAATATAACCATGGGATTCAAGACATTACAGGGGATCAGTTGATTCCTTGGCTTTTTTCTAGGCTACCCCCCGTTGCAACTGATGTGGTAATGGAGTTGGGGGATATAGACAGAAAGGAGTGTGAAACTGTGAAGCTAGCTTTGATAGCTAGATTTGTTTCAGTTACTTACCGGTTGGATTTTTGTGGTGTATCGTTGTGTGATATTGTGCTGATTATGCTAGTGTAATGTTTTATAACTGATTGAGTAAATACATGTATATTATTTTACCAAGAAACCTTGAGTAAATATTTCCTTGAATCACTGTATTGGTTGGTCCTTTGTGTAACTTGTTCTGCTGCTCACTTAAACTTGAGATAAGTCTGGCTGCTCAGCCATCGCTACCACTTTACTGTGTAGTACGGGCTTGTACCAACGGTGAAAGTGTGCTTACACTTGTAGTCCTAATTGCCTGTAGTGTTCCCAAAGAGTACTGCAGGTGATTCTGCCTAACATGACCACATCCATATTTACTGTTGAATGGACAGGTAGCATAGTCAAGACTTGGATCCATGGCCTGGAGTAGTATAACAAATTCCGATTCAGATAGCATCATCCCCCCCTCTGATGCATATTGCAGGTTTTGACATGGGTTGTATCACTTTCCGCAAATACTACATCATGTGCACACAGTTCATCAGATGGCAAGAGCAAAAACAGGTTGGACAGCAGCAGGCAAAACCATGATATACGTACTTCCCACCCACTTGATCAGGATTTCCCCCGTTTCAGGCTTCTTCCCAAGGTGACTCCAAACCTTCTTCACTTTACTTTCCTGTACTGTTCTTTCCTGTACTCCAAAACCCTCCTGTTCCCCTCTTGGTTTTATCATTATATTCCCCATGTTCTACTTGGGTTACCATAACCCTCTCACAAATCAATTGGGCTATTCTGTTATGTTTATGTAAGATCATGTCAGGTGGCCCTATATTGTGCAAAATCACTCTGGCCCTCATTATAACATTTGCGGTGCGGGAAAAGTGGCAGCAGAATTATTCCATGACCACCACTTTTGCTGCACCGCAAAACTACAAGTTTGCCGATGAAAGATCACTGACTTACCTCCAGCCAAGAGCTGGAGCTCATCAGGCCCCCACCGGCAAAAAACAGCAGTTATTTCCGACATCAGTATTACCGGTAACAGAAATACTACCAATCCCCTCAATGGAATTCTACAGGACTGCATGGAATGGGGATTTACCGCTGTTGCTGGCACCTGGAATATCCCAGTAATACTGGTCTATCAGGCACTGGTAAACGTAGGTCCGTTTCCCAGTTTTGCGCCGGAATTACTGGGGGGATACCGGGAAACTTATAATGAGGGCCATTTGACTTCATGTCTAATATCGCTGTCAATCACACCCCATCACGCTGATTCCTTTAGCTGCAAAACTGCATCGGGTGCTATTCTTCCATATACTCCTGGATGCAACTTGATTCCAATTCCAAAAGGAACTGTTTTCCATTGCCCATCTCAATTGTCGCATGTTTTGGGATAAACATGTCAATTCCAATGCTTCCTTCGGTGCCTCCAAGGAAAGTCTGGCATCAGCCACCAGTTTCCCGACAATCATGCTCGTGGACTGTTCTGTGCTTTCTCCAGTCATTCGGATGACAGCATTTATTGACGGATTATTGGTTGAATATTCAGGGAGACTAGGGCTTGCTGCAACGGTTTTCCCGACCCTTTTAGTGTGTGTCCAGGTGTGAGTTTCTTCAGCTGCTCTTTGAGGAACCCATTCATTCGTTAAATGAGCTTTGATGCTTGAGGTTAATGACTGATATGCAATGACCATTTCATTCCTTGTTCTCATGCCCATATTTGAACAGTATCACTCTTACGCTGATATGATTGGATGTTTTCAGGAACCCCCTAATAATGAATCAAGTACTCCAGCCCTTGCAGGGTTGGTCTCTGAACTCTGCTTGTTGTTGGCACAACCCAGCAGCATTCCAGAATAAATGTCCACTATTGTCAAGACATATTGCTTAGCCTCACCTGTTGGCAGAGGGGCTGATGTAGTCCACCCACCCCACCCCAGAGGATATTTTAGAAAGAGCAGTTACCTATATCTTGTGTTTCTTGATCTTTATGATTGACATCTGCCTCTTCTTTTCCCACGTGTAGGTTGTCTGCTGTTTCAGGGGACCTGATATGGCATATGCCCAGCCTGCCATCCTGCCATTGCTTGTTGAGCTGCAGTTTCTTTTGATGTCTGGACAGGTTGGACTCTGATCATTTGTTCGACTTTGTTATTGTACAGGGTGGCCAGGGATGTTTCTCTGAGCAAATGGGCATCCAAATGCCCTATAAGGATGGTGCTTTATTCTCCTTGCTTCAGCATCATCTCCCAGATTTCTGGGCACCTCGCCCTGCAGTATTATCGATTTTCCAACACTTTATTTGCCATGTAGGGGCCCACTTTGCCAGACCTTCATACATGGCCTAGCTGTCCATTTACATGTACATGTACATGTACACTGTCTGTTGGTCTTCCGTTTCCTTGATTCTTCTGTCACAGCCAGTAGTTCACCATACTGGCTTGATCCTTGACCACCTTGACACAGCAGCAGTTTATTTTGATGTGGTTGATATGCCGCTGCTTGCCACCACCTGCCATCTTGCTAATATTTGGAAGTGCCATCAGCGGACTATGCTTTGCACCCTTGTTCTTCAGGAACCTGATCAAATGCTGGTGCATTTTTTATTTTTATAAAACGTTTTTTATTATCAATTAGTTATAGCATAAACAAAACAACCAAAACCAAAAAGAAAGATCAAAAGAAGAGGCAGCTACATCAAATGAGGCCGACACGGCCCCTCTTGCAGTAGTAGTATTCCTTGCATCACCCTTCTCGTGGATTACGACTATGGTTCACACTGTAAGTGTTCAGATTAACATCGCCCAAGTCCATATACATCAGGGCCCTCCCTCCTCCCACGCCCCCCATATTTTAGAGGCTTTGTTGGGACAGCCTCTTGTGGTATAGATCCGTCTTTCGATCATAGCACATGTGTCCATGTCCAGTGCCCATTGCTCCATTGTCGGAGGCTCCGGGACTCCCCATTTTTGTGCAATATTGCGCTTCATTAGGGCAGCCGCCGTATGCAATAACAGTTCTTCCCATTTATTCAGTTCGTACTCTTCCGGTACACCCAGGATTAGGACCTTCGGGTCCAGTTCTATCGTTTTGGAGAATACCCAGGTCAGTTCCCGACAGCAGGCCTCCCAGAAGATTTGGATGCAGGGACATGACCACAGTATGTGAAAGAAGGTCCCCTCCTCATCCCCACATTTGAGACAGTTCAGGTTTGTTGCTTTTCTCCACCCAAACAGTGCAGTTCTAGGATAGTACACTCTATGCAGTATTTTGAGTTGCACCAGTTTGAGTCTAGAGGAGATGGCAGCTTCCCGTGGGCGCATTAGTACCCGGATCCAGTCCTCAGGGTCGATATCCCCTACATCTGTTTCCCACTTGGCCTTTAAACTGGTCAATTCAGGAGTCGCGAAGGATGTGATGGCATTATAGAGAATGGATGTGCATTTGGAGGGGATATATTCAGGCAAAATAGTGTGTTCTATAGGTGTGTAGTCCGGGATGTTGTCGTCTGTCGATATGTGGACTCTCAGGGCGTGAGACATTTGTATGTGATGGTATCTCTCGATGTCTGGATGCTGAAATTTGTGCTGTAAGTCCGCAAATGGGGCAAGATTCCCTTCTTTCAGGACATCCCCCACCTTCTGAATCCCAGCTCTCACCCAGCATGGCCATGGTTCGAATTTCGCAATCACCCTTAGGTTGGCATTTCGCCATAGGGGTTGCGCCTCTGTTATTTTATTCCCCCACCCCACAAATTTGTGTACGTTCCTCCAAATGGTGATGATATGTGCCTTCGTTGTTAGTGGGGGAGGATCTAGGGGGGGCTTGATACAATAGGTGTAATGGATCGGTGTCATGCATGGCTCCCACGTCCGCTTTGATATGGGGTAGTTCCCGGTCCCCGTGCAGTAGGTCATTGACCACCACCAGTTGTGAGGCCCAATAGTAGGTCTGAAGGTGGGGCACTCCAATCCCACCCTCCCAGACCGACCTCTGAAGTGTGGCCAGGGCGATGCGCGTCTGTCCTCCACCTCATAGGAGCTCCCTAAGGAGGGTTTCCACCTGACCAAATTCAGCCCCCGGGATCTGCAACGGGGCATTCTGAAGGACGTAGAGGATTCACGGGAGGGCCAACATTTTAAAAAGAGTGGCTCTACCCATGAGGGTCAGGGGGAGAAGCTTCCAGTGTTGTATGTCATTAGAGAATCGGTCCATGATTGGTTGGAGATTGTGCGTGGTGTAACTGGTAAGATCTGTTGTTATCCAGATCCCAAGGTATCGGAAACCAAACGGTTCCGTGCGGTATGGGCGTTCCCGTGGGTCAGTCTGTCCTCCTCGCTTCACCGGGAAGAAAACGGATTTCTTCCAATTGATCCTTAGACCGCTAAATTCCCCGTATTGGACGAGCATCTGAGTCACTATGGGGCATGTCCGGGCGGGTTCTCCCAAATATTTTAGGAGGTCATCTGCAAATAGGGATATCCGATCTTCGTGTCCTTCTGGCCACCTGAATCCCGTCCAGGATGTGCTCTGGTGGAGGCATATGGCCAATGGTTCTATCGCGAGAGCGAAGAGAAGAGGGGAGAGGGGACACCCCTGTCGTGTGCCCCTGCCCAGGCGGAAGGAGTGAGAGGTCCACCCATTCACCTTGATCTCCGCCCGGATGTTTGTATACAGCAGCTTCACCCATCCCAGGAACTCTTCCCCAAAGCCTATACGTTCCATGATCTCCCAGAGGCTATCCCATCGGACCGAATCGAAAGCCTTCTCAAAGTCGATTGCCAGAAGGGCAAGCGGCTGTCAATGTTGGGAGCCCTTTCTAATGCCAAGTGAAGTCGACGCAGATTCATTCGGGTCGATTTGTGTGGCATAAAGCCACATTGGTCCGGGTGTATTAGGGTATCAGCTACCGGTTGTAGCCTGTTGGCTAGGAGCTTGGCGAGGACCTTGGCCTCGCCATTGATTAACGAGATTGGCCTATAGGAGGCACACTGCTCCTGGGGCTTGTCAGATTTAGGGATGACCACGATGGTAGCCTTGTACAGGTCTTGCGGGAGAGTGCCCTGTTCCCGGGCAGTCAATAACATTTTATGGAGGGAAGACGTTATATTGCTCCCACCTAGCTTCTGCCAGGTTTCGACTGGGAACCCGTTCGGGCCTGGCGTTTTCCCGGTCTGCAATTGGGCTAGTGCTTTGGCCACCTCGGTCTCCGAGAGATCAGAGTCCAGGCTTGCCTTCTGCTGTGCTGAGAGAGTTGAGAGTAGTATGTAATTTAGGAGGGTTGGGTCCAGCCTCGAGATTGGGGCCCGATAGAATGCTTCATAGAATTGGGCAAAGGCCTCGGCTATCTCTGCGTCCGATTGGCATCTTACACCCTGTGGGGTGATAATCTCACGAACATAGGGTTGTCCCTCATCCCTTCTCTCCAACCAAGCTAGCATTCTGTCGGCTTTGTCCCCATGTTCATAGATTCTGGCTCTGGAGTCCCAGTGGGCTTGTTTAGCGTTATCTAGTAAGAGGTTTCGGAGGCGCTCGGTGGCCCGTTTAAGGGAGAGCTGGGTCTGTGGGGATGGGTCAAGGATGTGTGCGTTCTCCCATTTGGTCAGTTCTCCCTCCGCTTTCGCTATGTCTTGGAGTTTCTCCTTCCGTTTATTCGCGACCCAGGAGATTAAAGCGCCCCGCAAGACGGCCTTATAGGCCTCCCAGATCACCACCGGGTCCTGTTCTCCATTGTCATTAAGTTCGAAGTACTCGGTGGAGACTTCAGTAAGGTGGCCAACGAGCTCGGGGAAACCCAGGTAATAATTGTTTAGTCTTCACGTTCTAGGGGGGGAAGCGCCCTGTATGCAAATCTCCACAAGTAGGGGTGAGTGGTCCGAGATGCCTCGCGGAAGGAAGTCATCCGCCAGTGCCCTGTAGAGATCTGTGTGTGTGGGAGAAAGAGATAATCAATCATGGAGAGGGAACCATGGGCTCCGGAGTGAAAGGAGTAACCCCTAGTGTCCGGGTGTAACTCTCGCCAAACATCACCCAAACCCAAGGCGGACGCAAAGTTAAAGAGCTTGGTGGGGGTGTCCGGATTGCGTTGTCTGAGATGTGTGCGGTCAGTGATGTTGCACAAGACATCATTAAAGTCTCCCCCCAGAAACAATTTATCAGGTTGGTGTTTACCTATGAGGGCAGTCAACTCCTCCAGTAGCTCCTGCCCCAATCTGGGTGGGGAGTATATTGAGACAAAAGCGGCCCTCTCGTTCCAAAGTGTTCCCAGGATTAGCACATAGCGACCCCGAGGGTCCTGTTTCAAGCATTGGAGGGCAAAAGGGATGCGCTTAAGTATAAGAATGAGAGTACCCCTAGATCCCATTGTGTATCCCGCATGGAAGGCGGTCCTATAGTTAGTGCGTTGGAAAAGAGAGCAGTTCGATCCCGCTAGGTGTGTTTCGGATAGCAGGCCCACGTCGGGGGAGTATCTACTGAGTACTTGCTTGATCAGGCGAGTTTTAATCGCGGAGCCCATCCCGTTTACATTCCAGGTGAGCACCTTGAGAGACTTGTGGCGTTCAGTCGCGGTCGACTGGGGTTGTATGGATGACATCCAAAGCTTGGGATAAAGGATTGGGCGGGTGATTTACGAGGAAGGTATCCCCGTTAATGGTGATGTATTGCAGTGCGTGCCTGAAGTGGTGAATTTTTTGCTGTCTAGACCTTCTGTAGCCTCGTCTTGCCATGAACCATAACAATCCCTGGAGCTTGCAACGGCGCGTTGCTCTCGGGGTAACAAAGAACTCGTTGTAACTTTCCCTTCCCTCCCCTTCCCCATACACCACCCCAACACGAAGTACCTGTAGCCCCAACATCGCTGACACTCAAAAGATGTAGGGTATGAGCTTTGCAAACCCTTGATCAAGTTAAAAGTAAAGAAATTTAGGAGGTTCGGGGGGACCGTAGCTTTTCCCCAGGTGCGCTGGAGGTACGCCACCGCTAGCAACGTTATTAATGATGTAAACGACTTACATTAGCTTTGTGTCACAACCCTGTACAATCTATAGTATCATTTCGGTTCCGCACCCGGCTGTTGGATCAGGCACTCCCGTGGGAAACCAGCCGAAGTCAGTCCCCGGCTTCCGCCGGTTGGTTCGGTGAGGGTGGCTGGTCCGGCTGGAGAGGATGGTTTCTGCCAATGCTGGTTCGTGGTGTCGACCAGTCCCCTTCAATGTGCTGCTCCGCCCATCGCCGGGCTTCCTTTGGGTCGTTCAAGTGGACCGATGTACCCTTATGATAGATTTTCAGTTGAGCCGGGAAGAGCAGGCCGTATTTGACTCCCATCACTTGCAGCTGTCTTTTAAGCTTTTCAAAGGATTGCCTTGCCTTCTGGACCTCCCGCGTGTAGTCTGGGAAGAAGGCTATCTTGGACCCGTTAAAGGTGATCGTGCCTTTGGTTTGTGCAAGGTACAGCAGCGCATCTCGGTCCCGATAGTTCAATAGCTTTGCTATCACCGTTCACGGGGAGCACCAGGCACTGGTCTGCAAGTGGGCATTCAGTGTGCCCTCTCTATAGAGAAGAATTTGGAAAAGGATTTCTGGTCGAACAGGTCCATCAGCCACTGATCCAAGAAGAGCTCCATGCAGGGGCCTCAGCTTTCTCTGGAATACTGAGAATTTGAATGTTGTTGCGCCTGGATCTGCCCTCTCCCTCTTCGACTCTAGACTCCAGTTTGGCGGAGACTCCTTGAATTTTTTGCTGCACTGCATGCAGCCCGTCCTCCGTGTTGGAGATTCGCTGTTCTGCCTCACCCGTTCGTGCTGATAGCTTCTGCAAGTCATGACGGAGGAGGGACACATCCAGGCTTATTCCGTCCATTTTTCTGCTCCATCGATGAGCGGGAATCCGCTATAGCTGCCATGACGTCTCTTAAGGAGAGTCCAGATGCAGAGTCCTCATCTTCAGACGGCAATGGCTGAGGGTCAAGGGATTGTGATGGAGGAATCGTGTACTGGTCGATTCTGTTTTGCATGGTGGGTCTTCTAGTTTTCTCCTTCCCCATGTCCACTGCCAGACCCCTCGGGCGTCTTCCTGTGTCCTGAGTACGGTCCCGCCACACAAGGGCCTGGCCCCACAGGGGTATTGCACACGTCGATGAACACAGCCAGCACCCTGTCTGGGTTTAAGTGGCCACCCCCAACCGAGGCAGGTGGGGGGGAAGGAGGGTGTTAGTAGAACGGTGCTTCCCCTGTTGCAGACCGTTAGGCAGTGGTGGAGCCGGGGAGTGAACCCGTGTTAGCGGCTGTGCGGGCCTGGCCGCAAGGTGCAGGAGGTTTTGCTGATCTGCACCAGGGGTGCTTTGGGCTCGGTCGGGTTCAGTGCGCTGATGTGCCACCACGTTTCCTGCCGTGAATTCCAGTAAGTTGCTGCGCCCCTCACTTCTCCAGTAGCTGAGAGCCCTGGACTACTCAGTGGGAGGGTAGAGTAGTTATGAATGGATCGTTACGCTCGGGTGGGGGCTTCTACCAGTTAAACATATCAAACAGTTCCTGGGATGGTTTCACTTGCGCCACTCCCGTGGGGGAGTTATGTTGCCGCTTGCGCGGGCCCCTCCACCGGGACCGAGATGAGACAGGGTCTCAGGGTTTCCCAGCTCTGGGTAAGATGCTTTCCGAATGGGAAGAAGCAGACGAGATGTACCACGCGCTGGGGTTCTCCGCCGCATGCACTCACTGGCGGGACAGCCTCCGTGCCTGTCTCTCCATGTCTGGGCCAGGCGGCTTCGAGCTCGGTTCACTGATTCCTCTGGTCGGGTCCCACGGATCCTCGCCTCTGCTCCCGGCCCCCGCCAGTTCCCCGGAGCTCCATCTCCAATGCTGGCTGGCAACCACCGCAGGGTATGTGGGTGCTCCGATCCCCACTCAGAGCGCGCCCAGAGTTCCGGCGGCCATCTTGGTTCATCTCCGGGCCGTGCCGGCGTCTCTTACCCTCGCTCCTACCCTTGCGGCCCAGTGCGTTTCAGGCTGGATTTTGCCCCAGATGTGCCCTGGGGCCCCACGCACCGGAGAGCGTTTCTTGGGGGTCAGCAGATATAGTTAAGTAGTTGTTTGGAACAGGATGTCAGGCCGCGGCAGCGGGATCTCCGAAGGCACACATCTACCACATTGCGCAGTTGGCCACACCCCTGCCTCATTGGGCCTCATTACGACCCTGGCGGTCCAGATACAACAGCACCGGTATGCTTGCCGGTGCCGTTGCATCCTGACCTCCATACTACGAATTGTAATTGAGGGTGTCCCTCTTGGTCGGGCCTGGCGAGCAGTGCGGCACCCGCGAGCACAACTCGTGGATGTACTGGCACCGTTATGAATGGTACCGTTATGAACAGTGCCGTTGCTTCCGAGCTCCCCATTCCCATTCAGAATGGTCCCCTATGGGACCCAGACCCAAGCAGCCCAACCCAAGCATATTTGGAGTTGCTACATCTATGATATCATTTTAATAGGGGACTGTGATGGAAAAGATCTGCACTTAAGTAACAACTATAAAATTGAATTTGCCATTACTATGATGCAGTATCATGTCTTTGGGTTGAGTCCAATGTTCATGATTATGAACTCAATATCTGTCTTTTATTTATTCTGTTCTACGTGTTAAAATGTGCTGGTACTTTATTCCAATTGGAGAACATCCCCTGAGTAAGAAAATGCACCGAAAAGCTTGCATGTATGAAACAGTAGCACACCTAGCATCTACACATTTCTCTCAGTTCATCAACTGTTAAAATAACTAGGGTCTCCTGTCTGTAGCTATCCATATCAGGCATGATAAAACTATTGCTTTCCTAGTGGTGCCTAGCCTTGTGAGGGTTATTGGAACAAAGGTAAGAGCAGCACTCTCAGTGTAATAACTATACTTTATCAGCATCACTTGCCACCAGTGTTAGGCAGAATTACATGCAGTGCCCTTTGGGAACACTACACACAATTAAGACTACATGTGTAAGTACAATTTCACCTTTTGTACAAGCCTATACTACACAGTTATGTGGTAGCAGTGGCTGAGCAGCCAGACTTATCTGAAGAGGGATGTGAGCAGTACAAGATGTTACACAAAGGGGGCTCTTGAAAAACCTGTCTTAAAATACCAACAACTTGAGATGTACAGTGTGGGTGGATATTAGCATCTGCTGGTTGAGACCTATTCTTTTTATTGCCCAGCCTCGAAAAGAATCTCTTCTATTAATGTGAGACCTTCTGAACTTTGCATTGCCATAAACACAAACAGATGGTCTGACTAATACATACAAAAAAAGTGGACCTGTCATTTCATTTAAATCAAACATTGGCTGAAGCAGTGTTAGGCAGAACTACATGCAGTACCATTTGGGAACACTACACACAATTAAGACTACAGGTGTAAGCACAATCTCACCTTTGGTACAAGCCTGTACTACACAGTTATGTAGTAGCAGTGGCTGAGCAGCCAGACTTATCTCAAGAGGGATGTGAGTAGTACAAGATGTTACACAAAGGACTTGCAATCACATTAGTTCAAACAAACACTTATTCAAGGTTTCTTGGTAAAAGAATATACATGTATTTACACATTTAGTTAGAACACATTCCACTAGTAAGAAGCAGCTCAATATCACACTATAATACACTACAGTACACAACCAATACGTTTCTGAACAAGTTAGGTTCCCCTGAAGTGGGAGCAAAATGGCACTTCAGTAACTTTCAAAAGGGGTAGAAAGGCAAAGGTTATAAGAATCAAAGCACAATTACTTTCAGAGGCAGGGCAAATAGTTTCAGTTCTCTACAACATGCAGTTCAATTCAATAGGCCTGGGCCAAAGTCAATAGTTCAGTGTCTTGGAAAGGATAGCGCAGTTCTGGTAGTAAACAGTTAAGTATTTGCCAATGTTCTTCGAAGTAGTTTGCCAGAAAAAGAGTTATATGTCAGAATAGGAGCGAACAAGACTCCAAAGTTGGAAAAGTTTCACAAACTTTCGCTGCGGCAGAAAGAATTTCCACACCTCGTTTGCACAGTACCTTATGGATGAAGAAAAGCTGTAGCTGGGGAAGTTGTTCCTGGCAGTTCCTGCAGATCTCGCTGTTCCTGAGCTTCAGTCGTGCGGACAAGAAGGAGGATGTCACGAGGTTCCTGCATTGCCCAGGGAAGAAGCCACAAGCTTGGCTAAACGGCGGTTTTAAGGTGTGAGTGCCTTAAAGTCTACAAACTGGTATCCTTCTCACTGGCTATCTGGTTTTCAACAGCACTCTGAAGAAAATTTGACCAGTATGAAGACGGTGTCCAGATGGCTTGCAAGTTGGTTGTTCCCACCAGCTCAAGGTAAGAAGTCGTCCTTGAAGGATCTTCTCTGTCGAGGGAGTTTCAGGCAATTCAGACCTGCAGCAGGGCTTCACCGGGCAAACCAACAGTCCAGGAGTTGCAGCCGGTCAAGTGGCACAGCGAGTAAAGCGCTTACCTTGACATCCGTGCAGAGCCTGCTAACGCAGGTTCGAATCCCGGCAGGGCCAAACTTTCATCCTTCCGAGGTCGATAAATGAGCACCACACACCGTGGGTAATAATAAGCAGGGCTCAGATACCTGAGGGTTCGTAGCACTATATAAGTGCCAAATTATTATTATTATTTATTATTAGCAGTCGTCTTCCTTCAGCTCGTCTTCGGTTCTTTCATTCCAAGTCCCAGGTCCCTGCTTTTAAACAGTTTTCTCCCATTCATTCCAGCCTAGCTGTCACGCATCAAGCTGGGTGGCTGTCCTTGCCAGACAGTCAGCCAGCCAATCACACCAGTCAGGTCTCCTAGGAGACTAAGCACAGGGAGTTTCAGGCACCTCCCTGACATCCTGTCCACCCCAGACACTCAGGCGCCAGAGGAGGGCTTCAGCGCTGAATCCCACCAAAGGCCATCAAACAAAGGCACCAAACCTGGTTTGGCGCACAGAGACAAATACTAGAAGGACCTTTCCTAAAAGAAACGGCAAAATATTAAAAAACATGGCTGACCTGATTTTTAGCTACCGGTATTCGCGGTTGGGAAACATCATGGTAGTTCATTCTAAAACCACTGTCACCAGCCATTTCAAGAGGAAAGGGTAACAGTTGCCTGTTACATGAGTGTTTAGACATAGGGGATGCTAGGCAACCCCTCCAGCACTCTATAGAAGATAGTTTGTGCTGGGTCTATGAATTTAAAAAGTCTAGCAAAGTCAATTTAACTTTACCTGCACTGGGAGACAATAGTCAAACCCAGAGAAGGTATTTAATCCTTGGGACGTCTGAAAGACATCCCTGTTCCACTGCACTGAAGGTGCTGTGTGACACACAAGAAAAAGATGATGCCTAAGGAGTGTGTCTAAAAACTCCATATTCAAATAACACAAAAGTAAAATACACATCAAAATACATTAAAGAGTGGGAAAATAAGCTCACACTCTTTCCAGGTAAAACATTAAAGTCCTAGAAATCCAGCAAAGTTGCTGGGGGTCTCAAAAGGTAAGGGCAATTAGCACATTTCTGAGAATTCTCCCTAACAAGCAGTTACTCAGGCATATTTAAATGAGCCATTTTGCTGAAGCCTGCATGTCTGTAGGTCAACTTTGGACAGAAATGAATTTGGACTATACATTTGCAGTCATGTGACTTAAAACCATTGGTTTGGGTTTGTCATGAGGTCATTCTCTATCTAACCAGTCTACATTCGAATTTCCTACATGGATTAAAATGGACTAAAATGTTTAATATCAATAACCTGCAAGATGACCTTCGAGGGTAGCGGGCAGGAGCCCCCCTCCCATCCCGCAGCCACGGACACCAGGCTGTAGCGCAGACCGGCATCACACGGCCTGCCTGATCGTGTCCCAATCTTCCGCCTGACCCGCCCATGCCGGGCGCGACGCGGCACCACAGCGAGGCTGAGCCTCGATCTGCCCCATATTTTGAATCCAGAATCCGCCGGCAGGCGGATGCGCCGGCGGCCTGCATTAAGGCCGTATAAAGGCCCTGTTTGCGCCCAGGGCCCCCACTGCAAGACCTTCGAGGGTAGCAGGCAGGAGCCCCCCTCCCATCCCGCAGCCACGGACACCAGGCTGTAGCGCAGACCGGCATCACACGGCCTGCCTGACCGTGTCCCAATCTTCCGCCTGACCCGCCCATGCCGGGCGTGACGCGGCACCACAGCGAGGCTGAGCCTCGATCTGCCCCATATTTTGAATCCAGAATCCGCCGGCAGGCGGATGCGCCGGCGGCCTGCATTAAGGCCTTATAAAGGCCCTGTTTGCGCCCAGGTCCCCCACTGCAAGACGACCTTCGAGGGTAGCGGGCAGGAGCCCCCCTCCCATCCCGCAGCCACGGACACCAGGCTGTAGCGCAGACCGGCATCACACGGCCTGCCTGACCGTGTCCCAATCTTCCGCCTGACCCGCCCATGCCGGGCGCGACGCGGCACCACAGCGAGGCTGAGCCTCGATCTGCCCCATATTTTGAATCCAGAATCCGCCGGCAGGCGGATGCGCCGGCGGCCTGCATTAAAGCCGTATAAAGGCCCTGTTTGCGCCTGTTTGGCGACTGGAAGGCGAGGAAGTGCCCTTCCCTTCACCCCTGTTCACTAAAGTCAGTTCGGAGGGAGCCTCGTCCTCCTCTACGGTGGGCCCCTATCACGGTAAGCCTTGGGGCCTCAATTTGCACCTCCAGTAGGGAAACGAAATCGTGATCCAGTATCTACGCTCCACCTAATGACATAGAGCCATCCTGTATCACTTCTTGCGCTGCTGCGAGCTGTGCTCATATAACTCTGGCCACTATCGTGCAGCTTTCACAGTCCCAAAGCACGTGGCTCGACTTACCATAATGACCGCACTTTTTCAATAAGGTATTCCCCATATGTGTTGAAACTAGCCACTACATGGGTGCTCAGGCTTGCCCATCACAGTTCAATAGGTAGCTATAATATGCTATCCATCACTGCCAGCGATATGGTCATCTGCTTTTACCTTGTTGCCTGCACTGTGCCTATGCCATTTGAAATGCAATCATTATAGCCCTGCGTGCCTTGCTACTTGCACCTTAGTCACTGCAGCCCACTGCGCCTAGGCTGATTTCTGCCCACTGTGCCCATGAGTATCGTAGTCATTGCAGCCTATGGAGACTATACTGAACCATGCCCTCCTTAATTTTGTGTAACTTAGTTTCTGCTACCCACTGGGCCTTTGCTACTTGCATTTTAGCCACTGTGCATATACTATTCTCTGTCCAGTATGCCCAATTGAAATAGCCTATCCAGCTCTCCGTGCTTATTTGAAATTTAGCGTCCACAATAGGCAGACCTTCATAGTACTGTTACAGCTTCAGCAGCCCTGAACAGTGTGTTTTTCACCACCTACTGCATAAACATGGTCCTCTACGAATACACCTTTTGACCCATTCGAGACCCTCCTGGTCGTTTGCCAATGGTATGGTCGCTCACAGACCACTGTGATATTGTGCTGTGCCTTATGGCCGCTCAGAGACCACTGTGATATTGTGCTGTGCCTTATGGTCGCTCAGAGACCACGGTGATATTGTGCTGTGCCTTATGGTCGCTCAGAGACCACTGTGATTTTGTGTTGTGCCTTATGGTCGCTCAGAGACCACTGTGATTTTGTGTTGTGCCTTATGGTCGCTCAGAGACCACTGTGATTTTGTGCTGTGCCTTATGGTCGCTCAGAGACCACTGTGATTTTGTGCTGTGCCTTATGGTCGCTCAGAGACCACTGTGATTTTGTGTTGTGCCTTATGGTCGCTCCTGACCGCTCACAGGCCCTCCTAGGATTCTTGCTATTAGCCTAACAGTATTTCACTGTTAACTACTGTATCTAGCCCAATTGGTGCATTAAAGCGAGCCGAGCCTCACTTTACACCACCCCCTATATCCCTAGCTATGTTAAGTTGGATATTGTGCATTATGTTCCCCTTCTGCCTTGTCCGAGCGGACACCCCGTGCACTGGCACTCACTTCCTCGTCCTCAGTAATGGCCTCACCAAACTAGCCTGCCCAAGACACCATCCCATCCCCTGTCCTTCCCCCTTCCTCCCTACCACACCTCCCTTCCCATCCTCCTCCATTCTCTTTTCCAGGCTCAAAGACTCCTACGCAACCAGTAAGGAACACCATCCCACCTCGACCACCACTGATGATCCACATGCACACCTCAACCCCTCAAGCAATGGTAAAACACACCCTATCCTAGGATACGAGAGAACACCCCGTTTAAGAGCTCGCACAAGGCCACCACACCGCAACCCTACTACCATGACCCAGCCTCCCAGATCACCCAAACCCACGGCCCACACAACAAACGACAAACACACCCAGCTTAGAGCAACTAAAACTACTCCACTAAGTGGCCCACCAAACATAAATACTCCCACTAAGGAGCCCAACCCTCCCATTAGTCTCAAAAATGCTCTCATCAATGCCCGCTCCCATGCAGCCCACGCCATTGATATTCATGACCTCATCATCGAACTTGACCTTGACATGTTAGTAATCACAGAAACCTGGCTACACCAAGCATCAGGCCCTCTGCTAGCATTGGCTATTCCACCAGACTACACCATTCTCAGATCTGATAGAATCACCACTCCAGGAGGCGGTGTGGCCATCATAGCAAAAAACACTATCAAACTTAGATCAAGTTCCATTGAAATAATCTCAGGGTACGAACTACTACTTGCCAAACTCTCATTGAATGAAAGCACCACAATTAACATAGTGGTCATCTATAGAGCCCCTAGCACAAACAGCCACCCAGAAACAGACATCCCACTAATACTGGCGCCCCTCCTCAAACCCAAAATGAAATGTATCATCATTGGTGACTTGAATCTAGGTTTTAATGATAACCAAGACACCAAAGCAACCGCCCTCATCCTGGCACTAAATGACATGAACTTCTGCCAACACGTCAATGTCCCCACCCATACCAAAGGCAGAACCCTTGATTGGATCCTCACCCTCATCACCAACATCACCTTAGGCCCGATTACCGCACTGAATTGGTCAGACCACTTCTGCATAGAATTTACTATCACTAGTGACGACCCTTGCACACCCAAGAACATATCTATGAACATCATCGAAAGCAGAAACTCCAAAAAGCTCACAGCTGAGAACTTCGACCTCACCTTGAACAAATTGCTAGATACCCACTCAATCCTCAGCAATGACCCAACTACTCTCGCTGAGTACTACCACAAATGCCTCTCCACAGCGATTAACACCATAGCACCTGTAACCTCCAAACTAAGGCGCCTCAACAAAAAATCTAACTTCTGGTTCAACGAGGAATTAATTGCCCTTAGAAGGAAAAAACGCTCTCTTGAGCATGCCCACAATAAACATCCCTCCCCGGACTCAGCCAAAGCATTCAAAGACGCAAATACCCTCTACAAATCAGCTATCATCTCTCATAAAGCTAACGCCTACAATGCTCGCATTAGCAATGCAGCATCCGACTCCAAAGAACTCTTCTCTATCCTTAGAGAACTTGAAAATCCACTCCCGACCGTCACATCCACTAACACAAGCAAAGAATGGTGTACCACCATTCAAGATGCTCTTGCCTCCAAAATCACTACGTTACAAAACAAAATCAACTCCAAAAAATACTCCTAGCTACAAACCCCCCCCTTCCCTAACCCCTGTACCCTTTCCAGTGACAACTCCAACCCCCCTTCCAATTCACACCAGTCACCCACAATCTCGTACTCGATACTATCTCCAAACTAAAAGCATCCAACTGCAAAGGAGATACTGTCCCAGCCAAACTAGTTAAAGCCTGTGCACCCACCCTGACCCCCCTCATCACCAAATTTGTCAATGCCTCATTCAACTCCAAAACAGTTCCGACTTGCATTAAAGAAGCCTGGGTTACACCACTTCTAAAAAAATCAAATCTAGACCCCACCATTCCAACTAACTATCGCCCCATAACCACGGTCCCATTCTTAATCAAAATCATCGACAAACTAGCCTACAACCAAATTCAAACCCATTTAGAATCTAACCAGCTCCTCGGCACCAGACAATCAGGCTTCAGGCCCAACCACAGCACTGAAACAGCTCTCTTGGACCTCAAAATCCAGATGGATGCCATTAGAGATTCAGGGAAACTTTGCATTCTCCTGTTGTTGGACCTCTCAGCAGCGTTCGACTTGGTGGACCACGACAAACTCTGCAACTCACTTGCCCGTGAATTCAATTTCTCTGGGGCAGCCACTGCTTGGGTGAAATCATTCTTAACTGACCGCACCTCCAGAGTGTCCATAGGCAAAGAAGCAGCCAACCCCATCCCAGTCCCCATAGGAGTGCCCCAAGGCTCTTGCCTTTCTCCCACGCTGTATAACGCATATACCAAGCTCCTGTTCTCAGCACTTGACGATATGGGTGTCATTTACACTAATTTTGCGGATGACACCCAGATCCTTATACCTCTTACAGGCAACTATGACCAGGACACTTTAGCAATCAATAAAATTTACGTCATCATACAAAACTGGATGGCATTAAACAGCCTATGTCTTAACGATGAGAAGACGGAAGTCCTCATCGTAGGAGCTACAGCCAAATTAGCAACCCTTCAGCCAGAATACTCAACCATCAACATCGACGGCACCAATATCCCAGTTTCAAAACAAGTAAAAACACTGGGCGTGTACCTCGACGCTAGCCTGACCATGACCAAACAAATCAATGCACTTTCCTCTTCCACGGCCTACACTTCCAAATTAATCGCACTCAGCCGACAATTTCTGACCCCAGCAAACTGCCTCACCCTGGCCAGAGCACTGGTCCTATCGAAATTGGACTACTGTAATGTATTACTACTGGGCACCTCCAACACCAACCTAGCCAAAATGCAACTTCTGCAAAACAAAGTTCTGAGGGCAGCGCTAGGCATAAAAAAATCAGACCATATATCCAAGACCAGGAAAGATGCCCACTGGCTCCCCATCAAAGCCCGCATCATTTTCAAAACACTATGCATCACCCACAAATGCATTACAAATAAAGGACCTACCTACCTCAATAACACCCTGCATCCTAAAACTAACATAAGATTACTGAGATCCAACGACAAACTCCTCCTGGACCCCCCCCGATTCAAAACCACTCGAGCAGGGGGCAGCAGCTTCACCACTTTAGTCCCCAAACACTGGAACACCCTACCCATCACCATCAAAAAAGCAGCTTCCTTCACGCTCTTTAAGAAACAGCTAAAAACCTGGTTATTCAACCAATATTAGCACCCTAAGATAGGACCCCTCCATCGGATACTGTCGTGAATACTTAGGCCACTGTATATTGTTGTGAATATGTTGTAACCTATATCATGTAATGCAACCAATGTAATGTTTGAATGTGACTAATTGCTAAGCTATCTTATAACCTCGCCGTGACACCCGAGGGTCTGGGCGTGTAACAAATAAACAAAATAAATAAATAAACTTTATGAAAAATAATCACACGAAATAATTCAGCATAACCAGACTTGCATATAGGTTGGGATATTACATAAATATGTGTTTCATTGATGTTCAATGTTGCTATGATTAGATATAAAGGAATAACTGATTTAGAATGTAATATAACGCTCAGCAAATCGGCCCTCACCTTTTTCATATTCAGACATATCAACATCTGATGGAGATTGGGGGAATGTATTCTCTGGCAGTGTCTGAAGGTTGGGCAAGACAATGAAAGAACCTGACCACTCGAAAAATGTTACATAATCATGACATACACATAGGAATATTGCACATTTTAAACAACAGGATGCTATAGGAAGCAGATTTAGACTCTGGAATTAAAATCTGCAAGAATGAACACCATCTGTTCCTATTGGACGAGTGCTGAATATTGATATTACCTGGAGATGAGAAGGCCTTATCCATGAAGGAATTGGAACCAACTTAACCTGAGGCAGACCTGTTTTCTTAGAACATGAAAAAAGGGAACATGATGGATATGCTTCCTGGAAATTCCTCGGCATAGGTTTGGGTCTCTGCTGGTTTGTGTCTTTAAAGTGACTATACAAATACAGAAATGTAATTGGGTGATTTTGTTTATTTATTTATCTATTTATTACGTGCTGCAGCCCGTAGGCATCAGGGCGCACTTCCCCTAGAATCATTGCCCTGCCAAGTCCCTGCGGGTGTGATGGAATTGGATTGGAGTTTGCCACTAGCGGATGCAATTTCTAAATAGAATACCTAAATATTATGGTGGAAGAGTGGAGAAAATACCCTGTGCCTTTCACTACAAGAAGGCCAAGTGAATTTGACTTTGTATAGAAAACATAGCATGTCTGTGCCTCGTGAGCAGGAGCTGATAAAACATCATTTGTATTTGTTTTATTTATAACGCACAAACCATCAGGCCCGGAGGCATCAAGGCGCACTTTGTACAAAGTTACAATAATTCAAATATACAGACATAAAAATAACATTAACAGAATACTAACAATATTTCTATCATCATACAATACATGGTAACAGTGCCAATCTGGCTTAACAGTGGATATACCCATAGGGTGTACAGAAAATAGTACCGGAGGTCAGCAGGCCAGAGTATGTAAGACAAGGCCGCAGAGCATGTCTTAGTGCTGGTCAGAAAGCCAAGATTTGGTTTTGGCCTTGAATGTGTTGAAGGAGTCTTCAGCTCTGATTGAAGTGGGGAGGGAGTTCCATAGCTTAGAGGCTAGGACAGGGAAGCTAGTGCCTCCCGCTTTCTACTATTCCAACTCCACTCTCATTCTATTATTAATAGAATGAGAGTGGAGTCTCATTCTATTATTAATAGAATGAGAGTGGAGTTGCTAATGTGAGATATATCCTTTTTCATTGTACTTGAAGTTGAGGGAGACTACATGTAAATAAATGCCAAAAAGTAAGGGGCTACCTTTGAATTTGTTTATTTAAATAAATTCAACTTTTAACCATAAACCCGTAGTGTACAGAGTGCCAATGAGTCATACCATCATTTGATGATTGATGCTGTTTTATAATTCAAACTACTATGTTACATTTCAACAAATTTGATTATTCCTCTGTGTCAATAAAGAGGGGGTACAAAGATGACATCACATTTTTAAATTTCAAAGATAGTTTTGATGACAATATTTAGTTTATTTTTATATATTTGATTTATTTTGTTAACATAGATATAGGCTATACATATGACAATGATGATATTTATTATTTGTATTGCATTAGGTTTTATTGCACCATTTCTATGATAACGGAATTATGAGTGCAAGTTTGCCATTAGTGCCTATCAGCTTATAGGCTTACCTTTCTGAGTCAGTCTTTCTTTTATGGTCCAGATGAAGCCCTCTTTTTGTGAAATGTGATGACCCATTATTTTTCCACATTCTGAGGAGCTTTTTGAAAGAACATCGAACCAAAGTGCTACACCCTGCTCTGTGTTCTCTTGCAGTTAGTCTTGTGAGACATCTACCTACTGGTGCACGTGCAACTGTTTCACCCTGTATTGGCTTCATCTGTGCAAAAACATTATTACTATTCAAAATGTTCAGAACCGAAATGCATTAGTAGTATGCTTATTATACATTGATTAATCACACATAGTCCACCTTCCAATCTTCACCGTTGTGCGACCATGTTATTGCGTGGACATGGGATATTCCTGGTTAGAACATGACCCAGATATGATAGAAAGGCTTCTTTCTAGCTTCGTTTGCCTGTTTTGTGAGGAATATGTTCGAGATAAACAATTATTCAGGGTAGTCATTAAACCCATTTGTAAGAAATGACGTTCAATTTGCGATTTTATTTTAAAGATTGCAATTGTGCACACCCATACCCGAGGTTGTTTCTACAATTATTATAAAAAGGCGATAGAGTGTGAAATAGTGACTTGGGCATAGAGTGTACTGCACTGGTGGCAGATGCGAGTGAAAGTAGAAGAGGTTAGTAGGAGACAACAAAGGATGATGAGGGATCTGCAAGTAGGGTGTGAAAGAGAACAGAGTAAATCACAATAATAGGCGTAATTGTTACACTGTTAACGGTACTACTGTTACAAATAATGAAGCAATAGGTGAATTGGTGAACCTGCTGGGATTCAAATATGAAGCCAATGGCACATGTAGATGTCCCCAATTTAATCAATCAATCATAGATTTATTCGACAAACGGTGTCATTCAACCAGCATAAATCAATAAACAATTAATTGTATTTTTTAAAACATTGCATATCCAATATGATAAAAGCATCTAATACGTGTGAAGGCTCTACAAAGGTTACAAAATGTATACATTAATACAAACTTTCAATTCTGCAGATATAACATTTCTATTTTAGCTTAAAAACAACTATTACAATTAATTTATAAAATAGTTCTTGAAATAAGCTTTCCTTTACCTCTTTAAGCAGGTACCTGAAGTATCAAAAATGAAAGCTCTCATCAAGCAAGACGTCAAGCGAGAACTAATTTCTTCCTGATTAACTATGTCCAATGGATAGATACTGGCAGTCATTACGAGGTTGCTGGTGGCCTGCCAGCAACCTCGGCTTTCCATTTCCACTGCCCGATATTCCAGCATTGCTGGGATATTACGATTGGCAGTGGAACAGTAAGTTCCCATTCCCATGGCGTCCTGTAGACACCATGGGAATGTCAGCACTGAAGCATTGTCACTGTTGTTAACGGTGCTGGTGCTTCAGTGATATATCTGCCGGTAGTGGTCTGAACTACCAGCAGGTCAGGCCTACCGGTTGTTCACTGCCCCTACCAGCAGACTCTGAGTAACCCAATCCAAAACCGGTAGTACCAGTATTTTTTCCAGGGCTGTGTTACTCGTAATGTAGCCTATTAATACTGCAAAAATGATAAAGCTATTGTCCTTTGATGTGAACATAAGTACGGCTTCGGTTAAATGTCAGATGTGATTTTCTCCAGAATAGGCTTTGAATATAAAACTCTGAGGTGCCTATACACTGGACAAAGGAAGAGAACATGTTCAGTACTTTCCTTGATCTCGAAACAAGCTGAGCCTATGTAGGAGGAGACCATGTCCCAGGTGTATTATAAATGTACTAACGGTAATCTACCAAGTCAAAATCTTCTATATAGAGAGCTTGCATAAGGGGGGCTAACCATGTATAGGCATCCCTCATTGCCAAATTCGTGTTTTTTTCGTATTGCAACTCTCACACTACCGCCAATGCCTTGTGCATTAAGCCATATTTCTGTAAAGTCCCAGACGCATCAAGGTTGCTTTAGTATGCTTACACCAGGGCAAGGACAGTCCTTCATTCTGTGCTAGCAAGTCAGACAAAGCTCTATATTTCCCCATGTGCAGTGAAGCTCAAAGACGCACCCAGTATAATACCAGTTTAAGTGCAATATCATAAAATAGATGTCTCCAACTCAATGAAAAGAGCAGCAGAAGAGGAATCCCAAGATAGTAAAAATCAATTAAGCCATATTATTTTTTTATTTGTGCATGATTTTATTCAATTGTTTAAATCACAGACCTAGCTCGAGAGCAGCAGAGCACTGTAGAGAGTGTGGGTAGCTGGCATTTGTAGCACAGTACTGTGAGGTCTCTGCGTCGTTATGTGTGTCCATTGGAATTAGTCCTTGGCCGGTTGTTGTGTTATGGTGTGATCATGAATCACAGTTTCATTTTATTTTGTGTTCTTCAACACCTCTTCTATTGGGGTCCACAGATTCACAAAAGGAACCTGCCAGGAATGTTTTTATTTTGGCCATACAGCTTTATCCTATGGATACTCTACAAACCATAAAATTAAAAATTGAGCAAGTGGAAAATGATAACTACCAAAATGACCTGATTTTAAATAGAACAAACACTTTGCGACTGATACACGCAATCCCCGCGCTTTGATGGGTCAACACAGGACACATAAAGGTGGAATTCACGGATGAAAAGAATTCAGATTTGATTCTCGTACATTTTCTTAATACAGAGAATATTGGAAAGAGTATGAATGCGGCACACCTCTTTTTGAAATTGGGGTTCTCACGTACTGCTGTAACAACAAATACGAGGAAACCAACACGAGAACATCAGCATTATGTGAAGAGATCAATAAAACAGGAGAGAGGGGGAAATGATGGTTCACATTCCCCGGGGATCTCTATAAATAACAGAATGGTCAGCTCAGCAGAAAGAGTGATAAATAAATATACGCGAGTAAATTTTACTAACATGCCATTCTGGAGAGAGGAGGAAACCTCAAATAGGACGATGACATCAATGAGAAAAAACAATTCATAACCATCAATTAAAAGATCTACTACTACACTGACTCTGTGTAGTTGGAATACCAGAGGATTTTCTCATCTATTTCTCTTAACTACGGATGATCTCTGTAAATATCATTTTATATGTTTACAAGAAACATGGATTGACATTATGCCCGGATGTGACTGGTACACAGTGGTCATGAATCCTTCTATATCCCATAAAAAAGGACGTCCATCAGCAGGACTCTTAACTTTGATTAAAATGGAAGAAAATATCCAAGTGGCAGATTCTACTAACATCTCACCGTGGATTCAATTAATGATAGTAGAAATCTTGAGTGCTAAAATGACATCTGGAATCCGGGTGCAAGCGCCGGCGCAGAGATTATCAATATTTAATATATATTGGAACCAGGCAGTGATCCAAATGGAAGAATTCATTGATACCTTATTCTCCGCCGTAGATAAAGTGTGCTGGAATCAGACGATACTGAAATAATCCTATGTGGCGACCTTAATATACATTTATTTGACCAACAAGGATTAGCGATTGAGAAAATGCAACTCTCAGCGAGAGCGAAAATATGGAATAAAGAAACCACATGGCGACAGCTCTACTGTACCAGTCAACTGAACCACAGTCCAAAAAGTATGACTTGGACAAATGGAAAAGTCTCAGCCACTTTAGACTACATCTATATGTCGCCAACTCTAATCTCCAAAGTAACGGCCCAAG
Organism: Ambystoma mexicanum; assembly: GCF_040938575.1. Taxonomy (NCBI): domain Eukaryota; kingdom Metazoa; phylum Chordata; class Amphibia; order Caudata; family Ambystomatidae; genus Ambystoma; species Ambystoma mexicanum. The sequence continues at coordinate 710,340,718 of NC_090935.1, read as the reverse complement.
ACAATACAAGCTCAGATAATAGTGATCATCATATTATCAGAATTACATGGAAAGCACCGTATTGTGAACGTATCGAAATTCATCTACCTCACATGGAAACTAATTCTGCAGTCACCCGACTGCGTATCAATGACAATCAAATGAAGAAACTAGTAAGCACATACACCAGTTCTGCGGTGTTTGGCATGGAACAAATAAACTATGAATGGATACTCCCACCATTCTTATGAAAGATCCATATACAACTTACAAGTAGTAAACAAAAAAAAAGAACTGCAGGAAACGATCACGGAAATAAAAAGAAAGAATGAGGCCAATTCATGGATTGCTATTCGACAAGCAAAACAAAGTTACAGAAATTGGACAAAGAATGCAAAAGCACTGCTCCTACAACAAGATGCAGAAGCAATCTTAGTACTCTTGAAAACCAACAATACGCAAGGATTGTGGAACCTATTAAATCCGCAAATGGATAACCACCATAAACTAATCCAAGGGATTGCAGAGTCTACATGGATTAATCATTTTAAGGCCATCTACAAATGTACAGCTAGAAATCACTCCATCAGAATGGAGCAGAATGAAACGACTGTCTGGACAAACCCCTGGACATTGGAGGATATCTTAACAATCATAAAGAAACTCAATTCATCAAGGGCACCAGGCCCACATGGCCTAAGTAATATGCTCATAAAGAAACATCCAGAGGATTGGGCTAAATTCTGCATTCATCTATTTTCTGCAATTGAGAAAGGGAAACAAATACCCATTACTTGGACAGCAGCAATTTTGATCCCAATATATAAAGCAGGTGATAATCAACTACCTACAGGCTACAGACCAATCGCACCTTTGGATCTGATTGGGAACATTTTTGCAATGCTTCTACTTAACAAACTTAATATATGGATCAAGGAAAACAAGCAATTTGATATCAGGCAGACTGGATTCACAAAGAGTACAGGTACTCATATAAATCTAACGATCTTGAATCTATTGAAACAGGAGGCATTGGTTAACAAATATACCACATATGCAGCATTCATTGACCTGCATATTGCCTTTGATCTGGTAAATAGGAGAATACTGTGGGGAAAACTAAAGAAGTGGAATTGTCCATTGACGCTATTGGAACCTATCAAGTAACTATATAGCAATACCACTCTAAGAATTAGACTCTCACAACAAGGTCAATTGTCGGCACCTATTGAAGAAGAAAATGGTCTTAAACAGGGCTGTCCTCTTGCAGCAACAATGCTTAAGCTGTATACCATGGATCTCCCTGATCCTCCTAGTTTTCAGAAGGCAAATCCACCTAAAATAAACAACCACCCGATTCAGCACTTGATGTATGCCGATGACATTGTCATTTTAGACAAAACAGAGTTAGGGCTACAAAGAAGTCTACGGGAGTTGGAAACTTACATGTTGGAAAATGGCTTAGAGATAAACACCGCCAAAACAAGAATCATGCCACTCTCAGCAAAAAAAGGACAATAAAGAAATCAACAGCCCTTTCGATTTTACATGAATGAACAAAAATTGACCACGGTAAAAGCAATCAAATACCTGGGAGTCCTAGTGAATCAATCAGAAGTTGAAACACCGTGGATAAATCACTTAAGAACAAAAACAGCTTCATTGGCGAGACAAGGGCTATTTATACATAGAAAATTTGGAAAATACTCCTTACAACTGATCCTCATATTTTATCGACAAAAAGTGACTGCGATTCTTAGCTACGGGAGTGAGTCTATGATAAATATCGACCAATCAATTTGGAATATCTTAGAAGGCCTGTTTTGGAGGAAAATCTTTGGGATATCAAATTAATTCCCGATCAAAAGAATCAGACATGAGATTGCGACCCAATCATTAAGATTAATAGTCGAGTGGAAAAAAATCGACTTGTATAGAAAGATGATTAATGAGGACGAAATCCCAGCATATAAACTATTCCAACAAAGAAATAATACAATGGCTAACACAGCATTAGCATTATGGAAGAACGTCTTGAATGGCGTGATGGCAGCAAATAGTATAACAACTGAGATGCTTGTGAATCGCCCTCAATGCGCTAAAAAAAGAATACAGCGAAATGATTGGATATGTACTCTAACAAATAAATTAAGGTACTAGATGAACCTGAACTGTGAATTGGACAGCCGTGCACTTAATGACTTAGCGTATCTGAAGCAATTTCTGGATAGGCAGATTAGGAATCAATTAATTAGACTTCGATTGAATCAACTTCCAACACGGGAACTCATGGCAAATAACAGGCAAATCTTGAAAGAAGAAGCATTTTGTCGATTTTGTGAGAACAAACAGATGCTTGAAACTTTCAATCATATCATCATGATTTGCCCTGCCTTAGCTGAAAAAAAAATGGTTTCGAGAAATGATATCAACATCTGGAAACAAACTCAATAGCCAGGACAGATGGAATCTAATATTGTCAGGGAATAATAGGAGTCTCACTACTGTCATAATTCAATTTTGGAATCATATTATTATGATGAAGAGTACATAAACATCTGTAATGGTGGACTTATAGAAGTATCTAAAGTAGTAAGGAAAATGAAATAAGATAGTATGGAGAGTACGGTCAATGAAAGAATGCTTATGTTGAAAAATAAATATTCTAAATTTTGGAATTGTATGGCTGTATGAATAAATGAAAAGTTTTGAATAAAACTACAACATTAAAAAAAAAGCTTTATTTTATATCTACTCCCTTTCTATGGCTGTGTATAGCTACTTTCATGCCCCATTGCTATTGCCTGGAGCGCCCTCTGTTATTACTAACTCACCTAACCAATTCCCTCCAGTGCTTGAATACTTGTAACTGTATGTAGTTTTTTTTTCACCAAACTGCCACCTACATGACCCAATGGTGTTAAATTATTGTCAGTTTCTTCCTCCACCTTCTCAAGCATGCCTTTTTTCTGAGGTGAGAGTAAAGATGAAGTAAAAGCACACCCGAAGAAATGGCATTTTTAACTCTCCCCGAAAATGTGTTCCCAGTGCCTTTTACAAATCACAGACTTTTCCATATTCTCTTTAAGTGAAAAGGTGATGCATCTAAAATACCACAGGATGAAAACGCCACAGCAAATATGATTGGGGTTATGGAAAACGGGCAACCATGGGCAACAGTTTTAGCCTACCTCTGTTATTAAGGCCACAGCTACTGCTTTAGTCAAAATGAGATTGGTCAATAAATGGCACTCTGCATCACAAAGAAGTCGCTGTGACAAAGGAGATGCAGGCCATAACCTATCTGTGCCCCCAGCAGACTTGTAAAAAGTCTTAGGGACTCATTACACGGACGGCGGTAAGGGTTAACGGTCACCGTTAATGGTAACGGTGACCGTTAACCCTTACCACCGTACTACGATGTCCCTTTGCAGGTCGGGGAATTTAACGCCTGCTTTTTGCAGGCGTTAAAACCCAACCCGCAAAGGGACCTTGGTGCGAATTACGGCACTGCAAATGTGCGTTACCGTAGTTAGCACCTTCCCCATTCCCATTATGCTCTATGGGGCAAAAATGGGAATGGGGAAGGGCAATGGTGGAAGGGGGAATTACCGCCCCACCAACCTTGGAGTAGGGCGGTAATTCCCCTTTCCGCCAAGGCGGTGCCGGTAATTTACCGGCATGGACCAAGGTGCTAATAGCACCTTGGTCCACCGCCTACCGTGTAATGAGGCCCTTAGAACCAATCTATCCTTCAAAAACATCACACTAACTGGGGCCACCATAAACAAATAAAAGTCAGGTTCTAGTAGCAATAACAAAAAAGTAGTGCAGCCCAATATAAACAACCATCAAAGGAACAAACATCATGAATCAAAAAATAATAATGGAAATATAATGTAGGGAAAAACTGAACAAACATACATGTTCCATGACGCAACTGAGCTGCATCACGGATCAGCTAATCTACACCAAGGCACTTCTACATACTGCAGCAAGAGTTTTGTTTTCTAGCTAGAACCAAAAAGGCACTTGAAAAAAGCCTACAGAAAATATTGGAGGAAAATGCCTATTTAGGTTTTCTGCAATCATAGGGTTGAATTGTAAATGGCGGTTATAGGGTTGAATTGAAAAGGGCAAGCAAAAAAGGATCATGAAGGTAGTGTTATATCACAAATCTGCAAAGGTAGCTCAGCAAGTTGAATGACGGCTGTTGAAATCTCTTGTGTACAGAACTGCCTATGCTATTTTTCCAACATCTTCATGAAAATATGCTTTAATCTGTACCGTTTTGATCCAATATTTCATAACTACAGGGTTTGACTCAATGCTTAAAAAGACGTCTTGGTGGAGAGCCTCCTAAACTACCCGAAACCTCTGGAAGCAGTGTGTGACTCTTGCTTCACTTGGCTATTGCTCTTATTCGTGAGGGGCTTAGGACGAGTTCTGCAGTGAAAATCAAAGGTTTGTACCCATGTTTATGCACTCCAAGGCCATATCATTCAACTACCCATCAACAATTATAGCATTCCATTGCACTTGAGCAAAAAGTATGTTGCATGGGAGTCTTATTTGTCAATGGCTCGTCAACATACATTTCAAAGGGAAATGTAAGAACCAAAATCACTTTCTACCGGATGTGCGTCCAGTAATGCTTCTTTCTCCAGGGATCACGTTAGCCCGTCCAGTGGTAATGTCTCGCCCCAGACACTTACACTATCTGCATGGGGCGTCCGGCTAAGACTGTAACCAAACTTCCACAGGAACAAGATCTTGCAGCCTGTCTCAACATTGGCTAACCATTGCCATAATTGGCCAGTGCGAACTTGAAAGCCAACTATGAAACAGACAATAAGCCGTTGTAATCTACAAAGCTGCTATAGGAATTCAGGGGCGGATTTAGCAGTCGGCAGGCAGACAAACGGCGAGCGGGCCTCCCTCTCACCCTCTTGCTTTCCTTCCCATTTGTTTTCACAGTCAGACAGCGGCAGCTGACGCTCATGGTTCCCTGTGTGTTGGGCCGTGCCTCTCTGTGTTAACACTAACTGAGCAATAAACCCATTAAGGTGGAGGGGCTGCCACGTTTACTATGCATAGAGGTGCCTTAGCTCTTAAAGAATGTGAGGGTCAGGGGGTGTTGAGTGCTGTCTTGAGTGGTGCCAAAGAAAAGCATAGCTAACAGGTTTGCGATTTGCCCTCTAGCGAATTGGTGGTCTCACTCCAATTACAAGGGCCCATTATCTCCACCTGAGCAGCAGTTGGATCCCCATAGCCAGTACTTTCCGGCTGGTGCGAATTTCCACTCTGGGTGTCAATGGGTGCCGGGGCAAATGCACAACCCTTCCGCGCCCAGAAGGTATTTTAGGCAAAAGGCATCACCTAAAATGATGGCCATTTGCTGTTTTTCCATTTCACCTACCAGTTTATTCCAAATAGACCAAACACATCACGGGCTAGATGTGAATAATTTAACACATTCCGCAAAGTGCAGCGCACACCTACCTTAACACTTGTAGTGCAGTTTATTGCATTGCCATTTTTGTGCAACTTCCAATTCTCTGTAGAAAAAAACGTAACAATCGGCTGATGTAAAAATATCACTTTGCAGGGCTAAAGCAAAGAAAGCAAGTGTGGGGCTCTACTGAAATGTTACACTAATTAGTCATTGTAGTTTATTGCAAGGGTCTCGTACCACTAGCAAAACTTAATTAGGTCCCTCCCTGGCTTGCCTGCCCCAGTTTAGGATTGCTGTGTGAACTCTGGCGTGGGGGGGACCAGTTCATCGCTCAAATTCCTGCTCCTGTGATATGCGAATACTGATAATTCCTTGAAAAGATGCTCTACTGTAAAGAGGGACCTGGATGTGTTTTCTTTGTGCATATTTACATTCTCATACACTGTGGTAGTTATACATTTGTTTTCTGGATAGATTTGAATGTCCAATTATGGTGTCTTTAATTATGTTTGTGCACACGTGCTTTATGTTGGTACTAACTTGGGCTCTTGGTGTTAGACCAGAAACAACCCCATAGTATGTATAGTATGTTGGCCAGAAACCAATCGCATCATGTGACAAATATCGCAATTGCAGAATCGTCAATGTAACCAGAGGGTGTCCATTTTGTGAAATGTCGGCCATTTGCTTTTTTCCTTTCTGTCAAAACGCTTTGCAAATGTATTCTATGCTTCAAACTCACACACGGTGCAAGGCCACGGCCTAACTGCTGAAATACAAACACAGACAAGAATGTCAAACTATACAGAGATATATTGTTTTAATCTCCCACTAAGTCCTTGAAGTCGAGCAGAAGCTGCGTCTAATCAGTAGTCAAGGTGCTAGCCTGTCTTGCAAACGCTGTAGTAAAAGGCAGTTAAAGCATTAATTATGTTCTTCTAGCGGTACTCCTTCAAGGAGAGTGGTATTTTCTGCTTCAGAACTGTCTGACCCTAAGCTCATGAACTGAGACACACAGATAACGTGTTAAGGAATGTTTCTCTGCTACGAACATGATATATTTGCCGAACTAAGAGCTCTATGTTCCCCATAACAAGAAAGCTGTCTCGGCTGCCATTGCTAGAATAACTATGTTTAGACTGAATGAAGACTTGTCATAACGTGTCATATTTGTCACTACTGTCGATCACCGAACCTTAGCCTGAATGATATGTTTATGGGCGGATCGAATTGTCTTTGTAAAGATTGTATGTTATGTATATATATTGCTGCTTGAGCGCTGCTCGCTCTCTTGCGTCTCACAAGGTCTGGGAACACATGCTGTGAGACATTGAGACCCAGTCAGCCGACTGAGATACTTTGAAATAAACCAGACTTGTTTGAAAATCGAACCTTGTGTCTGTCGTGTCACTAGTGTATATGGTTATTGTGTCTTAGTTTCCATATTCGGTCTTTATGTCCTAGCATGGGCATATAAGCTCAAATTGATGAGGCTGATGACTGCCTCAATGGTTCGGTCATTAAAAAATGGTTTCTAAAATCCTAGTTGATTTTGGAACTCTTTTGCACAACTTCCATTACCGAAAGATTAAGTTTTGGGATTACGGAAAATGTCTACAACTTGCAGTAACCTGATCTTAAATACTGAGCAGATCCTCATGGAGAGCAGAATGTGAGCGTCTGGATAACTGTGTGGATTTCACCCAGTTTTTTTTTTCCATTGTTTATTCTTAGCCATGTGTCCTTGTATCTTTTTCACCAGACAGCTCCTCAATTATTTGCTTTAAATAGCAGTGGGGCTTATCCTCTACATAAACTTACGTTGAATTAACTGAACCAGTGGTTCCCACCTTTTCTTTCCATTCAACTGTAAAAAAGACATTATAAACAATAGCTTTCGTCCCTAAAGTTTGCCAGTGTGCACTTGTGATCACAATTAACTTCGCCCACCCAAAGCTCTGCCTCTATGGCCCACCCATCTTGGGCCCTTTGTCAGGTGCTGTCCATGGGCCCTTTGCCTTAAATCTGCCACAGCAATAGGTGACCGTAATTGGATTTGTATAGCTAATTTGGATACCTTGGAGTATGATTTCACCCTGATTGTGGTGGTAGAGAGATAACTACTAGCACGGTAATAGAGCGCACGAGGTTGAAATGGCCAGGCATCCATCAGAGTGAGAACCTGTTTAGACTGGCTAAAAGTTAGATATTGCTTTTCTTCGGCATCTTTGAAGACTAGCAGTTTTGTTCCCAGTGGTCATTTAAAAAGGAAATGCTAAAACAGCAGGCTTTGGAAAGGGTGCCTGACAATACAATTAGCAGGGCTATCGCTATATCTCAAGCAGGCGAGAGGAAATTGCGTGCGCACATCCAAAAGCTGCATCCACTAAAACACCATTACTCTGTTATGGATTTTTCAGAGCTGTGACTAATCATGTGTCATCAGTTACACTTTAAAGACACCTCGAGCGTCGATGGAAAGCCCTAATGATCGTGTTACTCGGCGGTTCCCGCTACTTTCCATTTAAGTTAACTTCTTAAATGCCAGACTCTGCCAACGCCAGCTCCCAGCATTTTACCAAGAAGTTGATTCCTATTCGTCTGTGAATGTACTGCTTGAACATTAATTTAAGTAATGTAAAATATGTAGAACCTCGCTTTTCCATCACTGCAGTTAGAATGCAGTTCCTGCAAAGAGCACACATGCTGGAATAAATATCTCACCGTCTTTTTTATTGAAGACACAGGAGCTCATTTTAATGAAATGTGTAATTGTACGGCGGGGAGGCAGTTACGTTTGCACTGCAACGTAAACGGCTCCCCGCTGCCAAATTGTCATCATTTGCACAGCAGGGTACAAAAGTGCAGGGCAAATGACGGTGTACCAGGTTGTACGCCGCCTTTTACCCTGCACTGTTGCACTCTGCTTGTTAAGCACGCATGCTAGGTAGCGTTTACTTTTCATTGTGAACACTGCTTGCCATGCTAGCATGTCAAACAGCACTCACAATAACAATGAAACTTTCCCCAACATGCGGGCACGTTGGGGAGGGTTTAATTTCAATGGGAAACACAGCTTGCTATATGCACATGGTAAACATTTTTCTCAATTGCAATGAAACCCTCCCTGCATGTTGGGCAGGCAGACACCATAAGGATCTCCAGCATTTGCACCGGCATGAAAATGTATGCTCGCGCAGATGCTGGAGCATTTTGTATGGTGCAGAGTTAGGGAGGCAGCAGAAATACAAGTTGCGTTACGCCCCTCCTCTCTGCCATACATATGATTGAAAATTAGCCGTGGCGTGAATGCAAGGCGTTAAAGACTTACACAAGGCTTTTACGCCATGCATTCATGTTGCGGCTCATTAGAACATGAGCACCACAGTATATGCATTAAAGTCAAAGTTCATTTATCATTTTCACCAGCCTAGCTTTCATGTTGTTATGGACAGCTGCAACAAAGTGGAAGCAGTTGGACAGTGACACGCCACTTGAGTACTGCAGGCGATGTAGAACTTATTCAAGTTCCATACGTAACTGAACTCTAACCGGACAACAACACCCTTGCCCCTCCTTTATGCCGCCCCCTCCCTAGCCCAACGCCACTTCCCTCCAACGGTTGGTCCCAAACCCTGGGCCGCCCACATAACAAGGCGGGAGGATGCGGAGCTCTCCCCATCACGACGTGACATCTCCCCCATTTTTAATGTACTGGGTCGCTTAAATGTTCACCCCATTTCTTCAATTAGTCTCTGAGGTTTTTTTGGCATCTTTGAGGCCTCATGGAGAGACAGAGCTTCTGTGGGAGTGACTCTTCACTTCCATCACTCTCTTCTCCTTCCGACTGCTCACCATGTCTTTGATAAGGGTCATCTGCGAGGCGGCCATCTGTATTGGCGTGTGATTGTTCCTACCTCTGGGGCATGGCGCCTTCAAGCTTCTTGAAACGGGTGGAATTCCTGGTTATGGACTGTGTTAGGGATAATTCTCCGGAATGTCTAATTTCGCTTACCTACTGAGTCCCTCAGCAGCTTTGCTGGATTTCTAGGATTTATTTTTTCACCTGGTAAGATTGTGAGCCTTTTTTCCCCACTCTTACATGTGTTTTGCTGTGTGTGTTTAACATTTTTGTGTTCATAGACTGTGGAGCTTCACCTACTCCATAGGTATCACCTTTTTACTATGTGTTACACAGCACCTTTAGTGCAGTGCGAGAGGGTATATTTTTTCAGACTTCCCACTTTAAACTCCATTTTCTGGGACTGACTACTGTCTCCCAGAACATGTAAAGTTGCCATTGACTTTATTAGTCTTTTTACATTCACAGACCCAGTACAAACTATCTTACATAGAGTTCTGGAAAGGGTTAATAGTTATTTCTTTTTGTCTGTCTGTCATGGAACATTATTTCGTTCCCCTTTCTTTAAGATTTGGTTGGTGGCAGTGGTATCTACCCTATTTTTTCTAACGCTGTCTATTTAAATAGCCTTGGTACTGTTTTAGGCTAAGTTAGTAGCCTCAAACTTAAATACACTGGACCCTATTTACTTTTATTCGGTTCCGGCTGGGTTTATTTGCCATTTCTTTTTGTAAAGGTCTTTCTCGTGTTTTAAGTTTGCCAAACCAGCTTTGGTTCCTTTGTATGCCATCCTTTGGCGGGCTTCTGTACAGAAGCCCTCCTTAAGCGCCTGAATGTCTGAGGGGGACAGGATGTGAGGGAGGGGTTTGAGAATCCCTACAAAGGGTCTCCTTGGAGACCCATGTTGCACTCTGTATGATTGGCTGCAGTGAATTTTCCGCCGGGACAGCCACCCTACTGTATGATTGACAATCAGGCTGGGTGAATGGGGGAAAACTGCATAAAAAGCAGGTCTCTGGGACTGAGAAGGCAGAGTCGCTACTGGATCGAGAGAACCGAAGAGACGCTGACAGAAGAGGACCTCTACCACGACTGAATCTCCCAGTTAGCCCTGCTGCGGGTCTGAATCTCAAAACTTCGATGACAGGGAAGAACTGCAAGGAATCTTCTCCCCTTGAGCTGGTGGGACAAACCAGTTTGCCAAACTGCAAGCCAGGCCTCCCTCCTCTGGTCGAATTTGCTGTGCACAGCTACAGTGAACCGGATAGCCATGAGGACCGGACCCTGCTTGGGTTTTAAGGAGCGCACCTTTTATTCATTGCTTTGCTGCTGCTGCTGGTTTCTTGCCTGGGCAGTGCTGGACCCTCCAGTCTTCCTACTTTGTGTTAGTCTGACAGTCGCTTCAGGAACCGTGAGCCTGCTGGACCTGCCAGTAACGTCTGCTTCAGCTACAGCCTTCTTCTCCATTTAAGGTACTGTTCAAACCTGGTTGTTCGTTACGTCTGACTGCAGTGAAAGTGTTTGAAATCTTTCACGAATCCGAGGGCTTGTCCTTCCCTATTTTTTAAAGTAACTTTTTCGCCCGACGAACTTCGTTCTGAATTCTTGGCAAAGATTCACCCATAAACTTCTCTGAACTGTGTGATCCTCTGCAAAGACTTTGGCCCAGGACTCTTGATTTGATTTCCTCACCGTAGTAGCCTTTTCTAGATTGCCCTGCTTACTTACTTGTTGGTGCTGCTCAACTTTTGTCTAACCTTGTCTTTCCCTCCCTTTTAAATTGCTGGAGTGCCATTTTGCTCACACTTCATTTGGAGCTTAACTTGTCCAGAATCGATTGGGTGGTGTGTAGTATATTAAGAGTGTGATTTTTCTACTGCTTTACTTTAGTGAATTGTTTTACAACTGATGTGTAAATAAATGTATATTTGTTTACTCAGAAACATTGAGTCAGTGTTGAACCATAGTAATTGCTGTCCTTTGTGTAACTATTGATACTGCTCACTTTCCTCTTGAGATAAGTTTGGCTGCTCAGCCAATCGCGACCACTTTACTGTGTAGTACAGGCTTGTACCTAAGGTGAATTTGTACTGTCACTTGTAGTCTTAATTGTGTGTGGTGTTCCCAAAGGGTACTGCATATGATTCTGCCTAACAGAGTGCTGGTGTTCTCCACTTGCGGTTATCATGGTGCTCTTTTTGCTGGTTACTACCAGCCGTTCAGGCACGAAGGTCGGGTCCTTCTTGCTGATTTTCAGCTGGCATACCACCACATGACCCCTTGGTTCTACATCGCATTTTTCACCCCTCATCGCGAGTCAGCTCTCTCCTTCATTTTTCTCTTCTGTTCCCGATCCCGACCCTGGACGAGATGACCAGAGGCGTGGCTTGCATTGGGAGGAGGGCTTCAGATAGTCTTGTTCTTACAACTCGACGAAACATGAGGTCAGATGGGCTGATGCCAGTAGTACTGTGGGGCATGTGGCGGTATTCAGGTAGGAGTTGATACAGTGCCTGCTCAAACTGTTTGTTGACGAGGTTGGCTGTCTGCAGGGCCCTCTTGATGTTGGCCATAAACCGTTGCATGAGATGCCATTAGCTTGGGGCCAGCGCGCGGGTTATCTTTCAGTGTTGGAACCCCATGTAGTGTTCAAAGTTCAAAGACGGTGCTCGTGAATGGTGGGCCATTGTCAGATTTTATTGTCTTTGGCATTCCGTAGGTTGATAACATGCGGTCTAGTGATGGAATGACACAGGTCACTGCAGTGGATTCGATCAGCTGTGCATCTGGGAAGTGAGAGTGTTCATCAGTTAGTACCAGCAAGTATTTTCCATTGCGTAGCAGTCCGAAAAAGTCTATAGACAGTTCTTCCCATAAACCTTCTTGGAGTGAGGATAGTTGCAATGGTTTGGGATGCAGCAGTTGAGCCCCCAATGCACAGATGGTGCACTTGCCAACAACCTCCTCTACTAGGGTGTCCAGTTTGGGGAACCACACCTTTTGACATAATAGGCGTTTTGTGGAAACCACCCCCGGTGGCTTTCGTGTGCCAGCATGACCGTCTGTTCACACAGCGATGATGGAATGATGACTTTGCAGCTCTTAATGATGATGTGCTCGTCCACCTCTGTCAGTCCGTCTTTCACCAGTTCCGACGATCTTATGTCCTCTCTCACGGATTCCTGCTCCCGCGTGGCCTGGTGTTTGATGTGCGCCATCCTGTTTGTTTTGATGCAGTGGGTCACTATCGCGAGGGCCAGGTCATTTTCCGACTCTTTTCCTAGGGTTGCCCAGTCCACTGTTAGAGATTGCAAGTGGTGAATGACATAATTAGTGTAGGCGTTGGCGATGGAAGGGCCCACTTGTGAAGCACCGGAAGGATGTCTGGATAGGTAGTTGGCGGGGTTGTGTCCTTTGCCTGGGCAATGCACTATGTTGAACTTATAGTCCTGTAACCGCAGTCCCCACTTGGCTATTTTGTGGGGGCATTCTCGCCTTGGGGTGACCAAATATCGTCAAGAGGGCTTGATGGTCGGTGATGTCTGTGAACGCCTTCCCATACAGAAAGTACTCGGAGGCCCAGACCACAGCCAGGCTCTCTTTCTCTGCCTAGAGTATGCATGTTCAGTGGTTGTGAGGCCCCTGCTCATATAGGCCACTATGAATCTGCCGTTCGAGTCCGATGGGTCTTGTTGCATCAGAATGGGGCTGAGGCCGACGGGGCTGGCATCGCCACCTTGTAGATGTTGTTTCGGATCATCTCGAATGCATGTTGGCATTCCGACGACCACTCGAAAGGCTGGTCCTTCCGTATAAGTAGGCAGAGGGGCTTGCTGACTGTGGCATAATCTTGCAAGTACCTCGAGCAGTAGCTCACTAGTCCCAGAAACAAATGCAGTTCGGACACTTTTTGGAGTGGCTGGGCGGAGTTCCTGAAAGATCTCTGCCACCCACAGATGAGATGCCAAAAAGGACCCATTTATGTTGGAAGAGGTCCATGTGGGTGACGAAAGTGTTGATATATCGTGACCCTGGTGCAATCTCGATCTGGTGGTAGCCCTTTGTGAGGTCCAACTTTGAAAAGAACTCAGTGCTATGCAGTAGGTGTATCATGTCCGTTATTCGGGGTGCCTGGCGCCATTCTCTTTCTATCCCTTTATTCACCCCCCTCATGTCCATGCACAGTCGGATAGAGACATCCAGAGATTTCTTAGGGAAAGGTACTGTGGGGGACACCCATTGGGTGGGCCCTTCTGCAGGCTCGATGACGTGTAGCTTTAGGAGTTTGTTAATCTCCTCCTCCACCTGCCTCTCTATATTGATGGGTATGCCCCTGTGGTGCTGAGCGACTGGTGTGACCTCCGGGTTGATGTGGAGCTGGACTTTTCAGTTTTTCCAGCCCTTTGAATAGGGATGGAAACGCTGCTTTAATGTCTTCAGGTCTTGCAAAGTACTTGTTGGCCATCAGTTGGTATAGGATGTGCACTAAATCCATTTCCACCGACGTCTTGAAGCTAAGAATAGAGCCGCTGTTCACTTCCGGCTTGAGGACGAGCACAGGATCTTTGCTGCATGGGCTTTGTGTGTGCTTATTGCAGAGATGATGCCCTTGCATGGCTTTGCCGTGAAGGAGCCATATGGTAAAATGTTGATGGTGGACTTCTTGAGCTTAGGTGCCTTCATGAGAGTATTGTAAGCCTCTTCACTGATTATGTTGACAGTAGCTACAGTGTCTATTAGAAACTCCAGCGGCGTATCATTGACTTGGAGTGTCAGGACCGGACTGTGTTGGGTTGCTGTGCTGTTGTTTAGTGCCCACACATATCCCTTTTTCTGCTGATCTTCGCTCGATGAGGGTGATTCACTGCTGGAAGGCAACCTCATTTCGATGTAGCGGACGCAGCATCTGCGGCCAGGTTGTCTGGAGCCTTCAGTAGGCCTGTATTCCTCTCGTGTGCAAAATTTTCTTTTGTCGCGGTCTTCGCATCGCTGCCATCTTGGTTAGTTGTCCGGTCCACCTTCACGGGGGCTTGATGGTGCTGTCATTATCCGTTCCCTGAAGCTTCTCCGGATGGCTAGGTGAGTGGGCTTATTTTTTCACATGGCCCTAAAATGGTAATCACCACCACATGCGGCACATTTTTGCCCGAGGGCTGGGCAGTCACCTGTATGCAGGCATTTGTATCCACATTTGTATCACGTGGCATTGATGCGTCTGGACAGTTGATTCTGCATAGTGACAAGTTTGTTGATGGTGTCTGGTTTGGGGGCTTTTGACTGTACTGTGACTTTGCCCAGGCTGTCCATTTGGGACTCAGTTGCCGCCTCCATTCATGCTAGGGCTAGGATCTCTTCTACTGACTGCTATTTATGTAGGAGTTTCTTACGAAATGCCATAGAGTCACAGCCAGCTATGATCTCGAACCGCAGGGCTTCCTCATTGGAATAGTGATGGAATTCGCAGTGCTTTAGTTTGATCCGCAGTCTCATTACAAACATGTCCAGGGATTCTCCCTTGCCCTGACGCGTAGAGTAAAAGACATACATTTCATAGTCGACGTTGGTATGAGGTGTCAGATATTCAGATTGCTTGGTGTGCAGGTCACGGTACGATGCATATTTGCGGTCGATCAGTTTGCCTGCAATGTCTCTGATTGCAGGTCCCACTGCCATGAACAGTGTGTTTTTGAGGCTTGTATCATCGCTGAGCACTATGGCCCCCACATAGAATTTTAAATTTTGTAGCCAGGTCCTCCATCTGGGCCCAAGTTGCTGGTGTAGCAGATGTCAAATGCGTGATGCAGGTGTAGTACTTGGGCATCTCCACGTGAGGGGGTGTCCTGATGACCCTAACCCTGCCTTGGATGTGACTTCTTTGTCTGACATGATGTTGGTTGCAGCACCGTTATCCCCTGTTGTGGGGTGGGTAGGCTGGTTTGTATCCCTGGGTCTTTTCCTCTGGCACTGGGTTGTGTCTTTGTGTGCTCCTCCTCCCTTTAGCAAAGGGCAGGGCTGTCATGTGCTCCCCCCACTCCCCATCGTGTCATGTGCCTCCACAGGCTGTGCCAGGTCTTGTGTGGGGAGAGAACTTGGGATCCTATGAGAGATTAACGGTGCCGGGCCTCTGACGCTGAACTCCTCGCTCCTTTTGTTTTCCTTGGTCCTTATCTCATGCCAGGGTCAGCAGGAGTAGTGTAGAGTACGCTGCAAGTGTGTGGGGGTGGGCCTTAACAGTGCTAGGCCTCCGGCGACCTCCTTCCCCCTGCTCCCATACTTGGAATCCCCGATGGGATGGAATGCACTTTCTGCACCTGGTGAAGAGCACGGGCTGTTCCCTGCGACCATGTGCGTGTCGCCTTCCTGCCCTGCACTCCATCAGTGTAGCGTGGTGTGTGCTGTGGTGCGCGGTTGTCTCGGACCTCACTGCAATGTGAAAATAAGAGCAGACCACGCTCTTATCCAATGTGGGGCTTCCGCAACCAGGCTTGTGCCACTTGAAATAACAGGTGACACACTGCAGGCAATGTAGAACTCGCTTTATTCAAGTTCCATATGTAACTGAACTCTAACCGCATAACAACCCCCTTGCCCCTTCCACATCACACACCCTCCCTAGCCCAACATCACTTCCCTCCAACAGGTAGGCCTGAACCCTCAGCCGCCCACATAACAAGGCGGGAGGGTGCTGGGCTCGCCAAGTCACAACGTGACACTTTCATTGCCCTATTACTGTAATTCTGCCCTGCCTTCACTTCAAGGCATGAGATTTAGTTCATAACTTTGGGCACGCCGTAAATGAAGTAGTGTCAGTGGGGATCGCAACTATTCTTGTTCTCAAACATATATGGTAATACATAATAAAGGAAAATTGATATATACATACAATCATGAACATGGAACCTGTTCAACGTACGATTTACATCTTTGTCACCAAACTCATGTTCATTATAACACACATGGGTGACTCAAGAAAACAGCACCAGTAACATTGTGGCTTAGATAAGTCTGTAAATACTAGCTAAACTATCACTCTCTCTAAAGGAGGAACTAAACTCTCCCTGAGAACCCAAAGATGACCCTACGGAGTGCTGTTGTGCTGCCTATCTAACAGGGATAGAAGGAGAGATCACTCCATTAAACTCAGCTATAGATATAATGCAGACTGATGCATTAACTGAAAAGTAAAGTTATTCAACTCATCCATTCCATCTCCTCTTAGGAACCTTACCATAGGTAGCAGACCCACGGATCCTAACCAAGTTATCCAGCCAGCGAACTGCTTGGTGCCGAATCATTAAAAAGTCCAATTTATAAAACAAAACAGGGCAGACTATCGCAAATCAACCCATCTAGCATTTAAGAGGTGATTTTCCATTTATTTAGCCCACATTTAAGTGTGGGTCCATATGATTTGTCCACAAAATAATTTGTGTACTCACAACCAGTCATGCGCGACAATGCCCCTAAAAGCATATATTAAAACATTGTATCCCTATAGCTTATGTCGAAAAAGGATATTCACAAATCAGGTTGGCCAGTTTCAGTGACATACAAGCAGGAACATTCTTCAGGACATACAACAAACCACCAACTTGCGTCTGGGAGTCAATCTCTATCATCAGTGGTGATGGTGAGGTGATAATTGGGCAACCTGAGATTGACCAAACAGTGCTTGCGGTCTTCACAGCTCCATTGTTGCTCCTTTTGCACTGATGCCAGCAATCCGATGCCGCACCCTGTGTAAAATGTCCACCTGATGCATTTTTGCTCCATTTCTGAGAGGCAAACACTGCCTCCGCCTATCTCCGCTGGGCTGCCTGGCTGCTGAATGACTCCCGTGTACATGCAGGATATACAGATGTTCTAAGGTGCATGTGCATTAAAAGAATTCAGCAAAGCAGATCAGTCACCTTGTTGCAGATGTATTGATAATGATTGATTTTTCCTACCTTAGGGCAGAGTCTGGAAAATCCATAACATTCCTATCATTACCTGAATACTTAATAACAACTTCTCATCTCACCATGCCAACTAGTACCCACCATCGATCCGCTGCTAGGCGAGCAAGGCCTTGAAGAAGGAGGTATAACTTCAGTATAAATTAGAGGTCTGCACATTCCTCCATGACCGATATCAGATATCACACCTGTAAGAAAGTTTTGTGATGGATATTGTAGAGGACCTACGGACTGCCTTAGATGAGGGTAATCCTAAAGGCTCTTTTTGATTGGTTACCTGCTTATGACACGGAAGACAAGCAGATCCTCATTGTAAGCCTCAGTGACCATTTGGAACAGCCTTGAAATGGAAAAGCTTCTCAAAGTACTCAAGTCGCAATGCGTTCGAAATGCTCAAACATTACAAATACATGCAGAATCCAATCCACGAGCCCACATCAAAGTGGCCCACAGCAAGCATTTCACAGTAGATGAAGTTGATACCAATATCCACCTAGGAAGTGTCATCCATCTGCCTAGTGGGCAGATGTGGGGCTATGAACAATATGTCAGAATGTTTGGAACCCATACACCACTGAATAGATGATTCAAGTTTGTGCCAATGTGACAAAAAAATGTAGTATATTTGAGGTCGTTCATAGAAAATGGTGCACAGTACATGCCATTGAGCAGGAACACCAGCACAAACAAAGGACATTCCATGCCTGTCGGTGGCCTTTGACTTGGTGGATCATTCCATTTTGGTGAGTAGGCTTGCTGAGGTGGACAATATGTCTAGTGATGTATTAGCCCGAATTCAATCTTTCCTTAGTAATCATACTGCCAGAGTTTTTGTGGATGAATTTAAGGCCACTCCAGTCCGCTCTCCTGTGATGTGCCTTAGGATTCTTGCCTCTCCCCGACATTATAAAATATCTACACCTGTCCTTTATTTGATCTCTTGAATGACCTGAGTGTCAGTCTATCTATCAGATCTTTGCTAGTACACAGGCCTGGATGGCTGCTAATTCACTTGCCCTTAATGATAAAAAGACTTAGCTCTTAAATCTGGGTCAGGTCTCCTCTTGAAAAGACTTGAGTCTTGTTATAGACAGTTTGTAATTGGTGATTGTGCTGTTCCCGTGGCACCCTATGTTAAGAGGTGTGTATTTCGACTCAGAATTAACTATGTAGAAGCACATCATCCGTCTGAGGTCAATTTGTGCATATGTTCTTAAATTACTGAGGCAAATCAGGCCTCATTTGTCTTATAAAAGACAATCATTACTTGATTGTGCTCTATTAAACTCCAAGCTGGATTATTGCAATAGTCTGCTCGCAGGTACTTTTACTGCCAGCTTGCAAAAGCTCAAGAACATCCACAACAGGGCAGTAAGGGCCATTCAGGGTATTAGTAGGAGAGATCATGCCACTCCTGCTAGAATGGCACTTCACTGGTTACTAGTTAAACAGCGAATCGTCCATAAGATCCTTACACTCACCCACAAATGTAGGTTGGGCAATTCACCTCAATACATCTGTGCTGGATTGAAGGCTGTCCCCAGCAGAAGATTACTCCATTCTAATGGCGATAATAAACTCTTTCAACCACCCACCAAGCTGGAGAAGTACAGGGCTACGATGTTTGATGTATGGACTCCTTCTTCCTGGAATGAGCTGCCTGCATCACTAAGGGCTATTCTTGCTTGCTTAAGAGCTGTGAAAATGTACCTGTTTTATTGATGACTGATAACTGTGTGACTGATGATTTCTACTCTGCTCTCTGTTCTTTGGCTTTGAATTCCTTGGTCTGACGGTTGGTTCTACTTAGCTTATTATAATTCTTTATGTAAGTTTGTATGTTATGGTGCATGTGTGTCCGGAGGCCTATGGGCGTGTAGCGCGTTAAAATAATAAAATAATAATAATAGTGGCATAGGCACCGCAGCAGTGAGGGCTAGACACAGTTGTGTGCAGCCCTCAGTGATCCAAAATGCAACTTCAGTGAATAGGTAAGGAGGCTGCAACGGTCATTGAAAAAGGGGAATCAGTTTTGTGGGTAGAGTGAGGAGAAATTGGCAGCAAGTTGCAAGAACAGCACCCTGGTGGAAGATGAGACGGATGGGGAGTAGGTAGCAACAGACAGTCACATGACCTAGAACCATTTGTTATGTTATGTTGCATTTGTATAGCGCCTGCAGCCATAGCTGATGCCGTCAAAGCACGTTGTGTATGAATGTCTTCAAAACTGCAGCACAATCAAAGTCACTTTATTCACATTGCATGCCCTCTTGTGTGAGGACCTCAGAAAAGTGCATACAACCAAGAACGGGCATCTGTTTGACTCATATAGACCATAGCAACACTATACCTGTCCTAACTGAAAGTAAGGGAAGCCCAAAATGAAACTTTACCCGTGCTGGTTTGAATCCTCGCTCTGTCCCAGTGTGGGCTATCAAATGAATTCATGTAGTGATGATACCTCACTGCAGGATTTTAGTGTAAAATATATGCTTATTAGTCCAACCATTTAATTACATCTCCATGCCATGAAGCAGTCAGCTGACACTGTACAGAACTGTCTATCCCTTGGTGACTGGCCGAGTTTCATTTGTCACACATGCCATAATGCACCTGCTTTGTTGCAATGGCAGTACCTGAACCCGGACACACATCTTCCACCTCTGGATATTCTATAATGTAGGAAAAGGAAATCATAATATAACAGGGCTCAAGTCGAGTGTACACGTGGGGGGACGGAGTCCACCCACTATATTTACAGCGTGGACTCATTCCCGCAGCTAAAATGAGAAACATTGAATATCCTCTTTGAATTTATGAATTAAAGCTGAGCTCGGAGATCAAACCTCAGTCGTCAGGTTTGTAGGCCGGACACTTCACCACTGCACTATATAACCTGATGAAAAATAACTAAAGGTGAAATGTCCCATATCAGTACTGCAAGTGCCAGGGAAAACATTTGTATTGGTTCTTGGACTTTAAAACATGCACACCTTTTAAAGTTTTCAAAAACACTATTAGAAGAAAATACCCTCTCTTAGTTTTGTGTGTGTTTTGATTTTATGAAAGGCAAATGCTTGTCCTGTTAAATTTGAGTGGTTATGCAAAGCCAATTTAATGAAATGTGCATATTTCACCTTGGTATGCTAAGTTCTGGCGACGTCACATCCCATTCCGTTTCAAAGACCCTTGCTTCTCTTGCTGTTTGGTTCAGCCCACTTGGTTCAGTCTCCTGCCAAGTGGGGCCACTAGAAATACATATAACTTCCTGGTTTGTGTCCCAGACCCCTGGTTCCCTCTTTTTATGTTCCGCTCCCTTGGCTCGCTATCCTGCCAAGTAGAGATGCAAGGGAGATACCCCACTTCTTGGTGGGGGTCTCCGACACCTGTTTCTTTCCTTCTTACTCCTCTCTGGCAGACCTTATTCACTATCCTGCCAAGTACTGTGACTGTTCTTGCTTCTCTCTGGCAGACTTTATTCACTATCCTGCCAAGTACTGTGACTGTTCTTGCTTCTCTCTGGCAGACCCTATTCCCTATTCACTATCCTGCCAAGTACTGTGACTTTTCTTGTTTCTCAAGACCTGGTACTCTATCCTGCCAAGTTCCTCAACTATGAAGATGACTGATGCTGATTTTCATTATTGATCGCAGATCTCAGACCCATCTTTCTTGGTTTCTTGCTTGGCTGTTCTGGAAATTAGCTTTGATCTCAAGGGTTTCCTTCCTATCCGTGATTGGCTGGGTCAGGGTATCCCACTGCTCCCGCCTGCCCATACCAACCGTCTGGGTCACGATTGTTGCTTTAGGGTCTTTCCCAGTATGTTTTGGTCTGTCTCAGGGTCTTTTGACTTCAGTTTCAGGCTTCTGCAGTCTTCTCCCCTCCTCTGGTGTGTTGCAGAGGCTAAGCAGAGTTCAACCTCTGTTAGTGAGCATGCCTCCTCTCAACTACGCTGTCCCTTGGCTTCGCCCGCCTAGACTGCTGCTTCTCCCTCTGGCCGTAGGGTCCTTTCACGTTGGACCGATTGAGAGCACCACCATACATCCGTTAAACTCTGGTTCTGCAGCCCCCTCTGTTCGCCGACAGCTTGGATGTTCCCCATGCCTGCATTTCCTTCAGGGAAGGCTTCTCTCTCTTCCTGTTTTTCCCTCTTCTATTTTGTATTGGCCTTGTCCAACAGGACTTAATGAAACACTAGACTGCACAATAGTGTTTTGAGGAGTGCTCTTCATACCTCTGCGTTTCTTACTCATCCCAGTATTTACCTGAGAGTTTTCATAAGGTAGACCTGACTCTTCTTAGTCCCAGTACCTATACCATAGATCTCTATGTTCTTCATCGTTCCAGTACTAGTGTTAGTATGTGCATGACACATGTACATGGGATGGCAAGGTAAAAGAGTGTTAGGTGAGGGGGACTGGAGTGGAGTATACCACGTTCTCCCTGGACAGTCCTCCCATCTCCCATAGAGGGGATCCCTCCCCGTGAGATCCCCATACTGAGTACCACTCTAAGGGGGACTATCGGGTAGCAGCCTCAGCTCCCTGGCTTAATGGAAAGTGCTCCCCCTTAGGGGAGAAGGGACATCATCCAAGGATTTGTCACAGTACATTTCCCTTTTGTACTTACCGGCTCAGCGTGGTTCTTCTGTGTTGTCTCAAAATGGCTGAATACTTCATTTTGGTAATGAGTGTAAAGGTGAACCCAAGATGTAACTCTGAGCATTGATTGAAGGAGGACCGATGTTCATGAAAGGAGGACCAATGTTGTTGGTGAAGAAAGTCAGAGAGGGAACCCCTGTGGATTGAGATTCCTTGAAGGGTCCATAAGAGGGCCAAGAACTATCAGTGACTGTCCCCCTGCATTGGTGGAGGAAGTGGATTCTGGCCCAGAATATACGATGGACATTGTGGGAAGTGTAGTGTCCGCTGCTGTCAGGAGCGAGGAGGAACCAAGGACATGGCTCTGTTCGGGTGGAGGGCAGCAGTGATGCAGCAAGAGAGTTGCATGTGTGCTGTGTCTCAGTGTGCAGCAGAGAATGGAGCAAATTGATGAGGATAATGGAGGGGTGATCCAGGGGCCAATAAGAGTAAAGCATTCTTGGCGACAATCAGCAGAATCTTTCACGCGGCTAGCACCATCGGGACTTTGCAGAGATGCGGGAGGCAGCAGGAATTCCGTCCAGGCAGAAGGTGACGCAGGTTGTTTGTGGCTGTATCTCCATGTGGGAGATGGTGGAGGGCCAAGTAGGGCCGTTGGAGAGAGCCGTATCATGCGTTCTAAGAAGACCATTGCTGGAATGCACAGCTTGCAGCACCATTGTTGGATGGCATTCAGATAGAGCAGTGATGTGGTTGTTGGTGACGTAGGAAGAATGAAACTGTGCGTTCAAAAAGGGGGGTCACTGAAATGCACGCAAGGCACCGGCATCATCCTTGGATGTTCCGCAATGATGTTGGTGTCCGTATTCATGACTTCTGTTGAGATGTGAGGGTCAAAAGTAAGGACTGTCACTGTGATAGTCGGAATTTAGAGAAAGACGTTTCATTCTCGATGTCAAGGTACTGTTCATACTATTCGTGGAGGCACCAGACTGGAGGATTGCACAGATGATGATTATTTAAATGACGTCAATGTACTGTTCATTTTATGTGGTGCAGCACCAGAATGGAGGATTATATGGATGATGATTATTTAGTTTGTCGACATTGAAGTACGAGCAGGATTTTGCCTCTGTGGGGTCAATATTTCGCAGGCAGCAGCAATAAAGGTTAAGAGATGATGGTGTTCATGTTTTTGTAGGTGTTGTTTTGCAGCTGCGTTAATTCAGCAATGATTAGTATGACTAGCTCAGGGGGTTATGTTCACAGTTGCTGCGAAGATTTGTAATTAAGTCTACATGTGCAGAATTTGATGAGGATGTCAATACGTGTGAAAAGTAAGAGGTTTTTGTAATACAGCGAGTTGAAGCCAATTTATGTATGTTAAAGAAGGGAATTGGGGACTTGAAAATTAGAAATGGCATGCACATTGCAATGACATGAAGCTGATGATGGGTTGTGTTATGAATTGATGTGGGTTAAATGGAGATGAAATGGTGTGATGTTACATGGTACAACATTAAATGTTGGTACATTATTTAAGCAATATGATCCGAGGCATGGGGCCATTACCGAGTCAGGTAATGCCCCGCGGCCATAGTTAACGAAGGCCCCAAGGCATTGCCTGACTCGGTAATGGCCCATGGTGAGGGGCATATTGCTATTAGTACCCTGGCCTGCAAGACCGGGGTACTAATAGTAATCTTTTTTTGTTCCAAAACGCTGCAGCATTTTGGAACAGAAAAAAAAATGTCAAAGAAAATGGCCGTCGGGGAAGGGGGAAGGGAGTCCGTTTTCTCTTTCCATGGCAGCCATCAGGAGCAGACGTGCTGGGAACAGAAGTGTTCCCAGCACGTCTGAAAAAATGTCTGAAAAAGGAGAGTTAAGAAGGTAAGTGGGGATGGGGGGTGTTGGGGGATGGGAGAAGGAACATAAAAAAAATAATTACCTGAATCCCCGCAGGGGAGAATGGCAGCCTCCTTCCAGAGGAATGGAATCCCGGCCGAGGGATTTTCGGTTGGGTAAAGCCCCGACGAGGGCCAATCAGAATGGTTGTTACATTCTGGTTGACCCTCGCCGAGTACTAATAAATGTTAGCACATTGTTATGTTAGAGTGTAATTAGTACACTATATGTATGAATTGCATGCCTTAGAGTGTAGAGTACATTGTTACCTTTTTAGGGTGCAGCGTTGTACACCATGAGCATGTTGATGTCTAGTATTAGGTAGATATTTGGGACATTTTGGGTGTAGTTGGTACGCATGAAGTATGGAGGTATATGATTGAGAAGTAAAATGTACAGAAGTAAAATGTACAGCAAACATGTATGTCTTGTTGTGCCCTCAAGCCACAGTGTCCATGGATGCGCATAATAAATAAACTAAACTCAAGTATCTTAGTTTCACCATGAGCAGGAATGCATTTAATGCTGTCAATACTTTATGTAAGGAGAATGTATATTTTATTATGTAGCTTATTTGAAGACAGTGCCTGCTTTTGTTTACATTTTCACTGTATATGCATGTTTTTATGTTGTGGGATGCTGTGGTGAGTTTAAGAGGTTGAGTGCAGTGAATGCTCTGGCAGGCACTTTATAAGCTGGAATGGGAGTATGGGAAGTGTTTGGTGTGCAGCAGTAGAAGTTTTGGATGAAGCTGCACCGTGGCTGCAGCAGTTGTAACATTAGATGAACGTGTTGTGCAGTAGTGTAGTAGTAGTGGTTGCACACTGTGTGGAGGAGTGGTAGTACTAAATGCGCATTATGAGTAGGAGTTGTTTGGGAGCATCTAGTTGTGTTGGAGTTAGTTAATGTCAGGCAGTAGACATTAGTGCACGATGTGCAGGAAGTTTGGAGTTGTACAGACATTAGTTGTCACAGGAGTGAATTAATGTCCGGGAGTTGACATTAGTGCACAGTGGTGCAGGAAATCCGAATTTTTGTTGAGCTTTGTGCTTCTAGGAGTTGATTAATGTCTGGGAATATATAGTGCACTGTATGGAATTTTTATGTTTTAACAAGGACATTGTATGTATATTGGAGTGTCACCTGGTCATAGGAGTGACTAACCAGTGTCTGGGTGCGAGGTTTGGGTTCCACATGAACATGGACTACTCAACCATGTACATGGGTTTTGACGTGCTGCTCCTTGCAGTTAAGTTAGTTTAATGTGATCTTTGTCTAGTGAGTGACTTTTATTTGTTCTTCCATTTATTTGGTCCTAGGGGATGTGGCTGTTTGTGTGGTCATGCTGTTGTTTGTGATGCGTGTGGGTGCCTGTGGTTGGTTTGTAGGGCTTGTGGTGCTTGTGGCTGTGTTCTCAGGACATTTACTAATTGGTTGGTGGCATGACAGGATTTCGGTTTGTGTGGTTGCTCTGTGTAGTTGAGTGGGGTTGCACTCAGGGGTGCCAGACCTGAAGCCCTGGTGTGGCTGGCCAGGGCATAAGGAGGTTATGTTTTGTTTTGATGATTGTGAGTCTAGATAAGGTTGCTGCTCTTGTGTAGCAATTTATACCCTCTTGTGGGTAGTTTATGCTTGGGTATCGCAGACCGACGGCCCTGGTGTGGCAGGTCAGGGCATAATGGAGTATTGGTTTCTCGTTGTAGTGTAGGTTTTCCTGGAGTGTGTTGTCACCTGTAAGGTGATGGTTCTGAGTGGTTGTGTGGGCTTGAGTGTTAGGCTGGTTCTTGTGTTCTGTTCGGGAAGGAGGTGTGTTGTATCCTGCATTTTTGTGTGCTAGGTGCTGCTTTGAGAATTCCGATGAAATGTGGAATGCAAGTGGTTGGGAGTTCTGAGAGTGACCATTACTGGGGCCTTCAGCATGTGGGCTTGGACCTGAAGGATGTATTTTTCCTATTCTCCTGCCTGACGTTCTGCTGTAACTGATTAAATAAATAGTTCATTTCCCTTTTGTTCTTACCAGCAAAGCATGGTTACTGCGTGTTGTATCCCATGCCTGAATACTTTGCACACTCCACTGTCCTTTTTAGCAATAGAGGATGGACTTATGCCTACAATATTTTGATTAGCACTAAATTAGGAGGCACCCTTGGGCACTTGAAGGGGAATTATATTGTGCACTCTCTCCCCGGTACGACGTTCCTTCATCCTCCATTTTTTTCCTGGCACTTTTTCCTGAAAAACTTTGCAGAAAAAACATTGAAAAATGTGGGGGGGGGCATATAAGTGGCAGGGTGGGGTGGTGTATAGGGATACATAATAGGGAGGAGGGATTGGGGAACCCAGAAATAAAAAAAAATTGATTTCTTTAAGCAAACATTTTTCAGCAAAAAGTGCAGTGAAAAAGAAACGGTTAAAGAATGAACATAGAACCCTCTCCCCTATGCCTATATTTTCTTCCTTGATCACAGTACCAGCCGTATAGGCCACCCTTCCTCTTTGTTGGATTTTTTCAATGTTTCATCTTATGCTCTATAGTCAACATGCAGGGAAAGGTGGGTGAAACATAGGCAGGATGTAGTGTATTATTCCACTCCTACCCATGAACTCCTTTATTTCCTTAGAAAATAGTGTTATCCTATTGTCACTGACCAATGTTGTGGGAAGCCTTCCTTGAAAACAACTTCTTCAAAAAGAGTGCTTTGTAGTGGTAATGATATGATATGATAGGTTATTTATAACGTGCTTAATACCCAGAGGTTTCTAAGCGCGGACCCAGGAATCGAAACTGTGTCGTCTGGCTTCCAAGGTGAGCACGTTGCCCCTGAGCTATCCTCCTGAGACGACCTACAACTTTGGCTAGCGCAGGAAGAAATCAATGACAACAGGCAAAACCAAGTCTTCCTGGGAATGGTGCAGAACTGGATAAATGATACCCAAGGTGACATTTTCCCACAGTCCTTCATCTACTTGGCACTTATTAGGTAAGGTTTTGTAAAGTCCAACTGGTGTGGGACTTCAAAAGACATATCTCTTGGTATTAGGCAGACCAAACTCTTAAAATAGGCCTGTACTACACAAGTTGTTGCAGTGTCTGAGCAGCCAGGCTTATTTTAGGAGGGGTCATATGAGCTGTAGAGCAGCATAATTAAATCAGCAAACACAAAGCGCCAAGTAAACACTTACACACTTTGGGCCTCATTACGCGTATGGAGGCAGCCATGCCCTTAACAAGGGCATGGCTGCCTCCATACCGGGTTCCAGTACCGGGTTCTGTGAATGAGGAATTACCAGGTCATTCCGACCTTGGAGGACCCGGTAATTCCTCATGCATAAAACCATTCCCCATTCCTATTTGAGCCCCCATACGGCTCAATGGGAATGGGGATGGAGCTAATAATGGGCCCATTAATAACGGGCCCGTTATTAGCTCCATGGTCCCCTCGCGGGACCCGGAAAGGACGTCTGGTTTTACTAGACGTCTGTTCCGGGTCCCGCTAGGGGACCTCGTAATCAGGCATCCCGTAATGAACGATGCCGGTCCCGTACCGGCACCCTTCTTTACGGGAGTGCCTGCCTCATAATGAGGCCCTTAGAGTTATATTAAATTATTTATTTATAGATGCACAAGACAATTTAAGCATTCTTTAAAAAGTAGCAACTAATAGAAACATTCAATGGAAGATAGAATTCATTTAAACAAGAACCAATAATACAGGTGAGTAATTCTTTTCTATGCTAAACATGTTCGAGCACACGGAGTGACATGAATCATGGTCAGTATTAGCATTTATTTTTGCTCACCATTACAAAACTGGGTTGAGGAGGAAAAATTGTTAGACTTAAAGTAGAACACACTTTCAACCGGTTCAATAGTTAGTTTCACCCAGAGGGATGTAGGCAGTCTTTTATCCCAGAAATAATAGTGTCAACAATTAAAACCTGTCAGGGAACAAGCACTCCCAAAGCCAATAGATTTCAGAAAAAGAGCCTTTAGGAAACCAGGACAGCCAAAGTCAATGGGACAGTTCCTGTTCTGATGCACCTTTTCTTAGAAAAATGTTATCAAACAGCCAGGAGTTTGTTGAAAATTACAGGAGCTCAAGGAGAGACCACTTGATGGAGCACCTGCTGGAAAGCCTGCACAGGTGAGTTGAGGACAACTCTAGAGGGGTTAATTGCTTAGCCAGGGAGCACTACAAATGGCAAAAGGTAGTTATACCCCAAGCCCCACAGTACCTTAGAATTGACGAAGAGGTTCCTGCTGGATGCCTTCCTGGTGCAGTGATGCAGACCCTTGTTCCTGGTCCTTAGTCGTGGTGACAAAAGGGAGGACGTCTGATGGGCTTCTGCAGCAGCACTCTGGAGAGGGCCTCGGCAACAATGGATTTTACATGATTCAGCAGCTCTTGTTTCTCAGTGACAAAGAGAAACAAATAGATCTGGTTGGAGTTTCCTTGGTCCCTCGGTCCTGGACTCTGGTGAGGTGATTCAGGACAAAAGTTACCTGCTTCTGGAGGTCCTTGAAGGTGCCCACAAAGTTTTGGCTGGTTTTGTTCTCGGCAAGATGATGCACTTGATAATGGTCAGGGGTCCCTGGCCATTGTGATTGTGCAGCCTAGGAAAGTCACAGCAAGTCGGGAGACAAGCCATAATGAAGCAGGTCTCAAGCCTAGTTGGTTCCACCAGCCCAAGGGAGGAAGTCATCCTAAATGGATCTTCCCTTTCAAAACTAAAACGGTGTCAGCACAGCTATAAGTCTTCACTGGAGCTTCTGCGGTCCTGGAATGTGCTGCTGGTGTCTTTGCTCATCCTTTTCATCAGATATAATGTTCCAGTATTCGACTCTGCCTGCAGTCCCAAAAGCCTCACCTTTTATGCAATATCCCATTCATTCACAGCCCTACAGCTCTCAATCACACATAGGGGGGTCGTTCTCTAGGACAGCCACCAACCCAGTTGGGTCTGATTTTGGCCAGGCATGCCCACAAACAAAGGTCAGTGAGGTTTCAGGCTCCCCCCACCAAAGGCAAAACACACAAAGGACTCAAACCTAGTTTTAACAACAGAGTAGATGCCCAGAATGAACTAACAAACAAGACATGGTGAAAGAAGAAGACAGGGGCCATTTTGGGAAAAATGGTCACCCATGGATGCTGTACTGCAGCTGAGAAATCAGCCTGCAAGTACCCTGCACAAAAGGTAGTAAAAAGTAACCACTGCCACCAGCCATTCAAGTTAGTTAGTGTTACAAAAAGCTACATGAGAAGTGGGATAAGGAGTTACTTGGTAACCCCCCAACACTCCACATAGGGTGGTGTGTGCTGGACCCACAAAAAGAAAAGATATCTTACTATTCTTGGGAACTGTAGTTTACACAAGAAAATGTATTTAAACATTAAAAGAAGTCCAAGGAACTTCTCAGGTGCACTGCACAGAGGGACTATGTGCACTTGTGTCACTATGCAAGAAACAGCTGCCTATGGAGTTTACCACACTCCATTAAACAGTTAAAAATCCAAGTCAGAGAAAAACACATGTGGGAGTAGCAAAAAGTACTACTCACTCAGGAGGTTAAAAATCAAAAAGTTTCCAGAGTCTAGCAAAAGTGCTGAGGGTCTCTAAGATTAAAGGAAATTAGCACAGAAATTGAGCATTCTCCCTAACAGCACTCCCTGCATTTCCTTATGGATCGGCCTAATTTTTGCTTTACCCCCTGCCATCAATAATGTTCCCTCACCAATGGCAGAGATACCTGGAAGTCCTGCGTGGGCATTTCTCACCCATAGTTCCAGTCAGTTTTCATCAACTAGAGCTTCTGCAACAACCTGTCCTCATTGGCAAAATGTAGAAATGACTCATGACTCTAGGATGGTGGTATAAGATATAGGTTTATTAGTCCAGCCAATGTATCTACATCACCCAGCCAGGATACAATGGTACCCTCCTCATCAATCACAGATTATTGTATATAATGTGTGAGATCACCGATTCTGTTTATTCTGCAATACATTGACACTGTATATATCAGTCTGTCAAGATCCCAAATGCAGAAGCTACAAAACGTTCAGAAAAAGGCAGGAAGGGCATGAGTTAACCATAACAATCTAATTGGTCTTGGCAGTCCTCTGTTAGTTCCACTGGAGCAAATAGTTAAATGTGAGACTATTGGTTCTATGCAGAAGACCTACAAAAAAGCAGCACAATACACCCACACTCAGAACCTGTGATCTGGCCATGCTCACATGATCAGACCAAAGAGGTTCTAAAGAAAGAAACATATGGGGAAGTACCTGAAGTGTGAACTGTCTGGAAAAATGGAACTGCACACTTTGGTCACAAGGGTCATCAACAATTTAGTAAAGACCTAAAAATATTCCTTTTCGAATATGTGTTCGATTGATAATGGCTCAGTGATAGGACTTCCTGTCCTCCCCACAAGGGAACTGGCACTCGTGCTCACTATACGATTAAACTTCTACCAAGGGACCAACCACACCCATTGATGTAATCCAACTGACCATCGTCAATTGGAGGAATCAGCTGACAGTCATAATGCTTTGTAACACAGGATTCAACGGACATTATCCATGCATCCCATCAAAGAACGGCCAAGAAACGTTTCTGCAGCAAACATAAGGATCCATGATGCACTTTACAAAATTCCCAAATAAATAAACTGTGAATGGTGTAGGGAATGGGCAGAGAGGGAACAATGGAAGAATGCAGTACATGTGGCTCTATAGGTGAGAAAAAAGAACTGGTAAGTAAACACTTCACTGAGAGGAATGTGCCTAAAATTAAGCGAGTCAGAGCAGGAGGCGTCAGCTTCCCCTTTCTAGAAGCCCTACAATGGAATGCCCTGCCAGCACCCCTATGGGCTGAAAACTCACATATGGCATTCCGCAAAGCGGTGAAAACGCTACTCTTCACCTAATCACTGCCATCTTCCACATCATTCAATACTGTTATCAATGCCTGCAGGAAATGTACCCTGTCTGTCTGCAATGCATAAATGTATATGTCAAACCTGTACTTCTACTACCCCTGTAACTAAACTCTTTACAAGTAACAGCGCCTCGATGCCCAAGGGCTGCTGTGCGCTATACAAATGTAAAAAATAAATAAAAAAAATAAATTGTGAACATGTCCTAGGGCCAGTCAAATTGAAACAAAAAAAGTCATTTTAAATGCAATAGATACAGTGAATCTAAATAGAGAGAACAGGCCAAACTGATCATAGGTTCTCTGATCCATAGTGATGTTTGTTCTTCTAATGCGGACCCATGCCACAAGGATTTTAACCTACACATGACTAGGTGGTTAATCAGCAGATACAGATACCATTATTGTCCTAGACAGTTAAGTGTGTTCCATAAAGATGTTTCTAGAAAGACAGGAATTCCATGATGCGACTGATGGAACATCAATGGGTCAGGTGAGTCATTCAGTTATTTAAGGAATTTAAAGAGGTACTCTTTCTACTTGCCCTTTTTCTTTACACCTGTGTGCTTCCATCTGGAATGTTTGGGGGAATGTAAAATACGCCTTTATAAACCTTCCCAAACTTCTTTGGAAAGATCTTTAGAGGGACACTAGCTTGTAGATAAATGAAACAAGTGTATTGTTGAATACTACATCTTTTTTTTTTACTTTTGTTGGCTACACTTACTTATATTCAAAGCCCTTTTAATGCACAGTCATGCAACACTGTGTGAAAGCAAATGGGTGCAGCCCAATATATCGAGCTTTGAATCAAATAATCAACAAGTGGCTGACTGAATAGAAGTTGGTGTGGTAATGAATGTTCCAGGTTCAGGGTTATGCGGTTATCCAGAAGAAACAGTTCAACAGACGGAATACAGGACAAAGCAGTGAGAGGTAATGTGGAAGAAAACCCCACATTCTGGCACCAGCCAGTAGTGTCTAGTGATTATCTTTCACTGGAAACGTGAAATTAATTACTATTATCTCCAAGGGAGGGTGCCAAAGCCAATTAGCTTGCTCAAATCACAGGCTGAACCCCACGATCAATTCTGAGCAAACTGAAGCCTGCTCGCACCTGCCGCCATCTTTCCTCCACCTCCTCTTCCAACCGATGGTCATCTATGTTCCCCGCTCCCCTTCCTCACTCTCACTTACCTGTTCCTTCTTGTGGTGGGTGCTGCCGTGAGTTGCTTCTCCATCCTGGCCCACCAAATAAATTGAAGAGGGGCTCGCCAAGGAACCCCACTTTCCATTTCCATGGTGGCCATCTTGTTTGATGATTTGGCTGAATAAAGGGGTTGCGCACTCTCCGCAACCAGTTAATTCAAAGAAATACTTTGCTACTTGGACTCCGGGGCATTAATCCAGGTTGCAAAAAGCCATAATAGCCGGGTCCCACTTAGGCACCTGGCCATTACCAATCAGTAAAGCCCAGGCACCCGGCCATTACCCGGGCACCCGGCTATTATTCCTTAAGTAAAGAGTGCAAGCAAGCAAGCAAATCAAAGTGGCTTGAGGGAGCGGTGGTTCGACCTTGAGAAAGGTTTTAAAATATTGGTTTAAAATGGTGTTTTTTACTGCAGAACATTTATTAAAAATTGGGTAGAAAGAAATATAATTCTCGATCAATTTTGTTTGTCATAGCAGATGGAAAGATCCAATAGCTGTTCGATGTGCCCATTAATGCCATTATTGGCATTGCAGGAAGACATTATGGCCCTCATTACGAGTGTGCCGGTCCGGAAAAAATTCAGGTCATTCCATCTCTGGCATTTTTTCTGGACCAGCACACTTCAAGTTTGCCGGTGGGGGCCATGGAGTTCAGGCCCCTACTGGCAAATAAATTCCTGAATCACCAGCACTGTTACTAACAGTGTCAGTGATTCAAGAAATCCCATCCCATGGAGTGCTAGAGGACTCTATGTAAATGGGAACTTACCGGCTCTCTGCCACCCATCATATCCCGGTAATACCGGGATATCGGGTGGCAGAGGCAGTAAGGCAGGTTTGCCTGTATCCCACCGAAAATACCTGAGGGAAACCGTCAAACTTGTAATGAGCCTCAATTGTCATAATGGGGGTGCCAACATAGGGCAGTAATGACAATGTAAATATTTGCAATATGTTGTTTGTGCTCACTAACATCCATACTGGGCCTCATTACACGGAAGGCGGTAAGGGATAACGGTCACCGGTAATGGTAAGGGTGACCGTTAACCCTTACCGCCTTACTACGAGGTCCCTTTGCGGGTAGGTACTTTAACGCCTGCTGTTTAGCAGGCGTTAAAAACCAACCCGCAAAGGGACCAGGGTGCTAATTACGGTACCGCAATTTGCGGCACTGTAATTAGTGCCTTCACCATTCCCATAGAGCCCTATGGGGCAAAAATGGGAATGGGGAAGGGCAATGGGGGAAGGGGGAATAACCGCCCCGCCAACCTTGGAATAGGGCGGTAATTCCACTTTCCATCAAGGCGGTGCCGGTATTTTACCGGCAAGGACCAAGGTGCTAATAGCACCTTGGTCCTCCGCCTACCTTGTAATGAGGCCCACTGACTTTTTAAGAAGACCTTTTCATGCTCATCATGATGGCCATTCCATGATATGAAGGTATTGCCAGTGTTAGAGCACGCTCATCTTGGCTGTGCCAAATAACATCAGTATTGCCACTGCAAATAGTCATTTTCATATTGACTGTGCCAATATATTCCAGTATTGCCATTGAAAGAACACACACATGTTGTCCGTGCCCAATAATGGCAATATTGTGACACTTGCCAGTGCTGCCATAAACCATGCTATCTTGCAGCCATTATCTAGAATATGCCAGGATTGTCATTTTATATTGCAGGAACTTACCCAACCTTAACTCCTCTTATGACGCTGCAGTCTCCAACATTCCCAGCAACAGAAAATGCTCCTCGAAGTCCTCAACCTGAAAATAACGCCTCGTCTCTTCTCGATGTAACGCTCATGTTACTAGGGGGACTCATTAGCAGCAGCACAGAAATGTATAAGTAGAAAACTACAGTGGGTAAGGTATGCATGAAGAAATATAGTATGTCTCCACCTGGGATAATGCCCTAAGTTAGGTGCACTGGCATGGAATAGGAATGTGATTGAATGTAATGTTCAAAATGTGCAATGTTCATAACTTGTATTCATCACTGAGAGAAACCGACTCTTCTTACTTGTAAGATAGTTCAGCGGGCTGAGCGCTTGCTAATGCGATCTGTCCGTGATCTGTAAGTCGCAGGTTTGCATCTTGGCAAGGCCAAATCAGCCTTTCATCTTTCCGAAAATGATAAATCACTACCAACTTCAGTTGGGTGATATTGTATGTAAACATATTCATATTTTGTCGATAGTGTGAAAAGTTTCTTGTAAACTGAAAGACATGATATTAATAATAAAAAAAAAGGTTCTGTGTAAAGCACTTTGGCGAAAGCGCTATATAAATGACACATCGTTATCCTTAACAAGGGGAAATATAATGATTTTGAGATTAATCTGTGACATTGGTACTAAAAGAACACTGCCAAGTGCACATGACTGTGGATATAAATAGACACATTTGGAGGGAAATGCCCTCTGTTGTCACCCTCATACTGAACTGAGCCGACCTATTATGGAAGCTCTCGTTGTTACCATACCCAGAAACAACGCACCAACCACAGGGCAATCCTAAGCAACTTTGATCAGCGACCCGGTTAGAGGCAGTACATGTGCTTTTCATCCACAGGTTCATGTCAGCAGTCCCAGGCCCGCCTCTGGACATCCAAAAGAGCCAAACCTTTATAATGGTTGCTACCTCGGGAGGGGAAGCAGAGAGCCGCAGGGACTTGCAGCCTGTGCACTGCAATATGATCACCAATGTCAGGCAAAAATGGTAAGCACGTCTCTGAGGAGTTCCAAAACATCGGCACATTTGTGCCATCTCGGAGAATGAAGGAGCCATTCTGTTTTTGGGACACTACCTTTGCAGTGCATTAAGCCAAAACACACTTCGAGTCTTCGCGTGTTCCTGGCAGAGGGCTACAAGACGAATGAGAGCAAGAAAGAGACACTTAACTCTCAAGCTCAGGGCCCACTTCAGAGAAAATGGTATCCCGAAGCAGGAACACCCAGGAAGAATCCATTTCCTTGGCACCTCTTGTGTGGCCTAACAAAGTGAACACACAGTGGCATCTGATTTGATTTTTGATTGATTTTGATTTTGGAATTTATATTGCGCATATCCACAGTGAGGATCTAAGCAGGGTCTGCATCTGTGTGTAGGTGATAAACAACTGAACAGAAAATCATCACAGCACTAGGCCTAAAAGCGTTGGTACATAAGCATTAAAGCCAAGGGCTTTAAGCAAAAAGGTAGGTTTTCAACTTTTTTCCTGATAAAAGACAGTGATTCAATTTTTCACAAGTCAGGTGGAAGCAAGTTCCAGGCCTGAGGACCCACAGAAGAAAAGCATCAGTCATCCCAGGTGGCAGTCTTTGATAGAGGAACCACCAAGAGACCTTGCCCCATAGATCGGAGAGGCCAATTGGGGCAGTGGGTTATAATTTTTCATGTGAGATATGCCAGGGCCAGGACGTGGATACATTTGAAGACCAAGCAGAGGGTCTTGAACAAGAACCTCTGCTGTACAGGGACCCAGTGAAGGCTTCGACGAAACGGAGAGACAGATGATTTTCTGGACAGTGAGAAGACACTAAGGGCTGATTTCTGGGTGACCTGTCTTCTCTTTAGTTGATATTTTGGAATGCTCATAAGTAGGGCATAGCAATAATCTAACTTTGAGTTAGTGAGCATTGCAACTACTATTGGGTGGTCGTTCTCAGAAATAAGAGGCAGTTTGAGTTGAAAATACACAAATTAAACAATTTGAGTAGCATGTAGGTTGCAATTCATACATGACTGCCAAATGCATCCGAGGTTCTTGACCATCTGTGAGAACTTTTTTGGACCTCCAAATAAGGTTGGAAATGAGACAGAATGTATACAATTTGCCAGCTTCTTTTTGGAACCAAATACAATAACTTAAGTTTTGGACGGGTTCAGTTGGAGCTTATTTTCCAACATCCAATTTTCTATTCCATCAGCGCAGGATAGAACTCCATCGATTGCCTCCATAGGTTGTTTTAGCCAGATATAAATGTGTGTGTCATGAGCATATGAATGATATTGTAGATCAAAATGAGAAAAGATGCTAAAAATGGTCAGATATAAGCATTGATCAAAAGTGGGGACAGAGATGAGAACTGGGGCACTCCAAAGCTAACTTGTGGTGAATCAGACATATATGGCCCTATTTTAACATGCTGAGAATGGTCAGTTTAGAACGAAATTAACCATTTCAAAGAATCATCAGACACCTGAGCACCTGGATCAAATGAAAGACATTCTACTTTTGTGAAGGAAAACTGCAAACATGTTTCAATGTGCATACACTCTTAGATTTTGTGCCAGGACACAGTCTACCACTGCTAAGCCTGTAAAGTGACAGTGCAGATATTGTTTCCCACCAGGCAGCTATTCTGTTTGCCCAGCTACTACACAATCAAATGTCTTACCATCCTGAATCACACTGTGGGTTGAGGGTAGTAATATGTGTATATTTGTTGATGTATATGTCAAATGTGATTGTTGCTTTACTAAAAACCCTAGCTTCTTTTCTAAAAGAGGTTTCAACTTTTATCTTTTTCGCTGCACTAAAACTGGCAATA
This sequence comes from Ambystoma mexicanum, assembly GCF_040938575.1. NCBI lineage: Eukaryota > Metazoa > Chordata > Amphibia > Caudata > Ambystomatidae > Ambystoma > Ambystoma mexicanum. Next base: position 710,304,249 of record NC_090935.1, on the reverse strand, counting down.
CTGTTTGCATTGGTTTAAGGGAGTCCTTGTGTTGTGTCCATTCGTTCCAGTTGGCTGTACCACAGTTACTTAACATTTCAAAACACTGACGTAGTATAACCAATTTGACATGGGTCTCTAACCTGAAGATCTCCAGAGGACTTGGACTACAACTCCAGGTGTTACCTATAAGACTACCTGAAGAATCTGGTCCCACACTACATCTCTGATTGGTCTGTAAGAAAGGGCAGTACCAAAGTAGTCATCCAGTAATATTCGTTTGCAAGAAGCACAGTGGCAACCCCATTAAACCACGGGTCTGCAAACTGGTTCTCCACGTGTTTTAAACTACAACTCCCTTCAGCTTGAGCTGGCATAGTCAGTGGTGAGGGATCTTGGGAGACTTAGTCCAAAACATCTGGAGAGCCACAGGTTGCAGACCTCTGCATTAAACTGAAGAGGATACAATTGTGGAGCACTCTAAATGCCTACGAGGAACATAAACAGCCGACAGCCCTTCAAGAAAACCCTGAAAATTAGTATTTTCAATAGGGAATGTGGCGGTTAAACTAGCTATAGTATGGGTTACCCTAACCTCCACTAAGGAAGAGATAACTTTCAGTTGCAGATAGAACTATCTTATTGCACACTTGGCAAGAGAGATTGTAGATCAATGAACCTCATGACCTGCACCCCTCTAAACTCTTACTTCAGGCCTCCAGGTAGATACGCTGTGTTTGATCTCATGTGTCGCGCAAATTGGCTAGGAAGTGACTTGTATCTGTGCCATACAGGAGACAGTTAGAGGCTGCTGGTTTCATTAATCAGGGCCAAAGTAAAATGATGTTCTTGTTCTTATCCATTAAATATTATGGGGTCAATTGACAAAGCCTAGAATGTGGAATATTTTTATGGAATAAATGGTGTTTTGGAATTTACAAAAACTGCAACATTCACAAAAATGGCCACTGTTAATGTGCTCCAGCATAAAATGGTCAAGCACAGCTGTATCACATTGTATCACACTACCTAAATGGTCTTAGAAAAACAGGCAAAGGGTGGCAGATATGAAATATGAATCGTGGCAAGCATCTGATTTTCTCATAAACATGCCCACCACAACTGTACTGGGTGAATTAAGCAGGGCTCAAGTCGAGAGTCCACCCACTTTATTTAGAGGGGGGACTCAGTCCCCTCAGCTAAAATGAGAAACATTGAATGACTGCTTTGAAATTCTGAATTAAAGCTGACCTCAAGGATAAAACCGCAGTCGGCAGATTTGTAGGCCGGACACACTGACTAGGGGTCCCTCACGTCTATGGAAACAAGGCAAGTCAAAACACACGATAGATAGGCCAGACAGACACCAGGTTGTATTCCCAAAGCTAGGGTTTATTGCAAAGCAAATAGTCTCAGTTGGCCAACTCGGTCTCACGCCACGCGACGTGTATCTCTAGACCTCGAGGGACGCAAGAGAGTGAATTACGTACATCAGTTACATATGTACAGAATACATATCATACAATCAGCTGTGACATGTTTAACACCCCCCTTTATTGGGTTTCTTTGAACTCGGTGTGATGATGGACACTTTCGGCAATTATGACACTTTCAAATATCTATTCTAGTAACAATATGCAATTTTGCAAGTGCGGAGGCATCTTTTAGTTGTTGAACAGAACACAGTGCTTCTGTTCTTGGAAGTGAGCTACATACGGGAAGAGTCACATTCCAGACCTTTCTATCTATGAGGTGCTATTCGTGTCTTGGGAGCCGACACGCTCTACAGGGTTCGTTAAAGGGGGGCTGTAAGAAGAGCATAATTCAAGCCTTTAGCTGCTTTATTCTAACATATTCTACCATATAACGAGACTGCCTGGCAGCTGTGAAATGATTAAATGCCCTGCGGCTTTGCTTCAAGGCTACATTCGGTAGGGAGCCGGGCATTCCTTCCCGGCGCTGCCTACGTTGTGTTTCAACTAACTCTTATTAGCCTCGCGGCCCTGCGGCCTTGTCCTTTCACGTTCAGACAACAATGTTAACAGTCGAGCAGTGTAAGCAAAAAATGTGCCGTGAAGCAATTTGAACAGAAAGCAATGAGCAATTGTTAGAAAACAAAATGGCGATCCTTGTTACATCAAAATGGCCGTTCATTGGTAAACTCGGAAACCTGTATTTCTATCGTATCGTGCATGAGACGGTTGGCCCACGGCCACCAAAATACATTTGCCGTCAATCATGAGAGTTATCCATTTTCTAGACTGACAACTCCACCACTAAACTATATAACTTGATGAAAAATAACAAACAACTAAAGGTGAAATGTCCTATTTCGGTACTGCAAGTCCCAGGGAAATATTTGTATTGGTTCTTGGAGTTTAAAACATGCACACCTTTTAAAGTTTATAGAAACACTATTAGAAGAAAATATCCTCTCTTGATTTTGTGTGTTGATTTCATGAAAGGCAAATGCATTCGTCCTGTTCAATTGGGGTGGTTATGCAAAGCTAATTTAATGAAATGTGCATATTTCACCTTGATATGCTAATTTCTGGCGATGTCACATCACATTGCGTTTGCTGATGATTCCCCCCACTTTAATTTTTAGGACTTGACCACTGGAATTACGACTATAGATTTAAACCACTGAAAACAGAGCTTCCGTGGGATGAGAGATCAAGGGTTGACCTAGCAATTCACAAAAGGGAATGGTTGGCCACGAGCTAGAGAGTGGTCTGTGTGGCGTGAAGTGGAAGCAGGACAGAAAGTTCAAAGTGTAACTACACGCACGGCCCAACACTGTCTTTGCCTAGCTTTTTAAATTTTTTTTATTTATAGTGCAATAGCCAAAATGTGACTTTTAACACATTTCAAGACACAATATATTAAAATGAGGCAACAAAAAAAATTATATTAACCAGCGGTTTACAAAATTTGAATAAGAACATACATCTTAGAGAAAAAGAAAAAGAAAGAGAAATAAAAAGAAATGCTAACCAAAGCAGATTAACACAAATTCAAATTGTTATTAACTTCAATTCTTTTCAAACTCATCCCACCTCAATTGATAAAACCATCTCATTACCAGAAGATAATCTTGCCCAAATATCATCAATATTCAAATAAGACTCATCATAGACAAATCTACCAAAAAATCTGGCCCCGATGCTCCAAGTCCAAGGACAATTGGAAAGTAAATGCTTAGTGGTCTGGACTTCAGTACTTGAACACCTGTCACATATTGAAACAGTTCTCCCTTCTTTATCTCTGATAGCTAATAATTCCAGGGTAGGGAGTAAGTTTAAACGAAATCTCAAGAATTCAGATCTAAACCAAGGACTAGGGGACTTCTTTAAATAAGCCGGTATAAACGATAGATAGTTTAACAAAGGTAGCGGGCGCCCCTCTCTCGCAAAAACAGACATGATAACCTGTTCGGTGGTTATTAACCACTTGAGAGTTCGCAGCCACTGCTTTTACTCACTGTGCCTTTCACAGATGGGAAATATCCATTTGCATATCAGTCTTTGTCCCGCCCAGGGGCAGTCCAGCACCGAAATACAATGGCAATTCCAATCTGAACGAGAGTACCACCAGCAACCCCATACACGTGTTTCACCCTTGTTGGGGATCATCAGTGAGGTGAAGCTGATGCCTCTCTAAGCACAGTGAGAGGGAGACCACGTCTGGTTGCCCCCAGGAGACCTAGGGTTACCAATCCCAGGTTCCTTAACAAATAGTTTAACAAAGGTAGCGGGCGCCCCTCTCTCGCAAAAACAGACATGATAACCTGTTCGGTGGTTATTAACCACTTGAGAGTTCGCAGCCACTGCTTTTACTCACTGTGCCTTTCACAGATGGGAAATATCCATTTGCATATCAGTCTTTGTCCCGCCCAGGGGCAGTCCAGCACCGAAATACAATGGCAATTCCAATCTGAACGAGAGTACCACCAGCAACCCCATACACGTGTTTCACCCTTGTTGGGGATCATCAGTGAGGTGAAGCTGATGCCTCTCTAAGCACAGTGAGAGGGAGACCACGTCTGGTTGCCCCCAGGAGACCTAGGGTTACCAATCCCAGGTTCCTTAACAAATAGTTTAACAAAGGTAGCGGGCGCCCCTCTCTCGCAAAAACAGACATGATAACCTGTTCGGTGGTTATTAACCACTTGAGAGTTCGCAGCCACTGCTTTTTTTTTTTTGGGGGCAACCAGACGTGGTCTCCCTCTCACTGTGCTTAGAGAGGCATCAGCTTCACCTCACTGATGATCCCCAACAAGGGTGAAACACGTGTATGGGGTTGCTGGTGGTACTCTCGTTCAGGTTGGAATTGCCATTGCATTTCGGTGCTGGACTGCCCCTGGGCAGGACAAAGACTGATATGCAAATGGATATTTCCCATCTGTGAAAGGCACAGTGAGTAAAAGCAGTGGCTGCGAACTCTCAAGTGGTTAATAACCACTGAACAGGTTATCAGGCCTTGTTCTGTCGAGAGAGGGGCGCCCGCTACCTTTGCAAACTGAATTTCAAGGAACCTGGGATTGGTAACCCTAGGTCTCCTGGGGGCAACCAGACGTGGTCTCCCTCTCACTGTGCTTAGAGAGGCATCAGCTTCACCTCACTGATGATCCCCAACAAGGGTGAAACACGTGTATGGGGTTGCTGGTGGTACTCTCGTTCAGGTTGGAATTGCCATTGCATTTCGGTGCTGGACTGCCCCTGGGCAGGACAAAGACTGATATGCAAATGGATATTTCCCATCTGTGAAAGGCACAGTGAGTAAAAGCAGTGGCTGCGAACTCTCAAGTGGTTAATAACCACTGAACAGGTTATCAGGCCTTGTTCTGTCGAGAGAGGGGCGCCCGCTACCTTTGCAAACTGAATTTCAAGGAACCTGGGATTGGTAACCCTAGGTCTCCTGGGGGCAACCAGACGTGGTCTCCCTCTCACTGTGCTTAGAGAGGCATCAGCTTCACCTCACTGATGATCCCCAACAAGGGTGAAACACGTGTATGGGGTTGCTGGTGGTACTCTCGTTCAGGTTGGAATTGCCATTGCATTTCGGTGCTGGACTGCCCCTGGGCAGGACAAAGACTGATATGCAAATGGATATTTCCCATCTGTGAAAGGCACAGTGAGTAAAAGCAGTGGCTGCGAACTCTCAAGTGGTTAATAACCACTGAACAGGTTATCAGGCCTTGTTCTGTCGAGAGAGGGGCGCCCGCTACCTTTGCAAACTATAAACGATAGATGTTTATCTAGGAATGTCAGAGAGGCTGATCTTTTAGTTCTTCGCATATCGTCAATTGTGTGAATCCAGTCAGCCAATTTCATTTTTTCTTTTACTTTTAGAGGGTTCTGTAAAAGCTACTCAACATCACAAGTCACAGCCAGACAATAATTCCAAACATGTTAGTTCTAACCTGTGCAAAAAATCATTATTTCCTTGTTCAAGCTCTACAGCAGCTTCCTCAAAGAGGGAGTTTGGGGATCTGAAATTGACCTACAAAGAGTTAACCACTTCCATACTAGCCACGATCTAAGTGACGACAGACCAAGCTTGTAGCACAAACAAACAATGGGAACACAATCTGGCAGACCCAACGTACGTTTCCAAATCCTGGATTCGATCACATCCCATTCTAATTCCAAAACTACAGAGTTGTAATCCAAGCCATATAGAATTATGGGAACTACCTTCCCGATATAACATCTTATAAGGGGAAGGATAGTGAATTTGCCAAACTTGTAGTACATTTGTTTCATCTGAGCACCCAATTTGACCAGTTTTAATTCAATAGAAGACAACAGACTATTCTTAGATGGAAAAGATCTCAATTCGGCTCCCAGATAGGTTAATTCTGAGACAACCTCTACCTGAGATTGATCTAACTTCCAAACAAAATTCTTCACTATTTTATTCGGTCTCTTAAATAGAATAATCTTGGATTTTAAAGGGGTTATTCTTAATTTATTAGTCCTGGCATAAGAATCTAAGGCGGATAACAGACGCTGCAGCCCCACTTGTGAATAATCCAAGACTACTACGTCATCTGCGTACGCTAGCCAATTCATTTTTGCATTACCAATAGAAGGAGATATTAAACCAATATCCTGCAACCAATCAGCTAGATCCGCCATAAAGAGGATGAAAAGCAAGGGAGCTAGTAAACATCCTTGACGTGCCCCTCTAGTTATCCTAATTGGATCAGAAAGCAAACCGGACCTGCCAAGTCTGACCCACATATAGTTGTTAGAGTGCAGCTCTCTTAGAATAGAAAGTAAGCCGGAGGAATTACCCAGGCATCTAGTTTTCCCCATAATAGGTTCCTATCAACCATATCAAATGCCTGGGAAAGGTCAATTCAGGCTCCAAAGAGAGAAGGGCCACCCTTGGTAAATGACTTCGCAGCAAGGCAACTCAAGACCAGCCCATTCAGTGAGGTAGAAAGGCCCTTTCTAAAACCAGATTGTTGCTTCGGAATTATTCCCTTTGTTTTTGCCCAGGATTCCAATTCCCCTAGAATAACGCCCGCAAAGATTTTACTATCGGCGTCTAGGAGGGAAATAGGACGATAATTGGAAGCCAGTAACCTGTCACCCTTCTTATAAATAGGAATAACTATTGATTGTTTCCAGGAGTCAGGAATTCTCTTCTGGTTAATGATGTTGTCAAAGAGGGCCTTTAAAACCTTCGCCCACATAACTGGGTCCAATTTCAAGATCGAATTACTTAAACCATTCGGACCAGGCGCTCTGGAGGCTGAAGATTTCTTGATTAACGATTCTATGTCCGGAACGTTAAACTCAAAGCACCAACTAAACATTATGTCAACAGCCGAGCACATAGAGGCCTCAGAGTCATAAACCTTGCCAAAAGGGTCAAGTCACACCCCCTCTTGAATAATAGAGTCTTGTTTCTGGTGCTGAGTAACCTCATTCAAACTCACCAGTGACCAAATATTTTGAGAATTCCTAAGAGATAGGGCACAGAGCATTCTCTCAGCATCCTGTTGAAATACCAAATGTTTATGGGCACGAAGCCAGTTCCTATAATTATTTTTTAACTTTGCTACTCCCTCCCCATAAAACCTTCATGCATAGGCCTGATCTCTTTAGGATAGATATCTGGCGCCTCAATTCTTTTTTATGAGCTATAATTTGAACGTTAAAGGAATATTTGTGGAGCTTATGGAATTTCTGTGAGGAAGGCTCCACCGAAGCCTGATCAAACAAAAAATTCAAAAAAACACTAGGGGTACAAAAGTCAGACAATTTCTGAGCAGATAAATAACTCGTCCTATGTTGCAGCTCCTTGTTTACCAGTTGTCCTCCTTTGGGAAATGTTCTAATAACATTTCCTGAGTTATTAATAAAGAGCTCATGATCATAACGAGGTGCCACTGAAACACAGTCATAAGACAGAACCACCTTCAGCATAGCATGGTCATCGTAGTGCCCATCCCCAACTATCAAACTATAGCAATTTTCAAAAATATTTTTGGAGACAAAGAAATAATCTATTGTGGAGAAGGAGGAACCTCTATGCCAAGAAGGGGAGTTCGGAATATCCCCCCTGATATTTCCATTCAGCATAAATAAATTCCATTCCTGCATAAACTCTAACCATATTTTACAATTGCTGGACTTCTGTTTACAGTTGCCTGATCTGTGGTCAAGTGTAAAAATACATTGGGAGTTGAGATCCCAGACAATAAGAATGTCGTCCGCCGGGTTTCTCGTAGAACAGTCAAGTAAACCATCAGAAAGGGCAAGCAAAAACTCAAAGTGAAAGAACACCAGGGTTCCAATACAAGTTTACCACAATCCAACTTAAACATTCATTAGAGCTTCTTGTAGACACTCTCACCATGAGGATCCCCTGGGTACTATATGAAATGATAACAGAGGATTTAAACACCTCATTACTACAGGCCACCAACAGACCCCCCCATTGTTGAAAAGTAGAGTACCCATCTATACCCACTAAACAAGTTAGCCAAGTTTCTTGGAAAATAATTAAGTCAAATGTTTTGAAAATTTCCAATCTCCTGGGCTCCTCAGAGAAAGATACATAGCCTCTAGTATTCCATGATAACACATTAACCTGAGTCAACCCTAAAGCTTCGGATGGGTCATACCCATCTTAAGAAAGACTTGCGAGATCAGTTCAGGTAGCATATCCCACATACTCGATGAAGTAGTTGGGGGAACATCCTTAACGACTGTTCCCCAAATGTGCTCTTGGTTGACTACCTGATGGGAGTAAGTGGAGAGAAGTACCGGACAAGTCCGAGTGATCTTCAAGCCCCTCTGCTCCCACGCCACCGCCTCACCCATAATTAAATCCAATCCTAGTCTTGACTTTAGTTCTATTGCCGCTGTGTTAGTATCAGTATCAAGCGGAAAACTCACTGCCTCAATATCATCTGAAGACAAGTACTTCAAGGCTGGAATTGACTTCATTTCCATGAGCATTGCAGAACGATTTAGCGGAGAGTCATTTCGTGAGGATGCAGCAAGTCTTGATAAAAAAACTCTCAAATCTAGATTCTGCTTATACAATTTATCGGGCCTCTGGGCTCCTATGGGGATATTTCCATTCCCTGTCGAAGTTCCTAAGCCAGTGGGAGCTCCAATTCCAACAGCTAGAGGCGCACCGGCCTGTAGATCATGCAAATGACCATCAAACCTGAGGAGTGCCGATCTGTCAGATGGACACTTCATTAATCGGCAGTATTTACTTGCGGATTTTCTGTACTAGAAGTCGCACCCTTGATTCCAGAACATAAAGCCACCCTCTCTGATTTTTTCAGAAAAATAGGAGCAATTTTAACCAGAGGGTTAGACGACAACTTTTTCTGTTTAGCCCTTAAAAAGATCGGTGCAATTTTCTTTGGTTGCTCCACAGAATCAGTTTGACTTCCCACAGTAGATTTAGCTCCAGGGATTATCGTTTCAGCCATGTGCTGGACTTTTTGGGCTTTCGATTTAGGAGTTTTCTTCCCCTTTTTAGAGCAAGGAATCATAGCCAACTCCTTTTGAGATTTTTCAGGGTTCTTTAAGCCATCTTTTAATTTACGCAGATGTTGATTAGTATCAGAGGTAATCTGCTTTTTCTTCCCTTTACGCTGTTTAGTTGGGGGAGAGATGACTTCATCTGCTATTAACGCCCTATTTTTTCTTTTTCTTTTAGACTTCAATTTAGTTTTTTGCTCGGAGGAGCTGCCAGATCGGAAACCGTAGAAGAGATTTCAATTGGTGAATCCTCATCCGGGACCACAGATTTAGGGTCAGTGTCAGCCATCGCAGCCAATCTCAAGAACTCCTCCATCACAGATATCGAGAGGGGAGTATCATCAGAAATGGCCTCAGGTTGAATGGGGGCAAAAGGACCCAGAGAACCTTCCTGTGTCCGGTTATCATAACGTTCAGCTTTTTCTAGTAGGGTCACAGACACCTTTTTTAAATCCCCACATAATTCGGTCAAATGAGCCATTTTACATGATTGGTCCTGTACTTCTTTATGGAGCTCAGTCAAAATCCCTCCCAGTGAGTCATTAATTGCTGATTTTAAGGCCACCATAGCGATTTCATTTAATTCCAAGTCCTTTGTAATCTCTAATAATATACCCGTATGCTGGTAGACCTCAGTTTTCAGATTTTCAAAGACCTTGACCAAATAGGATAGAACAAAATTTAGAGCCGTTATAGTCGATGGCACAAGTACATCAGGGGTGTTCTGAGCATAATCAACAGGCCTCTCTTGTTCTAACAATATAGTTGGCTGGTCCTGAGGGATCTCCTCAGATCTTTCTTCAACCGGTCTCAATGTCGCTCCCACGTCGGAAGCTAAAACTACCGCTTCCAGTTCCAGCATATCAACATCTCTAGGCTCATTAAAATCCTCACTACGATGAGCCAAAGAGGTCTCTAATCGGGCTGAGTCCATCCATGGGACGAAAAAAGGAGGTATAATATTAGTCAGAGATGGCTCACTGGTAGAGACTAGATGGTTTGAGATCACATTCTTCATAGTAGAAGTCCTCAGGGTAAAATCAAGATCACCTTAGAAAAGTGCGTGGCTGGGTTGATTTAAAGGCGTTGACTGGTCCTCTATCGGCCTCATCTGCGATAGTGAATCCTGAAAGACCGAGCCTGCTGCTGACTGATCATCTGAGGGATAGACACTGGGTGGAGGAAGAAAAATACCACCGCCTGATTTGTAGGGTTTAAAGAAGGATGCTCTCGCTCTTTCCTTCTCTTTGTGGGATGGGTTCTTACCCAGAACCACCAGAGTGGATTGTAATGGTCTCTGAGCTTCCGAGGGTAGAGCCACACTGCGGAGCTCATACATTTCCCCCTTTTGTGTTAATTTTGTGCTAGATTGTTTGATTTAGGCTAGATTTAAGCTAGGAATCTGTCATGATGTCTACCCCCGGGGACCCAGACCAAGTCCAGCAACCCCGGAAGCAGGCATCAAGTTATTCTAAGCAAGCCCAACAACCCCTGCTAGGGGCTATTTGGGTGCAGTCCTGGCGCCTATGGCGCCAGGCTCATATGGAGAGTTAGTCCTGACTCATAGATTAAAACTTACCTGATGCAGACCATGCTGCAAACTCACCTGATGCAGACCATGCTGCAAGAGCTCCAAGCCAAAAGACGCTTGGAAGGGACTACTTTACCTAGGGACTATTTTTTTACTCGGGTGGGGCTGGGGAGGAATACTTACCTGGGACTACTTTGGAGGCTATTTAAACCATGCCCGAAGAGCAGCACACACTTCGTGTTATTCTGCATCCAGCAGCGTAACGCTCACCGTGCCTGCAAGTTTGCATCCAGTCTTCTGCCACACCCGCCTCGAGTCTGGAGCTCCTAGAAAAAGGGAGAAAGAAGGAGAAAAGGTTAGAACAAGAGCAATACCTTTGATCCTTACCTGAATTCCCGATCCATCGCGCCTTCGAACTGGAAGAAAGAAGTTATTTAATGCGCGTCGCCTCGCCTGCAGCAGCGCCGCGCTGAACTCACCGGCCTTCGCAGCATCTTCACATTCCACCGCATCCTTCTGCATGCTCCCGCCGCACTCCGGCACCTAAGGGGAAGACAAGAACAGCAAGGTGAGCCAAGGGAATACAGAGAGGCAATATTAGTTACCCCCATAGACTTACCTGATTTTACCATCGGGGGTTCTATTCCTCTTCACGGGTCGGCGCAGCTTCCACTGCATCCTCGCCAAACCCCGGCCCCTAAGGGGAAACAAAGGAACAGCAAGGCGAAACAAAGGGACAAACAAGGGGAAACCTCCTCACCACAATAGACTTACCTGATTTTACCGCCGGAGGCATTATTCCCCGAGACTTCATATTTTCTCTCAGCACCTGAATAAGGGAGAACGCAACAAGTTACATATTGACATTATTTTATCGAACTGTGTTGGATAATACAAATCCTTACCTGAATATTACCAGTTGCCACGAGGAACTTTTCGCTAAGGTCAAGCTGCAACCTGCAAGGAATCGGTCAAGAGTGAAAGTCAGAAATTTGAACTCTTACGAACTACATACTTACAGCGTCTTGCCGGGAATCTCAGAGTCAATATTGTTCTGGGACTCACCAATTCCTTCGAGCCGGTGAAGCAATTGGTTATCAACGCGCTCCTGCACTCAATGCAGGATGGAGAGCTCATCTTTCCAAACCATTAGGTGAGACTATAAGAGGGGACATCAAAGGTGATCAGTGGGGAGAACAGCGGGAGTGGGGGAGGGTTAACGCTCAACTCCACGGGTGGTTAATTTCCTTTCTCCATTTGCAGAAGAATATTCCTACGGGCCAAGCAAACGAAGCTAGGTGGGCCAGTCCAGTCTGTCATCTCGGCACTACGCGTCACATTGGTGGAGGCCGCAGCTGTCCAGTTCAGATCGACGCCCCCGTGGGAGCCAGGTGAGCGTAACAGAATCACACTTCCTTAGAATTGGGTCAAAGGCAAATAATGACCACAGTCCCCACGTCAGGGAAGCAGAATAGAAAACACACAAAACAAAGTATCCAATTTGCTATCACAAGCCCAATTTCCCAAAAAAAAAATTAAGTTCAAAATAACAAAGCCCCAAAGTGCAGAGAGTGCAAAAAGCAGCAATGCAGCGGACGGCCAACAGACTCAGTCCCTGCCGCTCCCACTCTCACCCTCGTCTCTCGTTAGGGCCACGAAAGTTAGAGAGGGGCGAAACTCTCTGCACGTTGCACTCTGTAGATCAGATTAGGGAGATCAGATTAGCACATTTCTACTTAAATAGAATATTCTTCTGAAATATAACAAATTAAAGTAGTCAAAGCCATATTATTTTAGACCCTTAACCGGGGACATTAACAATAGGTTTGGTGGTGATGGTCATTTGGGATAATTGTTTCTAACACATCTCAGCCACATATTTGCGACCAGATTACACTTAAACGCCATTATACATTTCCATGAGTGATATGATATGACATGATTATGATATAACAGAAACAATTTTGCAAAAACAAGAATGCTTCACCAATTACGTGAACAACTCCTCTGACCATATATAAGAAACATAATAGCAGCATGTTTTTTCAAACACAATCATGAGTAACCAACTAACATCGTTAATCAAACTGACAAAAAATGAGTGCTCACAGTAGAAACAGGTTTTCACAACAATATTATGATTCTTTGCTTCAGGAAAAAAAAGGTGTTCAGTCTTCCCTACAAATATTCCAACAGATCCAGTGGAAGGCAGGTTACCCACAAATCTCAGCAACAAACATTCAACCCGCTGAGATCCCTTTCCAGCGTTGTGCATTCCCAATCCCCAATAAGGTACAGGCACCTTAAGCTGCTCCAAAAGCTTTTTTGGTGATAGTGGTGGTTTAGGCTATGTTCACCCACCTCAAACATCAAAGGCATTAAGGTAAACAAACATGTGGAATGCGGTAGGGACAGCAATCGTTGTCACCTACCAACCCATGGCACCGAACATGTAAAATCACCTCAATAAATATAGCTCTGAAGCTCCTGCCTCCTTTGGTGTGTCACTACTCAGGCCCACGTGCTTTTGTCAGCACCCCTGAAGCTGCACGTTGCACTTCTTGCACACAGGGCCCAGTAAATGTTGTCAACAAGGGGTAGTTTGTAGAAGCCCCGTTTTATTTAAATTTTATTAAATTAATAAAATGACAAGGGCAATTATCATACGAGGAAGTGAAATCTTCTAATCAGATCTCCTTTTCACAAGTGCGGTAAAGGTGAAAATATAGCACTGCCAAGGGGGGCATACTTATCAGTTGTGGGAATGATGGAAAAAGCGAGGGGGGAACATCATTGGCAGCTGCAACTGTTAGCCTATGTGCTGTGTGCACAGGTGCTGCTTCAGAAGTTTGTGGGACAAAGTAGGGGTGGGGGCAACCAGGATGGAACTGGCGGGATAGAGACCCTGTGGCAGGAGCAACGATCAGCAGAGGTAGGACAGTATAATATGATCCATGCCACCTCCACCCTGGCGCAGATAAGTATGATATGATAGGTTATTTATAACATGCTTAATACCCAGAGGTTTCTAAGCGCGGACCCAGGGATCGAACCTGCTTTGCGCCGTGTCGTCTTGCTGCCAAGGCAAGCACGTTGGCCCTGAACTATCCTCCTGAGAGGAGGGGTTGGGTTATCACACTGATGGACCCTGTCTTTCCGGATAGACAGAAATTCCTCTAGCACTCAGCCATAGCAGTGTGCTAGAAAAATGTTGCAAACCTACCATTCCCAGGTGACTGTAGTCTCCGGGAGATAGGTCCAGTCGATGTGTTCGAGGTCAGCGAGCCAGGCTCCTGCGCACTCGCTGGGAAGGGAAGGTCTTCAATGAATAAATACTGATAAATAGAAGGAACTTCATGGTGGGGTGTGTGGTTTCCCCTTGGCAGACATACCTGCAAAGAGGGCTGTGAGGCAAAGGCTTGAGCCGGGAGGGGACCAATCAGGTAGAACATTTTGGTCTCACGAGAATGCAACAGTGTTCTCGTGTCCTTGCCGATGTCAGCAGGGCACCTAATTGGTTAGATGATGTGTGAATGTGCCTCCATTGCCAAACCCAGGTTGGATTCTGAGTCTCATGAGAACTGGGCACTGCCAGTTGAATACATTTCTGGTGGTCAGCACAATTATGTCACGAAAATGTTTGTCAATGTTGGGAGGTGTGAGAAGGTTTGTGACATCACGTGGGAGGTGTTGGGCAGAGGGGTCAAGATTGATTTCTTCTATCATGAACTAGCAACGTAAAGGGAGCCATGAGAGACTGAAGTAGTCTCGCCAATAAGCTTTGTAGAATGATTTAACAATGTTGCTAACTTTGCTCATGCTAATAATGTTTAAACCTATTAAATGTTTAGCCATGGTAGGCGGCACTGACAGCTCCCTTCTTTCAGTTCTGTTCCACTGTACTGATTGAATTGTGCTCTCCCAGCTGCATCAGGACCCGCAATAAACAACGTTACGTCTTGCTTAGTGTACGCTTGTTCTTGGATTACTTTGATGTTTCCGACGTCACCTACCAGCCGAGGACCCCTAATACATTTGGAGGTCCCAGCGAAATCCTCAGTTCCCTCGGCCAGCTGAGGGTATTCCGGGTCAGGTGAGTGCAGACCAGTCTCACATGCACCATCGAGGAGGTCCTACAGATGCCAAAATCATGCTTCTTTTCCTTTGCAGATGGGGAGCAGGTGCAGGTGGATCTAGGTCACCTGGCCTAAGCCCCGCCCACCTGGTGCCTTCCTTCCTGCCTGCGCTCGTTTTCACCACTTAGCAAGCCCCGCCTACCTGGTGCCTTCCTGCTTCCCGCTCTTTTTCACCACTTAGCAAGCCACGCCCACCTGGTGCTTTCCTGCTTGCCGCTCTGTTTCCCTACTTAAGGAGCCCTTCAGCTTCTTTTCCTTTGCAGATGGGGAGCAGGTGCAAGTGGATCTAGGTCACCTGGCCTAAGCCCCACCCACATGTTGCCTTACTGCCTGTCGCTCTTTTTCACCACTTAGCAAGCCCCACCCAACTGTTGCCTTCCTGCTTGCCGCTCTTTTTCTCCACTTAGCAAGCCCCGCCCACCTGGTGCCTTCCTGCTTCCCGCTCTTTTTCACCACTTAGCAAGCCACGCCCACCTGGTGCCTTCCTGCTTGCTGCTCTGTTTCCCTACTTAAGGAGCCATCCAGCTTCTTTTCCTTTGCAGATGGGGAGCAGGTGCAAGTGGATCTAGGTCACCTGGCCTAAGCCCCGCCCACCTGGTGCCTTCCTGCCTGCCGCTCTTTTTCACCACTTAGCAAGCCCCGCCCACCTGGTGCCTTCCTTCACCATCACTGTCTTGTGGCCAATGCTGGATTTGACTTTTATGGACTTCATTCATTCACGGTGCATCACCCTTTCTCAACTCTCATGCTGGACTTCCTTTGAATCTTTTACTCATGGTGGCCCTGAATTATGCTATTCCCATCTTCATCTTGTATCCTGGCTTGCAACATTATGTGTTACTACTGACTTCTGCAATTGTATTCGCTCTCCACTCATGCTTCTCCACTCTTTTTGACTGCTTACTCTCTGTTCTCTCCTCCTTTCCCTTCTCCCTTTTCCTATCTCCTCCCCTTACTTTCTTCTATGCACTTACTCTATCACAATTGTCCCTGGACCTAATATGATAGCAACCTTGTCTGCTTCTTCCACTCTCCCATTACTGTTTTTTTCCTCCCCACCACCCCTCCAGCACTATCTGAAATGTCATCAGGCCTAGTATGATAGTCGCTTGTTTTGTTCCTCCCTTTCTGCACCCCTCTCCCTCACCTTTTGTTTTTCTCTGGCTCTACCAGAAATGTCGTCAGGCCTAGTACAGTAGTCGCCTGTCTGTTTCCATTTCCTTCCCACTCTCCCCCTCCCTTCCTTATTTATGTCTTAGCTCTTGCACTATCTTAAATGTCGTCAGGCCGAGTACGATAGTTAATTTCACATCCTTACTGTTCATGGCCTGTAAGAATGTGGTTGTATTTTCCCTTGTTCCCTCCCTTGCCTTGAAGCGCTTTGAAACACATTGTGTATAGGCGGTATATAACGGACTTGAGTATCTCTAAGACACGTCAGTGTACCCCTGCATAAACATGCAATATCGTGGTTGCATTCCCATAAAGGGGGCAGGGACTGTTTTCTATGGTGTTTAGGACACATTATACAGAGGGGGTAGGACAATTGGCTGTAGTAGTCTTAGATTTTAGTTCCATCCACCAGGCAGGGAGTGGACATGTGGCGGGCATGTCTGCTTTGTAGCAGAATAGGGCATAGAAAGTGGCATACCCCATTAGATGGGAGTTGCACATAGTGCAGGTGAACATATGGTTGCATCAATTTTGGGGACAGGGTGTTTTTGCTTTGTTGAGGTGTTGAAAAAGGGCACACTTTAGAGCATTATATGTTGGATGTGTTTGTCAACCTTTAGGTGTTTTGTGTTTGTCATAAGTGGGGAGAGTGCTTGTTGATTGATGTGGAGTTGGCCGAGATGGAAGGGTCAGCACCAGAGATAATGTACATAGGAGCACTTGGCATGGTAGTGGTGGGCGCTTGCCCAAGGGAGGGGTGTGGCCCAAGAGAGGGGCATGGTCCGACATTTGCATACTAACATAATGGAAGGGGGGCCCACGGAGAGGGCTTTTGTTGAACTACCACTAAGTGAGTGGGTGGGACTGAGGAGATGGATAGTGTGCGTGATCGCTGTGAGTGTGCGTGCCTGTGGAGAGGACCATTGAATTTGGTTAGGGTGTGAGCTGAAGGAGCGGTAAGTATAAGTGTGTGAAGGCGAATTTAGGGGTGTGTGAAAGAGAAGAGATAAAGAGGGAAATTTGAAGAACATTTTAAAGCGGAGGGGAGAACATTTTAAAGGGGACAAAATTTGCTATAAGGTGAACAGGGAAGGGATGGCTTTTAGGGATATGCCCCTGGATCACATGTGCAACAATATCGTGATACAATACTAAAATACAATTTTCAGTGGGTTCGGGACACTGCAGGACAGTGTTTCCACGGATGGCCCGGGAAGGGAACCTTCGATAGTGGGATAATAAAACATATATTCTCGTACTTGCTAGCGACATATAAAGGATCGAAACTTAAGAGCAGGCAAAATATCTTAGGGCTTTGGAAGCTCTATCAAGAGACAAAGAAAGAGCCTGAAAAGGAGGGCAGGCAAGACAGTGATATCACAGAAATAACGAGCATTCCGCCCCCTTTCTATGGGTTGTATCCAGGTAGGGGGGACTCCGAGAAGGAGAAAAAGAAAAGCAAGGAGGGTGTATCCGGGGAACCAAAAGAAAAGGGTGTCCAAAAATACTTAGCAGACATAAAAAAAGCATGCAGCGACAGTGGGTTCTATATCCAAGGAAGTGGAGAGAGAAATAGAAAAGGAGGTGCAGAGAAAGGAGAAGAAGAAGGGGACCGCCGGGGGTGTAGACAGTTGGACCTCAGGAAAGATATTGTTTAAACTGGGTAAAGAGAAGTCTGACAAGATGGAGGAAGAAATTGACATATTTGATGAAGACTGCAGTATCTCAACAGAGGAGGAGGAGGAGGTAGAAGTTAGTATGGAGGACGAAGACCCTTGGGGGGCAGATAAGGAGAAAGAGAGGGGACAGAAGCAAAGGAAGAAGGGAGAAATGGGGAAACAAGCAGTGACTGGATAACGAGCATTCACCAGAGAAAAGCAAAGGTATGGGTGGGAAAATTCAATAGAAGATGGAACATAGGACCTCAGACAACCCACAAGCCTTTACTACAGAAGGGGAGGAGGAATGCACAGCATGTGCCATGGCAGACAATGGACAGACAACTTAATGTACAGCTTGTCATCCCTTATGTCTGGAGCGAGCACATGGATATATGCACTAGGAAAGGAGACAGCAGGGGTTACACTGGTGAAATGGGAGGAGCTTGTTTGCAGCAATAATATGGGAACGGGGGCAAAACATGGGAACAAGCATGGTACAACAGGGTTAAACTAAGTACAAACGTGCACAACGGAGTGACCTTTAACAACTGTTGCGTACACTTGTGGAAAGTACTGTGAAGCTTGTATCCCAACACCTCAGATCTGGGGGTATAAATGGCCCACAAAATGAAGCCAGATGAGGACCCCGGAGAGTATATATGACAGTTACAGGAGCTCACGACATTATAGACATGGAAGTCCTGGGAAAAATAAATACCTCTTTCTTTATCAGATACTTGTAATGCAGCTTCAATCAGATGTCCACTAGATAAAATAGTGGGGACACAGGCAAACGGGTGGCCCAGAATACTGGCAACTATCGTACACTAATGCAAGAGGAAGCAAGAAAAGCAGAGGGAGACAATGGATAACACCACAAATGCAGAGAAAAAGATGGTACAAAAGAAGCTAGCCATGTTGTCCATGGACGGGGCAATGCTCATCCCGGACCCTGTAGCAGTGGTCTCTGTCAAAGAGGGGTGGTTCGCAGTAGGGAGTGTGTGTCATGATGCCTACCTCCAAGGAGCCAGGTCCGACCCAGCAAGCCCAGAGGCAGGCATCATTCCCCCCAGGGAAGTGCCAGCGGGCCCAAGCTGGGGCCCTTTGGACACAGTCCTGGCTCATGTTGGACCCCTGTCCTGGCGCCTTAGGCGCCAGGCTCATAAAGCTAGACATGTGTTCAAGTGTTTTAATGTGCACTTACCTGATGCAGACCATGCTGCTACATCCAGGCCCTCTTGAGGCCTGAATGGAACTACTTTACCTGTGGGACTACTTTCCACCTGGGTGTGGTCGGGGAAGGATACATACCTGATCGGTGGAAGGATACATGCCTGGAACTTCTTCCAAAGCTATTTAAACCACGCCCGATCAGCAACTCACGCTTCTCGTTGTTCTGCTCCTCGCAGCTGGACGCTCACTGTGTCAGCTCCTGCATCTGGACTTCAGTCACGCCTGTCAGCATCCTGGGTCGCCTGCAACGGGAGATAAGAGAGAATTGGAGAGAAAGAAGACCTTACCTGCTAAAGCTGCATCACGGAGACATCACACCGACGATCCTGAAAGGGAAGACATCATTTTAAAAGCATTTCGCTTCGATCGCTGCAGCGCTGCATTTCACTCACCTTTCCTGGGCACCTCCATCTTCAGCAGCGATCATCCGGATCCACAGCCACTTCCCAGAGCCTAGATTGAAAAGACAAGAAAACAAGATGAGAGAAGGAAGGGAAATAGGAAAAGCTCAGTTTCCTTCTAAGACTTACCTGTTGGGTCATTCCCATTTCATTTCGGGTCCTGCCGCTTCCTGGCATTCCGGACCCCGGCCCCCAATGGGGAAAAAAGACAAAGACATTGAATGAGCGAATGCAAAGACATTACCTGAACGCTCATCCAGAACTTACACTTCGGGTCGGCGCCATATCTCCGGCATTCCGAACCCCGGCCCCTAAGGGGAAAAAGACATAAGCATTAGCGCTTACTGCAATAAGACAATGAACATTATTATTAAGCTTGAACTTTTGAACTTGCAACAGAACTCTTACAGCGCCTCACCTGAATAGTCAAGCTTATTTTGAACTCCCATCAAACCTCAATCCAGTGAAGTAACTGGGTTTCAACGCGCCCCTGCATCAGAAGCAGGATGGAGAACTCATCCTTCCAGACCTTAAGGTGAGACTTCACGGGGAATCGTGGAAGGGTATTGAGGAGGGTTGGAAGGGAGTGGGAGGCTTGAGCATTATTCTATCAGTAGGTAATACTCCCTTTTTACGCACAGGGGAATATTCCTGCGAGCCAGAAAAGCCAGAGTAGAGGGGCCCTTCCTGTCCATCATCAGAGTCCTGCGCTTCACCATTGAAGAAGCATCAGCACTCGAAGCCAGACCTGCGCCTCCGTGGGAATCAGGTGAGCGTGACAGAACACGAAGCCTACCCACAATTTCCCACCCGGGCGCTATGGAGACTTCCGAGACAGATCAGCTGGCCCAGCTTTTGGGGGAATTACGGGCAGAAGTGCACTCAGCCCGCCAGGAGACTAACGCTCTCAAAAGAGAACTGATCCTATCCAAGGAAAGAACTGATGACCTGGCCAAAAGGTTATTGCAGGCCCAGGCAGGGCACACTCCTTTACCTAATTCCGGAGGTACTTCCACATCAATGGGTTTGAATGACCCGGTACAAATCAATCTACCTGGACACATGCCTTTGGCCCCGCCTGAACGTTTTGCGGGGGATCCCAAGAAATATGCCGTCTTTATGAACCAATGTCGTTTACACTTTCTATGCAGACCCGGGGCCTTCCCTAACGACCAGACCAAGGTAGCCTTTATACTATCTTACCTCAGTGGCAGTGCTGCCGATTGGTCTATTCCATTGGTAAATCAGGATGATCCCATTCTCCAGGATTTTCAGGGCTTCCAGGCCAGCATGGAAAGATTGTTTGCTCGAAACTCTCAAGGACAGGCCCTTGATAACGAACTGCTATCCTTACGACAAGATAATCAGGATCTCCTGTCCTACGTTGCCACTTTTAATAGACTGGTTGTGGAAACTGGATGGCCAGAAAACAAAAGGATCACATTGTTTCATCGAGGCCTGCGCGGAGAGCTTAAGGATGTTCTAGCTCAGATAGTAGATCCACCCCAGGTCTGCGCAGACTACATAGACTTGGTGGTTCAACTTGATCACAGACTTCAAAATAGAAAAGCAGATCGGTTCAAGTACGAAACCCGAGTACCGATCAAAACCCACGCTAACTCCAAGAGTACTGACGTATCCAAACCTATGCAAATCGGCGGTGTTAAAGGACCATTAACGCAGAAGGAACGAGAGAGAAGGCGGCAAATGCAACTTTGTCTGTATTGCGGGACTTCCGGTCACTTTCTTCGAAATCGTCCGGTTAAACCACCTAAGAAGGTGGTTGGAGCCACTGATAACGATTTATTGACACCTGATTCGGGAAACGACCTAGCCCGACAAGCGTAGGGGTCCGCTTGCCGAGCTTGAAAACAAACTCTTTGACCTCGCATTTTGTCATGCCAATGGTGCTCGTGGACCCAAAACAGCCTCAGCAGTTGCATGCTGTAAAAGCATACATCGACAGTGGAGCTATTGGAAACTACATAGACCGTGAATTGGCTTCCAGGATTAAGCTCCCTCTCCGCCCGAAAGTAACCCAAGATGTCATTACTACAGTAGATGGAACCGAAATAGCCTCAGGGCCTGTAACGCATTCCACTGTTGAAATGACACTGGTGAGTCAGGATGGACATCAGGAAGCAATCGTGTTTGATGTGATCAAGGCCCCACAATTTCAAGTAATTCTTGGAATTCCTTGGTTAGAAACACATAATCCCAGAATCGACTGGCGAGCAAAGAAGATGAGTTTTCCTGATTGTGAACCAACTTGTTATCCAAGAAATCCAGTTATGGGTTTAGCCTCAGCAACTTCCACCCCTGTACAGCTACCGTCAGAATACCAAGAATTCAAAGACGTTTTTCAGAAGGAACAGGCTAACACGTTACCTCCCCATCGGTCTTATGATTGCCAAATCGATCTGGTACCCAATGCTCAACTACCTTGTAGTAGGATTTATGCTCTTACAGAACCTGAGAACCTGTATTTGCGTCTGTATTTAGATCAGTACCTAGCCAATGGTTTTATTCGCCCGTCCAAGTCTCCTATCTCCTCAGCTCTGTTCTTCGTGCCGAAAAAAGAGGGCGACCTTAGAACATGTATAGACTATCGCGCCCTAAATCAAATAACGATTAAGAATCGTTATCCTCTGCCCCTGATCCCTGAGCTTATCGACCAGGTGAAAGACGCTTGTGTGTACACCAAGTTAGGTCTCCGAGGAGTTTATCACCTGGTGCGTATAAAAGAAGGCGACGAATGGAAGACTGCATTCCGCGCCTAATTTGGGCTCTTCGAATATCAGGTGATGCCCTTCGGTTTGTGCAATGCACCTGCCGCCTTTCAGTACTTTATGAATGATGTTCTTTGGGAACTTATCGATGTCTGTGTCATTGTTTATATTGACGACATCCTGGTGTACTCTTCTTCAGAATCCGATCACAGAAAACATGTTAGGGCAGTTCTTGAGAAATTGCGCCAGCACAGACTATTTGCAAAGCTCGAAAAATGCGTTTTTCATACCACAGAAGTTGAGTTTCTCGGATTCATCCTGACACCTCAAGGAGTCCGAATGGACTCACGAAAGGTGGACGCCATCCTCAAATTGCCATCTCCTAGCTCGTTGAAGGGAGTTCAGAGCATGCTCGGCTTCGCCAATTTCTATCGAAGATTCATTCTGGAATTTTCCCGAACAGTCCAACCCAGCACAGCTCTCCTAAAGAAAAACAAACGCTTTGAATGGACTCTTGAGGCCGAACAAGCCTTTCAGGACCTGAAAATCAAATTCACCTCTGCACCTGTATTGAAGCACCCGCACCCAGATCTCCCTTACATTGTGGAAACCGACGCATCCAGTTCGGCCATGGGAGCTGTCCTGTCGCAAAGAGACCCAGAAACTAACCAACTACACCCTGTGGCCTTTTGGTCCAGGAAATGTTCTCCTCCTGAAATCAACTACGCAATTACCGACAAGGAGTTACTGGCTATTAAATCTGCTTTCAAGGCTTGGCGTCACTACCTTCTCGGGGCAAGACACACCATCACCGTAATTACGGACCACAGAAATTTACAATATTTAAAGACGGCCAAAGCTCAATCTTCACGACAACTCCGATGGGCTCTATTCTTTGCGGAACTTGATTTCGTAATTACCTATCGCCCTGGCTGCAAGAATGGTAAAGCGAACGCCTTATCCCGGATTGGCATGGAAGAACCCAATTCGAGTTTAGAACCTGTGCCAATCATACCTGAACAAAGAATCTTAGGCCTAACTTCATTGCAAACTATTGAGGACATCCAAACGCAAGTAAAACAACTTCTAGACTCTTCAGCCTTACTGGAATGGAGTCAAAAGGGTCCTCATTACACCGTTAAGGATGATTTACCCTACTTCCAGGAGCGGTTGTTTCTGCCAAGTAAAGAATTGCAAGAACTTGTTATTGCCCATCATCATGAATCTTTAATGGAAGGACACCCTGGTATCGCTAAAACAGAGGAAAAAATCAAACGCCACTACTGGTGGCCTTCTTGGAGAAAAGACATAAAGTCTTTTGTATTGTCTTGCGGAATTTGAGCCCAAAACAAGGGTCAAAAGAAAAGGCCAGCCGGCCTACTTCAACCCTTGGATATTCCACCGGCACCATGGCACACCTTGTCAATGGACTTTATAACTGACCTGCCTCCTTGTGCTGGTTACAACACTATCCTTGTAATTGTGGATCTATTCTCCAAAATGGCCCACTTTATCCCTTTAAAAGGTTTGCCTTCAGCTTCCACCTTGGCCAAGGAATTTCTGGAGAATATAGTTCGCATACATGGTTTTCCTTCCATATTAGTCTCGGATCGTGGAAGTCAGTTTATCTCCCATTTTTGGAAGAAATGTTGCCAACTAGCACAAATAGATGTGCGGTTATCCACCAGCCACCACCCCCAGACCGACGGACAAACCGAGAGAACCAATCAGACTCTCGAGCAATATCTTCGGTGCATGTTACACCAATCCGAGTTAAATTGGAAAGACATCCTTTGGATCGCAGAATATGCATACAACAATTCAGTGCATTCTGGAACCGGACAAACTCCTTTTTATACTTTGTATGGTCACCATCCTCGGACCTCTGACCTAGATCCACCTCTGACCCTGGAAATGCCCGCAGTAAATCATCTGCATTCCACAATAACCCGAGCCTTCAAAGAAGCTGCAACTCATTTACAGCAAGCCAAGAAAAAGTATAAAGAAAATGCTGATTTGCACCGAAGTAAAACTCCTCCTTACCAAGTAGGAGACCAGGTATGGCTAGCAATTAAACATTTACCCCTCAAGGGCCCGCGAACCTTCAATCCCAGATTCATAGGACCTTATCCCATCAAGGCTATAATCAATCCCGTCGCCTTTAAACTGGATTTACCGTCTAACATGCGTATTCATCCAGTTTTTCATGCATCACTTTTGAAGCCAGTACAACCAGGGACCCGACTGTCCAAGCCTCCAGACCCAGTTCAAATTGAAGGGGAATTAGAATTCGAAGTTAAAGACATTTTAGACTCCAAGGTGTTAAAGTCAAAACTCTTCTATCTTGTTGACTGGAAGGGATATGGACCTCAGGAGAGATCGTGGCAGCCTAGTAACCATGTTCACGCACCTCGATTAATACAAAGGTTCCACCGGAGATTTCCGAACAAGCCAAAACCCCCGGAGGGAACAACCTTGGGAGGGGCCTTGAGGGGGGGTACTGTCATGATGCCTACCTCCAAGGAGCCAGGTCCAACCCAGCAACCCCAGAGGCAGGCATCATTCCCCCCAGGGAAGTGCCAGCGGGCCCAAGCTGGGGCCCTTTGGACACAGTCCTGGCGCCTTAGGCGCTAGGCTCATGTTGGACCCCTGTCCTGGCGCCTTAGGCGCCAGGCTCATAAAGCTAGACATGTGTTCAAGTGTTTTAATGTGCACTTACCTGATGCAGACCATGCTGGTACATCCAGGCCCTCTTGAGGCCTGAATGGAACTACTTTACATGTGGGACTACTTTCCACCTGGGTGTGGTCGGGGAAGGATACATACCTGATCGGTGGAAGGATACATGCCTGGAACTTCTTCCAAAGCTATTTAAACCACGCCCAATCAGCAACTCACGCTTCTCGTTGTTCTGCTCCTCGCAGCTGGACGCTCACTGTGTCAGCTCCTGCATCTGGACTTCAGCCACGCCTGTCAGCATCCTGGGTCGCCTGCAAAGGGAGATAAGAGAGAATTGGATAGAAAGAAGACCTTACCTGCTAAAGCTGCATCACGTGGACATCACACCGACGATGCTGAAAGGGAAGACATCATTTTAAAAGCATTTCGCTTCGATCGCTGCAGCGCTGCATTTCACTCACCTTTCCTGGGCGCCTCCATCTTTAGCAGCGATCATCCGGATCCACAGCCACTTCCCAGAGCCTAGAGAGAAAAGACAAGAAAACAAGGTGAGAGAAGGAAGGGAAATAGGAAAAGCTCAGTTTCCTTCTAAGACTTACCTGTTGGGTCATTCCCATTTCATTTCGGGTCTTGCCGCTTCCTGGCATTCCGGACCCCGGCCCCCAATGGGGAAAAAAGACAAAGACATTGAATGAGCGAATGCAAAGACATTACCTGAACGCTCATCCAGAACTTACACTTCGGGTCGGCGCCATATCTCCGGCATTCCGACCCCCGGCCCCTAAGGGGAAAAAGACATAAGCATTAGCGCTTACTGCAATAAGACAATGAACATTATTATTAAGCTTGAACTTTTGAACTTGCAACAGAACTCTTACAGCGCCTCACCTGAATAGTCAAGCTTATTTTGAACTCCCATCAAACCTCAATCCAGTGAAGTAACTGGGTTTCAACGCGCCCCTGCATCAGAAGCAGGATGGAGAACTCATCCTTCCAGACCCTAAGGTGAGACTTCACGGGGAATCGTGGAAGGGTATCGAGGAGGGTTGGAAGGGAGTGGGAGGCTTGAGCATTATTCCGTCAGTAGGTAATACTCCCTTTTCACGCACAGGGGAATATTCCTGCGAGCCAGAAAAGCCAGAGTAGAGGGGCCCTTCCTGTCCATCATCAGAGTCCTGCGCTTCACCATTGAAGAAGCATCAGCACTCGAAGCCAGACCTGCGCCTCCGTGGGAATCAGGTGAGCGTGACAGAGTGACCCAGCAAGGGGGGTACATGGTGCCACAGTAAGCCCCACAATGTGGGGTCCAGCAGCCAGGGTTTTACTAACAAGTGGGGGCTTACCACAAATGGGATACTACCCACAAGGGAGAGGATACTCACACATGGGACGAGGGGGAGGGTATAGGTGTGTGGGGTATAGGTTAATTGGTCCATGCTTTATATGAGGCAACCAGGGACATTTCGCACAAATGTGTCCCTTTGGGCAGCAAGCATGCTGCAATACCGGTGATCTGCAGCCAGGGAACCAACCAACACAGCAACAGGCTCCACCCACACAGAAAGTGCAGACCCAGCATTTCCCACCTCAGCAGAGGCCACAGCAGGTGCAACCTCCACCCGTGCAGACACATACATTAGCACAAGCAGTACCAGTAGGGATACTGAGAATGCCTACTCAGGCACTGCAAGCACCCGCACAGACATATCCACAAGGGGACGGTACACTGTAGGGTCAGAATGTAGTACCCTAGTACATGGGAGGGACTCTTTTGGGAGGGAACCCTTTCCCATTCCCACAGTACATAATGCACCAATAGGACTGCCCACAGAAGATGTGTGTGTGTCCAGTCCTTTCAGTAACTGAACACCCTGACCAGGAACCTGAAGTAGCAGTGAATATAGGATAGAATGATTTCTCCTTTTTGGTAGATATGGGGGCCACCACACCTTGTATAAAAAGGGTGGGTTCTCACTATCAAGCAAAGTTATGGGAACACAGGTTTTTTCTGGGGCTATTGTCACATTTCCAGTTACCCAGGATGTACCCCTAATGAAAGGGACACAGCATCTCATAGCCCCCTTATTGTATTCAAAAGACACGTTCATAAACATCTTGGGGAGGGATTTGCTGAGCAAGCTGAATGCTACTATCTCATTTACAGAAAAGTATATGATGTGTTCCACTCCTGGTGTGTACTCAGCAAGGGTGGCAGCAATTATACAGGCTCACTATGCCCTCAGCACCTAACAAGGCCAACCCATGCACCCCAAAGTGTTCCTATATGGGGTCCAGATACTATTGGGATGGGTGACAGGGATAAAGGAAAAGACACTTTAACTTTTCACAGAGTTTCTGTTCAGGCCCTTGTGGTACAAGGACATTAGCCAGAGGCCCATGAAGACAGGTGATTATATGAAAAGACGTAGTTGGACAGATGAGCATGTCATAGAATGGTGTACAATACTCTGTATCAACCTCACCCTGACACTGACTGATTTGGCTGATGTAGATCTTTTTTCAGACTTGGAAGAGAAGGAGGAGGGAGAAGTGGTGTTCCAACTACACATCCCATGCCCCATAAGAGTGATAGAAAGGCTAGTACTACAATGGAGACGAGGACTTAAAGAATGTCCCTGACCAATTGTGGACAAAAGGGCTCCATGACATGGGTATGCTCAAGAGAACAGGGGCTGTCAGCATAAAATCAAAGCAGATGAGAGCATTTATGACATCCTTCTCACATCATGGCAGCAGGGCATAATAAAAACATCAACATTCACATGTAACACAGCAATATACCTGATGAAAAAGGAAAAGGGAGGGGCTTGGTGATTCATACAGGATCTCCAACCCCTGAAAAACATGGTTGAGGCCGAGTTTCCACTTGCACCAAACCCTGCCACAATATTGTACAATATACCAGCAAATGTAAAGTATTTCACAGTAATTGATCTCAAGATTGTGTTCTTTTCCATCCCATTACATACAGTCTCCAGGTATCTCACAGCGTTCACCTATCGCGGGGTCCGATTTGAACACACAAAGTTACCCCAGGGGCACTGAGAGTCCCCCAGTGTGTTCAATAGAAAAATACAGATGGATCTGAGCAATGTACAGGATCAAGCACAGTTATACTGTATGTGGATGACCTAATAGCTGGCAATTTGACAGAGGAGCAGTGTGGGGTAGAGTCTATCCTTCTTTTGACCCAGATAGCAGACAAGGGGTAGAAGGAAGACAAGGAGAAGTTACAGTACTGCCTGGAAGCAGTAGTGTACCTGGGGGAGATAATATCTACAAAAGGATGAAGAATAACACCAGAAAGGGTAGAGGCAATACACAGGACCCCACCACCCCGCACAGTGAAAGAAATACAATTCCTAGGGCTGTGCAACTACTGCAAGGCTTGGGTGTTTGATTATTCAACATTTACCAAGCCCCTCCTCCAGGCACTGAAATAAGAACAGAAGGTAAAGGGTCACATTAAGTGGACCTCAGAAATACATGGCACTGACACATACACCAATATTGGTAACCCCCAATTATAAAGAGAAGTATTACTTGTTCTCCCATTCTGACGACACAGTGATGACGGTGGTCCTGACTCTGAAAAAAAACCCAGGTGCACAATCCCCTTGCATACTACAACAGACTGTTGGATCCAGTGATGCAGGGTCATTTCCCCTTCAAACAAGTGCTAGCAACCGCAGCATTCTCAATAGAGAAGGCAGCAATGATAACAATGGGGTGCCATGTAGGTTTATACGTGGAGCACTCACTTTTTGGAGTACTGGAAAAGTCAGAATCCACTTTAACGACTCAAAGGTCCTCGGACTATGAGATAATACTGATGAATACAGCAATCACGGTTGTTAGATGTTGCTTGATACACCCAGCAGAATTCATAGCACAGCCCACTAAGCAAGGAGAATACATTCATGACTGCGAATTGTACATAGACAGATAAGAAGAGAACCCCGAGGTGAAGGAGGAAGCAATAGAGCGATGAGACATGATATGTGTTGACGGGTCATCGATGGTAGATTACAATATGATATGTTATGATATGGCCTTTATAACGCGCCTATACACAAGTGTTTCAAGGCATGACGAGGCAAGGGAGGGGGAACAGAGGGACCACAGACAACGATCATACTAGCCCAGGTGTCAATCAGATTGTGCAAGTGCAGGGGAAAGTGTAGGGGATAAGGGGGAGGGGAAAGTGCAGTACATGGGATACTAGGATAAATTAGATAAATAGGAAAATGGGCAGCTTGTGGCAAGTGCAAGGTAAGTGCAGACATGAGTGCTGGTAGGGGGACTGTAAGGGATACAGAAAACAGTCGCTGGGTGCTTGGGTTTACAGGGAGGAAGTGCAGGTGTGCAACTGGCAGGGCCTGGGCCTGAGATCAGAAGGGTGGCCAGGTAACTAGTGCAGTTTCAGCCAGGAATTCAGGAGTGGAGAGGGGGAGAGAACGCAGAAGCAAAGAGGAAGGTTTTAAGGGGCTTCCGGAACCGGAGATGGTTCTCCTCAAGTTTCAGGGTGGCAGGGAGGCTGTTCCAGAGGGAGGCCCCGGCTGAAGAGAGAGATCTACCACCAACTTGTTGCTTGGAGAAGCGACTGACCCTGAAGGAGTTGGAGGAGGATGAGCGAAGAGCTCGAGAAGGAATATATTTAGGAAGACAGAGTTGAAGGTATTGAGGCCCCAGGTCCCAGAAGGCCCGGTGGACAATGCAGAGGGTTTTTAACTTAATCCTCGCAGTCACTGGGAGCCAGTGCAGGGATATCAGTCCTGGAGAGATATGATCCCTGGGCTTGAGGCCAGGGACAAGTCTCGCAGTCCTGTTCTGGATGAGTTGCAGAGGGAAGAGAGTAGAAGCAGGCCGATTTAGAAAGAGGCTGTTGCAGTATTCAAGCCTAGAGAGAACCAGAGCTCTGAAGACAGTGAGCTTCTGGGAGAAGGAGAGGAAGGGAAGAATACCTCTGAGGAGGTGCAGCTGTTAGTGTGACTTCTTAGAGACCTCAGAGATGTGAGGAGAGAAGGAGAGTGTGGAGTCGAGCAGGAAGAGGGCCAAGAGAGGCCAGCCAGAGAATCTTAGTCTTACTAGCATTAAGGCAGAGATCATTGGTGGTGCACCACTCCTGGATAGCAGACAGACAGTTAGAGATGAGAGAAGGAGAAGAAGAGGTGGCTGAAGGTAGCCTGAAAATGAGCTGAGTGTCATCCACATAGCACTGGAAGTTGGGTCAGAGATTGACAATGCGGTGGGCAAGAAGTGCCATGTATTGGTTGAACAGCCAGGGAGAGAGGATAGACCCCTGGGGAACACTACAGGTAGAGATAGAGATAGAGGAGAGGAACTACCCAAGTTGGACCTGGGAGGGTCGATAAGAGAGGAAAGAAGCCAGCCACGCCAGAGCATGACCGGTGATACCCAGGTTATCCCAGAGACAGTTGAGCAGGATGGCATGGTTGACAGTGTCAAAAGCAGTGGAGAGATCAAGGAAGATGAGGAGACACAGGGTGTTGGAATCAAGGTTGGAGAGCAGGTCTTCACGGGTGTTCAGGAGAGCAGTTTCCGTGCTTCCGTGCTTATGGCAGCTCTGAAGCTAGATTGATGATCATGAAGACAACAAACAGATTCAGCATGCAGACTGAGCTGGGAGATAGCTAGCTTTTCCAGGAGTTTGCCCTGGAAAGGAGTGATGGAGATTGGGCGATAGTTAGCCGGGCAGGATGGGCTGGCAGAGGATTTCTTAAGAAGAGAGTGCACAAGGGAGTGCTTCAGGGGGGAAGGGAGGACTCCAGTGGTGAAGGAGTGGTTACAGAAGTTAATGTGGTGCTTGATAGCTTGGAAGGAACAGGATGAAGCTGTTTTAATGAGACTTTTATAGATCGGACTTGTTTAGAAACATTGTCAGTGGTGAACTGGGAAAAGGCAGAGAAGGAGGGAGGAGAGGTGGCCGAGGAAGGGCCAGAGGAAGAATAGGTAGTCGAGGGAGGAGGGGGAGAGGATAAGAGAGAGGATAGTATTTCTTTCTGTTCTTTAGAGATGAAATAAGAAGCCAGAGCCGTGCAGACGGCCTGGGAAGGGACAGGAGAGGTAGAGACTGCAGCAGGATTGGCCACTTCCTTGCAGAATTAAAAGAGTTTGGCCGAGGTGTTAGATGCCATAGTGATGTGGGATTGAATGTGAGCTCTCTATTGGTGCAGACAGAGAGCCAGTATTGCCTTTGGAGCAGGCGGCAGGCCTATTTGTCATAGGATGAGCCATAAGCACGCCATTTCCTCTCAGCCACCCTGCACTCGTGTTTAAGGGTGACGAGGTCTGAGTCATCAGGAGTTGCACTTGGCTTTGGACTTAAAGTGGATCCTCTTGACAGGGGCAAGAACATCGAGAGTATCAGATATAGCAGAATGGAGCATGGAATGTGCTGTGTCAGGGTGTGAGCAAGCCAGAGGGGGAGAGCGGGGTGAGAAAGTGGCGGCAAAAGCCTCAACTGACACGCGTTTCATTGGTCGGATGACTGATAAGGTGGGTGGCAGTGCTGGAATTGGCTTGGTCTGAGGGGTAGAGAGGGTGAGCTGGGAGGAAAGGAGAAGGTGGTCCCTCCAGGAGAGAGGAGTGGTGAGAGGCATAGAAAGGGAAAGGTAACTGGCATACAGGATGCAGGCATACTGGTTCTTCAGTGGTGGGCCACATAGGGGGAGAATTTCACATTTGCTTGCAGGTGCAGTTGCCGGCTCACTACTCTACACAGGTGGCCGAATTGTTGGCCCTAACAACAGCATTAGACTTGTCAGAAGGGCAAATGATCAACATATTCTCTGAATCTGCTTACGCCACCTCCAAAGTGCACTCAGGGTTGGCAAATGGAAAAGGAGAGGGTTTATAAGAAGCGATGGACCCCCGGTCCAGCATGCTGAGTTGCTGAAATAGCTGATTAGGATATTGTCAGTCCCAGTAGAGGTAGCAATAATAAAGTGTGCTGCCCACACGGCTAGCCAGGACTTTATTTCTCAAGGGAATGATATGTCCGACAGAGCATCAAAAGAGGTGGCATACCTGCCCGAAGGCACTTCCTAGATATACCCAAGTACAACAGAGAAAGTGACTATGATGAGGCAAGGGTCAAAAAGGCCCGAACCCACTGACACTACAGAACTGTTCAATACACTGCCCATTGTCCAGATAATTGAACTAGAGGGAGACATACCACAGGAGAAGAAGGAGCTTTGGCTACAAAGGGGGGTGCTCTCTTTCTCCCACTGACCTGGTGTGGAGACTGATTAGCATGGGCAAGCCCGTAATGCCCAGAAAATTACTTAATGTAGCATTAGAGCACCTACACTTTCCAGCCCACATGTCAAAGGAACATGTGGCTGCAGAAATAAACAAAAAATGGTTTGTGCCAAAATTGTATGAAATAGTGGCTGAGTTAACAGGGAATTGCATTAAATGCCAAAGAATTCTGGCAGGGTACACATTGAAACCAGTTCAGGCAACATTACTGTGACCGAAAGGTATATGCTTGTTTGCATCTGGCCTTTTCCACGTTGGCTTGAGGCGGGACCCTGTTCCCACAATGATGAGAAATCGGCAGCTATATTTCTGCTGCAGGGGGTATGACTAAGGCGAGGCATATGTGATGAATTAAGGTCAGACGATGGGCAACACTTTGCAAATGACCTGTTCAAAGACGTTGAAGCCCTCCCGGGGATAAAGCACCACCTGTGTTCATTATACCGACCACAAGCCAATGATTTGGTTGAGAGACTAAATGGACTGCGTAAAGAGTGCTTGGCAAAGCTAACAAGGACACTCCGCAAACACTGGCTTTATTGCCTACCTCTTGCTCTGTTTGCATTACATAACTAGCCTGGTTCGGATCACCATTTATCTCAACATTAAATTGTTACTGGGAGGAGAATGCATTCAGCTTTCTTTCCTGCATGTACCATTTCAGATGCTGTGTACTCAAATAGGTTTATCAAACACTACCCTTAATTTGAAAACACACCTAACTCTACTACAAGGGGGACATATTCAAATACTTATAAAGAAGGAGATAGACTAAATTTCTTGCAATTATCATCTCATCAACCAAACTTCAAGGATCCCTGGTTTTCCTGCACACTTAGTCCTGAAAAAATAGACTTCGTGCAACTATTCTTCAGAAAATTATTAAGTAAATTTATTCAAAAATATTCGTCACTGAAAAACATATCTCGACCCAGACTTCAAACACAGTGAGCAAATGTTATACATAAAAATTAATCTAAAACAACCTAAAAAAATCAAAAACACAAATGACAATACATTACAACATTAAGCATTCGAAATGTGTCATAAAAAATATTTCCCGACATGTTTCTGTTCTTCAAGCCCCGCAGTGGGTGAACATCCTTCAGGGGAACACTCTAAAAATGTGGATTTCTTCAACACCGTGTAGAGGGGTCTTTTGAACATCAAACTTTAGATGCCAATGTAACCACAATACAAAACGGATCCTTGAAATCTGTAGTGAGTATCACAACATTCAAATTACTACCCTGCATCACTGTAAACAGTAACAGTATAACAGGAGAGAGGAAACTGCCCACAAATTTACCACACCTCGCATAGTTCCAACTATGAACTTGAAATTACCTCAAAGTGATATTTCATGCAAGGCGTACTCTTCATTAATCGATCGCCTCATGTTCAATTTTTTTGGACCATGTAAACCTCAAAACAGGCGCAAAAAGTCACCTCAGTATTCTTAGGAGCAACTGTAGAGACAGCACAAAAAGACAAAACACACAAAAACTCACTATTAAATCAAGGTGTGCCAATATTCCATAAGTATAAAATGTACAAGTAACATCTCCAATTAGTATTATTTACCACCAGGTTCTTTAGATGGGACGACCAATCAATGTCTCAGCAAATCCAAATATCCAAACAGTGGTCCGTCAGTCTCCTCACAAAGGATGGCAGTTTATCGGCACCTATATCTACAAACCAAACCATATATCACAACAATTCTGTATATTATGGCCATTTCCAATTAGTCTTCATAAGTGACTTCGATAAAAGATCCACCATGCCCTTTCACCAGCTACAAAGTGAAATTAACATGCAGCATAGCACAGTAGCTTGTGTATGCTCTGTTTAAATCAACTTTAAATCTATTTAAGTCTATTTTAATCAGATGCTAACAGCTCGGCACAGGTACTGGGTGAAGTTCAAAACGTACTTGACTGATCTCACCAAAGAAATTACCTATGTATCTCATCAGGACCGTCCACACTCCAGCTGGCTGGCCACTGAGAGTACACTGCATGTACTCAAGAAGAGGACACCTTCGCACCAGCTGCACCCCTCTACCAATGTGACAAGATCTTCATCAAAAACTTCATCAGAAAATGGAAAGCTCTTAGTTTACAGGACTACATGTCGTGGTGTATGCGACTCCCACAGCCATCAAAATGACCTATAAGCGACCATGGATCCATTTGTCAGACGTTCATCAAGGCACCGGTCACAACAGCGTCAGCAGGACAGGCTTCCTCAGAGAAGAGGAGTGGGGCACGGAAACCTGATGGGAAATATACACCAATTGTCAAGGACTTTTTTCTCTGCTATTAGATTCTACAGGAGGCCCATGGAGGGTGAAGAAGAACTGCCTTGGAATAGTAGTAGCAACACAAGAAAGCAAAACATGATTGTGTTGTGGGTTGTTTTGGCTTTTTCCTGTGTTTCGCTCTCTTGCTCTTCTCTGGTTTCTGATAAACAAAGCATCTGACAACACTCTAAAAATAATGACAAAAATATGAGAGCAAAGAGGAGTGTATTCAATATAGATGTTTTCCACAATGCAATTGGGTGCAGGCAAGACATGGCATCATGCAATGCATGGTATGATGATATGCTGCGTGTGGGGAGAGAGAGAGCTAATGACACTTGTTATGTGTGCTCCCTCATCCCACATGTCACAGGGTGCTCAAATTATTTTTGCTGCAGGAAGTATATGTGGGTGAGGAGGGATGCTTAATGTACCTGTGATTGTGTAGGACACAAGGACTCTTTTAGGGCCTCAATGTGGCAGTTCCCTGGATAGATGAAGGGGGAATGGTATATGCAGGCATCTATATACAGCTAGAAAGAATGGCCACAAAAGTGGCTACTAAGAACATACTAATGGGATGCATAAATGAAGATGCAAGAAAAGGAGAGCAACTGTTCACTAATCACGACAGAGTGCATTGCAATGATTCATCGGGGCATGACATTCCATCGTGCCACACAAGGCCTTTGATGAGGATAAAGGGATCAGTGTTTAGTGATGAAAAATGGGGGGTAATGGTGAAAGGTCAAGCAGAAGGATTAGTGGGATTTGAGATGGATGTAGTAGCAAAAGGTATCGACAGTTGCAGGGCAGTGTAGAATATCTATGTTCATTCCTTGCCGTGGTTAAATGAGAGACATCGACCAGTCCACATAAAGCCTCTTACATGATTTTCCTTATTTTTAGGTCACCGGGGACAACATATCTGGGGGCCAACACTAGCTGCACAAGGGTGATAAGCACCACAGCGCTGCAGAGCAGGATAGCAGCAGTGATGGAGCACTGATGGGCCTGTGGGACCAAGGCACATGCCCAGCTGCCTCCTGATTGGGGGGACTATATTCTATCATCACGCTCCACAGCCCTGATGTGGTAGTGCCTCAAGCGGACCTCATACCGTTCAATGACCACCCAGCACTGTTAAGAAGAAGAATGAAGGAGGAACAGCAGGCACAAGAAGGTCACACTGTGAACAGAAGGAAGTGTAGCAACAACTATTGGTGGGCAGCCTTGTCACAGAGTTTGGCAAATATACCCCATAACTTTTGGGGTTTCTCAAGGGCATCTGTTTTCTTCTCCTTGCTCTTGTTCTCTGGGGTCAGAGCAGCCCCTAACGGGAAGTGGCTGCAGGTGACCTGCAACCGGCTCCTACAGCTGTCAAACTACATGGAGAAGGGGCTCAATGCAGTGAGGGAAGAACTATGTAATATTAGTGGCACTACAAAATAGATATGTTTTAGACAAGTTAACAGCAATGGAGGGTGGTATGTGCCACAATACTGGCAGTAGCTGCTGCACCGTGGACTAGCATATTATGCCACCAATAGAAGCAAATGATGCCACCAATCGGACACTTTCTGAGGCCAGCAAGGAAATTCACACTCTCCACGAAAAGATGGCGAAGGAGAGAGAGACTGTAGCCTTGTTCATGAGTTCAAGTTCTTATTCTCCTGGGCCCCCACTTGGTTGGTGAACTGGTTTAAGGTGACTGTCCCACTACTCGTTCTGGTGCTCATCGCTCCCTGTGCATGCCAGGCTGATATTACAAAATTGCCAATGTATAAAGGGAAGAAGGAGGTATATATGTCAATAAAGGTTGGTTGGGAAGAGGGCAACAAAGAGGGAAATAAAGTAAATACCGCACAGTCTTAAGCAGCTGAGGCAGATACTCACGTAGTGCTTACAGTGCCATCTGCAAACGTTGAGAAGTATGATGCCTTTGGGTGGCATGTGATGCCAGTAGACAGGAGTGTATGGTACTGAACTCATCACTGGGGGAGTATGAGGAATAAGCAGGGTAACAAGGTTGTGGGTTCTATTGGGATGGAAATGAGTCTATCCCACCACCCTAGGTTCCATACAGTGAGGCGAATACCATAGGAAATCATGTATTGTGCAAAGGGGGAGAGGACCGTGCTAAGAATCTCAGCTCAGATATATTGTAATGCGAACGATAGATGCATAACCCCAGTATGCGCATAGAAAGAAATGTCTTTTGTACTTATGGCAGATGCATAGTCTCGGATGGCTGTGCTACACAACCCTTAGCTCCATGAAAAGGCTCGATGAGGCCCAGATCATTAAATTAGGATGGGTCCATACAACCAGTTCTTACAGAAGCAGTCTCTTGTCCCTCCAGTTTTGTAATTACTTAGTATCATTGGGAGAAATGCACCCTGCAAGGCTGTGAGACAACACCAGGCTCCTCGCAGTGCCCATTCATCACAGCCAAGCTGCCAGCATGCCTCTGCACCCAATCCAGCCTACCCAGAGCCAAGGCCCACACCACTGACCTGATCCCCACACCTCTGCATTCTAAGATTGTGATTGACCCCAGTCCAGATCGTGAACCTACTGACCATAAAAGATATAAGTGTGAGCAACTGTTTCCCCTCGTCACATAAATACTTCCTTTGTAAAGCAAGGTACAGAGAGGGATACATTATAGATCAAAATGAGGGTGGAAACCTTGGGTGCGGGAAGAGCGGTATCAACTAAGCACAGAATGCAAGGGTCAGTGTGACTGTATATCTTCCTCCCTTCCCCCTGTCACCAGCCTCAAGCCTCCCAGGCGCATGCCATAGTGATGTAGTAGTAGGCTTAGAGTATAATAACAGTTTTTACAATGTAACTTATGAGATACCTGACCTTCACTCCACGGAGAGATGAGCCCAGTTGAACCACTTTAGAACTGACAGATGGCAGAGAAAGGAACCAATTGTAGCCTGGCATCCCCCATGGAGCAGGCCCATGTATAATGTAAAGTCGATCAGTGATGCCAGTTTTTACTATATACCTGTTACACATTTGCTCTTTTTAAACCACTGATCATACTAAATGAAGCCAGAACATTCTTGAGCAGCAGAGTCCTTTGCTGATTTTTTGTATTCTGTACAATTACAACTTGTTAACCTTGCAAATCTATCTCTTGGCCTATTTCCCGAGAGGGTTGTATTCTTTCTGGTATGAGCGTGAACAGGGACTTTCCTTCAGTCACTAGGTTGGTAAGTAAGAACATGGTTGGCAAGATTCTGTCGATCGATAGATTGACCGAAGGAGGGAATGGGGTAAAGGTGCAAATGCAGTGCTGCCAAGGGGGTTGCAATTATTAGTTGCAGGAATAATGGGTAGGGGGAGGGGGCATCCCAAGAGGGGGAACATCATTGACAGCTGCACCAGTTTACTTATGCACCGTGTGTGCAGGTGCTGCTTGAGGAGTTTGCGGGACAAAGTTGGGGCGAGGGCAACTAGGGAATTCTGGGGGTATAGAGACCCTGATGCAGGGCCAATGGGCAGCAGGGGTAGTACAGTACAATATGACCCATACCACCGCTACCCGGCGACAGGTAAGTAAGCCACTTTGGTTATCACACTGACGGACCCTGTCTTTCGTGGCAGAAATGAATTTCTCAAGCACTCAGCCATAGCAGCATGCTAGACAAATGTTGCAAACCGAGCATTCCCAGGAGATTGTAGTCGCTGCAGGCACTCGCTGGAAAGGTAATGTATTCAATGAATAAATACTGGTACATAGAAGGAACTTCACAGTGGTTTAAGCGGTTTCAAATTGCCCTATGGCAGATAGGCCTGGAAATAGGGCCGTGGGGTGAAGGTGTGAGCTGGGAGGGGACTGATCATGTAGAGAGTTTCAGTGTCCCGAGGGTGCAACATTGTTCTTGTGTCCTTGCTGATGTCAGCAGGGAACCTCATTGGTTAGATGCCATGTGAATGTTCCTCCATTGCCAAACCCATATTGGAATCTGAGTATCAGGAGAATTTACCACTGGCAGTTGAATGAAGTGCTGGTGGTCAGGACAATTATGTCATGAACAGGTTTGTTATTGGGGGTGGTGTGAGAAGGTTTTTGACATCACATGGGAGGTGTGGGACAGAGGGGGTCAAGATTTCCTTCTTCTATCATGAACTAGCAACTTATAGGGAGCCACAAGGGGCTGACGTAATTCTGCCAATAGGCTTCATAGAATGATTTAACAGTGTTGCTAACTTTGCTTATGCTAATAATGTTTAAACCTATAAAAGGTTTAGCCATGCTAGGCGGCACTGACAGCTCCCTTCTTTCAGGTCTGTGCCATTGTGATGGCTGAATTGCACTCTCCCAGCTGCATCTGGATCTGGCATAAACAGAGTTACTTCTTGCATGGTTTACGCTCCTTCTTGGATTACTTTGATGTTTCTGACGTAACCTACTTGCTGAGGACACCTGATACATTTGTTCCGTGCCAAAAGCATAGTGTACATGTGTGCCCTGCTGAATCAGTATCCTGATCTGCAGCGCCTGCTCTCCAGAGGCAATGAACAGGTTTAGGGTTCACAGGTGCCCATCTAACAGCTGTGGGGACAGCCAAGTTATTGCAACCCCTGTTCCAAAAACATATAACTAGGAAATATACTGCCCTGGTGGCAATTCTAAACTTAAATATAAACCATACTTAAGTATGACATTTGTGATGTCATCTTTGATGTGCTGGGTGTTGATCTTAGCAGTGCACGGTGGTGGAGCGACTTATGGTTGCTTAGCTTACCATAACTTGCAGATTTCTGGGGTTTTTCAGTTTTACCATTGACAGGTATGTATTTGTGCAACTTAATCATAACGTCACATTAACATTTCTTTCAGTGAATTTCATAGGTTTTTACCAGTGCACCCTTAATTTGCTATAAGTTGCTTATAGTATAGTCACCCCTAGTGTAGCAGCTGCAGAGTCCGTGGACAGTGCGTAAGTCTGCAGACTCGGGTGGCATTCACAAAGCCCAGAAGCACAGGGGAGAACAAAAAATGTTCTGCCCTTCAACAAACAAACACATTGGGCCTCATTCCGAGTCCGGCGCTAACCAATGGCGGTAGTAGCGCCTTGGTCGGCACCGGACCTGTACCGGCACCGCCCTGGTGGAATGGCAAATTACTGCCCTATTCCGAGTTGAGCAGGGCGGTAATTTCCCATTCCCCAGGGCTCTTCCCCATTCCCAAATGAGCCCCTATACGACTCAATGGGAATGGGGAAATTGCAAATAACGGTGACCGTACTTTACGGTCACCGTTATTGGCTAAAAAGCCCCTTTGCGCCCTCGTCCCTTACGCCTGCTAAAAGCAGGCGTTAAGGACGAGGGCGCAAAGGGAACTCGGAATGTGGCGGTAAGGGATTACCGGCACCGGTCTCGTTAACGGTGACCGGTATCCCTTACCGCCATACTCGGAATGAGGCCCATATATACATAAAACAACATAATGTACATGTACTACATCCAAATATACCTTGTTTGTACGTAATGATCATTTGAAAATGTACAAATGATTTGTTCATGTCGCACACAATATAATGGAATGCACCAAGCACACACTTTAACTGTACACCTCATATTATCACCTCAGTACAACTCTGCAGAGAGACCCACATACAGCAGGCGCTCATTCGAAAACAAGCTCTTACTAAATAGTAAGTATACTGTATTTATGTATGTATTATTACCATTGATTATATAAACATTTCTTATAAGTAAAAAGCTCTTTATTTTTTTGCAGAAATGGCAAACACACTTGAGTGGAAGAAAATGTCCCAAAAAGAAGAAATTAGTGATGATAACATCTCTAATGGTATACAATATACATTTTAATGTAAATAAATAATGTAATTTATACATACCTCACTGAAACAAAAATTTCCTTTTTGCTTATAGTAAATAGTTTTCATGAAGAATGCCCCCCCCCAATTCAATTGTGCAGAATCCCAACCGTCAGAAAGAGAAGCCCTACCCCCAACTCTACATAATGAAATCATGATGTTGTCTGCAAAATTGGATGAAATTAGTCATGACTTCAAAGAACTTTAAAAGTATGTAAAATGTTCACTACCACTGCCCTTCTTGCAGCTGTCCCCCTTGTCCCCAGCAATCATCCCCATCAAATTTCCAAAATGTAAATGAAAAACACTTTGATGAAACCTTACTCCCTCCCTGATCATTATTGTACAAACATTCCAAATTCTTCCATTTATGTTTCCTATTCTCTCTGTTACGTTATCTTGCCTCTCCAGAAAAAAAAATGAAAAAAGCCCAAAAAATACTAAACACCTGAAAATGGTTCTGTTAGGAGTCACATTTTACAGTTAACAAATAGAAGTGAAAAAAAATCAGAGGACCCCTTTGCAGCCTGCATAGTTAGCGGATTAAATAGTCTTTCGCACAAAAATAGTGGCTCTTAAAAGAATCTTTTTTTGTCTTTTTGAATTTTATATATCATTCACATTTTCTTGTTTTATGAACTAAAGTAACACAAATTCTATAGAACGTTAATATTTTTTATAACTAATTATTTTTGTCTATTTTGCAATTGTGTTTAACACAATTTATTAAGAATACTTCACTCCAAAATGTATGAGTTCACAGAAACTGCTTCAATGCATTTTGAATGTTTTCCAGAAAAATCTGATTGCCCACATCAGTTACATGCACTCCATCTCTTCAAAAAATGTTGCCTAAATCAAATTTTGGATTATGAAAAGATGTCATGTTAATGTTAATGTTAATGTTAAAGGACATATTTGTACAGCGCTCTGGCAGATCTGAAAGAGATAGGGGTAGGTTAGGGCGTGTTAGACGGACAAAGTCTGGAGAGGAGCAAGGGAGCTCTGATGTGCTGCTGGCAGCTTCAGTTCAGTTAACACCGTTCGCTGAGCTTTTTGGTGTGGTATCCGGTCGGAGTCTGTTGTGTGCTGTTGTGTGCGTGTCTGTGTGGTGTGTTTGTTGTTGCAGTGTTGTGAAGTGTATGTGAGTTACTGTGGTTTAAGAAGTATGATTATGTATAGTTAGGGTTTGAGAGGTGTGTGAAGAGGGGTGAGGATTTAGTAGTTTTTAGTGCGGTTGGTTATTAGCATTGCTTTCCGGAGAAAAATGCACACTCCTATTGTGTGTCTTTTGAGATTTAGACACATTGATCTAGTTTCAGCTTGATAAGGCTGTCTCTCTTATTTCTGTCATTATGTTGCATTAGTTAATCTCTACATTTCAATTTTTGTTCTTACTTAGGCTAGCCCCTACATCCCAGGCTGTGGTTGATACAAACTGGTCCCCACAAATCTATCTACTTGCGAGCTATACCCATATCCATCACTCTGTCTGAGTGAGTAAGGTTGGTAGTTGTGCCTGTTTGTGTCAGCCTTATTGGA
Organism: Ambystoma mexicanum; assembly: GCF_040938575.1. Classification (NCBI taxonomy): domain Eukaryota; kingdom Metazoa; phylum Chordata; class Amphibia; order Caudata; family Ambystomatidae; genus Ambystoma; species Ambystoma mexicanum. The sequence continues at coordinate 710,262,688 of NC_090935.1, read as the reverse complement.
CTCATGCCAACATCTTGCAAAAAAGCACATACTGCTTTATTCACATTGCACCTTGCTTTTTCCATTTGCAGAAAAAAAAAATATTTGAATTCATCCACATTTGTCTCTGCGCAACTCGAGAATCTTTTTTTTTGAATTTGGAAACAGTTCCTTCAACTCTCCAAATGTATACTTCATTGCAAACTGCAATGAAATTCCAGTAACGTAACCCAAACTATTCCCTCCACAATGAACAACAATAATATCCGGATGTTTCAAGTGAACTGTATTGTTACAAAATGGGAGGATACCCACCCACTTCATTCCTCACACTCCATACCATGATACTTCAAATTCATGGAATCCAAGATCTTCAGCCAATGGATGCAAGAGTCCCCCAAAATCCATGCACTCTGCCTCCTCAAAGACACAGCCATAGCCATCTTCTGTGCTCTCACCAAACAAAACTCCTGCTACCCTCTCTTCCTGTACACCACACCCAGGAAACCTTATTGGCTGATCCCCCGATGTCTGCTGACATCCATGACTTTCTGCGGTCTCCGCAGTCCCCTTTTCATGCCATGCACTCGGAAAAGACCCAGATGTGGCACATGCCATCCATGGACTACTGCGGTGTCTGCAGATAGAACGTCCAACTAAAGTGGGCGGGGAGGTTTAAATGCAATGTAAATCATTTATTCTGTAATGGTGGTTCTAAAGCGAACCTTTTTTGGGGGGTTTGTTAACAAACACCCTTTTTGTACTTTTTTGCTTTTATGTACAGTAATACTGTACACTCTACATCTTCCTTTACAATTTTCTTACAGGAGCTGTTTCAATGCATTCCTAACATTGTAAAGAAAAATTGTATTTCCAAATTCTGTGAAATGACCTTCATCTTCATGTAAAAGATTCACATCATCAGACCGTATATTGTCATTCTGTAAGTATGAAATTCCTGCAGCATATAAAAAAGCAGATACAGCTTTATTCACAAGCTGCCTTGATTCTTCCATTTGTGGAGTGAAAAAGTGTGGACGTCTCCATGCTTGCCTCTGATTCATTTCAGAAAAAAATATCTTTGCAGCAGGAAACAATTCCAATAGGCTTTTGAAAATAATCCTTCAGGGCAAACTGCAAATACATTGCAGTCACATACCCCAAGCTGTTTCCTTCATAATGCAAATTATAATGTCTGGACATTTAAAGTTAGCCATCCTCTCACAGAATAAGAACAAGCTTTCCCAGTTTAACCAACAAACTGCATGCCACAGCACCTCCCCTTCTTCCAATCCAATAGTTCTAGAGATGCCATGATTTTCAGCATACACCTTAAATGACTGGATCAAAGAATCTCCCAAAATCCAAACACTCTGCTTCCTCAAAACCATAGCCATAGCCATCTACACTGCACACAACAAACTCAATTCTTCCTACCCTCTTTTCCTGTACCTCCCACCCAGAAAACCTGATTGGCTAATCCCCACAGTCACCTTTCCATGCGAGGCATTCTTGAAAACCCGGATGACACCCCTGGTGTCCACAGACAACTGCAGTGTGCACATGGGCCATAACACAGGGCAGCCCCTCTACCCTTTCCATTTTCTTGTTTCTAACACGCCTTCATTGGCTGCTTTCAAACAGTAACCCATCCATTAACCAATCACATCCACAAACTCTACACTTAACTTTTCATCTCAGTTCAACACTTCAGATGCACACTTGAACACTGAGAGTACTTATCTCCTGTAAATCACAGCCATCTGCATCAAAAACTACTGTGAAACTCTCCAGGATTTCTATTCCCAGATTCAAGAACATCTGCATCTTACAAATACATAGTACAGGTATGCTTATATTTATTTAAGTATTTTCTGCAACTCTTTTACAAATATATATAGTTATGGTTAAGTTGGTGTTTCCATGGGAAGAGCACTTTTTGGGTGGCTTATAACTTTGCTCCCCCTGGACGAATCCTCACCAAACTTTGCAAAAAAAGTGTATGGCCCACTCGGACTTTTTTGCAAAGTTTGGTGAGGATTCGTCCAGGGGGGCAAAGTTACAGGGGGGGTCCCAAAACCTTTTTTTCCCCATAGACTGAATGGGAAAAATGTTTTGCTTGCACATACAGCCCAAACCGCTAGATGGATTTTCACCAAATTTGGACCAGGAGCAGCGGCTTGGTCCTGAAAGCGTGCTTTTGCAAATTTGGTGAAAATCCGTCCAGTAGTTTTTTTTTTAAATGACCAAAAAGTAGGTCAGAAATAATTAGTGATATCTGTGTTTGCTTCGCAGACACATTTCCCTGCTCGCTCCGCGGACAGGATGGTGATTGGGCAAGCAGCTTGCGTGATGTCCCCGGACATCTGACGTGCTTTTCTATTGGCTGCCGTAAAGCATGCAGTGCGTCTATTTTCAGAGACACCCGCCATCTTTGTTTATCGGAGCAGATCTGCTGCCTGCACAGTGTAGATGTGGGCTACGTCGGCCACGAAAAGGCGGTGAGGCACAGGCCCTCATGTCTCTCTCTTGTTCCCCCCACCCCCGCTCATGGTCTGTGTCTCCCATGCCCCCCCCTCGCTGATTCTCTGTGTGTTTCTCCCACCCCCCCTCATGCTCCGTTTCTCTTTACCGTTCCCCCGCTCATGTCCCGTGTCTACCTCCTTCCCCCCCACCCCCCACTCATGCCCCGTGTCTCCCTACTGTTCCCCCCACCCCCCGCTCATGCCCCGTGTCTCTCTCCTGTTACCCCCCACCGCCCACTCATGCCCCGTGTCTCTCTCCTGTTGCCCCCCGGTCATGCCCCGTGTCTCCCTGCTGTTGCCCCTCACCCCCCGCTCATGCCCCGTGTCTCTCTCCTGTTGCCCCCAACACCTGTTCATGCCACGTGTCTCCCTCCTGTTACCCCCCCAACCCCCTCTCATGCCCCATGTCTGCCTGCTGTTGCCCCCCACCCCCTGCTCATGCCCCGTGTCTCTCACCTGTTACCCTCCACCCCCCTCTCATGCCCCGTGTGTCTCTCCCTTCCCCCCCACCCCCGCTCATACCCTGTGTCTCCCTACTGTTCCCCCCACCCCCGCTCATGCCCCATGTCTCTCTCCCCTTCCCCCATCCCCCGCTCATGCCCCGTGTGTCTCTCCCCTTCCACGACACCCCCCGCTCATGCCCCGTGTGTCTCACCCCTTCCCCCCCACCCCCGCTCATGCCCCGTGTGTCTCTCCCCCTCACCCCTTCCCCCCACCCCCCACTCATACGTGTCTCCCTACTGTTCCCCCCACCCCTGCTCATGCCCCGTGTGTCTCTCCCCTTGCCCCCCACCCCCTGCTCATGCCCCGTGTGTCTCTCCTCTCCCCACACCCCCCGCTAATGCCCCGTGTCTCTCCCCTTACCCCCCACCCCCCTTTCATGCCTCATGTGTCTCTCCCCTTCCCCCCACCCCTCGCTCATGCCCCGTGTGTCTCTCCTCTTCCCCCACCCCCCGCTCATGCCCCGTGTCTCCCTACTGTTCTCCCCAACCCCGCTCATGCCCCGTGGGTCTCTCGCCTCCCCCCACCCCCGTGTGTCTATCCCCTTCCCCTCACCCCCCGCTCATGCCCCGTGTCTCTCTCCCCTTCCCCCCACCCCCCCGCTCATGCCCCGTGTCTCTCTCCCCTTCCCCCCACCCCCCGCTCATGTCCCGTGTCTCCCTACTGATCCCCCCACCCCCCGCACATGCCCCTGTGTCTCTCCCCTTCCCCCTACCCCCGCTCATGCCCCATGTCTGCCTGCTGTTGCCCCCCACCCCCTGCTCATGCCCCGTGTCTCTCACCTGTTACCCTCCACCCCCCTCTCATGCCCCGTGTGTCTCTCCCTTCCCCCCCACCCCCGCTCATACCCTGTGTCTCCCTACTGTTCCCCCCACCCCCGCTCATGCCCCATGTCTCTCTCCCCTTCCCCCATCCCCCGCTCATGCCCCGTGTGTCTCTCCCCTTCCACCACACCCCCCGCTCATGCCCCGTGTGTCTCACCCCTTCCCCCCCACCCCCGCTCATGCCCCGTGTGTCTCTCCCCCTCACCCCTTCCCCCCACCCCCCACTCATACGTGTCTCCCTACTGTTCCCCCCACCCCCGCTCATGCCCCATGTCTGCCTGCTGTTGCCCCCCACCCCCTGCTCATGCCCCGTGTCTCTCACCTGTTACCCTCCACCCCCCTCTCATGCCCCGTGTGTCTCTCCCTTCCCCCCCACCCCCGCTCATACCCTGTGTCTCCCTACTGTTCCCCCCACCCCCGCTCATGCCCCATGTCTCTCTCCCCTTCCCCCATCCCCCGCTCATGCCCCGTGTGTCTCTCCCCTTCCACCACACCCCCCGCTCATGCCCCGTGTGTCTCACCCCTTCCCCCCCACCCCCGCTCATGCCCCGTGTGTCTCTCCCCCTCACCCCTTCCCCCCACCCCCCACTCATACGTGTCTCCCTACTGTTCCCCCCACCCCTGCTCATGCCCCGTGTGTCTCTCCCCTTGCCCCCCACCCCCTGCTCATGCCCCGTGTGTCTCTCCTCTCCCCACACCCCCCGCTAATGCCCCGTGTCTCTCCCCTTACCCCCCACCCCCCTTTCATGCCTCATGTGTCTCTCCCCTTCCCCCCACCCCTCGCTCATGCCCCGTGTGTCTCTCCTCTTCCCCCACCCCCCGCTCATGCCCCGTGTCTCCCTACTGTTCTCCCCAACCCCGCTCATGCCCCGTGGGTCTCTCGCCTCCCCCCACCCCCGTGTGTCTATCCCCTTCCCCTCACCCCCTGCTCATGCCCCGTGTCTCTCTCCCCTTCCCCCCACCCCCCCGCTCATGCCCCGTGTCTCTCTCCCCTTCCCCCCACCCCCCGCTCATGTCCCGTGTCTCCCTACTGATCCCCCCACCCCCCGCACATGCCCCTGTGTCTCTCCCCTTCCCCCTACCCCCGCTCATGTCCCGTGTCTCCCTACTGTTCCCCCCACCCCCCGCTCATGCCCCGTGTCTCTCTCCACTTTCCCCCCACCCCCTTGCTCATGCCCTGCGACTCCCCTGTTTCCCCCACCCTCCGCTCATGACCTGTCTCCCCCCACCCCCGCTCATGCCCCGTATCTCTGTTGTGTTACCCACCTCACCCCCTGCTCATGCCCCGTGTCTCCCTTGTGCTACCCCCCACCCCCCGCTCATGCCCCGTGTCTCCCTTGTGTTACCCCCCACCCCCTGCTCATGCCCCGTGTCTCTCCCCTTCCCCCCACCCCGCTCATGCCTCGTGTCTCCCTCCTTTCCCCCCGCTCATGCCCCGTGTGTCTCTCCCCTTCCCGCCACCACCTGCTCATGCCCTGTGTGTCTCTCCCCTTCCCCCCACCCCCGCTCATGCCCCATGTCTCTCTCCCCTTCCCTCCTACCCCCCGCTCATGCCCCGTGTCTCTCTCCCCTTCCCCCCTACCCCCTGCTCATGCCCCGTGTCTCTCTCCCCTTCCCCCCACCCCCGCTCATGCCCCGTATGTCTCTCCCCTTCCCCCCCACCCCCCACTCATGCCCCGTGTCTCTCCCCTTCCCCCCAACCCCTGCTCATGCCCCGTGTGTCTCTCCCCTCCCCCCCACCCCCGCTCATGCCCCGTGTCTCCCTACTGTTCCCCCCACCCCCCCGCTCATGCCCCATGTCTCTCTCCCCTCCCCACCACCCCCCGCTCATGCCCCATGTCTCCCCCCTCCACCCCCCGCTCATGCCCCGTGTGTCTCTCCCCTTCCCCCCCACCCCCCGCTCCTGCCCCGTGTGGCTCTCCCCTTCCCCCCACCCACACTCATGCCCCATGTCTCTCTCCCCTCCCCACCACCCCCCGCTCATGCCCCATGTCTCCCCCCCTCCACCCCCCGCTCATGCCCCGTGTGTCTCTCCCCTTCCCCCCACCCCCCGCTCCTGCCCCGTGTGGCTCTCCCCTTCCCCCCACCCCCCGCTCATGCCCCGTGTGTCTCTCCCCTTCCCATGCCCTGTTTCTCTCTCTCCTTCCCCCCCACCCCCCGCTCATGGCCCGTGTCTCCCTACTGTTCCCCCCACCCCATGCTCATGCCCCGTGTCTCTCTCCACTTCCCCCCCACACCCTGCTCATGCCCCGTGTCTGCCCTGTCACCCCCCACCCCCCGCTCATGACCTGTCTCCCCTGTTACCCCCCACCCCCCTCATTCCCTGTGTCTCCCTTGTGTTACCCCCCACCCCCAGCTCATGCCCTGTGTCTCCCTTGTGTTACCCCCTACCCCCCGCTCATGCCCCATCTCTCCCTTGTGTTACCCCCACCCCCCGCTCATGCCCCGTGTCTCCCTCGTGTTACCCCCCCACCCCCCGCTCATGCCCGTGTCTCCCTTCTTTTTTTTTTTTACCAACCGGGGTTCCCACTTTGAGGACCTAAGTTGCTAGTGGTCTTCATCTATTGAAAAGGATGTTATGGTGACGTTGCACTAATAAAAACCTATAAAATTCAGTAAAAAACTGTGTTACAGGGACTATATGGTTAAGTTGCACTAATAAAATCCTATGAAATTCAATGAAAAAACTTTGTTAAAGGGACATTATGGTTAAGTTGCGCTACTAAAAACCTATGAAATTCAGTGAAAAAACTTTGTTAAAGGGACGTTATGGTTCCAAGTAAAACCGAAAACCCCTGAAATTCGCCAGTTATGGTAAGCTAAGCAACCATAACTCACGCCACCATCGTGCACTGCTAAGACTAACACCCAGGACATCAAAGATGACATCACAAATGTCATTGATGACATCACTGATCATAGGTTTTTAGTAGCGCAACTTAACCATAAAGTCCCTTTAACAAAGTTTTTTCACTGAATATTTATATATATTACATGGCCACGGTAGTGGCCATGTAGTTATGGTTAAGCTGCTGTTTCCATAGGAAGAGCACTTTTTGGGGCGGCTTATACCAATCCTCACCAAACTTTGCACAAAAAGTATATGGCCCACTCTGACTTTTTTTGCAAAGTTTGTTGAGGTTTGGTCCAAGGGGGGCAAAGTTATAGGGGGGGTCACCCCCACACCCTGCTCATGCCCCGTGTCTGCCCTGTTCCCCCCACCCCCCGCTCATGACCTGTCTCCCCTGTTACCCCCCACCCCCCCATGCCCTGTGTCTCCCTTGTGTTACCCCCCCACCCCCAGCTCATGCCCTGTGTCTCCCTTGTGTTACCCCCCTACCCCCCGCGCATGCCCCGTCTCTCCCTTGTGTTACCCCCACCCCCCGCTCATGCCCCGTGTGTCCCTCGTGTTACCCCCCCACCCCCCGCTCATGCCCGTGTCTCCCTGCTTTTTTTTTTTACCAACTGGGTTTCCCACTTTGAGGACCTAAGTTGCTAGTGGTCTTCATCTATTGAAAAGGATGTTATGGTGACGTTGCACTAATAAAAACCTATAAAATTCAGTAAAAAAAATGTGTTACAGGGACTTTATGGTTAAGTTGCACTAATAAAAACCTATGAAATTCAATGAAAAAACTTTGTTAAAGGGACGTTATGGTTAAGTTGCGCTACTAAAAACCTATGAAATTCAGTGAAAAACCGTTGTTAAAGGGGCGTTACGGTTAAGTTGCGCTACTAAGGGGGGAGTTATAGGGGGGGCCCCAAAACTTTTTTTTTTCCCATAGACATAATGGGAAAAAACTTTGCTCACGCCTACAGCCCAAACCGCTGGACGGATTTACACCAAATTTGCAGCAGGAGAGGCGGCTTGGTCCCGAAAGCGTGCTTTTTTTTATTTGGTGTAAATCCGTCCAGTAGTTTTAAAAAAAAAGACAAAATGTAAGTGAAAATAATTAGTGATATCTGTGTCCGCTTTGCGGACACACTTCCCTGTTCACTCCGCGGACAGGACGGGGATTGGGCAAGCGACTTGCGTGATGTCCGCGGGCATCTGACGTGCTCTCCCATTGGCTGTAGTAAAGCATGCAGTGAGTCTTATTTTCAGAGATGCCCACCATCTTAATTTATTGTTCGTATATTGGCATCTGTGGCAAGCTCTGTGGTGACTTCAGACTCCACAAGTGATTATCACAACGTAACAAGCGAAAATTCCAATGTGATAAGATCAGAGGACAGCCGGCCTCCAATGGGGCTGTGAGAGGCTCATGTGGATTACACTTCCTGAATGTCCCAGGCTGCTGCAGACTTGCAGGAGACACGCAATCGTACACGGTGGCCTGCAGAGGACCGAGGAGTGGATATCCCGTTCCTCCCACCCCCGCTCATTACCCGTGTCTCCCTCCTGTATCCCCCCACCCCGCTCATTACTGTGTCTCCCTCCTGTACCCCCCACCCCCCGCTCATGCCAGTGTCTCCCTCGTGTTCCCCGCATGCCCCGCTCATGCCCTGAGTCTCCCCTGTTCCCCCCCACCACCACTAATGCCCTGTGTCTCCCTCCCATTCCCCCCACCCCCTGCTCATGCCCCGTGTCTCCCCAGTTCCCCCCACCCCCTTTTCATGCCCGTGTCTCCCTCCTGTTTCCCAACCACCCCGGTTCATGCCCCGTGTCTCCCTCGTTGTCCCCCCACCCCTGGCTCATGCCCCGTGTCTCCCCTGTTTCCCCCACCCCCCGCTCATGCCCTGTGTCTCCCGCCTGTTCCCCCCCAGCCCCCGCTCATGCCCCGTGCCTCCCTCCTGTACCCCTAACCCCCCGCTCATGCCCCGTGTCTCCCTCGTGTTCCCCCCACTCATGTCCCGTGTCTCCCCTGTTCCCCCCACCCCCCGCTCATGCCCCGTGTCTCCCTCCTGTTCCCCCTCACCCCCCGCTCATGCCCCGTGTCTCCCTCCTGTTCCCCCAACCCCCGCTCATGCCCGTGTCTCCCTCCTGTTGCCCCCCACCCCTCGCTCATGCCCAGTATCTCTCTCCTGTTCCCCCCAACCCCCACTCATGCCCCGTGTCTCTCTCCTGTTACCCCCACCCCCCGCTCGTGCCCCGTGTCTCTCTCCCATTCCCCCCAGCCCCCGCTCATGCCCTGTGTCTCCCAGCTGTTGCCCCCCACCCCCGCTCATGCCCCGTGTCTCCCTCGTGTTCCCCCCACCCCCTGCTCATGTCCTGTGCCTCCCTCCTGTTGCCCCCACCCCCCAATCATGCCCCGTGTCCCTCTCCTGTTACCAACAACCTCCGCTGATGCCCCGTGTCTCCCTCTTGTTACCCCTCATGACCCATGTCTCCCTCGTGTTCCCCCACTGCCTGCTCATGCCCCATGTCTCCCTCGTGTTCCCCCATCCCCGCTCATGCCCCGTGTCTCTCTCCTGTTGCCCCCCACACCTCGCTCATGCCCTGTGTCTCCCTGCTGTTGCCCTCCACCCCCCGGTCATGCCCCTTGTCTCCCTGCTGTTTCCCCCACCCCCTACTCATGCCCCGTGTCTCTCTGTGTTACCCACACCCCCTCTCATGCCCCATGTTTCTCTTCGAGTTCCCCCACCCCCCTCATGCCCCATGTCTCCCTGATGTTGCCCCCCACCCCCAGCTCATGCCCCATGTCTCCCTCCTGTTGCCCCCCACCCCCCACTCATGCCCCGCGTCTCTCTCCTGTTACCCCCACCCCCGCTCATGCTCCGTGTCTTCCTGCTGTTGCCCCCCACCCCCTGCTCATGCCCTGTTTCTCCCTCGTGTTCCCCCCACCCCCCGCTCATGCCCCGTGTCTCCCTGCTGTTGCCCCCCACCCCCCGCTCATGCCCTGTGTCGCTCCCTCGTGTTCCCTCCACCCCCCGCTCATGCCCTGTGTCTCCCTCCTATTGCCCCCCACCCCCCGCTCATGCCCCGTGTCTCTCTCTGTTACCCCCACCCCCCGATCATGCCCCGTGTCTCCCTCATGTTGCCCCCCACCCCCGTTCATGCCCCGTGTCTCCCTCGTGTTCCCCCCACCCCCCGCTCATGCCCCGTGTCTCCCTTGTGTTCCCCCATCCCTGCTCATGCCCCGTGTCTCTCTCCTGTTGCCCCCCACCCCCTGCTCATGCCCCGTGTCTCCCTGCTGTTGCCCTCCACTCCCCGGTCATGCCCCTTGTCTCCCTGCTGTTTCCCCCCACCCCCTACTCATGTCCCGTGTCTCTCTGTGTTACCCCCACCCCCCTCTCATGCCCCGTGTTTCTGTTCGTGTTCCCCCCACCCCCCGCTCATGCCCCGTGTCTCCCTGATGTTGCCCCCCACCCCCAGCTCATGCCCCATGTCTCCCTCCTGTTGCCCCCCACCCCCCACTCATGCCCGTGTCTCTCTCCTGTTACCCCCCACCCCCGCTCATGCCCGTGTCTCCCTCGTGTTCCCCCCACCCCCGCTCATGCTCCGTGTCTTCCTGCTGTTGCCCCCCACCCCCTGCTCATGCCTTGTTTCTCCCTCGTGTTCCCCCCACCCCCCGCTCATACCCCGTGTCTCTCTCTATTACCCCTACCCCCCGCTCATGCCCCGTGTCTCCCTGCTGTTGCCCCCACCCCCTGCTCATGCTCCGTGTCTCTCTGTGTTACCCCCACCCCCTCTCATGCCCCATGTCTCCCTCGTGTTCCCCCAACCCCTGCTCATGCTCTGTGTCTCCCTGCTGTTGCCCCGACCCCCCGCTCATGCCCTGTGTCTCCCTCCTGTTGCCCCGCACCCCCCGCTCATGCCCCGTGTCCCTCTCCTGTTACCCCACACCCCCCGCTCATGCCCGTGTCTCCCTCATGTTCCCCCCACCCCCCGCTCATGCCCCGTGTCTCCCTGCTGTTGCCCCCCAACCCCCGCCTCATGCCCTGTGTCTCCCTAGTGTTCCCCCCACCCCCCGCTCATGCCCTGTGTCTCCCTCCTATTGCCCCCCACCCCCCGCTCTTGCCCCATGTCTCTCTCTGTTTCCCCCACCCCCCGCTCATGCCCCGTGTCTCCCTCATGTTGCCCCCCACCCCCTGTTCATGCCCCGTGTCTCCCTCGTGTTCCCCCCACCCCCGCTCATGCCCCGTGTCTCCCTCGTGTTCCCCCACTGCCTGCTCATGCCCCGTGTCTTGCTCGTGTTCCCCCATCCCTGCTCATGCCCTGTGTCTCTCTCCTGTTGCCCCCCACCACCCGCTCATGCCCCGTGTCTCCCTGCTATTGCCCTCCACTCCCCGGTCATGCCCCTTGTCTCCCTGCTGTTTCCCCCCACCCCCTACTCATGCCCCATTTCTCTCTGTGTTACCCCCACCCCCCTCTCATGCCCCGTGTTTCTGTTCGTGTTCCCCCCACCCCCCGCTCATGCCCCGTGTCTCCCTGATGTTGCCCCCCATCCCCCGCTCATGCCCCATGTCTCCCTCCTGTTGCCCCCCACCCCCCACTCATGACCCGTGTCTCTCTCCTGTTACCCCCCACCCCTGCTCATGCCCGTGTCTCCCTCGTGTTCCCCCCACCCCCCGCTCATGCCCCGTGTCTCCCTGTTGTTGCCCCCCACCCCCTGCTCATGCCCTGTTTCTCCCTCGTGTTCCCCCCACCCCCTGCTCATGCCCAAAGGTCTCTCTCTGTTACCCCCACCCCCCGCTCATGCCCCATGTCTCCCTGCTGTTGCCCCCACCCCCTGCTCATGCTCCGTGTCTCTCTGTGTTACCCCCACCCCCCTCTCATGCCCCATGTCTCCCTCGTGTTCCCCAAACCCCCGCTCATGCCCTGTGTCTCCCTGATGTTGCCCCCCACCCCCAGCTCATGCCCCATGTCTCCCTCCTGTTGCCCCCCACCCCTCACTCATGCCCCGTGTCTCTCTCCTGTTACCCCCCACCCCCGCTCATGCCCGTGTCTCCCTCGTGTTCCCCCAACCCCCGCTCATGCTCCATGTCTTCCTGCTGTTGCCCCCCTGCTCATGCCCTGTTTCTCCCTCGTGTCCCCCCCACCCTTACCCCGTGTCTCTCTCTGTTACCCCTACCCCCGCTCATGCCCCGTGTCTCCCTGCTGTTGCCCCCACTCCCTGCTCATGCTCCGTGTCTCTCTGTGTTACCCCCACCCCGCTCTCATGCCCCATGTCTCCCTCGTGTTCCCCCAACCCCTGCTCATGCTCCGTGTCTCCCTGCTGTTGCCCCGACCCCCCGCTCATGCCCTGTGTCTCCCTCCTGTTGCCCCGCACCCCCCGCTCATGCCCCGTGTCTCTCTCCTGTTACCCCACACCCCCCGCTCATGCCAGTGTCTCCCTCATGTTCCCCCCACCCCCCGCTCATGCCCCGTGTCTCCCTGCTGTTGCCCCCCACCCCCCGCTCATGCCCTGTGTCTCCCTCGTGTTCCCCCCACCCCCTGCTCATGCCCTGTGTCTCCCTCCTATTGCCCCCCACCCCCCGCTCTTGCCCCGTGTCTCCCTCTGTTACCCCCACCACCCGCTCATGCCCCGTGTCTCCCTCATGTTCCCCCCCACCCCCCGTTCATGCCCGTGTCTCCCTCGTGTTCCCCCCAGCCCCGCTCATGCCCCGTGTCTCCCTCGTGTTCCCCCACTGCCTGCTCATGCTTCGTGTCTTGCTCGTGTTCCCCCATCCCAGCTCATGCCCCGTGTCTCTCTCCTGTTGCCCCCCACCCCCCGCTCATGCCCCGTGTCTCCCTGCTATTGCCCTCCACTCCCCGGTCATGCCCCTTGTCTCCCTGCTGTTTCCCCCCACCCCCTACTCATGCCCCGTGTCTCTCTGTGTTACCCCCACCCCCTCTCATGCCCCGTGTTTCTGTTCGTGTTCTCCCCACCCCCCACTCATGACCCGTGTCTCTCTCCTGTTACCCCCCACCCCCGCTCATGCCCGTGTCTCCCTCGTGTTCCCCCCACCCCCCGCTTATGCCCCGTGTCTCCCTGTTGTTGCCCCCCACCCCCTGCTCATGCCCTGTTTCTCCCTCGTGTTCCCCCCACCCCCTGCTCATGCCCAAAGGTCTCTCTCTGTTACCCCCACCCCCCGCTCATGCCCCATGTCTCCCTGCTGTTGCCCCCACCCCCTGCTCATGCCCCGTGTCTCCCTCGTGTTCCCCCCACCCCCGCTCATGCCCCGTGTCTCCCTCGTGTTCCCCCACTGCCTGCTCATGCCCCGTGTCTTGCTCGTGTTCCCCCATCCCTGCTCATGCCCCGTGTCTCTCTCCTGTTGCCCCCCACCACCCGCTCATGCCCCGTGTCTCCCTGCTATTGCCCTCCACTCCCCGGTCATGCCCCTTGTCTCCCTGCTGTTTCCCCCCACCCCCTACTCATGCCCCATTTCTCTCTGTGTTACCCCCACCCCCTCTCATGCCCCGTGTTTCTGTTCGTGTTCCCCCCACCCCCCGCTCATGCCCCGTGTCTCCCTGATGTTGCCCCCCATCCCCCGCTCATGCCCCATGTCTCCCTCCTGTTGCCCCCACCCCCCACTCATGACCCGTGTCTCTCTCCTGTTACCCCCCACCCCCGCTCATGCCCGTGTCTCCCTCGTGTTCCCCCCACCCCCCGCTCATGCCCCGTGTCTCCCTGTTGTTGCCCCCCACCCCCTGCTCATGCCCTGTTTCTCCCTCGTGTTCCCCCCACCCCCTGCTCATGCCCAAAGGTCTCTCTCTGTTACCCCCACCCCCCGCTCATGCCCCATGTCTCCCTGCTGTTGCCCCCACCCCCTGCTCATGCTCCGTGTCTCTCTGTGTTACCCCCACCCCCCTCTCATGCCCCATGTCTCCCTCGTGTTCCCCAAACCCCCGCTCATGCCCTGTGTCTCCCTGATGTTGCCCCCCACCCCCAGCTCATGCCCCATGTCTCCCTCCTGTTGCCCCCCACCCCTCACTCATGCCCCGTGTCTCTCTCCTGTTACCCCCCACCCCGCTCATGCCCGTGTCTCCCTCGTGTTCCCCCAACCCCCGCTCATGCTCCGTGTCTTCCTGCTGTTGCCCCCCTGCTCATGCCCTGTTTCTCCCTCGTGTCCCCCCCACCCCCGCTCATACCCCGTGTCTCTCTCTGTTACCCCTACCCCCGCTCATGCCCCGTGTCTCCCTGCTGTTGCCCCCACTCCCTGCTCATGCTCCGTGTCTCTCTGTGTTACCCCCACCCCGCTCTCATGCCCCATGTCTCCCTCGTGTTCCCCCAACCCCTGCTCATGCTCCGTGTCTCCCTGCTGTTGCCCCGACCCCCCGCTCATGCCCTGTGTCTCCCTCCTGTTGCCCCGCACCCCCCGCTCATGCCCCGTGTCTCTCTCCTGTTACCCCACACCCCCCGCTCATGTCAGTGTCTCCCTCATGTTCCCCCCACCCCCCGCTCATGCCCCGTGTCTCCCTGCTGTTGCCCCCCACCCCCCGCTCATGCCCTGTGTCTCCCTCGTGTTCCCCCCACCCCCTGCTCATGCCCTGTGTCTCCCTCCTATTGCCCCCCACCCCCCGCTCTTGCCCCGTGTCTCCCTCTGTTACCCCCACCACCCGCTCATGCCCCGTGTCTCCCTCATGTTCCCCCCCACCCCCCGTTCATGCCCGTGTCTCCCTCGTGTTCCCCCCAGCCCCGCTCATGCCCCGTGTCTCCCTCGTGTTCCCCCACTGCCTGCTCATGCCCCGTGTCTTGCTCGTGTTCCCCCATCCCAGCTCATGCCCCGTGTCTCTCTCCTGTTGCCCCCCACCCCCCGCTCATGCCCCGTGTCTCCCTGCTATTGCCCTCCACTCCCCGGTCATGCCCCTTGTCTCCCTGCTGTTTCCCCCCACCCCCTACTCATGCCCCGTGTCTCTCTGTGTTACCCCCACCCCCTCTCATGCCCCGTGTTTCTGTTCGTGTTCTCCCCACCCCCCGCTCATGCCCCGTGTATCCCTGATGTTGCCCCCTTCCCCCGCTCATGCCCCATGTCTCCCTCCTGTTGCCCCCTACCCCCCACTCATGCCCCGTGTCTCTCTTCTGTTACCCCCTACCCCCGCTCATGCCCGTGTCTCCCTCGTGTTCCCCCCACCCCCCGCTCATGCCCCGTGTCTCCCTATTGTTGCCCCCTGCTCATGCCCTATTTCTCCCTCGTGTTCCCCCCACCCCCGCTCATGCCCCGTGTCTCTCTCTGTTACCCCCACCCCCCGCTCATGCCACATGTCTCCCTGCTGTTGCCCCCACCCCCTGCTCATGCTCCCTGTCTCTCTGTGTTACCCCCATCCCCCTCTCATGCCCCATGTCTCCCTCATGTTCCCCCAACCCCCGCTCATGCCCCGTGTCTCCCTGCTGTTGCCCCCGACCCCCCGCTCATGCGTTGTGTCTCCCTCCTGACGCCCCCCACCCCCGCTCATGCCCCGTGTCTCTCTCCTGTTACCCCACACCCCCCGCTCATGCCCGTGTCTCCCTCTTGCTCCCCCCACCCCCCGCTCATGCCCCGTGTCTCCCTGCTGTTGCCCCCCACACCCTGCTCATGCCCTGTCTCCTTCGTGTTCCCCCCACCCCCCGCTCATGCCCTGTGTCTCCCTCCTATTGCCCCCCACCCCCCGCTCATGCCCCGTGTCTCTCTCTGTTACCCCCACCCCCCTCTCATGCCTCGTGTCTCCCTCATGTTGCCCCCCACCCCCTGTTCATGCCCAGTGTCTCCCTCGTGTTCCCCCCACCCCCCGCTCATGCCCCGTGTCTCCCTGCTGTTTCCTCCCAACCCCCGTTCATGCCCCGTGTCTTTCTCCTATTACCCCCACCCTTCGCTCATGCCCCGTGTCTCTCTCATGTTACCCCTCACCCCCTCTCATGCCCCGTGTCTCTCTCCTGTTGCCCCCCACCCCCGGTCATGCCCCGTGTCTCCTTGCTGTTGTCCCCCATCCCCCGCTCATGCCCTGTGTCTCTCTCCTGTTACACCCACCCCCTTCCCATGCCCCGTGTCTCTCTCCTGTTACCCCCCGCCCCTCTCTCATGCTACATGTCTCTCTCCTGTTGCCCCCACCCCCCGGTCATGCCCCGTGTCTCTCTCCTGTTACCCCCCACCCTCTGGTCATGCCCCGTGTCTCCCTCGTGTTCCCCCACCCCCTGCTCATGCCCCGTGTCTCCCTCGTGTTCCCCCCACCCCCCGCTCATGCCCCGTGTCTCCCTGCTGTTTCCTCCCAACCCCCGTTCATGCCCCGTGTCTCTCTCCTATTACCCCCACCCCTCGCTCATGCCCCGTGTCTCTCTCTGTTACCCCCACCCCCTCTCATGCCTCGTGTCTCCCTCATTTTGCCCCCCACCCCCTGTTCATGCCCCGTGTCTCCCTCGTGTTCCCCCCACCCCCCGCTCATGCCCCGTGTCTCCCTGCTGTTTCCTCCCAACCCCCGTTCATGCCCCGTGTCTCTCTCCTATTACCCCCACCCCTCGCTCATGCCCCGTGTCTCTCTCCTGTTACCCCTCACCCCCTCTCATGCCCCGTGTCTCTCTCCTGTTGCCCCCCACCCCCGGTCATGCCCCGTGTCTCCTTGCTGTTGCCCCCCATCCCCCGCTCATGCCCTGTGTCTCTCTCCTGTTACACCCACCCCCTTCCCATGCCCCGTGTCTCTCTCCTGTTACCCCCCGCCCCTCTCTCATGCCCCGTGTCTCTCTCCTGTTGCCCCCACCCCCCGCTCATGCCCCGTGACTGTCTCCTGTTACCCCCCACCCTCTGGTCATGCCCCGTGTCTCCCTCGTGTTCCCCCACCCCCTGCTCATGCCCCGTGTCTCCCTGCTGTTGCCCCCACCCCTGCTCATGCCCCGTGTCTCTCTCCTGTTACCCCCCACCGCCCGCTCATGCCCCGTGTCTCTCTCCCGTTGCCCCCACCCCCGCTCATGCCCCGTGTCTATCTCCTGTTGCCCCCACCACCCGTTCATGCCCCTTGTCTCTCTCCTGTTACCCCCAACCCCGCTCTCATGCCCCGTGTCTCACTGCTGTTACCCCCACCCCCGGCTCATGCCCCGTGTTTCCCTGCTGTTGCCCCCCCACCCCCGCTCATGCCCCGTGTCTCTCTCCTGTTACCCCCCACCTCCGCTCATGCCCCGTGTCTCCCTCGTGTTCCCCCCACCCCGCTCATGCCCCGTGTCTCCCTGCTGTTGCCCCCCACCCCCCGCTCATGCCCTGTGTCTCCTTGCTGTTGCCCCCCACGCCCCGCTCATGCCCGTGTCTCTCTCCTATTGCCCTCCACTCCCCGGTCATGCCCTTGTCTCCCTGCTGTTTCCCCCCACCCCCTACTCATGCCCCGTGTCTCTCTGTGTTACCCCCACCCCCTCTCATGCCCCGTGTTTCTGTTCGTGTTCCCCCCACCCCCCGCTCATGCCCCGTGTCTCCCTGATGTTGCCCCCCATCCCCCGCTCATGCCCCATGTCTCCCTCCTGTTGCCCCCTACCCCCCACTCATGCCCCGTGTCTCTCTTCTGTTACCCCCCACCCCCGCTCATGCCCGTGTCTACCTCGTGTTCCCCCCACCCCCGCTCATGCCCCGTGTCTCCCTGTTGTTGCCCCCTGCTCATGCCCTGTTTCTCCCTCGTGTTCCCCCCACCCCCGCTCATGCCCCGTGTCTCTCTCCTGTTGCCCCCCACCCCCGGTCATGCCCCGTGTCTCCTTGCTGTTGTCCCCCATCCCCCGCTCATGCCCTGTGTCTCTCTCCTGTTACACCCACCCCCTTCCCATGCCCCGTGTCTCTCTCCTGTTACCCCCCGCCCCTCTCTCATGCTACATGTCTCTCTCCTGTTGCCCCCACCCCCCGGTCATGCCCCGTGTCTCTCTCCTGTTACCCCCCACCCTCTGGTCATGCCCCGTGTCTCCCTCGTGTTCCCCCACCCCCTGCTCATGCCCCGTGTCTCCCTCGTGTTCCCCCCACCCCCCGCTCATGCCCCGTGTCTCCCTGCTGTTTCCTCCCAACCCCCGTTCATGCCCCGTGTCTCTCTCCTATTACCCCCACCCCTCGCTCATGCCCCGTGTCTCTCTCTGTTACCCCCACCCCCTCTCATGCCTCGTGTCTCCCTCATTTTGCCCCCCACCCCCTGTTCATGCCCCGTGTCTCCCTCGTGTTCCCCCCACCCCCCGCTCATGCCCCGTGTCTCCCTGCTGTTTCCTCCCAACCCCCGTTCATGCCCCGTGTCTCTCTCCTATTACCCCCACCCCTCGCTCATGCCCCGTGTCTCTCTCCTGTTACCCCTCACCCCCTCTCATGCCCCGTGTCTCTCTCCTGTTGCCCCCCACCCCCGGTCATGCCCCGTGTCTCCTTGCTGTTGCCCCCCATCCCCCGCTCATGCCCTGTGTCTCTCTCCTGTTACACCCACCCCCTTCCCATGCCCCGTGTCTCTCTCCTGTTACCCCCCGCCCCTCTCTCATGCCCCGTGTCTCTCTCCTGTTGCCCCCACCCCCCGCTCATGCCCCGTGACTGTCTCCTGTTACCCCCCACCCTCTGGTCATGCCCCGTGTCTCCCTCGTGTTCCCCCACCCCCTGCTCATGCCCCGTGTCTCCCTGCTGTTGCCCCCACCCCTGCTCATGCCCCGTGTCTCTCTCCTGTTACCCCCCACCGCCCGCTCATGCCCCGTGTCTCTCTCCCGTTGCCCCCACCCCCGCTCATGCCCCGTGTCTATCTCCTGTTGCCCCCACCACCCGTTCATGCCCCTTGTCTCTCTCCTGTTACCCCCAACCCCGCTCTCATGCCCCGTGTCTCACTGCTGTTACCCCCACCCCCGGCTCATGCCCCGTGTTTCCCTGCTGTTGCCCCCCCACCCCCGCTCATGCCCCGTGTCTCTCTCCTGTTACCCCCCACCTCCGCTCATGCCCCGTGTCTCCCTCGTGTTCCCCCCACCCCGCTCATGCCCCGTGTCTCCCTGCTGTTGCCCCCCACCCCCCGCTCATGCCCTGTGTCTCCTTGCTGTTGCCCCCCACGCCCCGCTCATGCCCGTGTCTCTCTCCTATTGCCCTCCACTCCCCGGTCATGCCCTTGTCTCCCTGCTGTTTCCCCCCACCCCCTACTCATGCCCCGTGTCTCTCTGTGTTACCCCCACCCCCTCTCATGCCCCGTGTTTCTGTTCGTGTTCCCCCCACCCCCCGCTCATGCCCCGTGTCTCCCTGATGTTGCCCCCCATCCCCCGCTCATGCCCCATGTCTCCCTCCTGTTGCCCCCTACCCCCCACTCATGCCCCGTGTCTCTCTTCTGTTACCCCCCACCCCCGCTCATGCCCGTGTCTACCTCGTGTTCCCCCCACCCCCGCTCATGCCCCGTGTCTCCCTGTTGTTGCCCCCTGCTCATGCCCTGTTTCTCCCTCGTGTTCCCCCCACCCCCGCTCATGCCCCGTGTCTCTCTCCTGTTACCCCCCACCCTCTGGTCATGCCCCGTGTCTCCCTCGTGTTCCCCCACCCCCTGCTCATGCCCCGTGTCTCCCTGCTGTTGCCCCCACCCCTGCTCATGCCCCGTGTCTCTCTCCTGTTACCCCCACCGCCCGCTCATGCCTCTTGTCTCTCTCCTGTTACCCCCAACCCCGCTCTCATGCCCCGTGTCTCACTGCTGTTACCCCCACCCCCGGCTCATGCCCCGTGTTTCCCTGCTGTTGCCCCCCCACCCCCGCTCATGCCCCGTGTCTCTCTCCTGTTACCCCCCACCTCCGCTCATGCCCCGTGTCTCCCTCGTGTTCCCCCCACCCCGCTCATGCCCCGTGTCTCCCTGCTGTTGCCGCCCAGCCCCCGCTCATGCCCTGTGTCTCCTTGCTGTTGCCCCCCACGCCCCGCTCATGCCCGTGTCTCTCTCCTATTGCCCTCCACTCCCCGGTCATGCCCTTGTCTCCCTGCTGTTTCCCCCCACCCCCTACTCATGCCCCGTGTCTCTCTGTGTTACCCCCACCCCCTCTCATGCCCCGTGTTTCTGTTCGTGTTCCCCCCACCCCCCGCTCATGCCCCGTGTCTCCCTGATGTTGCCCCCCATCCCCCGCTCATGCCCCATGTCTCCCTCCTGTTGCCCCCTACCCCCCACTCATGCCCCGTGTCTCTCTTCTGTTACCCCCCACCCCCGCTCATGCCCGTGTCTACCTCGTGTTACCCCCACCCCCGCTCATGCCCCATGTCTCCCTGCTGTTGCCCCACCCCCTGCTCATGCTCCCTGTCTCTCTGTGTTACCCCCAACCCCCTCTCATGCCCCTTGTCTCCCTCATGTTCCCCCAACCCCCGCTCATGCCCCGTGTCTCCCTGCTGTTGCCCCCGACCCCCCGCTCATGCCCTGTGTCTCCCTCCTGAGGCCCCCCACCCCCCGCTCATGCCCCGTGTCTCTCTCCTGTTACCCCACACCCCCCGCTCATGCCCGTGTCTCCCTCTTGTTCCCCCCACCCCCCGCTCATGCCCCGTGTCTCCCTGCTGTTGCCCCCCACACCCTGCTCATGCCCTGTCTCCTTCGTGTTCCCCCCACCCCTAGCTCATGCCCTGTGTCTCCCTCCTATTGCCCCCCACCCCCCGCTCATGCCCCGTGTCTCTCTCTGTTACCCCCACCCCCCTCTCATGCCT
The DNA here is from genome assembly GCF_040938575.1 of Ambystoma mexicanum. Taxonomy (NCBI): domain Eukaryota; kingdom Metazoa; phylum Chordata; class Amphibia; order Caudata; family Ambystomatidae; genus Ambystoma; species Ambystoma mexicanum. Next base: position 710,242,380 of record NC_090935.1, on the reverse strand, counting down.
CGTGTCTCCCTCATGTTGCCCCCCACCCCCTGTTCATGCCCCGTGTCTCCCTCGTGTTCCCCCCACCCCCCGCTCATGCCCCGTGTCTCCCTGCTGTTTCCTCCCAACCCCGTTCATGCCCCGTGTCTCTCTCCTATTACCCCACCCCTCGCTCATGCCCCGTGTCTCTCTCCTGTTACCCCTCACCCCCTCTCATGCCCCGTGTCTCTCTCCTGTTGCCCCCCACCCCCGGTCATGCCCCGTGTCTCCTTCTGTTGACCCCCATCCCCCGCTCATGCCCTGTGTCTCTCTCCTGTTACACCCACCCCCTTCTCATGCCCCGTGTCTCTCTCCTGTTAGCCCCCGCCCCTCTCTCATGCCCCGTGTCTCTCTCCTGTTGCCCCCCACCCCCCGCTCATGCCCCGTGTCTCTCTCCTGTTACCCCCCACCCTCTGGTCATGCCCCGTGTCTCCCTCATGTTCCCCCACCCCCTGCTCATGCCCCGTGTCTCCCTGCTGTTGCCCCCACCCCTGCTCATGCCCCGTGTCTCTCTCCTGTTACCCCCCACTCCCCCACTCATGACCCGTGTCTCTCTCCTGTTACCCCCCACCCCCCGCTCATGCCCCGTGTCTCTCTCCTGTTGCCCCCACCCCCCGCTCATGCCCCGTGTCTATCTCCTGTTGCCCCCACCACCCGTTCATGCCCCTTGTCTCTCTCCTGTTACCCCCAACCCCGCTCTCATGCCCCGTGTCTCCCTGCTGCTGCCCACCACCTCCCGCTCATGCCATGTGTCTCTCTCCTGTTGAACCCCACCCCCGCTCATGCCCCGTGTCTCACTGCTGTTACCCCCACCCCCGGCTCATGCCCCGTGTTTCCCTGCTGTTGCCCCCCCACCCCCGCTCATGCCCCGTGTCTCTCTCCTGTTACCCCCCACCTCCGCTCATACCCCGTGTCTCCCTCGTGGTTCCCCCACCCCGCTCATGCCCCGTGTCTCCCTGCTGTTGCCCCCCGCTCATGCCCTGTGTCTCCTTGCTGTTGCCCCCCACACCCCGCTCATGCCCCGTGTCTCTCTCCTATTGCCCCCATACCCTGGATCCTGCCCTATGTCTCCCTGCTGTTGCCCCCCACCCACCGCTCATGCCCCGTGTCTCTCTCCTGTTGCCCCCCACCCCCCGCTCATGCCCTATGTCTCTCTCCTGTTACCCCCCACCCCCGCTCATGCCCCGTGTCTCTCTCCTGTTACCCCCCACCCCCCGCTCATGCATCGTGTCTCTCTCATGTTCCCCCCACCCTATGCTCATGCCCCATGTCTCCCTGCTGTTTCCCCCCAGCCTCCGCTCATGCCCAGTGTCTCCCTGCTGTTGCCCCCCACCCCCCGCTCATGCCCTGTGTCTCTATCCTGTTACCCCAGCTCCCCTCATGCCCTGTGTCTCTCTCCTGTTACCCCACACCCCCCTCTCATGCCCTGTGTCTCTCTCCTGTTGGCCCCCCACCCCCCCGGTCATGCCCCGTGTCTCCCTGCTGTTTCCCCCCAGCCTCCGCTCATGCCCCGTGTCTCCCTGCTGTTGCCCCCCACCCCCCGCTCATGCCCTGTGTCTCTATCCTGTTACCCCCAGCCCCCCTCATGCCCTGTGTCTATCTCCTGTTACCCCTCACCCCCCTCTCATGCCCCGTGTCTCCCTCATGTTCCCCCCACCCCCTGCTCATGCCCCGTGTCTCCCTGCTGTTGCCCCCACCACCCGCTCATGCCCCGTGTCTCTCTCCTGTTACCCCCCACCGCCCGCTCATGCCCTGTGTCTCTCTCCTGTTGCCCCCACCCCCGCTCATGCCCCGTGTCTCTCTCTTGTTGCCCCCACCACCCGTTCATACCCCTTGTCTCTCTCCTGTTACACCCCACCCCCCTCTCATGTCCCGTGTCTCCCAGCTGTTGCCCCCACCCCCGCTCATGCCCTGTGTCTCTCTCCTGTTAAAGCCCACCCCCGCTCATGCCCCGTGTCTCCCTGCTGTTTCCCCCGCTCATGCCCCGTGTCTCCCTCATGTTCCCCCCACCCCCCGCTCATGCCCCGTGTCCCCCTGCTGTTGCCCCCACCCCCAGCTCATGCCCCATGTCTCTCTCCTGTTACCCCCACTGCCCGCTCATGCCCCGTGTCTCTCTCCTTTTGCCCCCACCCCCCGCTCATGCCCCGTGTCTCAATCCTGTTGCCCCCACCACCCGTTCATGCCCCTTGTCTCTCTCCTGTTACCCCCCAACCCGCTCTCATGCCCCGTGTCTCCCTGCTGTTGCCCCCCCACCCCCCGCTCATGCCCTGTGTCTCAGTCCTGTTAAACCCCACCCCCGCTCATGCCCCGTGTCTCCCTGCTGTTGCCCCCACCCCCGCTCATTCCCCCGTGTCTCCCTGCTGTTGCCCCCATCCCCGCTCATGCCCCGTGTCTCTCTCCTGTTACCCCCCACCTCTGCTCACGCCCCGTGTCTCCCTCGTGTTCCCCCCCACCCCCGCTCATACCGGTGTCTCCCTGCTGTTGCCCCCACCCCCGCTCATGCCCGGTGTCTCCTTGCTGTTGCCACCCATGCCCCGCTCATGCCCCGTGTCTCTCTCCTATTGCCCCCCACCCCCCGGTACTGCCCTGTGTCTCCCTGCTGTTGCCCCCCACCCACCGCTCATGCCCCGTGTCTCTCTCCTGTTGCCCCCCACCCCTCACTCATGCCCTATGTCTCTCTCCTGTTACCCCCCACCCCCCGCTCATGCATCGTGTCTCTCTTGTGTTCCCTCCACCCCCTGCTCATGCCCTGTGTCTCCCTGCTGTTGCCCCCCACCCCCGCTCATGCCCTGTTTCTCTCTCCTGTTACCCCCAGCCTCCCTCATGCCCTGTGTCTCTCTCCTGTTACCCCCCAGCCCCCTCTCAACCCCCGTGTCTCTCTCCTGTTGGCTCCACTCCCCCGGTCATGCCCCGTGTCTCCCTGCTGTTGGCCCCCACCCACCGCTCATGCCCCGTGTCTCTCTCCTGATACCCCTCACCCCCCTCTCATGCCCTGTGTCTCTCTCCTTTTGCCCCCACACCCGGTCATGCCCCGTGCCTCCTTGCTGTTGCCCCATCCCCCGCTCATGCCCTGTGTCTCTCTCCTGTTACCCCCACACCTACTTATGCCCCATGTCTCTCTCCTGTTACACCAACCCCCCTCTCATGCCCCGTGTCTCTCTCCTGTTGCCCCCCACCCCCCGGTCATGCCCCGTGTCTCCCTGCTGTTGGCCCCCACCCACCGCTCATGCCCCGTGTCTCTCTCCTGATACCCCTCACCCCTCTCTCATGCCCCGTGTCTCTCTCCTGTTGCCCCCCACACCCGGTCATTCCCCGTGCCTCCTTGCTGTTGCCCCATCCCCCGCTCATGCCCTGTGTCTCTCTCCTGTTACCCCCACACCTTCTTATGCCCCGTGTCGCTCTCCTGTTACACCCACCCCCCTCTCATGCCCCGTGTCTCTCTCCTGTTGCCCCCCACCCCCCGGTCATGCACTGTGTCTCCCTGCTGTTGCCCCCAACCCCCTACTCATTCCCCGTGTCTCTCTCCTGTTACCCCCCACCCCCTGGTCATGGTTCGTGTCTCCTTCGTGTTCCCCCCACCCCCAGCTCATGCCCCGTGTCTCCCTGCTGTTGCCCCCACCCTCCGCTCATGCCCCGTGTCTCTCTCCTGTTACCCCCCACCGCCAGGTCATGCCCTGTGTCTCTCTCCTATTGCCCCCTACCCCCCAGTCCTGCCCTGTGTCTCCCTGCTGTTGCCCCCACCCACCGCTCATGCCCCGTGTTTCTCTCCTGTTGCCCCTCACCCGCCGCTCATGCCCTATGTCTCTCTCCTGTTACCCCCCACCCCCGCTCATGCCCCGTGTCTCTCTCCTGTTACCCCCCACCCCCCGCTCATGCATCGTGTCTCTCTCGTGTTCCCCCACCCCCTGCTCATGCCCCGTGTCTCCCTGCTGTTGCCCCCCACCCCCAGCTCATGCCCTGTGTCTCTCTCCTGTTGCCCCTCACCCGCCGCTCATGCCCTATGTCTCTCTCCTGTTACCCCCACCCCCGCTCATGCCCCGTGTCTCTCTCCTGTTACCCCCCACCCCCCGCTCATGCATCGTGTCTCTCTCGTGTTCCCCCACCCCCTGCTCATGCCCCGTGTCTCCCTGCTGTTGCCCCCCACCCCCAGCTCATGCCCTGTGTCTCCCTGCTGTTGCTCCCCCACCCCCCGCTCATGCCCCTTGTCTTCTTGCTGTTGCCCCCCATGCCCGCTCATGCCCCGTGTCTCTCTCCTGTTGCCCCCCACCCCCCGGTCATGCCCTGTGTCACCCTGCTGTTGCCCCCCACCCCCCACTGTTAGGCGGAAACCTGTGCAGTTCCCTCTGGGACCACTGCAAAAGATTTAGGACTACAGGCGTTGGCGGTGAACCCACTTGGTAGCAGTCTGTACCACACAGATTCACTTGGTAGCTGTGGCTGAGCAGTCAGACTTCTCTCAAGAAAAGTTGAGCAGTATGTGGAGTATACAAAATAGGGCAATTCTTCCCAGCAAGACAAGTAAACATGCAACGAGGCTTAGTGTAAAGATATTAAGGTATTTATTTATAACAAAATGTCTATGAAAAACACTAAAGCAAATCACGGCAAACAAATCAAACACAATTACTCTACGAAGTAGAAAACGATCAATCCCCCTAGTAAAATATCGACAACTCTAGGTTCTACCGGTACCACTTATTTTCAGACAGAGGTGTATACCTCAACCTAGATGACACTTGAATATTAGTTAGGACGGGAGAGAAAAAGATAGGCAGGTCATGAAGTCAACACAGTTCAATCCTATGCGGGTAAAATGCAAGGCAGGAAGGCAAGAATCACAATAGATCGTAAAGTTCAAAGGCCAGGCCCACTCGGAGAGAGGCAAGGCGCGATGTCCCAAAAAGTCTCTAGTGGAGATGCATTCAAGTCTTTATAGCAGATTGTTATCGGCAGGTTGAACCAGTTCAGAACAAAGAATGAGCAAAGCTTGGAGGCGACCCAGCGGAACGGAGAGGATTGAGACACCTCACTCGAACCGATCGGAAGGGAAGCCAGGCGGACACGGTACCTTGTTGTGGAGGGCAGCTCCGGCGGGGGCAGTTGTTCCTGGTGGTGGATGCACGTCGGGTCTTTGCCAAGAGTAGAGGTGATCTCCTCGTCGAAGGAAAGTGAAGTCCGGTGCACCACCAGGGAAGAGACCAGCCGCGGAGTGCTCTGTCACAAGGCACCACCTTTTGGTCGCGGTACAGGGGTAGTGGCTATCCGGTTGCCGAGGTGCTCTGCACGGGCAATTCGACCACTGCGTCCTGAGGCGAATAAAAAGCCAAGGGGACTGGTTGTTCCCACCAGTCAGGGGAAGAGACTCTCCGGCAGGGAGATCTCTTCTGTCGTCGGGAAGTGGTGAGTCGGCTCAGCAGGGCTCCACCGGAGGTGTCATCGTTGCAGGTCGGCTCAGCTTTACCCTCGTCGGATTCTTAGGTCCTGTGGCGACTTCTGAAGATCCAGTCCCAAAAGCCCTGCTTTTATGCAGAAAACTCCCATTCATTCAGCCTAGCTGTCAATCAACACATGCTAAGTGGTGAGCGGGAAGGCTCACCACCTGGGCCAATCACTCCAGAGTGCGACCTGAGTTGGCAAGGCAACTCGGTCCAGGGTGCCTAAACCCCCTCCCACACCCCTGAGGTAACCCAGACAGAATGGCACCACTTTGGAGGGTCTCTGTACAGAGGCCCGCCAAAAGTGGAACAAAGGGCTCAACCTTTGGTTTAGGAGTTACAGAGACGAACACAGACGCCATTTTACAAACCGAGTTCTGGCAGAAAAAACCACTCGATAAACCTATTTAGGATAAGTAGATCGGTGGTACGTTAGAGATTAACGAGAAAAAGTAGTAATCTCCAACAATGGGACGAATCCCATAGGGTTATGTTCGGGATCGAACATAACAAGTAGTTTCCACTGCCACCAGCTAAAACTCGACGAGGGGTGACGGGACAGTGCCCCCTCGAGCAACAGATCCAGGAGTAATCGAATTACCCCTACTAGTACGTCCACAATAAGATGGTTGGTACTAGTTCTGTTAGTAAATTTAGGTCTAGTAAAGCCAATGGTGACTTTACATGCCCGGGGAGACAGTAGTCAGTCCCCGGGTATGGAGTCTATGGTGGGGGACCCACTAGGGCGCCCCCGTGTTATGACACGGAGGGTGCGGTGTAACACACATAGAAAAACATATGAGACCCTATGGAGTAAAAGACCCCATAGCCCATCGAACACATTGACATTTCAAAGGAATTACACACATACATGTCCAAGAGTGGGAGAAAAAGAGTCTCACTCTTGGCAGGATGAAAAAAACAAACTCCAGAAATCCAGCAAAGCTGCTGGGGGACTCACTAGGTTAGGAAATTCAGCCTAAACAGAGAATTCTCCCTAACACTCGCCCCCCCCCCAGACTAAGGGACAGGAGGATTTAATCCACTCCTGGATGAATCTCATACCTCTAGTCGATGACATACATCCTAGAGAGACCATCAGCATTTTGGTGGTAACACCCTGACCTGTGCTCAATGGTGAAATCTAACCCTTGCAGGCAGATCGACCATCTCAATAGTTTTGGGTTTTCCCCTTTCATTTGCATTAACCATCTCAAGGGTTGGTGGTCAGTCTGAATAACAAAAGTAGAACCATACAAGTACGGCCTAAACTTCTTCAGAGCCCACACGATAGCAAAGCACTCTTTTTCGATTGTTGCCCACCTTGTTTCAGGATCCTTCAGCTTGCGGCTGATGAAGCAAACGGGGTGCTCCCTACCTTTCCCATCCAGTTGACTGAGTACGGCACCTATCCCTACATTTGAAGCGTCTGTCTGCACAATGAAGTGTTGGCGGTAATCAGGAGCTCTGAGTACTGGGGCTTGGCAAAGAGCCTGTTTCAGGTTCTCAAAAGCCTGATTGCACTCCTCGTTCCATTTAACCTTTTTTAGGAAATTTGGGCGAGGAGATGACATTCAGTGGAGAAGCTATGGTCCCATAGTTCTCTATGAAATTCCTGTAATACCCAATGAGGCCTAGGAAGGCTCTCACCTGGGTTTGAGTAGTCGGTGTTGTCCAATTTTGCACAGCTTCAATCTTACTGAGCAAAGGCCTTATTTCTCCACCGCCTACCTCATGCCCAAGATAGACTACCTTACTCTGACCAATTTGGCATTTACTTGCCTTTATGGTCAGATTGGCTCGTCCAAGAGCCTGCAAAACATCTCTCAGGTGGATTACATGTTCTTCCCAGGAATTGCTGAACACTGCAATGTCATCCAAGTATGCCATGCAGAAGTCCTCCATCCCTTTCAGAACCTGGTTTACCATCCGTTGAAACGTAGCAGGTGCATTCTTCAGTCCGAAAGGCATTACCTTAAACTGGTATAAGCCAATGGGGGTAGAAAATGCAGTTTTCTCCTTGGCATGGTCTGTCAGGGCTATTTGCCAATAGCCTGACGTCAAGTCAAATGTGCTGAGGAACTTGGCGGCGCCAAGTTTATCCACCAACTCATCTGTTCTTGGCAAAGGGTGGGCATCAGTCGTGGTGACTGCATTAAGAGCTCGATAATCCACACAGAATCTAAGTTCTTTAGATCTGGCCTATGGTACTAACACAACTGGGCTAGACCATGGACTAGTAGAGGGCTCTATTACCCCGAGATCAAGCATCTTGCTGACCTCACCTTTGATGTGGGTTCGTACATTTTCTGACATGCGGTATCCTCTGCTTTTGACCGGCAGACAGTCACCAGTGAGTATGTCGTGCTGGCCGCAAGGGGTCAAGCCTGGTGAAAGCGAGAACAGAGAGGCAAACTGATTCAACATAGATTTGCACTCTTCTTGTTGCTCGGGTGTCAGATTGGAGGAGAGATTTACTCCTTCAATTTTTTTCATCTAAAGGCAAGCCTCTGAGGAGATCCGGAAGAGCTTCACTCTCTTCTTCTTCCTCGGATGATGCTAGAAGCAACGCTCCTACATCAGGTTGTGAGACATACGCTTTAAGTCGGTTGGTGTGAAAGACTGTCGGAGCCTCCTTGGGATTACCCAAGTCCACCAGATAGTTAACCTCTCCGAGTTTACCCACTACTCGGTAGGGTCCCATACATTTATCTTGCAAGGCCCTCTGCCTTGTTGGGATCATAACGAGAACGAGCTGGTCTTGAGCGAACTCAACCATGTTAGCCTTTTGATCGTGCCAGTGCTTGACCAATGCTTGTCCAGCTTTCAAGTTATCGCTTGCTTCCGTCATCATGTGCGACATTCTCCTCCGGAGACCTATCACGTAGTCAGTCACTCTGACTGGCTTGGGGGAAGGAGCACTCTCCAACCCCTCCTTAATCAGGGCCAATGGACCTCTGACAGGATGACCATAGAGTAGTTTGAAGGGAGAGTAACCTACTCCCTCCTGAGGGACTTCTCTATAAGCAAAGAGAAGGCATGGCAATAGAAGGTCCCACTTACGCTTAAGGGGTTCCTCTAGAGCACGTATCATGCTCTTCATGGTTCGGTTGAACCGTTCTACCAACCCATTGGTTTGTGGGTGGTAAGCCGTTGAGAACTTGTAAGTTACTCTGCAGGTTTTCCACATGGCTTTCATGTAGTGGGACATAAAGTTTGACCCCCTGTCAGAGATTACTTCCTTAGGAAACCCGACCCTGGTAAAAATACCAAGGAGGGCCTTAGCCACAGCCGGAGCTGTAACAGTCCTCATAGGAATTGCCTGAGGATACCTAGTAGCATGGTCTACTACAACAAGTATAAACCTGTTGCCTGAGGAGGTTGGAGGATCAAGGGTACCAACAATGTCAATCCCTACTCTCTCAAATGGGACTCCCACAACCGGGAGAGGCACTAACGGTGCCACGTTCTTGGATCCAACCTTACCAGAGATCTGGCAGGTGTGGCAGCTCCTGCAGTGTTTTTCTACTTCGGCCCCCCTTTGGCCAATAGAAGTAGAGCGAGAGCCTTTCCTTAGTCTTCTTGAAACTCAAGTGACCAGCCAAAGGAATCTCGTGGGCTAACTGCAAGAACTGTGGTCTGTTCGCTTGGGGTACTACAAGGCGTTTGTAGTCTCCAGGTGCAGACTCGGTCGGTTCACTGTAGAAGAGGCCATCTTCCCAGTGCAACCTGTATTTCCCAGGCTCTTGCCCTTCAGCCTGAGCTTCTGCCTGATGGCGAAGACCTTCCAGAGTTGGACATTCTCTCTGTCCCTTACTGAAGTCTGCCCTGCTGGGTCCACCTTCTGCCAGTAAAGACTGCAGCTCAGGATGGTCAACAGGATCCAGATCTCCAATGAGTTCCTGGCCTTCCGTTAGCTCTTCCTCAGAGTCTAATTCTACCACGCAGGGTTGTACCTCCCTCTCAGCCTCGGCTGGAGGTGGAGTTACGGGTGTGACGTTGGACAACCGCGGGGAAGTCCGTGTCGGCTGCACTGGAATGCGGGCGGCTGGTTTCGGGATAGAAGTCTTAGGTTTCCCCTTTGCTTCTGATTTCTTGGAGACAGCGGCCGACAATTCCAGTGGAGCAGGAGTGATATCTTTCTTCATCATCTCCTGGAGAGTACCGCGCATGGTCCTTTCTCGTGCGGGTCTGGTTAGCTCCTGTAACCGTTTACTAGGAGGTCTGGGAGTATGCGATACAACTCCGAGTGTTTTCAAATCGTTACCCAACAGTACGCGTCCTGGTACCTCACTCTGTATGCTGACAGGTATCTTCACAGTCATGTCGTTACACTGGTTGAGAACTGGCCCGTGTCTCCCTGCTGTTGGCCCCCACCCCCCGCTCATGCCCCGTGTCTCTCTCCTGTTACCGCCCCACCCTCCTCTCATGCCCCGTGTCTCTCTCCTGTTACCCCCACCCCCTCTCATGCCCTGTGTCTCTCTCCTGTTGCCCCCCACTTTCCGGTCATGCCCCAAGTCTCCCTGCTGTTGCCCCCCACCCCCCGCTCATGCCCCGTGTCTCCCTCCTGTTGCCCCCCACCGCCCGCTCATGCACCGTGTCTCCCTGGTGTTGCCCCCCACCCCCCGGTCATGCCCCGTGTCTCCTTGCTGTTGCCTCCACCCCCTCTCATGCCCGTGTCTCCCTGCTGTCGTCCCCCACACCCCGCTCATGCCCCGTGTCTCTCTCCTGTTACCCCCCAACCCCTCTCATGCCCCGTGTCTCCCTCATGTTCCCCCCACCCCCCGCCCATGCCCCGTGTCTCTCTGCTATTGCCCCCTATCCCCCTCTCATGTCCTGTGTCTCTTTCCTGTTACCCCCCACCCCCCGGTTGTTAGGGAGAATTCTCTGTTTAGGCTGAATTTCCTAACGTAGTGAGTCCCTCAGCAGCTGGATTTCTGGAGTTTGTTTTTGTCCATCCTGCCAAGAGTGAGACTCTTTTCTCCCACTCTTGGACGTGAATGTGGTTAATTCCTTTGAATGTCAATGTGTTCTATGGGCCATGGGGTCTTTAACTCCATAGGGTCTCATATGTTTTACTATGTGTGTTACGCCGCACCCTCCGTGCCGTAACACTGAGGCATCCTAGAGGATCCCCACCATAGACTCCATACCCTAGGACTGACTACTGTCTCCCAGGGCATGTAAAGTCACCATTGGCTTTACTAGACCTAAATTTACTAACAGAACTAGTACAAACCATCCTTTTGTGGACGTACTAGTAGGGATAATTCGATTACCCCTGGGTCTGTTATTCGAGGGGGCATGTCCCGTCCCCCCTTGTTGAGTTTTGGCTGGTGGCAGTGGAAACTACTTATTATATTCGACCCCGAATATAATTCTATGGGATTCTTCCCATTGTTGGAGGCTAATATTCTTTCCTGTTAGTCTCTAACATACCGCCGGTTTATTTGTCTTAAATAAATCTACCTGTCGGCATTTTCTGCCAGAACTCGGTTTTTAAAATGGCGTCTGTGTTCGCCTCTGTAACTCCGAACCAAAGGTTGAGCCCTTTGTTCCACTTTTGGCAGGCTTCTACACAGAAGCCCTCCAAAGTGGTGCCATTCTGTCTGGGTACCACATGGGGTGTTGGAGGGGGTTTAGGCACCCTGGACTGAGTTGCCTTGCCAACTCAAGTCGCACTCTGGAGTGATTGTCCCAAGTGGTGAGCCGCCCCACTCACCACTTAGCGTGTTTTGATTGACAGCTAGGCTGAATGAATGCGGGTTTGCTGCATAAAAGCAGGGCTTTTGGGACTGGATCTTCAGAAGTCGCCACAGGACCTAAGAATCCGACGAGGGTAAAGCTGAGCCGACCTGCAACGACGACACCTCCGGTGGAGCCCTGCTGAACCGCCTCACCAATTCCCAACGACAGAGGAAATCTCACGGCTGGAGAGTCTTCTTCCCCTGACTGGTGGGAACAACCAGTCCCTTTGCTTTTTCTTCGCTTCCAGGGCGTAGTGGTCGAATTGTCCGTGCTGAGCACCCCGGCAACCGGATAGCCACTAGCCCGTACCGTGACCAAAAGGTGGTGCCTTGTGACGGAGCACTCTGCGGCAGGTCCATTCCCTTGTGGTGCAACAATCTTCAACTTTCCTTCGACGACGAGATCATCTCATCTCTTGGCAAAGCCCCGACTTGCATCCACCACCAGGAACAACTGTCCCCACTGGAGCTGTCTCTCCACATACAAGGTACCGTGTCCGCCTGGCTTCCCTTGTGATGGTTAGCATGAGATGTCTTAATCCTTGCCTCTCCATCGGGTCGCCTCCAGACCTTCTTAACTTTTTGTTCTAAACTGGTTCAACCTTTCTGTGACAATTTGCTACAAAGACTTGAAGTGCATTTCAACTGTGATACTTTTTGGGACATATCGCCTTGCCTCTGTCCGAGTGGGCCTGGCCTCTGAACTTTGTGATCCACAGTAGACCCTGTCTTACTTCCCTTGCATTTGCTTCATAAAAGTGTTGGTACCGAGTTGGTTTCATACCCTGCCTTTTCTCTCCCGTTCTAACGAATATTAGAGTGCCATCTAGGTTAAAGCATTCACCTCTGTCTGCAAATAAGTGGTGCCGTTGAACCTAGACTTGTCGAAATATTGTTAGGGGATTGATATACTTATAGTAATTGTAATTGAAGTTGTTTGCCGTATTAGTGCCAGAGTGTTTTCATAGATGTGTTCTTAAAAAATAAGTAATGATATATCTTTACACCCAAGCTCTGTTCCGTGTCTGCTTGTTCTACTGTGTAAATTGCCCTATCTTGTATACTCCACATACTGCCTAACTCTTCTTGAGGGAAGTCTGACTGCTCAGCCACAGCTACCAGGTGAACCTGTGTGGTAAAGACTGCTACCAAGTGGGTTTACTGCCAAACACCTGTAGGCCTAAATCTTTTGCAGTGGTCCCAGAGGGAACTGCACAGGTTTCCGCTTAACACAGGTCATGCCCCGTGTCTCCCTGCTGTTGCCCCCTATCCCACACTTATGCCCCGTGTCTCTCTCCTGTTACCCCCAACCCCCCTCTCATGCACCGTGTCTCTCTCCTGTTGCCCCCAACCCCCGGTCATGCCCCGTGTCTCCCTCTTATTTCCCCCACCACCCGGTCATGCCCCGTGTCTCCCTGCTGATTCCCACACCCCCCGCTCATGCCACGTGTCTCTCTCCTGTTATCCCCCACCCCCCTCTCATTCCCCGTGTCTCTCTCCTGTTGCCCCCCAACCCCGGTCATGCCCCGTGTTTCCCTGTTGTTGCCCCCCCACCCCTTGCTCATGCCCCGTGTCTCTCTCCTGTTACCCCCACCCCCCTCTCATGCCCTGTGTCTCTCTCCTGTTACCCCCACCCCCCTCTCATGCCCAGTGTCTCTCTCCTGTTGCCCCCCACCCCCCGGTCATGCCCCGTGTCTCCCTTCTGTTGCCCCCCACCCCGGTCATTCCCTGTGTCTCTCTGCAGTTGCGCCCACCCCCCGCTCATGCCCGTGTCTCTCTCCTGTTACCCCCACCCCCTCTCATGCCCCGTGTCTCCCTTGTGTTCCCCACACCTCCTGCTCATGCCTTGTGGCTCTCTCCTGTTGCCCCCTACCCCCCGGTCATGCCCTGCGTCTCCCTGTTGCCCCCCCACTCCCGGTCATGCCCCGTGTCTCTCTTCTGTTACCCCCCACCCCCCTCTCATGCCCTGTGTCTCCCTCGTTTTCCCCCTGCCCCCCGATCATGCCCCGTGTCTCCCTGCTGGTGCCCCCCACCCCCCGCTCATGCCCTGTGTCTCTCTCATGTTGCCCCCACCCCCGGTCATGCCCCGTGTCTCCCTTCTGTTGCCCCCCATCCCCCTGTCATGCCCCGTGTCTCCCTACTTTTGCCCCCCCACCCCCTGCTCATGCCCCGTGTCTTTCTCCTGTTACCCCCACACCCCTCTCATCCCCGTGTCTCTCTCGTGTTCCCCCCACCCCCCTTCCCATGCCCCGTGTCTCCCTGCTGTTGCCCCCTACCCCCCGCTCATGCCCCTTGTCCCCCTGCTGTTGCCCTCCACTCCCGGGTCATGCCCCGTGTCTCCCTGCTGTTGCCCCCCACCCCCTGCTCATGCCCCGTGTCTCTCTGTGTTATCCCCACCCACCTTTCATGCCCCGTGTCTCCCTCGTGTTCCCCCCACTCCCGGTCATGCCCCGTGTCTCTCTTCTGTTACTCCCCACCCCCCTCTCATGCCCCGTGTCTCCCTTGTTTTCCCCCCGCCCCCCGCTCATGCCCCGTGTCTCCCTGCTGGTGCACCCCACCCCCCGCTCATGCCCGTGTCTCACTCGTGTTCCCCCCACTCCCCTGCCCATGCCCCGTGTCTCCCTGCTGTTGCCCCCCACCCCCCGCTCATGCCCCGTGTCCCCCTGCTGTTGCCCTCCACCCCCGGGTCATGCCCTGTGTCTCCCTGCTGTTGCCCCCACCCCCTGCTCATGCCCCATGTCTCTCTGTGTTATTCCCACCCCCCTTTCATGCCCTGTGTCTCCCTCGTGTTCCCCCCACCCCCTGCTCATGCCCCGTGTCTCCCTGCTGTTGCCCCCCACACCCGCTCATGCCCCATGTCTCCCGCCTGTTTCCCCCCACCCCCCGCTCATGCCCGTGTCTCTCTCCTGTTACCCCCCACCCCCGCTCATGCCCGTGTCTCCTTCGTGTTCCCCCACTCCCCGCTCATGCCCCATGTCTCCCTGCTGTTGCCCCCCACCCCCCGCTCATGCCCCGTGTCTCCCTCGTGTTCCCCCCACCCCCGGTCATGCCCCATGTCTCTCTCCTGTTACCCCCCACCCCCGCTCATGCCCGTGTCTCCTTCGTGTTCCCCCCACCCCCCGGTCATGCCCCGTGTCTCCCTGCTGTTGCCCCCATCCCCCGCTCATGCCATGTGTCTCTCTCCTGTTGCTCCCCACCCCCGCTCATTCCCCTTGTCTCCCTGCTGTTCCCCCTCACCCCCGCTCATGCCCCGTGTCTCCCTGCTGTTGCCCCACACCCCCGCTCATGCCCCATGTCTCTCTCCTGTTCCCCCCATCCCCGCTCATGCCCTGTGTCTCTCTCCTGTTGCTCCCCACCCCCCGCTCATGCCCGTGTCTCCCTGCTGTTGCCCCACACCCCCCGCTCATGCCCGTGTCTCCCTGCTGTTCCCCCCACCCCCGGTAATGCCCCGTGTCTCCCTCCTGTTGCCCCCACCCCCCACTCATGCCCCATGTCTTTCTCCTGTTACCCCCCAGCCCTGCTCATGCCCCGTGTCTCCCTGCTGTTGACCCCCCACCCCCGGTCATGCCCCGTGTCTCCCTGCTGTTGCCCCCCACACCCCTGCTCATGCCCTGTGTCTCTCTCCTGTAACTCCCCCACCCCCCGCTCATGCCCCGTGTCTCCCTGCTGTTGCCCCCTACCCCCCGCTCATGCCCTGTGTCTCTCTCCTGTTACCCCCACCCCCTCTCATGCCCTGTGTATCTCTCCTGTTACCCCCCACCCTCCTCATGCCACGTGTCTCTCTCCTGTTGCCCCCCACCCCCGGTCATGCCCCGTGTTTCCCTGCTGTTGCCCCCCACCCCCTGCTCATGCCCCGTGTCTCTCTCCTGTTACCCCCACCCCCATCTCATGCCCTGTGTCTCTCTCCTGTTACCCCCACCCCCCTCTCATGCCCAGTGTCTCTCTCCTGTTGCCCCCCACCCCCCGGTCATGCCCCGTGTTTCCCTTCTGTTGGCCCCACCCCCGGTCATTCCCTGTGTCTCTCTGCAGTTGCGCCCACCCCCCGCTCATGCCCGTGTCTCTCTGTGTTATCCCCACCCACCTTTCATGCCCCGTGTCTCCCTCGTGTTCCCCCCACTCCCGGTCATGCCCCGTGTCTCTCTTCTGTTACTCCCCACCCCCCTCTCATGCCCCGTGTCTCCCTTGTTTTCCCCCCGCCCCCCACTCATGCCCCGTGTCTCCCTGCTGGTGCACCCCACCCCCCGCTCATGCCCGTGTCTCCCTCATGTTCCCCCCACTCCCCTACCCATGCCCCATGTCTCCCTGCTGTTGCCCCCCACCCCCCGCTCATGCCCCGTGTCCCCCTTCTGTTGCCCTCCACCCCCGGGTCATGCCCTGTGTCTCCCTGCTGTTGCCCCCCACCCCCTGCTCATGCCCCATGTCTCTCTGTGTTATCCCCACCCCCCTTTCATGCCCTGTGTCTCCCTCGTGTTCCCCCCACCCCCTGCTCATGCCCGTGTCTCCCTGCTGTTGCCCCCCACACCCGCTCATGCCCCATGTCTCCCGCCTGTTTCCCCCCACCCCCCGCTCATGCCCGTGTCTCTCTCCTGTTACCCCCACCCCCGCTCATGCCCGTGTCTCCTTCGTGTTCCCCCACTCCCCGCTCATGCCCCATGTCTCCCTGCTGTTGCCCCCACCACCCCTCATGCCCCGTGTCTCCCTCGTGTTCCCCCCACCCCCGGTCATGCCCCGTCTCTCTCCTGTTACCCCCCACCCCCGCTCATGCCCGTGTCTCCTTCGTGTTCCCCCCACCCCCCGGTCATGCCCCATGTCTCCCTGCTGTTGCCCCCATCCCCCGCTCATGCCATGTGTCTCTCTCCTGTTGCTCCCCACCCCCGCTCATTCCCCTTGTCTCCCTGCTGTTCCCCCTCACCCCCGCTCATGCCCCGTGTCTCCCTGCTGTTGCCCCACACCCCCGCTCATGCCCCATGTCTCTCTCCTGTTCCCCCCATCCCCGCTCATGCCCTGTGTCTCTCTCCTGTTGCTCCCCACCCCCCGCTCATGCCCCGTGTCTCCCTGCTGTTGCCCCACACCCCCCGCTCATGCCCGTGTCTCCCTGCTGTTCCCCCCACCCCCGGTAATGCCCCGTGTCTCCCTCCTGTTGCCCCCACCCCCCACTCATGCCCCATGTCTTTCTCCTGTTACCCCCCAGCCCTGCTCATGCCCCGTGTCTCCCTGCTGTTGCCCTCCACCCCCGGGTCATGCCCTGTGTCTCCCTGCTGTTGCCCCCCACCCCCTGCTCATGCCCCATGTCTCTCTGTGTTATCCCCACCCCCCTTTCATGCCCTGTGTCTCCCTCGTGTTCCCCCCGCCCCCAGCTCATGCCCCGTGTCTCCCTGCTGTTGCCCCCCACACCCGCTCATGCCCCATGTCTCCCGCCTGTTTCCCCCCACCCCCCGCTCATGCCCGTGTCTCTCTCCTGTTACCCCCCACCCCCGCTCATGCCCGTGTCTCCTTCGTGTTCCCCCACTCCCCGCTCATGCCCCATGTCTCCCTGCTGTTGCTCCACCCCCCGCTCATGCCCCGTGTCTCCCTCGTGTTCCCCCCACCCCCAGTCATGCCCCGTGTCTCTCTCCTGTTACCCCCCACCCCCGCTCATGCCCGTGTCTCCTTCGTGTTCCCCCCACCCCCCGGTCATGCCCCGTGTCTCCCTGCTGTTGCCCCTATCCCCCGCTCATGCCATGTGTCTCTCTCCTGTTGCTCCCCACCCCCTGCTCATGCCCCGTGTCTCTCTCCTGTTACCCCCACCCCCCTCTCATGCCCTGTGTCTCCCTCGTGTTCCCCCACTCCCCTGCCCATGCCCCGTGTCTCCCTGCTGTTGCCCCCCACCCCCCGCTCATGCCCCGTGTCCCCCTGCTGTTACCCTCCACCCCCAGGTCATGCCCCATGTCTCCCTTCTGTTGCCCCCCACCCCCCAGTCATTCCCTGTGTCTCTCTGCTGTTGCGCCCCCCTTGCTCATGCCCGTGTCTCTCTCCTGTTACCCCCCACCCCCCTCTCATGCCCCATGTCTCCCCCGTGTTCCCCCCACCCCCGGCTCATGCCCTGTGTCTTCCTACTGTTGCTCCCCAACCCCGCTCATGCCTCGTGTCTCTCTCAAGTTGCCCCCCACCCCCGCGCTCATGCCCCGTGTCTCTCTCCTGTTACCCCACACCTCCCGCTCATGCCCTGTGGCTCTCTCCTGTTGCCCCCCTCCCCCCGGTCATGCCCCGTGTCTCCCCGTTGCCCCCCCACTCCCGGTCATGCCCTGTGTCTCTCTTCTGTTACTCCCCACCCCCCTCTCATGCCCCGTGTCTCCCCCCCACCCCCGCTCATGCCCCGTGTCTCCCTGCTGGTGCACCCCACCCCCCGCTCATGCCCGTGTCTCCCTCGTGTTCCCCCCACTCCCCTGCCCATGCCCCGTGTCTCCCTGCTGTTGCCCCCCACCTCCCGCTCATGCCCCGTGTCCCCCTGCTGTTGCCCTCCACCCCCGGGTCATGCCCTGTGTCTCCCTGCTGTTGCCCCCCACCCCCTGCTCATGCCCCATGTCTCTCTGTGTTATCCCCACCCCCTTTCATGCCCTGAGTCTCCCTCGTGTTCCCCCCACCCCCTGCTCATGCCCCGTGTCTCCCTGCTGTTGCCCCCCACCCGCGCTCATGCCCCATGTCTCCTGCCTGTTGCCCCCCACACCCCGCTCATGCCCGTGTCTCTCTCCTGTTACCCCCCACCCCCGCTCATACCCGTGTCTCCTTCATGTTCCCCCACTCCCCGCTCATGCCCCATGTCTCCCTGCTGTTGCCCCCCACCCCCCGCTCATGCCCCGTGTCTCCCTCGTGTTCCCCCCACCCCCGGTCATGCCCCGTGTCTCTCTCCTGTTACCCCCACCCCCGCTCATGCCCGTGTCTCCTTCGTGTTCCCCCCACCCCCGGTCATGCCCCGTGTCTCCCTGCTGTTGCCCCCATCCCCCGCTCATGCCATGTGTCTCTCTCCTGTTGCTCCCCACCCCCGCTCATTCCCCTTGTCTCCCTGCTGTTCCCCCTCACCCCCGCTCATGCCCCGTGTCTCCCTGCTGTTGCCCCACACCCCCGCTCATGCCCCATGTCTCTCTCCTGTTCCCCCCATCCCCGCTCATGCCCTGTGTCTCTCTCCTGTTGCTCCCCACCCCCCGCTCATGGCCCGTGTCTCCCTGCTGTTGCCCCACACCCCCCGCTCATGCCCGTGTCTCCCTGCTGTTCCCCCCACCCCGGTAATGCCCCGTGTCTCCCTCCTGTTGCCCCCACCCCCACTCATGCCCCATGTCTTTCTCCTGTTACCCCCCAGCCCTGCTCATGCCCCGTGTCTCCCTGCTGTTGGCCCCCACCCCCGGTCATGCCCCGTGTCTCCCTGCTGTTGCCCCCCACGCCCCCGCTCATGCCCTGTGTCTCCCTGCTGTTGCCCTCCACCCCCTGCTCATGCCCCATGTCTCTCTCCTGTTACCCCCCACCCCCCACTCATGCCGTGTGTCTACCTCTTGTTCCCCCCACCCCCGCTCATGACCCGTGTCTCCCTGCTGTTGCCCCCACCCCCCTCTCATGCCCCGTGTCTCTCTCCTGTTCCCCCCACCACCCGGTCATGCCCCGTGTCTCCCTGTTGTTGCCCCCCACCCCCTGCTCATGCCCCATGTCTCTCTCCTGTTACCCCCCGCTCATGCCCTGTGTCTCCCTGCTGTTGCCTCCCACCCCCTGCTCATGCCCCGTGTCTCTCTCTTGTTACCCCCCACCCCCCAGTCATGCCCCGTGTCTCCCTGCTGTTGCCCCCATCCCCCGCTCATGCCCCTTGTCTCCCTGCTGTTCCCCCCACCCCCCGCTCAGGCCCCGTGTCTCCCTGTTGTTGCCCCCCACGTCCCTCTCATGCCCTGTGTCTCTCTCCTGTTGCCCCCACCACCCGGTCATGCCCCGTGTCTCCCTGCTGTTGCCCCTCACCCCCCGATCATGCCCCGTGTCTCCCTTCTGTTACCCCCACCCCCGCTCATGCCCATGTCTCTCTCCTGTTTCCCCCACCCCCCGCTCATGCCTCGTGTCTCCCCTGTTCCCCCCACCCCGGCTCATGCCCCATGTCACCCTGCTGTTGGCCCCCACCTCCCGCTCATGCCACGTGTCTCTCTCCTGTTACCGCCCCACCCCCTCTCATGCCCCGTGTCTCTCTCCTGTTACCCCCGACCCCCTCTCATGCCCCGTGTCTCTCTCCTGTTGCCCCCCACTCCCCGGTCATGCCCCGAGTCTCCCTGCTGTTGCCCCCCACCGCCCGCTCATGCACCGTGTCTCCCTGCTGTTGCCTCCCACCCCCGGTCATGCCCCGTGTCTCCTTGCTTTTGCCCCCACCCCCGGTCATGCCTCGTGTCTCCCTGCTGTCGCCCACCACCCCCCGCTCATGCCCCGTGTCTCTCTCCTGTTACCCCCCACCCCCTCTCATGCCCGTGTCTCCCTCGTGTTGCCCCACCCCCTGCTCATGCCCCGTGTCTCCCTGCTGTTGCCCCTACCCCCCTCTCATGCCCTGTGTCTCCCTCCTGTTGCCACCCACCCCCGGTCATGCCCTGTGTCTCCCTGCTGCTGCCCCCTACCCCCCACTTATGCCCCGTGTCTCTCTCCTGTTACCCCCCACCCCCTCTCATTCCCCGTGTCTCTCTCCTGTTGCCCCCAACCCCCAATCATGCCCCCGGTCTCCCTCTTATTCCCCCCACCCCCTCTCATGCCCCGTGTCTCCCTGCTGTTTCCCCCACCCTCGCTCATGCCACGTGTCTCTCTCCTGTTATCCCCTACCCCTCTCTCATGCCCCGTGTCTCTCTCCTGTTGCCCCCACCCCCCGCTCATGCTCCGTGTCTCCCTGCTGTTTCCCCCACCCTCCACTCATGTCACGTGTCTCTCTCCTGTTATCCCTCACCCCCCTCTCATGCTCTGTGTCTCTCTCCTGTTACCCCCCCACCCCCTCTCATGCCCCGTGTCTCTCTCCTGTTGCCCCCCACCGCCTGCTCATGCACCATGTCTCCCTGCTGTTGCTCCCCACCCCCGTCATGCCCCGTGTCTCCTTGCTGTTGCCCCCGACCCCCCGGTCATGGCCATTGTCTTTCTCCTGTTACCCCCAGCCCCCGCTCATGCCCTTGTCTCCCTGCTGTTGCCCCCCACCCCCGGTCATGCCCTGTGTCTCCCTGCTGGTGCCCCCCACCCCCCGCTCATGCCCTGTGTCTCCCTGCTGTTGCCCCCACCCCCTGCTCATGCCCCATGTCTCTCTCCTGTTACCCCCACCCCCCCTCTCATGCCCTGTGTCTACCTCGTGTTCCCCCCACCCCCGCTCATGCCCCGTGTCTCCCTGCTGTTGCCCCCACCCCCCTCTCGTGCCCTGTGTCTCTCTCCTGTTCCCCCCACCACCCGGTTTTGCCCCGTGTCTCCCTGTTGTTGCCCCCACCCCCTGCTCATGCCCCATGTCTCTCTCCTGTTACCCCCCGCTCATGCCCTGTGTCTCCCTGCTGTTGCCTCCCACCCCCCGGTCAGGCCCCGTGTCTCCCTCTTGTTACCCCCCAATCCCTGTTTGCCCTGTGTCTCCCTGTTGTTGCCCCCCACGCCCCTCTCATGCCCCGTGTCTCTCTCCTGTTGCCCCCCACCACCCGGTCATGCCCCGTGTCTCCCTGCTGTTGCCCCTCACCCCCGATCATGCCCCGTGTCTCCCTTCTGTTACCCCCCACCCCCGCTCATGCCCATGTCTCTCTCCTGTTTCCCCCACCCCCCGCTCATGCCTTGTGTCTCCCTGTTCCCCCCCACCCCCGCTCATGCCCCGTGTCTCCCTGCTGTTGGCCCCACCTCCCGCTCATGCCACGTGTCTGTCTCCTGTTACCACCCCACCCCCTCTCATGCCCCGTGTCTCTCTCCTGTTACCCCCCACTCCCCGGTCATGCCCCGAGTCAACCTGCTGTTGCCCCCCACCCCCCGCTAATGCGCCGTGTCCCCCTCCTGTTGCCCCCACCGCCCGCTCATGCACCGTGTCTCCCTGTTGTTGCCCCCCACCCCCGGTCATGCTCCGTGTCTCCTTGCTGTTGCCCCCACCCCCTCTCATGCCCCCTGTCTCCCTGCTGTCGCCCCCACCCCCGCTCATGCCCCCTGTCTCTCTCCTGTTACCCCCACCCCCTCTCATGCCCCGTGTCTCCCTCATGTTGCCCCCCACCCCCATTCATGCCCCGTGTCTCCCTGCTGTTGCCCCCTACCCCCCACTTATGCCCCGTGTCACTCTCCTGTTACCCCCACCCCCCTCTCATGCCCTGTGTCTCTCTTCTGTTACTCCCCACCCCCCTCTCTTGCCCCGTGTCTCCCTTGTTTTCCCCCCGCCCCCCGCTCATGCCCCGTGTCTCCCTGCTGGTGCACCCCACCCCCCGCTCATGCCCGTGTCTCCCTCGTGTTCCCCCCACTCCCCTGCCCATGCCCCGTGTCTCCCTGCTGTTGCCCCCCACCCCCCGCTCATGCCCCGTGTCCCCCTGCTGTTGCCCTCCACCCCCGGGTCATGCCCCGTGTCTCCCTGCTGTTGCCCCCCACCCCCTGCTCATGCCCCATGTCTCTCTGTGTTATCCCCACCCCCCTTTCATGCCCCGTGTCTCCCTCGTGTTCCCCCCACCCCCGGTCATGCCCCGTGTCTCTCTCCTGTTACCCCCACCCCCGCTCATGCCCGTGTCTCCTTCGTGTTCCCCCCACCCCCAGTCATGCCCCGTGTCTCCCTGCTGTTGCCCCCATCCCCCGCTCATGCCATGTGTCTCTCTCCTGTTGCTCCCCACCCCCGCTCATTCCCCTTGTCTCCCTGCTGTTCCCCCTCACCCCCGCTCATGCCCCGTGTCTCCCTGCTGTTGCCCCACACCCCCGCTCATGCCCCATGTCTCTCTCCTGTTCCCCCCATCCCCGCTCATGCCCTGTGTCTCTCTCCTGTTGCTCCCCACCCCCCGCTCATGCCCCGTGTCTCCCTGCTGTTGCCCCACACCCCCCGCTCATGCCCGTGTCTCCCTGCTGTTCCCCCCACCCCGGTAATGCCCCGTGTCTCCCTCCTGTTGCCCCCACCCCCACTCATGCCCCATGTCTTTCTCCTGTTACCCCCCAGCCCTGCTCATGCCCCGTGTCTCCCTGCTGTTGGCCCCCACCCCCGGTCATGCCCCGTGTCTCCCTGCTGTTGCCCCCCACGCCCCCGCTCATGCCCTGTGTCTCCCTGCTGTTGCCCTCCACCCCCTGCTCATGCCCCATGTCTCTCTCCTGTTACCCCCCATCCCCCACTCATGCCGTGTGTCTACCTCTTGTTCCCCCCACCCCCGCTCATGCCCCGTGTCTCCCTGCTGTTGCCCCCACCCCCCTCTCATGCCCCGTGTCTCTCTCCTGTTCCCCCCACCACCCGGTCATGCCCCGTGTCTCCCTGTTGTTGCCCCCCACCCCCTGCTCATGCCCCATGTCTCTCTCCTGTTACCCCCCGCTCATGCCCTGTGTCTCCCTGCTGTTGCCTCCCACCCCCTGCTCATGCCCCGTGTCTCTCTCTTGTTACCCCCCACCCCCCAGTCATGCCCCGTGTCTCCCTGCTGTTGCCCCCATCCCCCGCTCATGCCCCTTGTCTCCCTGCTGTTCCCCCCCACCCCCCGCTCAGGCCCCGTGTCTCCCTGTTGTTGCCCCCCACGCCCCTCTCATGCCCTGTGTCTCTCTCCTGTTGCCCCCCACCACCCGGTCATGCCCCGTGTCTCCCTGCTGTTGCCCCTCACCCCCCGATCATGCCCCGTGTCTCCCTTCTGTTACCCCCACCCCCGCTCATGCCCATGTCTCTCTCCTGTTTCCCCCACCCCCCGCTCATGCCTCGTGTCTCCCCTGTTCCCCCCACCCCGGCTCATGCCCCATGTCACCCTGCTGTTGGCCCCCACCTCCCGCTCATGCCACGTGTCTCTCTCCTGTTACCGCCCCACCCCCTCTCATGCCCCGTGTCTCTCTCCTGTTACCCCCGACCCCCTCTCATGCCCCGTGTCTCTCTCCTGTTGCCCCCCACTCCCCGGTCATGCCCCGAGTCTCCCTGCTGTTGCCCCCCACCGCCCGCTCATGCACCGTGTCTCCCTGCTGTTTCCTCCCACCCCCGGTCATGCCCCGTGTCTCCTTGCTGTTGCCCCCCCCCCGGTCATGCCTCGTGTCTCCCTGCTGTCGCCCACCACCCCCCGCTCATGCCCCGTGTCTCTCTCCTGTTACCCCCCACCCCCTCTCATGCCCGTGTCTCCCTCGTGTTGCCACCACCCCCTGCTCATGCCCCGTGTCTCCCTGCTGTTGCCCCTACCCCCCTCTCATGCCCTGTGTCTCCCTCCTGTTGCCACCCACCCCCGGTCATGCCCCGTGTCTCCCTGCTGCTGCCCCCTACCCCCCACTTATGCCCCGTGTCTCTCTCCTGTTACCCCCCACCCCCTCTCATTCCCCGTGTCTCTCTCCTGTTGCCCCCAACCCCCAATCATGCCCCCGGTCTCCCTCTTATTCCCCCCACCCCCTCTCATGCCCCGTGTCTCCCTGCTGTTTCCCCCACCCTCGCTCATGCCACGTGTCTCTCTCCTGTTATCCCCTACCCCTCTCTCATGCCCCGTGTCTCTCTCCTGTTGCCCCCACCCCCCGCTCATGCTCCGTGTCTCCCTGCTGTTTCCCCCACCCTCCACTCATGTCACGTGTCTCTCTCCTGTTATCCCTCACCCCCCTCTCATGCTCCGTGTCTCTCTCCTGTTACCCCCCCACCCCCTCTCATGCCCCGTGTCTCTCTCCTGTTGCCCCCCACCGCCTGCTCATGCACCATGTCTCCCTGCTGTTGCTCCCCACCCCCGTCATGCCCCGTGTCTCCTTGCTGTTGCCCCCGACCGCCCGGTCATGGCCATTGTCTTTCTCCTGTTACCCCCAGCCCCCGCTCATGCCCCTTGTCTCCCTGCTGTTGCCCCCACCCCCGGTCATGCCCTGTGTCTCCCTGCTGGTGCCCCCCACCCCCCGCTCATGCCCTGTGTCTCCCTGCTGTTGCCCCCACCCCCTGCTCATGCCCCATGTCTCTCTCCTGTTACCCCCACCCCCCTCTCATGCCCTGTGTCTACCTCGTGTTCCCCCCACCCCCGCTCATGCCCCGTGTCTCCCTGCTGTTGCCCCCACCCCCCTCTCGTGCCCTGTGTCTCTCTCCTGTTCCCCCCACCACCCGGTTTTGCCCCGTGTCTCCCTGTTGTTGCCCCCACCCCCTGCTCATGCCCCATGTCTCTCTCCTGTTACCCCCCGCTCATGCCCTGTGTCTCCCTGCTGTTGCCTCCCACCCCCTGCTCATGCCCCGTGTCTCTCTCTTGTTACCCCCCACCCCCAGTCATGCCCCGTGTCTCCCTGCTGTTGCCCCCATCCCCCGCTCATGCCCCGTGTCTCTCTCCTGTTCCCCTCCAACCCAACTCATGCCCTGGGTCTCTCTCCTGTTGCCGCCCACCCCCCGCTCATGCCCCTTGTCTCCCTGCTGTTCCCCCCACCCCCCGGTCAGGCCCCGTGTCTCCCTCTTGTTACCCCCAATCCCTGTATGCCCTGTGTCTCCCTGTTGTTGCCCCCCACGCCCCTCTCATGCCCCGTGTCTCTCTCCTGTTGCCCCCCACCACCCGGTCATGCCCCGTGTCTCCCTGCTGTTGCCCCTCACCCCCGATCATGCCCCGTGTCTCCCTTCTGTTACCCCCCGCTCATGCCCATGTCTCTCTCCTGTTTCCCCCACCCCCCGCTCATGCCTTGTGTCTCCCCTGTTCCCCCCCACCCCCGCTCATGCCCCGTGTCTCCCTGCTGTTGGCCCCCACCTCCCGCTCATGCCACGTGTCTCTCTCCTGTTACCCCCCACTCCCCGGTCATGCCCCGAGTCTCCCTGCTGTTGCCCCCCACCCCCCGCTAATGCGCCGTGTCCCCCTCCTGTTGCCCCCCACCGCCCGCTCATGCACCGTGTCTCCCTGTTGTTGCCCCCCACCCCCGGTCATGCTCCGTGTCTCCTTGCTGTTGCCCCCACCCCCTCTCATGCCCCCTGTCTCCCTGCTGTCGCCTCCCACCCCCCGCTCATGCCCCCTGTCTCTCTCCTGTTACCCCCACCCCCTCTCATGCCCCGTGTCTCCCTCATGTTGCCCCCCACCCCCATTCATGCCCCGTGTCTCCCTGCTGTTGCCCCCTACCCCCCACTTATGCCCCGTGTCACTCTCCTGTTACCCCCACCCCCTCT
Source organism: Ambystoma mexicanum (assembly GCF_040938575.1). NCBI lineage: Eukaryota > Metazoa > Chordata > Amphibia > Caudata > Ambystomatidae > Ambystoma > Ambystoma mexicanum. Next base: position 710,216,932 of record NC_090935.1, on the reverse strand, counting down.
CATGCCCTGTGTCTCTCTTCTGTTACTCCCCACCCCCCTCTCTTGCCCCGTGTCTCCCTTGTTTTCCCCCCGCCCCCCGCTCATGCCCCGTGTCTCCCTGCTGGTGCACCCCACCCCCCGCTCATGCCCGTGTCTCCCTCGTGTTCCCCCCACTCCCCTGCCCATGCCCCGTGTCTCCCTGCTGTTGCCCCCCACCCCCGCTCATGCCCCTTGTCCCCCTGCTGTTGCCCTCCACCCCCGGGTCATGCCCCGTGTCTCCCTGCTGTTGCCCCCCACCCCCTGCTCATGCCCCATGTCTCTCTGTGTTATCCCCACCCCCCTTTCATGCCCCGTGTCTCCCTCGTGTTCCCCCCACCCCCTGCTCATTCCCTGTGTCTCCCTGCTGTTGCCCCCATCCCCCGCTCATGCCCCGTGTCTCTCTCCTGTTCCCCTCCAACCCAACTCATGCCCTGGGTCTCTCTCCTGTTGCCGCCCACCCCCCGCTCATGCCCCTTGTCTCCCTGCTGTTCCCCCCCACCCCCCGGTCAGGCCCCGTGTCTCCCTCTTGTTACCCCCCAAACCCTGTATGCCCTGTGTCTCCCTGTTGTTGCGCCCCACGCCCCTCTCATGCCCCGTGTCTCTCTCCTGTTGCCCCCCACCACCCGGTCATGCCCCGTGTCTCCCTGCTGTTGCCCCTCACCCCCGATCATGCCCCGTGTCTCCCTTCTGTTACCCCCCACCCCCCGCTCATGCCCATGTCTCTCTCCTGTTTCCCCCACCCCCTGCTCATGCCTTGTGTCTCCCCTGTTCCCCCCCACCCCCGCTCATGCCCCGTGTCTCCCTGCTGTTGGCCCCCACCTCCCGCTCATTCCACGTGTCTCTCTCCTGTTACCCCCCACTCCCCGGTCATGCCCCGAGTCTCCCTGCTGTTGCCCCCCACCCCCCGCTAATGCGCCGTGTCCCCCTCCTGTTGCCCCCCACCGCCCGCTCATGCACCGTGTCTCCCTGTTGTTGCCCCCCACCCCCGGTCATGCTCCGTGTCTCCTTGCTGTTGCCCCCACCCCCTCTCATGCCCCCTGTCTCCCTGCTGTCGCCTCCCACCCCCCGCTCATGCCCCCTGTCTCTCTCCTGTTACCCCCACCCCCTCTCATGCCCCGTGTCTCCCTTATGTTGCCCCCCACCCCCATTCATGCCCCGTGTCTCCCTGCTGTTGCCCCCTACCCCCCACTTATGCCCCGTGTCACTCTCTTGTTACCCCCACCCCCTCTCATGCCCTGTGTCTCTCTTCTGTTACTCCCCACCCCCCTCTCTTGCCCCGTGTCTCCCTTGTTTTCCCCCCGCCCCCCGCTCATGCCCCGTGTCTCCCTGCTGGTGCACCCCATCCCCCGCTCATGCCCCGTGTCTCTCTCCTGTTCCCCTCCAACCCAACTCATGCCCTGGGTCTCTCTCCTGTTGCCGCCCACCCCCCGCTCATGCCCCTTGTCTCCCTGCTGTTCCCCCCACCCCCCGGTCAGGCCCCGTGTCTCCCTCTTGTTACCCCCCAATCCCTGTATGCCCTGTGTCTCCCTGTTGTTGCGCCCCACGCCCCTCTCATGCCCCGTGTCTCTCTCCTGTTGCCCCCCACCACCCGGTCATGCCCCGTGTCTCCCTGCTGTTGCCCCTCACCCCCGATCATGCCCCGTGTCTCCCTTCTGTTACCCCCCACCCCCCGCTCATGCCCATGTCTCTCTCCTGTTTCCCCCACCCCCCGCTCATGCCTTGTGTCTCCCCTGTTCCCCCCCACCCCCGCTCATGCCCCGTGTCTCCCTGCTGTTGGCCCCCACCTCCCGCTCATGCCACGTGTCTCTCTCCTGTTACCCCCCACTCCCCGGTCATGCCCCGAGTCTCCCTGCTGTTGCCCCCCACCCCCCGCTAATGCGCCGTGTCCCCCTCCTGTTGCCCCCCACCGCCCGCTCATGCACCGTGTCTCCCTGTTGTTGCCCCCCACCCCCGGTCATGCTCCGTGTCTCCTTGCTGTTGCCCCCACCCCCTCTCATGCCCCCTGTCACCCTGCTGTCGCCTCCCACCCCCCGCTCATGCCCCCTGTCTCTCTCCTGTTACCCCCACCCCCTCTCATGCCCCGTGTCTCCCTCATGTTGCCCCCCACCCCCATTCATGCCCCGTGTCTCCCTGCTGTTGCCCCCTACCCCCCACTTATGCCCCGTGTCACTCTCTTGTTACCCCCACCCCCTCTCATGCCCTGTGTCTCTCTTCTGTTACTCCCCACCCCCCTCTCTTGCCCCGTGTCTCCCTTGTTTTCCCCCCGCCCCCCGCTCATGCCCGGTGTCTCCCTGCTGGTGCACCCCACCCCCCGCTCATGCCCGTGTCTCCCTCGTGTTCCCCCACTCCCCTGCCCATGCCCCGTGTCTCCCTGCTGTTGCCCCCCACCCCCCGCTCATGCCCCGTGTCCCCCTGCTGTTGCCCTCCACCCCCGGGTCATGCCCCGTGTCTCCCTGCTGTTGCCCCCCACCCCCTGCTCATGCCCCATGTCTCTCTGTGTTATCCCCACCCCCCTTTCATGCCCCGTGTCTCCCTCGTGTTCCCCCCACCCCCTGCTCATTCCCTGTGTCTCATTGCTGTTGCCCCCCAACCCCGCTCATGGCCCATGTCTCCCGCCTGTTGCCCCCCACCCCCCGCTCATGCCCGTGTCTCTCTCTTGTTACCCCCCACCCCCGCTCATGCCCGTGTCTCCGTCGTGTTCCCCCACTCCCCGCTCATGCCCCATGTCTCCCTGCTGTTGCCCCCCACCCCCGCTCATGCCCCGTGTCTCCCTCGTGTTCCACCCACCCCCTGCTCATGCCCTGTGTCTCTCTCATGTTGCCCCCCACCCCCGGTCATGCCCCATGTCTCTCTCCTGTTACCCCCCACACCCGCTCATGCCCGTGTCTCCTTCGTGTTCCCCCCACCCCCCGGTCATGCCCCGTGTCTCCCTGCTGTTGCCCCCATCCCCCGCTCATGCCATGTGTCTCTCTCCTGTTGCTCCCCACCCCCGCTCATTCCCCTTGTCTCCCTGCTGTTCCCCCTCACCCCCGCTCATGCCCCGTGTATCCCTGATGTTGCCCCACACCCCCGCTCATGCCCCATGTCTCTCTCCTGTTCCCCCCATCCCCGCTCATGCCCTGTGTCTCTCTCCTGTTGCTCTCCACCCCCCGCTCATGCCCCGTGTCTCCCTGCTGTTGCCCCACACCCCCGCTCATGCCCGTGTCTCCCTGCTGTTCCCCCCACCCCCGGTAATGCCCCGTGTCTCCCTCCTGTTGCCCCCACCCCCCACTCATGCCCCATGTCTTTCTCCTGTTACCCCCCAGCCCCGCTCATGCCCCGTGTCTCCCTGCTGTTGCCCCCGACCCCCGGTCATGCCCCGTGTCTCCCTGCTGTTGCCCCCGACCCCCCCGCTCATGCCCTGTGTCTCCCTGCTGTTGCCCCCCACCCCCTGCTCATGCCCCATGTCTCTCTCCTGTTACCCCCCACCTCCCACTCATGCCGTGTGTCTACCTCTTGTTCCCCCACCCCCGCCCCGTGTCTCCCTGCTGTTGCCCCCACCCCCTCTCGTACCCCGTGTCTCTCTCCTGTTCCCCCCACCACCCGGTCATGCCCCGTGTCTCCCTGTTGTTGCCCCCCACCCCCTGCTCATGCCCCATTTCTCTCTCCTGTTACCCCCCGCTCATGCCCTGTGTCTCCCTGCTGTTGCCTCCCACCCCCTGCTCATGCCCCATGTCTCTCTCTTGTTACCCCCCACCCCCCAGTCATGCCCCGTGTCTCCCTGCTGTTGCCCCCCATCCCCCGCTCATGCCCCGTGTCTCTCTCCTGTTCCCCCCCACCCCCACTCATGCCCTGGGTCTCTCTCCTGTTGCCGCCCACCCCCCGCTCATGCCCCTTGTCTCCCTGCTGTTCCCCCCCACCCCCCGCTCAGGCCCAGTGTCTCCCTGTTGTTGCCCCCTCGCCCCTCTCATACCCCGTGTCTCTCTCCTGTTACCCCCCACCCCCCTCTCATGCCCCGTGTCTCTCTCCTGTTGCCTCCAACCCCCAATCATGCCCCCGGTCTCCCTCTTATTCCCCCCACCCCCTCTCATGCCCTGTGTCTCCCTGCTGTTTCCCCCACCCTCGCTCATGCCACGTGTCTCTCTCCTGTTATCCCCCACCCCTCTCTCATGCCCCGTGTCTCTCTCTTGTTGCCCCCACCCCCCGCTCATGCCCCGTGTCTCCCTGCTGTTTCCCCCACCCTCCACTCATGCCACGTGTCTCTCTCCTGTTATCCCCCACCCCCCTCTCATGCTCTGTGTCTCTCTCCTGTTACCCCCCCACCCCCTCTCATGCCCCGTGTCTCTCTCCTGTTGCCCCCCACCGCCTGCTCATGCACCATGTCTCCCTGCTGTTGCCCCCCACCCCCGTAATGCCCCGTGACACCTTGCTGTTGCCCCGACCCTCCGGTCATGGCCATTGTCTTTCTCCTGTTACCCCCCAGCCCCCGCTCATGCCCCGTGTCTCCCTGCTGTTGCCCCCCACCCCCGGTCATGCCCCGTGTCTCCCTGCTGGTGCCCCCTACCCCCCCTCATGCCCTGTGTCTCCCTGCTGTTGCCCCCACCCCTGCTCATGCCCCATGTCTCTCTCCTGTTACCCCCCACCCCCCTCTTATGCCCTGTGTCTACCTCGTGTTCCCCCCACCCCCGCTCATGCCCCGTGTCTCCCTGCTGTTGCCCCACCCCCCTCTCGTGCCCTGTGTCTCTCTCCTGTTCCCCCCACCACCCGGTTTTGCCCCGTGTCTCCCTGTTGTTGCCCCCACCCCCTGCTCATGCCCCATGTCTCTCTCCTGTTACCCCCCGCTCATGCCCTGTGTCTCCCTGCTGTTGCCTCCCACCCCCTGCTCATGCCCTGTGTCTCTCTCTTGTTACCCCCCACCCCCCAGTCATGCCCCGTGTCTCCCTGCTGTTGCCCCCATCCCCCGCTCATGCCCCTTGTCTCTCTCCTGTTCCCCTCCACCCCCACTCATGCCCTGGGTCTCTCTCCTGTTGCTGCCCACCCCCCGCTCATGCCCCTTGTCTCCCTGCTGTTCCCCCCCACCCCCCGGTCAGGCCCCGTGTCTCCCTCTTGTTACCCCCCAATCCCTGTATGCCCCGTGTCTCCCTGTTGTTGCCCCCCAAGCCCCTCTCATGCCCTGTGTCTCTCTCCTGTTGCCCCCCACCACCCGGTCATGCCCCGTGTCTCCCTGCTGTTGCCCCTCACCCCCGATCATGCCCCGTGTCTCCCTTCTGTTACCCCCTACCCCCCGCTCATGCCCATGTCTCTCTCCTGTTTCCCCCACCCCCCGCTCATGACTCGTGTCTCCCCTGTTCCCCCCCACCCCCGCTCATGCCCCGTGTCTCCCTGCTGTTGGCCCCCACCTCCCGCTCATGCCACGTGTCTCTCTCCTGTTACCACCCCACCCCCTCTCATGCCCCGTGTCTCTCTCCTGTTACCCCCCACTTCCCGGTCATGCCCCGGGTCTCCCTGCTTTTGCCCCCCACCCCCCGCTAATGCGCTGTGTCCCCCTCCTGTTGTCCCCCACTGCCCGCTCATGCACCGTGTCTCCCTGCTGTTGCCCCCCACCCCCGGTCATGCCCCGTGTCTCCTTGCTGTTGCCCCCACCCCCTCTCATGCCCCGTGTCTCCCTGCTGTCGCCCCCCACCCCCCGCTCATGCCCCCTGTCTCTCTCCTGTTACCCCCACCCCCTCTCATGCCCCGTGTCTCCCTCATGTTGCCCCCCACCCCCATTCATGCCCCGTGTCTCCCTGCTGTTGCCCCCTACCCCCCACTTATGCGCCGTGTCACTCTCCTGTTACCCCCCTTCCCCCTCTCATGCCCCGTGTCTCTCTCCTGTTGCCCCCAACCCCCGGTCATGCCCCGTGTATCCCTCTTATTCCCCCCACACCCCCTCATGCCCCATGTCTCCCTGCTGTTTCCCCCACCATCGCTCATGCCACGTGTCTCTCTCCTGTTATCCCCCACCCCTCTCTCATGCCCCGTGTCTCTCTCCTGTTGCCCCCACCCCCGCTCATGCCCCGTGTCTCCCTGCTGTTTCCCCCACCCTCCACTCATGCCACGTGTCTCTCTCCTGTTATCCCCCACCCCCCTCTCATGCCCCGTGTCCCTCTCCTGTTACCCCCCACCCACTCTCATGCCCCGTGTCTCTCTCCTGTTGCCCCCCACCGCCTGCTCTTGCACCATGTCTCCCTGCTGTTGCCCCCCACCCCCGTCATGCCCCGTGTCTCCTTGCTGTTGCGCCCGACCCCCGGTCATGCCCATTGTCTTTCTCCTGTTACCCCCCAGCCCCGCTCATGCCCCGTGTCTCCCTGCTGTTGCCCCCCACCCCCCTCTTGTGCCCCGTGTCTCTCTCCTGTTCCCCCCACCACCCGGTTTTGCCCCGTGTCTCCATGTTGTTGCCCCCACCCCCTGCTCATGCCCCATCTCTCTCTCCTGTTACCCCCCACCCCCCTCTCATGCCCTGTGTCTACCTCGTGTTCCCCCCACCCCCGCTCATGCCCCGTGTCTCCCTTCTGGTGCCCCACACCCCCTGCTCATGCCCTGTGTCTCTCTCATGTTGCCCCCCACCCCCCGGTCATGCCCCGTGTCTCCCTGCTGTTGCCCCCAACCCCGCTCATGCCTCGTGTCTCTCTCCTGTTACCCCCCCTCTCATGACCCCGTGTCTCCCTTGTGTTGCCCCCACCCCCGCTCATGTCCCATGTCTCCTCCCTGTTGACCCCCACCCCCGCTCATGCCCCGTGTCTCTCTCCTGTAACCCCCCCACCCCCCGCTCATGCCCCGTGTCTCCCTGCTGTTGCCCCCTACCCCCGCTCATGCCCCATGTCTCTCTCCTGTGACCCCCACCCCCTCTCATGCCCTGTGTATCTCTCGTGTTACCCCCCACCCCCCTCATGCCAAGTGTCTCTCTCCTGTTGCCCCTCACCCCCCGCTCAGGCCCCGTGTCTCCCTGTTGTTGCCCCCCACGCCCCTCTCATGCCCTGTGTCTCTCTCTTGTTGCCCCCCACCACCCGGTCATGCCCCGTGTCTCCCTGCTGTTGCCCCTCACCCCCGATCATGCCCCGTGTCTCCCTTCTGTTACCCCCACCCCCGCTCATGCCCATGTCTCTCTCCTGTTTCCCCCACCCCCCGCTCATGCCTCGTGTCTCCCCTGTTCCCCCCACCCCGGCTCATGCCCCATGTCACCCTGCTGTTGGCCCCCACCTCCCGCTCATGCCACGTGTCTCTCTCCTGTTACCGCCCCACCCCCTCTCATGCCCCGTGTCTCTCTCCTGTTACCCCCGACCCCCTCTCATGCCCCGTGTCTCTCTCCTGTTGCCCCCCACTCCCCGGTCATGCCCCGAGTCTCCCTGCTGTTGCCCCCCACCGCCCGCTCATGCACCGTGTCTCCCTGCTGTTGCCTCCCACCCCCGGTCATGCCCCGTGTCTCCTTGCTGTTGCCCCCACCCCCGGTCATGCCTCGTGTCTCCCTGCTGTCGCCCACCACCCCCCGCTCATGCCCCGTGTCTCTCTCCTGTTACCCCCCACCCCCTCTCATGCCTGTGTCTCCCTCGTGTTGCCCCCACCCCCTGCTCATGCCCCGTGTCTCCCTGCTGTTGCCCCTACCCCCCTCTCATGCCCTGTGTCTCCCTCCTGTTGCCACCCACCCCCGGTCATGCCCCGTGTCTCCCTGCTGCTGCCCCCTACCCCCCACTTATGCCCCGTGTCTCTCTCCTGTTACCCCCCACCCCCTCTCATTCCCCGTGTCTCTCTCCTGTTGCCCCCAACCCCCAATCATGCCCCCGGTCTCCCTCTTATTCCCCCCACCCCCTCTCATGCCCCGTGTCTCCCTGCTGTTTCCCCCACCCTCGCTCATGCCACGTGTCTCTCTCCTGTTATCCCCTACCCCTCTCTCATGCCCCGTGTCTCTCTCTTGTTGCCCCCACCCCCCGCTCATGCTCCGTGTCTCCCTGCTGTTTCCCCCACCCTCCACTCATGTCACGTGTCTCTCTCCTGTTATCCCTCACCCCCCTCTCATGCTCCGTGTCTCTCTCCTGTTACCCCCCCACCCCCTCTCATGCCCCGTGTCTCTCTCCTGTTGCCCCCCACCGCCTGCTCATGCACCATGTCTCCCTGCTGTTGCTCCCCACCCCCGTCATGCCCCGTGTCTCCTTGCTGTTGCCCCCGACCCCCTGTTCATGGCCATTGTCTTTCTCCTGTTACCCCCAGCCCCCGCTCATGCCCCTTGTCTCCCTGCTGTTGCCCCCCACCCCCGGTCATGCCCTGTGTCTCCCTGCTGGTGCCCCCCACCACCCGCTCATGCCCTGTGTCTCCCTGCTGTTGCCCCCACCCCCTGCTCATGCCCCATGTCTCTCTCCTGTTACCCCCACCCCCCTCTCATGCCCTGTGTCTACCTCGTGTTCCCCCCACCCCCGCTCATGCCCCGTGTCTCCCTGCTGTTGCCCCCACCCCCCTCTCGTGCCCTGTGTCTCTCTCCTGTTCCCCCCACCACCCGGTTTTGCCCCGTGTCTCCCTGTTGTTGCCCCCACCCCCTGCTCATGCCCCATGTCTCTCTCCTGTTACCCCCCGCTCATGCCCTGTGTCTCCCTGCTGTTGCCTCCCACCCCCTGCTCATGCCCCGTGTCTCTCTCTTGTTACCCCCCACCCCCAGTCATGCCCCGTGTCTCCCTGCTGTTGCCCCCATCCCCCGCTCATGCCCCGTGTCTCTCTCCTGTTCCCCTCCAACCCAACTCATGCCCTGGGTCTCTCTCCTGTTGCCGCCCACCCCCTGCTCATGCCCCTTGTCTCCCTGCTGTTCCCCCCCACCCCCCGGTCAGGCCCCGTGTCTCCCTCTTGTTACCCCCCAATCCCTGTATGCCCTGTGTCTCCCTGTTGTTGCCCCCCACGCCCCTCTCATGCCCCGTGTCTCTCTCCTGTTGCCCCCCACCACCCGGTCATGCCCCGTGTCTCCCTGCTGTTGCCCCTCACCCCCGATCATGCCCCGTGTCTCCCTTCTGTTACCCCCCACCCCCCGCTCATGCCCATGTCTCTCTCCTGTTTCCCCCACCCCTCGCTCATGCCTTGTGTCTCCCCTGTTCCCCCCCACCCCCGCTCATGCCCCGTGTCTCCCTGCTGTTGGCCCCCACCTCCCGCTCATGCCACGTGTCTGTCTCCTGTTACCACCCCACCCCCTCTCATGCCCCGTGTCTCTCTCCTGTTACCCCCCACTCCCCGGTCATGCCCCGAGTCTCCCTGCTATTGCCCCCCACCCCCCGCTAATGCGCCGTGTCCCCCTCCTGTTGCCCCCCACCGCCCGCTCATGCACCGTGTCTCCCTGTTGTTGCCCCCCACCCCCGGTCATGCTCCGTGTCTCCTTGCTGTTGCCCCCACCCCCTCTCATGCCCCCTGTCTCCCTGCTGTCGCCCCCCACCCCCCACTCATGCCCCCTGTCTCTCTCCTGTTACCCCCACCCCCTCTCATGCCCCGTGTCTCCCTCATGTTGCCCCCCACCCCCATTCATGCCCCGTGTCTCCCTGCTGTTGCCCCCTACCCCCACTTATGCCCCGTGTCACTCTCCTGTTACCCCCACCCCCTCTCATGCCCTGTGTCTCTCTTCTGTTACTCCCCACCCCCCTCTCTTGCCCCGTGTCTCCCTTGTTTTCCCCTCGCCCCCCGCTCATGCCCCGTGACTCCCTGCTGGTGCACCCCACCCCCCGCTCATGCCCGTGTCTCCCTCGTGTTCCCCCCACTCCCCTGCCCATGCCCCGTGTCTCCCTGCTGTTGCCCCCCACCCCCCGCTCATGCCCCGTGTCCCCCTGCTGTTGCCCTCCACCCCGGGTCATGCCCCGTGTCTCCCTGCTGTTGCCCCCCACCCCCTGCTCATGCCCCATGTCTCTCTGTGTTATCCCCACCCCCCTTTCATGCCCCGTGTCTCCCTCGTGTTCCCCCCACCCCCTGCTCATTCCCTGTGTCTCATTGCTGTTGCCCCCCAACCCCGCTCATGGCCCATGTCTCCCGCCTGTTGCCCCCCACCCCCCGCTCATGCCTGTGTCTCTCTCTTGTTACCCCCCACCCCCGCTCATGCCCGTGTCTCCTTCGTGTTCCCCCACTCCCCGCTCATGCCCCATGTCTCCCTGCTGTTGCCCCCCACCCCCGCTCATGCCCCGTGTCTCCCTCGTGTTCCACCCACCCCCTGCTCATGCCCTGTGTCTCTCTCATGTTGCCCCCCACCCCCGGTCATGCCCCGTGTCTCTCTCCTGTTACCCCCCACACCCGCTCATGCCCGTGTCTCCTTCGTGTTCCCCCCACCCCCCGGTCATGCCCCGTGTCTCCCTGCTGTTGCCCCCATCCCCCGCTCATGCCATGTGTCTCTCTCCTGTTGCTCCCCACCCCCGCTCATTCCCCTTGTCTCCCTGCTGTTCCCCCTCACCCCCGCTCATGCCCCGTGTCTCCCTGATGTTGCCCCACACCCCCGCTCATGCCCCATGTCTCTCTCCTGTTCCCCCCATCCCCGCTCATGCCCTGTGTCTCTCTCCTGTTGCTCTCCACCCCCCGCTCATGCCCCGTGTCTCCCTGCTGTTGCCCCACACCCCCGCTCATGCCCGTGTCTCCCTGCTGTTCCCCCCACCCCCGGTAATGCCCCGTGTCTCCCTCCTGTTGCCCCAACCCCCCACTCATGCCCCATGTCTTTCTCCTGTTACCCCCCAGCCCCGCTCATGCCCTGTGTCTCCCTGCTGTTGCCCCCGACCCCCGGTCATGCCCCGTGTCTCCCTGCTGTTGCCCCCGACCCCCCCGCTCATGCCCTGTGTCTCCCTGCTGTTGCCCCCCACCCCCTGCTCATGCCCCATGTCTCTCTCCTGTTACCCCCCACCCCCCACTCATGCCGTGTGTCTACCTCTTGTTCCCCCACCGCCGCCCCGTGTCTCCCTGCTGTTGCCCCCACCCCCTCTCGTGCCCCGTGTCTCTCTCCTGTTCCCCCCACCACCCGGTCATGGCCCGTGTCTCCCTGTTGTTGCCCCCCACCCCCTGCTCATGCCCCATGTCTCTCTCCTGTTACCCCCCGCTCATGCCCTGTGTCTCCCTGCTGTTGCCTCCCACCCCCTGCTCATGCCCCGTGTCTCTCTCTTGTTACCCCCCACCCCCCAGTCATGCCCCGTGTCTCCCTGCTGTTGCCCCCCATCCCCCGCTCATGCCCCGTGTCTCTCCCCTGTTCCCCCCCACCCCCACTCATGCCCTGGGTCTCTCTCCTGTTGCCGCCCACCCCCCGCTCATGCCCCTTGTCTCCCTGCTGTTCCCCCCCACCCCCCGCTCAGGCCCAGTGTCTCCCTGTTGTTGCCCCCTCGCCCCTCTCATGCCCCGTGTCTCTCTCCTGTTACCCCCCACCCCCCTCTCATGCCCTGTGTCTCTCTCCTGTTTCCCCCACCCCCCGCTCATGACTCGTGTCTCCCCTGTTCCCCCCCACCCCCGCTCATGCCCCGTGTCTCCCTGCTGTTGGCCCCCACCTCCCGCTCATGCCACGTGTCTCTCTCCTGTTACCACCCCACCCCCTCTCATGCCCCGTGTCTCTCTCCTGTTACCCCCCACTTCCCGGTCATGCCCCGGGTCTCCCTGCTTTTGCCCCCCACCCCCCGCTAATGCGCTGTGTCCCCCTCCTGTTGCCCCCCACTGCCCGCTCATGCACCGTGTCTCCCTGCTGTTGCCCCCCACCCCCGGTCATGCCCCGTGTCTCCTTGCTGTTGCCCCCACCCCCTCTCATGCCCCGTGTCTCCCTGCTGTCGCCCCCCACCCCCCGCTCATGCCCCCTGTCTCTCTCCTGTTACCCCCACCCCCTCTCATGCCCCGTGTCTCCCTCATGTTGCCCCCCACCCCCATTCATGCCCCGTGTCTCCCTGCTGTTGCCCCCTACCCCCCACTTATGCGCCGTGTCACTCTCCTGTTACCCCCCTTCCCCCTCTCATGCCCCGTGTCTCTCTCCTGTTGCCCCCAACCCCCGGTCATGCCCCGTGTATCCCTCTTATTCCCCCCACACCCCCTCATGCCCCATGTCTCCCTGCTGTTTCCCCCACCATCGCTCATGCCACGTGTCTCTCTCCTGTTATCCCCCACCCCTCTCTCATGCCCCGTGTCTCTCTCCTGTTGCCCCCACCCCCCGCTCATGCCCCGTGTCTCCCTGCTGTTTCCCCCACCCTCCACTCATGCCACGTGTCTCTCTCCTGTTATCCCCCACCCCCCTCTCATGCCCCGTGTCCCTCTCCTGTTACCCCCCCACCCACTCTCATGCCCCGTGTCTCTCTCCTGTTGCCCCCCACCGCCTGCTCTTGCACCATGTCTCCCTGCTGTTGCCCCCCACCCCCGTCATGCCCCGTGTCTCCTTGCTGTTGCCCCCGACCCCCCGGTCATGCCCATTGTCTTTCTCCTGTTACCCCCCAGCCCCCGCTCATGCCCCGTGTCTCCCTGCTGTTGCCCCCCACCCCCCTCTTGTGCCCCGTGTCTCTCTCCTGTTCCCCCCACCACCCGGTTTTGCCCCGTGTCTCCATGTTGTTGCCCCCACCCCCTGCTCATGCCCCATCTCTCTCTCCTGTTACCCCCCACCCCCCTCTCATGCCCTGTGTCTACCTTGTGTTCCCCCCACCCCCGCTCATGCCCCGTGTCTCCCTTCTGGTGCCCCACACCCCCTGCTCATGCCCTGTGTCTCTCTCATGTTGCCCCCCACCCCCCGGTCATGCCCCGTGTCTCCCTGCTGTTGCCCCCCAAACCCCGCTCATGCCTTGTGTCTCTCTCCTGTTACCCCCCCTCTCATGACCCCGTGTCTCCCTTGTGTTGCCCCCCACCCCCGCTCATGTCCCATGTCTCCTCCCTGTTGACCCCCACCCCCGCTCATGCCCCGTGTCTCTCTCCTGTAACCCCCCATCCCCGCTCATGCCCCGTGTCTCCCTGCTGTTGCCCCCTACCCCCGCTCATGCCCCATGTCTCTCTCCTGTGACCCCCACCCCCTCTCATGCCCTGTGTATCTCTCCTGTTACCCCCCACCCCCCTCATGCCAAGTGTCTCTCTCCTGTTGCCCCTCACCCCCCGCTCAGGCCCCGTGTCTCCCTGTTGTTGCCCCCCACGCCCCTCTCATGCCCTGTGTCTCTCTCCTGTTGCCCCCCACCACCCGGTCATGCCCCGTGTCTCCCTGCTGTTGCCCCTCACCCCCCGATCATGCCCCGTGTCTCCCTTCTGTTACCCCCACCCCCGCTCATGCCCATGTCTCTCTCCTGTTTCCCCCACCCCCCGCTCATGCCTCGTGTCTCCCCTGTTCCCCCCACCCCGGCTCATGCCCCATGTCACCCTGCTGTTGGCCCCCACCTCCCGCTCATGCCACGTGTCTCTCTCCTGTTACCGCCCCACCCCTCTCATGCCCCGTGTCTCTCTCCTGTTACCCCCGACCCCCTCTCATGCCCCGTGTCTCTCTCCTGTTGCCCCCCACCGCCCGGTCATGCCCCGAGTCTCCCTGCTGTTGCCCCCCACCGCCCGCTCATGCACCGTGTCTCCCTGCTGTTGCCTCCCACCCCCGGTCATGCCCCGTGTCTCCTTGCTGTTGCCCCCACCCCCGGTCATGCCTCGTGTCTCCCTGCTGTCGCCCACCACCCCCCGCTCATGCCCCGTGCCTCTCTCCTGTTACCCCCACCCCCTCTCATGCCTGTGTCTCCCTCGTGTTGCCCCCACCCCCTGCTCATGCCCCGTGTCTCCCTGCTGTTGCCCCTACCCCCCTCTCATGCCCTGTGTCTCCCTCCTGTTGCCACCCACCCCCGGTCATGCCCCGTGTCTCCCTGCTGCTGCCCCCTACCCCCCACTTATGCCCCGTGTCTCTCTCCTGTTACCCCCCACCCCCTCTCATTCCCCGTGTCTCTCTCCTGTTGCCCCCAACCCCCAATCATGCCCCCGGTCTCCCTCTTATTCCCCCCACCCCCTCTCATGCCCCGTGTCTCCCTGCTGTTTCCCCCACCCTCGCTCATGCCACGTGTCTCTCTCCTGTTATCCCCTACCCCTCTCTCATGCCCCGTGTCTCTCTCCTGTTGCCCCACCCCCCGCTCATGCTCCGTGTCTCCCTGCTGTTTCCCCCACCCTCCACTCATGTCACGTGTCTCTCTCCTGTTATCCCTCACCCCCCTCTCATGCTCCGTGTCTCTCTCCTGTTACCCCCCCACCCCCTCTCATGCCCCGTGTCTCTCTCCTGTTGCCCCCCACCGCCTGCTCATGCACCATGTCTCCCTGCTGTTGCTCCCCACCCCCGTCATGCCCCGTGTCTCCTTGCTGTTGCCCCCGACCCCCCGGTCATGGCCATTGTCTTTCTCCTGTTACCCCCAGCCCCCGCTCATGCCCCTTGTCTCCCTGCTGTTGCCCCCCACCCCCGGTCATGCCCTGTGTCTCCCTGCTGTTGCCCCCACCCCCTGCTCATGCCCCATGTCTCTCTCCTGTTACCCCCACCCCCCTCTCATGCCCTGTGTCTACCTCGTGTTCCCCCCACCCCCGCTCATGCCCCGTGTCTCCCTGCTGTTGCCCCCACCCCCCTCTCGTGCCCTGTGTCTCTCTCCTGTTCCCCCCACCACCCGGTTTTGCCCCGTGTCTCCCTGTTGTTGCCCCCACCCCCTGCTCATGCCCCATGTCTCTCTCCTGTTACCCCCCGCTCATGCCCTGTGTCTCCCTGCTGTTGCCTCCCACCCCCTGCTCATGCCCCGTGTCTCTCTCTTGTTACCCCCCACCCCCAGTCATGCCCCGTGTCTCCCTGCTGTTGCCCCCATCCCCCGCTCATGCCCCGTGTCTCTCTCCTGTTCCCCTCCAACCCAACTCATGCCCTGGGTCTCTCTCCTGTTGCCGCCCACCCCCCGCTCATGCCCCTTGTCTCCCTGCTGTTCCCCCCCACCCCCCGGTCAGGCCCCGTGTCTCCCTCTTGTTACCCCCCAATCCCTGTATGCCCTGTGTCTCCCTGTTGTTGCCCCCCACGCCCCTCTCATGCCCCGTGTCTCTCTCCTGTTGCCCCCCACCACCCGGTCATGCCCCGTGTCTCCCTGCTGTTGCCCCTCACCCCCGATCATGCCCCGTGTCTCCCTTCTGTTACCCCCCACCCCCCGCTCATGCCCATGTCTCTCTCCTGTTTCCCCCACCCCCCGCTCATGCCTTGTGTCTCCCCTGTTCCCCCCCACCCCTGCTCATGCCCCGTGTCTCCCTGCTGTTGGCCCCCACCTCCCACTCATGCCACATGTCTGTCTCCTGTTACCACCCCACCCCCTCTCATGCCCGTGTCTCTCTCCTGTTACCCCCCACCGCCCGCTCATGCACCGTGTCTCCCTGCTGTTGCCCCCCACCCCCCGCTAATGCGCCGTGTCCCCCTCCTGTTGCCCCCCACCCCCTCTCATGCCCCCTGTCTCCCTGCTGTCGCCCCCCACCCCCCACTCATGCCCCCTGTCTCTCTCCTGTTACCCCCACCCCCTCTCATGCCCCGTGTCTCCCTCATGTTGCCCCCCACCCCCATTCATGCCCCGTGTCTCCCTGCTGTTGCCCCCTACCCCCCACTTATGCCTCGTGTCACTCTCCTGTTACCCCCACCCCCTCTCATGCCCTGTGTCTCTCTTCTGTTACTCCCCACCCCCCTCTCTTGCCCCGTGTCTCCCTTGTTTTCCCCCCGCCCCCCGCTCATGCCCCGTGTCTCCCTGCTGGTGCACCCCACCCCCCGCTCATGCCCGTGTCTCCCTTGTGTTCCCCCCACTCCCCTGCCCATGCCCCGTGTCTCCGTGCTGATGCCCCCCACCCCCCGCTCATGCCCCGTGTCCCCCTGCTGTTGCCCTCCACCCCGGGTCATGCCCCGTGTCTCCCTGCTGTTGCCCCCCACCCCCTGCTCATGCCCCATGTCTCTCTGTGTTATCCCCACCCCCCTTTCATGCCCCGTGTCTCCCTCGTGTTCCCCCCACCCCCTGCTCATTCCCTGTGTCTCATTGCTGTTGCCCCCCAACCCCGCTCATGGCCCATGTCTCCCGCCTGTTGCCCCCCACCCCCCGCTCATGCCTGTGTCTCTCTCTTGTTACCCCCACCCCCGCTCATGCCCGTGTCTCCTTCGTGTTCCCCCACTCCCCGCTCATGCCCCATGTCTCCCTGCTGTTGCCCCCCACCCCCGCTCATGCCCCGTGTCTCCCTCGTGTTCCACCCACCCCCTGCTCATGCCCTGTGTCTCTCTCATGTTGCCCCCCACCCCCGGTCATGCCCCGTGTCTCTCTCCTGTTACCCCCCACACCCGCTCATGCCCGTGTCTCCTTCGTGTTCCCCCCACCCCCCGGTCATGCCCCGTGTCTCCCTGCTGTTGCCCCCATCCCCCGCTCATGCCATGTGTCTCTCTCCTGTTGCTCCCCACCCCCGCTCATTCCCCTTGTCTCCCTGCTGTTCCCCCTCACCCCCGCTCATGCCCCGTGTCTCCCTGATGTTGCCCCACACCCCCGCTCATGCCCCATGTCTCTCTCCTGTTCCCCCCATCCCCGCTCATGCCCTGTGTCTCTCTCCTGTTGCTCTCCACCCTCCGCTCATGCCCCGTGTCTCCCTGCTGTTGCCCCACACCCCCGCTCATGCCCGTGTCTCCCTGCTGTTCCCCCCACCCCCGGTAATGCCCCGTGTCTCCCTCCTGTTGCCCCCACCCCCCACTCATGCCCCATGTCTTTCTCCTGTTACCCCCCAGCCCCGCTCATGCCCCGTGTCTCCCTGCTGTTGCCCCCGACCCCCGGTCATGCCCCGTGTCACCCTGCTGTTGCCCCCGACCCCCCCGCTCATGCCCTGTGTCTCCCTGCTGTTGCCCCCCACCCCCTGCTCATGCCCCATGTCTCTCTCCTGTTACCCCCCACCCCCCACTCATGCCGTGTGTCTACCTCTTGTTCCCCCACCCCCGCCCCGTGTCTCCCTGCTGTTGCCCCCACCCCCTCTCGTGCCCCGTGTCTCTCTCCTGTTACCCCCCGCTCATGCCCTGTGTCTCCCTGCTGTTGCCTCCCACCCCCTGCTGATGCCCCGTGTCTCTCTCTTGTTACCCCCCACCCCCCAGTCATGCCCCGTGTCTCCCTGCTGTTGCCCCCCATCCCCCGCTCATGCCCCGTGTCTCTCTCCTGTTCCCCCCCACCCCCACTCATGCCCTGGGTCTCTCTCCTGTTGCCGCCCACCCCCCGCTCATGCCCCTTGTCTCCCTGCTGTTCCCCCCCACCCCCCGCTCAGGCCCAGTGTCTCCCTGTTGTTGCCCCCTCGCCCCTCTCATGCCCCGTGTCTCTCTCCTGTTACCCCCCACCCCCCTCTCATGCCCCGTGTCTCTCTCCTGTTGCCTCCAACCCCAATCATGCCCCCGGTCTCCCTCTTATTCCCCCCACCCCCTCTCATGCCCCGTGTCTCTCTCCTGTTGCCCCCACCCCCCGCTCATGCCCCGTGTCTCCCTGCTGTTTCCCCCACCCTCCACTCATGCCACGTGTCTCTCTCCTGTTATCCCCCACCCCCCTCTCATGCCCCGTGTCCCTCTCCTGTTACCCCCCCACCCACTCTCATGCCCCGTGTCTCTCTCCTGTTGCCCCCCACCGCCTGCTCTTGCACCATGTCTCCCTGCTGTTGCCCCCCACCCCCGTCATGCCCCGTGTCTCCTTGCTGTTGCCCCCGACCCCCCGGTCATGCCCATTGTCTTTCTCCCTTTACCCCCCAGCCCCCGCTCATGCCCCGTGTCTCCCTGCTGTTGCTCCCCACCCCCTCTTGTGCCCCGTGTCTCTCTCCTGTTCCCCCCACCGCCCGGTTTTGCCCCGTGTCTCCATGTTGTTGCCCCCACCCCCTGCTCATGCCCCATCTCTCTCTCCTGTTACCCCCCACCCCCCTCTCATGCCCTGTGTCTACCTCGTGTTCCCCCCACCCCCGCTCATGCCCCGTGTCTCCCTTCTGGTGCCCCACACCCCCTGCTCATGCCCTGTGTCTCTCTCATGTTGCCCCCCACCCCCCGGTCATGCCCCGTGTCTCCCTGCTGTTGCCCCCCAACCCCCGCTCATGCCTCGTGTCTCTCTCCTGTTACCCCCCCTATCATGACCCCGTGTCTCCCTTGTGTTCCCCCCACCCCCGCTCATGTCCCATGTCTCCTCCCTGTTGACCCCCACCCCCGCTCATGCCCCGTGTCTCTCCCCTGTAACCCCCCCACCCCCCGCTCATGCCCCGTGTCTCCCTGCTGTTGCCCCCTACCCCCGCTCATGCCCCATGTCTCTCTCCTGTGACCCCCACCCCCTCTCATGCCCTGTGTATCTCTCCTGTTACCCCCCACCCCCCTCATGCCAAGTGTCTCTCTCCTGTTGCCCCTCACCCCCCGCTCAGGCCCCGTGTCTCCCTGTTGTTGCCCCCCACGCCCCTCTCATGCCCTGTGTCTCTCTCCTGTTGCCCCCCACCACCCGGTCATGCCCCGTGTCTCCCTGCTGTTGCCCCTCACCCCCCGATCATGCCCCGTGTCTCCCTTCTGTTACCCCCACCCCCGCTCATGCCCATGTCTCTCTCCTGTTTCCCCCACCCCCCGCTCATGCCTCGTGTCTCCCCTGTTCCCCCCACCCCGGCTCATGCCCCATGTCACCCTGCTGTTGGCCCCCACCTCCCGCTCATGCCACGTGTCTCTCTCCTGTTACCGCCCCACCCCCTCTCATGCCCCGTGTCTCTCTCCTGTTACCCCCGACCCCCTCTCATGCCCCGTGTCTCTCTCCTGTTGCCCCCCACTCCCCGGTCATGCCCCGAGTCTCCCTGCTGTTGCCCCCCACCGCCCGCTCATGCATCGTGTCTCCCTGCTGTTGCCTCCCACCCCCGGTCATGCCCCGTGTCTCCTTGCTGTTGCCCCCACCCCCGGTCATGCCTCGTGTCTCCCTGCTGTCGCCCACCACCCCCCGCTCATGCCCCGTGTCTCTCTCCTGCTACCCCCCACCCCCTCTCATGCCCGTGTCTCCCTCGTGTTGCCCCCACCCCCTGCTCATGCCCCGTGTCTCCCTGCTGTTGCCCCTACCCCCCTCTCATGCCCTGTGTCTCCCTCCTGTTGCCACCCACCCCCGGTCATGCCCCGTGTCTCCCTGCTGCTGCCCCCTACCCCCCACTTATGCCCCGTGTCTCTCTCCTGTTACCCCCCACCCCCTCTCATTCCCCGTGTCTCTCTCCTGTTGCCCCCAACCCCCAATCATGCCCCCGGTCTCCCTCTTATTCCCCCCACCCCCTCTCATGCCCCGTGTCTCCCTGCTGTTTCCCCCACCCTCGCTCATGCCACGTGTCTCTCTCCTGTTATCCCCTACCCCTCTCTCATGCCCCGTGTCTCTCTCCTGTTGCCCCCACCCCCCGCTGATGCTCCGTGTCTCCCTGCTGTTTCCCCCACCCTCCACTCATGTCACGTGTCTCTCTCCTGTTATCCCTCACCCCCCTCTCATGCTCCGTGTCTCTCTCCTGTTACCCCCCCACCCCCTCTCATGCCCCGTGTCTCTCTCCTGTTGCCCCCCACCGCCTGCTCATGCACCATGTCTCCCTGCTGTTGCTCCCCACCCCCGTCATGCCCCGTGTCTCCTTGCTGTTGCCCCCGACCCCCCGGTCATGGCCATTGTCTTTCTCCTGTTACCCCCAGCCCCTTGTCTCCCTGCTGTTGCCCCCCACCCCCGGTCATGCCCTGTGTCTCCCTGCTGGTGCCCCCCACCCCCCGCTCATGCCCTGTGTCTCCCTGCTGTTGCCCCCACCCCCTGCTCATGCCCCATGTCTCTCTCCTGTTACCCCCACCCCCCTCTCATGCCCTGTGTCTACCTCGTGTTCCCCCCACCCCCGCTCATGCCCCGTGTCTCCCTGCTGTTGCCCCCACCCCCCTCTCGTGCCCTGTGTCTCTCTCCTGTTCCCCCCACCACCCGGTTTTGCCCCGTGTCTCCCTGTTGTTGCCCCCACCCCCTGCTCATGCCCCATGTCTCTCTCCTGTTACCCCCCGCTCATGCCCTGTGTCTCCCTACTGTTGCCTCCCACCCCCTGCTCATGCCCCGTGTCTCTCTCTTGTTACCCCCGACCCCCAGTCATGCCCCGTGTCTCCCTGCTGTTGCCCCCATCCCCCGCTCATGCCCCGTGTCTCTCTCCTGTTCCCCTCCAACCCAACTCATGCCCTGGGTCTCTCTCCTGTTGCCGCCCACCCCCCGCTCATGCCCCTTGTCTCCCTGCTGTTCCCCCCCACCCCCCGGTCAGGCCCCGTGTCTCCCTCTTGTTACCCCCCAATCCCTGTATGCCCTGTGTCTCCCTGTTGTTGCCCCCCACGCCCCTCTCATGCCCCGTGTCTCTCTCCTGTTGCCCCCCACCACCCGGTCATGCCCCGTGTCTCCCGGCTGTTGCCCCTCACCCCCGATCATGCCCCGTGTCTCCCTTCTGTTACCCCCCACCCCCCGCTCATGCCCATGTCTCTCTCCTGTTTCCCCCACCCCCCGCTCATGCCTTGTGTCTCCCCTGTTCCCCCCCACCCCCGCTCATGCCCCGTGTCTCCCTGCTGTTGGCCCCCACCTCCCGCTCATGCCACGTGTCTGTCTCCTGTTACCACCCCACCCCCTCTCATGCCCCGTGTCTCTCTCCTGTTACCCCCCACTCCCCGGTCATGCCCCGAGTCTCCCTGCTGTTGCCCCCCACCCCCCGCTAATGCGCCGTGTCCCCCTCCTGTTGCCCCCCACCGCCCGCTCATGCACCGTGTCTCCCTGTTGTTGCCCCCCACCCCCGGTCATGCTCCGTGTCTCCTTGCTGTTGCCCCCACCCCCTCTCATGCCCCCTGTCTCCCTGCTGTCGCCCCCCACCCCCCGCTCATGCCCCCTGTCTCTCTCCTGTTACCCCCACCCCCTCTCATGCCCGTGTCTCCCTCATGTTGCCCCCCACCCCCATTCATGCCCCGTGTCTCCCTGCTGTTGCCCCCTACCCCCCACTTATGCCCCGTGTCACTCTCCTGTTACCCCCACCCCCTCTCATGCCCTGTGTCTCTCTTCTGTTACTCCCCACCCCCCTCTCTTGCCCCGTGTCTCCCTTGTTTTCCCCCCACCCCCCGCTCATGCCCCGTGTCTCCCTGCTGGTGCACCCCACCCCCCGCTCATGCCCGTGTCTCCCTCGTGTTCCCCCCACTCCCCTGCCCATGCCCCGTGTCTCCCTGCTGTTGCCCCCCACCCCCCGCTCATGCCCCGTGTCCCCCTGCTGTTGCCCTCCACCCCCGGGTCATGCCCCATGTCTCCCTGCTGTTGCCCCCCACCCCCTGCTCATGCCCCATGTCTCTCTGTGTTATCCCCACCCCCCTTTCATGCCCCGTGTCTCCCTCGTGTTCCCCCCACCCCCTGCTCATTCCCTGTGTCTCATTGCTGTTGCCCCCCAACCCCGCTCATGGCCCATGTCTCCCGCCTGTTGCCCCCCACCCCCCGCTCATGCCCGTGTCTCTCTCTTGTTACCCCCCACCCCCGCTCATGCCCGTGTCTCCTTCGTGTTCCCCCACTCCCCGCTCATGCCCCATGTCTCCCTGCTGTTGCCCCCCACCCCCGCTCATGCCCCGTGTCTCCCTCGTGTTCCACCCACCCCCTGCTCATGCCCTGTGTCTCTCTCATGTTGCCCCTACCCCCGGTCATGCCCCGTGTCTCTCTCCTGTTACCCCCCACACCCGCTCATGCCCGTGTCTCCTTCGTGTTCCCCCCACCCCCTGGTCATGCCCCGTGTCTCCCTGCTGTTGCCCCCATCCCCCGCTCATGCCATGTGTCTCTCTCCTGTTGCTCCCCACCCCCGCTCATTCCCCTTGTCTCCCTGCTGTTCCCCCTCACCCCCGCTCATGCCCCGTGTCTCCCTGATGTTGCCCCACACCCCCGCTCATGCCCCATGTCTCTCTCCTGTTCCCCACATCCCCGCTCATGCCCTGTGTCTCTCTCCTGTTGCTCTCCACCCCCCGCTCATGCCCCATGTCTCCCTGCTGTTGCCCCACACCCCCGCTCATGCCCGTGTCTCCCTGCTGTTCCCCCCACCCCGGTAATGCCCCGTGTCTCCCTCCTGTTGCCCCCACCCCCCACTCATGCCCCATGTCTTTCTCCTGTTACCCCCCAGCCCCGCTCATGCCCCGTGTCTCCCTGCTGTTGCCCCCGACCCCCGGTCATGCCCCGTGTCTCCCTGCTGTTGCCCCCGACCCCCCGCTCATGCCCTGTGTCTCCCTGCTGTTGCCCCCCACCCCCTGCTCATGCCCCATGTCTCTCTCCTGTTACCCCCCACCCCCCACTCATGCCGTGTGTCTACCTCTTGTTCCCCCACCCCCGCCCCGTGTCTCCCTGCTGTTGCCCCCACCCCCTCTCGTGCCCCGTGTCTCTCTCCTGTTCCCCCCACCACCCGGTCATGCCCCGTGTCTCCCTGTTGTTGCCCCCCACCCCCTGCTCATGCCCCATGTCTCTCTCCTGTTACCCCCCGCTCATGCCCTGTGTCTCCCTGCTGTTGCCTCCCACCCCCTGCTCATGCCCCGTGTCTCTCTCTTGTTACCCCCCACCCCCCAGTCATGCCCCGTGTCTCCCTGCTGTTGCCCCCCATCCCCCGCTCATGCCCCGTGTCTCTCTCCTGTTCCCCCCACCCCCACTCATGCCCTGGGTCTCTCTCCTGTTGCCGCCCACCCCCCGCTCATGCCCCTTGTCTCCCTGCTGTTCCCCCCCACCCCCCGCTCAGGCCCAGTGTCTCCCTATTGTTGCCCCCTCGCCCCTCTCATGCCCCGTGTCTCTCTCCTGTTACCCCCACCCCCCTCTCATGCCCCGTGTCTCTCTCCTGTTGCCTCCAACCCCCAATCATGCCCCCGGCCTCCCTCTTATTCCCCCCACCCCCTCTCATGCCCTGTGTCTCCCTGCTGTTTCCCCCACCCTCGCTCATGCCACGTGTCTCTCTCCTGTTATCCCCCACCCCTCTCTCATGCCCCGTGTCTCTCTCCTGTTGCCCCCACCCCCCGCTCATGCCCCGTGTCTCCCTGCTGTTTCCCCCACCCTCCACTCATGCCACGTGTCTCTCTCCTGTTATCCCCCACCCCCCTCTCATGCTCCGTGTCTCTCTCCTGTTACCCCCCCACCCCCTCTCATGCCCCGTGTCTCTCTCCTGTTGCCCCCCACCGCCTGCTCATGCACCATGTCTCCCTGCTGTTGCCCCCCACCCCCGTAATGCCCCGTGACACCTTGCTGTTGCCCCGACCCGCCGGTCATGGCCATTGTCTTTCTCCTGTTACCCCCCAGCCCCCGCTCATGCCCCGTGTCTCCCTGCTGTTGCCCCCCACCCCCGGTCATGCCCCGTGTCTCCCTGCTGGTGCCCCCTACCCCCCCTCATGCCCTGTGTCTCCCTGCTGTTGCCCCCACCCCTGCTCATGCCCCATGTCTCTCTCCTGTTACCCCCACCCCCCTCTTATGCCCTGAGTCTACCTCGTGTTCCCCCCACCCCCGCTCATGCCCCGTGTCTCCCTGCTGTTGCCCCACCCCCCTCTCGTGCCCTGTGTCTCTCTCCTGTTCCCCCCACCACCCGGTTTTGCCCCGTGTCTCCCTGTTGTTGCCCCCACCCCCTGCTCATGCCCCATGTCTCTCTCCTGTTACCCCCCGCTCATGCCCTGTGTCTCCCTGCTGTTGCCTCCCACCCCCTGCTCATGCCCTGTGTCTCTCTCTTGTTACCCCCACCACCCAGTCATGCCCCGTGTCTCCCTGCTGTTGCCCCCATCCCCCGCTCATGCCCCTTGTCTCTCTCCTGTTCCCCTCCACCCCCACTCATGCCCTGGGTCTCTCTCCTGTTGCCGCCCACCCCCCGCTCATGCCCCTTGTCTCCCTGCTGTTCCCCCCCACCCCCCGGTCAGGCCCCGTGTCTCCCTCTTGTTACCCCCCAATCCCTGTATGTCCCGTGTCTCCCTGTTGTTGCCCCCCAAGCCCCTCTCATGCCCCGTGTCTCTCTCCTGTTGCCCCCCACCACCCGGTCATGCCCCGTGTCTCCCTGCTGTTGCCCCTCACCCCCGATCATGCCCCGTGTCTCCCTTCTGTTACCCCCTACCCCCCGCTCATGCCCATGTCTCTCTCCTGTTTCCCCCACCCCCCGCTCATGCCTCGTGTCTCCCCTGTTCCCCCCCACCCCCGCTCATGCCCCGTGTCTCCCTGCTGTTGGCCCCCACCTCCCGCTCATGCCACGTGTCTCTCTCCTGTTACCACCCCACCCCCTCTCATGCCCCGTGTCTCTCTCCTGTTACCCCCCACTTCCCGGTCATGCCCCGGGTCTCCCTGCTTTTGCCCCCCACCCCCCGCTAATGCGCTGTGTCCCCCTCCTGTTGCCCCCCACTGCCCGCTCATGCACCGTGTCTCCCTGCTGTTGCCCCCCACCCCCGGTCATGCCCCGTGTCTCCTTGCTGTTGCCCCCACCCCCTCTCATGCCCCGTGTCTCCCTGCTGTCGCCCCCCACCCCCCGCTCATGCCCCCTGTCTCTCTCCTGTTACCCCCACCCCCTCTCATGCCCCGTGTCTCCCTCATGTTGCCCCCCACCCTCATTCATGCCCCGTGTCTCCCTGCTGTTGCCCCCTACCCCCCACTTATGCGCCGTGTCACTCTCCTGTTACCCCCCTTCCCCCTCTCATGCCCCGTGTCTCTCTCCTGTTGCCCCCAACCCCCGGTCATGCCCCGTGTATCCCTCTTATTCCCCCCACACCCCCTCATGCCCCGTGTCTCCCTGCTGTTTCCCCCACCATCGCTCATGCCACGTGTCTCTCTCCTGTTATCCCCCACCCCTCTCTCATGCCCCGTGTCTCTCTCCTGTTGCCCCCACCCCCCGCTCATGCCCCGTGTCTCCCTGCTGTTTCCCCCACCCTCCACTCATGCCACGTGTCTCTCTCCTGTTATCCCCCATCCCCCTCTCATGCCCAGTGTCCCTCTCCTGTTACCCCCCCACCCACTCTCATGCCCCGTGTCTCTCTCCTGTTGCCCCCCACCGCCTGCTCTTGCACCATGTCTCCCTGCTGTTGCCCCCCACCCCCGTCATGCCCCGTGTCTCCTTGCTGTTGCCCCCAACCCCCCGGTCATGCCCATTGTCTTTCTCCTGTTACCCCCCAGCCCCCGCTCATGCCCCGTGTCTCCCTGCTGTTGCCCCCCACCCCCCTCTTGTGCCCCGTGTCTCTCTCCTGTTCCCCCCACCACCCGGTTTTGCCCCGTGTCTCCATGTTGTTGCCCCCACCCCCTGCTCATGCCCCATCTCTCTCTCCTGTTACCCCCCACCCCCCTCTCATGCCCTGTGTCTACCTCGTGTTCCCCCCACCCCCGCTCATGCCCCGTGTCTCCCTTCTGGTGCCCCACACCCCCTGCTCATGCCCTGTGTCTCTCTCATGTTGCCCCCCACCCCCGGTCATGCCCCGTGTCTCCCTGCTGTTGCCCCCCAACCCCCGCTCATGCCTCGTGTCTCTCTCCTGTTACCCCCCCTCTCATGACCCCGTGTCTCCCTTGTGTTCCCCCCACCCCCGCTCATGTCCCATGTCTCCTCCCTGTTGACCCCCACCCCCGCTCATGCCCCGTGTCTCTCTCCTGTAACCCCCCCACCCCCCGCTCATGCCCCGTGTCTCCCTGCTGTTGCCCCCTACCCCCGCTCATGCCCCATGTCTCTCTCCTGTGACCCCCACCCCCTCTCATGCCCTGTGTATCTCTCCTGTTACCCCCACCCCCCTCATGCCAAGTGTCTCTCTCCTGTTGCCCCTCACCACCCGATCATGCCCCGTGTCTCCCTGCTGTTGCCCCCCATCCCCCGCTCATGCCCCGTGTCTCTCTCCTGTTCCCCCCCACCCCCACTCATGCCCCGTGTCTCCCTGCTGTTGCCCCTCACCCCCCGATCATGCCCCGAGTCTCCCTTCTGTTACCCCCCACCCCCCGCTCATGCCCATTTTTCTCTCCTGTTTCCCCCACCCCCCGCTCATGCCTCGTTCTCCCCTGTTCCCCCCCATCCCGGCTCATGCCCCATGTCTCCCTGCTGTTGGCCCCCACCTCCCGCTCATGCCACGTGTCTCTCTCCTGTTACCACCCCAGCCCCTCTCATGCCCCGTGTCTCTCTCCTGTTACCCCCGACCCCCTCTCATGCCCCGTGTCTCTCTCCTGTTGCCCCCCACTCCCCGGTCATGCCCCGATTCTCCCTGCTGTTGCCCTCCACCCCCCGCTCATGCCCCGTGTCTCCCTCCTGTTGCCCCCCACTGCCCGCTCATGCACCGTGTCTCCCTGCTGTTGCCCCCCACCCCCGGTCATGCCCCGTGTCTCCTTGCTGTTGCCCCCACCACTCTCATGCCCCGTGTCTCCCTGCTGTCGCCCCCCACCCCCCGCTCATGCCCCGTGTCTCTCTCCTGTTACCCCCCACCCCCTCTCATGCCCGTGTCTCAATCGTGTTGCCCCCACCCCCTGCTCATGCCCCGTGTCTCCCTGCTGTTGCCCCTACCCCCCTCTCATGCCCTGTGTCTCCCTCCTGTTGCCCCCCACCCCCGGTCATGCCCCGTGTCTCCCTGCTGTTGCCCCACTACCCCCCACTTATGCCCCGTGTCTCTCTCCTGTTAACCCCCACCCCCCTCTCATGCCCCGTGTCTCTCTCCTGTTGCCCCCAACCCCCAATCATGCCCCCGGTCTCCCTCTTATTCCCCCCACCCCCCCTCATGCCCCGTGTCTCCCTGCTGTTTCCCCCACCCTCGCTCATGCCACGTGTCTCTCTCCTGTTATCCCCCACCCCTCTCTCATGCCCCGTGTCTCTCTCCTGTTGCCCCCACCCCCCGCTCATGCCCCGTGTCTCCCTGCTGTTTCCCCCACCCTCCACTCATGCCACGTGTCTCTCTCCTGTTATCCCCCACCCCCCTCTCATGCTCGTGTCTCTCTCCTGTTACCCCCACCCCCTCTCATGCCCCGTGTCTCTCTCCTGTTGCCCCCCACCCCCGGTCATGCCCCGTGTCTCCCTGCTGTTGCCCCCCACCCCCGCTCATGCCCTGTGTCTCCCTGCTGTTGCCCCCCACCCCCTGCTCATGCCCCATGTCTCTCTCCTGTTACCCCCACCCCCCTCTCATGCCCTGTGTCTACCTCATGTTCCCCCCACCCCCTCTCATGCCCCGTGTCTCCCTGCTGTTGCCCCCACCCCCCTCTCGTGCCCCATGTCTCTCTCCTGTTCCCCCCACCACCCGGTCATGCCCCGTGTCTCCCTGTTGTTGCCCCCCACCCCCTGCTCATTCCCCATGCCTCTCTCCTGTTACCCCCCGCTCATGCCCTGTGTCACCCTGCTGTTGCCTCCCACCCCCTGCTCATGCCCCGTGTCTCTCTCTTGTTACCCCCCACCCCCCGGTCATGCCCCGTGTCTCCCTGCTGTTGCCCCCCATCCCCCGCTCATGCCCCGTGTCTCTCTCCTGTTTCCCCCCACCCCCACTCATGTCCTGGGTCTCTCTCCTGTTGCCCCCCACCCCCCGCTCATGCCCCTTGTCTCCCTGCTGTTCCCCCCCACGCCCCTCTCATGCCCTGTGTCTTTCTCCTGTTGCCCCCCACCACCCGGTCATGCCCCGTGTCTCCCTGCTGTTGCCCCTCACCCCCCGATCATGCCCCGTGTCTCCCTTCTGTTACCCCCCACCCCCCACTCATGCCCATTTTTCTCTCCTGTTTCCCCCACCCCCCGCTCATGCCTCGTGTCTCCCCTGTTCCCCCCCATCCCGGCTCATGCCCCATGTCTCCCTGCTGTTGGCCCCCACCTCCCGCTCATGCCACATGTCTCTCTCCTGTTACCACCCCACCCCCACTCATGCCCCGTGTCTCTCTCCTGTTACCCCCGACCCCCTCTCATGCCCCGTGTCTCTCTCCTGTTGCCCCCCACTCCCCGGTCATGCCCCGATTCTCCCTGCTGTTGCCCCCCACCCCCCGCTCATGCCCCGTGTCTCCCTCCTGTTGCCCCCCACTGCCCGCTCATGCACCGTGTCTCCCTGCTGTTGCCCCCCACCCCCGGTCATGCCCCGTGTCTCCTTGCTGTTGCCCCCACCCCCTCTCATGCCCCGTGTCTCCCTGCTGTCGCCCCCCACCCCCCGCTCATGCCCCGTGTCTCTCTCCTGTTACCCCCACCCCCTCTCATGCCCGTGTCTCACTCGTGTTGCCCCCACCCCCTGCTCATGCCCCGTGTCTCCCTGCTGTTGCCCCTACCCCCCTCTCATGCCCTGTGTCTCCCTCCTGTTGCCCCCCACCCCCGGTCATGCCCCGTGTCTCCCTGCTGTTGCCCCACTACCCCCCACTTATGCCCCGTGTCTCTCTCCTGTTAACCCCCACCCCCCTCTCATGCCCCGTGTCTCTCTCCTGTTGCCCCCAACCCCCAATCATGCCCCCGGTCTCCCTCTTATTCCCCCCACCCCCCCTCATGCCCCGTGTCTCCCTGCTGTTTCCCCCACCCTCGCTCATGCCACGTGTCTCTCTCCTGTTATCCCCCACCCCTCTCTCATGCCCCGTGTCTCTCTCCTGTTGCCCCCACCCCCCGCTCATGCCCCGTGTCTCCCTGCTGTTTCCCCCACCCTCCACTCATGCCACGTGTCTCTCTCCTGTTATCCCCCACCCCCCTCTCATGCTCGTGTCTCTCTCCTGTTACCCCCACCCCCTCTCATGCCCCGTGTCTCTCTCCTGTTGCCCCCCACCCCCGGTCATGCCCCGTGTCTCCCTGCTGTTGCCCCCCACCCCCCGCTCATGCCCTGTGTCTCCCTGCTGTTGCCCCCCACCCCCTGCTCATGCCCCATGTCTCTCTCCTGTTACCCCCACCCCCCTCTCATGCCCTGTGTCTACCTCGTGTTCCCCCCACCCCCTCTCATGCCCCGTGTCTCCCTGCTGTTGCCCCCACCCCCCTCTCGTGCCCCATGTCTCTCTCCTGTTCCCCCCACCACCCGGTTGTGCCCCGTGTCTCCCTGTTGTTGCCCCCACCCCCTGCTCATGCCCCATATCTCTCTCCTGTTACCCCCCGCTCATGCCCTGTGTCTCCCTGCTGTTGCCTCCCACCCCCTGATCATGCCCCGTGTCTCTCTCTTGTTACCCCTCACCCCCAGTCATGCCCCGTGTCTCCCTGCTGTTGCCCCCATCCCCTGCTCATGCCCCGTGTCTCTCTCCTGTTCCCCCCCCCACTCATGCCCTGGGTCTCTCTCCTGTTGCCGCCCACCCCCGGCTCATGCCCCTTGTCTCCCTGCTGTTCCCCCCCACCCCCCGGTCAGGCCCCGTGTCTCCCTGTTGTTGCCCCCCACGCCCCTCTCATGCCCCATGTCTCTCTCCTTTTGCCCCCCACCACCCGGTCATGCCCCGTGTCTCCCTGCTGTTGCCCCTCACCCCCCGATCATGCCCCGTCTCTCCCTTCTGTTACCCCCATCCCCCGCTCATGCCCATGTCTCTCTCCTGTTTCCCCCACCCCCCGCTCATGCCTCGTGTCTCCCCTGTTCCACCCACCCCCGCGTCTCCCTGCTGTTGGCCCCCACCTCCCGCTCATGCCACGTGTCTCTCTCCTGTTACCACCCCACCCCCTCTCATGCCCCGTGTCTCTCTCCTGTTACCCCCCACCCCCTCTCATGCCCCGTGTCTCTCTCCTGTTGCCCCCCACTCCCCGGTCATGCCCCGAGTCTCCCTGCTGTTGACCCCCACCCCCCGTTTAATGCGCCGTGTCCCCCTCCTGTTGCCCCCCACCGCCTGCTCATGCACCGTGTCTCCCTGCTGTTGCCCCCCACCACCAGTCATGCCCCGTGTCTCCTTGCTGTTGCCCGCACCCCCTCTCATGCTCCGTGTCTCCCTGCTGTCGCCGCCCACCCCCCGATCATGCCCCCTGTCTCTCTCCTGTTACCCCCACACCCTCTCATGCCTCGTGTCTCCCTCATGTTGCCCCCCACCCCCATTCATGCCCCGTGTCTCCCTTCTGTTGCCCCCTACCCCCCACTTATGCCCCGTGTCTCTCTCCTGTTACCCCCCAACCCCCTCTCATGCCCTGTGTCTCTCTCCTGTTGCCCCCAACCCCCTGTCATGCCCCGTGTATCCCTCTTATTCCCCCCACACCCCCTCATGCCCCGTGTCTCCCTGCTGTTTCCCCCACCCTCGCTCATGCCACGTGTCTCTCTCCTGTTATCCCCCACCCCTCTCTCATGCCCCGTGTCTCTCTCCTGTTGCCCCCACCACCCGCTCATGCCCCGTGTCTCCCTGCTGTTTCCCCCACCCTCCACTCATGCCACGTGTCTCTCTCCTGTTATCTCCCACCCCCCTCTCATGCCCCGTGTCTCTCTCCTGTTACCCCCCTACCCACTCTCATGCCCCGTGTCTCTCTCCTGTTGCCCCCCACTGCCTGCTCATGCACCATGTCTCCCTGCTGTTGCCCCCCACCCCCGTCATGCCCCGTGTCTCCTTGCTGTTGCCTCCGACCCCCCGTTCATGCCCATTGTCTTTCTCCTGTTACCCCCCAGCCCACGCTCATGCCCCGTGTCTCCCTGCTGTTGCCCCCCACCCCCCTCTCGTGCCCCGTGTCTCTCTCCTGTTCCCCCCACCACCCGGTTTTGCCCCATGTCTCCATGTAGTTGCCCCCACCCCCTGCTCATGCCCCATCTCTCTCTCCTGTTACCCCCCACCCCCTCTCATGCCCTGTGTCTACCTCGTGTTCCCCCCACCCCCGCTCATGCCCCGTGTCTCCCTGCTGTTGCCCCCACCCCCCTCTCGTGCCCTGTGTCTCTCTCCTGTTCCCCCCACCACCCGGTTTTGCCCCGTGTCTCCCTGTTGTTGCCCCCACCCCCTGCTCATGCCCCATGTCTCTCTCCTGTTACCCCCCGCCCCCCAGTCATGCCCTGTGTCTCCCTGCTGTTGCCTCCCACCCCCTGCTCATGCCCCGTGTCTCTCTCTTGTTACCCCCCACCCCCCAGTCATGCCCCGTGTCTCCCTGCTGTTGCCCCCCATCCCTGCTCATGCCCCGTGTCTCTCTCCTGTTCCCCCCCACCCCCACTCATGCCCTGGGTCTCTCTCCTGTTGCCGCCCACCCCCTCTCATGCCCCTTGTCTCCCTGCTGTTTCCCCCACCCCCCGCTCAGGCCCCGTGTCTCCCTCTTGTTAACCCCCAATCCCTGTATGCCCCGTGTCTCCCTGTTGTTGCCCCCCACGCCCCTCTCATGCCCCGTGTCTCTCTCCTGTTGCCCCCCACCACCCGGTCATGCCCCGTGTCTCCCTGCTGTTGCCCCTCACCCCCCGATCATGCCCCGTGTCTCCCTTCTCTTACCCCCCACCCCCCGCTCATGCCCATGTCTCTCTCCTGTTTCCCCCACCCCCCGCTCATGCCTCGTGTCTCCCCTGTTCCCCCCACCCCTGCTCATGCCCTGTGTCTCCCAGCTGTTGGCCCCCACCTCCCGCTCATGCCACGTGTCTCTCTCCTGTTACCGCCCCACCCCCTCTCATGCCCCGTGTCTCTCTTCTGTTACCCCCCACCCCCTCACATGCCCCGTGTCTCTCTCCTGTTGCCCCCCACTCCCCGGTCATGCCCCGAGTCTCCCTGCTGTTGCCCCCCCCCCCCGCTAATGCGCCGTGTCTCCCTCCTGTTGCCCCCCACCGCCCGCTCATGCACCGTGTCTCCCTGCTGTTGCCCCCACCCCCGGTCATGCCTCGTGTCTCCTTGCTGTTGCCCCCACCCCCTCTCATGCCCCGTGTCTCCCTGCTGTCGCCCCCCAGCCCCCGCTCATGCCCCCTGTCTCTCTCCTGTTACCCTCACGCCCTCTCATGCCCCGTGTCTCCCTCACGTTGCCCCCCACCCCCATTCATGCCCCGTGTCTCCCTGCTGTTGCCCCCTACCCCCCACTTATGCCCTGTGTCTCTCTCCTGTTACCCCCCACCCCCCTCTCATGCCCCGTGTCTCTCTCCTGTTGCCCCCAACCCCCGGTCATGCCCCGTGTATCCCTCTTATTCCCCCCACCCCCCCACTCATGCCCCGTGTCTCCCTGCTGTTTCCCCCACCCTCGCTCATGCCACGTGTCTCTCTCCTGTTATCCCCCACCCCCCTCTCATGCCCCGTGTCTCTTTCCTGTTGCCCCCACCCCCCGCTCATGCCCCATGTCTCCCTGCTGTTTCCCCCACCCCCCACTCATGCCACGTGTCTCTCTCCTGTTATCCCCCACCCCCCTCTCATGCCCCGTGTCTCTCTCCTGTTACCCCCCACCCCCTGCTCATGCCCCATGTCTCCCTCCTGTTACCCCCCACCCCCTCTCATGCCCCGTGTCTCTCTCCTGTTGCCCCCACCCCCTGCTCATGCCCCTTGTCTCTCTTCTGTTACCCCCTTCTCATGCCCCGTGTCTCCCTCGTTTTCCACTGCCCCCCGCTCATGCCCCATGTCTCCCTTCTGGTGCCCCCCGCGCATGCCCTGTGTCTCGCTCATGTTGCCCCCACCCCCGGTCATGCCCCGTGTCTCCCTTCTGTTGCCCCCCACCGCCCGGTCATGCCCCGTGTCTCCCTGCTGTTGCCCCCCAACCCCCGCTCATGCCTCGTGTCTCTCTCCTGTTACCCCCACCCCCCTCTCATGCCCCCGTGTCTCCCTTGTGTTCCCCCCACCCCCCGCTCATGTCCCATGTCTCCCCCCTGTTGCCCCCACCCCCGCTCATGCCCCGTGTCTCTCTCCTGTAACCCCCCCACCCCCCGCTCATGCCCCGTGTCTGCCTGCTGTTGCCACCTACCCCCCGCTCATGCCCCGTGTCTTTCTCCTGTGACCCCCACCCCCTCTCATGCTCTGTGTATCTCTCCTGTTACCCCCACCCCCCTCTCATGCCCCATGTCTCTCTCCTGTTGCCCCCCACCCCCTGGTCATGCCCCGTGTCTCCCTTCTGTTGCCCCCACCCCCGGTCATTCCCTGTGTCTCTCTGCTGTTGCGCCCACCCCCCACTCATGCCCATGTCTCTCTCCTGTTACCCCCACCCCCTCTCATGCCCCATGTCTCCCTCGTGTTCCCCCCACCCCCCGCTCATGCCCTGTGTCTCCCTACTGTTGCCCCCCGCTCATGCCTCATGTCTCTCTCATGTTGCCCCCCACCCCCCTGCTCATGCCCCGTGTCTCTCTCCTGTTACCCCACACCTCCCGCTCATGCCCTGTGGCTCTCTCCTGTTGCCCCCCACCCCCCGGTCATGCCCCGCGACTCCCTGTTGCCGCCCCACTCCCAGTCATGCCCCGTGTCTCTCTTCTGTTACCCCCACCCCCCTCTCATGCCCCGTGTCTCCCTTGTTTTCCCCCTTCCCCCCCGCTCATGCCCCGTGTCTCCCTGCTGGTGCCCCCCCACCCCCACTCATGCCCGTGTCTCCCTCGTGTTCCCCCCACTCCCCTGCCCGTGCCCGTGTCTCCCTGCGGTTGCCCCCCACCCCCTGCTCATGCCCCGTGTCCCCCTGCTGTTGCCCTCCACCCCCGGGTTATGCCCCGTGTCTCCCTGCTGTTGCCCCCCCACCCCTGCTCATGCCCCGTGTCTCTCTGTGTTCTCCCCACCCCCCCTTTCATACCCCGTGTCTCCCTCGTGTTCCCCCACCCCCCGCTCATGCCCCGTGTCTCCCTGCTGTTGCCCCCCACCCCCCGCTCATGCCCCATGTCTCCCTCCTGTTGCCCCCCCCCGATCATGCCCGTGTCTCTCTCCTGTTACCCCCACCCCCGCTCATGCCCGTGTCTCCTTCGTGTTCCCCCACTCCCTGCTCATGCCCCATGTCTCCCTGCTGTTGCCCCCCACCCCCGCTCATGCCCCGTGTCTCCCTCATGTTCCACTCACCCCCCGCTCATGCCCTGTGTCTCTCTCATGTTGCCCCCACCCCCGGTCATGCCCCGTGTCTCTCTCCTGTTACCCCCCCACCCCCGCTCATGCCTGTGTCTCCTTCGTGTTCCCCCACCCCCCGGTCATGCCCCTTGTCTCCCTGCTGTTGCCCCCATCCCCCTTTCATGTGCTGTGTCTCTCTCCTGTTGCTCCCCACCCCTCGCTTATTCCCCTTGTCTCCCCTGCTGTTACCCCTCACCCCCGCTCATGCCCCGTGTCTCCCTGCTGTTGCCCCACACCACCGCTCATGCCCCATGTCTCTCTCCTGTTCCCCCATCCCCGCTCATGCCCTGTGTCTCTCTCCTGTTGCTCCCCATCCCCCGCTCATGCCCCGTGTCTCCCTGCTGTTGCCCCACCCCCGCTCATGCCCGTGTCTCCCTGATGTTCCCCCCACCCCCGGTCATGCCCCGTGTCTCCCTCCTGTTGCCCCCACCCCCCACTCATGTCCCGTGTCTCTCTCCTGTTACCCCCCACCCCCGGTTATGCCCCGTGTCTCCCTGCTGTTGCCCCGATCCTCCGGTCATGCCCCATGTCTTTCTCCTGTTACCCCCCAGCCCCCGCTCATGCCCCGTGTCTTCCTGCTGTTGCCCCCCACCCCCGGTCATGCCCCCGTGTCTCCCTGCTGTTGCCCCCCACCCACCCGCTCATGCCCTGTGTCTCCCTGCTGTTGCCCCCCACCCCCTGCTCATGCCCCACGTCTCTCTCCTGTTACCTCCCACCCCCGTCTCATGCCCTGTGTCTACCTTGTGTTCCCCCCACCCCCGCTCATGCCCCATGTCTCCCTGCTGTTGCCCCCACCCCCCTCTCGTGCCCTGTGTCTCTCTCCTGTTCCCCCCACCACCCGGTCATGCCCCGTGTCTCCCTGTTGTTGCCCCCCACCCCTGCTCATGCCCCATGTCTCTCTCCTGTTACCCCCCGCTCACGCCCTGTGTCTCCCTGCTGTTGCCTCCCACCCCCTGCTCATGCCCCGTGTCTCTCTCTTGTTACCCCCACCCCCCGGTCATGCCCCGTGTCTCCCTACTGTTGCCCCCCATCCCCCGCTCATGCCCCGTGTCTCTCTCCTGTTCCCCCCCACCCCCACTCATGCCCTGGGTCTCTCTCCTGTTGCCGCCCACCCCCCGCTCATGCCCCTTGTCTCCCTGCTGTTCCCCCCACCCCCTGCTCAGGCCCCGTGTCTCCCTGTTGTTGCCCCCCACACCCCTCTCATGCCCCGTGTCTCTCTCCTGTTGCCCCCACCACCCGGTCATGCCCCGTGTCTCCCTTCTGTTGCCCCTCACCCCCCGATCATGCCCCTTGTCTCCCTTCTGTTGCCCCCCACAACCCTCTCATGCCCCGTGTCTCTCTCCTGATACCCCCGACCCCCTCTCATGCCCCGTGTCTCTCTCCTGTTGCCCCCCACTCCCCGGTCATGCCCCGAGTCTCCCTGCTGTTGCCCCCCACCCCCTGCTCATGCCCCGTGTCTCCCTCCTGTTGCCCCCCACCGCCTGCTCATGCACCGTGTCTCCCTGCTGTTGCTCCCCACCCCCGGTCATGCCCCGTGTCTCCTTGCTGTTGCCCCCACCCCCTCTCATGCCCCGTGTCTCCCTGCTGTCGCCCCCCACCCCCGCTCATGCCCCGTGTCTCTCTCCTGTTACCCCCCACCCCCTCTCATGCCCGTCTCTCCCTTGTGTTGCCCCCACCCCCTGCTCATGCCCCGTGTCTCCCTGCTGTTGCCCCTACCCCCCTCTCATGCCCCGTGTCTCCCTCCTTTGCCCCCCAACGCCGGTCATGCCCTGTGTCTCCCTGCTGTTGCCCCCTACCCCCCACTTATGCCCCGTGTCTCTCTCCTGTTACCCCCCACCCCCCCCTCATGCCCCGTGTCTCTCTCCTGTTGCCCCCAACCCCCAATCATGCCCCCGGTCTCCCTCTTATACCCCCCACCCCCCTCATGCCCCGTGTCTCCCTGCTGTTTCCCCCACCCTCGCTCATGCCACGTGTCTCTCTCCTGTTATCCCCCACCCCTCTCTCATGCCCCGTGTCTCTCTCCTGTTGCCCCCACCCGCCGCTCATGCCCCGTGTCTCCCTGGTGTTTCCCCCACCCTCCACTCATGCCACGTGTCTCTCTCCTGTTATCCCCCACCCCCTCTCATGCTCCGTGTCTCTCTCCTGTTACCCCCACCCCCTCTCATGCCCTGTGTCTCTCTCCTGTTCCCCCCACCGCCTGCTCATGCACCATGTCTCCCTGCTGTTGCCCCCCACCCCCGTCATGCCCCGTGTCTCCTTGCTGTTGCCCCCGACCCCCCGGTCATGCCCATTGTCTTTCTCCTGTTACCCCCCAGCCCCCGCTCATTCCCCGTGTCTCCCTGCTGTTGCCCCCCACCCCCGGTCATGCCCCGTGTCTCCCTGCTGTTGCCCCCACCCCCCGCTCATGCCCTGTGTCTCCCTGCTGTTGCCCCCCACCCCCTGCTCATGCCCCATGTCTCTCTCCTGTTACCCCCCACCCCCCTCTCATGCCCTGTGTCTACCTCGTGTTCCCCTCACCCCCGCTCATGCCCCGTGTCTCCCTGCTGTTGCCCCCGATCCTCCGGTCATGCCCCATGTCTTTCTCCTGTTACCCCCCAGCCCCCGCTCATGCCCCGTGTCTCCCTGCTGTTGCCCCCCACCCCCGGTCATGCCCCGTGTCTCCCTGCTGTTGCCCCCCAGCCCCCCGCTCATGCCCTGTGTCTCCCTGCTGTTGCCCCCCACCCCCTGCTCATGCCCCATGTCTCTCTCCTGTTACCTCCCACCCCCCTCTCATGCCCTGTGTCTACCTCGTCGTGTTCCCCCACCCCCGGTCATGCCCCATGTCTCTCTCCTGTTACCCCCCGCTCATACCCTGTGTCTCCCTGCTGTTGCCTCCCACCCCCTGCTAATGCCCCGTGTCCCTCTCTTGTTACCCCCCACCCCCCGGTCATGCCCCGTGTCTCCCTGCTGTTGCCCCCCATCCCCTGCTCATGCCCCGTGTCTCTCTCCTGTTCCCCCCCACCCCCACTCATGCCCTGGGTCTCTCTCCTGTTGCCGCCCACCCCCCGCTCATGCCCCTTGTCTCCCTGCTGTTCCCCCCCACCCCCCGCTCAGGCCCCGTGTCTCCCTGTTGTTGCCCCCCACACCCCTCTCATGCCCCGTGTCTCCCTCCTGTTGCCCCCACCACCCGGTCATGCCCCGTGTCTCCCTTCTGTTGCCCCTCACCCCCCGATCATGCCCCTTGTCTCCCTTCTGTTACCCCCCACACCCCTCACATGCCCCGTGTCTCCCTTGTTTTCCCCCTTCCCCCCCGCTCATGCCCCGTGTCTCCTGCTGGTGCCCCCCACCCCCGCTCATGCCCGTGTCTCCCTCGTGTTCCCCCCACTCCCCTGCCCGTGCCCCGTGTCTCCCTGCGGTTGCCCCCCACCCCCTGCTCATGCCCCGTGTCCCCCTGCTGTTGCCCTCCACCCCCGGGTTATGCCCCGTGTCTCCCTGCTGTTGCCCCCCACCCCCTGCTCATGCCCCGTGTCTCTCTGTGTTCTCCCCACCCCCCTTTCATACCCCGTGTCTCCCTCGTGTTCCCCCACCCCCCGCTCATGCTCCGTGTCTCCCTGCTGTTGCCCCCCACCCCCCGCTCATGCCCCATGTCTCCCTCCTGTTGCCCCCCACCCCCCGATCATGTCCGTGTCTCTCTCCTGTTACCCCCACCCCCGCTCATGCCCGTGTCTCCTTCGTGTTCCCCCACTCCCTGCTCATGCCCCATGTCTCCCTGCTGTTGCCCCCCACCCCCCGCTCATGCCCTGTGTCTCTCTCATGTTGCCCCCCACCCCCGGTCATGCCCCGTGTCTCTCTCCTGTTACCCCCCACCCCCGCTCATGCCTGTGTCTCCTTCGTGTTCCCCCCACCCCCCGGTCATGCCCCGTGTCTCCCTGCTGTTGCCCCCATCCCCCTCTCATGTGCTGTGTCTCTCTCCTGTTGCTCCCCACCCCTCGCTCATTCCCCTTGTCTCCCTGCTGTTACCCCTCACCCCCGCTCATGCCCCGTGTCTCCCTGCTGTTGCCCCACACCACCGCTCATGCCCCATGTCTCTCTCCTGTTCCCCCATCCCCGCTCATGCCCTGTGTCTCTCTCCTGTTGCTCCCCACCCCCCGCTCATGCCCCGTGTCTCCCTGCTGTTGCCCCACCCCCCCGCTCATGCCGTGTCTCCCTGATGTTCTCCCCACCCCCGGTCATGCCCCGTGTCTCCCTCCTGTTGCCCCCACCCCCCACTCATGTCCCGTGTCTCTCTCCTGTTACCCCCCACCCCGGTTATGCCCGTGTCTCCCTGCTGTTGCCCCCGATCCTCCGGTCATGCCCCATGTCTTTCTCCTGTTACCCCCCAGCCCCCGCTCATGCCCCGTGTCTCCCTGCTCTTGCCCCCCACCCCCGGTCATGCCCCGTGTCTCCCTGCTGTTGCCCCCCACCCCCCCGCTCATGCCCTGTGTCTCCCTGCTGTTGCCCCCCACCCCCTGCTCATGCCCCACGTCTCTCTCCTGTTACCTCCCACCCCGTCTCATGCCCTGTGTCTACCTCGTGTTCCCCCCACCCCCGCTCATGCCCCATGTCTCCCTGCTGTTGCCCCCACCCCCCTCTCGTGCCCCGTGTCTCTCTCCTGTTCCCCCCACCACCCGGTCATGCCCCGTGTCTCCCTGTTGTTGCCCCCCACCCCTGCTCATGCCCCATGTCTCTCTCCTGTTACCCCCGCTCATGCCCTGTGTCTCCCCTGCTGTTGCCTCCCACCCCCTGCTCATGCCCCGTGTCTCTCTCTTGTTACCCCCCACCCCCCGGTCATGCCCCGTGTCTCCCTGCTGTTGCCCCCCATCCCCCGTTCATGCCCCGTGTCTCTCTCCTGTTCCCCCCCACCCCCACTCATGCCCTGGGTCTCTCTCCTGTTGCCGCCCACCCCCGCTCATGCCCCTTGTCTCCCTGCTGTTCCCCCCACCCCCCGCTCAGGCCCCGTGTCTCCCTGTTGTTGCCCCCCACACCCCTCTCATGCCCTGTGTCTCTCTCCTGTTGCCCCCCACCACCCGGTCATGCCCCGTGTCTCCCTTCTGTTGCCCTCACCCCCCGATCATGCCCCTGTCTCCCTTCTGTTGCCCCCCACAACCCTCTCATGCCCCGTGTCTCTCTCCTGATACCCCCGACCCCCTCTCATGCCCCGTGTCTCTCTCCTGTTGCCCCCCACTCCCCGGTCATGCCCCGAGTCTCCCTTGCTGTTGCCCCCACCCCCTGCTCATGCCCCGTGTCTCCCTCCTGTTGCCCCCCACCGCCTGCTCATGCACCGTGTCTCCCTGCTGTTGCTCCCCACCCCCGGTCATGCCCCGTGTCTCCTTGCTGTTGCCCCCACCCCCTCTCATGCCCCGTGTCTCCCTGCTGTCGCCCCCCACCCCCCGCTCATGCCCCGTGTCTCTCTCCTGTTACCGCCCACCCCCTCTCATGCCCGTCTCTCCCTCGTGTTGCCCCCACCCCCTGCTCATGCCCCGTGTCTCCCTGCTGTTGCCCCTACCCCCCTCTCATGCCCCTTGTCTCCCTTCTGTTGCCCCCCAATGACGGTCATGCCCTGTGTCTCCCTGCTGTTGCCCCCTACCCCCACTTATGCCCCGTGTCTCTCTCCTGTTACCCCCCACCCCCCCCTCATGCCCCGTGTCTCTCTCCTGTTGCCCCAACCCCCAATCATGCCCCTGGTCTCCTCTTATACCCCCCACCCCCCTCATGCCCCGTGTCTCCCTGCTGTTTCCCCCACCCTCGCTCATGCCACGTGTCTCTCTCCTGTTATCCCCCACCCCTCTCTCATGCCCCGTGTCTCTCTCCTGTTGCCCCCACCCCCCCGCTCATGCCCCGTGTCTCCCTGCTGTTTCCCCCACCCTCCACTCATGCCACGTGTCTCTCTCCTGTTATCCCCCACCCCCCTCTCATGCTCTGTGTCTCTCCCTGTTACCCCCACCCCCTCTCATGCCCCGTGTCTCTCTTCCTGTTGCCCCCCACCGCCTGCTCATGCACCATGTCTCCCTGCTGTTGCCCCCACCCCCGTCATGCCCCGTGTCTCCTTGCTGTTGCCCCCGACCCCCCGGTCATGCCCATTGTCTTTCTCCTGTTACCCCCCAGCCCCCGCTCATTCCCCGTGTCTCCCTGCTGTTGCCCCCCCACCCCCGGTCATGCCCCGTGTCTCCCTGCTGTTGCCCCACCCCCCGCTCATGCCCTGTGTCTCCCTGCTGTTGCCCCCCACCCCCTGCTCATGCCCCATGTCTCTCTCCTGTTACCCCCACCCCCCCTCTCATGCCCTGTGTCTACCTCGTGTTCCCCTCACCCCCGCTCATGCCCCGTGTCTCCCTGCTGTTGCCCCCGATCCTCCGGTCATGCCCATGTCTTTCTCCTGTTACCCCCCCAGCCCCCGCTCATGCCCCGTGTCTCCCTGCTGTTGCCCCCCACCCCCGGTCAAGCCCCGTGTCTCCCTGCTGTTGCCCCCCAGCCCCCCGCTCATGCCCTGTGCTGTTGCCCCCCACCCCTGCTCATGCCCCATGTCTCTCTCCTGTTACCTCCCACCCCCCTCTCATGCCCTGTGTCTACCTCGTGTTCCCCCCACCCCCGGTCATGCCCTGTGTCTCTCTCTTGTTACCCCCACCCCCCGGTCATGCCCCGTGTCTCCCTGCTGTTGGCCCCCATCCCCCGCTCATGCCCTGTGTCTCTCTCCTGTTCCCCCCCACCCCCACTCATGCCCTGGGTCTCTCTCCTGTTGCCGCCCACCCCCCGCTCATGCCCCTTGTCTCCCTGCTGTTCCCCCCCACCCCCCGCTCAGGCCCCGTGTCTCCCTGTTGTTGCCCCCCACACCCCTCTCATGCCCCGTGTCTCTCTCCTGTTGCCCCCCACCACCCGGTCATGCCCCGTGTCTCCCTTCTGTTGCCCCTCACCCCCCGATCATGCCCCTTGTCTCCCTTCTGTTACCCCCCACCCCCCGCTCATGCCCTGTGTCTCCCTGCTGTTGCCTCCCACCCCCTGCTCATGCCCCGTGTCTCTCTCTTGTTACCCCCCACCCCCCGGTCATGCCCCGTGTCTCCCTGCTGTTGCCCCCCATCCCCCGCTCATGCCCCGTGTCTCTCTCCTGTTCCCCCCCACCCCCACTCATGCCCTGGGTCTCTCTCCTGTTGCCGCCCACCCCCCGCTCATGCCCCTTGTCTCCCTGCTGTTCCCCCCCACCCCCCGCTCAGGCCCCGTGTCTCCCTGTTGTTGCCCCCCACACCCCTCTCATGCCCTGTGTCTCTCTCCTGTTGCCCCCCACCACCCGGTCATGCCCCGTGTCTCCCTTCTGTTGCCCCTCACCCCCCGATCATGCCCCTTGTCTCCCTTCTGTTGCCCCCCACACCCCTCTCATGCCCCGTGTCTCTCTCCTGATACCCCCGACCCCCTCTCATGCCCCGTGTCTCTCTCCTGTTGCCCCCCACTCCCCGGTCATGCCCGAGTCTCCCTGCTGTTGCCCCCCCACCCCCTGCTCATGCCCCGTGTCTCCCTCCTGTTGCCCCCCACCGCCTGCTCATGCACCGTGTCTCCCTGCTGTTGCTCCCCACCCCCGGTCATGCCCCGTGTCTCCTTGCTGTTGCCCCCACCCCCTCTCATGCCCCGTGTCTCCCTGCTGTCGCCCCCCACCCCCCGCTCATGCCCCGTGTCTCTCTCCTGTTACCGCCCACCCCCTCTCATGCCCGTCTCTCCCTCGTGTTGCCCCCACCCCCTGCTCATGCCCCGTGTCTCCCTGCTGTTGCCCCTACCCCCCTCTCATGCCCCTTGTCTCCCTTCTGTTGCCCCCCAATGACGGTCATGCCCTGTGTCTCCCTGCTGTTGCCCCCTACCCCCACTTATGCCCCGTGTCTCTCTCCTGTTACCCCCCACCCCCCCTCATGCCCCGTGTCTCTCTCCTGTTGCCCCAACCCCCAATCATGCCCCCGGTCTCCCTCTTATACCCCCCACCCCTCTCATGCCCCGTGTCTCCCTGCTGTTTCCCCCACCCTCGCTCATGCCACGTGTCTCTCTCCTGTTATCCCCCACCCCTCTCTCATGCCCCGTATCTCTCTCCTGTTGCCCCCACCCCCCGCTCATGCCCCGTGTCTCCCTGCTGTTTCCCCCACCCTCCACTCATGCCACGTGTCTCTCTCCTGTTATCCCCCACCCCCCTCTCATGCTCTGTGTCTCTCTCCTGTTACCCCCACCCCCTCTCATGCCCCGTGTCTCTCTCCTGTTGCCCCCCACCGCCTGCTCATGCACCCTGTCTCCCTGCTGTTGCCCCCCACTCCCGTCATGCCCCGTGTCTCCTTGCTGTTGCCCCCGACCCCCCGGTCATGCCCCATTGTCTTTCTCCTGTTACCCCCCAGCCCCCCGCTCATTCCCCGTGTCTCCCTGCTGTTGCCCCCCACCCCCGGTCATGCCCCGTGTCTCCCTGCTGTTGCCCCCACCCCCCGCTCATGCCCTGTGTTTCCCTGCTGTTGCCCCCCACCCCCTGCTCATGCCCCATGTCTCTCTCCTGTTACCCCCCACCCCCCTCTCATGCCCTGTGTCTACCTCGTGTTCCCCTCACCCCCGCTCATGCCCCGTGTCTCCCTGCTGTTGCCCCCGATCCTCCGGTCATGCCCCATGTCTTTCTCCTGTTACCCCCCAGCCCCCGCTCATGCCCCGTGTCTCCCTGCTGTTGCCCCCCACCCCCGGTCAAGCCCCGTGTCTCCCTGCTGTTGCCCCCCAGCCCCCCGCTCATGCCCTGTGTCTCCCTGCTGTTGCCCCCCACCCCCTGCTCATGCCCCATGTCTCTCTCCTGTTACCTCCCACCCCCTCTCATGCCCTGTGTCTACCTCGTGTTCCCCCCACCCCCGGTCATGCCCTGTGTCTCTCTCTTGTTACCCCCACCCCCCGGTCATGCCCCGTGTCTCCCTGCTGTTGGCCCCCATCCCCCGCTCATGCCCTGTGTCTCTCTCCTGTTCCCCCCCACCCCCACTCATGCCCTGGGTCTCTCTCCTGTTGCCGCCCACCCCCCGCTCATGCCCCTTGTCTCCCTGCTGTTCCCCCCCACCCCCCGCTCAGGCCCCGTGTCTCTCTGTTGTTGCCCCCCACACCCCTCTCATGCCCCGTGTCTCTCTCCTGTTGCCCCCCACCACCCGGTCATGCCCCGTGTCTCCCTTCTGTTGCCCCTCACCCCCCGATCATGCCCCTTGTCTCCCTTCTGTTACCCCCCACCCCCCGCTCATGCCCATGTCTCTCTCCTGTTTCCCCCACCCCCCGCTCATGCCTCGTGTCTCCCCTGTTCCCCCCACCCCGGCTCATGCCCCATGTCTCGCTGCTGTTGGCCCCCACCTCCCGCTCATGCCACGTGTCTCTCTCCTGTTACCGCCCCACCCCCTCTCATGCCCCGTGTCTCTCTCCTGATACCCCGACCCCCTCTCATGCCCCGTGTCTCTCTCCTGTTGCCCCCCACTCCCCGGTCATGCCCCGAGTCTCCCTGCTGTTGCCCCCCACCCCCTGCTCATGCCCCGTGTCTCCCTCCTGTTGCCCCCCACCGCCCGCTCATGCACCGTGTCTCCCTGCTGTTGCTCCCCACCCCCGGTCATGCCCCGTGTCTCCTTGCTGTTGCCCCCACCCCCTCTCATGCCCCGTGTCTCCCTGCTGTCGCCCCCCACCCCCCGCTCATGCCCCGTGTCTCTCTCTTGTTACCCCCCACCCCCTCTCATGCCCGTCTCTCCCTCGTGTTGCCCCACCCCCTGCTCATGCCCCGTGTCTCCCTGCTGTTGCCCCTACCCCCCTCTCATGCCCCGTGTCTCCCTCCTGTTGCCCCCCACCGCCGGTCATGCCCT
This sequence comes from Ambystoma mexicanum, assembly GCF_040938575.1. NCBI lineage: Eukaryota > Metazoa > Chordata > Amphibia > Caudata > Ambystomatidae > Ambystoma > Ambystoma mexicanum. The sequence goes on along the minus strand of NC_090935.1, from coordinate 710,173,278 downwards.
GTGTCTCCCTGCTGTTGCCTCCTACCCCCCACTTATGCCCCGTGTCTCTCTCCTGTTGCCCCCAACCCACAATCATGCCCCCGGTCTCCCTCTTATTCTCCCCACCCCCCTCATGCCCCGTGTCTCCCTGCTGTTTCCCCCACCCTCGCTCATGCCACGTGTCTCTCTCCTGTTATCCCCCACCCCTCTCTCATGCCCCGTGTCTCTCTCCTGTTGCCCCCACCCCCCGCTCATGCCCCGTGTCTCCCTGCTGTTTCCCCCACCCTCCACTCATGCCACGTGTCTCTCTCCTGTTATCCCCCACCCCCCTCTCATGCTCCGTGTCTCTCTCCTGTTACCCCCACCCCCTCTCATGCCCCGTGTCTCTCTCCTGTTATCCCCCACCCCCCTCTCATGCACCATGTCTCCCTGCTGTTTCCCCCACCCTCCACTCATGCCACGTGTCTCTCTCCTGTTATCCCCCACCCCCCTCTCATGCACCATGTCTCCCTGCTGTTGCCCCCCACCCCCGTCATGCCCCATGTCTCCTTGCTGTTGCCCCCGACCCCCCGGTCATGCCCATTGTCTTTCTCCTGTTACCCCCCAGGCCCCGCTCATGCCCCGTGTCTCCCTGCTGTTGCCCCCCACCCCTGGTCATGCCCCGTGTCTCCCTGCTGTTGCCCCCCACCCCCGCTCATGCCCTGTGTCTCCCTGCTGTTGCCCCCCACCCCCTGCTCATGTCCCATGTCTCCCTCCTGTTACCCCCCCACCCCCCTCTCATGCCCTGTGTCTACCTCGTGTTCCCCCCACCCCCGCTCATGCCCCGTGTCTCCCTGCTGTTGCCCCGATCCTCCGGTCATGCCCCATGTCTTTCTCCTGTTACCCCCCAGCCCCCGCTCATGCCCCATGTCTCCCTGCTGTTGCCCCCCACCCCCGGTCATGCCCCGTGTCTCCCTGCTGTTGCCCCCCAGCCCCCCGCTCATGCCCTGTGTCTCCCTGCTGTTGCCCCCCACCCCCTGCTCATGCCCCATGTCTCTCTCCTGTTACCTCCCACCCCCCTCTCATGCCCTGTGTCTACCTCGTGTTCCCCCCACCCCCGGTCATGCCCCGTGTCTCCCTGCTGTTGCCCCCCACCCCCCCGCTCATGCCCTGTGTCTCCCTGCTGTTGCACCCCACACCCTGCTCATGCCCCATGTCTCTCTCCTGTTACCTCCCACCCCCCTCTCATGCCCTGTGTCTACCTCGTGTTCCCCCCACCCCTGCTCATGCCCCATGTCTCCCTGCTGTTGCCCCCACCCCCCTCTCGTGCCCCGTGTCTCTCTCCTGTTCCCCCCACCACCCGGTCATGCCCCGTGTCTCCCTGTTGTTGCCCCCCACCCCCTGCTCATGCCCCGTGTCTCTCTCTTGTTACCCCCCACCCCCCGGTCATGCCCCGTGTCTCCCTGCTGTTGCCCCCCATCCCCCGCTCATGCCCCGTGTCTCTCTCCTGTTCCCCCCCACCCCCACTCATGCCCAGGGTCTCTCTCCTGTTGCCGCCCACCCCCCGCTCAGGCCCCGTGTCTGCCTGTTGTTGTCCCCCACACCCCTCTCATGCCCCGTGTCTCTCTCCTTTTGCCCCCCACCACCCGGTCATGCCCCGTGTCTCCCTGCTGTTGCCCCTCACCCCCCGATCATGCCCCGTGTCTCCCTTCTGTTACCCCCGACCCCCCGCTCATGCCCATGTCTCTCTCCTTTTTCCCCCACCCCCCGCTCATGCCTCGTGTCTCCCCTGTTCCCCCCACCCCGGCTCATGCCCCATGTCTCGCTGCTGTTGGCCCCCACCTCCCGCTCATGCCACGTGTCTCTCTCCTGTTACCGCCCCACCCCCTCTCATGCCCCGTGTCTCTCTCCTGTTACCCCCGACCCCCTCTCATGCCCCGTGTCTCTCTCCTGTTGCCCCCCACTCCCCGGTCATGCCCCGAGTCTCCCTGCTGTTGCCCCCACCCCCCGCTCATGCCCCATGTCTCCCTCCTGTTGCCCCCCACCGCCCGCTCATGCACCGTGTCTCCCTGCTGTTGCTCCCCACCCCCGGTCATGCCCCGTGTCTCCTTGCTGTTGCCCCCACCCCCTCTCATGCCCCGTGTCTCCCTGCTGTCGCCCCCCACCCCCCGCTCATGCCCCGTGTCTCTCTCCTGTTACCCCCCACCCCCTCTCATGCCCGTCTCTCCCTCGTGTTGCCCCCACCCCCTGTTCATGCCCCGTGTCTCCCTGCTGTTGCCCCTACCCCCCTCTCATGCCCCGTGTCTCCCTCCTGTTGCCCCCCACCCCCAATCATGCCCCCGGTCGCCCTCTTATTTCCCCCACCCCTCTCATGCCCCGTGTCTCCCTGCTGTTTCCCCCACCCTCGCTCATGCCACGTGTCTCTCTCCTGTTATCCCCCACCCCCCTCTCATGCCCCGTGTCTCTCTCCTGTTGCCCCCAACCCCCAATCATGCCCCCGGTCGCCCTCTTATTCCCCCACCCCCCTCATGCCCCGTGTCTCCCTGCTGTTTCCCCCACCCTCGCTCATGCCACGTGTCACTCTCCTGTTATCCCCCACCCCTCTCTCATGCCCCGTGTCTCTCTCCTGTTGCCCCCAACCCCCGCTCATGCCCCATGTCTCCCTGCTGTTTCCCCCACCCTCCATTCATGCCACGTGTCTCTCTCCTGTTATCCCCCACCCCCCTCTCATGCTCCGTGTCTCTCTCCTGTTACCCCCCACCCCCTCTCATGCCCCGTGTCTCTCTCCTGTTCCCCCCCACCGCCTGCTCATGCACCATGTCTCCCTGCTGTTGCCCACCACCCCCGTCATGCCCCGTGTCTCCTTGCTGTTGCCCCTGACCCCCCGGTCATGCCCATTGTCTTTCTCCTGTTACCCCCCAGCCCCCGCTCATGCCCCGTGTCTCCCTGCTGTTGCCCCCCACCCCCGGTCATGCCCCGTGTCTCCCAGCTGTTGCCCCCCACCCCCTGCTCATGCCCTGTGTCTCCCTGCTGTTGCCCCCCACCCCCTGCTCATGCCCCATGTCTCTCTCCTGTTACCCCCCACCCCCCTCTCATGCCCTGTGTCTACCTCGTGTTCCCCCCACCCCCGCTCATGCCCCGTGTCTCCCTGCTGTTGCCCCCACCCCCTCTCGTGCCCCGTGTCTCTCTTCTGTTCCCCCCGCTCATGCCCTGTGTCTCCCTGCTGTTGCCTCCCACCCCCTGCTCATGCCCGTGTCTCTCTCTTGTTACCCCCCACGCCCCAGTCATGCCCCGTGTCTCCCTGCTGTTGCCCCATCCCCCGCTCATGCCCCGTGTCTCTCTCCTGTTACCCCCCACCCCCACTCATGCCCTGGGTCTCTCTCCTGTTGCCGCCCACCCCCCGCTCATGCCCCTTGTCTCCCTGCTTTTCCCCCCACCCCCCGGTCAGGCCCGTGTCTCCCTCTTGTTACCCCCCAATCCCTGTATGCCCCGTGTCTCCCTGTTGTTGCCCCCCACGCCCCTCTCATGCCCCGTGTCTCTCTCCTGTTGCCCCCCACCACCTGGTCATGCCCCGTGTCTCCCTGCTGTTGTCCCTCACCCCCCGATCATGCCCCGTGTCTCCCTTCTGTTACCCCCCACCCCCGCTCATGCCCATGTCTCTCTCCTGTTTCCCCCACCCCCCGCTCATGCCTCGTGTCTCCCCTGTTCCCCCCCACCCCCGCTCATGCCCCGTGTCTCCCTGCTGTTGGCCCCCACCTCCCGCTCATGCCACGTGTCTCTCTCCTGTTACCGCCCCACCCCCTCTCATGCCCCGTGTCTCTCTCCTGTTACCCCCCACCCCCTCTCATGCCCCGTGTCTCTCTCCTGTTGCCCCCCACTCCGCGGTCATGCCCCGAGTCTCCCTGCTGTTGCCCCCCACCCCCGCTAATGCACCGTGTCTCCCTCCTGTTGCCCCCCACTGCCCGCTCATGCACCGTGTCTCAATGCTGTTGCCCCCCACCCCCAGTCATGCCCTGTGTCTCCTTGCTGTTGCCCCCACCCCATCTCATGCCCCCTGTCTCCCTGCTGTCACCCCCCACCCCCCGCTCATGCCCCCTGTCTCTCTCCTGTTACCCCCACCCCCTCTCATGCCCCGTGTCTCCCTCATGTTGCCCCCCACCCCCATTCATGCCCCGTGTCTCCCTGCTGTTGCCCCCTACCCCCCACTTATGCCCTGTGTCTCTCTCCTGTTACCCCCCACCCCCCTCTCATGCCCCGTGTCTCTCTCCTGTTGCCCCCAACCCCCGGTCATGCCCCGTGTATCCCTCTTATTCCCCCCACACCCCCTCATGCCCTGTGTCTTCCTGCTGTTTCCCCACCCTCGCTCATGCCACGTGTCTCTCTCCTGTTATCCCCCACCCCTCTCTCATGCCCCGTGTCTCTCTCCTGTTGCCCCCACCCCCCGCTCATGCCCTGTGTCTCCCTGCTGCTTCCCCCACCCTCCACTCATGCCACGTGTCTCTCTCCTGTTATCCCCCACCCCCCTCTCATGCCCCGTGTCTCTCTCCTGTTACCCCCCACCCCCTCTCATGCCACGTGTCTCTCTCCGGTTGCCCCCCACCGCCTGCTAATGCACCATGTCTCCCTGCTGTTGCCCCCCACCTCGTCATGCCCTGTGTCGTCTTGCTGTTGCCCCCGATCCCCCGGTCATGCCCATTGTCTTTCTCCTGTTACCCCCCAGCCCCAGCTCATGCCCTGTGTCTCCCTGCTGTTGCCCCCCACCCCCGGTCATGCCCCGTGTCTCCCTGCTGTTGCCCCCACCCCCTGTTCATGCCCTGTGTCTCCCTGCTGTTGCCCCCCACCCCCTGCTCATGCCCCATCTCTCTCTCCTGTTACCCCCCACCCCCACTCATGCCCCGTGTCTCCCTGCTGTTGCCCGCAACCCCCTCTCGTGCCCCGTGTCTCTCTCCTGTTCCCCCACCACCCGGTTTTGCCCCGTGTCTCCCTCTTGTTACCCCCCAATCCCTGTATGCCCCGTGTCTCCCTGTTGTTGCCCCCCACACCCCTCTCATGCCCCGTGTCTCTCTCCTGTTGCCCCCACTACCCGGTCATGCCCCGTGTCTCCCTGCTGTTGCCCCTCACCCACCGATCATGCCCCGTGTCTCCCTTCTGTTACCCCCCACCCCCCGCTCATGCCCATGTCTCTCTTCTGTTTCCCCCACTCCCCGCTCATGCCTCGTGTCTCCCCTGTTCCCCCCACCCCCGCTTATGCCCCGTGTCTCCCTGCTGTTGGCCCCCACCTCCCGCTCATGCCACGTGTCTCTCTCCTGTTACCGTCCCACCCCCTCTCATGCCCCGTGTCTCTCTCCTGTTACCCCCCAGCCCCCGCTCATGCCCGGTGTCTCCCTGCTGTTGCCCCCCACCCCCGGTCATGCCCCGTGTCTCCCTGCTGTTGCCCCCCACCCCCTGCTCATGCCCTGTGTCTCCCTGCTGTTGCCCCCCACCCCCTGCTCATGCCCCATCTCTCTCTCCTGTTATCCCCCACCCCCCTCTCATGCCCTGTGTCTACCTCGTGTTCCCCCCACCCCCGCTCATGCCCCGTGTCTCCCTGCTGTTGCCCCCACCCCCCTCTCGTGCCCCGTGTCTCTCTCCTGTTCCCCCCACCACCCGGTTTTGCCCCGTGTCTCTCCTGTTGTTGCCCCCACCCCCTGCTCCTGCCCCATGTCTCTCTCCTGTTACCCCCGCTCATGCCCTGTGTCTCCCTGCTGTTGCCTCCCACCCCCTGCTCATGCCCCGTGTCTCTCTCTTGTTACCCCCCACCCCCCAGTCATGCCCCGTGTCTCCCTGCTGTTGCCCCCCATCCCCCGCTCATGCCCCGTGTCTCTCTCCTGTTCCCCCCCACCCCCACTCATGCCCTGGGTCTCTCTCCTGTTGCCGCCCACCCCCCGCTCATGCCCCTTGTCTCCCTGCTGTTCCCCCCCACCCCCCACTCAGGCCCCGTGTCTCCATCTTGTTACCCCCCCAATCCCTGTATGCCCCGTGTCTCCCTGTTGTTGCCCCCCACGCCCCTCTCATGCCTCGTGTCTCTCTCCTGTTGCACCTACCACCCGGTCATGCCCCGTGTCTCCCTGCTGTTGCCCCTCACCCACCGATCATGCCCCGTGTCTCCCTTCTGTTACCCCCCACCCCCCGCTCATGACCATGTCTCTCTCCTGTTTCCCCCACCCCACGCTCATGCCTCGTGTCTCCCCTGTTCCCCCCCACCCCCGCTCATGCCCCGTGTCTCCCTGGTGTTGGCCCCCACCTCCCGCTCATGCCATGTGTCTCTCTCCTGTTACCGCCCCACCCCCTCTCATGCCCCGTGTCTCTCTCCTGTTACCCCCCACCCCCTCTCATGCGCCGTGTCTCTCTCCTGTTGCCCCCCACTCCCCGGTCATGCCCCGAGTCTCCCTGCTGTTGCCCCCCACCCCCCGCTAATGCGCCGTGTCTCCCTCCTGTTGCCCCCCACCGCCCGCTCATGCACCCTGTCTCCCTGCTGTTGCCCCCCACCCCCGGTCATGCCCCGTGTCTCCTTGCTGTTGCCCCCACCCCCTCCCATGCCCTGTGTCTCCCTGCTGCCGACCCCCACCCCCTTCTCATGCCCCCTGTCTCTCTCCTGTTACCCCCAACCCCTCTCATGCCCCGTGTCACCCTCATGTTGCCCCCCACCCCCATTCATGCCCCGTGTCTCCTGCTGTTGCCCCCTACCCCCCACTTATGCCCCGTGTCTCTCTCCTGTTACCCCCACCCCCCTCTCATGCCCCGTGTCTCTCTCCTGTTGCCCCCAACCCCTGGTCATGCCCCGTGTATCCCTCTTATTCCCCCCACCCCCCTCTCATGTCCTGTGTATCTTTCCTGTTGCCCCCACCCCCCGCTCATGCCCCGTGTCTCCCTGCTGTTTCCCCCACCCCCCACTCATGCCACGTGTCTCTCTCCTGTTATCCCCCACCCCCTTCTCATGCCCCGTGTCTCTCTCCTGTTACCCCCCACCCCCTGCTCATGCCCCATGTCTCCCTCCTGTTACCCCCCACCCCCCGCTCATGCCCTGTGTCTGTCTCCTGTTACCCCCACCTCCCTCTCATGCCCTGTGTCTCTCTCCTGTTGCGCCCCACCCCCGGTCATGCCCCGTGTCTCCCTGTGGCCCCCCACCCCGGTCCTGTTCCGTGTCTCCCTCCTGTTGCCCCCCACCCCTTGCTCATGCCCCTTGTCTCTCTTCTGTTACCCCCACCCCCTTCTCATGCCCCGTGTCTCCCTCGTTTTCCCCCGCCCCCTGCTCATGCCCCATGTCTCCCTTCTGGTGCCCCCACCCCCCGCTCATGCCCTGTGTCTCTCTCATGTTGCCCCCCACCCCCGGTCATGCCCCGTGTCTCCCTTCTGTTGCCCCCCACCCCCGGTCATGCCCCGTGTCTCCCTGCTGTTGACCCCCAACCCCGCACATGCCTCGTGTCTCTCTCCTGTTACCCCCCACCCCCCTCTCATGCCTCCATGTCTCCCTCGTGTTCCCCCCACCCCCGCTCATCCCCCGTGTCTCCCTGCTGGTGCCCCCCACCCCCCGCTCATGCCCTATGTCTCTCTCATGTTGCCCCCACCCCCTGCTCATGCCCCGTGTCTCTCTCCTGTTACCCCTTCCCCCTCTCATGCCCCGTGTCTCTCTCCTGTTGCCCCCCACCGCCTGCTCATGCACGTGTCTCCCTAGTGTTGCCCCTCACACCCGGTCATGCCCCGTGTCTCCTTGCTGTTGCCCCCACCCCCTCTCATGCCCCGTGTCTCCCTGCTGTCGCCCTCCACCCCCCGTTCATGCCCCATGTCTCTCTCTTGTTACCCACCACCCCCTCTCATGCCCCGTGTCTCCCTCGTGTTCCCCCACCCCTGCTCATGCCCCGTGTCTCCCTGCTGTTGCCCCTACCTTCCTCTCATGTCCCGTGTCTCTATCCTGTTACCCCCCACTCCCTTTCATGCCCCGTGTCTCCCTCCTGTTGCCCCCCACCCCCGGCCATGCCCCGTGTCTCCCTGCTGTTGCCCCCTAACCCACACTTATGCCCTGTGTCTCTCTCCTGTTACCCCCAACCCCCCTCTAATGCCCCGTGTCTCTCTCCTGTTGCCCCCAACCCCCGGTCATGCCCCCTGTCTCCCTCTTATTCCCCCCACCCCCCGCTCATGCCCCGTGTCTCCCTGCTGTTTCCCCCACCCTCGCTCATGCCATGTGTCTCTCTCCTGTTATCCCCCACCCCCCTCTCATGCCCCGTGTCTCTCTCCTGTTGCCCCCACCCCCCGCTCATGCCCCGTGTCTTCCTGCTGTTTCCCCCAACCCCCACTCATGCCAGGTGTCTCTCTCCCGTTATCCCCCACCCCCCTCTCATGCCCCATGTCTCCCTCCTGTTACCCCCACCCCCCGCTCATGCCCTGTGTCTCCCTCCTGTTACCCCCCACCTCCCTCTCATGCCCTGTGTCTCTCTCCTGTTGCGCCCCAACCACCGGTCATGCCCCGTGTCTCCCTATTGCCCCCCACCCCGGTCATGTTCCGTGTCTCCCTGCTGTTTCCCCCCACCCCCTACTCATGCCCCGTGTCTCTCTTCTGTTACCCCCCACCCCCTTCTTATCCCCCGTGTCTCCCTCGTTTTCCCCCCACCCCCGGTCATGCCCCGTGTCTCCCTTCTGTTGCCCCCCACCCCCCGTCATGCCCCGTGTCATGTCCCGTGTCTCTTGCATGTTGTCCCCCCATCCCCCGCTCATGTCCCGTTTCTCTCTCCTGTTACCCCCACCCCCCTCTCATGCCCCGTGTCTCCCTCGTGTTCCCCCCACCCCCCGCTCATCCCCCATGTCTCCCTGCTGGTGCCCCCCACCCCCCGCTCATGCCCTGTGTCTCTCTCATGTTGCCCCCACCCCCTGCTCATGCCCCGTGTCTCTCTCCTGTTACCCCCCACCCCCTCTCATGCCCCGTGTCTCTCTCCTGTTGCCCCCCACCGCCTGCCTATGCACCTTGTCTCCCTGCTGTTGCCCCCCACCCCCGGTCATGCACCGTGTCTCCTTGCTGTTGCCCTCACCCCCTCTCATGTCCTGTGTCTCCCTGCTGGGTCTCTCTCCTGTTGCCGCCCACCCCCCGCTCATGCCCCTTGTCTCCCTGCTGTTCCCCTCCACCCCCCGCTCAGGCCCCGTGTCTCCCTCTTGTTACCCCCAATCCCTGTATGCCCCGTGTCTCCCTGTTGTTGCCCCCCACGCCACTCTCATGCCCCGTGTCTCTCTCCTGTTGCCCCCCACCACCCGGTCATGCCCTGTGTCTCCCTGCTGTTGCCCCTCACCCCCGATCATGCCCCGTGTCTCCCTTCTGTTACCACCCACCCCCCGCTCATGTCTCTCTCCTGTTTCCCCCACCCCCCGCTCATGCCTCGTGTCTCCCCTGTTCCCCCCCACCCCCGCTCATGCCCCGAGTCTCCCTGCTGTTGCCCCCCACCGCCCGCTCATGCACCGTGTCTCCCTGCTGTTGCCCTCCACCCCCGGTCATGCCCCGTGTCTCCTTGCTGTTGCCCCCACCCGCTCTCATGCCCCGTGTCTCCCTGCTGTCGACCCCCACCCCCCGCTCATGCCCCCTGTCTCTCTCCTGTTACCCCCACCCCCTCTCATGCCCCGTGTCTCCCTCATGTTGCCCCCACCCCCATTCATGCCCCATGTCTCCCTGCTGTTGCCCCCTACCCCCCACTTATGCCCCGTGTCTCTCTCCTGTTACCCCCCACCCCCCTCTCATGCCCCGTGTCTCTCTCCTGTTGCCCCCAACCCCCGGTCATGCCCCGTGTATCCCTCTTATTCCCCCCACCCCCCGCTCATTCCCCGTGTCTCCCTGCTGTTTCCCCCACCCTCGTTCATGCCACGTGTCTCTCTCCTGTTATCCCCCACCCCCCTCGCTTGCCCCGTGTATCTTTCCTGTTGCCCCCACCCCCCGCTCATGCCCCGTGTCTCCCTGCTGTTTCCCCCACCCCCCACTCATGCCACGTGTCTCTCTCCTGTTATCCCCCACCCCCCTCTCATGCCCCGTGTCTCTCTCCTGTTACCCCCCACCCCCTGCTCATGCCCCATGTCTCCCTCCTGTTACCCCCCAGCCCCCGCTCAAGCCCTGTGTCTCTCTCCTGTTACCCCCCACCTCCCTCTCATGCCCTGTGTCTCTCTCCTGTTGCGCCCCACCCCCTGGTCATGCCCCGTGTCTCCCTGTGGCCCCCCACCCCGGTCCTGTTCCATGTCTCCCTCCTGTTGCCCCCCACCCCCTGCTCATGCCCCTTGTCTCTCTTCTGTTACCCCCCACCCCCTTCTCATGCCCCGTGTCTCCCTCGTTTTCCCCCGCCCCCTGCTCATGCCCCATGTCTCCCTTCTGGTGCCCCCCACCCCCCGCTCATGCCCTGTGTCTCTCTCATGTGCCCCCCACCCCCGGTCATGCCCCGTGTCTCCCTTCTGTTGCCACCCACCCCCCAGTCATGTCCCGTGTCTCCCTGCTGTTGCCCCCCAACCCCCGCTCATGCCTCGTGTCTCTCTCCTGTTACCCCCCACCCCCCTCTCATGCCCCCGTGTCTCCCTCGTGTTCCCCCCACCCCCGCTCATCCCCCGTGTCTCCCTGCTGGTGCCCCCCACCCCCCGCTCATGCCCTCTGTCTCTCTCATGTTGCCCCCACCCCCTCTCATGCCCCGTGTCTCTCTCCTGTTGCCCCCACCGCCTGCTCATGCACTGTGTCTCCCTGCTGTTGCTCATCACCCCCGGTCATGCCCCGTGTCTCCTTGCTGTTGCCCCCACCCCCTCTCAAGCCCCGTGTCTCCCTGTTGTCGCACCCCACCCCCTGTTCATGTCCCATGTCTCTCTCTTGTTACCACCCACCCCCTCTCATGCCCCGTGTCTCCCTCGTGTTCCCCCACCCCTGCTCATGCCCGGGTTTCCCTGCTGTTGCCCCTACCTCCTTCTCATGTCCCGTGTCTCTCTCCTGTTACCCCCCACCCCCTCTCATGCCCCGTGTCTCCCTCCTGTTGCCCCCCACCCCCAGCCATGCCCCGTGTCTCCCTGCTGTTGCCCCCTACCCCCCACTTATGCCCTGTGTCTCTCCCCTGTTACCCCCCACCCCCCTCTCATGCTCCGTGTCTCTCTCCTGTTGCCCCAACCCCCGGTCATGCCCCCTGTCTCCCTCTTATTCCCCCCACCCCCCGCTCATGCCCCGTGTCTCCCTGCTGTTTCCCCCACCCTCGCCCATGCCACGTGTCTCTCTCCTGTTATCCCCCACCCCCCTCTCATGCCCTGTGTCTCTCTCCTGTTACCCCCTACCCCCCTCTCATGCCCCGTGTCTCTCTCCTGTTGCTTCCAACCCCCGGTCATGCCCCCTGTCTCCCTCTTATTCCCCCCACCCCCCGCTCATGCCCCGTGTCTCCCTGCTGTTTCCCCCACCCTCGCTCATGCCACGTGTCTCTCTCCTGTTATCCCCCACCCCCCACTCATGCCACGTGTCTCTCTCCCGTTATCCCCCACCCCCCTCTCATGCCCCGTGTCTCTCTCCTGTTATCCCCCAGCCCCCGCTCATGCCCCATGTCTCCCTCCTGTTACCCCCCACCCCTGCTTATGCCCTGTGTCTCTCTCCTGTTACCCCCCACCTCCCTCTCATGCCCTGTGTCTCTCTCCTGTTGCGCCCCAACCACCGGTCATGCCCCGTGTCTCCCTATTGCCCTCCACCCCGGTCATGTTCCGTGTCTCCCTCCTGTTTCCCCCCACCCCCTACTCATGCCCCATGTCTCTCTTCTGTTACCCCCCACCCCCTTCTCATGCCCCGTGTCTCCCTCATTTTCCCCCCACCCCCGGTCATGCCCCGTGTCTCCCTTCTGTTGCCCCCCACCCCCGGTCATGCCCCGTGTCTCTTGCATGTTGTCCCCCATCCCCCGCTCATGCCCCGTTTCTCTCTCCTGTTACCCCCCACCCCCTCTCATGCCCCGTGTCTCCCTCGTGTTCCCCCCACCCCCGCTCATCCCCCATGTCTCCCTGCTGGTACCCCCCATCCCCCGCTCATGCCCTGTGTCTCTCTCATGTTGCCCCCACTCCCTGCTCATGCCCCGTGTCTCTCTCCTGTTACCCCCCACCCCCTCTTATGCCCCGTGTCTCTCTCCTGTTGCCCCCCACCGCCTGCTCATTCACCATGTCTCCCTGCTGTTGCCCCCCACCCCGGTCATGCCCCATGTCTCCTTGCTGTTGCCCTCACCCCCTCTCATGTTCTGTGTCTCCCTGCTGTCGCCCCCCCACCCCCCGCTCATGCCCGGTGTCTCCCTCCTGTTGCCCCCAACCGCCCGCTCATGCCCCATGTCTCCCTGCTGGTGCCCCCCACCCCCCGCTCATGCCCTGTGTCTCTCTCATGTTGCCCCCCACCCCCGGTCATGCCCCGTGTCTCCCTTCTGTTGCCCCACAACCTCCCGGTCATGCCCCGTGTCTACCTGCTGTTGCCCCCCATCCCCCGCTCATGCCCCGTGTCTCTCTCCTGTTACCCCCCACCCCCCTCTCATGCCCCGTGTCTCCCTCGTGGTCCCCCCACCCCCCGCTCATCCCCCGTGTCTCCCTGCTGGTGCCCCCCACCCCCCGCTCATGCCCTGTGTCTCTCTCATGTTGCCCCCACCCCCTGCTCATGCACCATGTCTCCCTGCTGTTGCCCCCCACCCCCGGTCATGCCCCGTGTCTCCTTGCTGTTGCCCCCACCCCCTCTCATGTCCTGTGTCTCCCTGTTGTCGCCCCCCCACCCCCGCTCATGCCCCGTGTCTCCCTCCTGTTGCCCCCCACCGCCCGCTCATGCACCGTGTCTCCCTGCTGTTGCCCCCCACCCCCCGCTCATGCCCCGTGTCTCTCTCCTGTTACCCCCCACCCCCTCTCATGCCCCTTGTCTCCCTCGTGTTGCCCCCTCCCCCCGCTCATGCCCCGTGTCTCCCTGCTGTTGCCCCTACCCCCCTCTCATGCCCCGTGTCTCTCTCCTGTTACCCCCCACCCTCTCTCATGCCCCGTGTCTCCCTCCTGTTGCCCCCCACCCCCGGTCATGCCCCGTGTCACCCTGCTGTTGCCCCCTACCCCCCACTTATGCCCCGTGTCTCTCTCCTGTTACCCCCCACCCCCCTCTCATGCCCTGTGTCTCTCTCCTGTTGCCCCCAACCCCCGGTCATGCCCCGTGTCTCCCTCTTATTCCCCCCACCCCCCGCTCATGCCCCGTGTCTCCATGCTGTTTCCCCGACCCTCGCTCATGCCACGTGTCTCTCTCCTATTATCCCCCACCCCCCGCTCATGCTCCGTGTCTCTTTCGTGTTGCCCCCACCCCCTGCTCATGCCCCGTGTCTCCCTGCTGTTTCCCCCACCCCCCACTCATGCCACGTGTCTCTCTCCTGTTATCCCCCACCCCCCTCTCATGCCCCGTGTCTCTCTCCTGTTACACCCCACCCCCTGCCCCATGTCTCCCTCCTGTTACCCCCCACCCCCCGCTCATGCCCTGTGTCTCTCTCCTGTTACCCCCCACCTCCCTCTCATGCCCTGTGTCTCTCTCCTGTTGCGCCCCACCCCCCGGTCATGCCCTGTGTCTCCCTGCTGCCCCACACCCCCGGTCATGTTCCGTGTCTCCCTTCTGTTGCCCCTACCCCCTGCTCATGCCCAGTGTCTCTCTTCTGTTACCCCCACCCCCTTCTCATGCCCCGTGTCTCCCTCGTTTTCCCCCCGCCCCCCGCTCATGCCCCATGTCTCCCTGCTGGTTCCCCCCCACCCCCCGCTCATGCCCTGTGTCTCTCTCATGTTGCCCCCCACCCCTGGTCATGCCCTGTGTCTCCATTCTATTGCCCCCCACCCCCCGGTCATGCCCCGTGTCTCCCTGCTGTTGCCCCCATCCCCCGCTCATGCCCTGTGTCTCTCTCATGTTGCCTCCACCCCCTGCTCATGCCCCGTGTCTCTCTCCTGTTACCCCCACCCCCTCTCATGCCCCGTGTCTCTCTCCTGTTGCCTCCCACTGCCTGCTCATGCACTGTGTCTCCCTGCTGTTGCCCCTCACCCCCGGTCATGCCCCGTGTCTCCTTGCTGTTGCCCCCAACCCCTCTCATGCCCCGTGTCTCCCTGCTTTCGCCCCCACCCCCGCTCATGCCCCGTGTCTCTCTCTTGTTACCCACCACCCCCTCTCATGCCCCGTGTCTCCCTCGTGTTCCCCCACCCCCGCTCATGCCCCGTGTCTCCCTGCTGTTGCCCCTACCTCCCTCTCATGCCCTGTGTGTCTCTCCTGTTACCCCCCACCCCCCGGTCATGCCCTGTGTCCCCCTCTTTTTCCTCCCACCCCCGCACATGCCCCTTGTCTCCCTGCTGTTTCCCCCACCCCCCGCTCATGCCACGTGTCTCTCTCCTGTTATCCCCCACCCCCTCTCATGCCCGTGTCTCTCTCCTGTTGCCCCCACCACCTGCTCATGCCCCGTGTCTCTCTCCTGTTACCCCCACCCCCCTCTCATGCCCCCTGTCTCTCTCCCTTTTACCCCACACCCCCCACTCATGCCCCATGTCTCCCTCCTGTTACCGCCCACCCCCGCTCATGCCCTGTGTCTCTCTCCTGTTACCCCCCTCCTCCCTCTCATGCCCTGTGTCTCTCTCCTGTTGCCCCCCACCCCCCGGTCATGCCCCGTGTCTCCCTGTTGCCCCCCACCCCGGTCATGCTCCTTGTCTCCCTCCTGTTGCCCCCCATCCCCTGCTCATGCCCCGTGTCTCTCTTCTGTTACCCCCCACCCCCCTCTCATGCCCCGTGTCTCCCTCGTTTTCCCCCAGCCCCCCGCTCATGCCCCATGTCTCCCTGCTGGTGCCCCCATCCCCCGCTCATGCCATGTGTCTCTCTCATGTTGCCCCCCACCCCCGGTCATGCCCCGTGTCTCCCCGCTGTTGCTCCCCCACCCCCCGCTCATGCCCCGTGTCTCTTTCCTGTTACCCCCACCCCCCTCTCATGCCCCGTGTCTCCCTCGTGTTCCCCCCACCCCCCGCTCATGCCCCATGTCTCTCTCATGTTGCCCCCACCTCTGCTCATACCCCGTGTCTCTCTCCTGTTACTCCCCACCCCCTCTCATGCCCCGTGTCTCTCTCCTGTTGCCCCCCACCCCCCAGTCATGCCCCGTGTCTCACTCCTGTTGCCCCCCACCCCTGGTCATGCCCCGTGTCTCCCTCCTGTTGCCCCCCCACCCCCCTCTCATGCCCCGTCTCTCCCTCGTGTTCCCCCACCCCCCACTCATGCCCCGTGTCTCCCTGCTGTTGCCCCCCACCCCCGCTCATGCCCCATGTCTCTCTCCTATTACCCCCCGCTCATGCCCCATGTCTCCCTGCTGTTGCCCCCACCCCCCGCTCATGCCCCATGTCTTCCTGCTGTTGCCCCCCACCCCCTCTCATGCCCCGTGTCTCCCTCGTGTTCTCCCACCCCCGCTCATGCCCCTGTCTCCCTGCTGTTGCCCCTACCTCCCTCTCATGCCCTGTGTCTCTCTCCTGTTACCCCCACCCCCTCTCATGCCCCGTGTCTCCCTCCTGTTGCCCCCCACCCCCGGCCATGCCCCGTGTCTCCCTGCTGTTGCCCCCTACCCTCCACTTATGCCCTGTGTCTCTCTCCTGTTACCCCCCACCCCCCTCTCATGCTCCGTGTCTCTCTCTTGTTGCCCCCAACCCCCGGTCATGCCCCGTGTCTCCCTCTTTTTCCTCCCACCCCCCGCTCATGCCCCGTGTCTCCCTGCTGTTTCCCCCACCCCCCGCTCATGCCACGTGTCTCTCTCCTGTTATCCCCCATCCCCCTCTCATGCCCCGTGTCTCTCTCCTGTTGCCCCACCCCCTGCTCATGCCCCGTGTCTCTCTCCTGTTACCTCCACCCCCCTCTCATGCCCCGTGTCTCTCTCCTGTTACCCCACACCCCCCACTCATGCCTCATGTCTCCCTCATGTTACCCCCTCCTGCGTCTCATGCCCTGTGTCTCTCTCCTGTTGCCTCCCACCCCCCGGTCATGCCCCGTGTCTCCCTGTTGCCCCCCACCCCGATCATGCTCCTTGTCTCCCTCCTGTTGCCCCCCACGCCCTGCTCATGCCCCGTGTCTCTCTTCTGTTACCCCCCACCCCCATCTCATGCCCCGTGTCTCCCTCGTGTTCCCCCACCCCCCACTCATTCCCCGTGTCTCCCTGCTGTTGCCCCCCACCCCCGCTCATGCCCCATGTCTCTCTCCTGTTACCCCCCGCTCATGCCCCGTGTCTCCCTGCTGTTGCCCCCACCCCCCGCTCATGCCCCATGTCTTCCTGCTGTTGCCCCCCACCCCCCGCTCATGCACCGTGTCTCTCTCTTGTTACCCACCACCCCCTCTCATGCCCCGTGTCTCCCTCGTGTTCCCGCTCAGGCCCCTGTCTCCCTGCTGTTGCCCCTACCTCCCTCTCATGCCCTGTGTCTCTCTCCTGTTACCCTCACCCCCTCTCATGCCCCGTGTCTCCCTCCTGTTGCCCCCCACCCCCGGCCATGCCCCGTGTCTCCCTGCTGTTGCCCCCTACCCCCCACTTATGCCCTGTGTCTCTCTCCTGTTACCCCCCACCCCCCTCTCATGCCCCGTGTCTCTCTCTTGTTGCCTCCAACCCCCGGTCATGCCCCGTGTCTCCCTCTTTTTCCTCCCACCCCCTGCTCATGCCCCGTGTCTCCCTGCTGTTTCCCCCACCCCCCGCTCATGCCACGTGTCTCTCTCCTGTTATCCCCCACCCCCCTGCTCATGCCCCGTGTCTCTCTCCTGTTACCCCCACCCCCCTCTCATGCCCCGTGTCTCTCTCCTGTTACCCCACACCCCCCACTCATGCCCCATGTCTCCCTCCTGTTACCCCCTCCTCCCTCTCATGCCCTGTGTCTCTCTCCTGTTGCCTCCCACCCCCGGTCATGCCCCGTGTCTCCCTGTTGCCCCCCACCGCGGTCATGCTCCTTGTCTCCCTCCAGTTGCCCCCCACGCCCTGCTCATGCCCGTGTCTCTCTTCTGTTACCCCCCACCCCCCTCTCATGCCCCGTGTCTCCCTCGTTTTCCCCCATCCCCCCGCTCATGCCCCATGTCTCCCTGCTGGTGCCCCCCCACCCCCCGCTCTTGCCCTGTGTCTCTCTCATGTTGCCCCCCACCCCCAGTCATGCCCCGTGTCTCCCCGCTGTTGCTCCCCCACCTCCTGCTCATGCCCCGTGTCTCTCTTCTGTTACCCCCCACCCCCCTCTCATGCCCCGTGTCTCCCTCGTTTTCCCCCAGCCCCCGGCTCATGCCCCATGTCTCCCTGCTGGTGCCCCCCACCCCCCCGCTCATGCCCTGTGTCTCTCTCATGTTGCCCCCCACCCCCGGTCATGCCCCGTGTCTCCCCGCTGTTGCTCCCCCACCTCCTGCTCATGCCCCGTGTCTCTCTCCTGTTACCCCCCACCCCCTCTCATGCCCCGTGTCTCCCTCCTTTTGCCCCCCACCCCCGGCCATGCCCCGTGTCTTCCTGCTGTTGCCCCCTACCCCCACTTATGCCCTGTGTCTCTCTCCTGTTACCCCCCACCCCCTCTCATGCCCCGTGTCTCTCTCTTGTTGCCCCCAACCCCCGGTCATGCCCCGTGTCTCCCTCTTTTTCCTCCCACCCCCTGCTCATGCCCCGTGTCTCCCTGCTGTTTCCCCCACCCCCCGCTCATGCCACGTGTCTCTCTCCTGTTATCCCCCACCCCCCTGCTCATTCCCCGTGTCTCTCCCCTGTTACCCCCACCCCCCTCTCATGCCCTGTGTCTCTCTCCTGTTACCCCACACCCCCCACTCATGCCCCATGTCTCCCTCCTGTTACCCCCTCCTCCCTCTCATGCCCTGTGTCTCTCTCCTGTTGCCTCCCACCCCCCGGTCATGCCCCGTGTCTCCCTGTTGCCCCCCACCCCGGTCATGCTCCTTGTCTCCCTCCTGTTGACCCCCACGCCCTGCTCATGCCCGTGTGTCTCTTCTGTTACCCCCCACCCCCCTCTCATGCCCCGTGTCTCCCTCGTTTTCCCCCAGCCCCCCGCTCATGCCCCATGTCTCCCTGCTGGTGCTCCCCACCCCCCGCTCATGCCCTGTGTCTCTCTCATGTTGCCCCCCACCCCCAGTCATGCCCCGTGTCTCCCCGCTGTTGCTCCCCCACCTCCTGCTCATGCCCAGTGTCTCTCTTCTGTTACCCCCCACCCCCCTCTCATGCCCCGTGTCTCCCTCGTTTTCCCCCAGCCCCCCGCTCATGCCCCATGTCTCCCTGCTGGTGCCCCCCACCCCCGCTCATGCCCTGTGTCTCTCTCATGTTGCACCCCACCCCCGGTCATGCCCCGTGTCTCCCCGCTGTTGCTCCCCCACCCTCCGCTCATGCCCCGTGTCTCTCTCCTGTTACCCCCCACCCCCTCTCATGCCCCGTGTCTCTCTCCTGTTGCCCCCGACCCCCCGGTCATGCCCCGTGTCTCTCTCCTGTTGCCCCCCACCCCTGGTCATGCCCCGTGTCTCCCTCCTGTTGCCCCCCACCCCCTCTCATGCCCCGTGTCTCCCTCGTGTTTCCCCACCCCCCACTCATGCCCCGTGTCTCCCTGCTGTTGCCCCCCACCCCCGCTCATGCCCCATGTCTTCCTGCTGTTGCCCCCCACCCCTCGCTCATGCCCCATGTCTCCCTCCTGTTACCCCCAAACCCCCCGTTCATGCCCTGTGTCTCTCTCCTGTTACCCCCCAATACCCTCTCATGCCCCGTATCTCCCTCCTGGTCCCCCTACCCATGCCCTGTTGTGTTCTCTGTATACACCCCGCCTTCCCTTTCCATGGGGTTCATCGTGGTAAAAGATTTTCCTTCCTACACCGGGACGCCGCAGGCGTTCCGGTTTGGGAAGAAGAATCTTTTTTTTACCAACCCGGGTTCCCACTTTGAGAGCCTAGGATGCTAGTGGTCTTCATCCATTGAAAAGGACGTTATGGTTACGTTGCACTAATAAAAAAGTATGAAATTCAATTAAAAAAAATGTGTTAAAGGGACGTTATGGTTAAATTGCACTAATAAAAAACTATGAAATATAATGAAAAAACATTGTTAAAGGGACGTTATGGTTAAGTTGCACTAATAAAAACCTGTGAAAATCAATGAAAAAACTTTTTTTAAAGGGACGTTATGGTAAAGTTTCACTTATAGAAACCAATGAAATTCAGTAAAAAAACTTTGTTAAAGGGACGTTATGGTAGTTGTGCTATTAAAAACCTATGAAATTCAGTGCTATTAAAAACCTATGAAATTCAGTGAAAAAACTTTGTTAAAGGGACGTTATGGTTCCAAGTAAAACCGAAAAACCCTTGAAATTCGCCAGTTATGGTAAGCTAAGCAACGATGACTCACGCCACCACCGTGCACTGCTAAGCCTAACACCCAGGACATCAAAGATGACATCACAAATGTCATTGATGACATCACTGATGACATCAAATGTGCATTTACCTTTCATGAAAAGTCTGTACAAGGGATTCTTAGTGTAATGTTAATAAAAAAAGTGTCAAAGATTATTGGAATAAATATCAAGTGCTAATCAGTGCATTAAGCTATGCATTTATATAAATAGCCTTATATTATTAACTTCAATACAGTATACTAAGGTACTCATGTAGAAACATAGGCATTGCGTGCAGCATACATGATGGAGGTGCAAAATTCATAAGCTTGCCATGGTGAATAGTGAAATGATAACTGTTTTCATATTAGAGTTTTGCGTACAGTGAAACTTGTGACTTGTGATAAGTAGGTAATAAAACCCACTTACTACATAATTGCATTATTATAGACAAATGACAAAGAGACAACACCACATACAAATATGAATATATACAAGGGAATTGAAGAAAAAAACAGCAATAGTAGCAGAAAGTGTTCATAACCTAACTGATTACCTTTATGCAGAGAAATGATTGCTCTGCTTCAAAGCTGTTACTTACCCAATCTATATATATATCACATGATGTGTCTGGACCCTAAAGAAAATAATGTGAGTACAACATATAAAAATATGAGCATATACAGGGAAAGTACAGTAATAAAAAAAACATCAAAACTATCAGAAAGTGCTGATAACTCTACTGATAATTTTAATGCACAAAAAGGATTGCTGTCTTTCAAGGTTGTGTCTTCCCCTATGTATATGTTTCATATGATATGACTGGACCATAAGGGAGTTATTGTAAGAACATACTTGAATGATAAGTCTACAAATATAGTACATTTACAATTTTTAGTTCCTGACTGTTACTGAAGAAAATCATGTGGCCTAAATATGTCAGGAAAGGAAAAAAGGGGGTGTCAGACATGTGATGTCATCAGTGATGTCATCAATGACATTTGTGATGTCATCTTTGATGTCATGGGTGTTAGGCTTAGCAGTGTACGGTGGTGGCGCGAGTTATGGTTGCTTAGCTTACCATAACTGGTGAATTTCAAGGGTTTTTCGGTTTTACTTGGAACAATAACGTCCCTTTAACAAAGTTTTTTCACTGAATTTCATAGGTTTTTAGTAGTGCAACTTAACCATAACGTCCCTTTAACAAAGTTTTTTCACTGAATATATATATATATTTGTATAGAGGGTTCCTGCTACTTACCCTGTAATAAGCTTTTGAATAAGCATATTCTCTTTTTTAGCCACTGCAGCAAAATCCATGCATTGCAGAATTAAGCACCTGCTCACATGACGCAGCAAATACGTACAATGCTGTACATTTAAAAATGTTTCTTTTTAGGAGTAATTTGATCAAAGTTTAACTAATTGATATGTACATTTGTAGCACCACTGTGTGCAACTATTGTCTAACAGAAAGAAAAAGCATATGCAAAACATTTGTAGAACATTTGTAAGTGGCACTAAGTGTGTGCAAGTTAAATATGTTGGCAGTACATGCATACCTGTCAACAGGACCCATTCCAGTCTGTAGGTGCACATGAAGTCTTCATTTTTTCTTTCCATTCTGTGACGTGTAATTCCATTTCTCCCATTATAAAATTCAGACTACAAATCCCACAATTCAAACTAAAATACAGGACTGGAATGGAATATTTGAGTTTGACATTTATATTGAATACAACATATAAAATGCTGTGCGTTTAAAAATGTTTCTTTTTAGGAGCATTTTCATCAAAGTTACAAAATGCATATGTCAATTTATAGCAGCACTGTGTGTAATAATTTCCTAGAAGAAAAAGCAGATGCAAAACCTTTCTACAACATTCTTATGTGGCACTTAGTATGTGGAAGTACGATATGTTGGCTGTACATGCATACTTGTTAACATAACCCATACCAATCTGTAGGTGCTTATCCAGTCCTGTTTGTTTCTTTGCAATCTGGAACTTGTAGTTCATGTTTTATAATAAGAAAAGTGGAACTACACGTCCCAGAATGCCAACAAAAAAACTAGGACTACATGAGTACCTACAGATTGTTATGCATTATGTTGGCAAGTATGCATGTACTGCCAACATATTACACTTTCACACACCAAGTGTTACACATCTTTTCCATCTGCTTTTATTTTCTTTTACAAAAAAGTTCAACACATAGCTTGTATAAATACACATGTGCATTTCTTTACTTTCATGCACATACTTCTTAAAAGAAACATTTTTAAAACGGTCAGCATTTTCCATTCATTATAAATGTCACACTTTCCAACTTCACTCATTACATCCCTTACACTACTGCCATTCTCTATCTGCTCACACATATCTGTACACTGCCAAGGTATCTATATACATCACCTCACCTTACATTTAAAGTACTCTTCTTTCCCAATCTCCACACCAAACACTGCTGCAACAACAATCCGCCATTGCATTACCACTAGGCCACAGTTTCCCTATTCTTTAAAACACTGCAGCACAATACAAATGCATTACACCACAAACATAGCACTTCCACTATAAAACCAGCAACACGAAAATAACCTAGATATGCACTTTTTCCTCACATCCACGTTTCCCCTGTTCGTTCCAAGCTCCAAACCACAACTACTTACACTCCAATACTTCTAAGTACATAGTTAACGCACTTTCGTACACCATCCATGACATAACTTCATTATCTGTTTTCCCAAGAACTCCTCCCACCTTCATAAATAACAACCTCCTTACTAAAAATACTTCACCATTATCACATATACCCATTAACTCTCTTTTACAATTACAGGAAAGACGATTGCCAAACCAGCTGCCAAAAAAAGAATACCCTTCACATCCTACAAAGTAAGTACATTAATGAACCATGTATATTTCTGTAATTGTAATATATTTCCACTATATATTGACAGAGTATTCTTTACCAATCAACATTTATTTCACTCAAACTCATTATATTGCATCATTCACACTCTTTCTATTCCCATATGAACACCACCATTACAACACCCACTGTTTTCCTCAAAACATCACAATCTCTCCACGTATTCAATCACACCACCACTCTGTTCCTCACTAAACCAAGTCCATCACACCTCTACAGAGTCTTACTCTTCCAACCTTCCCAACCACACCTATAATACCACTTCACAATCAAACAGCACTCTATTCATCTCGACATTCACACCCACACACCATATACATTTCACAACTTTCAAACCCACACTTTCTTTTTTCCCAACAGACACAACAAAAAGACTACTAAAAAGCAACTCTGCAGAAAAGAAAGAACAAATAGAGCAGATAAGAATAAAAGCAAACCATATAGCCATCCAACCCTTAAACAATTTATAGAAAATATTCAATTGAAAGAGCTACTTACCTCACTCAACAAAACTATACCAGCCATCACTAACAAAAATAAGGCACCTTTTCCAAAAATGAAAAGTAAATAAACATTTACAAAGAAAAACAGACCTAATAATAAACATAATAAACATAACAATAGATCTACCAGCATCAACATAGCCACTATAAAGCAATCCAAAAAATGTATGTTACAAAAAATATTCCGCTGTAAAGTTCTTCATAATCTTATAACAAAAGCTGAAAAGTCATGATCTACACTTAAAAACTACTGCAGGAGACAAATTCTCGAAGCTCTAATTGCCAGCGCATTTCTACTAAAGAGAACATTGTTCATATTAATTTTAAACAGAATGAAACCAATAAATAAATTAATTAATACATTACAAAAAGTACTATTTCTAAACATGTGCAATGTCAACATAGATAACTTTTCAAACTTCTGTGGAGGTGAATAGATTCACACAAGCAGCACAGAACCATATTTAAAGGAAGAGGCTTACAAACAAGAACAACCAAACAATTGCCATAGACAGTGATGGCTGAGGTTATGAAATGGTAGGAGACACCATTGTGGCAATAGGAACCCCTATAGAAAAAACGCCCCCAACAAACTTTCAACCAAATGTTCATTTCACCCAAATAAACCATCCAGTGCACAAATGGACAGCTCAATGTGTAACGTACGCCAACAATCCTTTAATCTTTATGACAATTCTTCAATCACTATGTGAAACTAACAGACAAAAGTAAAATAAAAACTTTACAAACCATGTACTCTTGTTCAATGCACAGCCACACCGGACTTCAAAGACATTCATTGGCCTGCATTTTAGGAACTGCTTGAAAAAGAACCTTCTATCACATCAGAATGTTTGCAACACACCATTCCGTGATATGGAATCTTGTGCATAGACTAGTCTATGAAAAAAGTCCTGCTCTAGAACTGCAAAATTGAAATAACATTCTCCTAAATGGAACAGCCAAAGAACTCCTTTAAAAAATACAGCACATCCGAAGTAAATGCTTTGGAACTGAAGTTGACTTAGAAAATTCAGTAACTTCAGAAAACATTACCGAAAACCTCACAAACACCAACCTCGAAACTAACACATACAAAAAAATAGCTAAGTTTCAAAACACATCCCGGTCCAAGTATGCGTCTGTTTATAAAAAAAAGCACAAAATAGTAGATATGGCCAACAAAATAGAGGACAATGAGGAGTCCCAATGGTTCTAATTAGCTGTATATCTAACAGCAGAAAATAAATACAAGATAACTGACCACTCAATAGTTTGCACATACTGCAAAACAAAGCTTGACAATAACCAAATGCTGTCACCTGCTATCACGAATAACATAGAAATATTCCTACTTCCAAAGACTCTCCCACAACTTAACTTGTATGAAATCTTTATAATCCAAACAGTACACCTATTTCAAGCTATAATACGCCAAGCAAAAACAGCCAAATTAAATCCATCTGAATTACTAAAAGGCATCCATGGCAAAGTAGTATAGTTGCCAATGGATCTTAAAGAAAATGTAGAAACTCTCGGAGTACAACAACCAATAGATCAATCTTTGATTGTACTAGTTAATGGTTTACCAACAAAGGACAAAATTATTTGGCAACAACTAGTCGACTTAAACAAAGTTAGACAAGCCCTACAATATCTCAAAGAAAACAATGAATACTACAAAGATATAAACATATAGGGAAACTTAAGAGAAACCACCCAAATAATTCAGATTCACCAGCACCTGGCCAATTTGAACATGTAGGTCCTGTTACTGCAGCCAACATTTTAGACCAGCATACAAATCACCCATTACACTCCAAAGACACCATTGAAAATGCATTGGAAACATCAAATGCGTCAAGCAAAAGGATCCCCAATGAGCATGTGAGAAAAAAAGAGTTGAAGCACGTTCTTTTCCTTCACTCTTACATACAGTAAAAGGAGGATGATATGATGAAATTTCCACACAAATTAGTGCATCAGAATATCACTCTTTACAAATGTATTCTGAAGACCCCAGATTCAGATGAAATGTAGAATACATTTTTCACCTCCTGTTCGAAAGCGAACAAGCAACTCTATGATGTGGAGTTGCACACACAATAAAAACAGCCTCACATTTTGTAAACATGTCCACGACCCAACTCCTTCAAAAGATAATATATAAAGATTAGGTTTTTCAGTCAAGTATCAAAAATCTCTTGGCAAACATGCGTGGTACAAAAGAATACTGGTTCTGACGTCACCCTGACGTACGTTGTATGCTCAGGAACCTACGACCACCCACATGGTTTGTTACTTTAAGTTGTGCAGAGTATGCATGGGATGACTTGCAAGACTTCTTATGCACTCCAATCCAAAATAAAGATAAAATAGATATAAAAACACCAGGAGAACTATGTTCTCTTGACCCTGTCAATGTATCAAGGTACATTCACCATCGCTTCATTTCCATGCTACACTTCATCCACAAAAGAAGTACAATGCCCTCTAGCCATGTATACCGAATTTCAAAAAAGCAAACTTTAAATGGATGTGAAACAAAATGTCTTTATTCTCATTTCCATTGTTATTCAAAATATTCAAAAAACATAACATACATCACCTAAAACAATGTTTGCAGTGCTAGCTTGCAATGCAAGTTTAACATTACTGGCCTACCATTTAACAACCACACCTGCTACTCTCATACCACTCATAAATACCACAACAACACATAACATTACCAATCATAATGAAAAGAGAAATTAAAATCATATAGAATCATATATAACAAAACAGACTGGATACATTAACCCAAAGGGTTATCTACAAGTGTCCAAATGTTACACTATGTTGGTATTACTGTGTAATTATTGTATAACCATTACTTATGTTAATACTCTATTTCTTAGAGATACATGTATCCAGTGTCATCATCGACTCGAGTTTCGGCTTTAACCAGAAGGTCCTCAAGATGATTTGCGGACCAGTCTCATCAGAATGAAGTGGACGGAAGGTGGTAGGAATGACTAATTTATGCTGTGACGAAAGAAATCACAAGATTGATATTGTTTGTTCACAGACAGCTGCTCAACGGGCTACTGTGAATCCATGGCATGTAATACAAATTTGAAAAGGGGAAGGAAGAAGCAAAAAATCACCTCAAGACCATGATTGCTATATGGACAATTAAGTGAGCCAGCTTATCTACCCTTGCAGAACCCCGACTTACGAGATCCACCCTGAGGGACAGAGAAAAAGGAGGGAAGCAACACAACCCAATGGAATATTAGCTGTGAAAAAAAGCAATAGCCACAAAGGATTTAGGGTAAGTGGCTGTATAGTTACTCAGTATGAATGTCACTGGTGATCCCCCAAAGAAGGTGGTGAAAGATTGAGTGAAAGAGACACCCATGCACAAGTGATTGCAACTGGAGAGCCTGTAAGGCAGTTAATTCACCTGAAAGAGCTCCTGTTAGGAACAAGATTGCTGCTGGTAATCTTTCACGAATTGCACTGTATCGAAAGAGAGGTCACATTAGAATGTATGGTTCAACACTGGAAATCACGAACAGCTAGGCATGATACATTCAATATGTACCTGTTAATGGGCTGTTTGTTGGCCAAACTGTATCAGCTACATTGGGGTCCAACGGAGGAATGGAGCGCCAAACCCACCGTGCCTATATTTGTTGAGTGCTGTGTCAAAATGAGCTGTCAATGAGTTCAAATCTGCCACAATTACTGAGAAAAAAAGCACACAACTGATTGAAATGGTAGAACTGCACACAGGAGAGTGCATAGATCGTTTAAAAATGTGAGGCAAAACATAAGGAAAGGGGCTGAGTGCATATAGTTAATCCTTTACCTATAGTTGTTACTGCCACTTATCTAATTGCAATGTTGTGGTGCTTGTCGGAATCTTCTGTGGGGCTGTACTAAGATTGCTTTCTGCAGCAGTCAATGAATTGAAGTTTGCCACGTAGCTGTGAAAAAAACAACACAACTTCTTTAAATAATTGAAGTCCACATGGGCGAGGGCATACATCATTTAAACCCATGAAGGAAAACAACAGGACAGTTGTTGTTACTGCCGCGCTTCTGTTTCTAATGTTACTTCGCTTGTCGCGATCCTCCCTCAGGCTGTTCAGAAGTTACTCTCTGCAAAATCGTACTCGTAGTCCATGGTATGTTAACCCTGTACATGAATGATATATCATGTTTGCATCATAAGCATAAAAAAGGACTAGTGAGTGAATGATGCTTGATATATGCATCGTGTATATAGAAAAGGGACTGAGGTGGGCCAGGCTCGAAAAAGATCATGGCTAACAAGATTGTAATAATACATTCCTGGTCACCATCTTGGTGTACCACAGAAAGGCAAACAAATGTAAGAGGTTCCTAATACCTAATTCAGACATTAAATTCAAATGTAAAGGCCACTGTAATTATTCATTAAGACCATTGGTGTGGGTCTGTAACCGATATATCAATTTCTGTTCTAATTTTAATGGTCTAGGTGGTTGAAAAATGACATTTGTCATGTTGGATTTGATCTATTATAATCCAACTAATATCATCAGCTGAATGTTGGGCTTCCAAGAGGTGTGCAACAAGGGGTGCAGATTCCGTTTTCATGCGAATCCGAGATCAATGTTCATTGATTCTCATAACAATTGTCCTAGTTGTCATGCCTACATATAGTAGGTTACATGGGCATTGAATGCCATACACCACACTCTGACTTTGGCAGTTGGTAAATGTGCGTAGTTCCCATACAAAGTTGCAATGTGTGAAGATCCTGGCTTGTGAGGTAAATGGGCAAACACTGCAATTTCCACATGGGTAATGACCCACTAATGGACTTGATCTATGGTTCCAAGATGCCTCAAGAGTATTTTGTTGGAGGTATGAAATGGGAGACATACATCTAGAATGGGCTAGATTGTCATGGACATCCCGGTTACGCTTTAAGGCAAACAGTGCTGGGCCCATTGTACATCCGGTGTTGGTCACCAAATTCCAATATTTTTTAATTAGACTTTTGATTTTGTTAATCTTTCTGGAAAAAGTTGTGATGCAGACAGTGCGTTGCTGTTCTGGATCTTTATATTTATGGGGTAAAAAGGGAATCTCTGTTGGCAAAGAGTGCTCTTTTTGTAGCTTACTTGATGGCTTTTCAGGGATAACCTTGTTCTAACAACCCTCCTGACAATATTTGTCCCTATTGTGTATAATCATCAGTGAAGGTGCAGTTCCACCAAATTCTTTAAAACTGCTCATAGTTCAATTGTCCCTTAAAGCCAAAGGGTGGTGGCTGGAGTACATCAGCAGAACATTTCGTTCAGTTTCCTTCTGGTAAAAGCTAGTATATATTTTGCCTTGAGAGTGACTGATAGTAACTAATATTCCAAAAATGGAAGTGAGCTTCTGTCTGATTGACTACTGAAGGTTAAATTAGAATCTTGTGTATTTAACCATTCAATGAAGGTATTGAGACTTTTGGTTTCACCTGGCCAAATAAAAAAGACGTCATCAATATAGCGACGCCATATTCTAATTTGCTGCACTTCATCTGCAATAAAACTGCCCTTCCGCTCGGAGAAGTGTAACACTTCTTTTGTAGAAAAGAATATCAGTCCAGAGGAGCACCACACATCCACATGCTTTTGTCGATTAAAGATGCTCCCAAATGTGGCCATGACAGTGATACCACTGTTTTACAGTTTATTGAAAATACATTACCAGTAACATACCTTTATTAACCACAGATAGTGAACTACGTAAACTACGTAAACAAATCTTATGCTTCCAAAAACATAAGTGTGGCAAATACTGCCGATGTAGATATAAAACAAAGGTAAATACTATACCAAATGTAGCTTAAGCTTCCCTAAACCAGTTTAAAAAAAGGACAAGTTAATAGCTTAATGTTTTCTTTTAGACACTGTGTGAAAGGCAAATACCCTAAAAGCACATACAGCATTAAAACAGACGAAGCATCCACGTACATGAATAATTACAATGCAATCATTGCCCTCTTGTGGAATGCAAACATAGACATACAATACATTGCAGACAATTCCACTGCAGTTGCAAGATATGTCACAGCCTATCCCACAAAAGCTGAGAAAACAGAGCTATTAGACCTCTGAGACGACATTTCATCTGACAAAACACTGTCAGAAACATTGTACAGCGTCAGTAAAAAAATGCTCTCCCATGGAGAATGCGGGTTCTACGAAGCAGCAGACCATGTCACAGGTACAGCCTTATGTGGCAAATCTGAACACATTGTCTGGACAAACCTTGGTCCAGCTTCAGCCTAAAAAAGAGTCCTAAAATCCTACCAAGAGATAGAAACAATAGCCACAAATGATCCCAACAGCAAGGACATTTTACAAAACAATTGAATTGAACATACTACCCAAACAGAAGTATTGCTTTGGAAAACAGTTGCCTGTATTACATAGCCCAAAATTACTCCTACAAAAACAATGTCACACCAGATGAGACAACTGGCAAATATTCAATCTCAACTTGTGAAGGAAGCCTAGTAAAACTTACTAAACCCAGCATAATTAGTCATATGAAGTTATCATTTAAATCTCTGCAACATAGAGAACTTTATTACATGGTCCTACTGCAACATGTTAAACCTTGGAGAAAAGAAGAAGAATTATTAAGTAACCATGACTCATTTGAAGCTGCATTCAAAGCAAATGAAAGCTGTATAAAAAACATACATTTTAAACAATAAAAATTCATTTTGGACAACGAACACCAGCAAGAGGAAGAAATTGGGGTTCAACTAGATAAAGACACTCCTGAGGGCAGTTAACCTACACTCACAGGAAGCCAAGAACTGCTTGGAGAACCACTCATTCTAAATGAAGCAGAAATAGTCATGACTGAGGTAGAAAATACCATGTATCAATATAAACAATCTTATAAAAGACTTGTCAGTGCTCGAATCACAGCTAAATGATGAACAACTTGCCATTCATATATAAGTCACAGAAAAAAATGTAACATGATTTCAAACATGAAACTAAAATGTGTAGCTGTAAAAACTATAAATCTCTTCTGCAGTTTGTAAGTGGTGAAGCTGGCTCTGGTAAAACATTTTTAATTAAAATAATCTGCAAATTTCTACAAAACTTAACAAACAACACCCTTTTGGCTGTTGTAACAGCCCCCACAGGTTTAGCTGCCTACAACATAAGAGGTGTAACTTTACACCAACTACTACTCCTTCCATTAGAACAGTGAAACAAATTAGAATGCTACAAATTATCATCAGAAGCTGCTACTGAAGTACGCTGAATTCTAAAAAAAATGAAAATGCTCCTGATAGATGAAGTAAGCATGGTTTCCAAGCTCATGTTGACTAATTCAGCTCAGAGTGCAAGAAGTCCTAAAAACCGACTACGAAGAACTGTTTGGAGGAAAACATGTTATTGTTTTCGGAGACCTCCTACAGGTAACACCAGTAAAAGGGCAACCTATTTTCAAAACATTAGAACACAAACAATGCCTAAACGCACTCAACAGCATTGGAAATGTAAATCTCGGGCAACAGGTTCAGTACAGAGAGCTACCTCAAAACATACATCAATCTGCAGACCTCACCTATGCCAACATTTTAAAAAGCATTCGAACTGGTTGTTAGGGAGAATTCTCTGTTTAGAAATTTCCTAACCTAGTGAGTCCCCCAGCAGCTTTGCTGGATTTTTGGGGTTTATATTTTTTTCTCCTGCCAAGAGTGAGACTCTTTTACCGTGACTCTTGGGCATGATAGTGTGTTTCTTTGACTCTAGATGTGTTTAATGGGCTATGGGGTCTTTTACTTCATAGGGCTTCATGTGTTTTTGTGATGTGTGTTACACAGCACCCTCAGTGCAGTAACACAGGGGTGTCATAGCGACCCCCCAGTATAGACTCCATACCCTGGGACTGACTACTGTCTCGCAGGGCATGTAAAGTCACCATTGACATTACTAGTCTTAAATTCTGAACAGAACCAGTACAAACCATCATATTGTGGACGTACTGGCTGGGGCAATTCAATTGCCCCGGGGTCTGCTAGTCGAGGGGGCACGTCTCTTTCCCCCCTGATCGAGTTTTGGCTGCTGGCAGTGGATACTACTTTTTATATTCAACCGCGAATATTTCTCTATGGGATTTTCCCATTGTTCGAGGATACTATCTTTAATTATTTAAATACGATAGCCTCGAACACACCGCCGGTTTATTTAATTATTATTAATTCTCCGGTTGGTATTTTTTGCCAAAACTCGGTTCTAAAATGGCGTTTGTGTTCTCTTCTGTGACTCCAACCCAAGTCGAGCCCTTTGTTCCACTTTTTGGCTGGCTTCTCCACAGAAGCCCTCCAAAGTGTTGCAACTCTGTCTGGGGTGGAGGGGATTTAGGCACCCTGGACTGAGTTGCCCAGGCAATTCAAGTCGCACTCCGTCCTGATTGGCCCAAGTGGTGAGCCGCCCTGCTCACCACTTAGCATGTTTGAGTGACAGCTAGGCTGAGTGAATGGGGGTTTTCTGCATAAAAGCAGGGCTTTGGGGACTGGAACTTCAGAAATCGCCACAGGACCTAAGAATCTGACAAGGGAGAAGCTGAGCCGACCTGCCACGACGACACCACCGGTGGAGCCCTGCTGACCCGTCTCACAACTTTTCCCAACGACAGAGGAGATCTCCCGCTGGAGAGTCTTCTTCCTTTGACTGGTGGGGATAACCAGTTTCACTGTCTTTTCGCCTTCCCAACTTATCTCGTGGCCGCCTTGTCTGTGCCAAGCACCCCGGCAACCGGGATACCACGTTTTACCACGACCGCGAATTAAAGGGTAATACCTTTAACTGGAAAACTCTGCGGCTAGTTTCTTCCCTGGCAGTGCAACGACCTTCATCTTTCCTCCAACTCGAGATCTTCTCTTCCCCTGGACGACGACGAGACTTGCACCCGCTGCCAGGAACAACTGCCCCCACTGGAGGATCCTTCCCACTTAAGGTACCGTGTCCCGCCCGGCTTCCCTTGCCACCGACTGTACGGGGTAGATTTAGCCCCCGGCTTTCGAACCTGGGTCAGCCTGGGACACCCTGGCTAAACTTTTCTGAGCCTCTCTAAACTCTTTTCGAACTCTCTGCAAGACTTTCTAAGCCTAGTGTAACTGTGTGATCTTGGGCGCATTTGAGCTCTGCTCTCTCTAAGAGTGGGCCCAGCCTATGGACTTTGGCTCACAAAGTGACTTTTGCTCTTCTGCCTTGCTAATAGTGTTCCTAAATCTTAGAGTGCTGTACCTTCTCATATTCTGTCTTTTTCCCTCCCTTCTTCATAAACTTATTGGAGTGCCATCTATAGTTAAGCGGTCACCTCTGTTTGGAAATAAGTGGTGTTAACTAAGACTTCTCTGATAAGGAACAAGGGTTGTATATATTATAATAGTAACTGTGTTTAGAGTGTTTTACCATAAGAGTGCTGGAGTGTTTCAAACAGTGTGTTTTTAAATAAATAATTATATACTTTGATACCAAAGCTCTGGTCAGTGTTTGCTTGTATTGTTGTATCTGATTACCTATTGTGTATGCTTTGCATACTGCCTAACTCTTCTTGAGGGAAGTCTGACTGCTCAGCCACAGCTACCAGGTAAATCTGGGTGGTACAGACTGCTACCAAGTGGGTTTACTGCTAACACCTGTAGTCCTAAATCTTTTGCAGTGTTCACAAAGGGAACTGCACAGGTTTCTGCCTAACACTGGTGTGTTTACTAAAGATGCAAAACTCATCTTAAATAGTATACTAATCAATGAGCTATATGGGAAAAGCACTCTCCTGATGTCATGGAACAATGAACTCTATAAAATATAAAATGCATGTCCTTAATGCCAATCCTTGCAGGCTGTAGTCAATTTGATGACACAATGTTAAAAAAGAAATACAACCCATAGTGCATATCAGCTCTACTGACAAAGTAGAAGTGCATGCCATCACACTCCTTGTGTGTCAACAACCAACGGCATGACCAAATAGCTTCAAGAAATCTGCTGGATAGGAGAAAAAATGTACTTTGTGCCTAAACTGCAGAGTAATTCTAAAATTCAACCTTGACGTAGAACAGGTTTTTGTCAACGGAACAATTGGTACAGTTGTTGGCTTCCAAACATGTCCACATGACAACAACATTCAGTTTGTCAACATCCGCTTTGACAAGCTTGCGGAAGTTAAATAAATGGGCTGCACAACAGCACATTTCCTTCTTTTCAAAGACACGTACATACCCACGGAAAAAAAATTTCTCTGTCTCTTGCATATGCTGTCACTGTTCACAAATTGCTAGTTCTAACCCTAGATCACCCATTGATTGAAATTGGCAGCACCGTTTTTAAAGAAGGTATGAGCTACACAGCACTTTCACGTCTCCATACACTCAATGGTCTATTCCTAGTTCACGTTGATGCAAACAAAGTCAGCGCTGACATTCGTTGAATCCTAGAATACAACAGGCTATGTGCACTGTACACCCCATCTAGATATGTACCCCGTACCTCAAAAATAAAACCTTTAAAAAGAAAATGAATGCAAACAGAACCTATAACATATCTCCTAAAAATACAGCTAAAGAAACAAAGATCAACTCCATCGCCTTCAAATAATACAACCATAAAACTGTCTAGTACAAACTCAATTGCACGTCCATCAGAAAACAAAGAGACAAATGTCTCTTCTCCAAAAAAGTCTGCAAGCCCATCAAACAATGCACAAACAGAACTCTCTGACCCATTTAAGTTCAGCAACACAACTGGAGTAAATTTCTATGCAAATATAACAATCAATCTTCTCTTCCATTTGCCACCAATCGTTCCCAACATGTACTTAAACGGCTCAGACCAGTTGTATTTGCAAATGCTCTTCCTTCATAGAAATGACACAAATAATTCTGACAGCACTTACAGTTTCTCTGTTATAAGGCAAGAACTGGACTACTCTGCAGGAATGGTAAAATTTACCATAAACACACAGGAAGATCCTCAAGCATTTATAACATACTTACTACAACTACTGGAAACCAAAAACATCCCTATGAATGAAATCTTCCAGATTTCATACACATGCAAACATATATGCACTCTCTGCAGCCATGTTTCACAAGAGCACATTGCTAACAAACAATTTCTATATGTATCCATACCAAATTGCCAATCAATTTCTTGACATACTAATGATTCCAAGTTCTAATGCAGATGGTACCAAAAATAACTGTAATCTCACTAGTTTTACACACGACCATGCAGCTCTTCACAACGGTATGCATAATATAGCACACTTGTGCCACAACTCCTTCAGGGCACTATACTGCATATGTCAAAAAAGTAGTATTGGTCTGAATGTAACAACACCTCCATTATTCCAAAACATAGGTTAGCAGCAAACCTAACAAATGGCTACTTAATATTCCTTTAACACAAATTTACCCACTAAACTGTAGCACAATTAACAGTTAGAATACACCTACAGGTATCTAACTACACCCATAATGCTACAGTAGCACTTTTAAAAGTCAATCTAGTTACAATACACCAACAGGTATCTAACTACTTCAAAAATATCCTTTATTACAATACACTACAAATACACCATCAGAAATATTCTTACTACCAAACTTCTTCTAAAGACTAATGTAGATATAATACACCAACAGGTATCTAACTACTTCAAATATTCCCTTAATCACAACATACTTCAAACAAACATACTATCACACTTACACTCACACAATTGTAGGGTTTTTGCGAAGTTTCTTAATAACATCAAAATAGTGCTCCACATGTGCTAAAATACTATACTCAGTGTACCCCAAAAAAGTGGCCCCAGGACTACATAACACAAATAAATTACCAAATACAATGAAAAACACCCCAAAATAGTTTTCAGTATAACCACAACCAGAGTTCAATTACATTTTCTAAAGCTGCGGTTAAAGATGATACTTGGGGTGGGGGGTCACATAGGTTTTTATACATATATACATATTTATGTCATAGATAGTTCTTAAAAAGTACTACTTTGAATACATAAAGTGTACTTTTCAGCAGGAAACCCACACCTACAAACTTCAGACTTTAGTGCGGTTGACCGAACCTCTAAAGTTCAACACCCCATTGGGCTATACGGTAGTTAGAAAACAGACACACTTTATGAAACACAATTATTCACATTTCTTGACCCTCATATCTAGTAGATAGTGCACCACATGCACTATATAGGATACACTTGTTGTACATACAACACTGTTGCTACCTTCACTAATAGTAAACAGTGGGTCATTGCAAATATAAATTCATGATGGATAACATAAAAACATACATTAATAAATCAATAAGGTAAAGAGGATACATTTAATGGGTACAATTGCACAAGACATAGTAACATGAGTGAGAATACACAAGCTACAATACATTGTACAGGGCAGCTAAAACTAGAGCAGGGTGGCTGAAGCAGCTACCTATTCATTTTAAAAAATGGTATATTATATTTCATATATGCATATATATATCCAGTGAAAAAACTTTGTTAAAGGGACGTTATGGTTAAGTTGCATTAATAAAAACCTATCAAATTCACTGAAAAAACTTTGTTAAAGGGACATTATGGTTCAGTTGTCCTAAT
Organism: Ambystoma mexicanum; assembly: GCF_040938575.1. Classification (NCBI taxonomy): domain Eukaryota; kingdom Metazoa; phylum Chordata; class Amphibia; order Caudata; family Ambystomatidae; genus Ambystoma; species Ambystoma mexicanum. The sequence continues at coordinate 710,137,849 of NC_090935.1, read as the reverse complement.
AAAAATCTATTAAATTCACTGCAAAAACTTTGTTAAAGGGTTGTTGTAGTTACTTTGCACTAATAACAACCTATCCATAATATGGTTACAAGTAAAACCGAAAACCCCCAGAAATTCACCAGTTATGGTAAGCTAAGCAACCATAACTCACACCACCACTGGGCATAGCTAATGCTAACACCCATGACATCAAAGATGACATCACAAATGTCATTGATGACATCACTGATGACATAACATGTCTGGCTCCCTCTTTTTCTGTTCACTGACATGTCTAGGACAGGTGGCTTTCTTCACTGATAAGCCAGGAACTAAAAATTCAAAAGTTTTTTTATTTGTAGACCTTACCCTTCTCATATGTTCTTACACTACTTTCATTAGGGTTCAGTCACATCATATCATACATATACATAGGGGAAGTAGCAGGCCTGATACACAGCAATCATTTCTGTTCATGAAGATAATCAGTTAGGTTATGAACACTTTCTGGTAATACTGCTGCTTTTCTGCTCACTTTACATTCCCTGTATATGCTCATATTTGTATATGTCGTGGTCTATTTATGTTTTGTGTGCAGTAGTACACTTATGTAGTAAGTGAGGCATTATAAGCTACGTATTACATGTTTCACAGTATGCAAAACTCTGAAACGAAAGCATTCATCATTTTACTATCCAACATGGCAAGATTATGAATATTGCACCTCTATGGTGCATGCTGCAGACAATGCCTACGTTTCTACATGAGTAGGTTCCTATACTTGAAAGAACTCTGTAATACAATGGTTTTTATAGCAATGCATTGCTTAATGAACTATGTATATCATGATATCTCTCCCAATGACCACTGATAGTTTTCTGCCAACATTATAATGACAATCCCTTGTAGAGGCTTTTCATGAAAAGTAAATGCACATGTGATGTCATCAGTGATGTCATTAATGACATTTGTGATGTCATCTTTGATGTCATGGGTGTTAGTCTAAGCAGTGCGCGGTGGTGGCGTGAGTTATGGTTGCTTAGCTTACCATAACTGGCAAATTATTTTTTTTATTTTTTAGTTTTACTTATAACCATAATATGGATAGGTTTTTATTAGGGCAGCTGAATCATAACGTCCCTTTAACAAAGTTTTTTCACTGAATTTGATAGTGTTTTATTGGCGCACCTTAACCTTAACATCCCTTCAACAAAGTTTTTCACTAAATTTGATAGGTTTTTATTAGCACAACTTAATCAAAAAATGTTTTTTCACCAAATTTCGTAAGGTTTTTACCAGGATACCCTTAATGTGTATGCATGAACCATACAACATTCTGAACCCCTTGATCCAACGCTAATAACCACAGGGCGGGCCCATGCACCATGCGACTGTTCACGGTATCGGGCAGAATCCACACTGCCCAATAGCGCAGGGATCTTTTCACATTATGGTAGCATACAGCAAAGAAACGGAACATCTGTAAAGACCAACACATAAGTGAATTCTAATGAAAAATTGAATAGATCTAAAAAACTCTATATTTACAAAAGCAGCAATGCAATTGCATAGAGTGTGCAACATAATGGAATGCACAGATCACAAAAATAACCTGTGCTTCCAATGGTATTACCTCAATGCTGTATTACATACAAACTGAGAAGTAATTGTCAGCGGAACAAATGGAAAGTACTCACAGCACAACTGTACTATAAAGTGGTAAGTACACTATATTTTTCCTATAACTGTGCAGTTTGTTCTATGTACAGTAGTAGTAAAACATTTTTCACAGAAATGGCAAGCCCCCTGGAGTGGCTGGAAGAACATTCTTACTCCTAACTCGGAATGGCCCGGTAATTCCCCATTCAGGGAACCCGGACCCGGTTTTAGAGGCAGCCATGCCGCCAATAGCGGCATGGCTACAGCCAAAGCCGTAATGAGGCCCAGTAACTCCAATGGTACATAGTACAGTTTGAAAAGTAAGACAATTAATACACATTGCTTCACATGTACGTCAAACATATTTTTTTCTTTGGCAGTAGATACGGGAAATGAAGACAAAGGCCCATAAACAACTCCTCTACATGTGCATGGGCACATAGAAAATGAAACGAACATTGTTAAAAATAAACTAGACAGCTTGGATGCAAAAATGGAGTAATTGCTGAACACGTTTGCCGAATGAAAATATTTTGTACAGGGACATATCATGGAGAAAATTAAATATCACTGCTCCACCTGCACCTGTACCCCTTCCCCTATGCCAGCCAACTATCCCCACAAATTCCCTGTAAACAAATATGTTACAATGACATCTTAATCCCTGCCTCCCCTGAACCCCCACCTGTGGAAAACCCTAATTCCCCTATTTATATTTCCATTTCTGCTACCCCTTCCCTTCCCTAATTCTCTGTATTTCTGTGTGTAAATAAAGTTCTATGTGTACATTGTTACTGTGTGTCTATGTGTTTGCTTTTTTAAAAGCCTGTTTTCACTACGCGGAGCGCGTGCCTGCTCGGGATATCAGCAATCAATCAAAATGGAGGTGTCCGTAGGACACTACGCCTGTCCACAAAGTCTGCATTCAAAATGGAGGTGTCCGTAGGACTCCTGCCTGTCCCCATAACCACAAATCTTTGACGTACCTTTAATTACTTTGCAGACCCTGTCCTGCGGACATCTGGGCGCACGCGCTTCACATTCCCTGTGTCCTATGAACAACGCTCCTGTCCATCATGTCTGCCAAGTTATGGCATACTTTTAATTAGTTTGGGGACCCCTGCCCTGTCCAGTGGACCCTTGGGGGCATGTGCATCACTTCCCCCAGGTCCTATGAACAACGGGCATTTCAACTTCTTGATCCTACTACAGCCTCCAATATTTTAGACCAATATACAATTCAGCCACTGCACTCCAAAGACACCATAGACCATGCATTAGAAACATATCAAATGTGGCAAGCCAAAGGATTTCCAATCAGCATATGGGAAAAGAATGTAGAGGCACAAGCCTTTCCTCTACTCTTTCCTACTGGAAAAGGTGGAAGATATGATGAAAGATGCACACAAATAACATCAGAATACCACTCTTTATGAATATATACTGAAGACGCCAGATTCAGACAAAATGTTGAATACATTTTCTACCTCCTCTTTGAAAGTGAACTAGAAACTCTATGTTACGGAGTTGCGCACACATGGAAAACAGGTTCCAATTTTTTTTGAACATGTCGGCTACGCAGCTTCTTCAAAAGGTGCAAGTGAAAGATGAAGTTTTACAGTCAAGTATTACAAATCTCTTGGAAAACATGCGTGGTACCAGAGAATACTGGTTCGAACGTCACACAGATGTACCATTTATGCTATGCAACCTTCGCTCACCCACATGGTTTGTCGCTTTAAGTTGTGCAGAGTATGCATGGAAAGACTTGCATGATTTCCTACACATAACAAACAAAAACAAAGCTGCAATAGACTTGAAAACACTAGGAGAACTCTGTTCTCTTGGCTCTGTAAATGTGTCAAGATACTTCGATCACCACTTTATTGCAATGCTGCACTTCATCTGTAATAAAAAAAAATCATCCCCTTAGAGAAGTGCAACACTTCTTTTGGAGGAAAGAATATCAATGCATAGTAGCACCACACATCCACATGCTTTTGTGGATTAAAGATGCTCCTACATTTGGGCAAGACAGTGATGCTCTGTTTTGCAGTTCATTTACAAATATGTTACTTGCAACATCCCTTCAGAAAGCACACATAGGGACCTACATGCACAAAAGTTGCAGATTCAAAGATACACAAGTGTGGCAAGTACTGTTGGTGCAGACATAAAAACAAGATAAATACTACATCAAATGCTGCTTTGGTTTCCCTGGACCAGTTTAAGAAAAAGGACAAGTAAACAGCTTCATTTCTTCTGTTAGACACAGTGTGAAAGGCAAATCACCTAAGAATACATACTGCATAAAAAGAACCAAAGAATCAAAGTACATCTATGATTACAATGCAATCATTGCCCTCCTATGGAATGCAAACATAGATGTGCAGTACATTGCAGACAATTCCACTGTAGTTGCACAATATATCACAGCCTACTTAACCAAAGCTGAGAAAATAGAGCTCAAAGACCTGTGGGGTGACATATCATCTGACAAAACACTGTCACAAAAATTATACAGCTTTGGCATAAAAATGCTCTCTCATAGAGAATGTGGCTGTTATGAAGCCGCAGACCATCTGACCGGCAGAGCCTTGTGTGGTAAATCTGAAAACATAGTCTGGATAAGCCTCGGTCCTGTTGCACCCAGAAAAAGAGTTCTCAAATCATACCATGACATAGAAACAATAGCCACAAATTATACCAACAGCCAGAACATTTTGAAAAACAATTTATTGGACACATACTACCCAAACAGAAATGCTACCTTGGAAGCCATGTGTCTATACCACATAGCCCAAAACTTCTCATACAAAATAATGTAAAACCGGATGAGAAAAAAGGTAAATACATGGTCAAAAGTTGTGAGGGAAGCCTGGTTAAACTTACCAAAAGCAGCCTCATTAATCATATGAGGCTATCATTAACAACTCCTCAACATAAAGAATGTTATTATATGTCCTTACTGCAACTTTTTAAACCATGGAGAAAAGAAGAAGATTTATTGGACACCCATGCCTCCTATGAAGATGCTTTCAATGCAACTGAAAGCATTATAACAGATATAAACTGTGCACAGTATAAAAACATGTTGGACAATGAACGCCAATAAGAAGAAGAACGTCATGCACAACTAAATGTAGACACTCCTGACAGCAGTCATCATTCTCTTAAAGGAAGCGAAGAACCACTTGGAGACCCACTCACAGTAAATGAGGCAGAATTAGCCATGACTGAAGTAGAAAACACCATGTGTCAGTACGTGCAATCTGATGAAAACCTTGCTGCACTGCAATCACAACTCAATAATGGCCAGCATAACATTTTCCTAGAAGTAACTAAAGTAATTGAACATGGTGTGCAACATGAAATTAAAGTTGTACCTGTTAAAACTATAAACCTATACTCCTGGATGTAAGTGGTCAAGCTGGTTCAGGCAAAACATTCTTAATAAAAATCAGTAAGTTCCTCCAACAATTGACAAACAACAAGCTTTCCACATTTGTAACTGCCCCCACAGGTTTAGCTGCCTACAACAGGTGGTGTTACTTTACACCGATTGCTACTCCTTCCAGTAAAATACCAAAACAAATTGAATTACTACAAACTTTCAGCAGAAGCTGCTATGGAGCTATGAAGAGTTCTGAAACAAACGAAAATGCTCCTAATAGATGAGGTGAGCATGGTCTACAAACTAATGTTGGCTTTGATTCACCTCAAATTTCAAGAAGTCCTTAAAACAAACTATAAAGAACTCTTTGGAGGATAACACATTATTGTTTTCAAAGATCTTCATTTTACACCAGTGAAAGGTGGACCTATTTTTAAAACCTTAGGATGCAAACTTTGCCGTAACACACTTGGCAGCATAGGAAATGTAAATCTCTGGCAACATTTCCAATACAGAGAACTAACTGAAAACATGCATCAGTCTGCAGACCTAACCTATGCCAACATTTTGAAAAGTATGCAGATTGGTTTGCTTTCTAAGGAAGCACAGTCTATCTTAAGTAGCAGACACATCCATGAGCTATACAGCCATAACATCTGCTTCTGATGTCATGGAACAATTAGCACACAGATATGTAAAATGTATGTCCTTAATGTCAACCCTAACAAGCTGTGCACAATTCAATCAAACAATGTTGAAAAAAGAAATGCAACCAATAGTGCAAATTTACTCCACAAATTAGATGTGCATGGTATGACAGTACCTGTGTGTCAACAAGCCACAGCACAATTAAATAGCTTAGAAAATGCCATCTCCAACTCAGCTGGTTTGGAAAAAATCTTAACATTGTGTTTAAACTGTAGAGTAATGCTCAAGCATAACCTTGACATGGAGCACAAGTTAGTTAATGGAGCACTTGGTACAGTTGTTGGCTTCCAGACATACCCACGTGACAACAAAATTCAGTTTGTCAACATCCACTTTGACAAACTTTAAGAAGTTAAAAGGATAGGATGCTCAACAGCCCGATTCCTTCATTTCAAAGACATGTATGTACGCAGAGAACAGTTTTCTCTGTCGCTAGCATACGTCGTCACTATTCATAAATCGTAAGATGTAACTCTAGATCAAGCATTGATTGACATTGGCAGCACAGTCTTTTAAGAAGGCATGAGTTTGTTTGTTTGTTTGTTTATAGGGCGCCAGATAAACCCTTGGGTAGCTGGGCGCACAGAGTAGCAAGAATGCTTAGAACTTGGTTACAGTTACAGATAACAGGTACACATAAATACATACATTGGCCCCCATTACGAGTTCGGCGGTAACCATGCCGCTATTGGCGGCATGGCTGCCGCCGAAATCGCGTCAGGGTCCTGGCCCTTGGAATGAGGACTTACCAGGCCATTCCGAGTTTGGAAGGCCTGGTAATTCTTCCCTCCAAGGACCCGGACATGGTCTTTCCTCATTCCCATTTCAGCCCCCATAGGGCTGAATGGGAATGGGAGAGGGAGCAAACAACGGGCCATTACGATATGGCCCGTTGTTTGCTCCCTCTTCCCCTCGCGGGACCCGGTAAGCATGCCTGGTTTTCCCAGGTGTGCTTACCGTGTCCCGCGAGGGGAACTCGTAACGCAGCGGTACGGAGTGAACGGCGCTGTTCACTCCGTACCGCCAGGGTTGTAATGAGGCCCATTCTGTACAAGTGGGATGGCAGGTAGCATATTATAGGCAGTAAATACATTATGTACAATTTACATATGAGGGTTGGGCATCATATGGCAGGGGGTCCTAATACACATGGTCTCAAGGTTTCAGAAGTCATTGCGTCGGAGCCAGGTACGGGTGTGGTGCCTGAAGCTGTTGTAGGGCTGGTCCCTTCTTAGTTCAACTGGAATGGCATTCCAGTATTGAGCTGCTTGCACAGGGAAACTATTGCCTCCAGTTTTTTTAAGACGGAATCTAGGGGTTTGGAGGCAGAAGGAATTGGCTGTTCTAGTTGGTCTTGCGGAAATTTTCCTTATTATTCTGTCTCTGAGGTATGGAGGGGCTGCATTGTTCAGGCATTTGAATGTGAGTGTGACAATTTTAAAGGTGATCCTGTCGCTGATTTTTAGCCAATTGTAATTTCTACGCGGGTTTGAGATGTGCTCTCTGAAAGGGAGGTTCAAGGCCATTCTGAGCGCATTGTTTTGTAGGGTTTGAAGATTGTTAATGATGTATTTATTGGCACCTGCATGCAGTGCATTGCAATAATCCAATTTTGAGAGGATCAGTGCATTGGCTAGGATAATGCAGCTAGCTGGTGAGAGGAAGGGTGTGCATGCTTTGATAGGTTTAATGGTATAGGCATTATATGAGGCCAAGGAGTTAACTTGTTTCCTTAGGGACAGGGTAGAGTCCAGATAGAACCCAAGGGTCTTCACCTCTTTAGCGACGGGGATTATATTACCGTCGATATTGAAGGAGCTGTAGTTGGAATCAAGTTTTTTTAGGTTGTTTGGTGAGCCTAGAATAAGGATCTTAGTTTTTTCATCGTTCAGGCAGAGGCTATGGGTAGCCATCAATGCCTGAATGAGGGTGTACATTTTGTTTACTAACGCTGTATCCGTAGTGAAATTACCCGAAAGGGGTATGAGGATCTGGGTGTCGTCTGCATAATTAGTGTAGGTGACACCCAGTCTGTCCAATTTGTCGAATAGAGGTTTAGTAAAGATATTGTACATCGTTGGTGAGACACAAGAGCCCTGTGGGACTCCACATTTTGTCTGGATGGGATCTGCTGCGTCTGAGGTGGAAAAGACTTGCATGCTTCTATTATCGAGAAAGGACTGGACCCAGGATATAGCTTCACTTGAGAAGTGGGCAGCTGACGCTGAGTCTTTGCAAAGTACTGCATAGTCCACTAGGTCGAAAGTCACCGACAGATCAAGGAGGAGTAGCATAGCTGTGCTTCCTTTGTCATTGAGCTCGTCGATTTGGGCTTTAAGATCTATCAGTGCGGTCTCAGTGCCATGCTGAGGTCTGAAGCCCGATTGACGAGTGCCAAAAAGTTGGTTAGTCTCCAAGTATTTTTGGATTTGGAGATAGGCCACTCTTCAATTATCTTCAGGAGGAAGGGGACAGTAGTGATGGGCCTATAGATGGTGGGGATGGAAGGGTCTAAGGTTTGTTTTTTTAGCAAGGGGAGAACCCAGGATTCTTTTAAGCTACTTGGGACTGTTCTAGATGAGAAGGAGGCGTTGATGAGTTTAGTGACAAAAGGGGCTAGGTCTCTGATGGCATTCTTAATTAACTGGGCTGGGCATTGGTCGCCTTTGCAATTAGATGGTTTTAGTGAGGCAATGATTTTTTCAGTTTCCTGGGTGGAAACTTTAGCAAATTTAAAAGGTGTTAGGCTAGGTTTGGGAGCGGGTGTGGGCGGACTGGGTGTTTGGCTGATAGGGAGCGAGGCTTTTTTTATTGTAATTTTAGATTGTAGTGTTTTCACTTTGTTTGCAAGGGCATTTTGGATATTGGTACACCATTGCTTGTCTTTGGGTATGTTATTGGGTGATGGTATGGGAGATTCAAGTTCTCGCAGGATTGCAAATAGTTCCTTTGTATTGGAGCATGCGTTGGAGATTCTATCGTTGTAGACATGTTTTTTAGCTTGGATGATAGCTTTCTTGTAATTAGTAGCACAGTTTGAGTTGAAGTTTATTTTCAGCTGTAGGGGTGTGTTGCCATATAGCTTCAAGCTTCCTTTTTTTCAGTCTCAGTTCTTTTAGGTGCGGGGTGAACCAGGTATTAAGGTGGGATTGTTTTTACTTTTGCGGTTCTTCAATGGGGCAACTGTGTCCATGGCTGTGGCCATGGTGTCATTGATTACTTTGACCATGGTGTCTGGGTCAGTGTCAGCTTGCAGGGCATTGATAGTAGGGAGGAGCAGGGGCAAGATATTCTCAGGTGAGATGTTTTTTCTAGATCTGGTGGGAACCGATGGTGCCATTATTTTGTCAGTTCTGAGCATCTTGTTGAATGTTAGGTAGAAATTAATGAGGAAGTGGTCAGTCCACGGCTGGGGTGTTATTTTGGTGATAGTTGTGGGGCAATTAGTTGTGGCTACGCAGTCTAATATTCTCACTTTGTCGTGTGTGGGGGTGAGAACTTTTTGTGTTATGTAGCACGGTCATGCCTACATACACTTGAAGGACTATTTCTACTCAATTTTGATGCAAGCAAAGTCAAAGCTGACATTCCTTGCATCGTAGAGTACAACAGACTATATGCCCTCTACACACCCCATCTCAAAATGTACCCTGTTTTCTGAAAAAGGCAAACTTTGTAAAAGAAAAGTACATGTGGAAACATACATGCACTCTCTGCAGCCATGTCGAGCGTGTTGTCTATATATCTGTACCTAACTGTGAATACATTCCATTTCAACAGCTGGGTAAAAAATGCAAACCATGGCATATTATGTCCTAGTTGCAATTCAGAAATCGTTCCACCTTACAGATACAATCATATAGCCAATAAGTAATACTAATGCTTTTACAATACAAGGTAGATGCCACCAAAAATAACTGCAAGCTTACAAGCTTCACACACGGACAAGTATCACTTGGCAAGAAAACCTTCACAACTGTAGGCATAATCTATCACATGGGCGCCACAGCCAATGCAGGTCACTATACTGCATACATTAAAAAGAAATGTGGGTGGTTTGAATGCAATGATACTTCCATTACTCTAATGCAGAGATTACCAGCTAATCTTGCAAATGCCTGCTTAATATTCTTGAACCCAAAATGTACTCGCTGATGTACAAAAGTAGCACAGCCTATTGCCCAATACTCACCAACAGATATGAAACTACAAAAGAAAAATAACCTTGTGCCCTGTGAAGCTAGAACAACTTAGGATACACCAAGAGCCCATGAGGACACCAGTTGCGCTGCTATAGAGTTTTTTCCCCAATGACCCAATGATTATAGTCACAGAAACAACAACTGTGGAAAGAACACAGTAATATTGTTTCACCCATAGTACTTAAAAAGAAAAGTACTGAGTATGAGGGTCTACAAACGATCCTCAATGACTTGTAAAATGACCAACTGTTAGAATAAGGCAACACCTGTCTAACAATGCCCATACCACTGCAATCAATACGCAACTGCATGTAACTACACCCATAATACTGCAAAGGCACTTCACGATACTGGAAAAAGGAACTCCACCAACAAGAATGAAGGTGCTTGAAGACATACCCTGTAAAACTGTGAAACTGTAAACAGTTACAACACGCCAACTGCTTAACTGCAACTGTAAGACTGCAATATTACTTCCCTCTACTACACAATTTCAAATCCACCAGCAAAAAGGAAAGTTCTTTTCAGGACACCATTTGACACTTATTAAGTATAAACAACCAGAATACACCAAGTGATATCTTGTTTCACCCACAGTATTACAATATTACTTCCAGTGGGCAAACTACCAAAGTCAACCTTCAGCAATCACAGTCCTACAAAACCTACCCTCAACAACTTTTAAATTACCAACAGTTAGAATACGCCCACAGGTATCTAACAGCCCCCAGAATACTGCAATGTTAGTTTCCAATACTACACTACTTAGAAAACATCAACATCACTCAAACGCATAAACAGAGACTTACTGCTAAAAAAAGGAAACAGATAAACAGTTAGAATATGCCAACTTGTATCTAACTGCAACCATAGTACCACCACTTCCAAAAGGAACATCATACACCATTTCAATCATCCTACTGCAAAACAGCTTCTAACAGCAACACCACACAGATATGCACCTTAAACATTCCTGCAGTGCACACATCAATGAAACAGAGTGTACCAGATAAGAGCAAATGAATGTACAAGTTTTGTTTTTTTTTTCCTGCATGGATTATTTTTTTCCCACTGACACAATGATTATGCAAAGAAACACAGGAACTGAGCAAATTGCACAGTTCACTTGTTTCAAGCATCGTACCTCTAAAATGCTAATTATGAGGGTCCACAAAGTATTGAAATATATCTGAAATGGAATGCAATTCCACATTATCAAGTACCTAACCTGACATGTTAAGTTTTCTTTTATCACAGAAAATTAAACAAAGATTTCTCCTGCACTTCCACATGCCACAAAATTGAAATCTGCAAGTGGCACTTCAACGGTATTGTACACTGAGTTTAAAAAAGGTGTACAGTGCCTCAACAATATGTACAGTGAGTATACGATTATTGGTGTCATGCTTCTTTATAATAACCTAATTGCCTTTCTATACACATATTTCTACAATTTATATGTCAGTGTCACATTCTTGAGTGCATGGCCGTATTATGCTGTGGTAGTTGTGGCCAGGCCCCAGACTGTTGGATGTATGGCCTATGGCCTTTGGCCTCCGGCCATGCGCCCAAGAGTCTAGAGCCTGGCCACAACTGCTGCATAATACAGCCATGCACCCACACATCTGCTGACTAACCAAAACTCACACACATAAGCCAGCTGCCTGAGGCCCTATCCAGTTCAGTTCACATCCTATTACATTACTTGCACCCACTGGAAAAACTCTCATACACCCAAGAATCTCAGCACAGTCTAATAAGTCCAATAAAGCAACTGCCACACACACTGTATACTCATCTGTGCATACTATTACAGTATTTGCATGCAGTGGCCAGACTCTTAGGTGCATGGCCACTGGCCATGCACCCAAGAGTCTAGTAGCTGCCCACAATCACCACAACATATTACACACATGCACCCAACAATCTGCACACTGCCCACAACCCACACACGTAAACCAACCGCCAGAGTTTCTGTCCACCTCTGTACGCATACTATTGTAGGACTTCCAACCATTCACATTCCACTCCCCTACCCTAAACCCAAAACTCTAGTAGCTGCCCACAATTACACCAGCATAACAGAGCCATGCACCCGAAAATCTGCCCAGTGGCCACAACCATCGGAGCACTCCAATTACCCAACTGCCACACACCCTGTTCACTGCTCTACACATACTATTACAGTACTTGCAGCCAGTGGGCAGACTCTTGGGTGCAAGGCCTCTGGCCATGCACCCAAGAGACTAATAGGTCACCACAATCACCACAGCATAATACAGACATGCACCCATCAATCTACACACTGGTCACAACCCACACACATAAGCCAACCGTCAGACCCCTTATGGACCTCTGTACACATACTATTGCATTACATTCACAACCATTCACATTCCAGTCCCCTACGTAAACTGCCTGTGTCCCAGTACACATCTCTACACATACTATTACACTACTTCAACCAGTGGGCAAACTCTTGGGTGCACCCAAGACTCTAGTAGATGCCCACTATTACACCAGCATAATATAACCATGAACCGAAGAATCTGCCCAGTGGTCACAATCCTCGGGGCAGTCCAATAACCCAGTTGCCACACACCCTCTCCACTTCTCTACACATACTATTACAGTACATCAACCAGTGGCCAGACACTTGGGTGCATGACCTAATGCCATGCACCCAAGAGTCTAGGAGCTGGCCACAATCACAACACCATAATACAGCCATGCACCCAACAATCTGTACAATGGCCACAACCCACACACATAAGCCAGCCGCCTGAGGCCCTGTCCTCTTCTGTACATAAACTATTACACTACTTCACGCCAGTAGGCAGACTCTTCATATACAGTATTATACAGTATTGTGGCCTGAAGTGGCTGTGGCACCAGTGTGGTAGATTATGTCCACTGTTGTGAAGGTTTTCTTGCCCAGAGATACTTCACTGTGTGTGAAGCTAGCAATCTTACAGTTATATTTGGTACCATCTGCATTGTACCTTACCAGCATTAGTATCACAGATTGACCATGTGAGTTTATTTGTATGCTGGAACAATTATCTGAATTACAAAAAGGGCATACCATGCCATGATTTGCATTCTGTAGAAGCTGGTGAAATGAAATGGATTCACAATTTGGTATGGATACATACAAACATCGTTCATTAGGGATGTGCTCTTGGGAAACATGGTTGCAGAGAGTGCATGTATGTTTCCACATGTATGAAATCTGTAAGATTTCATTCGCAGGGATGTTTTTGGTTGCTAGTACTTGTCGTAAGTACATTAGTAATTCTTGTGGATCTTACTGTGTGTTTATGGTGAATTTTGCCATTCCTGTACAGTAGTCCAATTCTTGCCTAATACCTGAGACACTATAAGTGCTGTCAGGATTATTTGTGGCATTTATATGAAGGATGAACATTTGCAAACACAACTGATCTAAGCCGTTTAAGTAAATGTTGTGAAAAATTGGTGGCAATTGGAAGAGAAGATTGATTGCTACATTTGCATAGCAATTTACTCCAGTTGTGTTGCTGAATTTAAATGGACCAGAGATTTGTGCCTCTGTATCCTTTGACGGGCCTACAGTTGTTTTTTGAAAAGAGACATTTGTCTGTTTGTCTTCTGATGGAGGTGAAGTTGTTTTTGAACTAGAGTGTTTTGGGGTTGTATTATTTGATGGAGCAGCAGTTGTTCTTTGTTTCTTTAGTGGTATTCCTGGGATATTTGTTATAGGTTCTGTTTGTATTGGTATTCTTTGTATAGGTTTTTTACACGGTACCCATCTAGATGGGGTGTACAGTGAACATAGCCTGTTGAATTCTAGGATCCAAGGAATGTCAGCATTGACTTTGCATCAAAGTTTACTAGGCATAGACCATTGAGTATACACAGACGTGAAAGTGCTACATAACTCATGCCTTCTTTAAAGACTGTGCTGTCAATGTCAATCAATGTGTGATCTAGGGTTAGACCTTGCGATTTGTCAATAGTGACAGCATATGAAAGTGGTGGAGAGAATTGTTCTATGCGTACGTACATGTGTTTAAAAAGAAGGAAACATGGTATTGTGCACCCTATTTCTTAACTTCTGCAAGTTTGTCAAAGTGGTTGTTGACAAATTGAATGTTGTTGTCCTGTGGATATGTTTAGAAGCCAACGACTGTACACATCGATCCATTCACGAAACCTTGTTCCATGCCAAGGTTACGATTTAGAATTACTCTGCAGTTTAAACAGAGGGTTAATACTTTTTATAATCCAGCTGTGTTGGAGATATATTTTTCTAAGCTATTTAGTTGTGCTGTTGCTTGCTGACACATAGGGAGTGGCATGTTGTGCACCTTTAGTTTGACTGTGGAGCTTATTTGCAGAGGTTGGCATTAAGGACATGCATTTTATATTTTGTTGAGTTCATTGTTCCATGACATCAGGAGCAGATGTGTTTCACTCCTATAGTTCATGGATTAGTCTAATATTTAAGATGGACTTTGCATCTTTAGTAAGGAGACCAGTTGTAATGCTTTTTAAAATGTTACCATAGGAGATCTGTAGACTGATGCATGCTTTGAGTTAGTTCTCTGTAGTGAAAATGTTGTCAGAGATTTACATTTCCAATGCTGCTGAGTGTCTCAAGGCATTGTTTGTGTCCTAATGTAAAATAGGTTGACCTTTTACTGGATTTAACTGTAGGAGGTCTCCAAAAACAATAAAGTGTTTTCCTCTGAGGAGTTCTTTGTAGTCGCTTTTTAGAATTTCTTGCATTCTGAGATGAATTAAAGCAAACATGAGGTTGGAAAACATGCTCACTTCATCTATTAGGAGCACTTTCATTTGTTTCAGAATTCTGCGTATTTCAGTATCAGCTGCTGCTGATAATTTGTTGTATTCTAATTTGTTTTGGTGTTCTACGGGGAGGGGCAGTAGTCAGTGTAAAGTTACACTGCCTATGTTGTAGGTAGCTAAACCTGCGGGGGCTGTTACAACAGCTGAAAGGTTGTTGTTTGTGAAGTCTTGTAGAAATGTGCTGATTATTATAAGAACATTTTGCCAGAACCAGCTTCACCTACTTGCTAGCAGTTTCCTTTCCTATTCACATTGCCCTTTCATTCAGCTGGCTCCTTCGAGCACCATGTTCCCCCCCTGGTTGGGATAATGCCACTCTGTATATATCACCAGTGACTGATATAGTTAATCCACGCCTGAAATGCCTGTTGTTTAATGCTAGCTCTCGTTCTGCACATGTTGTTGACTGCTACACTCTTCTCCAGGATCACCTTCCTGACATTGCATTTGTTACAGAGACATGGTTGAAAGCCTCATCGGCTCTGGTCCAGGCCCTGCCTTCTGACTACTGGAACCTTCATTTGGATAGGGTCCCTTCTAGGGCAGGTGGCGGGATCACCATGATACATCATGCAAACGTATCCTGCTCGATGCTGCGCCTTCAGTACTCCATTAACATGGAGGCTTTTTTACTCTGTGTTGTGCTGTTCCACAACAAGCACTCTTCATGTTTTATTGATTTATCGCCCTTTGGAACAGACCCACGTTTTTGCCTGGCACTATCTGAACTGGTAGAAGAGCTCAGGCTTAAGTTTGGGGTACTGATGGTCTGGGTGATTTCAATTACCACCCCAATGACCACCGACATACAGGCTTCTCGCCTTATCTCCGCCTTTGCAGAGGTGGGTCTCACCCAGTCAGTGGTTGTCCCTACTCACCATTTAGGTAACACTTTTGACCTCATTCTTTCTCCATCTTCTCCGGTGACTTCTTTGGCTCATCTGCCCGTTCTGTGGTCAGATCACACTATTATCCCTTTTTTGGTTAACTCCCCTCTCATTTCCTCTCCTGTGCTTTTACCTTGTCTTCCTTAAAGTAATTGGGTCAAGATTAAACATTCAGAAATTACCTTGGCTATTATCCAACAGCAGCCACTGGGTTCCCTTTCCAACTTCCAGACCCTTGCTCAGGCTATGTCCTCTGCTTCTGACTCTTTGGCTCTTCTTAGAATTAGTAAACCATGCAACCGTCTTTCAGAGCCATGGTTCTCTGTCAATCTGGCCAAGCTACCCCTTCCCCGTAGGCAAGCTGAGCGCAAGTGGTGCATCTCCTACTGCACCTCATCCTGCCTTGTTTTCTGTCATGCTATCGCTCGCCGCTTACCAGCTAGCCATCATGCAAGTTAAATGTGCATTTTTTGCCTCTCGTGTTGAACCAACTGTTAATTCATACAAGGAATTATTAAAGGTGGTCTGCTCACCTTCCGTCACCAACCTGATTGCTCCTTCGCAAAGTCTTTGCAATTCTCTGTCCGCTTACTTTGATAAAAACACTACACTGTTCACCAGAAAATCTTTTGCACCTCCGACTTGTGTTCTCTTCCTGTCGCACAGGTGTCTCCAACTTGCCTTCCCCATCTTTCGTAGTCTCGGCCGCTCTTGCCCTTAAATCGGCATCTCCAGCAGACTCCATTCCACTTAGTCTCTTGAAGGATATCTGCTCCAGCATTTTGTACCTCCTGGCGGCTGCAGTCAATGCCCCCTTCAAGTCAGCTCATATCCCCAGCTCTCTGGAGCATGCTCTTATCCTTCCTCTAAGCAGAAAACCTTAACTTGATTCTTCCATTCTCTCTAAGTTTCATCCAATTTCCCTTACTTTTTCTATGATGCTCTTAGAAGCTCTGGTCACTCAGCTCCTCTGCTCTTATCTTGAGGATTCTGGGTGTCTCAACCCCTCCCAATAAGGATTTCTGCCCAGCCAGTGAACCACATCTGTACCGGTGACAGTGGGTGATGACCTGGCCCAGATTGTGGATCAGGGCAGCATGGCTGCCCTGATCCTGCTTGATCTCTCTGCCGCATTTTACACTGTGGACCATGGCATCCTACTGCAGAGATTTTCCTCTGCAGGTCTCTCAGGTCAGGTCTTGGAATGGTTTGCCTCATTCCTTATTGGTCAGTCACAATCTCTTTCTCTTCCTCCTTTTATTTCTGCTGCTAAACCTCTCACATGTTGTGTTCCTCAGGGCTCGGCTCTGCCACCTCTCCTCCTTAATCTATATATTCAGCATCTGGTTCACCTAATTCACTCTTTTGGTTTTCGGTGCTTCTCGTATGCTGTCGAAACTCAAATCTTGGTACGGCTTGACATGTCTCTTTCGACCTCTGCTGAGCGCTGCCACTCCAACCTTCTGGTGATCCATCTCTGGATGGGAAGGAACTGGCTTCACCTTAATGGCGGAAAAACTAAATTGCTGATAGTTGGCTCCTCTCCATCATTCTCAAGTTGGTCTCCCGCCTTCTGGCCTAAAGAAACTGGTCCCCTAACCTCCTCCTCTGTTGTCAAAAAATGGGGGTCAAGCTCTCTGGCTCATTATCTAAGCAGAACCAGATTAGTGTGGTATGTCAATCAGTTCACTTCAAACTAGGCATACTGCGGAAAGTCTCGCCCTATCTGCCCATTCAATTTTCGATCACTGGTCATGTCCTCCCTCGCATTCAGTTCGCTGGACTATTGCAATGTGCTGTATCTGGCTTATGAAGCTTTTTATCTTCTTCAGTGGTTGCTAATACTGCAAAATTCTGCAGCCCAATTAGCAGTGGGGGCTCCTTGGCACTGCCCGACTACTCCAATTCTGCTGAAACTACACTGGTTCCCGGTGGCCAAGAGTATTAAATATAAAGCCCTATTTGTGGTCCATTGCACATTTTATGGCAGAGGGTCAGCATCTCTGCAGGTGAAATTTCGACCCTGCACCCCTGCCCAGTCACTGAGCTCTGCTTCCTCCCTGAGGGTCACAGCCCCCCTTTAATGTGGCTCACGTGGGTAGCCGGTCCTTCTTAGTTGCATCGGCATTCCTCTGTCTTTGTGAACACCATTCCTCTTTCTTTAGTCTCTTGACCCACAGCGCCATGATGCCCTAGTTGGTATAGGTGCACTTTATACATTCTTTTTACATTACATTACATACAGGAGCAGAGGTTTATAATTTTTTAAAGCTACAGTTTCATGTTTTAAAACCATGTTCAATTTCGTCAGTGACTTCTAGATAAATGGTGAGTTGTTCATCATTTAGCTGTAATTTGAGCACCGACAAGTCTTCTTCGGATTGTTTAGATTGATACATGGTATATTCTACCTCAGTCTTGGCTATTTCTGCTTTGTTTAGAATGAGTGATTCTCCAAGTGGTTCTTGGCTTCCTGTAAGAGAAGGTTGACTTCCCTCAGGAGTGTCTTTATTTAGTAGAGCTTTAATTTCTTCCTCTTGTTCATTGCCCACATTTGTTTGTATTGTTTAAAATTGACCTTTGTTATACTGCTTTCATTTGCCTTGAATGCAGATTCAAATGTGTCATGGTCAGCTAATAATTCTTCTTCTTTTCTCCAAGGTTTAAAAAGATGTAGTAGGGCCGGTAATAAAGTTCTATATGTTGCATAGATTTAAATTATAACTTCATATGATCAATTAGGCTGGGCTTGGTAAGTTTTACTGGGCTTCCTTCACATGTTGAGACTGAATATATGCCAGTTGTATCATATGGTGTGACAATGTTTTTGGGCTATGTCGTACAGGCACATATTTTCCAAAGCAGTACTGTTTGGGTAGTATGTGTCAATTAAACTGTTTTTTTTAAAATGTCCTAGCTGTTGAGACCATTTGTGGCTATTGTTTCCATTTCTTCTGAGTATTTTAGTACTCTTTTCCTGGATGAAGTTGGACCAAGGTTCAGCCAGACAACGTTTTCAGAAGCTGTACAATTTTTGTTACAGTGTTACAGTGTTTTGTCAGAGGCTATGTCATTCCAGAGGTCTTTTAGCTGTGATTTCTCACCTCGGTGAGATAAGCTGTCACATATCATGACTGTATTGTAATCATTGATGAACTTGACAGCTTTGTCCCTTTTAATGTTGTATGTGTTTTAGGATGTTGTATGTGTTTTAGGGGATTTGCCTTTTATACTGTGTCTAACGGGACACATCAAGATATTTACATGTACTTTTGCACAAACTAGTCTAGGGAAGGCAGTATTTGTCACACATATGTTTTTGGAAGCATAAGATTTGTGTACTTAGGTCACTGTGTGCGGTTTCCGAAGGGATGTCGCAGGTAATATATCTTTCAATAAACTGTAAAACAGTGGCATCAATGTCATGGCCAAATTTGGGAGCATTTTTTAGCCATAAAAGCATGTGCGTGTGTGGTGCTCCTCTAGATTGGTGTTCTTTTCTATATGCTTTTATGTCTATTCCCTCTTTATTTTGGTTTGCAGTGCGTAAGAAGTTGTGCAAGTCATCACATGCATATTCTGCACAACTTAAAGCAACAAACCATGTAGGTGAGCCTAGATTCCTTAGCATACAACGTACATCAGTTTGTTGTCGGAACCAGTATTCCTTTGTACCACGCATGTTTGTCAAGAGATTTGTGATACTGGACTGCAAAACTTAATCTTTGTATTTGATTTTTTTCAAACAGTTGGGAAGCGGTCACGTTTAACAAATTAGCCAGTTTTTAATGTGTTCACTTTCAAACAGGAGGTGGAAAATGTATTCTATATTTTGTCTTAATCTGGGGTTTAAAGAATATATTCTGATGCAGCAATTTGTGTGGATCTTTCATCATATCTTCCTCCTTTTCCTGTACGAAAGAGTAAAGGAAAACAATGTGCTTCTACACTTTTCTCCCATATGCTCATTGGGTATTAACGCATTTGATATTTTTCTAATGCATCTTCTATAGTGTCTTTGGAGTGTCGTGGATGAATTGGGTATTATCCAATTTGTTCGACTTTAATTTATTGCATCGTAAGTCTGGTTGAATTTGCCCAGTACCATTTGATCGATTTAATCCAAACCAATTTGGCAATGAATACTGAATGGTAGTAATTGCCTTGTGGGTAGCAGGGTTCTCCCCCACTTCCTGAGGACTGGAGGCGGGGGTCGTGAAAAAAATGTAATACAGCAAAAGCAGACCCTGCAGCGTTGGATCCAACCCATGTAAAAAGGACGGAACTGACGCTGCAGGGTCAGAAGCAAGTGGGAAATTGAAAGGTGAGGGAAGGTGGGGGATGTATTGAGTGGGTGGGGAGTCAAAGATTTGCTGGATTTGGCCACAGCAAAATTGGATTCATGGTGAAATTGACCACAGTTAATTCCACCGTGAAGAATTCTGCCATGGTCAAATCATGTATATCTGGTGAATTGTTTACTGGTCTAAATCATGTTTGCTGCAGCATCAGGATTTTCTTTGCGATAGTAGGCCTTGTCTAACTTTGTTTAAGTCGACTAGTTGTTGCAACATTTGTTTGTCTTTTGTTGGTACATCATTACCTAGTACAATCAAAGATTGATCTATTGGCCATTGTACTCCTAAAATCTGATGGTAAACATACTACTTTGCCACAAATGTAACTCAGATGGAGGCAATTTGGCTGTTTTCAGTTGACGGCATATTATAACTTGAAATGGGTGTACGTTTTGCATTATAATGCTCTCATACAAGTTAAGTTGTTCTAAATATTTGGAATATTTCTAAGCTACTAGTGATAGCATTTTCTGGCATTTTGTTATTGTCAAGCTTTGTATTGCAGTATGTGCAAACTATTGAGGGATCAGTTATTTTGTATTTATTTTCTGTTGTTAGGTATACAGCTAATTGGAACCATTGGGATTCTTCATTGTCTTCAATTTTATAGGCCATTTCTACTATTTTTGTGCTCTTTTTATAAAAAGTTCTGCAACAACAGACACATACTTGGTCTGGTATTTCAGTTCCAAAATATTTACTTTGGATGTGCTCTATTTCTGGAAGGAGTTCTTTTGCTGTTCCATGTACGAGAATGTTATTTAAATTTTGCAGTTCTAGAGCAGGGGTTTTTGAACAGTACAGTCTATGCACAAGATTTTGCATAGCGGTATGGTGTGTTGCTAACATTTTGATGTGGTGCAAGGTGCTTTTGCAAGCAGTTCCTGAAATGCAAGATAATGAATGTCCTCACAGTCCTGCGTGGCTGCGCACTGGACAAGAGTCCATGGTTTGTAAAGTTTTTATTCTACTTTTATCTTTTAGTTTCACGTACTGATTGAGGAATTGTCATAAAGATTTGAAGGATTGTTGGCGTACGATACATTGTGCTCCACGTTCATTTGTACACTGGAGGGATTGTTAAGCAAAAGAACCATTTGGTCAAACGTTTGTTTTATTAGCGCCTTCCCCTTCCCTATGGGGGCTCAAATGGGAATGTGGAATGGCTTTTTCAATGGGTCGTAAAGGTCGGAATAGAACGGTAAGTCCCCATTGAACGAGGGCGGACTAATAGCGCCATGATTACCTCCAAACTCGGAATGAGGCCCATAGTGTCAGATTCATTAGTAGGTCTGCTTTGGTTTGTACATCTTTTTTTACTTTTAGTTTAGGCAAGAGTGACCTTACCTGTTTTAGTGTGGCCGGTTTAGTTTTGTTGAGTGAAGTTACTAGCTGTTTTGTTTTAACGTTTTCTGAAAATTGTTTTTATTTTTATCTTCTGTATTTTTCTTTCTTTTCTATAGAGTTGGTTTTTAGTAGGCATTCTGTTCTGTCTGTTGGGAAAAAACAAAGTTTATGTTTGAAAGTTGTGGAATGTTTATGCATGTACTATGCATGGATGTATGGGCGCGATTGTGCAGATGATTAGAGTGTTGTGTGATTGTGCAGTGGAATGATAGGTGTGGTTGGGAAGGATGTACAGATGCAGATGTGATAGGTTTGTATTAGTGAATGGTGGTGTGATTGAATGCATAGGAACATTATGATGTTTTGAGGAAAACAGTGGTTGTTATAATGGTGTGATTCAGTGCATAGGTAATAGGGTTGTGTGGGTGTAATGTAAAATGTGTGTTTGTGTGCTAATGTGTCTTAGAGATTTGGAATGCAATGCGTTTGAAAGTTGCTGAGTTGGAATTAAGAGCTCATGTGGATGGGCACATGGAATAGTAAGGAAGTGAAATTGTGGTATAGAAGTTGATGAGATAGTGCTGTGTTGTTTGGCAGTAAGGACCGGTTGCTTTATTGAAAAAAGAACAATGTTTAGATGGGACTACAGTTGCTATATAATGAGTAAGAGTGAAATAGAATGTTGTTGAGTATAAACAAATACTCTAGGCTAACATATTGTGAAAGTACATTATTACATTTAGAGAGATATACATGGTATATTATAGTATTTAATTTGTCGGATGTGACGAGTGTTCTTTCTTCGGTAGCTGTCGTCGTCAATCTTTTTTCCCCTTGTAATTGTAAAAGAAAGTTAGTGGGTATATGTGTTAATGGTGAAGTACCTTTAGTAATAGAGGGTGTTATTTATTAAGGTAGGAGGAGTTGTTGGGAAAAAGAGTAAATAAAGTTGAGTTATGGGTGGTGTAGTAAAAAATGTTAACTAAGAATGTTAACTATGTTGTAAAACACGTGGACTATGACGAGTAGCACTTGGTGTGTGGAAGTTTAATATCTTGGCTGTACATGTAAGTAAGTGACTTCACTTGATGTGAGCAGGTGCAGAATGCTGCAATGCCTGGCACTTGATAGAGTGTTTACAAAAAGAGAATATGCTTATTGAGAAGTTTATTGCAGGGTAAGTGGCAGGATCCGTGTTAGATGCAGATGTGGTTGAATCTGCAAATAGAAATCTTGGAGAGTTTCACAGTAGTTTTTGATGCGTGTGGCTGTGAGTAACAGGAGACCTGTACTCTGAGAGTTCAAGTGTACATTTGAAGTGTTGTACTGAGATGACAGGGTTACATATATAGTTTTTGGATGTGTTTAGTGGATGGCGTGTGACTGTTTGAAAGCAGCCATTAAGGAAGTGTTACAAACAGAAAAGTAAAAACTGTAGAAGGGCTCACCTGTTCTACGGTGTCCACCGGACACTGTGGTAGTCTGTGGATATTAGACGTTTCATCCGGGTTCTTTTAAGGATGGCTGGCATGGAAAGGGGACTGCGTAGACTGCGGACAGTCATAGTTGTCCACGGACATTGGGGGATTTGTAAACCAGGTTTCGTGGTTGTGGTGTAAAGGAAGACCGGGTAGCAATTGCTTCCTTTGCTATGTGCAATGAAGATGGCTATGGCTATGGCTTTGAGGAAGCAGAGTGTCTGGATGGTGAGAGATTCTTGGATTAATTCATTGAAGCTTTATACTGAATCTCGTGGCATCTCTGCTACTGTTGGATTAGAAGAAGTGGTATGCAGTTTTTGGGTTAAAGTGGGCGACCTTATTACCATTCTTTGAGAATATGGCTCACTTTTAACATCCAGACATTATTATTGTACATTGTGGAGGCAGCAGTTTGGGCTATGTGACTGCAGTATCTTTGCAGATTGCCATGAAGAATGTATTGAAGAGCCTAATGGAACTGTTTTCAGATTTGAAGATTCTTTTCAGGAAATAATTCCAAGAGAAATATGGAGACATTCAAACTTCTTCTGTCCACAAATGGACAAAGCTAGCCAACAAGCCAATGAAGGTTTATTTGCTTTTCAATATGGTTTAGGCATGGCATCTTTTGAGAATGATAATATCAACTAGGGTGGCATAAATACTTTTCAAAGCGATGGAGTGCATTTGACTGATGTTGGCAATCAGATTTTTCATTCAAAATGCATTGAAAATGTTGTGCAAACAAATTAAAAAGGGAAGATGTGGAGTGTATAATAAAGCATTTGATAGTAGGTGTAGGATATAAAAATGAAAAAGAAGGACATATGAAGATGCTTCTGTAGTAGTTATAAAAAAGACATGAGCACAGTTGAGCATGTGTTACTATAGTAAATAAAAGCAAAACAAGGCCACAAAAGGTGTTTTAAAAAAATAAAACCCCAAACCCTTTAAGAGCCACCATTACAGAAGACATGATTTACATTGAGTTTAAACCTCCCCAGCCCTTTAATGAGCCATGATGTCCGTGGACATGACAGTAGTCTGCAGATGCTGCACGTGCCATCCGGGTCTTTTAAGGATGCCAGGAATGTAAAGGGGACTGCAGAGACCGTGGAAAATCACAGATATTTACGGACATCCAGGCATTAGCCAATCATGTTTTGTGGGTGTGGTATACAGGAAGACTAATTAGCAAGAGTTATCTTTGTTGTGTGCAGTGAAGATGGCTGTGGAAATGGCTTTAAGAAAGCAGGATGTCTGATTGCTGGGCGATTCCTGGGTCAATTTGCTAAAGGTGTACTGTGAGCAGTGGGGATTATTTAAGAATATTGGATTCCAAGCAATGAAAGTTTTCTGGTATGGAGTTCAAGAAATGAAGTGGGCGGAATGTCTCCCATTTTGTGAGGATATGGTTACTTCAAGCATTCGGACATTTTGTTTTTCACCGTGGAGGCAACAGTTTGGGCTATGTCACCAGAATTTCCTTATAGTTTGCCATGAAGGATGCATTTGCAAAGTTAATGGAACTGTTACCACATTCCAAGATTGTTATTTCTCAGATAGCTCAAAGACAAATGTGGAAGCCTTCTAATTTATTTTGTCGGCCAATTGAGAAAGCAAGGCGCTATGTAAACAAAGCTGTATGTGCTTATATGCAGGATTTTTTATCAAAAAGATAGAGGGCATTTGACTGATGTTGGAAATTACATTTATTTTGAAAATTTTCAAAATGCATTGAAACAGTTTCTGTGAATACATATAATATGGATTGAAGTATTTTTTAGTAGTTGAAGTAAACAAAAAGGAAAAACAGAAAAGAAAATTAAAAACACTTTTTGTGAAAGTTAGAAAAAATAATTAAGTTCAGTAGAAGATATGTTAGTTCAGTATACAAAACCACATAATCCTAAAAATATATAAACGCCAAAAAGAAAAAAAAGGGTCTTTTAAGAGCTACCACATTTTAACGAAAAACAAGTTAGTTGATTTTCATTCCCCCATCCCCCGCCTGGAATTTTCCAGATGTCTGCAGGATATTGTACTGTCCTTGGACTAAGCAGGCTTCAAAAGATCCTGTGATTGTTTTTAAGTTCTATTTTTTAACTGTGAAAGGTGGCTCTTAATGGAACCTTTTTTTGTCTTTCTGGCTTTTATATTTTTTACAAGTTTATTTTGTAGGAGAGGCAGATAAGGTGGGGGAGGGGAGGGAAGGAGCACCAACCACAGATACTGAGGGGAAGGTGGACAGAGGAAGTTGTTGGGCGTGCTGTACATTTAAGTTTGCAGTGTTTCTAGTGCTCCTTGACCACAGCCTTGAAAGCCTTTTGAAACTGTTCCCATCTTCAGATCAGTGTGTCGCAGTAAAAACAGAGTACTGTGACCCTCAAAAGGTAAGGGTCAACAGCATTCTGTATGGCCTGCGAGGTGACCAACAGGAACCTCTGCCCCACAGGAGTAGCTTTTGTGGTGGCAGGAGTGGTTGAGGAAGATGGGGTAGAGGACATTAAGTTTACCTGAGATAGGAACAGCCTTTCCCCTGCCGCACCCCAGCAAAATTGTGCAAAAAACACCTTACAATCCCTGGCTGCACACCAGCGTAATAGCGCAAAACACCTCGCAATCCACGGCCACACCCCAGCGTAAGCGCATGAAAACTCCTCACAATCCCCGGTTGCACCAAAGCATAAACTCACAAAAAGGTCTCGCGAGCCCTGTCTGCATTCCAGCTTAATTGCGTGAAAACACCTCACGATCCTCGCCCGCACCCCAGCGTAATCCCGTGAAAAGAGCTCACAATCCCCAGCCGCACATCAGCGTAATCGCACAAAAAGACCTTGCAATACCCGGCTGCACCCCAGCGTAATCGCACAAAACACCTCGCAATTCCCGGCCGCACCCCAACATAATTGCGTGAAAACACCCTGCAATCCCTGGGCGCACCCCTTAGAAAATACATGCCCTCCCATGTAAGTCCAGTCACTACATTGACCAAATAGCGCCCCAATACCTTGCAATCCCCGGCTGCACCCCAGCCAAATTGTTCGTCTGCACCTCACAATCCATGGCATACAGCCCCCTCTAGATGGGACACCCACACCCCAGCCCCCTTCACCTGTGACCCCACCCTGCAGGCAGCCCCATCACCTGTTACCCTACCCTGCAGGCAGCCCCCTCCACATGGGATAGACCCAGCCCCATCAACTGTGACCCCACCCTGCAGGCATCCTCCATCACCCGTGACCCCACTCTGCAGGGATACCCCAGCCCCATCACCCTTGAACCCACCCTGCAGGAAGCCCCCATCACCCGTGACCCCACCCTGCAGGCAGCCCCCTCCACATGGGATACCCCACCCCCCATCACCCATGACCCCACCCTGCAGGCAGCCCCATCAACCGTGACCCCATCCTGCAGGCAGCCCCCTCCACATGGGATACCCAAGCCCCTATCACCCTTGACCACACTGTGCAGGCAGCCCCCATCACTCTTGACCCAACCCTGCATGCAGCCCCCTCCACATGGGATACCCAGCCCCCCTCTCCCTTGACCCCGCCCTGCAGGCAGCTCCCTCCACATGGGACACCCCAGCCCCCATCACCCATGACCCCACCCTGCAGGCAGGCCCCGCCATATGGGATACCCCTGCCCCATCACCCTTGACCACACCCTGCAGGCAGACTCCTCCAGCCCCATCATCCATGAACCCACCCTACAGGCAGCCCCCTCCACATGGGATACCCCAGCCCCCATGACCCTTGCCCCACCCGGCAGGCAGCCCCAACCACATGGGATACCCCAACCCCCATCACCCTTGATCCCACCCTACAGGCAGCCCCCTCCACATGGGATACCCCAACCCCCATCACCTGTGACCCCACCCGGCAGACTGCGCCCTCCAAATGAGACATCACCTACACGATGTACCATGACATAGTGAGACTTCATCACTCCATTGATTGTGTGTTGCGCTCCTTAACTGCCGTGTTGTGACACTAGCCAGAATATCCATTGGAAAATGTATCCTGAAAAAAAAATTTATGCATTCACCCGGCACACATCCATGAGTGTGGCAGCTGCTCAAACAGAATTGCTGTCTGCAACCATCTTCCAACATACACATGTAACAAGCTAATGTTGAAGTTAGGCCCTGCTGGCCATGTCACAATGCCATGGCATCAATCCCCAATGCCAAATAGTTCTACAATGACAGAATCAGAACCACCCTCAATGTGTGCCACATGAACAACCAGTGGCCAGGTGTCGCAAAGCCTGAGCCTCATTCAGCTGCTATTGCTAGAAGAGAATCCCTAATAAAAACATCAGTGGTTCTCACATGTGTGAAGGACATGGCAATCATACACTGCAACACGCAACTGTCAGACTGAATATTAAATTATGCCTCCTAGTATAAACGATTGTATGAATATTGGCCTATGCCAAGTCGCATAAAACTGTACGCGAATAACTCTTTACGGCAAGGTCTTGACCTTAGAAATTGATGTAAGTCGCCATCTTGAATCAAACCGCCATTTTAGGTTCTCTTGATGTTTAAAAGTCACCCTGAACATCAAAATGGTGGATGATGCCATTCCGAACAGAATCTGGTCGGCATGACCTCCGTACAGCTAATGTATAATTTGCCTGCAGGCCACTTGTTAGGGTCGTGAACTGAGACCTTGTCCTTCTGTTGACCTGCATGTAAATGGATTACCTGTATCAACGGAACTGATCTATGCACGTACAAATGAATAAATTAGAGTTGACCTGGCAGAGACCCTAGACCTGTTACACATTCATGGAATGGTTAACCCGTGAGGGGTTGGACAACAGGCTGGAGAAATATATAAAAGCCTGAATGTCCCAATGTACAGTCTCTCACTGAATACATCGAACCCCGTTGAAGTTCGTTTTGTTGCACTGAGGGCCGATAGCTATCTGACCTGTCATTTGACTTTGTTATTGCTTGACCTTAAAATAAAGTACTTTGTATGTTCCTTTGTAACCAGTGTTTGGTGTGTTTCCTTTGGGTTTCCCGGCCTCATATTGTTTTTTTCTTTTCACAGTTGGCGCCCGAATAGGGGCCCTCAAGATTGATGCCGGAACATTGAAGGTTGACGCATACTATCGGACCGGGATCAGACGGTGTGATACTACGGGCCCGACTGAACGAGATGCGACACCTCCACAGCGCTGCACGATCCGATCCCTGGACGATATCCGTGCAGTCTGAGACGGCATCTTGACGAGGGTCCACTTTTGAGGAGGGCAGATTTGCCGAAATCACCAAACACAAGGTAAAATTCATTAGGTAAGTTCTTTGATAAACCGTACGGTCCTCCTTAGGTTTGGTCAGGTGAGTCGTGACCCGACTCTTAATTTAACCCTGACCATTTGAATTTGCCGCATTGTATCTGCAGACACAATTATTGACCAGGTAACACCAAGTTTTTGAGAAATGCCTGGGAAATTGTCTAGCTGCTTTAGGGCATTTTTCCGCAGCGATCGACAATCTTTGGAATTTAGCCGCCCGGCACCACAGGAGGGGTCGCCGGCATTTACTATGTATTGTAAACATGGCATTGGAAGTGTAGTATTTAATGATATTTGGCACAGACAAACCAGACATGCCTCCGAACTTCAGTGACCAATCAATGGTAGTTTTGAGATCCCTCGTATTGAATACTTAGAGTCGGTCTTGTTAAAGAAAAAGGCCAGACCTGCGGCATTTGATGTTCTGCAGAATTGGAAAAAAGAAGCGTTGCAGCAGCTTAAGACTAGGGAAAAACATAGGCGCTGTCATAAAACGAACGCTGAAAAGGCATTGTTGTATGATCAGGACAAACAGTCTGAGTCAGTTAGGAATATGGATAGGGCTTTCTCACTCGGTATTCAGAAAATATATCCTTGTTAAGACCTTCATGTTTCTGACGAGTTTCTCGACACATTGTTAAATGAGCGAAGGCCTGGTGCCTCTGCACCACCTCCGTACGATCTTCTTCCTGTTGCTTTGCCTCTTCCTGCTGTTATTCCTGCTCTCCCTGCTCAACCTGTTGTTCCTATTATTCCGGATGTTGTTCCTCCGCCTGCTCTATTACCTCTTCCCATTGCACCAGTAATAACACCTCCATTGAATCTGCCCGCACCTCCACTTCCGAGTGGTTCTGTACCGACTATAGTTGATCGGGGTGCGGGGTCGAAGGTTGTTACTCGTAATACTGTACCTACAGATAAAAAGCAGGATTTGCTTGCATGGGCTAAGCATTGTATGGAAAGAGATGACCGAGCTAATGTTTTTGCCACACTGTCTAAAATGGATAATTTTCCTGAGAAAAATGTTTTTATTGAAGGTTTAGGGATTCATTTGTGTGTAATGTGGGGTAAATTAAATAATGTGGATCTCCCACAAGGGCTGAGGGATCTGAATACTTTAGCACTACCCAGAGATACTGTGGAGAAAGTACATGAGCATGTTGAGAGGTTGTTTGAGTATAGGAGAGATTTGGAGAAGTTACGGAATGAGGATGATGAAGAAGAGAGTATGTTTATACAGAAACAATTTCTTCCGTGTCGTAAATGGGCATCTGAGGAAGCACAAATTTGTACAAGAGATGCGATTAGATGGATTTCGGATTTATCGATAACTCCGGTTGAGGGATATGACACATATAGTCAATATACACTAGAAATACAGAGTAAGGTGATTGAGGTAATGGTAGAGTACCTGCAGGATGAATGTGTGAGGAAGAAGGTTAGTTGTCCAACAGAGTTACTAGGTATTTATAAGAGAGCTTTTTCGCTTGACACTTCTTCGACTGCCTTAGCGCTTGACTTAGCTCTGTTGCTTAGTAAGCGTTCGGAGTTGCCTATATCTCTGTTGCCTATGAGGGAGGTGCCTCCGACATTTGTCCCAAAAGTTGAGATTGCCACTAATGCTGCAGCAGGTATAGCTGCTGGTCGACATTCCTGCACATTTTGTATCACAGTTTGTTCACGTCCCATTTTCGCGACAAGAAGTGAACACTATTAGGCAATCCATTCCCGACATTAGGAAAAATCCAACAGGATTCTATAAAGAGTTAGAGTCCGTCTTGCAGTCCTCAGTGTTCACCCTAGGCGATATTGACTTGTTATTCCCTGTACTCCTGCCCGTAGATTTGTGGAAGCAGGTTAGAACAATAGATGATGCACCTGGGTTGGGAGATACGTGGGCTAATATAGCTAGGCTTGACGGGGAAAGACCAGCTGGTGAGAGACTGCCTCAGGTGATACTCACTTTGCCTGACAGAATCATTGCGAAATTAAAAACTATAATTCCCGAAAAAAGAATTATTTGGGACAAGCTTACGGCCTGTGTCCAAGGAAAATCTGAGGGTGCCACCCAGTTCTTTAAATTGGTTTGAACAAGTATTCTCGGACTTCAGTGGACAGGATTTAGGCACAGAATCTGGGAAAAGGTTATTTGTGGACTAATTTGTGTGTGGATTGCTGCCTGACATCCAGTCACAGATTATGTCTTCCGAGAGCGCTGGGCAGGCAAAATCCCAATCAGAAGTACTGCACATGGCTCAGTACTACGAGAAACGTGTCAATTATGAAAAAGATAGAGTAGAAAAGAGAAAAGGAGACTTAAAGACTAAAGTATTGTTACAACAAATTGTTAGAGGCCCCAGAGGGGGTAGTTCGCAGATTAGAGGTCAGTACGTTCCACAAGGGAATGTGCCCTTGGGTCCTGTGAACATTAACCAGTGTGCCTATTGTCGCCAGGAGGGTCATTGGCGGGCACAATGCCCTGTCCTTCGAAAGAGGTCGAATAACACATTTGGGAGTATGGGTAGATGACCCAGAGGTCGCCCCGGGGTGGGGGGCCCTGGTAGAGGTCAGTTTTCACAGGATCCTCAGCAACCTTTTTCACAGGACAATCAGACTTCGAGTGTGGATACTAGAAACATATTCGATCACCCTTCTGATGCTTACCTCTCTGAGGAGCTTCCTTCTGATGATATTTTGTTTCGTTAGGATTGCCCGAAGCAGGGTTTGGAACCTACACCTATTCCCGTTAGTCAGAAAGGTCCCTATGTTGAAATGGTAGTGGGAAATAGGAAACATCAGTTCTTGATAGACACTGGAGCACAAAAATGCTCCATTGATCATTCCCGGGTTCCAAATGTTCCACTGTCAGGGCAAACCAATGTCTCCGTAGGGTTTTCTGGCACACCAGTCATTTGTCCAGTTTCTTCGCCGGTACCTATTTCTTTGGGTCACTTTACGGACCATTGTCCCTTTCTTTTGACTTGGAATTGTGGAGAGAATTTGTTGGGGTTGAATCTGTTGAAGGAATTAAATGCAGTAATTTATTGTTCACCTGATTCAGTGCGTTTGACGTTTTCACCACAGCAGTTTTCTGTTTCACAATTCTTGACTAGACCTTTGTCACCAGAATTCAGTAATGATTCAGTAATGTCCCGGAGTGTTTGTGGGCGGCTGACGACGATGATGTCGGTCTTCTACAGATTGAGCCTGTTAGAATAGTCTTGAAACATGGTAACATGAAACATAAGCTGCCACGTATTCCGCAGTATAAGATCTCGGTTGAAGGTGAGCGAGCTTTGAAGAGCATTGTTTCCGATTTTGTGCATCGTGGGGTGATTGAGGAGATTACGGGAAGTTTGTGCAATAGTCCGATCCTACCCGGGTACAAAAAAGGCGATAATGCTATTCCGTTTCGTTTTATAATTGATTTGCGTGCCATCAATAGAGTTGTCGCTCCACAATTTCCATTTGTGCCTGATGTGACGACGATATTAACTATGATTCCAGCTACGGCTACTTACTTCAGTGTTGTGGACCTGAAGAATGCTTTCTTCAGTATTCCTATACACAAGGACAGTAGATATTTGTTCGCGTTCACCTTAGGGGGACGCTCGTTCACATTTACTCGTGCACCTCAAGGTTACACCGAGAGTCCTAGCATTTACAGTAGGGCCTTGAAAGAATAGCTTGATACTCTTGAATTACCCCCTACTTGTACGCTGCTTCAGTACGTTGACGACTTGCTTTTAGCAGCAGATTCTGAGAGTTCTTGGAAAGAGGGCACAGTATTGTTGCTCATCCATCTAGCTAAGCATGGTCACAAAGCTTCGCTTAAAGAGTTTCAATATTGTTGGCTACCTCCTGTCAAAGGAGGGAAGAAGATTGACACCTGAAAGAATAAAACACATTTCTGGCATGTCTGTCCCAAATACACAGAAGGAAGTCAGAGCCTTAATAGGCATGGCCTCTTACTGTAGGTTATGGATCCCAAACTTTTCACTAGTGATAAAACCGATGTTGGCTTTGACAAAGAAGGGCATTTCTTCGCCATTGCCATGGAAATCGGAACATCAACAATCATTTGAGCTTCTCAAGACTGCATTATGCTCTGCACCAGTTTTGGGTACACCAAATCATAGCAAGGCCTTTGTGTTGTTTGTGCATGAATGTGATGGATGTGCTTTGGCTGTATTAACGCAGGAACATGGAGGGAAGAATAGGCCGTGCGGCTACTACTCTTCAGCCATTGATCCTGTCTTATGTGCTTTGCCAAGATGTTTGCGAGCTGTCGCTGCTGCTGCCGCGTCTGTAAAACAGAGTGAGGGAATGGTCCTAGGCCATGATCTAACCCTGATGGTACCTCACTCTGTAGATGTTCTATTGAACAAAACCCAAACGCAACACCTCACTTCCGCACGATTGACGAGATATGAGTTAATTTTATTTGCTCCCCACATACAAATTAGGAGGTGTTGTGTTCTTAATCCGGCTGAACTCCTACCTTTCCCGCAAAATACTGTTTGCAGTGATGATGAGTCACATGACTGCCTGTATACTACTGAACAAGAAACGAAGAGCAGAATTGACCTTAAGGACACTCCTTTGGATAATGTGCAAGGGGAGCTATTTTGTGATGGCTCCTGTTTCAAACTTCCGGATGGTACATCCACAGCTGCTTATGCAGTCACTACATTGAGCACGGTTGTAGAGACCAAGCGAATTACACATAACTCCGCGCAGGCCGCAGAGATTATAGCATTAACCCGAGCTTGTGAGCTTTCCGAAGGGCTAACAGTGAATATATATACTGACAGTCAGTATGCCTTTGGGGTTGCTCACAACTTTGGGAGACTTTGGTCAGAAAGAGGGTTTCTAACTTCACATGGGAACAAGATTCAACATGGCCCCCTGATAGTACAATTGCTCTCGGCGCTCGCGCTCCCTAGTCAGTAAGCGATCATGAAATGCGCAGCGCAAGATCACAGACGATGTAGGAAAAGGGAATGCTTTCACTGATCAGATAGCCAGACAAACTGCCACAGATCTTCGCACAGAAATGTATGCTCTAAGAGAAACTAGGGATGTCTATGTAATGGATGAGGATATTGGGTCTGTGCGGGATATCCAAGCCGATGCCACAATGGAAGAATCTAAGAAATGGGCTGAAGGCTTGGGGAAATTAGATGATGATGGTTTGGTGGAGAGACATAACGGTATCCTAAAGAACAAACTCGCTAAGACGTGTGCCAGTACCAAACTAAAATGACCGGACGCCTTACCAATCGTGTT
The DNA here is from genome assembly GCF_040938575.1 of Ambystoma mexicanum. Lineage (NCBI taxonomy): Eukaryota > Metazoa > Chordata > Amphibia > Caudata > Ambystomatidae > Ambystoma > Ambystoma mexicanum. The sequence goes on along the minus strand of NC_090935.1, from coordinate 710,104,381 downwards.
ATTAGCCATGCGCACTACCCCTCAAACTAAGACTGGGCTCTCTCCATTTGAGGTGGTGATGGGGAGACCTGCCAATATTTGGGGTTTTCCGAAACCTAAAGCACTGAGAAATGTTGAGAATGTATTGCTTTCAGACTACTGTAACCAGTTGACTAAAAATCTGTATTTCATTTATCATCAGGTACGATCAGCTTTACCTGTATGTTTTGAAGGCCCAGGACACAACATTCGGCCTGGAAGCTGGGTCCTAGTGAGAGCATACGAACGGTCCTCCTGCCTCGCGCCCCGCTGGCGGGGACCATTTCAGGTATTGTTGGTCACCCAAACGGCAGTGCGGGTGGCTGGAAAGAAGAACTGGATACACGCGACGCATGTCAAGAAACTTCCTCACCCGACGCCGCACGTTACAGAAGAAACAGAACCCCTCGCTAACGCTGCAATCGATGATCCTGAAGCAGCAAATAGCACTGTGAGTGAATCGGAGAATCTCTCTGAGCCCGTGGGGCTTGGGGAACCGTACATTTTGTCTCCACACTCTTTGGAAAAGTCATTTCCGGAAACCATTGGTTTGAATTCTGCAACTTCCGTTGCCTCTGATACGTTGCTTCCCTCAGGGAGTGACGTTACCTTATTTCCGGATCAAACAGTACCGGGAACCACCAGATATAATCTTCGACAGAGAAAATAGACCTAAGCACGGATTGACTGTGCATTCGAAAGAAGGAAAGAATCGTCAAGGGCTTGCCTTTTTGCCCAAATTTGAGAAAGGGGGTTCTGACGGCAAGGGTTGGGGAAGGACTAAGAAGCCGCGTGACCGGGGGGTCGCCAGCAACGAACATTGGGGTTTCCATCTGAAGACTGCGATGCCTGCCACCGTTACTGCCCGTATTGGACTTGTAAATAAGGGGGTAACCAATTGGACAATGAACAATGTGCCTGGGCCTCGAAAACGTATTGCTGTGTTTTGATGTTAATAATTGGGATTTTTATAGAAACTGCTTTAGGATTCTGGTACGTCGAGGAGATTTATCCGCTAGGGCCTCTTTTGCCAACTGAAATTGCACCTACTGTTTTTACTCCTTTTGTACACCTGCATACTCTGTCACCTAGGGACTCTCAGCATAGACAGAACTATCACAATAATATTATGATGTTAATCATGAATTCAACACATGCCATTTTTAACAAAACCAATTGTTGGGTCTGTTCACATTTATCGCAACATGGGGATAAGGGTCTAGGTTGGTATATTCATCCCTTACCTTTGACGACTGCTTGTTATGCCTCTCTCAGAGCACTGTTCTTTGGCCGATGGAATCATAGCATCTCGGGGAACTTCGATGGAACTAATTTGAATGATTTTGAGAAACGTGTTCTGGCTCCCCTGGGATGCTCGCTTTTCGCAAATAGGAGCAAACCCAAAGTTGCTTCTATTAGGCCTTCTTATAGACTATCTCGTCCTTTCCAATCTTTAGTTTCCTTTAAAATGGCTCCAATAGGCAATAAGGATGCCGTGCCTCCTTCTTACTCTGTTAACCATAGCCCCGAGTCAGTTTCTTTCTGCATACAAAGGAATGGTACCTAGTCAATGGGAGATTTTAAAGGCTGTGCCAACGTTGCAAATTTGACTGGGGAAGACAGACCTTTGTATGTGGGCGAACATGTCTATTTCGTTTGCGGTAATGTAGCATTTCCATGGTTCCCCAGGGATTGGCAGGGAACCTGTTATTTAGGGATCCTGTTACCTGGGGTATTCATAGCAAGTACTTTGGAAGTTTCAAAGGCTCGTCCACGACAGGACGAGAATGGTGATACCCCCGCACAAGTGATGGGAGATATAGCAAAATCAGTTGTGCCATTTTGGGGGCAGATAGCAAATTCCGAAGATATCAGGAGACTGGAGAGAACCATCAACCGGACCAAAGATATACTCTATGACATGACATTAGAGCAGAAAGCGATAAGATTAGTAGCACTCCAGAACCGGATGGCATTAGATGTCATTCTGGCTGAACGTGGTGGAGTATGTAAATTAGTGGGGTCCGCTTGCTGTGTTTTTGTACCAGACTCCTCCCCAACCATTTTTAAAGCAATTCAGAATCTGCACGTCCTTAGCTCAGAAGTGCATGTTCCCGAGGGGAACTGGAATCTTAGTGCTTGGTTTTGGGATTTCTTGCGATCTTGGGGTTGGAAGGTACTTTCAGTTTTGTTTATTATTTTGGGAGTTCTGCTATTCCTTTGTTGTTGTATCCAATGTCTGCCTAGTATATGTTTGATGCTAGGGGGATGTTGTGCTCTGGCGATAGGTACGATAGGACACAAAGTATACGCCCCGGATAAAACTTCCAAGGAGTATGTGTTAAAAGAGATTTTAGTGAACAACCTGATGGCCATAGATATCTCTGACAGCGATTCAGGGTGTATGGACGATGACGTATGGAGTTACTTGCAAGGAGATCAGAAGTAGTCTTAGCACTTGGCATAGGCCAAAAGGAGGGTTTGTCAAACTGGATATTAAATTATGCCTCCTAGTGTAAACGATTGTATGAATATTGGCCTACGCCAAGTCGCATAAAACTGTGCGCGAATAACTCTTTACGGCAAGGTCTTGACCTTAGAAATTGATGTAAGTCGCCATCTTGAATCAAACTGCCATTTTAGGTTCTCTTGCTGTTTAAAAGTCACCCTGAACATCAAAATGGCGGACGATGCCATTCCGAACAGAATCTGGTCAGCATGACCTCCGTACAGCTAATGTATAACTTGCCTGCAGGCCACTTGTTTGGGTCGTGAACTGAGACCTTGTCCTTCTGTTGACCTGCATGTAAATGGATTACCTGTATCAACGGAACTGATCTATGCACATACAAATGAATAAATTAGAGTTGACCTGGCAGAGACCCTAGACCTGTTACACATTAATGGAATGGTTAACCCGTGAAGGGGTTGGACAACAGGCTGCAGAAATATATAAAAGCCTGAATGTCCCAATGTACAGTCTCTCACTGAATACATCGAACCCCGTTGAAGTTAGTTGTGTTGCACTGAGGGCCGATAGCTATCTGACCTGTCATTTGACTTTGTTATTTCTTGACCTTAAAATAAAGTACTTTGTATGTTCCTTTGTAATCAGTGTTTGGTGTGTTTCCTTTGGGTTTCCCGGCCTCATATTGTTTTTCTCTTTTCACACAACGAGACAGCTGCATTGGGCAGACAATGTGTAAATACAAAGAAATGCGAATATTGCATCCCAGTGCAGACAGTCGACCAACACCAGAGATAATTATAACTGAACAAACACATGCTGGTGAAGGGTAAAGCACTGTTACACAGCATCAAGCAAATCATGTACCAATATCCTGAACATGTAACACTCCCGCAGTCACCCACCCACCTCCCTCACAAACACAGTGAGGGCTACTACACAGTGATGCTGCACATGTGAAAGGAAATGCCATTTGACCGTGCACACCCAAACTACCACTCCAGATACCACCACCGGTCAGCCCCATCTGTAAACTCACCCCGCAAATAAACCCTGAGCATGACACATGCATGTAAGGAACCCCATACATGACTAGCAATGGTCAGAATCAGGGCTACTAAATGGACTGCCAAACCGGCACACTGCAAAAATAATTGTGACAATGACCCTGAGAGACAAAAATTAAATATATTTAACAGTTGTATTACTTTCATACATACTATAAAACAAATTTAAAAAAAATGTCCATGTAAAAATTAGAAAAATAAAAATGTTCATGTCCATAAAATGAAATCATAAATACCAAAAACAACATGATTACTAAAACACACACTAAAAAACTATGTACAAAATAAACATGGAGGATAGTCCAGAGTCCACTCCAAATAAAAAACATAAATAAAAGGAAACCTACACATAAATAACTACGTACAAGAAAATGGATTAATGTCCAAAATCCAAGCTCCAAATCATTAAAAAAACAACGGAAACCTACATCTAAAAAACTATGCACACACGCAGCGGACCAGTCCTCCTCGTCACCTATCTCACTCAATGTCTGGGCCAGGGCACCATCGAGCACTGCGACCTCTTCCCCCAGGCAGGCCTCCGTTCTCTCCTCAATGACTTGCAGGGACACCAGCATGGATCTCTCATTTGCATCCTGTCTGATGCCGGACCTGCCCCCTTGGGATGGTATGCCCTGAGTACATAAGTGTCTTCACATGGACACTCACCTGACAACTCCAGACTTTGCTGCAAATCACTGACCTGGGTGTGTAGCGCCGGGTAGAATTTCTCCAGGAACCGCATGTCAGTGTTATTCAACTGGCCCATGCACCCCCCCCTTGGTTGGCACCAGCCTGGAGGAAGCGCATGGCCTTGCTGTGGGTCCTGGATTTATGTCCTCCCAGTGCTTGTGCACATGGTGGTAGTCACGGGATGCCACCCCCTCCACGTTGATGGCATCCATGATCCGGTCCAAGATCAGCTTCCGTCCTTCCTTGCCAACTTGCGTTGGGGCGTTGAAGAGGGCATCATAATGCCTCAGGACATGCTCCACCAGGATGTCAACTTCTCTTGCATTGAAGTTGACAGCCCTCTGCCTCGCTGCCACAGGGTTGCCACTTACCTCTGAAGATGTTGGTTGAGACAGGGCAATCTCCGAGGCAGGTGTGGGTGGGCAAGGTGGTCCTGGGGCTGGGCTGCGGAGTGGTGGTGATGTTCTGGCATTTTTGGAGTCTTCTGAATCAGCTGAGGTGGTCACAGGGCCATTGACAATGGCTGGAGAGCAGGCACTGACATTGCATAGCAGGAGTGCAGCAGGCACACACAGTGGGCAGGCAGCAGCAGATAGCTAATAGGAGGCAGCTCAGGGCAGTAGGAGGCAGGTAAAACGGCTCATAGGCTGGAGCGTGGGTCTTCTGTGTCTCTCACGTTGGAAGCCAGAGACAGAGTGACGGTTATTGTGTGCATTAGAAGTTAGCCCATACATGTGAAATCAGAAGAAAGGGCCTAATCGCGTAAGTTATGTGACACGCACCGGGCGTTGGCGTTCAGATTGGCTATAAAGGAGTGCGTAGGACAAGATTAAACTGCACATGCGAATTGGAGCAGACGGACGAGTGGACTTGAGATTTTTGGGGTGCCACGCAATTTGTTCACTACTGTGACAGTGCAAACTTCTTATTATTGTGGGGCATTTGCCCCTGCGCACACATACATGTACTTTTCTTTTTTCTGAGGCTAACCGTGAGTTGCATACACATTATTGGTGCCCCTGTGTATTACATACCCCCATCATTAACATAACACTAGCTTTCCTGGGCTTCACGCACACATTTTTTTGTGTTGCTGGGTGCCACATCGTACTGCATAATGCTTTTTCGTTTCATGGAAGCTACTGAGGGGTCGTGTACACACATTTTTGATATTTGGTGTGCCTGTGCGTTATGCATCCTGTTCATTTTTTCATCTGGGGTAATATTGAGCCTTGCTGGACCACACTAGTACGTTTCACATCATGTACCCTCCCCCCTCACTCCTATTGCCCAGGACAATTGCTTGGTGTGACTCCCATTGTACAAATCCATCTTTACTATGAGTAGGAAGGCCCCAAGCGGGAGAGTTGGCAGAGGTGTCCAGGGTGGGGGACATGTAGAGAGCGCTGTGCCCCACCCCCAAAAGGGTCAGGGAGCTGGAGGTGATGCTGCTGTCCTCAGTACCCAGGGTCAGGGAGCTGCAGTGACAGCTCCTGTCCCCCCAACAACCATGGTCAGGGAGCTACAGCAGTATCTGTTTTCGTCCCCCCGAGGTACACGCTCATGCAGGGGCAGTCGATGTCTGTGCGCCCAAGGGGAAGGGACGTCCATGCAAAACACCTGGCCCCAGCACCCTGGGTCAGGGATCTGCAGGATCATCTGCTCTCCCAAGCACCCAGATTTAGGCACCTGCTGATGCAGCTGCTGTCCCCAACAACCAGGGTCAGGGAGCTACAACAGTATCTGTTGTCATCCCCCCAAGTACACGGACATGCAGGGGCAGCTGATGGCCATCCTTCCAAGGGGAAGGGACGTACAGTCAAAGGACCTGGCCCCAGCGCCCAGGTACAGGGACCTGCAGGGCCAACTACTTTCCCAGCATCAGTGGATGATGGCATGGCGCAGACCACTAGTGGTTCAGCCCCAAATGCCCTGAGTGGTCCCAGAAACACAGGGTCTGCACCACCTTCCAAGAAGTCAAAGCATGCAGAACAGGATAAGGCTAATTCCCAATGTACGGCACAGGACACTGCCACGTCAAGGAAGAGGAGCTTCAATGATGAAGAACTCTGCATCTTCATGGACTACATGTGCTAAAACCACTGTGACATGCTCACGCAGCCAGGGAACACCCATATGCCTGCTCAGCGTATTGTCCACTGGCAGCGAGTCACAGGTGGCATCAACGCCTTGTGCAATGAGAGGTGGAATGACCTCCACCGTCAAACCAAACACAAGCTGTGTGCCAGCTTCGCCTCTGCTCTGGTGACTGCAGGTTGGTCACCACAGGGGGAGGCGCTCACACCACATGAAGAAGCCATGAGCGAGTTCATTCATATGGATAAGGTGCAAGGCGTGGTAGGCCTGCCATATTACGAGGAAACGTCAGGTGAGTTATGAAGTGTGTGCATCCTGGATATGTGTATGTGGATTGAATGAATTGGTATGATTGTGTTGCACTTCTGCCTGCATTTGGTTGACTGCCATGGGTGAACCATGTAATGGTGTACTGACTTGTGCTTAGTGTACTGCAGAGTGCATACAACCCATGTGCTGCGCATCTGTTGGACCTGGCTTTGGGACAGTAGTCATCACCAACCATCAGATACAAAAAGACATTTCCGGCATGCCAACACAATGTGGCATCTGGGTATTTTCATCAGTGATGGTGGCGACTTGGCTATGCCAGTCAAGTGCTTGGGTCTGAAGCACGTGCTACACATCATGCAGTGCATGTAGTCAAAAGTCCATACACACATGTCCGTAGGTAGTTTCATGCTACCCATACCTTCCATGTACACTGCAGCGGGTGTGACATTGTGCCATGAGTGACATAGCATTTTACTACGTTGTGCAAATCCCAGCCGCAGCTATGGCACTGTCCCCCTGTAAAATATAAGATTCTTATGTCTGGTCCTTGACAAATTGGGTGCCTTTTTCACCAACTACGTCAATGATACTCAGCTGGTGGTGGAATTCAGCAGGGACTATGAACAGGATAGCACAAGGCTGGAAGAAGTCTACAAATCCATTGAGAACTAGTTGAATAACAATTGGCTATGTCTAAATGCAAATAAGACGGAGCTAATGGTCTTCAGTCCAAGCCATGCCAGAGCCAAACTTAACAGCTTATATCAATCCTTCTGCATAAACAACATACAAATCAAGGTGGTAGACAGAATAAAAACATTAGGGATGTACATGGATTCGTCCATGAGTGCCTAAGCCCATGTTCTCCAATTAAATAAGAACTCGCATAGCACCTTCGTCTCCTCAAGTCAATCTGCTCCTATCTGAGAGAAGACAATTGTTCAACAATAGCCAGAGCCACCATCCTATCAAGGCTGGATTACAGCAATCCCCTCATGCTGGGAGCAAATAAGGGTCATATCGCCAAATGCCAAACTATCCAAAATAATGCAGTAAGGATAATAAAAAAGAAGTCCAAAAAGGAACACATAAGCAAGGATGGAAGGAATCTACACAGGTTAGTCGTTGAGGAAAGAATTGTGTTTAAGGCTTTGACACTGACACACAGGTGCATCCACGGGACTGCCCGTCTTTCCTGAAAAATGGTCACGAACATTCCAAAACGGGCACTAAGATTGGACTCAAATCGAAATGTACAGATTAAAACAGGCTAACAGACTTGGGAAAACCTTCCTTATTAAAGCAGCCATGATGTGGAACAACCTACCCATCTCTTTAAGACTCTTTAAGACTAGAACAGAAATACACAAGTTTCCGGAGAAAACTCAAGACACATTTGTTCAAATGACAAACCGGTCCTAGGAAACTGATATCCCCAATCACTTACTGAGCACTTTGTCCTGTGATTATATGTGTTTTTGTCCCTACGTCTTCATGTCAGAGCCCTGATGCTTGCGAGCTGCGGGCGCTATATAAACAAATAAATAAAATAGAAATGTCATTACTCTCTCCACATCACACACCTGGGACTCGGGACTTGGGGCATATCCACATTCTGTGCACTCCCTGTGCCAGTGGTACACCGGTGTTACATGTAATTGTAGAGGACTTGGCTGTGAATATGTGTGCACATGTTCACATGTACGTTTATGACATGTTGCATATCCACTTCATGAGTCACAATTAGCATGTTTTAGTCTACTCTTTGCAGTGCCATGGGACAGGTGGCGGGACGACAGATACATGTCTGTTGGCAATGTGTGCAGTGCTTACATGGTCAGGAACATGGGATGCAGTGGCAAGTCTGCATACAGCATGATCTGTGAGCATTTTGTACATACTGTGTGTATGCAAATTATGGCATGGTAACATGCATGGAAATGTAATCCAGGAAAGCATTGTGATACCTATGTATGCAGTCGATGCAATTAACATGGTTATTCATGTCTTTATATGTCCATGTGCAGGTCATGAGCCACTGGATGCAGGGGAGAAGGTAGAGGAGGAACGGGAGCCTGAGCCAGAACAGAGCACCAGTGGAGGACATGTTGTGGCAACCCATGAAAATCCACTGGTGCAACAGGCCATCCGGGGTATGTCCAAGTATGTAACCCACTCTGATGAAACCAGTAGCTCTGGTGGTGAACAGATGTCGATTCCTCTATGCTGTCGGAGGTGAGTGCATCAAGTGTTGGAGGCCGTGCGTCTGCAGGATATCACGTCCCCTCACAGGGCCAGTTAGTGTTGTCACATCCATCTGTGGTGGTTACGGCTGTAAGACCACGCTCCTCAGTATTGGCTTCTGGTCCTGGGACAGATGACCAAGGCAGGGATGCAGTCCTGCAGCTACAGACAGCTGCATCACATCAAGGGCCATGCTCCGTTGGGTCAGGCAGGCATGGGGCCTGCACATGTGGTGGACGTGTGGTGACTGAGGATACAGTGTGGGAGCAGTCCATGTATACTGTTACACAACAACAGGGTGCTTCCTATGGGATGTTGGCTCAGAGCATGGATAGTGTGGCCAATTCCATGATCTCCCCAGACACACAGCTAGAGCACCAGCTGCATGCATTGCGGTCCACATGCCACTCACACAGGCTGCACATGGAGGCCAGCAGCAGGAGCCGACGGGCCGATCTGAGCTCTCTGCAGGCATTCCTGCTTGTAGAGGGTTGGGACCACTGGGAAGCCCTGAGGAAAGAGTTTCTGGCCCTCAGAGCTTCAGTGGAAGTGCTCGAGGCAGCCCAAGTACACAGTACCAAAAGCAGATGCAACTGTTGACTCTAACCATCTCAAAGGATCCCGTGAGGTGTTGCATAATGACCTCCAAGGCTTCATGTTGCAGATGCATTCATCTGATGCCCGCCTGGCTGCTGTCACTGAGGACCAGGCCAGGGCTATACGTGGTCAACCTCCCTTAAAACTACCACCTTCGAATTCTACACAGGAAGGTGGCCACAGCAGTGATAGGCCTCCCAATCCCAGATAGCCGTGCGGTCCATGAGCCCATGGAGGGAATTGTTTTTTCAACTTCCACCCATGTGGGAGTTGATGTGTACCCTGCCCCTCCCCCCTCCTGGGTAGGAAACTCCACCCCTCAGCCCCCCGGTCCAAGATGGACATTTTTATTCTTTTTTTCTCACCCCCCCTGGCCAGATGTCAGCATATCAGATTTTGTTTTGCCAATTCCTGGTTGTGTTCTTCGGTAATGTATGTTTTCATTGCCCTTGAGGTATGCCATTAACTCCTCATGGACTACATATGCAGGCATGCATAATGAAGTCATCTGGCATGTTTGCATGGTGATGCACAGGATGGCATGTGCAGGTATTTATATATTTGTGGTTTCATAGCACGTGTGCGCTGTGTCAATGATAATGCACAATGGCTGTTTTAATATGTTCTCCCATGTCGTTCCAGTAATCCGTGATGTGGTGGTGACTGCTTTCCCGGGTGAGTTACCCTGCACCATTCTGAGTCCACGCTCCTCATGCCCTCCACCAAACACTGTCCTTCATTTGTTGAATTAGGGAGCACACTTACTGGTGAAGGTCATGTGGGATTTACAACATACAGACACAGTGATTCGGTAAGATTTTGCACTGTCTTGCATGTCAGGCATGCTTCATTGTTAGGTATCTTTGCTGCATCCTTGCTGCATGTGCTGGTTGTTGTATCTGTCCTTTGTAAGCTCACATGGCGGTATGGCAATTCGATTATAGCTCTTGTCACTGTGTGACCTACCTATTTGGATTAATGGGTGCAGCGACTGTGCTGAGCAGCGTGTCATTATACAAGTAATCAGGCCATGGACTCCTTCATCTATCATTTCCTTGTTATTCACTGTCTGTGTTACACTCTCTCTCCCTCTCTCTGGTGTGGTACACTGTACTTATGTACATATCTATATCATTGACCTTTCCCCCAATGTCGCCCTATGTTGCTCCTACACTCTGTGTTCTATGCATATTTTCTTTCAGTGATCAATTATGATCATGTATGTGCATGTAGTGCGCTGTTACTCTGCATTGCACTCCATTTAGGTAAAGCGTCTCCCGATGGTGTGCATCATATGCAAGGCAGGTGAGATCCACGGCATGGCATTTGCTGACACTTTGGTGGTGTTTGCACGGGAGCAGCAGGGCACTGTGTGGGTTCACTCTGGATTTACTTGCCTTTTGCTCAATCTCTATTGTTGGAGTGTAGCATTCATCAACCAGGGGTGCAATGTTACACGTGCTGTAGTACTCTCCAGGCTACACTACTCGTACTTCCTAGTGCACCAACTCCATGCTTCTAATCCACACCCTGTGTAATTAATTCGGGACAGGAGCGCAAGTATTATGCTTGACATCAAGGCCAGGCACCACATCTGTCTGCCACTGATTGTCCACCACTCGCTAGCCTTGGCAGACAGCATCAACTCATAGGAAGTATGATTGTGCACTGTGATTTATGAGGCCTGCTTGCTTATGTTCATTCCTCAATGCTGTCCCTCCAGAGTCATTTCATCATGTAACTTCAACCTTGTTCAGGTGAGCCTGTTATTGATGGAGATATTTTTATAGGGGATCTTTATTGTCAGTAGGGGCCAACCTCAGGGATACCCATCCTGCTGCCCCCTGTTTGGTGAATAATTTCCTTTATTTTCACATAATACCCATGTGTGTCATCTTCTACTCTTCCTTCTCTCTCCCTCTTCCCTGCTAAGTAATCCCTCTGCTCTCTCACTCTCCTCATTCCTTTTGTCCTTGCTGCTTGATGACTGTCTGCTTGATATACCTCAAGGTCTCACACTTCCCTGTCAACACCAGCAATTTATGGGGTAGTTGCCTCTGTGACCTGGACTAGTGTCATCATCCCTGCAGTTGGGAAATGACCAGGGTGAGTTTGATCTCTCTGCACTTACCCGAGCATCTACTGACTAGTTGCACTTGAACCACCCCTGAACTTGTTACCACCCACCGAATACCACAACCCTCTAAACATCTGTGCACTTGCACCTTCAGATTGCACCATGCAGTTACAATGTCTGTCTGTTCCACCCTGTCCCTGCATGATTGCACATTGATGCACTTGTGAAACTATGAGAAATGACTGTCCGACAGGTTCACTGTTACATCCACTGTTAATAGTATAGTATGCAATTACTGCTCTTGTCCTAACTATTATGGATTTCTATGAATGGGTGTTATTTTTGTACTTGTGCCACACAGCGTTGAGCGCTTTGAGACACTTGCATTATGCATTGGCCATTTATCTGTCTCCTTTGGCATTACATACCACAGCCCAGCCTGGTGATAATTTTGCATGACATACGGGACGGTTTATGTGACACACAGGCGATTTGGTGTTTAGTTTGGCATGGTGGTAGTGGCACTCTTCTATGTGTTTCTTTTGGAAACACAAAATGAAATTAGTTTTAGTTCTATGGGATGCACACAATGTTGCACTTCCAAGGACACATTCTCAGGGTGGTTTGGTGGGCACAGATGATTGGCCCTTTGTCATCATTGAATGGCACCTGGAATGTGTAGGACACATGCTGCCACATTGATCCTGCACACTGTTGGTGGTGCATATAGCAACTCACCACCAGAGTGGTCAAGGGAGCGGAAATGTGATTTCAGCACTCCGAATGTGCACTCCACTATGGCCCGAGTTGCAATATGGGCTGTGTTGTATCTTACCTGGGGCGGTGTGGTGGGGTTCCGTATTGGCATCATCATGTAGGTGCTCAGAGGGTAGGCACTGTCCCCTGTTGAGAGGAAATATTTGTCATTGGTGTGTATTTGTCTGTGTGTGACATGCATGCATGTGCAGGGGCATTTATACTCACCAAAGAGGCATGTGTTGCCATGCCTCCCTGCTTCCATGGCCGGGTGTAGGGGTGACATTCTGAATATGAAACTATCATGGATAGACCCTGGATAGTTGGCATATACAGAAGTAATGATGCCCTTGGCATCACATAAAACCTGCACGTTGATGGAATGCCAGTGCTTGCAATTGCGATATATGTGCTCTGTAGCCCTAGGTGGACGTAGAGCCACATGGGTGCAATCGATGGCACCAAGCACTTTAGGGAAGTGGGCTACCCCATAAAAGTCATGGACCACGGCCTGCCTTTCTGCAGGTGTTCTGGGCATGCCTGCGGACTGAGGCGCGTGCAGACATTATTGCCAACACCTGGTGGAGGCAGCACGACTGTGTGGGCTGTGAAATGCCCCCAACTATGGCAGTTGTCTGCTGAAATGACCCAGTGGCCAAGAAATGCTGTACACTGAGCACCTTGTCCAAGGGGCTCAGTGTTTGGGAGCACAAGGTGGGTGATGTAAGGTCATCTTCCCACTCCCTGACCAGGTCCAATATGATATGAGGTGGAAACCTATACCTGCCATAGACCTGGTCATCAGGCATCCCAAAAAGGCTGGTCCTAGGTAGAAAAATCTGGGCCCTGGCCATCCTCCTCCTCCTGAGTTGTCCCACGATCACTGCCGCGAGAAATGGCACATTCATCGTAGCTGTATACACGCGTTTGTTGATCTTGCAGGCTTTCATGCATTTATTTTTGTGCATGTTGATATTTCCGCCAGCTATTGCGTGGCGTATGTGTTTTAGGATTTGCACATATCTTTCAGCGCCGTTGAGCCCTGTTCAACTCCATGTATATGGGTTTTTAGCATGCGTATGGGCGTTGCAAGGATTTTACTGTGGTATTCCCTAGTTACACCCATATTTTTTGCTTGTTGTTCCCCATTCACATGTTCCGCCCCCTTTTTAAGTCACTGCTCAGACACGGGTGGGCCTTCGCTTGGAGTCTCCGCAAAGTGTTTGTGGTTTCGCAGTTACCTGTTTGACCAGTACAGATTACTTGCAAGTCCCTAGTAAGCCCCACTCATTGTATTCCATGAATACACAAACTGGTGCTTCCGTGCGAATTCGCGTGCAAGCGCCCTATTTTCTGCACAATAAATTCCATGAATCAGGCCCATTTTCTGGTTATGTATTGGTAAAATAACACAAAGGCTCTTTTAAGAGCCCCCAAGAGAACTTTTAAAGTATATTGGAAATGGAGAATACCATTGATGCCTTTTTTTAAATTGCCACGGTTATGACAGCAGTCAAAGAAACATTGCGCCCTGTCAGAGGGGTTATAGCCATGGGTGCCACTGAGCCAATGGGACATTGTGCATTTTTGGTGGTTGCAGCAAAAGCTGTAATTTTTGCCTTAACCGCAAGTGCAACCGTACTAATTCTTGTGCATTGATCATGATATTTCATGGATTTTTCAGTACACAATTCTACATGAGTTTTTGATTCAATGCCCTCATGCGTACCTTTGTGTTGTTTACATTTTCATACCTTGTTAATATGTCTTTTTGAATCTTGAAAAATGTTACGAGAAGCCGTGGCCACAGTTGTATACGAATTGTAAGAATGACAATTATTCGAATAACAATTGACCTTCTGCCCAATTGACCGAATTTAAATGGTCAATTAGGATATATATGTGTGGGGAAACCCTCTGTCGCAGTCCAGCCCCCACCCCAACCACCCACTCAATCCCCTTATATTATTATTACACCAACCCAACCCATTATATATATAAAAATGACCATACGGTCAATTGTGCAGAAGGTGAATTCAGAACCCTGGTATTCGAACAATTGTATCATTCAAACAATTGTAAACTAACAATTTGGGTAATACCGTGGCTACTGGTGGTTGACCAGACCCATGGCTACCTATGCTCCAATTGGACATAATTTGTTACGGTGGGCTTTGGTAGCCGATGAACCCACTGATTGTATTCCAAAAGTTATAGTTGTTCTTACAATCTTACCCCTAACCTCTCTACACCCACCCACTTACTCTATTCCCACTTTGCCTACACTCATCCAACCTTTAACCTCACCCGCTATACCCCCACTCACCCTATCACTAACATCTCTATCTCCACCCACACACCCTATCCCCATTCTCTACACCCCCATCCATGGTACACCCACCCACGTTCCCTGTGCCAACCCTCTCTACCCATTCCATCTACCATATGTCACTCTCTCTACTCCTCCCATCTACTCTACCTCCATCCTCTCTTCCTCCATCCACTCTACCCCAACTCACCCATCCTCCCCACACCCTCTTTACCCTCCACCCACCTACTGTAGCTCACCTTCTCTAGCATAACCCCTCATACTCCTACCCACACTAGCTCCAACCTCTCTACCTGCACCCACCCTCACCCCACCCACCATTCCAAGAACCTCTATACGCCAACCGACTCTACTTACTCCCATAGCCGCTACCCCACCCAACCTACACTCACTCTCTTTACTGTACCCCACCCTATCTATATGTATACCTAGATGTGTTCACACCATACTGATCTGTGGATATGCATATATTTTGAGTGGCTGTTGCTTAATTTTTCCTTTTTAGAGGTCTAATGGTGACTTGCATGTGATACTTATTCCTTTCTTTACAGCACTGGTGAAGAATACCAACAAAACAATCAACAGGAACATGCCCAGAGGAAGTATCGTGTGCAGGTAAGTAAAGTATTAAAATCTAGTAATGTTGATACTAATGTTTCATGTTTTGTACAAACGTGTTGTGATAGCAATACACAAATGCCTGTTAGTGATGTTTTTGAAAACATCCAAATTCAGACAAAAGACAAGCTAACAAATGACGTGAATGGAAGATTTCAAAACACACTGATAATACAGGAAATGTATCAGTGTCATTAGCATATAAGAAGAAACAGCAGCTTTTTAAGAAAAGAGAAGCTAGAACTTCTATCGGTGTTAGACAGAGGAATACAAATATTCATTAAAAATGTTCCACTCCCGAGTCTTTACAAATCTTTTGAAAAGTGTGAAATTAAAATCTAGGCATGTGGTGAAGCATTTCTCACAAAGAAAAACATAGAAAGAATAATCAGTAAAGCTTTCAATATGAAAAGAAAATTGGTTATTTTCGTGTTGAAGAAACTTGAAATGAATTAAGGTCACAGCGCCATTCTACACAAAGTTACGAACAGTTTGTGAACTTACACAACACAACTTTTGTGTAGTCTTTGGTGGAAAATGGAAATACACTTCTCATACAGAAAGATTTTTTAATGAAGATACTTACATTTAACAATGGGATGTAACCCGTGCTATTTAAGTAGCTGTAGCTATGAAGTACAAAATGGTGTGATTTCTGGAAAAGAAGAAATCCAAAAGACAGTCACTAGTGAAGTAGAAACTTTAGGCCAGGGTGCGATAAGAGCAACAAAAGAAACTCAGGTATGGATGTGTAATTCTTTGTGCAACAATGGCATGTTTTCTTGAAAAGTCTTAAAGAGATTTTTGCAGGTATTGCACAAAAATGATAATGTTCAAAGACAAATCAAGATGTTGCAGAGAACAGATGACAGTGAAATTCATGAAAAAAACAGGACAGTCAGTTTAATAAAATACGGATGCTGGCTGCACATCATACCAAAATCAGAAATTGTCTTGTTAAATTGCATCAGTGCAAAACACCATTGATATCCTTTGCACTTTTAAATAATACACTGACGACTGGAACTGTACAAAGTTTACTTTCTACACTTCTGATGATAAACATGACTCATTTAAAAGATTATGTATGTGTGGATGAAACACTTACAGGACATGGAAATGATGATCTCATGCTTTCAAAGGATCTAATTTTACAAAAGATGTATCACAGTGTTTGTGTGTCTTGTTGATGCACTTTCTATAAAAAACAAGTACCACTGGTGTACATTGAGGAGAAAGTTACAGACACTATAGAAGATGTTTGGAAAAACCTGTCCCTATATTTGTTTCTAGATGAGCGATTTGACACAAGTGAGGCACTATATGTTTGTAGACACTCTGTCAGGTTTTACCAAATAAAAAACATTCCTCTTAGAAGTGTCTTGAATGACATGGTAGTGCCTACAATTCCTGTTGTGCTGTTGTTGTTTGAAGTGATTGCATTGCAAACTGTTCATCCTTTCCAAGTTATTGTTAGATTACAAACAAAGATGACAAAACTGCCTAAGAAATAATTAGAGCAAGGTGTGCGAGGCAAGGTTGTGTATTTGCATCTCACTTTGCAAGAAAATGTCAACACTGTAGGTGTGAAACGTGACTGTTGCAAAATCTTTGTTTTATTAAATGGTGTTGCCACAAAAGATAAGCAAGTTTGGCAACAACTTACAGCCATCAGAAAGTTCAAAGAAGCTTTACAGTTTCTACTGAACACAATGATTTGTGCAAAGGCAGTCTGACTGTACCAGACTAGTCTCTGCTTGATGTTGAATCAACAAGCAAGAGCAGTGAAGGTCAGTTCCAATGTTTAACTGTTGCAGAAGGCAATAGTTTGTATGAATATTGCACTATTAATCCTCTACACTCATGTGAAGTAATGGGTGCAAGTCTAGATTCTTATCAGATGAAAGCAACAAAAGGTGCACCAATCAGCATCTAGGGCAAAGAAACATTAAAAGCTTGTTGTTTCCCTATGCTTTTTCCTACTGGAAAAGGAGGCAGATTGGATAAATGAAAGGTTCACATTTCTCTTCTGAATATTGTTGTACACATATGTATTCAGAAGATTGCCGATTCTGCACCAATATCTAATATATTTTTCACTTTCTATATGAAAGTGAATTTGCAACATTATGTTATGCTGTTGCTCATACACTTCAGACAGGAGTAAGATTTCAAATTGTCTCTACATGTTAGATGCTGCAACAGGTGAAAGAAAAAAATTACTTTTTAGAAGATAAAACTACCAATATCCTTGCCACAATGAGAGGAACTAAGTAATATTGGTATAGAAGACACTCAGAGCTTAGATGCATGATCAGAAATGTGGCCCTCCAACTTGGTTTGTTATTTTAAGTTGCACTGAGTATGGTTGGGATGATCGTGCACAGTGGATTTGTGAAAGCAATACACAGAAATAATACATAGTACACATGGCACTGGGAGAATACTGTGCCATGGACCCTGTATGTGTATTGCGATTCTCCCATCAATGATGTTTAGCCATGTTACACTTTATATGTAATAAAGAAACTTGTCGACTAGGTACTGTAGAACATTTCTTTTGGAGAAAAGAGTACCAGGCACTTAGGGCACCACATATACATAGGCTGTCGTGGATTAATAATGCTGCTCAGTTTGGTAAAGAAAGTGATGGCTGTGAGATAGAGTTTATGCAAATATATGTTGCTTGTTCCAGTCCTGCTCAGCCTGTTAATGCTGATTTACGGAACAAGGAGGAAAGGTTCCAAAAGCACTCTTGTGGCAAGTACTGCCAGAGAAAATGTTAAAGTAAAGACAAGTACTATACTCAGTGCAGAATTGGCTTTGCTAGGCCTGTTACACCAGTTGGTCGAGCAAATAGACTAATGTCACTTGTTCAACACCATGTTGCTGGTAAGACCCCCAGGAATATGTACCATTTAAAAAGTAATAATTACAATCCTGTCATTGCTCAGCTTTGGAATGCAAATACTGATGTACCGTACATCGCAGATGATACAAACAGATGTTGCTCATTATGTTACAGCATACATGACAAAAGCTGAAAAAAGCAAGGTAGCTGAAGTATGGGCAGAGCAGACAAAAGTCTTCGAATTTCTAAGCTTTGGTCTGAAGATGAGTTTTCCTATAGAGTGGGAAAGCTACAAAGCTGCAGATTGGCCAACTAGTTTGCCTCTATATGGACATAGACTTAATGTAGAATGGTTAAGTCTTGGCTCAGCTACTACAAGAAATTACAGAAGCCTTTGAGTGAAAGTCAGTAGTTAGCAGAAAGAGTACCTGATAGTACAGAGAGCATGAAAGCCAACTTGATTGATACCTATCATCCAAATAGGTCATCATAGTTGGAAGATCTTTGTTTGCATGAAGTAGTAGAAACATTGAAGCAAAAACTGACAAAGGACGGTTTAAAGTACATAGATGTATTGGTTGCCTAGCGAGACATGAAAAGCCAAGTCTCATCAACCACATGAAACTGTCTTGCCAAACTGCAGAGAAAACATATTTTATTTTTGCCTTTTGCAGTTATTCTTTTCATGGCGGGCAGAGAGTGAAATGCAAGGAAGTTTTAAAATGTTTTCAAACATTTGAACAATCATTTTTTGCAAAAAATAATTAATTACATATCCAAAGCTCAAACAGTACTTAGACTTACTGGAAAAAAAGAACTATGTCAAGAAGAACGTTTGGCAGATGAATTGGCAAAAGAGGGCCATCAAGCTTCTGCACAAGGTGAGACAAATATTCAAACTGATGTTCAGCCCATCATGGAAGAAGTAGAACGCGCAATGAAACAGACTAAAGTTACACATGCAAATTATGATACATTAGTAAGTAAACTTAATGTAGAGCAGAGATGAGTGTATTATAAAATCCAACATAGGTTTTTATACGGTTTACAACATGACATGCATGAATGTTCTTGTGTCCAATACAGACATCTATTGATGTATGTTAGTGGACAAGCGGGAACAGGAACATCTTTTTTAATTCATGCCTTAAGAGCAATGCTCTTTGCAATGCATTGTAACTTCTCCAACACGTTTAGCAGAATTCAACATATGGAGCGTTACTTAACATTGATTGTTGATGCTACCAGTGGAACATGATAATAAACTTGAGTATCAAAAACCTATATCACATGCCGCACAAGAAATATGGAAAGTCATAAGAAAATGAAATACCTTGATTGTAGATGAAGTAAGCCTGGTGTCTAACTTGATGCTAGCTTTCATTCATTTTCAAATGCTAGAGGTCTTAAAGACTGACTATGACATTTTGTTTGGAGGTAAACATGTCCTTGTTTTTGGAGATGTGTTACAATTAACTCCTGTGAAAGGTCAAGTTCTCAGATGCTGCAATCCAAGGACAGTCCAACAACTATAGGTGGCATTGGTAATTTCAACCTTTGTAATTGTTTTGAATTCCAGGAACCTGCCATTAATATGAGGCAATCTGCAGACTTATTATATGCAGGAATGTTTAATGAAATTTGTATAGGTATCCTTGAGGGGAATATGAAAACAATCTGGAAAGGGAGACTGATTTCTAACATGTTTCATGTAGTTTCCACTGCACCTGATGTCACGTTGACTCTTCAAGAAAAAAACATTTCTTGTGTTGCTTTGAAGTGAACACTTGGAGAGTGACAGGCAAGGCCTTGTAGAGATAAATTTGTGCAATGTTTTAGATGGCCATCTTAAGTCATTAGAGTCAGATAAAAGAGCAAAGGAACAATTAATTAATTAGACAATTCAACCTCTAAAACATCAGGTCTACAATCTGTTTAAAAACTGTGCATCAAAGCACGAGTAATGTTAAACACAAACTTAAATATAGAAATTGGTCTAGTCAATAGAGCAATGGGAAGAGTGGTTTCATTTCTCACTTTTCCTCCCAGTACAAATATTGAACATATTCTTGTAAAGTTGGATCATGTAGAGGAACCTCATTAGATTTCTCAGACCTCTGCATGCGTCATGCTTTTTAAAGATACCTTTGTGAAATGAAAATACAATGACTATTCATAAATAACAAGGGTTGACTTTAATGGCAGCACTGATTGTCATTGGTCATACAGTGTTCAAAGACGAAATGTCATATGTAGCCATGTCACATGTAAAGGATATTGAAGATTTATTTTTGATAAACTTTGATGAATCAAAAGTGACAGATTACAATTCATGCATTGAAGAATATAATTGATTGCATGTATGCACCTCACCTTGACATTATACCTTGTTCTGCTAAGCTTATAGCAGGAAATAATAAGCAATCTGTGAACTTACATTCAAATGAAGTGGTTCCTCCTAACTCTGCAAAAGAAGAGACTCTAGCTGTGTTGGAAAGTCAATCAAATATGACATACTCCCAATGCAGATTTAGTGATCAATCAGGAGTTTAGTGTTATTCAAATGCAGCTTTGTGCATGTTGTTTCAAATAACACCACTGAGGCAAGAAATAGCTTCAACAGTGGAGAAAAGCTATGTGTGGAACTTTCAATTTTTAAAATATCATCTATAGATGAAAGACTAAAATATACATTCAGCAATGTCAATTCAAAATGTAGTAGCTGTTGCAAGTGGAAGAGAACATTTCTCTCATAATATACAGGAAGATAGTGTAGAATTTGTAGTGACTACTTTTGAGGTCCTAGTGCAGGAACCAGTTAGTATACATAGTGTATGGGAGGAAATGACTTTTATGTCCCCCCCTCCCCTCCATGTCTCCCAAGCATTCAGACTATGACTCATCCAGCAGCCACCTGTGTGCCTATGGCCAAGGATGCAGGATGACTGCGGAACGACACAGGGGGATGCAATGCTCCTCTGTTAGGATGGTACCAGACTTCATTTTGTGATACACTCAGACTCCATTTGAACATAATAATTTAGGCCTCACTGGCACAAGCAGTCTGCAGGGATTCAGCTTTCAATTACGCGCAGCGGGCCGGCGCTTTCCTCGCCCTCCTCCCCTTGGCGGCTCTGTTGCAGGCCTGTTCTCACAGAGGACTAGGCAAAAACAAGCTACATTCCAAACACTGTATCTTTCACCTTCTGCAGTCCATCATTGACCTGCAGATGACTGGGCTGAAGCTGGGGTCTGAGGAAAACAAGCTGCCTCCATAAAAGTTATCCCATCCTATCGCAGCCCCCCACATTCATGACATATGCTGTGGATAACCCCCAACCCTGTTCCCCGTTTGAAATGCCAGAAATGTATGCTAAGCCTGTGTGCCACCGTTTCACCCTTGCAGTTAAGCCATTTGAAGGGACGATAAATTTACTTCGAGTCCATGAGATTGATTGTACATATTGAAATAATATGGCCCTCTCCCATCCCAGATCGCACACAAAATTATGAAGTATATGTTCAAGCCTTTTCCATTACTAATCTGGGATTATTGCTGAGGCACAATACACAAAGCAATGTATGATATCCATATATACTCTATGATTTCCTAAAAATGTACAATTCTACATGTATTCAATTAAGTGTTGCAATATGTATGGTTTCAATGTAATGGGTGTTGACTGAATAAATAGAGAGTCCTATATAGCATTTGTTTATCCTCTGAGTATTGAGATTTGTTTACCCTCTGAGTATTGAGATATGCACGTCATATTATAAGCAGAACGTTGCAGACGTTTCCCTGCACCAATGCACACACTAACCTATTTCTAACTCAATTGAATGCAAGCTTTATTTGTGTGCCCCTCACAACGTAGCAAATATACGGCCCAACATGCTACAGGGCCGTTTCTCCCCTCACCCCTCTCAGGTACCACCGTGCGCACAGCAGCCCCCACCTACCATCCCCTCTGGCCGGCCCAGGATTCGAAGCCTCAGCCCTGCAAATGATGTGATAGTACAACTATAACCTCTCACCCCTTTTGTTGAGCCTGTACCAAGCATGCACCCTCCCCTCAGCCCCCATAACTCACGATGCTACCATGAACCTGCCACGCACCCCCAACTCTGGTTAATGAAATATGGGCAGTACGCCCCTCATCTTAATCATAATGCTTTTTGAAGTGAGAGTGCATGCCCCTCCTGAAGTGTACTGCCCCATCTCACCCCTGACCCCCTGTGTGGCAATATATTCTTCTCACACAAACAAATAATAAATAATTGCCTTAGGAGATCTAACAGAATGATTAACAAATGTGACACCCTAATCTTATGAGTAATTTTGCCTCCTGGACCCACATGTTCTCACTTTTATTGTTCATGCAAACAATTAAAAGTATGTCTCTCACATGTCAACTTAGATAGATGATTTTCAAAGTATGTGTGGCCACAAGGGCAACTGTTATGTAGCATAAACAGTAACAGCTCAGACTTCTTCGGACCCAGAACTCCACCCAGATGAGCCCAGCTGACCCAGGCACCACGCACTGGCACCATGTGGATCTCCGCCAATCATGGAGCACCACCCATATAAAATGTATAGTAGCTAATCTTCACCACCCAATCCCCACGACTATGTGCCTTACGCCATTCATGATGCAATTCTGTAATAAATGTGAATGTGTTACTGATGTTTGGCAGAGCGCTCTCGGAGTTTGCAGAGTTCTCTGCTTCCCCTATTGGTTTAAATGCCTGTTGGGGGACACTCACTTTCAATAGATGTATAGAAATGTCTTGTGTGTGGAAGCACGAGTATCCACAATTTTACAGAAATGTTTTTATATCTTCATGCCCCTGATCAGAAAAGTGTGAATTTTTCTGATCTCATAATAAAAGCATTTCATGCCATGCCATGCAGTGACTGTGGTTGTAATATGCAGTCAACACTGCAAAATCTAGTTTTTAATAAGTACCTTTTAATAATGTTTAAGAGTGTTACGCCCTGGGCTCCTCACCACCGTGGCCCGCCGCTACTCACCTGGAAACTGGATCCCCCCTGGCCACTGCATGCAGAGACCGACAGGTGGGCTGGAGGCAGAGAGGCACAGTGTTGTTTCCACAGCAGGCTTAGGACTCATGGAGGGATGCTGTGCATGGTCGCTGCCATGATGTTTCACCATGTGCATTCGCAGAGGCCCAAAACACTGCCTCCTTGCTCTCACGCTCCATGCACGTGCCCTGCATTGCTAGGCAACAACTCCCACTGCAATTACTGTGTCGTGGGAACAGCTGGCTATTTAAACCCATCACAACAAAATACAGGTGTGTCTAAATGTTATCAGTATGTTTGTTTTCGCTGAGGACAATTCTGGTTTCCCTGCCTTGCCTTCTTGTTTCTGGCTTTGCCTTTCTGCATACCTTGCTTGTTGCCTCTTCCTTTATGTTTCCTCTTTGCAGTCCCTTGTCTTGGAGACTGTCTGCCTTGGTTACCTGCACCTCTTGCTCCCTTCCTCTGGCTGCCCTGCCTGTACCTCCTGCCAATGGTTGCCTGCCAGTGCTTCCTTCCTCTGTTGTTCTGCCTTTTACCTTGGGCTTCTGAAATCCAACAATCCATAGCCTGGCCTTGAGGGGGTCTTCTCCAACTATCTTGACTACCCTCTGGTGTTTGCCTACACCTTTTACATTGTTGTGTCAAGCTTTCACAGTCAAGCGCCTTGCGCTGTCCTTACGCCACATTAGTCTGAGAACAGCTGACTTGTGGTGCAGGGAGTAGCCCCCTGGCTGCCTGTTCTGTCTTTACGTCTCAGAAGGGGATGTGGGGGTCAGACACTATGCCATACAAGCCACAGTTTGGAACTCTGGCGGACAGAAAAAAGATTCAGAAGTGAAGCACCTCAACCACAAGCCCGGATTCATCGAGACCAGGTTCTTGACACAGAGATATAATATAGATGGTATGAAAATTAGTACTCTGGTTTTGAATTTTGTAAACAGTCAGGTTTCTATTTCCCCAAAAACATTTAAAACTTGCATAAAGATTTTTCATGAGGGAGCAGCCTTTGTAAGGAACTCATGGTGGCAAAAGTAATGACAGACACAAGTGATCACAGTCCAAGGGTGCTTATTAAACTGTAAATGCAGGGTGGAAAAAAGCCTAACCTAAACTAAATCTAAGATGGGAGCAAACTTCGACCATCAAATGAACAATAAGGCAGTCCTTCTGGCAACTTGTCAAATTAAAAGGCCTATACTAAAAAAAAAAAACTATTGCCAAATACTTACAACTAATTACAGAAAGAGTGTGGGATAGGGTTTTCAACAAAGAAAAAAGTGTACACAAATAATAAGTCAGGATGAGATTGCCAGGCGTCACCCTTCCCCACATTTTGAGCATGGGAGCAAGTGGATCTCCTGAGCACAGCACAAACTCGAGCTTTCCCAGCATGAGCCGACAGTTCCATACCAGCTATCAGGTTCTTCGATGATTAAGTCTCTTTTCAATAAAAGTCTCTTGCCTTCAAGGGCCTGATGTGTTCAACAAAACAAAATGCTCCTTTCCAAATAGACTTTGGGTGATGCCTTTTCACCCCTGGATCTTCCGCACGGGCTCGGACCCCTAGGCTTCCCTCAATCGGGCTCAGGCCTTTCCTTTGGAATCTCCCTCTGCTGTGCTTGGATCCAAATGCTAAGGGGGACAATCCACTTCCCCTGGTCTTAAAATATTTCTTGCATTCACAAATCTTAATGTCTTCTCAAACAATTTACTTTGGACATCCCTCAGTCAGGTTCACTCCTGTCAACACACTGTACATGGGACTTCAGGCTTCACCCCTTTTTTTTAGCATCCCTCCGCCAGGTTCACTCTTGCCAACCTTTGCAACTCACTGTTTATGCGCTAATTTCAACAAGCGGAACTCATTTTCCTTAGCTTCACAATCATCTGTCGGTGAAAGACTTTCGACTGTACAGAGGATTTTACACAACCCCTGTATGACCACTTTGACCTCTTTTTGCCTTTTTCCAATGCCTTCTCGTTACAGTAATTTCTACCATTGGGTAATCACCCAGAGTTTCCTGCGTGAGCACCCATGTGGTGCCGGACTCCTCTGCTGCTAGTTTTGACCTTTTTTCATCAATAGCTCTTTAAGCCTTTCATAGTTCAAGTTAGCAGTTTGCTTGTTTTCGTTCAAAACAGTTCAGTTTCTTAACGACTCTCCCCTTGACTCACCGGCTGTGATGAACTGCTTGGCTTTCTTTATCTTTGCAGTCAAGGTTGGTACCACAGAGACAAACGTCACTCCTTGGCTTGGTAATCAGCAGAGGAGGGTCTCGTGTACTGTTGACATCTGCTGCAACACACGCTGGCCATTGTTCACTTTATTACAATTCCTTCTGCAGAGGTTTCATTGGCCTTGGTCGGAAAGGGCAAGGTCGCTTCATTCCTTATCACCCTCTCATTATGCGCTGTCTTTCTCCTCCTCTTGAACTGCCGTGCTGACTTAGCTGTCACATCGCACGGTCTGCCTTGCTCATCCTGTGCTCTCGTGCTCCACCTTTTAACTCTGTGGGGAAGGGAAAAGGCCGCCAGGTGCGTGCGATTCTTGTCAATTGCCTGACTTTGCCTGACCCTTGTATTCGGACACGCCAGGTAAATGGCTCTGGTGTTAGCTCATTGTCTTTTGTGTTGTGCGAACGTATTCGTGTCAGAAAAGGGCAGGTCAGTGTTTTAGAATATCCTACGTGGCAGGATGGGGAAAAGGTGTTGAAAGAGGGGGGATACTGCGTCTCACCCATCGGTGTCCCACTCCCACTCCCTGAGGACCCACATCCAGGTGATCCTCCCTCACTGGTCCACCCCCAGGAGCTGGATCCAATTGCGATAGCCGTGTCCTGGCCACCTAGATGACAGATCCCCAGGGACTAGCTAGGGAGACCACTCCAGGTTTCTCACATACCCTTCCTCTGTGCGATGTAGCCACATTTGTTTCACA
This sequence comes from Ambystoma mexicanum, assembly GCF_040938575.1. NCBI lineage: Eukaryota > Metazoa > Chordata > Amphibia > Caudata > Ambystomatidae > Ambystoma > Ambystoma mexicanum. The sequence continues at coordinate 710,078,303 of NC_090935.1, read as the reverse complement.
GGGGAACTTGGGAAGCAAATCTACATTTCCCTGATCTTTTCCTTTTTGGTGTTCAACTGTGAAACAATATACTTGTAGGTCTAGAAACCATTGCATGACCCGAGAGTTGGAGCCTTTGCATTGGCTAATCCAAACTAGGGGTGAGTTTTCTGTAATGAGTGTGAACTTTCATCCCAATAGGTAGTACCTAAGATGGATAATAGCCCACTTCATGGCCAGGTCCTCCAGTTCCAACACAGAGTAATTTATTTTATGTGGGAACAGCTTGCGGCTGGGGAATAATATGGGATGTTCCAATCGATCGCAAACATGGGAAAGTCTGCTTCAAAGTGTTATAACATATCTCATCCTCATCATTCCAATGAGGTTTGTGGGGTTTGGCATTCTTAAGTGTATCTGTCAGCCGGGCTGGTTTGTCCGAAAAGTTGAGGATAAACCTACAGTAGTATCCTATTATCCCGAGAAAAGCTCTAAGATCTCTTTTGGTCTTGGGAGTCGGTGTATCTAAGACGGCTTTTAACTTCTCATGTTGGGGTTGTACATTCCCATTCCCTACAAAGAAGCCAAGATATTTCATGGCTGATTGGGCCAATCTGCACTTAGCTGGATTAGCAGTTAGGCCAGCATTTCTGAGGACTTTCATGATGGTATAAAGATGGAAGAGATTGCCCTCACAGGTCTTACTATAAATAACAATATTGTCAATATAAGCTCCACAGAAATCGTAATAGGGTTGTAGGATTCGATCCATGAGGCGTTGGAAAGCAGCTGGAGCATCATGTGGACTGTAAAGGAGGACTTTAAATTGGAATAATGCTAGCGGTGTTGAAAGCGCTGTATTTTCCTTATCTGGTCCACAGACAGTAACTTGCCAGTAGTCCTTGTTTAAATCTAGGGTAGATAGAATGGTGGCTACTCTGAGTTTATCAATTAGGTCATCGATGCGTGGCATGGGATAGGCATCAAAGTCTGATGTGGCATTAACTTGTTGGAAGTCTATACAGAATCTCCAGGAACTGTTAGGTTTAGTGACCAACACTATAGGAGAGGACCATGGACTTCAGGAGGGCTCAATAATGTTGGCTTTCAACATTTTGTTTACTTCCTCAATCACTATCTGTTTACGGGTTTCTGGGAGTTGAGATGGTTTTAAGAGTACCACTTTACCTTTAGGTGTTCTAATACAGTATAGTGGTATGTACCTTTTACTCTTCCTGTTTTTTCTGAGAATACATCGGGGAATGAAATTACTACATCTTTTGGTTCTTTTTGGTGTTGAGTAGATAGCTTGGAAGGAATTAAATCAAAGTTATCTATGTTTTCGGGAACCAGCAGGCTTGTACTTTGGCATGGGTGGCTGACTGGTTCTTTATTTGTTTGCATTTTAAAGTGCTCACACAGCCCATGGGAATCGAGGCGCTGTTACAGGAATATGTCTCTTAGTTGTGTATTTATAACGCACTTAATACCCAGAGGTTTCTAAGCGCAGACCCGGGGATCGAACCTGTGTTGCTTCATGTTGTCTTGTTTCCAAGGCAAGCACATTGCCGCTGAGCTATCCTCCCGGTTCTCTTTCCACTCTTTCAAGAGATTTACGTGATATAATTGGATTTTCTGTTTTCTGTTCGGTTGGGCTTCTACAGGTTCCCATTCGTTCTACTATCTCATAAGGTCCATGCCATTTGGAGACAAGCTTGTTCTCTGAGGTACGTAAGAAGACCAGTACTTTGAGGCTTAATGTTGTATATAATTGGGTATGTTGTGCTGGATGACGTGACTACGTCCAAGTCCTGGATAATAATCCTAATGCAAAATAAGTAAAGAAAAAGTCTTACTTCTGTTGCCCGTATAGATTGCGGGACTCATGGTGAAAACAGATATCGGTGAGCCTGTGTTATAGAGGAGCCTAATTATCTGGGCGATGGCCTCGCTTATCCACTTACCAGATGCAAAGAAAGTCACTGGGTCAAATCCCTGGCACCGCGCATCGGGTTGCACGCCAGAGCCCTTTCTTGATCGTGTTTAAACTAAGGTGGAATGCTGAGCACTTCTGTGAATGCGCGTGATGTGCCACTGTCGTGCTGCAGAATAGCATGTCGTGAAGGGTCTAACGTGGTACCTCTGGTATCATGGGAACCATGAAGTACACAAAATGCTACAATGCGAAACCACAACCCTTCTTAAAAGTCAAAATCTGATCGACTGCCAAGCTGAATTAGAGTAATAAATGCTAGCATAAATCCAGCTGGCTACCTGTCTAAATGGAGAAGAACAGATTGAATGAAAGGGCACAAAAGATCAGGCCATTGTATGGATTGTAAAAAATGTGACTAGCAGGCAATATGCTGTGTGTGGTAATGGAGAGGCCATTCTGAAAAGAGAGTAACCTGGTGGAAATGATGAAAAATGGTGGCGGCTGGGTGCCGATCCATGAAATGATGGCAGAAATATATGATGTCACAACCCAGTATACCATACCATCTTAATTTCTTTTTCATTATTGTGTAAACATTTTCTTTGTTTGACCAATACATGCCTTTTGTTATCATGTATGGAACTTGTCAAAAATTGTACAGCCTTGAGAACAACCTAAGGGTCGAAACACGTGTTGGCTGACCATAAAGTTAAAAATAATCGGCAAAACCTTTGAATGCACATGCTTTTGAAGGATAACTTATAACTGATACCACTTCTCATTATTGGATCAATTGGCCGAGCACGTATTGCATTTTACCAACCTCCTATTCTGTCATGTTGGGTGGATGAAGGTTTTACCACCCTGTGATGGCAACGCAGCCGACCACAACATCACATTGTAGGCCTTGAGTGCACCAACCCAACGGTTACACCCTTCTCATCTTACTCTGTATTTCAGTAATACATGATTTAGCATATTTGCACCTCTATTCTCCCCTCAGCCAGACAGCTTTAATCTGGCATCAGTCTCAGCCCCACATGCAATCTGCGTGTACTTCCAAGAAAAACGTAGCTATAAAGAAATACACTTTTTGCATGGTCCACTTTATTTATGCTTATATTGCTTGTTTGGAATGCCCCCCAAAAGGTTTGATTTCTGTCGAACTTCACATCACCTCTAATAAAAGCTGCATGCCTTTTTAAAATATTGACTCCAAGCACGAAACCGTATAACACAGTTTTGCATCTGCCTTGAAATTGGTCTTTTGACTGGCGGCTCAGTCGGGCCCCATGGCTCAGATCAACCCATTAATTCTCTGGATGTTCTACTTCATGGATGCTAATACTTCCTGTGAGTAACTGTTGGGAATTTTAAGTTTGTGATCTGTGATCAGGTAAGCTACATTTCTCTGTGTGTCCTGTCTCTCAGGATGTGATGCTCTCTGTCCATCCCTCAAGTGGGTGTGTCTCTTCCCCTGAGTTTCTCTGTGGCAATGTTTCAGTGATGCTATCTCTTAATCAGGCTGTCCGTGACACCATTTCCCCTGTCAACCTCATGCGTATCAATTCAAAAGTAGTGCCAATGTGCACAACATAGGATTGCACATATAGTCACTGCATTTGCATATTTAAATGCATTTCTGCATTGAATGATTCCACCTAGTTGTGGGAATCAATCACCACGTGGAAACAGTTTATGGTGCGAGGAACAGGTACTCTGGTTCCGGCAAAACTTAATGAATTCTGCTCGATCTGTATTCACTGTGTGAAGGATAGAGCTCTGATTAGTGGAGGGGGTTTAAGTGAGTCAATGAGATGCTCTTGCCTTTGCTTTCTTTGCCTGGGTGGCAACAAAACCGTGTGTTAGCAGGTACTGTACTCAGTGTGGTGTTTGTGTGTGGGGTTCTCATGATAAAGGGTGCACATAAGGGTGGTCACATAAAGAAATGCGGGGGCTTGTAAGCTGCTGAGGTCACACACTGTGGGTGCATGGGTGTCTATGTACAATAATAGGCCATGATGTGACTAGCCTATATCGCTTCTGATTTTATTTTTCTTTAATTTCATTGATCATTTGTAAGGCGGTCTATGCAACAACATTGGGGGTAATTACGACCCGGGCGCAAAGGGATACCGGGCACCGGTAATGACACCGGTGCCAGTAATCCCTTTGCGCCCTATTCCGAGGTCCCTTTGCGTTCATTCACTAGAGAGTCGTTTGTCCGTGTCTTTCATTTCAATCTCCATGTGTGTCACTCCTATGAGTGAAACATACTACTTGCGCTTGTGTTCATGCTAATTAAAACAGCCAGATATTTGGATGATATGACTATTTGTTCACAGGGAGAGGTGTGGTTGGAAATGTCTGGCCGCCCTTGGGAAGGACCGCTGGCAGCTTTTGATGTGTTTGGATGAGAAAGATGGGCACATCTGGTGGGAAGTGCAGTTGGATAGAAAAGTGTGTGTATGTACACACGGGGAGTAGTCCTGCAACATATTTTTGTTTGAGGGTAGTATACTTGGATATTTGGATGGACAGCTATTTGTCTATATTGTTGATTCAGTAAAAAAACTTTGTTAAAGGGACGTTATGGTTCCAAGTAAAACCGAAAAACCCCTGAAATTCGCCAGTTATAGTAAGCTAAGCAACCATAACTCACACCACCACCATGCATTGCTAAGACTAACACCCAGGACATCAAAGATGACATCACAAATGTCGTTGATGACATAACTGATGACATCACATGTTTGGCTCCTCTTTTTACCTTTAGTGATATATCTTGGCCAGTGATACTTAGGAACAAAAAAATCAAAAAGTACTATATTTGTAGACTTATAAATATGTTCTTACAGTAAATCATTTGGGGTTCACTCACAGCATATGAAACATATACATAGGGAGAATACTTACTTAAAAGATAGCAATGCTTTCTGTGTATGAGGACAATCAGTAAGGTTATCAACAATTTCTTATTGTTCTGCTGTTTTCTCATTACTGTACTTTCTCTGGATATGTGATAGTTATACGTAGTAGGTTTGAAGCAGAACAATCATTTCTGTGCATAAAGATAATCAGGTAGGTTATGAACACTTTCTGGTTCTACTGCTGCTTTTTTGTTTGCTTCACTTCCCCTGTATATACTCATATTATATGTGTTGTTGTGTCTTTGTGTTTTGTATGTAATAATGAAATTACATAGGAAGTGGGTTTCATTAGCTACTTATTACATGTTGCACAGTACACAAACTCTAATAAGAAAGCATTTATCATTTCACTATTCAACACAGGAAGATTATGAATATTGCACCTCCATCATGTATGCTGGACACAATGCTCGTGTTTATACATGAGTAGCTTATTATACTGTAAAGATCTTCATAATAGAATTATATTTATATCAATGCATTGCTTAATGCACTACATAGCTCATGACATCTATTCCAATGATTCTTGACACTTGTTTTGTCAACATTATTATAAGAATCCCTTGTACAGACTTTTCATGAAAAGTACATGCACATGTGATGTCATCAGTGATGTCATCAATGACATTTGTGATGTCATCTTTGATGTCCAGGGTGTTAGTCTTAGCAATGCACGGTGGTGGCGCGAGTTATGGTTGCTTAGCTTACCATAACTGGCGAAGTTCAGGGGTTTTTCGGTTTTACTTGGAACCATAACGTCCCTTTAACAAAGTTTCTTTACTGAATTTCGTAGGTTTTTAGTAGCGCAACTTAACCATAACGTCCCTTTATCAAAGTTTTTTTTACTGAATATACATATACATAGTGTGAATTTGATAGATGTTTACTAGGATTCCCTTACTTTATATACATTTAACATAGAACATGCTGAACCCCCAGCTAGTGATTTTGATGTCCGCGAACTGTGCGTATGTCCGCAGATGGAGGCGGACAACATCAACACTACCCAAAAACTCAGGGGATATCTTAGATGCTTCTAACATGCCGCATAAACACTGAACAAGTTCAAAAAGCAGCACATAAACATGTTATATGTAGTAATAAATAAGAAGTGCAACCTATATATGTAACACATCAACCATCCATTTAAATACCATATGTACTAAAATGGAATATACCAAAACAAAAAAGATATGCTTCCAACATAATTACCTCACACAAACTGCACAGCTAGAAGCAACAGCAGACCTACACAACATTAAGAACACAATTTACCAGAAACTAGTAAGTAAACTTATTTTTTCTTATATATTTCTAAACTTTCTGTATTTGGTTCACTAAAAGTAATACATTTTTTTTACACAGAAATGTCCAGTACTTTGGATGGCTTGAAGAAAATTTCCCACGTGAGGAAATGTCTGAAGACAGTGATGGTAATGCTAGACACTTCTCTATATAAGCAAAGTAATAATCATTACTTTATGTGTACTTAACATATATATATATATTTTTAACAGACCATACAAACATTGAAAACAATACAGCAAAAGAGACATTAGAAAATACTCTGCAGCGCATGGAACAAACAATGGATATGCTTATAGGAAAATTTCAATCTTTTGAAACATTTTGTGGAGGACCACATAAAAGAAAAAAATAAATATTGTCCCACATGCACCTGTTCCTCCTCTCCATGTCCCAGTCAACTATCCTCAAACCCTAACCACCAAGAAAAACATAATGATGAGACTTCCATCCCTTCATCCCCTCCCATCCATCCTCTCCAAAGCCCTAATTCCCCTGTATTTTTGTCAGTTTCTGCTTCCCCCTCTCTTTCATAAATTTTATATCTGTATATATTAAGAAAAGAATATTATGTGTGTTTTAATTCAGTACTTTGTGTCTTTTTTTTTTAAAAAGGCAGTTGGGGTGTCCACGGACAGTGCGGGTGTCTGGAATGTCCGCAATTAACCAAAATGGGGGTGTCCTGAGGACACTGTACCTGTCCGTACTGTCCGCAGGCAAGATGAAACTGTTCCTAGAACACTCCAGGTGTCCGGAATGTCCGCAATTAACCAAAATGGAGGTGTCCTAAGGACACTATAACTGTCTGTACTGTCAGCAAGCATGATGGAACCGTTCTTAGAACACATTTGGTGTCTGGAATGTCTGCAATTAACCAACATGGAGGTGTTCTAAGGGCACTATACCTGTCTGTACTGTCCGCAGGCAAGATGAAACTGTTCTTAGGAACACACTTGGTGTCCGCACTGTCTGCAATTAACCAGAATGAAGGTGCCAAGGACACTATACCTGTCCATACTGTCTGCAAGCAACATGGAAATGTTCTTAGAACACAATCGGTGTCCAGAATGTCCACAATTAACCCAAATGGAGGTGTCCTAAGTACCTGCCGTACTGTCTGTAGAACATCTACGCACATGTGCACCACACCCATAAGTCCTACAAACATTGCGCCTGTCCGTAACTGTCCGTCTTACGTGTGTCGCACTTTTAATTAGTTTGAGGACCCAAACACTGTCTGTAGAACACCCGCATGCATGCGCAGGACCTTTCCTATGCATTTGGTGTCCTGCGGACACCCGTCCCATTCACGGACGTGTTCGCGACATCATCATGTGACCGCACCCACGCTGAGCGTGTGTCCTGATTTGCGGACACCGGGTCCCTGAACATTTAAAAAGTACTTTTTTAGACAATCCAAAGTATTTTACAGTAAAAATTCACCATTGCACATGTCCTAGACAATGACCCTGGCTTTCTACATACTTTTTGGAACTTTTTGAGCCTTTTTGGGGTGTTCGATCTGTCTGTGGACAGAGCGGCTGTCCGCGGCTTGCACCCCTGAACCCCTATAAAAGGCCACACCCCAGAGCTCATCCTCATTGTGCTTCTGGCTACCTGACAGAGCATTGTCTATATTAGCTGCTGATCTTCCTGATTTTGCTGCTTTTGATGTTTCCCATCAGACCTAATGACATCTATGCTTGCTGCTCCAGCTGGTGCTACTAGTGCCTCAGCGTCACCCCACCCCCTCCACCACCAACACCACCCGAAGGGCCTGCAGAGGGGAACAGGCGTGAGGATGTAGAGGAGGAGGATGAAGAGGATGAGGTAGTGGAAGTCCCTGCTACCAGCACTTGCCGTGAGTCTTGGGTGTGGCGGTTGTTTACCATTCATGGAGACGTACCAAAAGCATGTGCGAACAAGGTCACCTGCAACCAGTGCAAAATGGTGCTGAGTCGTGGGAGGCCTGGTTCCTACAGCTTTGGTACAACATCCACAAAGCGACACCTAGGGTCGTTCCACAGTGGGGCCTTTGCCAAGGTTTTACCTTGTGATAAACGTAGTAGGTTGAGTTCCTCTACAGCATCCTCTATTTCCGCTCCTGTCACCACAAGAGACACTCCTGTGGGACAGCACATCCCTGCAGCTGCCTCACAGGCCATCCATGATGCTGTTGACCCTTACCTTTTGACGGTCACAATATTGTGTATGTACTACGACTCAGTACTCTGCAGGGGGGAGAATCTTCAGAGTGCTTACGAGACTGCAGTCAAGGAGCATGAGAAGGTCTGCTACCTACCTAAATAAGGCCCACCCTACATCTTCCTCTCTCCACCTGTCCTTTCTTAGCCCTGTGGTTGGTGTCCTGCTGTCATGGCATTTGGGCAGGGGCCCAGGCCTTCATCGCCCCCAGGGTCCACATGGACCAGGCTCATAGAAATGTGTGCTTTGCACACCCAGTGCCTAAGGCACATGCTTCATGGCTGGGCATGGCCATAGAACAGCATTGGGAGCACGTGCCGGAGTCCTAGGGCGGGGCAAGGTGGAGCCACAAGGCATGGCCAAAGGGAGGGGCCATAGCCAGCCTATATAAGGCCAGCCCAACCACATGCCCTCGCTTTGCGTTGCTCTGCTTTGCAGCATGACGCTTACGGCTGTTCCTCACCTTGATTCCGTTTACTCCATCTCTGCAGACCATCTTACCTACCTGATCCCAGCCGCTCCATCAGTGATGGCGCACCTACCTGATCCCAGCAGCTCCATCGCTAAAGGTGCACTTTGATTCCAGCCACCCATCGCTGAAAGCATGCTTACCTGATGCCAGCTGCTCCATCGCTGAAGGCGCACCTACCTGATCCCAGCCGCTCCATCGCTGAAGGCGCACTTCATCTGATTCCAGCCACCCATTGCTGAAGGCACGCTTACCTGTTTCCAGCTGCTCCATCGCTGTGCGCGCACCCTAACTGCATTCCATCACCATCAGAGTTGGAGCCTTTTCTCACCCGATTCGGACTTCGAGCGACGCGGGAGCCTTCGCTTCTTCTCTGCTTTAACGTGGTACCTTCCTCCGGAGCCACTGAACTGTCTTCAAGCATCGAGACTCTGCTCCACGCCGTTGAACCGCTCCTGCAAGGGGAAAATAACACAACAGGTTAGAAACCCTATAATAACAACTCTTGGCCGCATCATACCTGAGTCTTGACATCCATTATAACGGCCTGCTTTCCTGTTGACCTTGAGAGCCCATCATCCTCAGGGGAATCCCCGGATTCGCTCCACGCTTCCGGTCTACCATCTTCATTACTACAGGGAAGAGCAGAGACATTGCAAGAAATCATTATTACTTACCATCAAGTCAAGATTCATTGCTAAAGTCATTATTAAAAAACGAACAATAACCATACCCAAAGACTTACCCTTCAAGTGGATTGGTCGCAGCCGTTCTGGATTGCCACTTTGTGGGCCAGTGAAGCAACTAGGCCCATTCTACGCACCCCTGCTGAAGGAAGCAGGACGGATAACCCAGCATTACAAAATAATAGGTGAGCATGCATGGGAAGACTCTTGAGCACTCCATTTTGGCACGAAAGGGGCGAGGGAATTCGTAACACCTTCGCACCATCCTCATTGCCTCTCCTCTTCTCCCAGGGGAAATACCAGCATCTAGAACAGCATACTTTGCAGCATCTGGGAGAGACAGCCGATACAGGGGAGCCAGGCCGAGGGACGGCTCCAACCATGCCCCAATGCCCCCGCAGAGACCAGATGAGCGTAACACCCTTCCTTACCCTCCTTTCCCCTCCTCTCCCAGTGTGTCATGTGTAAAAACCAAAAATATATATAAAACAACAAACACCCCCCAAAAAAGTCTCTTTTCAGATCCGCCTTTCACAGTTTAAAAATAGAAGTGGCAAATAAATGGAGCAGGGACCTGTGCATTTTTTAGAAGTCCACAGACAGTTTGCGGACATCTAAAATTTTGGGGTGCTGCCCTATCAAAATCATTGCACTTTTCTCTGGGAGGAAGTGGTGGCTCTGAAAAGACCCTTTTGGTTGTGTTTGTTTGTGTTTGAAAAACTTCAAATGGTCAACACCTACTGCAAAATGGATGGCTGTAATTCCAAAAAAGATTGCAATGCATTTTGTAAATTTCTCATAAAAATCTGATTGCCAGCATAAGTAAGATGGACTCCATCTCTGAGAAAAATGTATGTGCTACGAAACATAACATTTTCATTGTGAAAAGAGGACATGCCAACATCTCTTAAAAAGGCACAAACAGCCTTATTGACATTGCGCCTCAATTTCTCCATTTGTGGACCAAATGAAGAAGAACGCAGCCACATTTGTCTCTGCGCAATACGAGAAAAAATTACTTGAAAATTTGGAAACATGTCCATGACCTTCCCAAGTCCTTCTTTGATTGTAAATTGCAAAGAAATTCCAGACACATGTCCTAAACTGTTCCCGCCACAATGAAAAATAATAATGTCTGGATGATGCTGTCTCTCCAAAGTAGCACAGAGAAGTCCAGCCACTTCATTCCACGCACTCCATGCCAATGCACTTCCACATAAGGGAATACAAGATCTGCAGCTACTCCACAGCATTTTGCATGCACCTCCAACCAATGTATCCATGAGTCCCCCAAAATCTAGATAATTTATTTTCTAAAACACACAGCCATAGCTATCTGTTCTTCTCTCAGGAAACACATACTTTCTGACAAGCTCTCTCCTTACACAACACACCCAGTAAACTTTACTGACCAATCCATTGCTCTACTCTTTCTCATTTGCATGCCTATCCACCCCCAAATCCCCGAATGTAATACGCGTTGCCCGCGGACTACCGCCATGTCCGCTGACATATCGAAAATCTCAGCGTGGTGAACGTAAATTTAAATAGTGTGCCCCATTTCCCCTTTGAGGTTGCGCCTGAAAGAGATGTTTTTTGGTTTTTTTTTGCAGATGCTTGACAGACACCTGTTATTTTGTATTAATTTTCTTTTTTTTTCTTACTTTACTCGAAAAATCTTCACATAACCTTCTCCAAAGCAACCCTTACATTCCAGAACAACATGCATTTCCCATATAGGTTGATGAAATGCCATCTTCTTTAAAATAAACAGCATTACTGGAATCAATATTCTCATTATTACAGAAGAACATACCAGCTCTAAGCATGAAAGCACGCATGCCTCGGTTGATTGCACACATAGCAATGTTTTGCTGTGGACAAAAAACAGAACTATTGTCCCATATTGCCCTAGGTACTAATCCAGAACAAATACGTTTGGCATTTGAAAGGATGTTCATTACTGCTTGAACCAAGTGTTCCAAATCTGCCAACAAAGTAGGGGCACTGACATAGCCCAAATGGAAAGCACCACAAACTTGTACAACTTGTACAATCAGGCACAGTGCTCCACACCACCTCCAATCCTTTAACATCAGAATTGTTTGCCAGATGCCTGCATTGAGCATACTGCTGTAAACCATGCACAGACATATCTCCAAGCACCAACACCCTAACTTTCTCCACCTCTGCCATCTTCACTACCTACAGTCTCTTTCAACACAAATCCACAACCTCAACACCTGATTGGGTAATCCCTACAGTCCCCTTTCCATGCTGGATTTGCTGAAAAACCCTGGATGTGGCATGGACCACGTAACTCTTAGACAGCCCTTCTACCCTTTCCACTTCACTCTCTCTGCATTTCCACATTGGATACAGCTAAGCAGTCACACAACCATCCACCAATCACATCAAAGACCTCTACATCTAACCCCATCATCAGAGTTCAGCATTTCAAATGTACTGTTGATAACTCTGAGTACAAGTCTCATATCATTGGAAAGCACCTACTACAAAAACTACTGTACAAGTCTCCAAGATTTCTACTTGCAGCTGCATGCATATCCACATGCATGAATACAAACTACAGGTATGCATATTTTATGCACAGTACATGTACAACTCTTATAAATGCATATAAACAGAGTAACTGCCACTTAACCTGTATAACCTATAAAATGAATTTACTATTAATTATTCCATCTGCTATAATGAACTGTCACTTCCGAACCTGTCTGTTATCTAAATTATTTTTTTACACATACAACTATCTAAAAAATTATTAAAAGATGGGAGAAATAACAGTATAATTGTAGAAAAACACTTAGTAGTGTATTATAAAATTAGGTTGTAGCTCAAACGATCGAAAAAAAGGATCAAATGGTAAAGGGATCGATTCAAAAGGATCAAATGGTAAAAGGATTGATTCAAAAGGATCGAAAACAAAAGGATAGAAAATATTTTATTTTTATTTTTTTGCATTTTTTTGGGGCGGGGTTGGGGGGGTGGTCCCACCCCCAACCCCTGTTTTTGTGGTAAAAAACACTTTTTTAACTATACGAAAACCAAAAAAAAATATATAATTTAAAAAAAAATGTGATCCTTTTGTTTTCGGCCCTATTGCATCGATCCTTTTACATTCAATCCTTTTACATTCGATCCTTTAACTGGACACCATAAAATTACACACAGCCAGGATAAGTTCATGCATCTTTATACACTCACACAGATAGACACTATCATTGAAAAGCTCACAGCTGAATTAACACCACTCCCTGTACATTACATCCTTCTGCTTTATTACCCACACCTTCACAAACGCATGCATTCTATGCTTTTCTGTACAGTTTCTGCAATTTACCTTACAAAAATTGCAAAACAAGTACATCATTATTTCTTCTATCTCCTAACATGCAATAACACAGCCCTAAGAAACCAAGTGAGTTTCATATACTTATTATTCTACTCATTTGCAAAGCATGTTGAACTAACATATCGCAAGTAAAATATAAAGGCTGCACATAGTCAAAGTAAACTGCATGCACACACTATATTCAGTTATCAAACAAGAATACTACTACAAAAACATAAAAATCAACGTCTAAATTAACATCAGTGCTATAAACACACAAAATGACTAACCTTTTCTTTTACAATTGCAGTGAAGACCACTCTCCTGAAAAGCAACAGCATCTGAAGTACAAACAACAACTCAGAAGAAAGCTGCTCATTCCAAACAAAAAAAGTACGTACAATACTACTATAATATTCTTACAGTTACTCAAACACACTGTGGGGTTGATTTATGGAATTTGTGCACCTAATAACAGAGATTTCTGCATCATTCTGCCCACAAATCCCAATTTGTTAAACAGGGATTTGCAGGTTGAATGGCACACAAATCCCTGTTTTTCGGCGCACAAATGACTTAACTCAGATCCTAGAATGTTAGTATTGCAGAACAAAGAACTGTTTTAATTCTATACCATTAGATTTACTATTAGTGCTTCTCCTCACCAGTAGCTTACTTTCTACTGTCATCTGAACCCCACAATACTAACACACAAATACAAGAATAGCCTTCCCAACTAGTTGTAGCTGCCCAATGCACAATTACACACCACCACATACATCCTTAACATCATACTCAGACACTCATGCACACAGCACACATACATTGCAGAACAGCCCAACCCATACCTTCTTTTTTTCAACAGACCCCAAAGAATGACTACCAAAAAGCAAGTCCATAGAAAGCAACACAGAAGTAGAGCAAATGAAAATAAAAGTATGCAAAATAAGCATCCATCTCTAGCAGAATTTGTAGAAAAAGTTCAAACAAAAGATCTAATAGAGTCATTAAGTGAAACAAAACGAGCTTCCCGTACAAAAACTTTCCCTCCTCTTTCAAAATGTAAAACAAAACAGAAAGTGATTAACAAGAATTCAGCTACCACTACTGCTAACACTGCTCCTATAAATTGTGATATAGTGGCAAGTAACCATGCCAAAAAAAGAATTTTAGAAAATAATGTTCTGCCACAGAGTCCTTCAGAATCTTATAAAAAGAGGAGAGAAATCACGCACAACCCTTAAAATCTACCATAGAAAATTAATCTTAGAAGCTCCCATAGACTGTACAATGCTTCTCAAAAGGAAGTTATTTATTTTATTGTTAAAGAGAATTAAACCACTAACAAAACTAACTACTAAATTACAAAAAATACTTCTCAATAAATGGAATGTCAACAAAAAATAATGTCTTAAATATCTGTGGAGGTGAATGGAGTCACACCACGAGCACAGAAACATATTTCTATGAAGAAGCATACAAACAAAAGCAAACAAACACAATTGCCATACATAGCAGTGGACCAGGGTATGAAATACTTAATAATACCATAATGGAACAAGAAATACTGCTTACAAAAATATCCCCAGAAAACTCAGTATCCCCTCTTCATTCGACTGAACCAGAACGTCCAGTATACAAATGGCTGTGCACGTCAATGTGTAACATTTCCAAAAAATCTTTAAAATCTTTACGCCAGCTCCTCAATCAGTATGTGAAAGGCAAAGACAACATCAAAATGAAACTACTACAAAATATGGATACCTGTCCAGTGTGCAAATACACAGGACTACAAGGACATTAATTAGCCTGCATTTCAGGACCTATTTGCAAAAGCACCTTCCTTCATATCAAAATGATATCAGCACATCATTCAACTATAAGAAATCTACTCAATAAACTGTACTATGCTAAAACTCCTGCTTTAGCACTAGCCAATTTAAATAACAATCTTCTACATGGTACAGCCAAAGACCTACTTGAAGAAATAGAGCATATCCAGAGAACATATTTTGGAAGTGAAAGCCACTTACAAAATGCAACAGCTTTACAACAGACTAGCAACAATTGTACAGATGGCAACCTTCTACTACACACATACAAAAAAGAAATACTAAAATTTAAAAGTACATCAGCTCATCAGCTGAAGTACCAAACCATGTTGGTGTGTGTTGCCGCAGAAGTTTTATAAAAGTAACACAAAAACTGTAGAAATAATATACAAAATAGAAGACAATGAAGATTCCAAATGGTTTGAATTAGCTCTCTACCCTATAGCAGAAAAAAAAACGAAATAACTGACCCCTTATTACTTTGCACTTACTGCACTACAAAACAACAACCAAACTCCTTCACGTGCTATAACAAATATGTAGGAATTATTCCCACTACCCAAACCCCTGCAAAACCAGCTTCCCGTACAAAAACTTTCCCTCCTCTTTCAAAATGTAAAACAAAACAGAAAGTGATTAACAATTATTCCCACTACCCAAACCCCTGCAAAACGAGCTTCCCGTACAAAAACTCAATTTATATGAGAGCATCATAATTCAAACAGTGCACCCATTTCAAGTAATAATACGCCTTCAACCAAAAACAGCAAAATTACCTCCCTCTGAATTAGTGAAAGGCATTTGTGGCAAAGTAGTTTATTTACCATTAAATCTGAAAGAAAATGTGCACACTCTGGGAGTGCAACGTCCAATAGAGCAATCTTTAATTGTCTTAGTAAATGGTGTACCTACAAAAGACAAAAAAATGTGGCAACAACTCATAGACTTACATAAAGTTAGACAAGCCTTGCATTATCTAAAAGACAATAATGAATACTACAAAGAAATTAATATTGAAGAAACCCTGAGGGAAACCACTGAAACAATTCAAGAGTCACCAGAAACTGGTCAATTTGAATTTCTAGATCCGGCTACTGAATCCAATATTTTAGACCATTATACAATTCATCCATTACACTCTAAAGACATGATAGATGATGTACTAGAAATGTACCAAATGCGACAAACCAAGGATCACCAATCAGCATATGGGAAAAAAGTACAGAAGCACATGCTTTTCCTCTACTCCTTCCTACTGGGAAAGGAGGAAGGTACGATGATAGACCCACTCAGATAACAGCATCAGAATACCGCTGGTTACGAACGTATTCTGAAGATCCCAGATTTAGAAAAAATGTGGAATACATATTCCACATACACTTTGAAAATGAACTAGCAACTCTATGCTACGGAATTGCACACACATTGAAATCAGGTACCCACTTTCAAAATATGTCAGCTATGCAATTACTACAGAAAGTGCAAGAAAAAGATGAGGTTTTACAATCAAGTATTACAAATATGTTAGCAAACATGCGTGGTACTAAAGAGTACCGGTTCCGACGTCACATAGATGTACGCTGTATGATAAGAAACCTTGGCCCACCCACTTGGTTTGTTACATTAAGTTGTGCAGAGTATGCATGGGATGATTTACATGATTTCCTACGCATATCAAACAAAAACAAAACAAACATAGATATACTTACACCTGGAGAACATTGCTCTCGAGATCCTGTTAATGTTACAAGATATTTCCATCATCGCTTCATTGCTATGCTACACTTTATTTGTAATAAAACTGTTCCTCCCCTCAGAGAAGTGCAACACTTCTTTTGGAGAAAAGAATACCAAGCCAGAGGAGCACCACATATCCACATGCTTTTATGGATTAAAGAGGCTCCTAAATTTAGTCAAGACAGTGATGCCACTGTTTTACAATTCATCAACAAATATGTCACTTGTGAAATCCCTTCACAGACAACACATAGTGACCTTCATGCACACATTTTACAATTTCAAAGACACAAATGTGGGAAGTATTGTCATCGCAAACACAAAAACAAAGGGAACTACTACACCAAATGCCACTTTGGTTTCCCTAGACCAGTTACAGCAACAGGTCAAGTAAACAATTTCATGTCTTCAGTTAGACATAGTGTTAAAGGTAAATGACCTAAGAACACATATTACATAAAAAGAACAGAAGAATCAAAATATATCAATGATTACAATGCAATCATTGCCCTCTTATGGAATGCAAACATAGATCTGCAGTACGTCGCAGACAATTCCACTGCAGTTGTACAATATGTTACAGCCTACTTAACAAAAGCAGAAAAAACAGAGCTTCAAGACCTCTGGAATGACCTATCATCAGACAAAACACTATCTCAGAAATTGTACAGCATAGGCATAAAAATGCTCTCTCATAGAGAATGTGGCTGCTATGAAGCTGCAGATCATTTAACCGGTACTGCTTTGTATGGCAAATCTGAAAATATAGTATGGCTAAGTCTTGGTCCTGCTAAAGCTAGAAAAAGAGTTCTCAAATCATACGACGACATAGAAACAATAGCCAAAAAGGATCCTAACAGCCAAGACATTTTGAAAAACAATTTACTAGACACATACTACCCAAACAGGAGTACGACTTTGGAAACCATGTGTCTATACCACATAGCCCAAAACTTTGCATACAAAAATAATATAAACCCTGATGAAAATAAAGGTAGATGCAGAGTGACAAATTGTGAAGGCATCTTAATAAAACGTACCAAACGAAGCTTAATTAATCATATCAAATTGTCATTAAAAACTCCTCAACATAAAGAACTATATCACATGTCCCTGCTACAACTTTTTAAACCATGGAGAAAAGATGAAGAGTTACTAGATATCTATGACTCCTATGAAGATGCTTTCAAAGCAAATGAAATCACTATAACCGATGTGAACTTTACACAGTACAAAACAATGTTGCACAATGAACAGCAACACGAAGAAGAGCTCCAGGCCCAACTAGATAAGGACACTCTCGACAGTAGTCAACCTTCTGTAACAGGAAGCCAAGAACCACTGGGACAGCCACTAATAGCAAATGAGGCAGAATTAGCTGTGATAGAAGTAGAAAACACCATGTCTCACTATGAAGATACAGAAGACTTAACTGTACTGCAATCAAAACTGAACAATGAGCAGCATAGCATTTTTCAAGAAGTAACAAAAGAAATTGCACATGTTGTACAACATGAAAATAAGGAATGTACCTTTTAAAATTACAAACTTATACTACTATACGTCAGTGGTCAAGCTGGTTCAGGCAAAACATTCTTAATCAAAATGATCAGCAAGTTCCTTCAACAATTGACAAACAACAAACTGTCAGCTGTTGTAACTGCCCCCATAGGTTTAGCTGCCCACAACATAGGCTGTGTCACTTTGCACCGATTACTACTCCTTCTAGTAGAACACCAAAACAAATTAGAATATTACAAACTTTCTACAGAAGCTGCAATGGAACTACGCAGAGTGTTAAAACAAATGAAAATGCTACCATAGATGAAATGAGCATGGTCTCCAACCTAATGTTGGCTTTGAATCACCTCAGATTACAAGAAGTACTCAAAATAAACTACGAAAAGCTCATTGGAGGAAAACACATTATTGTTTTCGGAAATCTTCTTGAATTGACACCAGTGAAAGGTGAAATTATTTTTAAAACCTTAGGACACAAACTCTGCCGTAAAACTGTTGGCAGCATAGGACATGTCAACCTTTGGCAACATTTCCAAATCAGAGAATTAACAGAAAACATGTGCCAATTTGCAGACCTCACATACGCCAACATTTTAAAAAGTATTAGAGTTGGTGTACTACCTCAAGAAGCACAATCAGTATTAAAAACCTGGCACATCCATGGACTTTATGGCCATAATTCATGTGCTACTGATGTCATGGAAAAATTAGCAGACAAAAATGTCACTTGGATGTCTTTGATGCCAACTCTTGCAAGCTGTTTAAAATTCAATGAAAAAATGTTTAAAAAAGAAATGAAACCAATTATTGAAATTTGCCCCACAGACAAACTGGGCGTACATGGTATGACACTACCCATGTGTCAACAAGCCACAACAAGACTAAATACCTTAGAAAACTCTATCTCCAACGTAGCTGGTTTGGAGAAAATATTAAAATTATCTTTAAACTGTAGAGTAATGCTTAAACGTAACTTTACCGTGGGGCAAGGACTAGTTAATGGAGTACTTGGTACAGTTGTTGGCTTTCAAACATACAAACGTGGCAACAACATTCAGTTTGTCAATATTCTCTTTGACAAACTATCAGAAGTAAAAAGGATAGGACGCTCAACAGCTCGATTCCTTCTTTTCAAAGACATGTATGTACGCAGAGACCAATTTTCTCTAACTCTAGCATACACAGTCACCATTCAAAAGTCACAAGGTTTTACCCTAGATAAAGCATTGATAGATATTGGGAACACAGTCTTTAAAGAAGGCATGAGCTACGAAGCACTATCACGCTTACATACACTTGACAGTCTATTTCTTATCAACTTTAATGCAAGTAAAGTAAACGCTGACATTCCTTGCATTTTAGAATACAATAGACTATGTTCACTGTACACCCCCATCTAAAAACCTATCCTGTTCCACAAAAAGGAACACGTTGTAAAACTACTTCAAACAGAAATGCAACAGGATCTCACTATAAATCCTCCAAAGAGAGTAAAAGAAGGTAACAATTCATTAATTACTACAACCAAAGAAGAATCTACTACTCTAAGTAACTCAGGTACTTCTTCATAGAAGCAACACACACTCTGAAGAAATGACTTGGACACAGAACTATCTGGTCCATTCAAATTTTCAAATATAACTGGTGTAAATTGCTATGCAAATGTAGCAATAAATATTCTATTCCAATTGCCACCAATTGTTGACAACATTTCCCTACACAATACAGACCAATTGTGTTTGCATATGTTAGTCCTTCATAGAAATGCAAGCAACAATCCTGACAACACATACAGTGTTCATGGAATAAGACAAGAATTGGACTACTGTGCTGGAATGGTGAAATTCACTATAAACTCACAAGAAGATCCACAAGAATGTCTAATGTACTTATTACACGTACTGGAAAATAAAAACATACCTATAAATAAAATCTTCCAGCTTTCATACATGTGGACAAATACATGCACTCTCTGCAACAATGTGGCACATGAACAAATCCCTAATGAACGCTTTGTATATGTATCCATACCTAACTGTGAACCCGTTCCATTTCAGCAACTTGTAAAAAATGCAAACCATGACAGATTATGTACCAACTGCAATTCAGATAATCGCTCCACCTTGCAAATACAAACACATAGTAAATACGTAATACTAATGCTTTTACATTACAATGCAGATGGTACCAAAAACAACTGCAAGGTGACTGGATTCACACATGGTCACGTATAAGAAAACCTTCACAACAATAGGTATAATCTACCACGCAGGAGCCACAACCAATGCAGGTAACTACACTGCATACATAAAAAAAGAATTGTGGATGGTTTGAATGTAATGATAGTCCCATTACTCTAAAGCAGAGATTACCAGCAAATCTTATAAACGCTTATTTAATCTTCTTAAAACCAAAATTTAATAACTAATCTGTTCATAAACATTAACACAACTTCAATTAGAAAACTATAAACAGAATACGCCAACAGGTATCTAACTGCCCCAAAATTCTGCAACAACCAAACAGATAAATCAATACCACTAAATTATAAGAAGAAATACACAGTTAGAATAAGCCAACAGGTATCTAACTGCCCCAAGATTTTGCAACAACCAAACAAATAAATCAATACCACTAAAATATAACAAGAAATAAGCAGTTAGAATATGCCAACATGTATCTAATTGCCCCAAGAATCTGCAACAACCCAACAGATAGGTTAGCAATTTGAGAATATAACTAAAAAACTATAACCAGTTACTATTCGACAACAGGTATCTAACAATCTACAACAACCCAACAGATAGAACATTAGCCAGAAACAACAAGTAAACACTGAAAACAAAGAAAGAAATGTAATGTACCATAACAAAAAGGTTTTTTTTAATCCAACATGGATTTTTTTTCCCACAGACCCAATGAATTAAGAAACAAACACAGAAACTGAGCAAATTGCACAGTACACTGGTTTTTAAACTACTGAATATGAGGGTCGAAATAAAGCAGAAATGTCTATTATGCAATGTAATAAGTCTTTATAAACTACATACACTAACATGATCTTTTCTTTTATATTAGAAATTGAAAAAGAATATCTGCTCCAGTTACCCAAGTCATGAAAAAAATATATCCAATCACAAAAAATCAAACAGTAAGTATATTATAATACAACTTAGAAATACGGCCGTCGGCCATGCACCGCAGACTCTAGGCCCTGGCCACGACCACCAGAGCATATCACACCCATAGATCCCACCCATAGAATCAAACATTTTAAATGGCTATATGGGTTACTGCATTGCATTTATTATGTCCGCGGACAGCCGCGGTGACCGCCGACATGGCAAACACATCAGGGGTGCCTGCCACCTAAACAAATACAGCATTTGACCCATCTCTTACTCCCCCACCCTCCCCAAGCACTCTTACACACCAACACACATGCCAAAGTTGTATTTCTACCCCATTCGTCACTGCGCTGTCCGCGGATCCAAGATGGCGGGTGCATCGAAAACAATACGATGCACCTCACGCTTTATTCCAGCCAATCAGTGAACATGTTGCATGTCCGTGGACATGACGCAAACCGATTAGCCAATCGTTGTCCTGTTCGCGGAGCGAACAGGGAAGTGTGTCTGCAGAGCGGACATAGATATCACTAATTTTTTGTGACCTACTTTTTGGTCGTTTTAAAAAAAAACTACTGGATGGATTTTCACCAAATTTACAAAAGCACACTTTCGGGACCAAGCCGCTGCTCATGCCGCAAATTTGGTGAAAATACCTCCAGCAGTTTGGGCTGTAGGCGTGAGCAAAGTTGTTTGCCCATTCAGTCTATGGTGGGCCATATACTTTTTTTGCAAAGTTTGATGAGGGTTCGTCCAGGGAGAGCGAAGTTATAAGCCGGCCAAAAAGTGCTCTTCCTATGGGATTAGGAATTTAACCATAACTACACAGCCACTATCGTGGCTGTGTAATAACATTCAGATGTATGTGTATGTGCTTTTATGAGAGGTAGATTTGGATCTTTGTGTATACCCTTTAAGCGACCCTCCATTCATTTGCAGGATATCATATATCACAAAAACATACAGGAGCCCTGCCTTTCATGGCTGGGATTTATTGTAACCCATTCGTTGCTGCATACAATTGTAACCACGGCAAGGAATACCTTAATGTTCCCTGAATTCTAGTATTTTGATGTTTCATATAGTTCTACGTCAAACATATTAAGGGTGAGCTGATAAAATGAACTGTTTTAAATTACAAATACAGTTTCTCACTCTCACACACATGCGTCCATTCCTTTTCCTGAATTCTTCCTAACTCTAAACTTTTTTGCAGGAAGAAACGCCCACTCAGTTATTTCTACCCATGGAGCACACGCATGCCTTCTGGCAACCTTGCTCTCTCTCCCACACCCTTGCTCTCTCACATGAAGCCTCTATCACACACTTGTACCCTGCCACTTTGCACATGCTCCTTCTTCTGGACACGGGCTCTCTTTCGTTCACTCTTTCTCACACTTAGACCTTGGCTCTTTTACACCCCGCACAAACATCCCTAGAGAAACATCCTAGCTCTCTTGCACCCCACTTGTCCTCAGAGCCATTCACCTGTTGAATATGACACCTGACTAAAAATGTTTAGGCAGACATTAAAAACGTGCTCTGTCAAAGCCAAAAATAATAGAAATAGTAAAGCCTACGTACCCCTCTGTGATCGCACGTCTTTTTACTTTGCTTATTACTAATATGTGTCTTTGAACACTGATTTGCTGACATTTGTCTTTAAATACATTATTGGGTCTGTAACGCCATAAATGTAAGATGCAATAAACCACCTCAAACGCCAAAACTATTGGCTTTGCCAATGCGTGTTTTCTTTACCATCTATAGGAACTCCTGCCACTCAGAGGAAAACTCGTTGGCACGCCTATTAATCTTAAACTTATTTGCTGTAAAATATTTTAGCTCACATCACTTGTCCTTTTAGCACTTTTACCCTTGATCAAGGTCTAGAAGAACATCAAAAAAACCAATGGATCAGTTGCACAGCTTTCCTTAAACTGAACAATTTATCAATGATCAACTAACTAATCGTTAGTGTTTGCTCGAAAATCTGATTCTGATGAGAGTTTCCCTGTGCTGATCCTTTTGTGAGTGGTATGTTCTCCCTATATACCTTGACCTTGAACCAGATAGTAGACCTAGGGTCCTCATATCCAGGAATCGTTAAAGTGCAACGGTCCAATCAAGGCCCGATTCTCTTGGGCTTTGCCTATTTGGAATGAGTCTTCTAGAAAACAGATATCCCCTTCTTGCTTTTTAGGATTAGAAGGAGGTGGTTAGAAGAATTTCCACAGGAGATCTACTGCATGAATCATAGGAGGGTGGAAAAGCATTGGTACTTTGACCTCCACCAGGGGCTTTGTGTGGATCAGCAGCACACTCTTCTGCAAAAAAGCAGGCACAAAGATTCAAATTTAATGATTTTCTAGAGTATTATCTGTGCATAAAGGCCCATGTTGTGTTGCACTGTGCTCAGAAATATGTAATGTTCTGTAACAGCATGTGGCACTTTACCTTAGAGATCAGAAAATGTCTAGTTTGTATTCATTTATTACTGTAAATTAGACTGATTTTAAATGTCATGTTTTTTATGTCTGTTTTGCTTATCATGCATTATAATTGCGCATTGTATTTTTCTTATGCGCATTAAATAGTCTTTCATTAGAATAATATAGGCATTGTATTTGAGTGTTACTGATGTTTCACCCATCCGAAATACACTGATTTGACTGAATAATCAACTAACTAAAAGGCCAGCCCAACTGGACTCTGGTAACTATACCATTTATTAAAAAAAGCATATCATTACATCACTGAAAAAACAAAACCTTATAAACAGAGGACAATTCCCAACAGTCCTTGTCTGACCTGAATATACTTAAACACTTACAGGCCGATTCATGGAATTAATGTGCGCCGAAAATTCCGGCGCAGAGGTGCCAAAACGTGCGATTCACAGTAAACGTGTGAAAATCGCAGTGCAACTGCGAAAATCGCAGGGAAACCAGCGCACATCGATTCAGGGAAGTCCGTGCGCGAGAAATATATTGGATGGACGCTGAAAAAGTGCCATCCAACGGCGTGCGCCACGGCCACTGCGAAATTGCACATAGCGCAGCGCACATTACAAAAGTAGGCGTAAAACGGGGCGTAACACTTGGAATGGAGAACAACGCGTGAAAATATGGGCGTCACGGGGGAAGTACAGGAGGCGAGTGTGCGGAATGCCCATACACTCGCCTACAACTCATATTCATGGAATCGAATAAGGCAAACCAGCGCACGGTCAAAGACGTGCACAGGGCCAAACAAGTACGCCACAAGAAAGCAGGGGGAAGCGTCCCTGCGCCTGAAATAAATGTGCGCCAAAATGTGCGCTAACAAAAAGCACACATATACAGCTATGATGAATGATCCATACTGTGGCCCTTTAGGACAAATGAGGTGCAAAGGGGTACCGACAAACAAGGACACTCGCTGTGTGAAAAATAGTGTGTGCGTGTATTACGGGGTTCGCAGGAAGTTCCACACGCGATTGGCCTGGGCACGTGTATTCCGGGGTGCGCAGGAAGTTCCACACGTGAATTTGCAGGGTACGTGTATTTCGGTGTGCGCGTGAAGTTCCACACGCAATGTCAGCAGGGTACGTGTACTCCGGGTGCGCGGGAAATTCCACACGCAAATCCAGCAGCCTACGTGTATTTCGGGGGTGCCGGCGAGTCCCACACGTGAATTGGCCGTGTGGGTCCTCCCAGCTGTTCCCTCTACACCCTCCATGGCCCCTGCAGGCGGCCCACACCACAGGGGACTACCCTGCACCCCTGCACATGTCCCGCAGGCAGCCCATCCACCATGGGCATGCCCCCCAGCCAACCCACATGTCACCTTGCACCACAGCCCACCAACACAAGTCTCCCAGCACCCCCAACCCCCAGCATCCAGGGGCACCCTCCACCAGGCCCCCACTCATGTCCCCCTGCACCCCCACCCCCCTGCATCCAGGGGCACCCTCCACCAGGCCTCCACTCCTGTCTCCCTGCACCCACACCCCCCAGCACTATAGGGCACCCTCCACCAGGCCCACACTCCTGTCCCCCTGCAACCCCACCCCCCCTGCATCCAGGGGCACCCTCCACCAGGCCCCCACTCCTGTCTCCCAGCACCCACAACCCCCAGCACTGTAGGGCACCCTCCACCAGGCCCCACTCCTGTCTCCCTGCACCCCCCAGCAGTGCAGGGCACCCTCCACCAGGCCCCCACTCCTGCCCCCTGCACCCCCAACCCCCAGCACTGTAGGGCACCCTCCACCAGGCCCCCACTCCTGTCTCCCTGCACCCCCACCCCCCAGCACTGTAGGGCACCCTCCACCAGGCCCCCACTCCTGTCCCCCTGCACCCCCACCCCCTGCATCCAGGGGCACCCTCCACCATGCCCCCACCCCTGTCTCCCAGCACCCACACCCCCCAGCACTGTAGGGCACCCTCCACCAGGCCCCCACTCCTGTCCCCCTGCACCCCCACCCCCAGCACTGTAGGGCACCCTCCACCAGTCCCCCACTCCTGTCTCCCAGCACCCCCACCCCCAGCACTGTAGGGCACCCTCCACCAGGCCCCCACTCCTGTCTCCCAGCACCCACATCCCCCAGCACTGTAGGGCACCCTCCACCAGGCCCCCACTCCTGTCTCCCAGCACCTACACCCCCCAGCACTGTAGGGCACCCTCCACCAGGCCTCCACTCCTGTCTCCCTGCACCCCCACCCACCAGCACTGTAGGGCACCCTCCACCAGGCCCCACTCCTGTCTCCCAGCACCCCCACCCCCCAGCACTGTAGGGCACCCTCCACCAGGCCCCCACTCCTGTCTCCCAGCACCCACACCCCCCAGCACTGTAGGGCACCCTCCACCAGGCCCCCACTCCTGTCTCCCAGCACCCACAACCCCCAGCACTGTAGGGCACCCTCCACCAGGCCCCCACTCCTGTCTCCCTGCACCCCCCAGCGGTGCGATTTGCCAGGGTACGTGTATTCCAGGGGTGCGCGGGTAGTCTTAGATGCGATTTCATCAGGGTAAGTGTATTATGGGTCCGCGTGAACTTCCACACGCGATAGCAGCAGGGTACGTGTATTTCGCGGTGCGTGGGAAGTTTCACACGCGAATTTGCAGGGTACGTGTATTTCAGGGGTGGGCGGGAATATTTACTCGCGACTGGGCCTGGGAGAGCATGTTACGTGTATTCCTGGGGTGGGCGGGAAGATTTACACGGTCGCCTACAAGGTGCAAAAAAAAAAAGGTCCAATCCGGAAACACGTACGCCAGCATGAAGCAGGCGCACGTCCCGTGCAGCATAAAAGAGTGCGCAAACAACAAACAAGCTCAGAAGCCAGGATGAATATACTGTTCCTAGCAGCAGTCGCCGTGGGATACCGCAGGAGGAGGAGAAGGATAGTCAGGGCCAGAATCTTCACACCCAGAACCAGCCTATTTGGTATGCCTGATGACCAGGTGTATGGGAGGTACAGGTTTCCACCACAAATAATACTCAACCTGGTCAGTGAGTGGGAGGATGGCCTCACATCACCCACCCTGTGCTCCCAAGCACTTAGCCCCCTAGAGAAGGTCCTCAATATACTGCACTTCTTGGCTATGGGATCATTTCAGCGGACAAGTGCCATAGTTTGGGGGGTGTCACAGGCCACGCAGTCACGGTGCCTACACCAGGTGTTGGCCATCATCACTGCACGCCCATCAGTCCGCAGGCACATATTCCTGCCCAGAACACCTGCAGAAAGGCAGGCTGTCAGCCAGGATTTCTACAGGGTGGCACAATTCCCCAAAGTGCTAGGTGCCATTGATTGCACCCATGTGGCTCTAGGTCCCCCCAGTACATCTGAGCACATCTACAGAAACTGCAAGCACTGGCATTCCATCAACGTCCAGGTAGTATGTGATTCCAAGGGAATCATCACCTCAGTATATGCCAACTATCCAGGGTCCACCCACGACAGCTTCATTTACAGGATGTCAACCCTAAACCGGGACATGGAAGCTGGGCGGCATGGCGATGCATGGCTGCTTGGTGAGTATAAATGCCACAGCACATGCATGCATGACAGATACAGAGTAATGTCAATACCCCACTAATGATCCCCATCACCACCTCCCCAGGGGACAGTGCCTACCCTCTGAGCACCCACATGATGACGCCAATTCGGAACCCCATCACGCCTCCAGAGGTAAGAAACAACACAGCCCATATTGCAACACGGGGCATAGAGGAGCGCACATTCGGAGTGTTCAAGTCACGCTTTCGCTCCCTTGACCGTTCTGGCGGGCAGCTGTTATACGCTCCACCAGTAGTGTGCAGGATCATAGTGGCAGCATGTGTCCTGCACAATGTTGCAAAACGCCGGGGCCTGGCTGTGGACATGGTGGTGCCCCCACATCCCCAACCACATGCACGCCCGCTGCACATGGGAGGGGAAAGGGCATGGGGTGAGGCAGGCCGTACGCAGCTGGTGGCTAATTACTTCACATAGAAATCAGACCCCTGCGGAGTGCACACAGCCCTGGCACATGCCATCTGACAATCAATGATGACTCAATCTGACAATTATGATGAATTAAGAGACAGTCAACTGTCAGAACCATAGCAACCTGAGATTGTTCATCTGGAAGTGTCACAATGTGGCCATCCCTACCTACACAAACACCACCAATGCAGTGTCATCAAAAGACACACTTCCATGCAGCAAAAATGAATACCCACTTGCAAAATACAACATGAGAACAGTGCCATGTCACCCAACCCCTCCCCGGCACGGCCACACAACACACCATGGCATGTCATGCTATGTGAGAGAAAACAAATTAATCCCCACAACATGTCCCAAGTGTCACCAACTACAGTGTCCCTAATGGAGACTGGACACACATGAAATGCTCACAGTAATGCAGGACCAACAACACACATTACCAAATACTTACCAATAATACTAATCACCTACACAACCTCCGACCTACCATAAACATGACAGTACAGACTTAAATAATTGGTAGCCTCACTACCTGATAATGCTAGCACTTCGAACACTTCCAACTGTACAGTGTTAGCGCCACGCAAAAGTGTAGGTGCACTGCTTACAACATGGACACCATTTCCAAAGTAGACCGCCTTGTGAAGACATGACAAATGGACTTGCAAATTAGGAGGATGAGATGGATGCAGAGGCACATATCAATACACCATGCAGTGTACAATACAACAACAATATGCACTAGGAATGTATACACAGTATTGACTACAGACTGCCCACACATCAAATGGGAGTCCAACGTCACTGTGTAAGTCAATGTCACTTGGGCACACCCTTTGCAAGCCAATGGAAACGGGAAGCACGAGGGGTGTGTGTCACACAAACCCAAGCATCTGACCCAAATTCAGGACAAGCCTGCATGTGCCCAGCCACAATACAGCGTATGCCCACAGGAGCCACACAAGGCAACACACTGTCCAAAAAATCAAAAATCAAAAATCAAAAAACAAAAATCAAAAATCAAAAATCAAAAATGGCCATGAATGGGCCCGGTTGAGGCCACCCAGGAGGTCCGAGGACAGGGTGCACACCAAAACCCACCTGTGTGGATCTTGCGGAAAAAAAACACCTGCATGGGCTCATGGCCTGCACGGCTACCCTATTGTGGGAGAATCGTTGCTGTCGCACTCCTCACCCTCTGCAGCTGCATCAGGAGGTGGTGGCACTATGGGAGGCAGCCCACGCAAAGCCCTAGTCTGGTCCTCCATGGCTTCAAGCATGCAGGTGTGGAAGGTCTGGTTCTGGAGGATAATTGTGTGGAGGTCCCCATGCAACAACTCACGGGATGCCCGGACCTCCTCCCTAGTTGCCTGCAACTCAGCTGAGAGCGTACGTGTGAGCCGCTCCAGCTGCTGTTCTGTCTTCGTGTTAGCTGAAGCCTCAAGCTCAACCAGAGTTACCCTGAGCTGACGGAGTTCCACCCTCAGGGCTTCCCTGTGTGTTAGGGAGAATTCTCTGTTTAGGCTGAATTTCCTAACCTAGTGAGTCCCCAGCAGCTTTGCTGGATTTCTGGAGTTTGTTTTTTCCATCCTGCCAAGAGTGAGACTCTTTTTCTCCCACTCTTGGACATGTATGGGTGTGTAATTCCTTTGAAATGTCAATGTGTTCGATGGGCTATGGGGTCTTTTACTCCAAAGGTTCTCATATGTTTTTCTATGTGTGTTACACCGCAACCTACGTGCCGTAACACTGGGGCGTCCTAGCGGACCTCCACCATAAACTCCATACCCGGGGACTGACTACTGTCTCCCCGGGCATGTAAAGTCACCATTGGCTTTACTAGACCTAAATTTACTAACAGGACTAGTACAAACCATCTTATTGTGGACGTACTAGTAGGGGTAATTCGATTACTCCTAGATCTGTTACTCGGGAGGCACTGTCCTGTCCCCCCTCGTCGAGTTTTGGCTGGTGGCAGTGGAAACTACTTGTTATGTTCGACCCCGAACATAACCCTATGGGATTCGTCCCATTGTTGGAGATTGATACTTTTTCTCGTTAATCTCTAACGTAACACCGATCTACTTATCTTAAATAGGTTTATCAGATGGTATTTTCTGCCAGAACTCGGTTTGTAAAATGGCGTCTGTGTTCGTCTCTGTGACTCCTAAACCAAAGGTTGAGCCCTTTTGTTCCACTTTTGGCGGGCTCTGTACAGAGACCCTCCAAAGTGGTGCCATTCTGTCTGGGTTACCACAGGGGTGTGGGAGGGGGTTTAGGCACCCTGCACCGAGTTGCCTTGCCAACTCCGGTCGCACTCTGGAGTGATTGGCCCAAGTGGTGAGCCTTCCCGCTCACCACTTAGCATGTGTTGATTGACAGCTAGGCTGAATCAATGGGGGTTTTCTGCATAAAAGCAGGGCTTTTGGGACTGGATCTTCAGAAGTCGCCACAGGACCTAAGAATCCAACGAGGGTAACGCTGAGCGGACCTGCACGACGACACCTACGGTGGAGCCCTGCGGAACCGACTCAACACTTCCCGACGACAGAGGAGATCTCCCTGCCGGAGAGTCTCTTCCCCTGGCTGGAGGGAACAACCAGTCCCCTTTGCTTTTTATTCGCCTCAGGACGCAGTGGTCGAATTGCCTGTGCAGAGCACCCCGGCAACCAGATAGCCACTTCCCCTGTACCACGACCAAAAGGTGGTGCCTTGTGACAGAGCACTCCCCGGCTAGTCTCTTCCCTGGTGGTGCACCGGACTTCCTTTTTCTTCGACGGCGAGAACCTCTCTACTCTTGGCAAAGACCCGACGTGCATCCACCACCAGGAACATCTGCCCCCGCCGGAGCTGCCCTCCACAATAAGGTACCATGTCCGCCTGGCTTCCCTTTCGATCGGATTGAGCGAGGTGTCTTAATCCAAGCTTTTCTCATTTATAGTTCTGAACTGGTTCAGCCTGCCGATAACAATTTGCTACAAAGACTTGAATGCATCTCCACTAGAGACTTTTGGGACATCGCGCCTTGCCTCTCTCCGAGTGGGCCTGGCCTCTAAACTTCATGATCTATTGTGATTCTTGCCTTCCTGCCTTGCATTTTATTCGCGAAGGATTGAACTGTGTTGATTTCGTGACCTGCCTATCTTTTTCTCTCCCCGTCCTAACTAATGTTCGAGTGTCATCTAGGTTGAAGTATACACCTCTGTCTGAAAATAAGTGATACCGGTAGAACCTAGAGTTGTCGAAATATTGCTAGGGGGATTGATCGTTTTCTACTTCGTAGAGTAATTGTGTTTGATTTGTTTGCCGTGATTTGCCTTAGTGTTTTTCATAGATGTTCTGTTATAAATAAATACCGTAATATCTTTACACTAAGCCTTGTTGCGTGTTTGCTTGTCTTGCTGTGAAGAATTGCCCTATTTTGTATACTCCACATACTGCTCAACTTTTCTTGAGCGAAGTCTGACTGCTCAGCCACAGCTACCAAGTGAATCTGTGTGGTGCAGACTGCTACCAAGTGGGTTCACCGCCAACGCCTGTAGTCCTAAATCTTTTGCAGTGGTCCCAGAGGGAACTGCACAGGTTTCCGCTCTGGGACTCAATAGAAATGGCTTCCCGCAGAGTCTCGAGTGCTGCCCGCCTGTCCCTGTTGGACGCCAACATGTCCTCCCTGTGTGACTGGCTAATGGAGGCTGTTGCCTGCTGTAGTTGTTCAATCAGCCTTTCTTGGGGGACAATGGAAGTGGCCACCCTATCCATGGCCTGAGCCATCATCTCAGTTGATGCTGCCTGTTGGTTTGCCATAACGTATATGGATTGCTCCCATGCGGTATTGCCAGGTGGCGTACGGCCACCGCGTCGGCGGGCACCACACCTGTCTGGGGCAAGGCGAACTGAACCTTGCTGTGCCGGCACTGCCTGAGGCTGCAGGACTGCATTCCCCCTCTGATCTTCTGGCCCAGGAACAGGATCATATGTAGCGGAGTGTGACCCTGCATCCGTAACCACCAAAGGCGGACTTACCAACACTGACATCGCCATTGAGGGTTCTACCCCTGGTGCAGGTGGGTTGGACAGTACAGAATCCCTCCCAGAAACACTTACCTGCGACTGCACGTAGGTCTCATCATCCGAATCGACACCTGAATAGAGCTCAGGGGAGGTGCACCCAGAGACACCCCTAGAGATGATGGTCTGCAGCAAGAGTGGGTTCTCACCCACCACCACACCACGTCCCTCACTGGTGCCCGGTCGGGCCTGAGACCCCTCCTGGGTCTGCACCATCTCCACAACCCCAGCAGTATCAAGTGCGTCATCCCCTGCAAAGACATGAAAGAAAAGAAATGGGAACAGGCATTAGCACCCTGGCACACAATTAGGGCTGAGAAGCAACAGAAACAGTACTTCATTGACACATGTCCCACATGACTATAACCCTCCCATGCATGCACTGTCACTGCGTGTGAAGGGGAGGCAAATGGCACACATTGATGACACCAAGATGGAAGACCAACACATTTGCTGCATGCTGGCTAGCAGTGCCATCACACATTGGCCTGTGGTTGGCATGTCCAATACACATACATGACAAATGCCATCACACAGATGGCATGTACCCTAGCCATGTCACACATGTGACAATAGGACTGAGAAATGCCTAGTGAAAGTGGTGGAATGCAGACAATCAGCCTGAATGAACACAGAATAATATGCAACTATGTTGTGGCAAGATGACACTTCAAGGGCAACTAGCGTGAGGTTGGGCTGAATGTCTACTGTTGCCAGAAGGGATACTGCAACACCCAAATCCTGGTGAGCAGAATGTATTGGATGAAGCACATGGGTGACCCAAACCACTCAGGCACACACCCCCTCACCTGAAACTCAATCAGAAGCACTCACACATACACCATGCACATGGATGACATACACATGCATGTGCACTCACCGGACAATGCCTCGTAATCTGGCAGGTCTACCACGCCTTGGATCTGTTCCTCCGTGATGTAGGTCCCAGCAACACCCTCATGTGGAGTGAGTTCTATGTCCTCTGCTGGAGACCCACCTCCAGTCACTAGAGTTGCGGCATGACTTGAGGCCAGCTTTTTCTTTGCCCTGCGCTTCAGGTCATTCCAGCGCTTGTAGCAATCATTAGCTGTGCGCCTCACGAATCCAAGGGCACTTATGAGTTCCGTGATCGTCTGCCAGTGTGCCTGACGTTGTGCAGGTGTGGTCTTGCATCCTGCAGTAATCACCATTTCACTGTCATGTGCGGACACATACTCCACAAGTGCATCAAGTTTGTCCTGATTGAAGATGGGCTTCCTTGGTGGGCTGGACTGTGTAGCCGTGTCTGGGGCATCAGCCTGTACTGGACGAGCACTCTTCCTCTTCCGCTTGGAAGGTGCTGGTGATACTGAGTGTCCTACGCCGCTCTGGACACTAGGGGCAGGAGCCCTGGTGGACTGTGGACCAGGAGTGTGGGAATGACCACTCACCATGGGACTTGGTGCAGGCATTAGCTGAAGTGTGATTTAGTCAGGGGGAACGTCAGCAGGATGGACAAGGACCGACACTGTCCTGGCTGGGAGACTCAGAGCTGGGGTGGATGGAGCCGCAGCTGCCTCTGCAGCCTCCCCACCCTGCCTACTCGGGGCAGCAGATGACATAGCTGCCCCTGATCCAGGTGGGCTGGTGACACCAACGTGCACCGCCACATGTGGCCTAGACCTGCTGACCTGGAAGTCAGCCATGGAGTCACCCTGTGCCAGGTCTGGTGCCACAATGGGCTGCTCCAACAAGGGCTGAGGAGGGATGGTGTCAGCCACGTTACCCTCAACCAGGGGGGGGGCATGGGTGTCCCTGACTGGTCACCCACACATGGGGGGCTAGGGGCACCCTGCAAGTCCCGGCCACATCCCCTACCGTATCCACCAGGGCCACCTCTTGTGGCTCGTCCACCTTTGCCATCCTTACCGCGTGCCCGCCTCCCAACCATGGCACTGATGTAGTTGTGCATATGGGAGTTGCAGTAAACTATTGTCCTGGGCAATTGGGGGTCAAAGGGGTAGGGTACTAGATGGAATTCGTACCCTAGTGCTCTAGCAAGGCTGTATGTGACCCCTGGGGGAAGATGACGGGTCACGCAACGCACAGGCACCCCGAAAAAGGGAGATAATGTGCACGCAACCCCTCCTAGACCACGTGCGTGGAAAAATAAACCTGCACTATGCTGTGGCACCCAGAAACACAAAAATGAACGTATGCGTGTCACTCGCAGCCTAGACTGACCTCTGAAGGGTAGGCAACACACGGGACAAGCACAGATGTCAAATACGTGCGCGACTCACCGTCTGCCAGGAAATAATGCGTGAAAAATACGCGCATGTGCGCGTTGGCAACACCCCCACCAAAAGAAGAATTGTACGCTGTCTGGGGAGACAGGACAACAGAAGTGAACGCTGTTTGAGGAAACAGGCCCAGGAAAAAGACAAAAAGAGAAAAAGCTGTCAGAGGTAACAGGGAGTACGAACTTGGAACGCCATGAAGTAAATCGCGTGTTAACCAACAAGAAGTACAGATTTCACCCACTCACTCTCCATGAAAAGCACATACAAGGAAATGGCGTTCTACACGTACCTTTTAAACATGCCCACACGTCCAGCGTCACTTCCGCGTGTACGCGCTAAGGCCCCATACTCCAATTACACGAGCTGACACTCTGAGGTTGACACTCTGAGGTGCAGTCATTGGACGTGTAACATGCACCTGTGTACAGGGAAACGCACACGCACATCACAGACGCGCATACGCGCTGGTGGCCTTTGGGCCAATGAATTTGCGTACGTGTGCTGACGCGCTTACGCGCTAAGGCCCTTTTCTCGAATAACACACAGGCGTGCTGGATTTTCACGTGCCAAATCACTCGGTATCAAGCTGGCCACGCGTAAGCACACGGAAGACCACGCTCCTGTCCAGAAGGCCGAATTACTGCCCCCCAGAGCTCCGAGCACGCTCCCACCTGCCATCTGCTGCTGCCTGATTGCCTGCTGCCCACGTGCCCTGCCATTTGCTGCCTGCACATCAGCCAGGGGTGCTGTTGCTGTGACCACCCCTGCTGGAACCGAAGACTCCTTGACTGGGATTCCATCGCTCCACAGACCAGCCCCAAGACCCAGTTGCCC
Organism: Ambystoma mexicanum; assembly: GCF_040938575.1. Taxonomy (NCBI): domain Eukaryota; kingdom Metazoa; phylum Chordata; class Amphibia; order Caudata; family Ambystomatidae; genus Ambystoma; species Ambystoma mexicanum. The sequence goes on along the minus strand of NC_090935.1, from coordinate 710,043,560 downwards.
ACCCACTCCTGCCTCTGGGGTTGTCATGTCTGGTACTGCAACATCTGGCACCACTGACAACCCCCGGCCAGAGAGGCAGAGGGGCACCAGCTTCACTGCCACCGAAGTTGGTGTCCTGGTGGAGCAGGTCCTGGGGCAGTATGATGCCCTCTTCGGAAGTTTGCGTGCCAATAAGGAAGGATGGACTCGGATCTGGATGGACATCATGACTGCCATCAATGCGCAGGGGGTGGCAGTCCGACTATTCCATCATGTCAAGAAGCACTGGGAGGACTTCAGGTCCAGGACCCTCAACAAGGCCCGGTGCCTCTTGAAGGCAGCGGATGCAAAGGGGCGCCGGGGCCACTTGTTGGACGATCAGGTGAGGGTCCTGGAATGCATATCCCCAGCACTCCACGTCCAGGTCCTTGAGAGGCAGACCCATCTGGAGTCGAGCAGTAAGTGTACATGCATCATGATTGTGAGCTGTGCGTGTCGTGATGTGCCAGTAGTGTGCAGGTTGCACATGTGTTTTTATGGGGCCAAGTATGGGGGGGTGTACAGGGCCGTGAGGCTAACACTTGCGAGGGCTGTCATGTGTGAGACATGGATGTTGCTTGTGTGTGTAGGCTTGCATGCCAAATGCAGTTGTGTGGGCACACATGTTTGGATGAATGTGTATGTAAGTAGGCATGTTCGTGATGTCACACATGGATGTTGTTTTCAGCTGCATGTATCAGCACTGTGTACATGTGAATGTGTGTGTATTTGACAAGGGTGCAACAGTGATGCAACATGGATGCATGTGACAGCGGAATGTGGAAGCCTGATTGGCAGATGTGACATGGATGCCAATCTGAACACTGCGACAGTTGGCAGAGGTGTACACATGCATGCAAATGTGGTGGTGTGTGTGCATGTGTAGTGCACTCCCTGTGTTGCATGTGATGTCTGGCTCACCTTTGCCTGCTCATGCTGTTGTATGTATATGGATGGTGCTGGCTGTTGCGATATGGCTGTGGTATGGCTCATGTGTGCGAGTTGAAATGACATGTGTGTTGGCAATTGTGATGCGATGTCTGAGGTTTGCAAATGCCACTCATGTACAACTGTCATGTGTGTATGTGTCCATTGCACAGTGCCCTGATGCCTGTGTTTCATTTCTCCCTGTCTGCAGCGTCAACTGATGAAGAGGGCGGAGAAGGTGCTGTGGAGCACAGCGGCGGGGATCGCACCGCAGCTGGAGACGCAAGGCCCGGCTCCCCTCCCAGGTTGTGATCTCGTTGGGGAGTGAGGAGTCCGGTGCCGCGTCACAGGCCGCAGCTGCCGGGGGGAGGTCCAAGAGGCGGAGGTCGGAGTTGGACTCCTCGGCAGCAGAAGGGGCAGCTGGGACCCCACAGGGCCCAACGGGGGAAGATGGCACGGAGTCATCCAGGTTGGTGGGGGGTTTGGTGGAGGAGGAGGCTGTGCAAGCGACAGAGACGGGGGCTGGAGGTGGGGATTCCACCTGTGCTAGTGGTGCAGTGCAGGACCAGGGACAGGAGGCAGCACAGGCCGCCGCGGAGGTGCCTGTGTGCAATCCTGTCCCTGATCCTGTCACTGCATCATCTTGCACCAGCAGGGATGCCTATGTCCAGACCAGTTTTCAGGCAGTGGATGAGCTCACAACAACTGGCCTTCCTCTGCCTGTGGACGTGGCTATCCAGGTACGGGTTGAGCCTGTCCTGACTGGTGTGGCGTTGCGTCAACGGGCCATGCGAGGTGACCTGCAGTCTTTTCATGAGGAGACTGCACGTCATCTCGAATGTCTCGTTGACCGCGTTGGCCTACTGGGACAGGTCACCCAGGCCGGATTCCTCCGTTTGCTGCAGCTTGCTCCGACCCCCTCCTCAACTGAACACCCTATGCGCCAGTCGTCCTCCGTGCCATCTTCCCACCCATTTGTCACCTGCGTGCCCTGTGGAGCTGCCTCTGACGGTGCGGCCAGGCTGGTGGAGGAGGTATCCCTGCCACAGTCAGGAGTCGGACGTCCAGCAGGGGTGGCCACATCAACGACTGCACCCCAGCCGGTGGAGGATGTGCAGGCAGCAGGAGCCAGGGCACGGGCACAGGCAGAGCAGCAGCAGCAACGAGGTGGGAGCCATGATGGCTCGGGGCCTTCAACATCGGAGGGGCAGGCATCGGCCGGAGGGCAGGAGGACTCAGGACGGGAAGGGTCTTCCGTGTGGCAGCGGTTGGGCCACGCCATAGATGCGGAGCGGGCGGAAGAGGCACGGCTCACGATGGTCAGGGCGGAGAACTCCATGCAGAGGGCCCTGAGGCGGGCCGAGTGCCTCGAGGCAATCCACAGGGAGTTGGAGGTGAACATGTCGTCGGCCCTGCGGACCCTCGGGGCCATGGAGGAGGACCGCCTCCGGGACATTGAGCAGGAGTTCGATGATGCCCTGGCCCGGAACATCCCTTGTAAATAGTTCTGTAGTTAGTGTTAGGTTTCCTTTGCTTTTTTATATTTTTTGGACCTTTTGGACAATGGACCACATTTTTGTATATAGTTTTTTTTATTAGGTAGTGTTATTAGATAGGTTTAATTTCTTCTGTTGGGATCATGGACCCTGGATTGTTTATCTGTATATAGTTGACTGTTGGGATTTTTTTTTTTATTTGATTTTACCCATGGACAATGTTTTTGGTTTTAATTTTCCAATGGATTTACTTTTGTGAACTGTGACTTTGGACACCTTTCCTTTGGATTATGATTTGTGGTTTTACATTATTTTACGGCATGCTGCTTTTTGTTTTAAATTTCCATTTTACTTTGTTTATTTTTGATTCCATTTATGTTGCTTTTAATACATATTTTTTCATCATACTTCAATGTGTAGTATCATCTCATTGGTTTCATGCATGTCATGAATTGGTTTTTGACATTCACTGACACCCATTGTGTGTATGTGAAGGACATGTGTTCATTTACATACTCGCCATTGGGGTTGTATCATGTAATTGGCATTTCTAAGTGGGTGGATGCTATACTTGGGTGGGTGTTTGGCATGTGGAGGCTGCCCATAAGGGCCAGGTATCTAGATTGTGATGACGTGTTGGCTGGGGGACATGTGTGGGGGCCTGGTGGAGGGTGCCCCACAGTGCTGGGGGGTGGTGGTGCAGGGGGACAGGAGTGGGGGCCTGGTGGAGGGTGCCCTACAGTGCAGGGGGGTGGGGGTGCAGGGGGAAAGAGTGGGGGCCTGGTGGAGGGAGCCCTACAGTGCTGGGGGGTGGGGGTGCAGGGGGGCAGGAGTGGGGGCCTGGTGGAGGGTGCCCCTGGATGCAGGGGGGTGGGGGTGCAGGGGGACATGAGTTGGACATGAGTGGGGGCCTGGTGGAGGATGCCCCACAGTGCTGGGGGGTGGGGGTGCAGGGTGACAGGAGTGGGGGCCAGGTGGAGGGTGCCCTACAGTGCTGGGGGGTGGGGGTGCAGGGGGACAGGAGTGGGGGCCTGGTGGAGGGTGCCCTACAGTGCTGGGGGGTGGGGGTGCAGGGGGACAGGAGTGGGGGCCTGGTGGAGGGTGCCTCTGGATGCAGGGGGGTGGGGGTGCAGGGGGACATGAGTTGGACATGAGTGGGGCCTGGTGAAGGGTGCCCCACAGTGCTTGGGGGTGGGGGTGCAGGGGGACATGTGCTGGACATGAGTGGCGGCCTGGTGGAGGGTGCCCCACAGTGCTGGGGGGTGGGGGTGCACTGGGACATGAGTTGGACATGAGTGGGGGCCTGGTGGAGGGTGCCCCACAGTGCTGGGGGGTGGGGGTGCAGGGGGACAGGAGTGGGGGCCTGGTGGAGGGTGCCCTACAGTGCTGGGGTTGGGGGTGCAGGGAGACAGGAGTGGGGGCATGGTGGAGGGTGCCTCTGGATGCAGGGGTGTGGGGGTGCAGGGGGACAGGAGTGGGGGCCTGGTGGAGGGTGCCCTACAGTGCTCGGGGGTGGGGGTGCAGGGGGACATGAGTTGGACATGAGTGGGGGCCTGGTGGAGGGTGCCCCACAGTGCTGGGGGGTGGGGGTGCAGGGGGACATGAGTTGGACATGAGTGGGGGCCTGGTGGAGGGTGCCCCACAGTGCTGGGGGAGGGGGTGCAGGAGGACAGGAGTGGGGGCCTGGTGGAGGGTGCCCTACAGTGCTGGGGGTTGGGGGTGCAGGGGGACAGGAGTGGGGGCCTGGTGGAGGGTGCCCCTGGATGCAGGGGCGTCTGGGTGCAGGAGGACATGAGTTGTACATGAGTGGGGGCCTTTTTGGAGGGTGCCCCACAGTGCTGGGGGTTGGAGGTGCAGGGGGACAGGAGTGGGGGCCTGGTGGAGGGTCCCCTACAGTGCTGGGGGGTGGGGGTGCAGGGGGACAGGTGTTGGACATGAGTGGGGGCCTGGTGGAGGGTGCCCCACAGTGCTGGGGGGTGGGGGTGCAGGGGGACATGAGTTGGACATGAGTGGGGGCCTGGTGGAGGGTGCCCCACAGTGCTGGGGGGTGGGGGTGCAGGGGGACATGAGTTGGACATGAGTGGGGGCCTGGTGGAGGGTGCCCCACAGTGCTGGCGGGTGGGGGTGCAGGGGGATATGAGTTGGACATGAGTGGGGGCCTGGTGGAGGGTGCCCCACAGTGCTGGGGGGTGGGGGTTCTGGGAGACATGCGTTGGTTTGCAGTGGTGCAAGGTGACATGTGGGTTGGCTGGGGGGCATGGCCATGGAGGATGGGCTGCCTGCGGGACATGTGCAGGGTAGTTCCCTGTGGTGTGGGCCGCCTGCAGGGGCCGTTGAGGGTGTAGAGTGAACAGTTGGTAGGATCCACACGGCCGATTCACGTGTAGGACTCCACGGCACCCAAGGAATACACGTAGGCTGCTGGATTCGCATGTGGAATTTCCTGCGCACCTTGGAATACACGTACCCTGCTGATATCACTTGTGGAAGTTCACGCGGACCCATAATACACGTACCCTGATGAAATTGTGTGTAAGACTACCCGCGCACCCCTGGAATATACGTACCCAGGCAAATCACACTGATGGGGGGTTGGGGGGTGGGAGACATGAGTGGGGGCCTGGTGGGGGTGCCCCACAGAGCTGGGGGGTGGGGGTGCAGAGGGACAGGAGTGGGAGCCTGGTGGAGGGTGCCCCTGGATGCAGGGGGCTGGGGGTGCAGGGGGACAGGAGTGGGGGCCTGGTGGAGGGTGCCCTACACTGCTGGGGGGGGGGGTGTGCAGGGGGACATGAGTTGGACATGAGTGGGGGCCTGGTGGAGGGTGCCCCACAGTGCTGGGGGATGGGGGTGCAGGGGGGACATGAGTTGGACATGAGTGGGGGCCTGGTGGAGGGTGCCCCACAGTGCTGGGGGTGGGTGTGCTGGGAGACATGCGTTGGTGGGCAGTGGTGCAAGGTGACATGATGGTTGGCTGGTGGGCATGGCCATGGGGGATGGGCTGTCTGCGGGACATGTGCAGGGTAGTCCCCTGTGGTGTGGGCCGCCTGCAGGGGCCGTGGAGGGTGTAGAGTGAACAGCTGGGAGGACCCACACGGCCGATTCACGTGTAGGACTCCACGGCACCCAAGGAATACACGTAGGCTGCTGGATTTGCATGTGGAATTTCCCGCGCACCTTGGAATACACGTACCCTGCTGATATCACGTGTGGAAGTTCACGCGGACCCATAATACACGTACCCTGATGAAATTGTGTGTAAGACTACCCGCGCACCCCTGGAATATACGTACCCAGGCAAATCGCACTGATGGGGGGTGGGGGGTGGGAGACATGAGTGGGGGCCTGGTGGAGGGTGCCCCACAGTGCTGGGGGGTGGGGGTGCAGGGGGACAGGAGTGGGGGCCTGGTGGAAGGTGCCCTACAGTGCTGGGGGGTGGGGGTGCAGGGAGACAGGAGTGGGGGCATGATGGAGGGTGCCCCTGGATGCAGGGGGCTGGGGGTGCAGGGGGACAGGAGTGGGGGCCTGGTGGAGGGTGCCCTACACTGCTGGGGGGTAGGTGTGCAGGGGGACATGAGTTGGACATGAGTGGGGGCCTGGTGGAGGGTGCCCCACAGTGCTGGGGCATGGGGGTGCAGGGGGACATGAGTTGGACATGAGTGGGGGCCTGGTGGAGGGTGCCCCACAGTGCTGGGGGGTGGGGGTGCTGGGAGACATGCGTTGGTGGGCAGTGGTGCAAGTTGACATGTGGGTTGGCTGGGGGGCATGGCCATGGGGAATGGGCTGCCTGCGGGACATGTGCAGGGTAGTCCCCTGTGGTGTGGGCCGCCTGCAGGGGCCGTGGAGGGTGTAGAGTGAACAGCTGGGAGGACCCACACGGCCGATTCACGTGTAGGACTCCACGGCTCCCCCGGAATACACATAGGCTGCTGGATTTGCGTGTGGAATTTCCCGCGCACCTTGGAATACACGTACCCTGCTGAAATCGCGTGTGAAACTTCACGCAACCAGAAATACACGCACCATGGACAATCACGTGTGGAATTTCCCGTGCACCTTGGAATACACGTACCCTGCTGAAATTGCGTGTGGAAATTCCCATGCACCCCGAAATACACGTACACAGGGCAATCGCGTGTGGAACTTCCCACGCACCCCGAAATACACGTACCCAGGGCAATCGCGTGTGGAACTTCCCAAGCAACCCCGGAATACACGTACCCAGGGCAATCGCATGTGGAACTTCCCGTGAACCCCCCGTAATACACGTACCCTGCTGATATCGCGTGTGGAAGTTCACACGGACCCATAATACACGTACCCTGATGAATTTGCATGTCAGACTACATGCGCACCCCTGAAATACACGTACCCAGGCGAATTGCACTGCTGGGGGGTGGGGGGGTGGTAGACAGGAGTGGGGGCCTGGTGGAGGGTGCCCCTGGATGCTGGGGGGGGGGTGGGGGTGAGGGGGGGCATGAGTTGGACATGTGTGGGGGCCTGGTGGAGGGTGGCCCTGGATGCAGGGGGGTGGGGGTGCAGGAGGACATGATTTGGACATGAGTGGGGCCTGGTGGAGGGTCCCCCACAGTGCTGGGGGGTGGCGGTGCAGGGGGACATGAGTTGGACATGAGTGGGGGCCTGGTAGAGGGTGCCCCACAGTGCTGGGGGGTGGGGGTGCAGGGGGACATGAGTTGGACATGAGTGGGGGCCTGGTGGAGGGTGCCCCACAGTACTGGGGGGTGGGGGTGCTGTGAGACACGCGTTGGTGGGCAGTGGTGCAAGGTGACATGTGGGTTGGCTGGGGGGCATGGCCATGGTGGATGGGCTGCCTGCGGGACATGTGCAGGGTAGTCCCCTGTGGTGTGGGCCACCTGCAGGGGCCGTGGAGGGTGTAGAGTGAACAGCTGGGAGGACCCACACGGCCGATTCACGTGTAGGACTCCATGGCACCCAAGGAATACACGTAGGCTGCTGGATTCGCATGTGGAATTTCCCGCGCACCTTGGAATACACGTACCCTGCTGATATCGCATGTGGAAGTTCACGCGGACCCATAATACACGTACCCTGATGAAATCGTGTGTAAGACTACCCGCGCACCCCTGGAATACACGTACCCAGGCAAATCGCACTGATGGGGGGTGGGGGGGTGGGAGACATGAGTGGGGGCCTGGTGGAGGGTTCCCCACAGTGCTGGGGGGTGGGGGTGCAGGGGGACAGGAGTGGGGGCCTGGTGGAGGGTGCCCTACAGTGCTGGGGGATGGGGGTGCAGGGAGACAGGAGTGGGGGCATGGTGGAGGGTGCCTCTGGATGCAGGGGGGTGGGGTGCAGGGGGACAGGAGTGGTGGCCTGGTGGAGGGTGCCCTACACTGCTGGGGGGTGGGTGTGCAGGGGAACATGAGTTGGACATGAGTGGGGGCCTGGTGGAGGGTGCCCCACAGTGCTGGGGGTGCAGGGGGACAGGAGTGGGGGCCTGGTGGAGGGCGCCCTACAGTGCTGGGGGGTGAGGGTGCAGGGAGACAGGAGTGGGGGCATGGTGGAGGGTGCCCCTGGATGCAGGGGTGTGGGGGTGCAGGGGGACAGGAGTGGGGGCCTGGTGGAGGGTGCCCTAGAGTGCTCGGGGGTGGGGGTGCAGGGGGACATGAGTTGGACATGAGTGGGGGCCTGGTGGAGGGTGCCCCGCAGTGCTGGGTGGTGGGGGTGCAGGGGGACATGAGTTGGATATGAGTGGGGGCCTGGTGGAGGGTGCCCCACAGTGCTGGGGGGTGGGGGTGCAGGGGGACAGGAGTGGGGGCCTGGTGGAGGGTGCCCTACAGTGCTGGGCGGTGCGGGTGCAGGGAGACAGGAGTGGGGGCATGGTGGAGGGTGCCCCTGGATGCAGGGGGCTGGGGGTGCAGGGGGACAGGAGTGGGGGCCTGGTGGAGGGTGCCCTACACTGCTGGGGGGTGGGTGTGCAGGGGGACATGAGTTGGTCATGAGTGGGGGCCTGGTGGAGGGTGCCCCACTGTGCTGGGGCGTGGGGGTGCAAGGGGACATGAGTTGGACATGAGTGGGGGCCTGGTGGAGGGTGCCCCACAGTGCTGGGGGGTGGGGGTGCTGGGAGACATGCGTTGGTGGGCAGTGGTGCAAGATGACATGTGGGTTGGCTGGGGGGCATGGCCATGGGGGATGGGCTGCCTGCGGGACATGTGCAGGGTAGTCCCCTGTGGTGTGGGTCGCCTGCAGGGGACGTGGAGGGTGTAGAGTGAACAGCTGGGAGGACCCACACGGCCGATTCACGTGTAGGACTCCACGGCACCCCCGGAATACACATAGGCTGCTGGATTTGCGTGTGGAATTTCCCGCGCACCTTGGAATACACGTACCCTGCTGAAATCGCGTGTGAAACTTCACGCAACCAGAAATACACGCACCACGGACAATCGCGTGTGGAATTTCCCGTGCACCTTGGAATACACGTACCCTGCTGAAATTGCGTGTGGAACTTCCCACGCACCCCGAAATACACGTACACAGGGCAATCGCGTGTGGAACTTCCCACGCACCCCGAAATACACGTACCCAGGGCAATCGTGTGTGGAACTTCCCAAGCAACCCAAAATACACGTACCCAGGGCAATCGCGTGTGGAACTTCCCAAGCAACCCCGGAATACACGTACCCAGGGCAATCGCGTGTGGAACTTCCCGTGAACCCCCCGTAATACACGTACCCTGCTGATATCGCGTGTGGAAGTTCACGCAGACCCATAATACACGTACCCTGATGAATTTGCATGTCAGACTACATGCGCACCCCTGAAATACACGTACCCAGGCGAATTGCACTGCTTGGGAGTGGGGGGGGGTGGTAGACAGGAGTGGGGGCCTGGTGGAGGGTGCACCACAGTGCTGGGGGGTGGGGGTACAGGAGGACATGAGTTGGACATGTGTGGGGGCCTGCTGGCAGGTGCCCTACAGTGCTGGGGGTGAGGGTGCTGGGAGACATGCGTTGTTGATCAGTGGTGCAAGGTGACATGTGGGTTGGCTGGGGGGCATGCCCATGGTGGATCAGCTGCCTGCGGGACATGAGCAGGGGTGCAGGGTAGTCCCCTGTGGTGTGGGCTGCCTGCAGGGGCCGTGGAGGGTGTAGAGGGAACACCTGGGAGGACCCACACGGCCAATTCACGTGTAGTACTCCCCGCGCACCCCTGACATACACGTGCCCTGATGGAATCGCGTGTGATACTTCCCGCGCACCCCTGGAATACACGTGCCCTGATGGATTCGCATGTATTACTTTACACGCACCCCTGATGTACACGTCCACGTGTGAAACTTCCCGTGAACCACTGAAATACACGTTCCCTGCTTGGCGTTTGCTGTTTGGCAGCCCTGTGAACTGGTCCAGGGTTAGTGCAGACATTTGCGATGAATTGGGAATTTTGATGGCTTTTCCTTGCGCAAGGGCGTTTTTGGGGGCGTAACTGGCGCTGCTGCAGGGGCGCTGCGCCACTCTGCGCCACGGCTGGTTTTGGAGGCTAAAATCCATGAATACGCTATGCGATTAAATTGATTTTTTCGCACGCGGCTGGCGCAGTGTATCGCACGGGGACACTGCGTGCCAGCCGCGTGCGCCACTTTTGTGCGAAATTCTATGAATTACCCTGTTAATATACTGACAACTTGAACTGGTGTTTGGCAGATGCTTCCTCTTTAAAACTTTATATTCAAAGGTATACTTACCAATACACAGCCTCATTAAGACCTTAAGGGGAAGCATGTTATCTGCATTACTCAAATGATGAAGCACTTTCTGCATAGAGGGTGTATTCCATAAGTGCTAAGGTTGTGTAGACGGTCTCTTTTTTAATTTTGCACACCTGCGGCTAAAAAGATGGTTTGTCAGCCCCATGCTTTGGCTTCTCCCCGGGATGCCTGTGGTTTCAGTGTTACCCTTTTCCCCATCCACTGGTAGCTGTACTGTGTTAACCCTATTGATTTATTGCATTTATTGACAGCGCCCAAACCTGTCAGCATCACAGCGCTGGTACAACTTAGTGAGTGGAAATCATCAAAGTACAGAAATCCAGGTTATAGAGAAGCGAGATTGTCAAAGTCGCCCATAAAAGAGACTAGTCGTATTTGTTGAACAGCCATGTCTTAAGTCTTTTTCTGAAGATTATGTAGGAGGGTTCTTCTTGGATGTGGCGTAGAGGATTGCAGGATAGCTAAGTTTGCAGTCTGCTACCCGTCGTGTGTATTTTTACATTTCCTGGTGCATTTAAAAATTAGTCTTTTCCCCTCTTTCTAGGAAAGTCAAATCTGTGTATTTTTACATTTGCTGCTGTGTTTAAAAATGAGGATTTTTCTCCTCTTCCAGGAAAGTCGAATCTGTGTATTTTTACATTTGCTGGTGTGTTTAAAAATAATTAAGTTTTCCCCCTTTATCCCTCTATCTAGGACTTTCCCTCTATCCTCATAACTTGCTTTAGATGTCTTGTTTTTCTGCTGTTTGGTGTAACCTAGGCCTTTTCCCTTTCCTGAATACCTGATTTAGTTTGTTGCTTTGCTGTGTGGTATAGTTTGGTGTCGTGCACTGCAGTTCTCCTGCCTTCCCTCTCACCCCCCCCTTCTTTCTCTCTGCGTTCTCCCACAATGGTGTTCTTTATCTCACCTATCTTCTCTAATTGCCATTCTATCACATATCCTATCCTTCTGTCGAAGTCTGGAAAGAAAATGTTCAAGAAGGATCTCCTGGTCTCCAATCCAGGCCTGCCCATTGCTGAGACCTGTATCAATGATCTTTCCAGGCAGACTTTCACCAACATCCTCTTTGTCGTTCCCTCTGCAGAACTATGGATGCCCCATATGTTCTCAGTGCTCTCCCCTTTCTCTTCCTCTCCCATTAATGGTGCCACCCATTGGGAAATACTCTTGGCATCCTTCCTGTCCTCTGGGGCCATCATTCATGTCTACCTAAATGGCACTGTCATGGTGCTTAGCACTCAGCCCAAATGCCTCCTTCTTGATAGGCATCCTCCGTCTTTCATCAACTTCCTCCCTTCTCCTTCCATTCCTCATTCTGCCACCCATTCTGGCCCCTTTGCCACCTCCGCCAGTTGTACCACACTCCTTTAACCAACCTCGGAAGACCTTAAGAAGTGGCAACCTGCTCCACTTAGCTACCCTCAACTCTCGCTCTGCCATCAAACACTGCTCTGACATCTGCCACCTCCTTGAAGACCTCGACCTCAACATCCTTGCTCCCACAGAGATGTGGTTCACTCCCAGCTTGGTCACAAGTTTTGACACTTTCCTCCCAGAGGGCTATGAGATCGTCTCTAAAGCCAGGCCTAACCGATCCGAGCGGTGGAGTGCCCTGATCTTCCTGAGTGGGTCCATGCTACTATCATACCCACTCAGGTCTACTCCTCTTTTGAATGCTTCATCTGCAGTCTCGGTGTCTCTCCTGCAGTCTTGGTGTCTTTCCTGCAGTTTCTTTCACTCTGGCCACCATCTACAGGCCGCCCCCTAGACAGGTCCCCCTCTTCCTCTCAGAGCGGGCTGACCTTACTTCTTCTCTCCTGACCTCTACCTCCAAGCTTCTCCTCCTCAGATACTTCACTATTCACCTCAACTACCCTGATGCAGCCCCTGGACTTATCCGCATCCTCTGTGACTCTCTTTCCCTCTCTATTCTTCCTTCTGGTTCGATGTACTCAGCCGTACACACCTTGGATGCTCTCATCTCTGCACACATTCCCATTTCCAACCCTCTCATTACTCCTCTCTCCTGGTCTGATCATGCTCTCTTTTCCTCTCACCTGGATCTCTTGGGTCACCCCGCTTTACCCCCCCACCCACACTGCCAGTCTCCTTCTTTGTCATTTTACCTATGAAGCGAGTATCAGTTGCTGCTTTTGCCGCCACCTTCACTCCCCCTCCTGTTCCTGACAATGACTCTCACTCTGACGCAACCCTTACTAACCTTTAACTTTCAATCCCCTGTCATAAGGATCCACATGACGACTGCCTCCAAGTGCAACTCCTGGTATTACTCCGACCTGGCCTCTCTGAAACGCAAGTGCAGAGCAGCTTGACAGAAGTGGCAGGTTTTGATCACATCCTCTGTCAAATTGGCCTGCCGCCTGTTGCGAAGGTGATACAGACTTTCCAACTGCTTGAAGAAGAGGGCGTATTTCCAAGCCCGCATCTCTGGGGCCACTAACAACACGGCTGAACTTTTCAAAATCTGGAATGATCTCACCAATTCTACTGCAGTCTCCATTTCTCCTCTGCCTTCCCTGGCCCTCTGCACTTCTCTTGCCTCTCATTTCATTACTAAAACTCAGGATATCCTGTCATATCTCTCCTCTACACCAAACCTTTCTCCCTCACCATCTCTCAGACCTCCCTTGGAACCCATAGCCTTCCCTCCTACTCTCCTCTTTCTCTCCCATATTACCTGATGAAGTTTCGAGACAAGTCCACTCTGTGAAAGTCTCATCCAAACAGGTTCTTTCCTGTTCCTTCAGAACTATCAAGGACAACATTTTCTTCTTTGCTCCAGGCTTGGCTGATTTCTGCAATCACTCCTTTGCCACTGGCTCCTTCCCCTCACTCCTCAAGGGAATCAGCCAAAATGACAGAGTTGAATAGCCAGAATTTGTGATTTGGACAAATTTCAGCTGCTCAACATTTCCAAACAGCTAAAAAGTTCAACTACATTACCATATTCGGTACTGAGGGCTGCGGGGGTGCTGCCCCCCAAAAAAAAGAAAAAAAAGGAAAATAACCTGTGGCGCCAGTTCTCCATCACAGAATTGAAAGGGAACATGCGCCACAGGGACACAGCGTGTCAGAAGCAAGTTAAGTAGGGGTGTGGGGCTGGGGTGGGGCTGTGGTGGGGGTATGGGTAGGGGTGTGGGTGAGGGTGTGGGTAGGGGTGTGGGCCAAGTCAGAAATGTTATGGGAAGAAAATACTGAAGGTTATTTCGGAAAAATAATCTTCGGTCATTTCTCCCTCGAACATTTCTACCTCGGTCTTTCAACCCCAATCCCTCCTTAAGCACTCCCCTGTGCACCCTCTTCTCAAAATGCCTTCTGCCTTCCCTTCCTGTCTAGATAACTATCACCCTATCCCCATTACCCCATTCCTGGGGAAACTCTTGGAGAAGCTGGCCATCACCCAGATTATCCACCACACTGAATCTGTTGGTTGTCTCCACGACCACCAGTCTGGCTTCAGGGCTGCCAGAGGCATGAAAACTGAACTCCTGGACACCCTTGAAGGGTTGCTCTCTAATCTCGATTCCACCTCTCCTTCCATTCTTATCCATCTTGACCTTTCCTCTGTCTTTGATAGAGTCAATCATACCACACTTATAAATCAGCGCGAAATGAACAGAAAGCGTAATGGTCTGTTGTCCCTGTGGTTGTGCTGTCCTGCTCCTCCTGTTTGCCTACACTTACCTGGCTTCCATTTGGCTCAGCCTCCGCTTTCCTCTAGCTGGTGAAATATCATGGGACACCGTGAAGCGACTGTGAAGTAACCGAAGGTTTAACGGTCCCTGCGGTTGTGCTGTCCTGTTGCTCCTGTTTGCTTACTCTTAACCGGCTCTCATTTGTCTCCGTCTCCGCTTTCCTCTAGCTGGTGAAATATCGCAGGACTCTGCAAAGTGTAACAGTGTAACAGTCAGTGGTCCCTGCAAAAACACGCTAGTCGTAGAAACCGTTACGCCCTCCTCGACTGTACAGTCATGTAAGAGCATCATTGACAACTCTGGAAAGCCATCAGTAACCCTACAACCACAGAGAACCACCCTAAACACATGTGCAGCTAAATCTTTGGATGATTTTAATTTAATTTTCATTTATTGCATTTTTAAAGAACTCAGACAGCCCGTGTGCATCGAGGCGCTGTTACAGGAATTGTTTTGTTTTTTAGTAGCATAATAGTTGTTTTTATTTTGGTCTTAGTTGCGTATTTATAATGCGCTTAAATACCCAGAGGTTTCTAAGCGCGTTCCCGGGGATCGAACCTGTGTTCCTTTGTGTCATCTTGCTTCCAAGGCGAACACGTTGACGCTTGAGCTATCCTCCCAGGACGATGCAACCATTGCCTCCTTAGGTGACATTCAGCCAGAATTTGTCCCCAACCAAACCCTCAGGCTTACTCTTAACCAACCTTACCCCCAAGCAGGAACTGTACCTGGGATTACAGAAGAGTCATTACCACCTTGCGTGCCTATAACAAGAATGACCTCTCAGCATCTGCTTCTGTGAGATCAGTTTCCCTAACCTTGGTGATCAGAGGTCTTCATTCCTCCAATAATAATACTGCAGAAGTGTGTGATCTTAATGTGCGTGACCTATCTTCACAGACCTTACATGAGAGACCCAATTCAAGAGCTAATGTTGACATGCAGGCCCTTTTAGGCAAATTTTACTGTCCCATTCAGATCTCCCTCGGCATACAGCTCTGCTCACGAAGGATAAACCTTGCCAGAAACCTGGTCCGGTAACTAAAAACCTGGCAGGCTTAACGATACAGGTGTCGAATATCCAACATGAAAATGCACACCATAGCACACCATAGGCGTGTAGATGTGTTCTCCATGGAGCCAAAGGACCTGATGAAAATAGCAACCATTATGCCGCCAAAGTAATTTTTGAAAAGAACTCTCACTTGTGGCGCGATCCACCCACATGCCAGAATGAGGATCGACTCCCACTAACAATTGACAAGCTTCCGCCCTTGTGATCTATTCCCTGTCCAGCTGATTTAGACAAAAAGGACTCTAAAAGACTGTTCATGTCTTGTCAACTTCCTGGCTCAACGGAAATTTGTCTGAACAGATCTAACATTTTAACCATATTGGCCGAAATTCCCACACTACGCAGTATTTCTCCCTTGACATTGAAAGGATCAATTTTCTAAATCGTCTCCATGCAAATAAGTGTGTCACCCATTTTGCCTCACAAGTATTGATGGGCTTAGTCCTTGCATAAAAAGATAAATTCAAAGGCCTAAGCATTGATAAAGATTTATGTTCTGAGTCAATGTCTCTCCACAATGCCTTACGATTCAAATCAATTCAATCCTGAAATTTGGCACAAGAGTGGAAAACCTGTGAACAATGTGACTGCCAATGCTCAAAGATATGTTCACTTGGACCTGTCTCCCGACCGGTGGGGCCAAAATTGTAGTTGGCATAAAATCGGAAATAGAGAGACCTGTCAGTCTTCGCTTTCAACTTGTATGCAGTAATACCAGTGACTTTGTACATCTGATCAACAATGTTGAAGCCTGGTCCCTCCTTAAGGCCAACACAGTAATGTATTTCCAAGAAACCTGGCCAATCATAACCCCATGCCTGGATGTCTATGACCTATTCCATCAAGCAGCCATGTCAGTTGACATAGGTAGACCCTTCGAAGGGTTAATTACAGCAATACGAACTGATCATACTCTCTCAGCCGTAAAGATCGTAAACACCCCTTTTGGCATTTTGGCAGTCGAGATACATTCTGAGAAATTACTCGCCCCCATTCTTCTGTAGAACGTACATTGGCAGAAAGGGATAGCCAAGCTTTTACTGTTCCTGCACACAATTATTACACGCTGGAGACTATTACACAAGTCCGGCTCTATCATAGTCGCCGAAGGTCTTAACACAGACTGCCCTGACACTCTGCCTGATGATGAGATCAACAGAGGGTCTGCTCCTTGTCTCCCTAAAAGTTCAAATGCCACGGCGGGCCTGGACTGGGCACTTATTATGCGCAGTCTAGATTTGTTCATGGCAAACAATGTTGATCCACTGTCTGGTCAAAAAGCCCCCACATGGCATAGAGGGTCTAGTCACTCGACCCTCAACTACATATTTGTTGATCGTTCACTATTGAACATGTGTCCACTCACATGGACCGATTGACCTTAAAGTTAACATTAGTGGTAACACATTGTGGTGGACTCATAACACTGCAAACAATCTCAATAGAAATCTCAACGTCTTGATGCAAAAAATCTCCTATGACACAAAAATCACCTGCTTTGGTGTTGAGAGCTACAGTAAGACCATATCTCAATCTCTTTCGAACAGTAGCCTACAATGGCCCAGAAAGCCCGACACCAAGCCAAGTGTCCACATACATCAGTTCAAAGATGTTATGGCCTTAGAAAAATGCAACTTCAGAAGAGTGATCGAGCTAGTCAAGAACTCCCAGAGCAAGTCACCCATCAAGACTGGAAAGATAAGATCAGTTAAGATAAAGAATTGGAATTTTTGCAAACAGATAAAAGCTAACCTGTTACAGAGAGATTCTGAAAAAATGCTATCAATCCTAAAAGGCAAAGACTCTCATCTCTTTTGGGAGACTGTGAACTCTGTGACCAAACCCCAATTTCGACATCAGGTGAATTCTGTCTCAGAACCCTGTTGGTTCCTTCATTTTAAGTCTCTGTACACAAGCAAGGCTCCTGCAAGGACAGACACCTAGGAGATTCCTTTCTCCATGGTTATTGTCCTCCTGCTTTCAAAACCGGATCCCGAGGAGATCTTGACATTGATCAGGAAAGCTAAATCCTCCGGTGAACATGGCCAAAATGGTATTTCGATAAATCCACATCTGATCTATAATTTTAAGTATCTTCTTTGCAATTATCATTGACACAGCAGTGATTCCAACATCTTGGGGCTTGTTACACATCATTCCCATCTACAGAAAAGGTGAGAGATCAGACCTGCTGAACTACAGACCCATTGCGCTACTGGATTTCGAAAGCAAGATCTTTGCAGGTGTCTTGCAAGGCCATTTGTAAAAATTGGCAAATAAGACGTTGAGACTAAATTGATTCCAGACCGGTTTTCCGCGCAATCACTCAACTAACATAAGTGGAGCAGTCTTTCTAGAACTACAAAAGCAGACTGGAGTACTCAAAATAAAAACATCTACATAACGTCAATAGACCTCTCTGCAGCTTTCGACAAAGTAGAGCATAACCTGTTGTGGTCAAAACCTGGTAAATGGGGGCTTTCCGAAGGCCTGCTGCATCTAATCATTTGTTTATATTGCAATACTACCATCTGTATTCGATTAAACCAAGCAGGTCACCTTCCATGCAGCATTTCAATCAATCAAGGCCTTAGACACGGATGCATGCTGGCAGCCTATCTTTTCAACGTATATGTCTCTGACATTGGTGAGTTCCTTAATCTAGCCGCTTTAATTCCCCCTAAATTCGGGACAATTAAAACCTCTTGGATGGCCCACGTGGACAATTTCTTACTATTTGATCAAGCTAAGATCGATATGCACAGGCTTCTACTAGCATTCACAAACTATGCAAAGAAGAATGTACTAAGAATCAACTCACAAAAGACCAAAATTATTTTTCTGTCTAGGGCTAGAAAGCCCAACTCGGGTAAATGGCTGGTGCAGTCAAAGAACTTGGAAGTGGTTTCTAACTTGACATATCTAGACTTCCACTTTTCGTCAAGACCAAGTTTCGCAGCCATACAGGCCTCAGTAAAAAGCAAAAAATATGACCAACCAACTGGCTTCATGGACCGAAAATTTGGAATGCACTCTGTCAAAGCAACCTTACAATTCTATATCGGGAAGGCAATTCCAAAGTTGACATATGGGATGGAATTATGGCCCACAAAATCTCAATTTTGGCTAGACACCCTAGAAGGAAAAATGTGGAGACAGATTACGTGGTTCCCTAATGTGGTTCCAATCGCCGCCTTATGATTCGAACTGGGCCTTGTCTCATTCAAAGCCCATGTTCGTGGCAGATGTGACTATTATACTACACATTCATTACACCAGTTTTAGGCTCTCTCTATGCAGAAGAAAAAGATATTTGCCAACTTCTTACTGTAATCTGACTGTCTGGCTTTTTGCAGAAATTGAAATTTCATTGCAATACAATACTTTCTGATCCAGGTTTAGACACAGTAACCCTAACAATTACACCAACAAAGATTAAAACTGCCCCTTTTAATCAGGACTGGCTTGAAACAAGAGATACACTACACGGTTATGTATCTATGCAACCCCTGTCACATGAACACAAATGTAGAGTCACGGTTACCCCTTCCTCTTGACTTTTCCAAATAGATATTACCGTACAATGATCCTTTACCTACGCTGGAACCTATTTCATACCAACGAGATCTTGATCAGGAGAGAGCCTCTGATCCCTCAGACTTTGCCTGCAGATACTGTAACGATCCTGAAATTACTGAAAACATAAAACATAAAACATAAAACATCTGTTTATGGATTGTCCTGGCTTGCACTTTGAGCAGGTTTCTTACTTCTATAAAATTTTGGGCACAAGTAGAAACTTTGATTTGATCGAACTGTGGAAACAATTATTGAATCTGACATCGTTGGCTGAAGTGGTGGCAGTCGCTGCATTCATAAAATTCATGGCAGATCTCAACATTCAAAGAATAGTCATAAAAATAATGTTTTTTAACTATCTAGAAACATGTAATCTGTTTTCATATAATGAATACATCATTTTATTTATGACATGGTTACTATTAAGTGCTTTTCTTTTTATTATTCATTGTAATAAGTAACGTTTGTGCTGAGTTTAATTCAATCTTTTCTTTTTCCTTTTGTTCCTTTCCTTTCATTTTGTTTTGTGCATCTTTTTGTAAAGGTGTTTATAAACCACACACAAATTTAAACAAACATTTAAAATAAATCTGCGCCATGATACCCTTGGCATCATGGACCTGGCTCTGGACTGGCTGACCTCCATCCTCTCTGAACGACCTTTCCAGGTACAACTGGGCCCTTTTCTGTCCTCCATCTCACGCTCCACCTGTGGTGTCCCTCAGGGCTCTATTCTTTCACCTTGGCTTTTCAACATCTACTTTGCCCCCCCTTCCCAGCCCACTTGATCTCTGCCTTCTCCCCTAAGTTCCAGTGTTATGCAGACACTCAACTCGCCTACAAGCTTCCCTCCTCATCCTCCTCCTCTCTCATTCCTAACTGGTGCTCTGCTAACGATCTCTGCCGTAATGCCAGTAAGACTGAGATCCTTCTCATTGGTACTCCAGCTTCCTCCTTCCCTCCTACACTTTTGCAGCCCTCCATGGACCCCTTCCCCTCACCCTCCTGTGAGGCAAGAAACATTGGTGGCATCTTCGACTCCTCTCTCTCCTTCTCTCCTCATATCACAACCCTTGCCAAGAAGGCCCACTTTCAGCTGCACCTCCTTAGAGGCATTCTCCCTTTACTCACCTACCCCAATAAATTCAATACCTCCATAGCTCTGGTCCTCTCCAGGCTGGACTACTGTAACAGCCTCTTCCTCAACCTACCTAACTCCCACATTCGCCCCCTTCAACTAATCCAGACTGGGACTGTGAGGTTTAACCTTGGCCTGAAGCCCACAGACCTAAAATCTGTCCACTGGCTCCCGGTTGCTGGGAGGATCAAGTTCAAAACCCTCTGCATCATCTACAAGGCTTTCTGGGGCCTGGGACCCTGATACATCCAAGTCCTTCACCCTAAATGTCTCCCTGCTAGGGCCCTTTGGTCTTCTAGCTCCAACTATCTGCAGATCAGACAATTCTCCAAGCAGCGAGAGTGGGGTTGATCTCTGTTAGGGAGAATTCTCTGTTTAGGCTGAATTTTCTAACCTAGTGAGTCCCCCAGCAGCTTTGCTGGATTTCTAGAGTTTGTTTTTTCCATCCTGCCAAGAGTGAGACTCTTTTCTCCCACTCTTGGACATGAATGTGGTTAATTCCTTTGAATGTCAATGTGTTCTATGGGCTATGGGGTCTTTTACTCCATAGGGTCTCATGTGTTTTGCTATGTGTGTTACACCGCACCCTCTGTGCCGTAACACTGGGGTGTCCTAGAGGATCCCCACCATAGACTCCATACCCTGGGACTGACTACTGTCTCCCAGGGCATGTAAAGTCACCATTGGCTTTACTAGACCTAAATTTACTAACAGAACTAGTACAAAGCATCCTATTGTGGACGTACTGGTAGGGGTAATTCGATTACCCCTGGGTCTGTTGTTCGAGGGGGCACTATCCTGCCCCCCCTCATCGAGTTTTGGCTGGTGGCAGTGGAAACTACTTGTTATATTCGACCCCGAATATAATTCTATGGGATTCTTCCCATTGTTGGAGACTAAAACTTTTTCCTGTTAGTCTCTAACATACCACCGGTTTATTTGTCTTAAATAAATCTACCGGTTGGTATTTTCTGCCAGAACTCGGTTTTTAAAATGGCGTCTGTGTTCACCTCTGTAACTCCGAACCAAAGGTTGAACCCTTTGTTCCACTTTTGGCGGGCTTCTGCACAGAAGCCCTCCAAAGTGGTGCCCTTCTGTCTGGGTACGACAGGAGGTGTGGGAGGGGGTTTAGGCACCCTGGACTGAGTTGCCTTGCCAACTCAAGTCGCATTCTGGTGTGATTGGCCCAAGTGGTGAGCCACCCCGCTCACCACTTAGCGTGTTTTGATTGACAGCTAGGCTGAATGAATGGGGGTTTGCTGCATAAAAGCAGGGCTTTTGGGACTGGATCTTCAGAAGTCGCCACAGGACCTAAGAATCCGCCGAGGGTAAAGCTGAGCCGACCTGCAACGACGACACCTCCGGTGGAGCCCTGCTGAACCGACTCACCACTTCCAAACGAGAGAGGAGATCTCCCGACCGGAGAGTCTTCTTCCCCTGACTGGTGGGAACAACCAGTCCCCTTTGCTTTTTCTTCGCTTCCAGGGCGTAGTGGTCGAATTGCCCGTGCTGAGCACCCCGGCAACCGGATAGCCACTAGCCCGTACCGCGACCAAAAGGTGGTGCCTTGTGATGGAGCACTCCGCAGCTGGTCCATTCCCTTGTGGTGCAACAATCTTCAACTTTCCTTCGACGACGAGATCATCTCATCTCTTGGCAAAGCCCCGACTTGCATCCACCACCAGGAACAACTGCCCCCGTCGGAGCTGTCTCTCCACATACAAGGTACCGTGTCCGCCTGGCTTCCCTTGTGGCGGTTAGCGTGAGGTGTCTTAATCCTTACCTCTCCATTGGGTCGCCTCCAGACCTTCTTAACTTTTTGTTCTAAACTGGTCCAACCTTTCTGTGACAATTTGCTACAAAGACTCGAAGTGCATTTCCACTGTGATACTTTTTGGGACATATCGCTTTGCCTCTCTCCGAGTGGGCCTGGCCTCTGAACTTTGTGAACCACAGTAGACCATGCCTTACTTGCCTTGCATTTGCTTCGTAAACGTGTTGGTACCAAGTTGGTTTCATACCCTGCCTTTTCCTCTCCCGTTCTAATGAATATTAGAGTGCCATCTAGGTTAAAGCATTCACCTCTGTCTGCAAATAAGTGGTGCCGTTGAACCTAGACTTGTCGAACTATTGTTAGAGGAATGAGATACTTATAGTAATTGTAATTGAAGTTGTTTGCCATATTAGGCCAGTGTGTTTTTCATAGATGTGTTGTTATAAATAAATAACTATATATCTTTACACCCAAGCTCTGTTCCGTATTTGCTTGTTCTACTGTGTAAATTGCCCTATTTTGTATACTCCACATACTGCCTACCTCTTCTTGAGGGAAGTCTGACTGCTCAGCCACAGCTACCAAGTGAATCTGTGTGGTACAGACTGCTACCAAGTGGGTTTATTGCCAAACACCTGTAGGCCTAAATCTTTTGCAGTGGTCCCAGAGGGAACTGCACAGGTTTCCGCTTAACAATCTCTCTGCTCCACAGGCGCCAACCTCTAAAATAGCCTCCCTGTCCCTCTCAGACATGAACCGAATCTCCTTCAGTTCTGGAAGTGTCTCAAGACCCTCCTTTTTCTCTTTCTCCTTCACTGATGATGCTCCCCTTCTCCCTCATGACTGGCTGCCTGGTTCATTCAGATTCTTACAGGGCACTAGGACCCCCTTACCAGTCTCCCGCTGCACTTGGTCTCCTCTGACCACTCCATCCCAGCCTGCACTTGCACATCTGGGCTCCCTTTCCGTGCATTATCCTGGCTGGGCTTGCACCCCCTGATCCTTTCCAGCCCCGTTCCTTGTACTAGGAACGTGGACCTTCTGCCCCTGAACTCCCTGGGCTCTGTCCACCTGGCCTCCCCTGGCACTCGCTTAACCCTCCGGCACTCCCCCCTCTCTCCTGCCCTTCTGTTTACTGCACTTGCACGCTCCGAATGTCACAAGGCCTAGTAGGGCTGTTTTTGTTTTTGTCATTGCTGCCTCCCCTTGTCTTGTTGCGCCTTAAAACACATTGTGTATAGGCGCATTATAAAAATCAAATAAATAAATAAATAAATACAGTGAGCATTTGATCTTTTGTTGATGTGGTGATTGAGGAAAGTAGGTGCAAGGTTGTGGATGTGTCTGTGTGTAATGGATATGATGTTGAACTCAATGCGCTCTTTGATTGGCAGCCAGTGGGCTTCCCGTCTGGCATCGGATATGTGGTCAGAGTGCTTCAGTCCCCAGACTGCCCAAAGGGCATTGTTTTGAAGTAATTGAAGTTTGGTAAGATTTCTGTAAGAGGTGCCTGAGAGAATGGTGTTACAATAATCCTATGTTCTGCCAATGATGGTCTTGGCAAGGGTGAGACAATTATCAGTGGACAGAAATGTTCTGCTGAGGTTGATGAGCTTAGTGGTATAAGCTGCTGATGAGGCAAGGGGTTTAACATGCATGTTCATAGATAGTTCTGCATCTAAGTGTATGCCCAGGGTTTTCACTTGGCTCGAGACAACAGTGGGATTACCATGGATAGAGAATGAGGCAAACGCTTGATCCAGGCATTTGAGTCGGTGTGGGGAGCCTACGATGAGGAGTTCTGTATTGTCGTCATTCAAGCAAAGATGGTGTTCAGCCCTCCAAGCCTGAATGATGCTATAGACATGATTAATGTTAGCAGAATGGCGTGGTTCCCCGTGAGTTTTAGCAGGATTTGTGTGTCAGCTGTAAAGTTTGTGTAGGGGATCCCAAGATGGTAAAGGGGGTCGAAAAGGGGTTTTGTGTACATATTGTACAAAGTGGGTGAAATGCAGGACCCATTGTAAAGATAAGCCTTCCCATTGTAAAGATAGGCCTACCAGGGCAGCTTGCAGAATCCTGCTGAGAAAATACCCAGGACTGGCTGATGGTGACCATGGAGGGATGGGGCTATATGATATATTCATTCGTTTCCCATTAAAGATAAAGGCCCATCAGGGCAGCATGCAGAATCCTGCTGACAAAATACCCAGGACTGGCTGATGGTGACCCTGGAGGAATGGGGCCATACATTAGCTGAATTCTCCTCCCTATGTAAACAAAGGCCTCCCAGGGCAGCATGCAGAATCCTGCTGACAAAATACCCAGGACTGGCTGATGGTGACCCTGGAGGGATGGGGCCATGTGATATATTCATTGTCTTCCCATTAAACATAAAGGCCCATCAGGGAAGCATGCAGAATCCTGCTGACAAAATACCCAGGACTGGCTGATGGTGACCCTGGAGGAATGGGGCCATACATTAGCTGAATTCTCCTCCCTATGTAAACAAAGGCCTCCCAGGGCAGCATGCAGAATCCTGCTGACAAAATACCCACCTCTGGCTGATGGTGATCCTGGAGGGATGGGGCCATATGATATATTCATTCTCTTCCCATTAAACATAAAGGCCCATCAGGGCAGCATGCAGAATCCTGCTGACAAAATACCCAGGACTTGCTGATGGTGACCCTGGAGGGATGGGGCCACATTATATATTCATTCTCTTCCCATTAAACATAAAGGCCCATCAGTACAGCATGCAGAATCCTGCTGACAAAATACCCAGGACTGGCTGATGGTGACCCTGGAGGAATGGGGCCATATGATATATCAATTCTCTTCCAATTGTACATGTAGGCCTCCCAGGGCAGCATGCAGAATCCTGCTGGTAAAATACCCAGGACTGGCTGATGGTGACCCTGGAGGAATGGGGCCATATGATATATTAATTCTCTTCCAATTGTACATGTAGGCCTCCCAGGGCAGCATGCAGAATCCTGCTGGGAAAATACCCAGGACTGGCTGATGGTGACCCTGGAGGGATGTGGCCATATGATATATTCATTCTCTTCCCATTGTAAAGATGGCCCTACCAGGGCAGCATGCAGAATCCTGCTGACACAATATCCAGGACTGGCTGAAGGCGACCCTAGAGGAATGGGGCCATACATTATCTGAATTCTCCTCCCTATGTAAACAAATGCCTAGCAGGGCAGCATGCATAATCCTACTGAGAAAATACCCAGGACTGGCCGAAGGAGACGCTGGAGGAATGGGGCCGTAGGATAACTGCTCATGTGCTTTGGAATAAAAACATCTATTCAGTTCTTCACATTGTGTTCTTAGTCTCTATTTATGCATTATACTTCTTGGGGCATGGCTGGCCTTTGCAGAAAGAGAATGGGATGGCGCTCACTGGAAAGTAATTAAAGCTTACCTATAATGACCTTTTATATGGTCTAATTATGACTTTCTAATAAGATCAGAGAAGGCACAAGGAATTCACTAACAGGAAGAAAACGTCAACTCGAATATGTGTAACCGCTCTAGCAACAGCGTTGGCCTTTTCCTGACCCACATTCATCATTTATAATGTAGTGGCATTTACCTCTGTCTGGCCATTGAATTTTAAAGAGATATTTATTTCTCTGTGACCTTAGGCGTGACGTTAAACCTCAATAGAAGGAGTGAAAGAGAAATAATTACTGGCAGAAGGGGAATTGATGTTACAAACAATATTGACCCCATCCGCGCTGTATTCTTAATGACATGGCTATCTTCCTCTCTCTAGGAGGGCATGGTTAGAGGCATGTGAACACTCATGAAAACTGTAGAATAAACACACTCTCTTTCTTTCACAGTATAGCTAACCAGATTGGAAAAATGGCTTGCTTACAGGCAACATTGGTATTCAAGTGATTATGAACTTACATTTTAAAGGTGGAATCCAGGCTAATGCTGCTTTGGAAATATTTACAAAGAGAACGCATTTCTCAACAATAATGAACAGACACAGGAGTCACTAAATCAAACGGCTGGATAACTTTTTAGGAATTAAAACACTCCTTGAAAGAAATGCCTTTGTGAAATATACACATACCTGTTTGAGAGACATGTTCATGCTGTGTTTACTTTACCCGTGCTATACATAGTAATGCACCCTGGGCCATCTGCTAAGTGCAATATTCCTACTGGGGGGCTGAGGGTTCTAGGCCCACGACCCACTGTAGATCTCTACTACCGTGGACCAGTCCTGGGAATATACAGCCAGAACCAGGCTCTCTTGCATGATACTGAACTGGACTCTGCAAGTGTTGCGGTGGGGAGAGCTCCAGCCATGAGGCCCCTGTCAGCCACTTGCAAGGTCCCTGCAGCAGACACTTATGCTGATTACAGCTTTGCTGGTGCAGTATTAATGTGCCGGTAATTCCATTTACTGGCATGTTACCGCACTGGCAAAGCACAAGTATTCCAGTGGGGCACATTCATTACCTCCAGCTAACAGCTGGAGGTAAGTTAGGTACCCTACAGCAAAAAACAGCTGGTATTACCAGCACTGGTAATACCAGAAATACCCCCATGGAGTCTTATCTGACTCCATGGAATGAGGATTAACCACCCTTGCCAGCACTTGTACTATGCCGGTAATTCCGGCAGACCAAGTGCCGATAACAGTATTTCCGATTGGTGATATCCAGCTGGGTGTACCGGCGGGGTACCATCAAACTTGTAATGCAGCTCATTGTTTTGTGAGAGGAGCAGCTACAAAGGTGAACTAGCCTCAGGCACAGAGAGGAAGAAGAAGAGCTAGTGGCCTACATTACTGTGGAAAAGCCCCAGGTGCCATGCAGTGTTTTCCAAAGGATCCCTAAACACTGTGGTGTTTGGTTGGAAGTCTCAGGGTGAATACACTTTACACAACAGACCCCGGTGAGTGAAGAGTTCATTTATTGAAAGCCTGCGCATTAACCATGGGCCAGGGTTCACATTTTTGAAAGCAGACAGAGTCTGCAGCTGCATGTGAGATATAAATATTTACCCTGCTGTCTGGGCAGCCAGATGCCTGACTTTAACCCAATCAGGAACACAAACTGTTGCATCTGCACATTAACCATGGGACAGGGTTCACGTTTTTGACAGCACAACACAGTCTGCAGCTGCATGTGAAATATAATTATTTACCCGACCGTCTGGGCATGCCAGATTCCTGCCTTTAATCCAATCAGGAGCACAGACTGTTGCATGGTGGAACTTGCGGTCCATGGCATAGATCAAGAACTGAGTGTGAGGAATTTATTTGCATTAAATAATAAAATTATGTGGGTAATTCCATCTCTGAAAGGGTAATCTGCTGATCAGATTTCCCTTTCATATGCTCTATGGCAAAAGCATAGTGTGTGCCTCTGTCCTGCTGCATCAGTACCCTGATTTGTAATGCCTGCCCTCCCTGTGACACAGTGCAGATTCAGAAATCACAGGGGCCCATTTGATATCTGCAGTGACAGTCAAGTCTTTGTAGCAGAGGGAATGCATTTAAGATATGCACCCCTGTTCCAAAACCCTATAATTATGGGTCTTCCTCCTTATGGAAAAATAATCTTTAAATATAAGCCACACCTGAGTTAGGGTATGTGGATGGTATTCTCATATTACAGCCACATCCAATTTGATATCACAAATGTGTTAGCTCCTGTGAGCCAAGCTCAGCTGTGGAAGGTGATTTATTTGGGCCAGAGGGGTTTAGCCGGACAGGACAGGATCCTGATGGGCATGTATCTTCTTTGATCGCTTTGTGAGGGCAAGTAACATCTTCTGCCAGGGATAGCCACACATCATGTAGCTGCCCTGGGCCAAAGCATCAAAGGAGCACAACCATTCATAGAGAGTAGCCTCACACCAGGATGCTGCATTTCTAAATGCCTTTGATCCTAGTGAGAAGGGGTGGACTTCGAGTAGTGAGGAGCAATCTGTTCATTGTAAGGAGACTTCCACCTATTTGTTTCTCTCTGGCTCTCTCACTCTTTCCTGTCCCCTCCATTTCCTCTAGAGCAAAGCACTTTATGTGTGATGTCATAAGGCCAAAGTCAACTTCTTTCAAGAACAGTATTTGGATGACAAAGGCAGGATAGCATTAGTCCAATCACCTGCAGGCTTTACCCTATAAAAAAGAGGTCTACCGCCAATTCAGAGATCCTCTCAAGACATTGAAGATTTGCTCTGAAGCAACTGAGAACAACTCACTGGACTTCGTTTGGGAAAGTAGTAATTTCCAAAGCCTTAATGTGGTGAAGAAGGAGCTGTCCAAGGCAGAAAAAATATACGCTCCCTATCCACTGCTAGGGGCACATTGGGAGTTAACGTTTGCTGTGGACCTGGCCCTACCACTCTGCACTGAAATCTACTAATGCTGGAAGAGCAGACCCTGAATGGAACCCTCCTGTCCTCAAGTCCCTCTTAGTGGGCCTCAAAGCAGCCAGAGGACCAATCCAGACGAAGCTCGCTGTTCTACCACACCGAAGTGGTCGCTCTGCGTCCATTGCACCTTGGACAAGAGGGAAATTGCCAGAACTGGATTTTGTGCTCCCCAACAATCTGAACTATTGCTTGCACTTCAACCATCTCAACTCTGCCTCATACCCTAGCTGTGCCTGTCACTTACTAGGCCCAAAGCTACTGCTCAATGCTGGGACGCAATCTGAACCGCTGGCAGAGGTTACAATCACAGCTCAGCCCAGCTAGTCCTCAAATGGCTGCCTCAGTCATCCGCACATCGACGCACCCAACATCACCACCTTTGATGACCGTCGGCAGCTGACTCGAACTGCTGGAAGTCACACAACGATCCCTCCTGGCCCAGCTGCAAAGAGATCCTGGGATCAGCATGACCTGCTTTGCTGAGAGCTGCCCTTCGACTGCACAGAGCAACCACTTTCACCCCTACTCGACGCCCGCTTGTTGCATGGGCGCACATGATCCAACATGCCAAACTGATCCTGATCTGCCTGCATCTACGTTCCACACCGGATTTGACATCCGTCAACCCAACAAGAACCAAAACCAGGTACTGTTGACCTCGGTCCACTGGGAACCTAGAAACTGGTTAGGTCACCTCAGCACCTTCTTTCACCCAAAGACATATCCATTTTTGTGGTTGGTAATTTGACTATTACCACTTTATATACGCTCACAGTGCTACTTTCTTAAGTCTGTTGCATTTTCACTGTCTTTCCACAGGGGTGGGTTTTGTAGTGTTTTCTAATTAGTTATCTTGCAGTTGGCATGTTTTTATTGAAGTATATCTACTTTTATAATCCCTTGATTGGACATTCCCTTCATTTTGGACTGTGGGTCGCTACTGAATCACATTCACACTCTTCTTAAGAGCATAGTTTTTCCTTAGCCCTCATAACCGCAAAAGGCGAAGGAGGCATATCTTTTAACTGTGCCTGTTTTACCTTTATGATTGGTTTGTAGAAGCTCTTGGTTTGTAGAAGTGTGAGGGCTGAGTGGGCATTTTTCTCCCTACTTGTCCTTGTGCTCCAGCAGAGCAGGATCCAATTCGTCACAGTAAGGGCTGAGA
This sequence comes from Ambystoma mexicanum, assembly GCF_040938575.1. NCBI lineage: Eukaryota > Metazoa > Chordata > Amphibia > Caudata > Ambystomatidae > Ambystoma > Ambystoma mexicanum. The sequence continues at coordinate 710,014,508 of NC_090935.1, read as the reverse complement.
GGGGTTTGGCTGATGGGCCATGTAGAGGCCTTAATTCCTCAAAGGAGAGTGTCATTGTTGGCTTGTCTGCTTTGCATACATTGCCCAAGTTCCATAAAGAAAAAGCAACAACCATTTCACAAAGTGCAGGTTTCATGTGCTGCATTCCTTGTGTTGCACTAAGGTGGAGGGGGTGTCCGAGGTGAGACCCAGTCTCCCGAATGGAGGCCCTATCAGTACCGGATCCAGTAACTGATCTGAAGTTCCTCAATTACATAGCCCCTTACTTATTCCACATAGGTGCTGCAAGTTCCTAAATGACATTCTGGTAATAAAGCTGGTACACAATAACACTTCTCATTGAGGTAGTGTCCCAAGCAATGTCCAAAGCAGGCTCTGGCCACTACATCTTTTGGGTAGACATTACTTTTGAGTTTCTCATCCTTTGATCCTGGATTGCTTATTCTAATAATGTCACAGGGCCTCATTCTGAGGCTGGCAGTAGCCGTGTCCTTATTAAGGGCACGGCTGCCGCCAGTAATGATTTTTTACCAGGCCCATGCAAGGGGCAATTACCGGGTCATGCCGACCGTGGCGGATCCGGTAATTGGCATTCCAAGGGCACGGTAAAAATTGATCCCCATTACCATTTGCGCCCCATAGGGCTCAATGGGAATGGGGAGGGAGCTAACAACGGGCCCGTTTGCTTCCTGATCCCCTTGCGGGACCCGGAAAGGACGTCTTCCGAGTCCCGCGAGGGAACCTCGTAATAGGGTGGAGTGGGTTTAACGGCAAGGCACCATTAACGGTGCCGTTAAACCCATTCCGCCAGCCTCTTAATGAGGCCTTCAGACTGAATTCATAATTTGTCAGTGGTTCGCATTTTTTGGCGAAAGTCAATCCGTCTAAAATACAAACTGCACAAACAATGCTCTGGAGTTTAGAAAAACAATAATCACCTGTCCTTGTGGAGGTGTCATTATCATTTGAAAATTCAAGTGGGAATGTCCACCACCAAGATGAAGGCCTCTTTTATTTGTGGTGCTTGGAGAACTATAGAGAAATTTGAATTGCGAACAAAAATATAGACATCTAATTTTATTTGTCTTCATTAGTGGCAACAACAGAAGTTTTGCAATTTAATTACTACTACCCTCTGTGAAGGGCACTTTCAGTTCTAATTGTTATGTCAATGTATTGTGGTTGTTCCACCATCCGTATTAATTGCTGATATTGTCGGTGTTACTGTCTTTCCATGTTTTTAACTCGATGATCTCTTTTGAATGTTTCCTGCCACTGTGAATTAATAAAAATACAAATGTATTAAGTGGGAATGAATTGCTGATTACTCCATGAGCTACTCCTGAACATAGGAAAATGGGTTTATGCTTTCTAACAACATTTATATTTAGGAATGGGATGTTGTAAAATAGTGTAGGATATGGTTGTAAGACTCGGGAAGTTGGCATTATTGTGCTTTGAAACAAGATTTTTATTTTTGAACTTTAAAGAAATGCATGAAACTAAATCAAGGGGCTGAGTGTTGCGGTTTTGGCGGTGGACCCTATTGACTTGTGTTGGAAATTGCTGCATGGACCACCTTTAATGTTACACAGCTTTCCTTATCAGCCCCAGCATGCGTGAAGTGGAGCACAGAATGTGGCATAGAGTGTGGAGGAGTGTTGGCGGTATGGCCGTACGGGGAGGAGGGGCCTGGGTGGCTTTGAGCCATCCAGTGAAGTAAGTAAAAGACCTGCCTCCAAATTTCTTCTGGCGGGAAAACGTTTAAAAGTAGTTCCTGACCACCAGCCATGATCTACCCATTGCAGATACCTACATAATCACTGTTTCCAGACAGATTGTCACCAATAACCTCTTTTCTGTCCCCTCCCCAGATCTCTGGACACCTCATCTTATCTCTACTCTCTCTCCTGTCCTATCCCCACCCATTAATGGTGGTACTAGATGGGAAGTATTCTTGGTGGGCTTCTAATCACCCAGATGCATCATTAATGTCTATTGCAATGTCACTATCATGGCTCAGGGGCCACAACCCAACCTCCTCCTCTTTGCCCATGCCTGCTGTCCCTCATCAACTTCCTTCAAGCGCTTTCTACCCCTTCCTTCTCTCTCCCTCTCATTCTTCACCCTCCTCCGACTGGTTTACGATGCCACTATGCCCCTCCTTGGAAAGCCTTTAAAGGCAGTGACCTGCTTCATCTAGCCACACTTAATTATTGCACAACGATAAAGCACTCTGCTGACATCTGCCTCCTCCTTGAAGACATTGACCTCCATATCCTCGCTCTTACTGAGATGCGGTTCAGTGCCAGCACAGTCACTGATTTTGACTCCCTTCTCTCTGATGCTACAAGATAACCTCTAAGCCTCGCCCTAACCATTCCAGCGGTGGGGTTGCCCTGATCTTCCCTGAGTGGCTCCTGTCTTCCCTCATTCTGTCCCAGCCAAACTCCTCCTTTGAGAGCCTGGTCTGCAAGCTGATCATCTCTCCTACCCCCTCACTGACCACTGCCACTATCTATAGGCCACCTGGCTCCATCACCATTTTCCTCTATGAATGGGCTGATTTCTCCTTTTATCTGCTGATATCTTCCTCTAAACTTATTTTACTTGGTGACCTAAACATCACCTTAACTCCTCATGCACAGTGTCCACTCTCTTCTGTGACCTCTGTACCTCTCTCTCCCTCTCCCTTCTGCCCTCTGGTCCTACCCACTTGGCTTGGCACACTCTGGATGCCTTTATTCATACAGATCTTTTGCCCTCCACCCCCTCACCACTCCACTCTCCTGGCCAGACCACTCCCTCTTCTCTTCCCATCTGGGCCCTCTCAACCCTCTTACCGCACCTCCCCCAGCCCTGCCAACCTCATTCATGGACATCCGCCCGATGAAGCGAGTGTCAGTTGCTGCCTTTGCATCCACCGTCATCCCACCCTCGCCTCCCATTTCAGACTCTACCTCCGATTCTACTCTCAGCAACCTCCATCTCGCCAAATCTAACACCCTACACATTCTTGCCCCAGTCATGAGGATTCACCTGAAACACACCACCAAGCTTAACACTTGTTATGACTCAGATCTAGAAGACTTTAATGCAATACTGTTTCACCATTCGTTCTAAGAAGAGGTCGCACATCCAGGCCCGTGTCTCTGGAGCATTCAACAACACAGCTGAACTCTTTAAATTCTGCAAGGAACTAGCCAATCCTTCTGCAGTCTCCACCTTGCATCTTCAATCTCGGTAATGTGCACTGCACTGGCCACCCACTTCACTACAAATACTCAGGTCATCCTGAGTCCTCTTTTCTCCTCCCCGTTTCCCCCCTCCTCACACCCCCTTGCCTCCCCTGGCCTCCCACCTTCTCGCAGACTTTCTCTCCTCCTACTCTCCTATCACTTTGGACGAGGTCACTAAAGTTGTCCACTCTATGACGGTCTCCTACAAACAGGTCTCCCCCTGTTCTTCCAGAACTATTAAGGACAACATCAGCTCCCTTGCCCCTGAACTTGCTGACTTCTGCAATCACTCTCTTGCTACTGGATATTTCCCCTCTTTCCTCAAGCACTCTCTTGTGCAAGCCAATCTGCTGACCTCTTGTGTCCAGCCAACTACCGCCCCATATCTATCATTCCCTTCATTGAGAAACTCCTTGAAAAGCTGGTCTACCCCCAACTGGCCTAGCATACTGAACTTGTTCGTTGCCTACACGACCATCAATCTGGATTCTGAGCATCCAAAGGCATGGAAACTGCCTTTCTGAACACCCATGAAGAACTGCTCACATCTCTTGACACTAACTCTCCCACTGTCTTCATTCTACTTGATCCTTCCTCTGTATTTGACACTGTCAACCATTCCATCCTCATACAACTGCTCCATGATACTCTTGGTATGTTGGAGCAGGCACTGGACTGGCTGACCTCCTCCCTCACTGACTGTTCCTCCCAAATCACCCTGGGCTCTTTTTCCTCTCCCATGTTTATCTCCACCTGTGGTGTTCACCAGGGCTCCAACCTCTCACCCTGGCTCTTCAACATCTATCTCGCTCAGCTTGCTCACCTTATCTCCACTTTCTCCCCTCACTTCTAGTGTTACGCAGATGACACCCAACTCTTCTTAAAACTTCCCTCTGATGCTCCCTCTTCTGCTGCTACCATCCCGACTGCCTTTCTTCTATCCAATCCTTGTGTGCCTCCAGTGATCCCTGCCTCAATGCCAGCAAGACTAAGATCCTTCCTATTGGGACTTCCACTCCCTCTTTCCTCCCTTCAGACTGGCCATCCTCTATGGGCTCGTCCCTTTCTCCTTCATCAGAAGCCAGAAACCTTGGAGTCATCTTCGACTCCTCTCTCTCTTTCCTCCCTCACATATTGGAACTGGCCAAAAAGGTCCACTTTCAACTCCACCTCCTCAGAGGTATCCTTACTTTACCCACATTTCCCCAGAAGCTCAACGTCTCTAGAGTTATGGTACTGTCTAATCTTGACTATTGCAACAGCCTCTTCCTTAATCTACCCTTTTCCTCACTCTGCCCCCTCCATCTTGTCCCGAATTAGGCTGTAGGACTTATCCTCCAGCCCAGGGACCATATCTCTCCAGCCTTAAAATCCCTCCACTGGCTCCCAGTTGCTGCTAAAATCAAATTCTTATTCCTGTGCATCATCCCTAAGGCTGTCTGGGGCGGAGGACCAATCTATCTGCAACTTGTTCTCACCAAATACTTTCCTCCTAGATCCTTATGCTGCCCCAGCTCCAACTCTCTGCGTGTCAGCCACTTTTCTAAGCAGCGAGCTGGCGGCAGATCTCTCTCATCGGTTGCTTCCTCCTCTGGAGCAGCCTGCCCCCTCCTCTCCTTCTGGAGCCTGATCTCCTCAAATTCCAGAAGCTCCTCAAGACTTTCCTCCTCACCTCCTCCTTCCCACTCTCACTTTCTTGCAAATACCCCACAGTCACTGAGATGTGTGACATTGGTGACATGGGACCTTATCTGTCCTTCTGGGTCATGGTCTTCCACCCAATCACCTTCAGCCTTCCTCACCATCCTAGTACTTGCCTTCAGGCACCCACTGGCTTGTGCTCCCACAGGCCTGCACTTATTAATGCCAGGTGATCACTTTGTAGCTAGCAATCCCTTCCTGGCACTTTCTGCTGCACACAACGGACTCAACTGCACTTCTCCCTATGGAACTCTGAGCGCTTACCCCCTTCCCTGCCCCTCGCTCTCTCCCTGCACTTACACATTCTGAATGCTCACAAGGCCTAGTAGGATCGCTCCTTTCCAGTTCATCTGTTTATTCTTTTTACCTTTTTTCCCATGTGGCCTCCCCTTTGCCCTATGGTCGCTTTGAAACACAATTTCTTAATGTATAAGTGCCTTACAAATGTACAATAAATACATCAAATAAATACATAAAAGTGCCAGGGGTCCATTGGAGTAGCCGGAGGCATGACTAGGAAAATGGTCAAGAGAAACTATAATTCCCGTAGCAAAAATATGGGGGAGAGAAGCAAAGTAGCCATCCAAAACTCTGCAGCTCGCCTCCTCATTAACCTACCTCCCAGAGAACACTTCATCGCTACATTAAGAGTCCTCCATTGGCTCCCTATTGATCGGCGCACTACCTTTATAGCCATGTGCATCAACCACTGGGCCATCCACAACACCGGCCTGGAATCCCTTCAAGAAAGTCACTTGTTACCATCACTCAAAAACTCTCAGATTTCGCACAGCATCTCTCCTAGTTGTCCCACATTACAACTCCTCCAGATGGGGCGGATCCTCTTTCGGCATCCAAGCACTGATTATCTGGAACTCCCTACCCCGGCAGATTTGCAATATTGACAATCCCCTGGCATTCAGAAAGGCCCTCAAAACTTGGCTTTTCCCTTTCTCCTTTTGAAACCTTCTCACACTCCACACTCCTGATAGGCGCACAGAAACATTGAACCAAACACAAAAACACTCCTATCCATCAATAACCCACGGATGCTGGCAGCGTTCTCAGAGGCACACCGTAACAAACTATCTTCCTCCCCTCACCTCCCACCCCCCATCCTTCTGGCCCCCGCCCCACTGCTCAGACTTTCTTTCCAGGGAGACCACAAATAGGGAGACCAGGCAATCGCACTGGACCAAGAAAAAGAACACTGCAGTCAAACTCCATCCAAGCTAATGGTACGTATACCTTACACCACATCTGTGGACACAGGCCGCAGACACGGCTACCCATCCATGATCCATAAAATGCAGCTATGGCTTTGCTATTCCGGTCTAGCAGCACACATAGCCATCCACACTGAAACCCCTGATGTACCTCAATAACTCTGCCATTAGTATACACTGACAACCACCAAAATATCTTTGGTGTAGCTGGGCACACATCAAATCTTTCAGCACTAGAACTCTATCCAAAACCACCAACAGCACCCACCCACGTGCCTGACTTCCGGGCTGCTTACTGGAGCGTAGCCGGCCCACCTAAATCCTAATCCGGCAAAAATGCACACATGCATCTTTTAATTTAATCTCTTAGAACTCCTACACATGGAATGCGGTCACCGAGCGTTGCAACCACAAGGCGCATTGAGGCCATACAAATGGCGAAAGGGTGCTATATAAATGACAAATGCAATGCAATATCCTGCAAAGAATGGCAAAAGTTAAAAAGGGCTAATAACTCATGGAGAATAAAAGTTGCAATTCCCAGGATGAAGTGAGTGCTAAAGAAGGCAAAGCTCTCCCTGACATTAACCTTATTAAACACCATCAAACAAAGCATGTAATAGAGTCAATAGGAAGTTGAAAAGGGGAACAAAGATTTCTGGGAAATTGGCAAGCTGGGTAATTAGATCTAAGGAAAATCCAAAAGAATGCAGTGTTACGGGGCCCGCTCTCTACTCTCCATCTATTGTCCCAGTGGTCAATAATGGCTCGATGTGCTTCTCCAGGTCTTCAAGAGGAGTTAACTGTTAAACACCAGAATTTTCAAAAAGAAGCTCAACAGCTATTACGAAGTAACAAGGGAGGGGTTTGCAACACTCCCATGCCAGAGGTTTTAAAACGGATTTTACAATCAGTAGTCTTTTCCCAGATCAAGATAGGGCTCCCTTAAGTAATGCACGGCTATTGCAACTCCTGGAACATATTCCTTCATTAAGAGTTCTGGTGAGTCAGGATTTTGAATATGTTAAACTGGACGCTACCCTATGTTCTATGACGAGAGCTCATTGCTACACGAATGAAGCAGTAAAAACTATGAATGAGCATTCGTAATCCCCCCTCAAGTTGGGCTATGATACCCACCAGCACGGCCTGTTTTCTAGGGAGCTTGGAAGTAGCTTCAAACATGAAACCAAGATGAAAATAATGGTGGGTGGGCGTTCAGTGGCACTCTAACACTCTCAATTGAGGGTGGCGTTTGAGGATGAATCTGTGGAAGATGATCAATGGACATGGTTACCCACATTTTTGCCAACCCTTCCCGAATTGGAGGCCGTGACATTTATGAATAAAGTTGTGAAATACGAGAGGCCACACACATCTTTTTAAAGGAAATGGTGGCTTGAGTCATCTGCTTTGTTCAACCGACCTTATCATGTTGCAGGAAACCTGGTTTACCGCAGATATTGTAATTGATGGATATTAGGGCTACCATAAAAAGCCCAGAAAAGGGCTATTAGGGCACCCTATGGGTGGTTTATTTATAGCATGTCGTTACTTGTTTAGATCAAAAGAAAACATGGGGACTCTAATGTACTAACCGTGCTAATTGATCTTGATTCTAATATAAAAATGCTAATTGTGAATAGTTAGACCCCCCCAAGAATAGGCTATACAGTTGTATAGCCTACCCATTATGTAGTACCCATTACGCATTCAGTTGTATGCGTGTGAAGTTTTAGTTTCCAGATTGCTTGGCAACCCTGTTGATCTGAGTATAATAGGGGGGGATTAAATGCTAGCTGTGCTGAATGCATAACGTCACAGTTAAAAAAAATAGCAACACAACACACTAAGAAAATGGGAGTAACTGCTTCCAAAACACAGGGTCATGGTTGGGTGCAATCTTTTGCTGACTTAGATATGGTTACGTTGAATGGACGAAGAGCGGGGAATAATCCAGCATCTACTACATGGAGACAAGGCCAGAAGTCATCAACGCTATATTATTTTTATACGTGCGAAATAGGTGGGGAGAAAGCAGAATACTTAAAAGTGAATTTTAATGCCTTTAGTGATCACGCCATTCTTTCGCTATCAATGAGGATGGGCAGTAATGACGGCACTATGTCTAGGAGAGCCTATCAGAGTCAGGGAACTGGTTGATAATGCAGGGAAGAACCACCTCGGATGGACCGAAATGCAATTTAAATTCCATGTCTAGCTTGACATGTGATTGAGTATGGAGATAACTTTATTCATCCACTTCAAAGTCTTTCTCCCAATTAAATTGTGTCATGGGTGAAATCTATGACTGCCTTGTTCCTTCCGATTGGAAATTGTAAGATGCGTAAAGTTAGCATGGATAAAGCCAGGAACTATGATAAGGCACTAGCGTTCAGAAAGAGGCACCCCCACATCTCTGGGAGGCGGATACCTCAGGGGCAACACGTTTGTCTAGGAAGCAAAAAAACGCTGCGCAACACAGATTTGAATCCCGATCCCACGCTTAGAAACCAATATCTGGAATCAAGCGTCTTATACAAAATCAATTTTAATTATGCAAGAACGGTGTAGAATTAGAGTGTGGTACACTGATTCAGTGACCCATACTTCACTTATAAAGAACGCAAAGAATGCTTACAGAAAGTTGAGTCAAGACTTATAGATTCTCATTAAAAAAAAAACAAAGAATTGTTAAATATGTATTCGATTTTAAATTGCGGTGATACAAATAAACTGTGGCACACTTTTAGAGGCTTGAAAGGGGTAGACTCAGATTAATTGATTAATATTGTTGAAGAATAGAAGTGGTTCAATATATAGCTTTAAAATGAAGCAGGGATAATAATCAGACCACCATCATGGGGAATGTTGATATAGTATCTGATTAGAATAATATTTTAGGTGCAATTAAAACATTCTAGATCTCTGGGCCCAGACGAGATGGCTGATATCGTCTTGAAGAAAGACCCAGAGAGGTGGGTGACGATACTGCTAGCTTTGTTTAACTCAGTTGTAGGCTCTGATGTCATCCCGAGCTTTTGGAACTACAGACTAATATGTCTACTGGACGTTTCTAGATGTTTCTAGTAAAGAATTTTCCACATTCATCTTTAGGGACATTGAAAATGTAGGTGGTGCATGGCGAGTTACTAAGTATATTTCAAACTGGCTTTAGGCCCGGATTTTCCAAAATGTATGATGTGTGTGTGCTAAATTCTCTGATAAGCCATTCGCTGTTCATAGATTGTACTACAGACTTTGATTTGGTGAACCAGGAAAAAGTGTGGGCCAGGTAGAAAAGCTTAAACATTCCCCCAGGATTATTGTGCATAATCAGACTGCTGCATGATGACACTAGGGCTAAACTAAGATTAAACACCATGGGGGATTTTTCAAGGAATACAAGCATTGGGAAACGGTGGAAGCAGGGTTGCATATTGGCCCCATGCTGTGTAATCATTATCTGGCTTAGCTAGAAAAAGCTCTGCTTGCCATTAATAACTAGCCCCCTAAAGTGGGGAATACTCATGTCCCTTGGTTGACTTACGCTGACGATGTGATCATTTCTGATCACATGCATGTGGGCTTAAAATGAAGTGTAATTGCAGTCTTGAATTATGCCTAAGCCAATGATTTGGTTATTAACATGACGAAAACGAAGTTCATAAGCTTTGGTCATGGTATTTCAGACCTAAATGCCGTACACACCATGGAAGGAGTTATAAAAAGGGTTCAAAACTACTTGTATTTGGGTTTTGATGTCAGGGCTACAGCCGTTGGCCCAGAAATGGTAAGCCGAAGGAGAGCAAAGGCACTGTCCACGATGGCCTTGGTTAAATTATTTGCACAGGAGATGGTAGAATATAGTCTTACAGGCATACAAGCAGAGGGTAGCCTCCAGCATGGTATACCCGTTGGGGGCCTGTAATGATAACTTGGACAATTGGATTCATAAACTTGAAGGGGATGTGTGGCGTAGAATCCTAGGTTTGAGGCGATTAGAATAGAATTGGGCCTCACTTCCCTGTCCTCAACAATTAAGCAAAATAGAAACAACGCATTCATTAAAATAATGCCAGCAGAGGGAACCTCAGCCCTAACTATTCTAAAGAGTGCCATCGTGGGCAGGTCTAGCCAAAGCTTGCTTGAGTTGAAGAAAGGAGTCCGCATTGAGAAGAAGGACGTGGCACACTCCTGCAAGAATTTTAAAAGCTTTTGGATTGTGGGATTGGGCCAGAAATCAAGAACATGAGAGGAGCCTAAAATGTTTAAGCACCTATGCAAGGATGCTTTTTACTTACCGAAAAGGTCAGGGCTATCTGTGCCAATTTCTATGCCCAAGGTATAGAAGAATCTTTCTTCTACTGAGAATAAATACAGTAAAAGTGCGTGTAGTATGTGGAACGTGACACGATATCCCCGTGGAGCAATGATACCGCCGGAAGATAATCAGGCACTGATATGGCATGTTTTGAAAGGGTGTACACCAATGGCTGAAAGGATATTTTCTTAATGAGTTACGCTGGAAGAATTTTGGCTTAGATGCCTCTCAGGTCATAGACTGTCCTTAGCGACACCGACACACACACACACACACACACACACTCTCTCTCTCTGGAGAGTGTAGGCATGTGCAGAAAATAAATTCACAACACACCTCTAAGTGTATTACTAAAAGCTTCCATTTTTTTTTAAAAAAAGAAGTAACTTGACCTAAGAATAGAGAATGAGACATCCATGCCTGATTTGCAATAGATAGATAAACCTGCCCAGCAACATTCAGAAGGTGAAGACGTTATTATTCCGGTTTGCAAGATTCTTGACAGGAGAGGGGTGGGGGCATATCAAATAATAAAACAACCATACTGTGATCTACCCTTTCCCTCCACTTTAAAGGGAGACTCATTTATTTTTTTTTAATTAGTTTTCCTTTTATTTGCGCGGTACAGGAAAGGTGACATTTTGAAAAATTGTAGGTGGCAAATCCAGTGAATTAGATGCCAGGAGTTGCGGTTTTTGGGTGCTCACCCGGGGGTTGCTGTCACTTCTTCCGCACTGACCTCCTGGTAGTCATGTCGTGTGATGCAAGGACATTGCTCCCTTACAACCATGCGGTACAGACTGAGGAACCCATCATTAAGGCTCTTACCACCTTGGATTTATATACGGGGGTGCTACTAGGCAGTCATTTCTACGTACAAATGGGTTGAAACAAGAGCGTGAACTATTGTTTCAAAGAAATGCTAACCTAACAGAGCCACCATGGAAATGGAAGCAAGATTCTAATCAGAGCCCCTCTTCCATTTCGATGGTGGCCTACGGACATGAGAGGAGCTGCGCTTCAGTGTCAGAACCTCTTCAGATAAGTGTTAGAAAAGAAGGAGTCGCGAGGGAAGCGGGGATGGCAGGTCGAGGGAGGGAAATACACAGCGGGGCCTGGAAGCTCTGCGGTTGCTCAGCAAGCAGGCTTATACTATGAGGCTCAGCCTGCGTTTCGAGCAACCAAAGTGACTTCAGCACCCGCCCTGGATGCTATGGGCCTCATTACCCGGTAGGCGGTGAGCCATGGCACTATTAGCGCCATGGCTCATGCCGGTAAAATACCGTCACCGCCTTGGCGGAAAGGGGATTTACCGCCCCATTCCAAGGTTGGAGGGGTGGTAAATCCCCCTTCCGCCATTGCCCTTCCCCATTCCCATTTCTGCCCCATAGGGCTCTATGGGAATGGGGAAGGAGCTAATTACGGCAATGCAATTTTGCGGTGCCGTAATTAGCTCCGAGGTCCCTTAGCGGGTTGGATTTTAACGCCTGCAAAAAGCAGGCGTTAAATCCCCCAACCCGCAAAGGGACCTCGTAGTAAGGCGTTAGGGATTTACCGGTACCGGTATTTTACCGGTACCGGTAAATCCCTACCACCATCCGTGCAATGAGGCCCTATATCTTGTAATGTTTATTATTGATCTCTCCCACTCCTTCTTGAACCACTTGTTCAGCGGAGAGGGCTCAGTATTCCCAGTTTGCTTCTTTATAAATAGTCAATGATTTGAATTTTGGCCCTCATATGTTTTGAGAATATACTCTGAAAAATATCAAGAAGTGATGGAAGGTTAAGGTTGACCTAATACCAGTAAGCCTGCGTTAAACACCTAAAACCCATGCATGAATCAATTCTAGCTCAGTCGCTGGATTTGGATGCATCTACAGGTGAATCAGAGCTGGCATGAGGATTTGGAGGAGATCCATATGTTTTTATTTTATTGTGCATTTGTAAGGCGCTTAAACATCAAGTGAATTGTGTTTCAAAGCGGCCACAGAGCAACACGGAGGTGACATGGGAATGAAGAACAGATACAGCAATGAAAGATTGAGGCGGACCTAATAGATCTTGTGAGCATTCAGAACATGCAAGTTCAGAGAGAAGAGAGAAGGGATGAGGGAGTGGGGGCGTAAGTGCTAGTTGTATCAAGAGCAAGAGAGTGAGCAGCTGTAAGTGCCTTGGTGGAGTGGTCAGCCGGCAATAAACTAAGTGCAGATCTGTGGTGATGTAGGCCAGTGGGTGCCAAGGCAATGTGCTGAGGGAGCGGGGGTGGAGGCTGTAGGTGATTTGGTGTGGGAGGCCAATCTCAGCAACTGTAGGAAATAACAGAGGAGGGAGGAAAGGAAGGAGGAGGTGAAAAGGAAAGTCTTGAGGAGCTTCTGGAATTTGAGGAGAGCCAGCTCAAGACGAAAAGGAAGGGGGAGGCTATTCCATTGGAGGGAGCCTGCTGAGGAGAGAGCTTGACCAGCAGCTCGCTGTTTGGCAAAGCGCTTAACACACACAGAGTTGGTGCCAGAGGAACTTAAAGATATGGAGGGAGTGTATTTAGTGAGAACAAGTTGTAGATAACGTGGTCCCCGGCCCCAGATAGCCTTGTGGAGGATGCAGAGGGATTTGAATTTGATCCTTACAGCAACCTGGATCCAGTGGGTAGTCTATAGGGCTGGAGAGATGCAGTCCCTGGGCTTGATGCCAAGGATTAGTCTTGCAGTCCTATTCTAGATTAGCTCGAGGGGTCGTAGAGATGAAGCAGGTAGATTAAGGATAAGACTATTGCAGTAGTCTAGCCTAGAGAGAACCAGAGCTCTAGAGACATTGAGCTTCTGGGGGGAAAGTGAGGAAAGGATGAATTGCTTTGAGCAAGTGGAGTGGAAGTTGGACTACTTGGCAAGGTCCTGAATGTGAGGGATGAAGGAAAGAGAGGAGTTGAAAAGGACTCTAAGGTTTCTGGCTTCAGATGAAGGAGAAGGGGGGAAAGCCCATAGAAGATGGCCAGAGTGAGGTGCAGAAAGAGGGAGCAGGGGAGTCCCAATAGGAAGAATGTTCACATGAGATTTGAGTACACTGGGAGGATTTGTGTGAGTTACTTGGTTTAAAGCGAGCTTGGATGACTACATAAGGAACCTGCAACTTTATGTTTCATTTGTGGGATAAGTTTGGCCCCAGGAAGACGAGCCATGGCTGATCCACACCACACAATGTGAGGTGCTGGAGAGTTTATTTTTTCAAGGAATCAGATTTTGTGGTGTGTGTGTTATGTTTTTTTAACTTAGTTTTTGGAGGGAGAACTTATTTTTTTCTTAGTTTTATAACCAATTCTTTTTGTTCATCCAGCTATGAATGTGTGTTTGTTTTGGGATGCACATGTTGTCATTCTCTTAGTGAAACCTTTTTCTATGGACAACGTTTGTTGTATTTTTATTTTGTTTGAAGAAAGTGAAGGGTGGGGGACGAAGATGCTGTGCTATCAGTGTGTACAAAGATTTTGATGTGGGTGGCATGGGATGATGTGGAACTGTTGTCCTCCTATCTTGAATCCAGGGGTGGCTCATGCATGGTTGGTGGTGGGGATTTAACTGAACTTTCAAAGGGAAACAGGGTCTCCCTTTCGACAGTTCACCTTGTAGTACCGCAGTGCCTGCCTAATGAACCATGCAAGTCCAGGGCATTTTAGCCCCACAGCCTTGCATGGACCTTGAGGATGCAGGCTGAGGTACTGCAGGTTTGAATGTACGAGGGAGCACCCTTCCACCTTCCAACACATCCAGGGCTCGATGGGCAGCGTGATGGAGATGATCTGCCTCCTCCATGCATTTGCAGGATCCAGAAAGCACTTTCTTGTTCCTGTTGTATGCTCTGCAGGAGCTGGAGCACTGTCATTACAGAAGACAGTGCAATGCCAAGAAGAACAGAATCTGGAGTGGGACTGCAGGTAAGACAATAGAAAACATACGTGTGTGTGTGCATCTATGCAAGGGTTTGTGTACGTCAGTGGGTGTGTGAATGAGAGAGTGTATGTTGCTTAGGTGTGTGCGCCTATGTGAGACCTTACAAATGCTGTATTGATGCAGGGGTGAATGTGAGAATGAATGAAGAATGAATGATGCTGTATGAATGCTGATGCATGTGTGTGAATGGGAGACTGAATGAAGAATAAATGATACCTTATGAATGCTGATGTGTGTGAGTGAATCAGAGAGTGAAGGTGGGGATTAGTTACCAATGATTTTTGTTACGCCTAGTCCAACTCTTTTTCGTCAAAGTACTTGAATCACAAGTTAGTACTGGGACTTGGAGGAAATGAAGAATGAATAATGCCACATGAATGCTGATGCGTGTGTGTGAATAGGAGAGTAAAAAAAATATGCAGAATGCATGCTGATGCGTGTGTGTGAATGGGGGAGTGAATGTTGAATGGATGCTTTGTGAAAGATCAGTGATGAATAGAGATAAGTGAGTGCCAGCTGGTCAGCAGGCCTCTTATTGGGAGGAGAGGGAGAAGGGTGGGAAGGAAGCCAGGAACACCTTTTTATTGGTGTGCCCAATTTGGGCACATAGGGCCTCATTACGAGGTTGGAGGTAGCCATGCCTTTTATACCGGCATGGCTACCCCCAAACTCGTGTCCTGCACCGGGTCCCGCGAAAGGGGAATTACTGGGTCATTCCAATCTTGGAAGGCCCGGTAAATCCCCTTGCGCAGGACTTGGAGTCGGTACATACCTATTCCCATTGGAGCCCCAAAAGGGCTTAATGGGAATGGGGAGGATGGTAGCAGCGGTACCGTTCATAACGGTACCGTTGCTACCATCCTGTTCTGCTTGCGGGTGCCGCTCTGCACTCCTGGTCTGACCAGGCGTGCAGAGCAGCACCCGCGAGCTGAACTCGTAATGTGGCGACATGGCAACAACGGCGCCGGTAGCACTACCGGTGCTGTTGTTGCCTTACCGCCACAGACGTAATGAGGTCCATAGTCACCGTTGTATGGCATTTTGTTACTGGACAATAAAGGGGAAGGCAGCATGATGAGAGTTCCAATTGGTAGTAGCCCACAATGATGGGTCCAATCTGGACATGTTGTTTTACTGTGGCATGGGATTTTCTACTGGGCATCTAGGGTGACAGCAGCATGATGAATGGTCCTATGTGGTATCGGCCCACATTGTTGGGTCCAGTCTGGACAGGTTTATTTTTCCTGTGGCCTGGTATTTTCTACTGGGTATCAAGGTTGCAGACAGCAAACATGTATCTACATGATACTGGCCCAGATTTGTCAGTCCAGTCTGTACATATCTTCTCATGGTGGCATGGCATTTCATACTGGTAAAGCCAACAGCAGTATATACTTTTATGGTAATTCTGGCGGGTATTGCTGACGCCTACATGGACTGGTATGGGCACAGACAAAATGAACATTTGTTTTATACTCACACATATTGTGTGCAAAGGCATCATGAAAACCCTTGCTAACTGTGATGTTTCGTACAGAAAGTGTGTTGAAAATGAAGTGCACAATTTTAACCAAATATTTTAAAATATTTCTTGGGGGAGGAATCCCCCAGACTCTCCTTACTTGGTTCAGACTCCCTCGCTAGGCTCTGTCAATTTTATATATTCGTCTGAAACATTTACGGCCCTGCAGCAAATATTCGCCAGCTGCCATTGCTCGGCTGGCACAGTTATATAACATGTTTGCCATGAGGAGGCACACTGACAAGTTGCCTAATTCCTGTAGTCTTAGTGGAATCCAGAGTTTCAGAAATCAGTTAATTAGTTCCAACTGTCTGTTTTATCTTCTATACCTGCCACACTGGCACTCAAAAATACAGCACTTTATTGCCCGCCTGCTCTCAGCTTCTTCTGCTCTGTAACTACACGTGTCTTGCCGCCATCCACAAACCTTCTGGATGAATTCGGGGACATATGCCATTCCTATTTCTGTTCTTACTGAGCAGCAATAGAGCATTTTGATCTTCGCATTATTTGTTTTTATAGATCTTTTGAGTGCTGTGTAGATACCCTGTTATAGACCTTTGTGCTTCTCATTTCGCAACTCCTCCTCCTTCCTCCCTGATGACATGCAGACACTGCAACCCATTTTAGTCCTATATGCTTTCTGCGGGTCGATCAAATACACATTTAGACCTGCCCTTATTAAAGGGCTCTAGGCCTCAGATGTTACTCCTCCAACTTTGGTTCTCTGAATTAAACCTGTTCTCAGTTAGTGACCTTTTACAATTTGGAGATTATTTTAGTGAGAGCCACAGTAAGGTTGGATGGCAAGAGTCAAAGGCCCCCTGACAATTGCAACAGAGGCCTCTACCAAAAGGGACCCATAAGTCTGTAAAAACATCATACAAATTCAAATGAAATAAATCAAAACATCTGACGGCAAATATTAAGTTCTCCCTAGTTCCTAAAGGTCTGCGAGTGCCTCAACCTCCCCACATTCCAATATTTCTAAAGTTCATTTAATCTTCTAGAACCTAAGCACTTTCAAACACTCCACACAATGATGCTCAAGTTTAGATTAGCTGCCTGTCAGACCTGAAGCTGTTGAACTGTTCCTTTTACATGTTATTCGTAAATTAATACTATTTTAGTAGGAGGATTAACATTTTGTAAACTGACAGAAAACGTAAAATAATGGCAGCTGTTGATTAATCGTGTTTGTGTCAATTGAATTTGTTGTAAAAAGTATGGAATTATTTACTGGATCAACATTTTTCCTGAAATAGGGAAAACATTTAATAATACATAATTCAAGAAAACATGTTTACATTTTACCCAGTAGGAAGGGGTGCAATACAATGTTACTAGAATTGTAAAAATATAATTATTTGATTTTAAGAATCAGGTGATTTGAATTATTTATAGTTACATTTAAAAAAAAAAGACACAAATGAATTGGTTTGAGGGTTTGCCTTTTTAAAAAGGCACTTTTATACGCTGAGTTTTAGTAACCATGTTTTAAATGCATTCGGAATATAATATTAAAATGGGTAAATGGCTAAAGTAACGTTATAAACAAAAATATATATATTAGTACTTAAGCTGTGTGTATACCTTGTAGCATAACTATGAGCCTCATTACACGGATGGCGGTAAGGATTTACCGTTACCGGTAAAATACCGGTACCGGTAAATCCTTACCGCCTTACTACGAGGTCCCTTTGCGGGTTGGGGGATTTAACGCCTGCTTTTTGCAGGCGTTAAAAACCAACCCGCAAAGGGACCCAGGGAGCTACGGTACCGTAATTAGCGCCTTCCCCATTCCCATTATGCCCTACGGGGAAAAAATGGGAATGGGGAAGGGCAATGGTGGAAGGGGGAATTACCGCCCCGCCAACCTTGGAATGGGGCGGTAATTCCCCTTTCTGCCAAGGCGGTGCCGGTATTTTACCGGCATGAACCATGGCGCTAATAGCGCTATGGTTCTCCGCCATCCGTGTAATGAGGCCCTATGTCTATTATATGGTACATTTTTGGAATGTACCGATTTTCAATATGGCTGGTTTTATATGTTTTTAATTAGCAGGAGCTATGTTTGTGTGTGTATGTTTTATTCAGCAAAAGCAATACATTTCACGTATAGTATTTATTGTAAGCATATCTGATATTGCTTGTTTTCATTTTTTTTAATTAGTACACACTTTGTTAGTGTTTATATGCTTTCTACAGCATAAAGCAAACTTTGAAATATTATTTGCGCAATATGCCCCCTCGCGGCGGGGGCATTACCGAGTCAGGGAATGCCCCCGCCACGAGGGGCATATTGCCATTAGTACCCCGGCCCGCAAGATCTGCATGACCAAGGCACTAAAAACACTTTTTTCTGAAAATAAAATGAAAAAAACAACCAAGAAAATTGCCACCGAAAAGGGAAAACGGAGTCCATTTCCCCTTTCCATGGCGGCCATCGGGAGCGGACACGCTGGGAGCAGAATTGTCCCAGCGCGTCTGCTCCCGAAAGACGACAAAGAAGAAGGTAAGTGGGGTTGGGATGGCCCCGCTTCGAGCCTCCACACAGCTGGAGGCTGCCAGACCGCCCGCCGTGGACAAAGGAGGCAGAGGTAAGTGGGGAGGGCAGGGAGGTGGGAGGAAAGGGGGAAAAAAAAACTTACCTTTCTCGGCTGGGTAACGACCCGGCAAGAGCCAATCAGAATGCGTGTTGCATTCTACTTGACTCTCGCCGGGTACTAATATATGTTGTATGCATTTTTAATATTCCAGGATTTAATGTTTTCAATTAGTAAAAACCTTTTTATACAGCATAACAAACACATGTTCTTTTCATTTTATTTATATTTTTGTTTATATGCAGGAAGGAACAATGCTCTTTTGATCACAAAAGAACATCCAATAGACAGGGACGTCATTTCACCAAAATGCCAGGGGTAGTGGAAGTGACATGACCTCTGATGACATCTCGGGAAGTGATGTCATTTGGCCACGCCCCCAAGTGACATCAGAGGAAATGATGGCACACAACTGTTCACCCCTTGACAAAACAGGAAGTGGCATCACATAGAATTCTTCCTCAGAACACTAAGAAGAATATGGTTATGATATCACTGTAATATGATATACATTTCATACTAGAATGGATCCCTGTATGTAGCGTTAATATCAGTGTGTATAGGCCCATATTACGGAATGACTGGGAATGTAAGCACTTGCACTTACCTTGGCTTGCCTGCAGTCACCGTCAATACAAGGCAATACAAGCTGCTCCTGCTTGGTGTTGGTGTGCTCCGACCGTCCTGCTCTCAGTCCTGTGCCACAAAATGCAAAAACCTGGCATAGAAGAAAATTGCAACACGTGGTCAGGGTGCTCAATTACACTTAACCTAAAGCAAAGTGCACCTAACGAAAAAAGAGGCAACACAACACACAGCAACCATTGTTTTCCATACATTATTACACACATACATACTTGCCAGCATGCTCCCTTTTTGGTGCCCCAAGGAAAAGGGCTGTATTGCGCATCATTTAAAACTTGCAGAATAGCATATTTTTCCTACACAGCAATACCTTTGAAAAAGCATTTCCAAAAATGCAGGAGTTTCCGCTGTTAAGAAAAAAAAAGGTAATTTCTGACAAAGAGAAGGAAGATTTCTGGATAACCCGTGGCTCCAGCTACACACACGCCTCCAAATCCCCTTCAAGATTCACTGCGGCTGGAATCCCAAAAGCCATGCATCAATCCTTGGCAGTCTCTAGAACTCAGGGATATCATGTGGGCAGCCAGACACAGGAGAGCAGAGCTGGCTCTGCACACTGAAGAATCTGGGGATCTGGATGCTGGAGAAGGAGGCCTGGCAGTCAGCAGGGAGGCCAGAGATTGTGCAGGGTGAATCACTGGGGCAGCTACAGCTCAGCAGCATCAGCTGATCTTTGCTGTACTCCAAATTGAATCTTGGAAGCTTGGTGCAGAAAAGGAAGCACTAACAGCCTCTTAAGAATAGAGTTTTCAACTCTTTGTAACCGTGCAGCCTCGCCAGGCCCCCAATGTTCCCCAATATCTGGGGATAGCACAAGATTTGGCCCTTTAAATCCAAGTTACTGGTTCGATGGGAAGAGACCTCCGGTGCCATATAAATAGTTATATGGCACAATACGCATGAGTCATTACTGTTGCTTGTTACTTTAGGTGAAATGTTGTGGATTAAAGTAGTGTTATGAACATTTATGCTTGTAAAATAAACGTACGAATCAGCCATGAAAAAATGTCACCGAGAAATAAATTGCTTTAAAAACTCATACTTATTGGGAGTCTAGTTTCTTTGTAAAACCTTTGTGTTCAAATGGTTTAAAATGCGAGTGAGATAAAAATGAATAATAGTCAGGAAGAAGTTAATTCTTGCAGCTACACGTCAGGTTTGTGACCTGCTTTAGCTGTAGGCTAAATGACGAGACACACACCTTATCACTGAGTGTGATCGGGTGTCACTTTATGAAATTGGGAGAGGAAACCCTGTGCTCACCTACCTCACTCACCTCAGGCTGAGACCCCTTCTCCAACACACAGGTGCCTTCAAGTTCCCCTGATAACTTTTGCTTACCCTCTACCTGCCGCACCTCAGGCTCCAACACTCTTTGAAATTGTATCCGAAACATAGGCCTAGCCACAAACCCACACCCAAACGTTCACTTTTGCTGAAATCAGGGGAAAGGGGTGGGGTGTCCAGATGTCATGAAGCCAGTAATGTCTGGAGGATCCTAACAGGGGACTGTGCAACATTTGGTGCAGATTAGTGACACAGTGTGTAATTGTGTAGGGAACATACGTGAAGCCACAAACCCACACATTTTCCCTTTTATATATAGAGATATAAATCAAACATGCTTGTTCCTCATCAGATGGTAATCCTTCACAGGGAACTAGTGTGCTTTTTTGTTTAAATGGAATTAGTATTGCACGAATTTTCCTTCTTTCTTCTCATATTTTCCAGGTTCCCTTCTTTTGTTTTTGAAACATTTCTCATCTGTGACAGTGTGGACCCCCCCCAAGAGTTCAAAGTAAATCACTTGTGTTGAAATTAGCATGTGTGCATAATGGTCCCCATACACCTGAAAAATGTGTTTGGCGCCTTGCAATCAGATAAATCTTTTAAAAAAAATTCACAGCCCATTTTTGGCAGACGTGCTACATTAGATCACTTTACATTACAATACATTATAAATGAGTGCTGCCAGTTTTTGAATGATCCTCTGAAATTTTAAAGGACTTTGGGCCTCATTACGAGTTTGGAGGTAGCTATGCCGTTTTTAGCGGCATGGCTACCTCCAAACTCGGGTCCGGGTCCCGCAAAAGGGGACTTCTTACCCGGCCATTCCGACCTTGGAGGGCCCGGTATTTCCCTTTCGCAGGACCCGGACCCGGTACGTCCCCATTCCCATTTGAGCCCCGATAGGGCTCGATGGGAATGGGGAGGATGCTAACAATGGGCCCGTTAATGACGGGCCCGTTGTTAGCATCCTGGTCTGCTCCGGGACCCGCGCTGCCCGTCTGGTCTGGCCGGGCGTACAGAGCGGGACCTGCTGCAGAACTCGTAATGTGGTGGCCCGGTATGAACGGTGCCGGTCCCTTACCGGCACCGTTCGTTCCGTGGCCGCCACACTCCTTATGAGGCCCTTTGCCTCAGATACAAGGATGATTTGTCTTTAAGTGGAGAAACAAAGAGGCAACCACAGTGAAATGAGTCACATAGCGCACAATACCAAGTGATCAATATGAGTGTTGCTATAATTGATGCTAGCAATGAACAGAATTCTCAGCGACAATATCAGTTAATTATGGCGAACTGATAAACACTCCCTAAAACGTATTTTTTAAAATCAGTCAAGATCAGCAGATTTTTAAACCGTTCGATAGATATTTTTGGATCCTTCAAGGACGTATTCTAAAATACCTTTACATTTACCCTTGATAGAATATGCATTTATAGTGTAACTGCGTTCGAATATTTCCTCAATAAAGTTATTTGTGTCCTCAAATCGAATTTGGAAATGATTGAGCGTTATATGCAACCGCAATTTCATTTTTCTCTCACGTGAAGAGACTTAAATTTGGGAAAGAAAACTGCATTTGAAATCCCACTATTGACTGTCTTATGCAGATGCGATCATATGCATGTGCTGCTTAACCAGCCACGTGTTTAGTACTTAGAACTTTCCAGCTCACCTCCTGTTTCCCTTCCTCCACCCTCTGCTAAACCCCACAGTTGCTGAGATTGGTGACCAGGGCCCTTATGTGTCCACTTGGGCCCCGGCATCCCATACCCAATCGCCTTCAGCCACCGCCCGCTTCCAGCACCCACTGGCCTATGCCACCAGAGGCCTGCACTTAGATATTATTTATTGGCAGCTGGCCACTCGCACCTAGGCACTTACAGCTGCGCACTCCCTAGCACTTCCCTCTTGGTACAGCTAGCACTTACCCCCCACTCTCTCATCCCTTCTCTCTGCACTTGCATGTTCTGAATACATAACGTCACAGTTAAAAATAGCAACACAACACACTAAGAAAATGTCTGTTCCCAATACACATCCTGGATGCCAGAGAGTCTGGAGTGTCCTGAATGCCTGGGACCACCGTGGTCTGTGATTGGTCCACATATGGAGTGAGTGTTTGTGAGCAGATCTCCCATTGGGTCCTCTCCGTTTTGGTGCGAAGGGAACTTTGGATAAGAGGAGGCCGAAAACACCACTACCATGTCGATCTCCTGAGTTCACACAAACAAAGGAAAAGGAGCAAAGTATCCTGCAACAAGAAGCCGAGTCGAGGAACCGCTGGTGACCCGATGGAAGGTTTGGCACCCTGAGCCCGCTGTCGTCCTGCGAGACCCCTCTGCATCTGATCATCCTAGAAGGTCTGCGAAGGCACTTCGACCCATTGGAATAGTGGGACCAACTACTCCTGGCACCTTCACCAAACCCTGCAAGTAAGCCTCTTCGGAAGTGTCACTGGGCCAACCAGTGGGCTGACCAGCTTACGCAGGACGTTTGCTCTGTCATCGCCGGGGTTTCAAGGAAGCCCTCGAAACTTGGTATACTGCTTGCTCAGTGTCCACAGCACCCTCACATCGAATTTCGTACACTTGGCATTCCCAGGTCTGAAGTGAGACGTCTCCCTCAAGGACCAGAGTAAACGCGGTTACCGTGTTGCCCTGCTGTGGCAACGACCTGTGCAAGTTCGATGCACTTGTGACCCCCTTGACTCTGAAGCCTGCTACCGCGGAAACTACACAGTGTCGAGACATCCTGATTGTCGCATTTGAACCTGCCAGCGAAGTGGACTGTACTGGCGAAGTCTGAGTCTGCCTGCGTCGGGGACCGGTGAGTAGTCCATACCCCAAACGTTGGCCCCTAGCGCCCGAGCCCATTTTTTTACACACGAAGTGGCCCACAAGGGCCCCTTGCCTTTTCACAGCTATTACGAAATAGCGACTCCACCCCGCACTCTCAACCTGCCTCTGCCCGCAAGAGGAGGTCCTGCTTGAATAGTGGGGACTTGTTCTTCATCAACCTTATCCACCTTCCTGAGCTGCTAGTGACCCTTGAAGAGACCCTATTTTGTCCAGTGGCACAAGCGCGTGCATGTACTATTGAGCATAAGGCTCCTCTCTTCGTAGGGCTTGAACTACTGCCTCTTAGTTAGATGTATTCTTGATGTGGAACTGGGTCTAAAGATTACTTGCACTGCCTGTTTTCCTCCCCATCTAGGTGGTCTACATATTTCGTGCTTCTTAATCCGTTAGACCCCTCTGGTCTTGTATATATATCGTGTTGATTGTGATGTGTTGGTTTACTTCAGTATTATTGTGATTCTTTGCTATGGTCTATATTACAAAGGCCTTGTAATAAATGTGTCTATATTTTTAATATAACACCTGTCTGGAGTAATTTGTAAGTGTCCTAGCTTTTTGTGCTCATTGAGGTCTTTCAGTCACCCTCACCCCTCTTGAGACTTAGTCTTGACCGCCTGCCATAGCTACCCTGATTGGTTTGGCTTGTCCAGAGGTTAACATGTTCCAAGAAACTAGGTCGGCCTTCTGAACCTCTGCCCCTCCAGGTCAGAGTTCAGAAATCCATCTTAACAAATTGGTGTACAGCGGTGGGATAGGACTGAAGGAATCCAGTGTTGCACACGAGGGAAGGCATTTCGAGTTACCTCTACCAGGACAAATAGTGAATTGTCGTAGTATAACTTTTAAAAGGCTATAGTCCTATCTAACAGTATGGAAACAAATACCTTGTTAACTTTAAATGCTTCAAAATCCGACACATTAAGAAAGATGTGCGCCGCGAGAGGTGTTTCCTGTCAAGGCACAAAAGTAGAAATGATCCAAAGAATCATGGACTGGCAAGAAGCTCAGCTTAGAGATATAGCTTCCAAGGACAGTGCAGAAGGAGGTGGGGCTGCTCTCACTGGTAGAACTGATGGTTCTACCGCTGCACTGATCCACAGCGACCATGAGGACATGGAGGATGTAATGTTGAATGTTTCCTCTGCCAGTGATGATGGGGAGGCCATACTTGAATTCAAGAAGCAAGAACTGCTGTTTAGGCAGAAAGAGCTTGAGTTCAACATGGCCAAACTAAAGATAGAGCAGGCAGAAAAACAAAAAGACAGGTATCACCAGTTGGAACTGGCCAAGCTTCAAGTTGCCAATGGGTCCAAGGGTCCTGGACCTGGGTCTGGGGCCTCTTCTCATCCAATGTTTCCAAAAGATCTGCTCAGTGTGTATGAGGAAAAGAATTGAGGCAATAGACTAGATGGGAAAACTAGTCACACAACCGCTCTCCGTTTTTACCCGATCTGGGTAATGTTGTTCGAAAAAACGGTTCCAAACAGTGCTGGTTTTATTCCTCCTAATCTAGGAATTGTTCATAAATCCAAAATAACTTCAAAGACTTCATTTGGGTAATGTATATATTTCTTTATCAAAGAAATCTAAAGAATGATCACTAATCAAATCTTAGTGAGGATGCAGCTGACATATTTCATTATTCGAGTAGACTTAAGATGCCAATGCATTTCGGAGTGTTACACTCCTTCATCAGGGCAAGTCTGTAATGTTGGAGGAAGGTAACATCAACAAAATCATAAGAAAATGTATAGAGAAAGAGCAATGCACAATGAAATGTAATGGTGACATAATAATCATACAGCACATAAAAGAAAAATAATGATTACATACCCCAATAGAAGAATTCAAGTCAAGGTGTAATATGTAAAAACAGAGAAAATGGAAATCAGTAAAAAAAAGTGTGGTTGCAGACATTAAATTATTGTCATGTGCTTGTGAGGGAAAGAAGATTACCTCGCTTTTAGAATGGAGTCAGGCGCGGTGAAAGAAAAAGAAACAATGTCAGGCGTATGTTTTCACAAAGAACACGATCAAATGCTGGAGGGAGTCCAGTGTGCGATCTGTAAAAGCGAAACCAACTTTAGTGGGTGAGGTTGTAGGAGGTAAGTAAACGGAGTAAAGAGAGCCACACGGTGCCCAGTTACCTGGGTCCAAAGAATGGTGTCGGCGGTGAACGCAGCGAGCCGTTGTGCATCGCTGACTGAAACTGTTGTTAGGGAAACGGTGAATGAAATAGAAAATTAATGTTAGAATTAAAAATATAATACGGACAAAGGACGACAAATAGTACTTACCTTGTGGTGCCCAGTTATTTTTCTTCTTCTTCCTCTTTTTTATGAGGAAAAGAATGACATTATGGGCTGGCTGAATACATTTGAGTATGCATGTGAAGTTCAACAAGTTGACAATGCTGATAAAATTGTACTTAGCAGAGTGGCTGCAGTGCCATTATGGAAATGTCGAAAGCTGAGAGAGCAGATTTCGCAATGTTGAAGCAAACTCTCATCTTAAAGTTTGGAAAGACTCCTGCCCAATACTTAAAAAGATTCAGAGAGTATAAGAAAAAAGAAGGTGGTACTTGGGTATCTTATGTAACTGAATCCCTAAAAAACTTTACTTGCTGGGTTGAAGGTTATAAGGTTTCTACCTTTGAAGGTATGATAAGTCATGTCTTGCTGGAACATATTTTTGCATCTTCTTCCCCTGAGCTTAAGCAGCATTTGGCAGATTCAAAGGAGATAGATCCTAAGAAGCTAGCCATTGCAGCAGATTTGTGGGTGTCACATCGAGTGTCCCATAAGGACAAGACTCATCCTGGTAAGCAGGAGGAAGGGAACAAGTCCAAAGATAAAGAGGGTGGGGAAACTGATAAAACTTCTTCACAAAAGGGCCACAAAAAGAAAAATAAGGGTAAAACACAAGAGAACTCACAGGGTAGTGGAGGTCAGCCTCCGAAACAGAACTCTGGTTATAGTAAGCCTCCCTATGTGAACAGACCCAATGGATCTTGTTTTGCTTGTGGAGCAACTGACCATGTGAAGGGGGATCCCAGATGTAAGGACAAAACCTTGGGCGTCCACTCTGCTAATCTGGCCTTTTCCTCCTACGAGGAAGAAGAGAGCATCCTTCTCCTCAGACTCCTTCCCCAGTGGGATAGAAGCTGAGGTAGTTTTAGTTTCCCTGGGTTGCTGGGAGCCTAAAGTCTCAGGGGCTTATGCTAGGATTCCAGATAACAACAAGCACTACTTTAAAGACAGTGTGCTGATCAATGCAGTAGATACACCAGCTCTTAGGGATAGTGGGTGCAGTCGAACTGTAGTGGATTCTACCTTGGTAGACCCAGAGGAAGTTGCCAGAGCTACTCTGATGCCCACTAAGTTGGCTGACGGCCCACCTCTCATGTTCCCAGTAATACCTGTAAATCTTACTATCAATGGTACAGCAGTCAGGATTCCAGTGAGCATTCAGAGGAGTGTCCCATGAAAGGTCGTGTTGGGCAATGATCTCAGAGCTTTAGGGCTTGTGGGAGATACTGCTGACAGACCCTGCACAAGGTCTCAAATGAGGGCAGCACTGGCCATGACCAATGCCCTGCCCCAGCCAAAGGGGAAACCCAAGGCTAAAGGAATCAAAAAAGTAAAAAGAGGGAAAGAAAATATTCCCCCTAACTCACCTACCACTGAGGTGGAGGTAGTTGGTGAATCGCCCGGACCTGACGAGGAGGTGGTGATGCCTGAAGTATTTGACCCCCATGACCATCCTGAACTAAACGATTTGTTAGTAGAAGGTGGTCCTGACAGGAAAGAATTCAGTAAAGGCCAACGTGAGTGCCCATCTCTGGAAGGCCTAAGGAGACAGGCCTCCTCCCAACTTGAGGGTGAACCTCCTGGGAAGCATCGGATTTATTGTGAAGGTGGGCTCCTCTATAGTGAGCCTACAGAGTCTACAGAAGGAGACCATAGGAGGTTGGTGGTTCCCCTTGCTGTAAAACCTTTCATCCTGCAGCTGGCGTATGAAGTGCCCCTTGCTGGTCACCTTGGTATTAAGAGGACCAAGCAAAAGTTATCCATGCACTTCTACTGGGCCAAGATGGGGGTGCAAGTAGAAAGTCACTGCAGGAGTTGTGCCTCCTGCCAGTTATCTGGTAAGAGTGGATCAACAATCCAAGCTCCATTGGTACCACTCCCAGTTTTGGGGGTACCTCACATCGAATTTCGTACACTTGGCATTCCCAGGTCTGAAGTGAGACGAGTGCGCCCGGACCGGAATAAATGCGGTTACTGTGTTGCCCTGCTGTGGCAACGACCTGTGCAAGTTCGATGCACTTGTGACCCCCTTGACTCTGAAGCCTGCTACCGCAGAAACTACACGGTGTCGAGACGTCCTGATTGTCACATTCGAACCTGCCAGCGAAGTGGATTGTACTGACGAAGTCTGGGTCACCCAACTGGTGGCCCCTAGAGCAGGAGCCCATTTTTTTATGCACAAAGTGGCCCCCAAGGGCCCCTTGCCTTTCCACAGCTACTGCGAAATAGCGACTCCATCCTGCACTCTCAACCTGCCTCTGCCCGCAAGTGGAGGTCCTGCTTGAATAGTGGGGACTTGTTCTTCATCGACCTTATCCACCTTCCTTAGCTGCTAGTGACCCTTGAGGTACCCTATTTTGCGGTGACCGTAAAGAAGCAGATCCGGAAGTTACGCCATTGCACCGGAACGGGAAAGAGCACGGCGGCCATCTCTAAAAACACAATCCATTGCAATCCTCCACAACCAGTGCACATCTGACCCCGAGACCCGCCACAAACCTTCACCCACATCCACCCATTGTCAGAATGCTGAAAGTTGTCAAAAAATCTTGCGATCGGCTGCGGCAGGAGCACTTCAGTAGGGAAGAGCTCACCATGTTGGCGGAAAGCCTACAGGAAAACGCGGACATCGTATTCTCCACTGAAATGACCAGACCGGCAATAGCACGGAAGAAGGCCATATGGGACCTAGTCGCACAGCGGGTCAGTGCAGTAGGAACAACACCCCGCACCACAAAACAGTGCCGGAAAAGGTGGGACGACCTGCGGCTCCGTGGAAGGAGCATACTGTCTGCCATCAGAAACATGCGAATGGCAACTAGTGGAGGAGCACAGACTCACCGATTAAAATGGAGCCATGGGAGGCGATACGTGCCACAACCATTGGCATCGAGAGCATCGAGGGGGTCGGTGAAATGGAGAGAGGAGCCCCGACATCAGGTGACGCAGGTAGGTGCCTGAAATTAAGCCATGCTAAACTTCCTGAAGTCCAATTTCATGGGAAGCACAATGTTGCCTAATAGGGTTAACGCAACACATCAGCAGAAGAATGCCAACAGGCATCATTGACCTACACCCTGTACACATGCAGTATGCACACTCTCACTGTAGGCACCCACATTCCTGCATGCTTCTCCCACCCAAAAGGGAGACAACCTGTATGTCACTGCCTCCAAAGTGCACCATCTAGTCATCAAAATCATGGCAGTCATCACAATGCCTGCTCAATGTCCGCAGACCCATCAATAACACTTTTCTTCCTTTGCTCCACCACAGGCTTCCATTCGGACCTTGGCAAGGACGAGACTGGCACCACACCTGCCAAGAAGGCCAGGCCCGAGGCAACACCACACCAACCCTCCACCTCTGCTGGAGCAAAAAAAACCCCACAGCAGCCTAAATCGACTGCCACAACACAGGCCAGGCCAACGATAAGCACCAAGGCAAGCAGCATGGTACCACCAGCAACAGACATCCAACAACTGGTGGCCACTGGAGGGACTGTGTCTGCAGGAAGCAGTACGATTGGGGAGACTGCTGCCATACAGCTTGCTCGGATAGTGATGTGGGGAATGATTATGATGTCATAGAATGTCCCCCCACTGACCTCCTTCATTCCCCCTACCTGTCCCCATGTAGCCTGCATGCTGATAACACACAGGGGCTATCCCCTGATGACTCCTGGCCAGCCACTCCATGCCCAGTGGAAGGTGTGGAGGAGGGGAGTAGCCCAATGAACGCGCCAATGGCATCATCCAATGGCCAAAAATGCCAAGAGTCGCTGGACCAAATCTTAACAAGGCAACACCAACTGTCCTCACTCCTCAGCATGTGGCCGAATGTGGAGGTGCAAGTGCTGACATGCAAAAATGTGCCGAGACTGTGAAGGCAGCCATACAATCCTCCACCAAGGACATCTGTGCCGAACTTGCCGCGGTGCGGCACGTGCTCTCGGAGCTTGTACAGACAATGAGGGACATGTGTCCTAGTGAGCAGCCGAGTACCTCCTCCGCTGCCAGTTCTGCCCCAAGCAGCCCCGTCCGCAGGTCGGCCAGGAACCTGCGGAGTACAGGCAGGGGTGCCCCGGGGGCCGGCAGAGGGGGCTGCCAATAGAGGCCGCCCAGTGGAACAATTCCACATTAGGCACTTCAACACAGGCATCCACGCACTTTTGCGGGGAGTTGAGGGGGGAGGGGGGAGTGGGTGTGTTGGGCAGTTGAGGGGGGAGGGGGGAGTGGGTGTGTTGGGGAGTTGAGGGGGGAGGGGGGAGTGGGTGTGTTAATTGAATTCACATTTACAATACAATTTTTGCTTGAACACAAATGTGTGGACATTGCTCATTGTGTATGTGTGCTTTATTGGTGAACAGTCCACAGTGTGCATATCCCAGACACACACAGTGCCCCAATTGCCATCTCCATGTGACACCCCCCATCCATGTGTGCTAGAAACATTGGTTGATCAGAGTCCGACGCATGTCACGTCCCTCCTGTGCATCGCTGCCTCCCTGAGGTGCTGCCCCATCCCCACCCTCCTCATCCTCATTGTCAGGTGGTTGCAGTTCAGCGTCAGGGGGCAGGGGCACATTCCGTCTGATGCACATATTGTGTAGCATGACACATGCCATGACAATCTTTGCCACCTTTTCATGGCGGTACAGGAGTGCCCCACCAGACCTGCTGAGGCAGCGAAACCGTGCCTTCAATAGGCCAAATGCCTGCTCAATCACCACACGGGTTCGTGTATGTGCACGATTGAAGTCCTCCTCGTGCTGGTTCTGTGGGTTCCGGACTGGTGTAAGGAGCCACCTCTTCAGGGGATAGCCTGCATCACCTGTATGTGGGCAACAATGTATGTGTCAGTCATGACATCAAATCTCAAATCATGACGTGCCACCATGGCATGCATTCAACTGTTACTTTGTATGACTTTTACATGTGCAAATGGATTCACACTATGTGACCAGTATATGTGTATTCCTCTCATGGACTGTTTTGCATGCCATCAACCAATGTATGCAGGGGGTCCAGTGCCTTGTGAGTGCCCATCCACTGTGTTCGTTCATTGCGTTTGTTTTGGTGACCTGGCAGGTGTCCTGTGATATCAACGCTCTCATCATGGCAACATTGCTGTCAGCCTCATGATGACCCCACTGAGCACTACTAATGTTGATAGGCACATTGTTTGGGCCTCGGTGTTTGTGTAGTGGTGTATTGATGTTTTTGTCCGTCATGTGCCTCCTTTGTGCGCAGTTATGGGGGACTGGCCTTTGAGTTGATGGTGTTTGGTGCCATGTATTGGCTGAAGTCATTGCATGTAGGTGCATTTCGTTGAGGTAAATGTGGTCCGAATCGGTACAATGCACTTGCAGATGGTTGTGTCATGGTTGGGACACACCTTCATTCACATGGTAGGGCTGCTTACATCGGGCATTATGTGTACAGGTGTCAGTTGACGTTTGGGCTGCTTTAGGGTATGAGCTGGCTCCATTGCCTCTGGTACTCGCAGCCAGGTAAAGTATGCATCATCCCCCCCTTTCAGCCAGGTAAAGTATGCATCATTCCCCCCCCCCTTTCAGCCAGGTAAAGTATGCATCATTACCCCCCCCCTTTCAGCCAGGTAAAGTATGCATTGGTACGTCAATCACCTACCCACTTCACATTTCCATGGCCATGACATGAGACTCACTGAGTAGCCAGGATCTTGGGCCTGCAATTTGCTCCATGTAGCGTGGTATTGTGGAGTTACGCAGGACCATTGAATCATGGGTTGATCCGGGGAATCAGGCACAACAATGTGTGATGATCCTGTTGGAGTCACATACCATTTGCACGTTGATTGAGTGAAATAGTTTACGGTTGCGGTACGCTACCTCCATGGCATGTGGGACCACCAATTCCACATGGGTGCAGTCGATGGCACCAATGCAACCAGGTATGCCGGCTAGTGCATGGAAACCCACTTTGGTGTTTGCAATCTCCTGGGCAGACTGTGGTAAGGAAATGTGATTGTCTGTGTGCTTGAGGAGGGCAACAAACACTTGGATCAGCATACGTGAGAATAATGGTTGTGAAATGCCATGCAAGTGCCCCACTGTGTGCTGGTAGGTGCCTGTGGCCAGGAAGTGGAGCACGGACACTACCTTCAGTAGGGGGGGGATGGCGGTGGGTGTTTCTATCATGCTGACGATGTCGTTGTGTATCATGTCAACGATGGTGGTGATGGTGTCCCGGTCCAAACTGTACAAGGTATGGATCTGCTCAGCGGTGTGGTTGAATGGACTGGCTCGGATGCCTGGGATTGGGGGCTGCCTGCATGGTGGCACTGGCTGTGCTGGTGGGGTTGCTGGCCCTGCCTTGCCCTCCTTCTCCTCCTGTGTCTCCTCTGTGCTGCCTGTTGTTGTTGTTGTTGCTGTAGCTTTAGCACTTGCATTGCAATCAGGTCCTCCAGCCCCAACATTGCTAGTCGTATTGGAATCATTGTGGAGTGTGACTGGGTGTGGGAAGGGGTGGGGTGTGCTCTTTTTGTACTTGGTGAGTCTGTATTGCCTCCACCTTTGCTGATTCTGTGCACCTGTGCCAGCTGGGAACACTGCACATGGCCATTTACGGTTGGTTCGCGATGGCGGAAATAGCACCATGGCGGTAAGGTACTTTATGGCCTTCGCGATGGCGTTAAGAGCATGTCCGCTTGGTTCGTGATTTGCCCACCTTTGCGCGATGCCGGTATTTATGGCGTGGAAGGTCGCGTGCATGCGAGCTTGGTGCTGTTAGCGGCACCGTTAACTATGATGCTGCTAATTGAACTTTCACGGGTCATGATCGGACCTAGCGGTAAGCGATGCCGGTAATCATTTACCGGCATCGTTTTTCACTTACCGCCGGGGTCGTAATGAGGGCCTTAGTCTTGACCGCCTGCCATAGCTACCCTGTTTGGTCTGGCTTGTCCAGAGGTTACCCAGTTCCAAGAAACTAGGTTGGCCTTCTGAACCTCTGCCCCTCCAGGTTAGAGTTCAGAAATCCATTTTAACAGTAATCATGCATATGACAGTTCAAATAAAAATGGGTGTCAGTCCCAGTCTCACAATCTTCTTGCCTGTCATACTCCCCAGCCACGTCTTTGGTTACTCTCTTTGACATATTTGGGTACGGGTCCCAGACTCACAATCTTCCTGCCTGGACTTTACCAAGATTCACAGTCTCACACAATTTCAGTATCTGGCCTTTGTGGATTTTAGTACTTTGCTTTTCGTAACAGTTTGCTTTCTTGTGTAAGTAATGCCTCAAAGAAGAGGCCTACTTTTCTGGGTGAGGGATTGGGTTTCCCACCCAGCTTCTCAACCGCTGGGGTTCCCCAGGTAGCGCCCCGGTGCCTCAACTTTCTTCTATGCGCTCACCATCTTCTTGGAGTGACTTTCTGTTCTCTCGCCGTCTCTGTTCGGCTACGGAGCTTCACTCTGTACTCGGGTAGCGTTTCTCCCACTTCCCAGTCCACTCGGGCTGCAGGAAGGCTCCGTCCACAGGTCATATGGGTGTTGATGGAATGGTACTGTTTACGATTCCTGCCTGGGTGGGTGGCACCAACCCCATATGTGTGCAGTCAAGTGCTGCTATAGCATTAGGGAAAGGGAAAGGGGCAATGGCATAGAATCTTGCTTTTGCTGCATGCACCTCGGCCTGGGTGGTGGGCAGCAAGATGTTTTGGGGCATGCCTCATGAGTGCATCCATCACTTGCACAAGCACTATTGAGAATGTTTGCTGGGACATGGCACGCATCATCCCCACTGTCTGCTAGATTGCACCTGTGGCACCAAGGTAGAGGACAGACACCAGCGTTGTGGTGGAATTACAGTTCTGATGTTGATGGGGCTCTGAGATCTGCCTCTATGAGGGTCAGCAGCTCTCCTATTGTGTGCATGTCCAAGCGATACAGAAAGACCAATTCGCCATCAGTCAGTGCCTAGGGGGACGGACAGAGTCGTTGTATGGCTGGCCTCCACAACACATGTCTCCATTTTTTAGCAGCCTGTATTCTTCCATGTGGTGGCCCTGCATGCTGCTGGAGCTCAATGAACAGCAGAAGGTTGTGGATGCCGTAATTCACTTATGGTTTGTGCTGCATGTTGTTTATAAGTGTGTTTAGGGAGGGTGTGGGCCATAAATACACTTTAGAGGGGTTATTATTGGCCACTGTGCTTGATTCCCATCACCTGGATGCTTTCATCTCCACCTTTTTGGTGAAGTTAACTATACTGCATTTTTGGTGGAATTACTGCTAAGTTTGGGGGAAATTTCTGCAGTAATTGCACTTATACCTTGGCGGAATAAGCATTTGTGCTTCTGCTTATAATTTCGCCAGCGCTAATTCTGCCATCAATTAATTGGCGGAAATACCCCTGGCAGAATTAGTGCCCATTTTCAGTGACCTGCAATTTGGCAGAGTGGTAAAAGTGGCGGTAACGGATCAACCACCAATTTTACCACTTATCACCAAACTCATAACGAGGGCCTTTGAACTGTGTTACTGTGTTGTTTAAGTCACTTCTGGTTCACCTTCACACCCCTCTTAAGAGAACAGCCTTCCCTCGGCCCACATTAATACAAAAGGCAAAGGAGGTATAGCTCTTGACGGTCCCTGTTTTACCTATATGATTGTGTTGGGTTTGCAGTAGTGTGAGGGCTGAGTGGGCCATTTGACCCCTACTCACCCTTGTACTCCTGCGTAGCAGTATCCAATTCATCACATTGGTGGCAGCAGTGGAATTTGAAACAGAATTTGCCTACAGCTCAGCCAGACAAAATAGAAGTGTGGAGTTCAAGTTATTTTTGACATGAGCATGGTTCAGACCTTGAGAGAGCAAGCTTCTTGCACGACTTCTGTTGAGAGGGGGGTCTCACTCATAGCAGTAAGGTTAAAAAGCTGAACTGTTGAACGCTTTCAAGTTTTGAAACCAGGGGGGTGGAAGGCTCCCAGGGGACCAGTTGCAAGCTGGATTGCCTAGCCTTGCTACCCATGTACCTAGGGGGCATCAAAACCGCTGAGGAGAGCAACAGCAATAGCACTTCCTAACATTCCTCCGACTGGGTGGGCATAATGGTGTCCCAAGGGTCGCGAGTCTCCCACAAATTGCACTCATCCGGTAGATCCTTTGCTTCGGCCAGGCCATGAGAGACCCTTCAGCACTCCACACTGACAGGCTTTGCCTCCTAGAAGAAAGGAGGGTGGCTCTGGAAGAACTGTAGCCCAAGGGACATTGTGATGTTGCACAAGCTGAAGCTTGAGGCTTAGAAGGAAACCAACAAGTCCTCTAGTGTGAAAGAACATGTCTCCAGTAGTGGATCCCAAGGAAAGCCTTGGTGCCACCTACCAAAGGTCTTAGTCTAACCACATAAGTAGGGGAAAGACATTTCGACTGGTTCAAAAAGGCAGAGTTAGCGTTCTGCCTCCACAAGGTGGAAGATGAGTTGTGGGGGGGGCAGCCCTTATGAGCTGTGTACCAACGAATGGAACTGTTGTAATTATTCAGTTGACTCATGAAAAGATGCCTATCTATTCCAAGCTGGAGGCCACAGTCCTCATGAAATTCTGCCAAACACCAGAAAAATACCTCAATAGCTTTAGAGAGCTCACCAAAAAGGGGAGTGAAACCTTTGAGGCATTTACGCATCAGTCCATGAAATATCTGAGTGGTTGGGACACAGGTGACAAAGTTGACACATTTGAGGGCATGATAGCATGTGAGAGCATACTGAAGCAATGTGAGAAGGAGTTACACCAGCATTTAGTGAACAAGAATACTACGGACCCTCCGTGCCTTGCAAAGGCAACCGACCAGTTTGTGCCTCCTCGAGGCCAGAAAATAGCAGTGGCTAGTGCATCCAAACCAGATGACAAGGTGTGATGCTGTACATGCATTGGAGGGATAAGGCCTCCATGTCATTGTCCTGTACTCCTTTTATCATGTGTGTTCTGTGTTGTTTTCTGCACAGGAGTCCATGTGGAACGCCTGACAATGCAGCTCTTCCTCCTTTTGGTTATGGTGAACAGACCCCTGGGATACCTTTATGGCACACATGGGTGGGGGTACAACCCTGTACCTCTAGTGTATGTCTATGGACACCTGTGTGTGGGCCACATAGCAGGCATGGGCTGGTGGCAGCTGCATGCGAGAGTAGCGCTAACTACTGCCTGATTGGGGTTAAGCTGGATCTCCCTTTCTATGGGGGTCATTACGAGTTTGGAGGTAGCCATGGTGCTATTAGCGCCATGGCTGCCTCCAAACTCGTGTCCGGGTTCCTTGAATGGGGATTTACCGGGTCATTACAACCTTGGAGGACCCGGTAAGTCCCCATTCAAAATACCCATCCCCATTCCCGTTCGAGCCCCCATAGGGCTGAATGGGAATGGGGAGGGAGCTAATAATGGGCCTGTTAATAACAGACCTGTTAATAGCTCCCTGGTCCTTTAGCGGCTCCCGCTAAGGGACCTCGTAATGCAGCGGTAAGGGGTTAATGGCACCAGCATCCTTACCAGCGCCGTTAACCCATTACCGCCGCACTCATAATGACCCCCACTGTCTCTTATCCGCACAGGTAAGGTAGCTCTCAGGGGCTGTGACAGTGGGGGCCCCAGTGTTGGTGGTGCTCTCACCTCTCCTTTCTGATAGAGCTCACAATGTAGGTGACTATGTTGGTGGCCCTTTCTTAACCAGAAGGTGAAAACCTTCATCCTTACCCACTTTCGATATGCTCTTCTCAACTTCTCAACCCCCTTGTGTAAAGACTGGAGGGGGGTTATCTGTACTCCTGCCCTCTATATGGCAGAGTAGAAGCACAGGGCACCCTAGCCAAGATTCTCTTTTGTTGGTAGCAATGGGCAAGCAATGAAGGCTTAGCTCTCAGGAGGTGATGTAGGCTGGTTCTTAAGTACAGTGTAGTCCCCACTCCCCCAAAAAGGAATGCCCACACACTATGTTATGTGATAACACAGTTCTTTATATAAATAAGGTTCAATATATATACACAATCAATAACACACTTTGTGCTTTAACAATACTAATACGGTAAATATGCACAATGTCTATGTAGTACCACAGTTAACTCTTGACTTCTTTAAAATGCACCAACTGCTGACAGTTTCAATGGCATACAAATCAAATAGTAAAGTGAATCAACAATAGTCATAGGACGGAAGACAAGTAGGGTTAAACAAATGGCAGAATACTTTGTCCCTACTCCAGACACAGTTCTGTGTGAGGATCCCCCCACCTGGGAAACCTGTAAATGAAGTGCATCAACAAACACAGTCCATATATGTTTAAAATAGTCATGTTTCCTGCTAAAATATTCTTCCACCCTAATGTACCTGAGTATATCAGAGTTCTTTGATGGTTCATCGACGGATCCCTCTTGAGTGGACTCCCTTTGAGGCAGGAGCCACGGGCCATCAAGATTCCTATGAAGAAATGTGAACACTGTTGTCGAGGGAGCAGCTTCGACCTTCGTGGTGCTCATCATCGATCAGTTGTGGACGTCCTGTGAAGATGGGGCGGCAAAGCAGGTCAATGAAGAACGTAGGCCCAGCAAGGTTGTTGAGTCGTCGGCCTTGCCGTTGGCATTGACGATCGGGCCTCAACCACGGCTGGACTTTTGTGGACTTCGTCTGGCGGGAAACCCACCAGCGGATTCTACTCGGTTTGTCGACGACCTCAACTTTCTCCGGCGGGACAAAGCGGTCAACGGTTATGACCAGGTAGTCCTTGATGATTTCAAAGTGTCTTAGGCAATTGAGCTTTGCGGCTCCGGTCAACGAGGTTACAGCAGTCCTCTGAACCTCATTGACAGAGATGGTTGTTGACGGCCTCGGTATCCTAGCGCTTGCGTCAATGTTTCTCAGTGAACCCCGTCTCCAGTCAACAGCTGCTTGGGACTGACTACCATGGTGCCGTGATGAAGATGAGCTGGTGCACAATGTTCCCTCGTAGCTCGGAAAGCGGTCTCCTAGCCAGGTCCTCTCTTGGATCAGTTCTTCGAGACATGACAGCTTTTGGATTGCATCAAGGGTTAACAGCAGCAAAAACCTTATTCTTCCAGCTGGACTTCAAGGTTAAGCATCAAGTATCAACTTGAGCTTCTGAACAAATCTGGTAAGTGAGAAGGCCCCAGATATACCGTTCTGTCTCTCATTCAAACTACTGAGCCAGGCTCAGGCAGCCAATCATTCAGAAGGGCATTCAGCAGGCAGGCAGCCAATTAGGCTCACAGTGCATTCAGGCCATTCTCTTCCATCCAGGCACCCACAACAAGGAATATGGATTGGGGCAAGCACCCAGCCTTTCAGCACACCACACTACATTCATACCAGTTTCGTGCAGGGCTGTCTCATTCATTGTGTCATACACCAGAAACCAGACACCCATAACATGAAATGTATATTGGTCACACACTCCATTTACCCAGGTCCCACCCCAAAGGTGTACCCACAACATACAGCCATTGGGAAGGCTCCAGCCAGTCTGGCCTGGACTTCCCCACAATACCATATACGGAACTTCCACCCAACAGCCAGTCGGGGGAAGGGACATAGTCCAGGCTTCCAAGGACTTTGGGAAAACAAGGTAACAGGCAATAGAAAGCAAGAGGCCACAGGGGCAATCTTGTCTCCTATCAGGAAGCCCACAAACCAAGGGCTTGTTGAGAGGTTCAACACAACCTTCATGAGCATGATAGGTGACTTGGGAGTGCCCCTTGCGAGAAATTGGGATATTCTCCTACCATGCCTCCTGTTCTCCTACTTGGAAGTCTGGTGTGGGAAGGATGGGAGGGAAATCCCATGACATAGTGGACTATGTGCTTGGCCTTCGATCCAAGATGGCCACGTACAGAGAGCAGAGCACCCAGAACCTGTAGGCAAGCCCAGAGCTCATGAATCACAGGAAGGCAATCATCACAAAGTACACGCCAAGTCAGATGGGTATCAGGTAATATTATACCCACCAATAATATCACTATATATATGGTCGTGGTGTAAGGCCATGGGCGATATTATTAGTGGGGATAATTAATGGAGTTATTGGGACCGGGGATTGCGGGGTGGCCCCCGCTCCATTAAAAAATTATGGGGGTTGCAGGGGTGCAGCCCGCAGGTTCCATGGCTTAATATCACCACAAAAATATGGCAATATTTTTTAATGTTAATATTTTTGCGGGGATATTAACACATGGAACCATCTGATGGTGTATAATGGAACCCTTCGACCCCAGTGCCTTGCATGACAAGTCGACTGGTACCTATGTGGTGCTGGAAAAGATCAGCAAAGTTAAATGCCTCATTGACACAAGGCTTCTAGGAAGATGCCTTCGGTCTTCCACGTCAACTGGCTAAAACTTCATTGCAGCCGGAAAATTATGGTGATGGCTGTGGTCACAGATGATGAGACTGAGGATGAGAATGATCCCCCCTGACTTGTTACACGCTGAGCCCACTGATGAGTCATTAGAGGGAGCTCAGATCTCCCCTAACCTCATCCAACAGCAAATGGCCATCATAGTGTCTTGGATGTAGGTATGGTTTCCTCAATGGGTACTTCACTTCCCATATTCTCTTAGGTATAGGCATTTTTATGGGTACTGCACAGAGTCGTTGCTCTTCTTCTTGCTTACTTATTGGTGCAGTATACTTCACATACTTTGGTTCATACTTTTCAGGTAATGTAGGCGGGGCCGGTGGAGTGGGGGTACTTGGCTCCTCATCTACATGACCATACAGGGAGAGAGTCCCTAGTTACTGCGTTGGGCCAGATCCCTGCAGGGATTGGACATGGACATTCAGCACAAGGCTGGGTCACAACACTCCCATGCAGATGGTCTCAGTAAGTACTTTCACCAGGCGAATGAGACAGCCCCATATCAGGGTGAGTATCAACCTTTTGGGCTGGTGGTGTGTGAGAAATTGCCATCTGGCAAGGGTACAAAGCCCTGGATTTTTTTATTTTGTTAATACATGAAATGATGCAGTTAATTCCATCTCCAAAAGGGCAATCTGCTAACTCCTTTCCGTCCACTGCCTGCCAAAAGCATAATGTACTTGTGCCCTGCTGCATCAGTAGCCTGATCCACAGTGCCTGCTCTACTCGTGGTGAAGAGCAGGTTCAAAGGTCACAACATGTCTACTCAACAGCCACAGCGACAACCAAGCCCGGCAGTGCATGGACAGCATTTAAGGTATGACCACCTGCACCAAAACTACAATGATCATAATAAACCCATGCCAGTGGCAGGGCAAACTCTAAAATAACGCTATGCCTGAGTTTAGGAATCACATTTGATATTGCACATGTGACCGCCCCTGTGAGTCAGCTCTGCTGTGGAAGGTGATGTGTATTCTGGTTAGCCAGGTGGAGACTGCCAAATTGCAGGTCAGGAACCTGGAGGACCAGGCCTCTTCTTTGATCTATTTGTGAGGGCACATAACACGCTCCCCCAGAGACAGCTGCACAGCAGGCAGCTGTCCTGGGCCTGAGCATCAAAGGAGCACACCCATTTAAAAGGAGTAGCCTCACACCAGGGTGCTGCATTTCTAAAAACTGTCTTAATATCGAGAAGGTAAAGGGGTGGGGTTAAAATAGTCAGGAGTGCTCGGGTCAATGGAAGGGGACTTTCACCATTTTGTTTTTCTCTGCCTAGCTTTCTCTTTGTTGTGTATTCAAGTTATTCACTCATATCTTGAAACCAGAGAAGATCTGACAGTCCCTTCTGAATTCATTTGCGAATGCATCAGAATAGCAAAACTTTTTCATGGTGAAAGATAGATTTTACCAACAGTTACACGGCACGAGCATGGGTGCTACCTTTGCTCCCGATTTAGCAAATTTATTCATGGACAACTTAGAACTTACATCTGTGTACCATGAAAACAATCCCTCTAAATTAAACATCAAAGCCTGGCATCGTTATATAGATGATGTGTTCCTTCTATGGCATGGAAGTGAAATAACTTTGACAGAATTCCTTGCGTGGTTAAATTCACAAAATCCATGCATAAAGTTCTCTATGAATCTAGACCATCAAAAATAGCCTTTCTAGACTTAGAGATTCACAAAACACCTCAACGCACATTAATCACGACCCTATATAAGAAGCCAACAGACAAAAACACACTGCTGTCATTTAAAAGTTTCCATCCGCAATCACTACGTGAAAACCTTCCATTTGGCCAATTCCTACACATCAGGCGTAATTGTTCAACAAAAGAAGATTTTGACTTCCACAGCAATCATCTGTCGCAAAAACTAAAAGAACGAAGATATCCATCCCACATTATCCGGCGATCATTAAAAAGGGCACGCAATACGAACAGACACCAATGTTTGGAAAAACGACACAAAGTACAAGAGGACAAAATCACATGTGTCTCTACGTTTTCCCAGATTAGCAATGACCGTCGCTGCATCTTGAAAAACTGGACCCTTATTCAAACTGAAGATTTTTCTGTGAAAAAAACGCGCTTTGCGTTTAAGCGTATGCCAAACTTACGTGACAAATTGGTACACACCTACCAAGTGTCAAAAACAACTCCTGCTTCACAACAAACAACACTCTGGCATCTGCCATCAGTGAGCGGTCATTTTAAATGTGGTAACTGTTCAGTGTGTCGCTTGACAAAGAATGTGAAAACCGTCAACTTAAAAGGTCTCATTTGGCACCTAAAAGCCTTCACCAATTGCAATACACCATGGGCAATTTATGCTATCATATGCCCATGCAAGCTAATATATATTGGGAAGACAAAGAGACCGGTAAAGCAGAGAATCTTCGAACATCGGTCATGTGTTAAGAATCTAGTACCTGACAAACCTTTAGTTGCTCACTTCGCAGCGTTCAAGAGTTAGAGCGCTTTGCCCCGCACAAAGGTATTTACAGTGTAAATTATTATAGGCAGCCCATTTTTTACAACTACGGGTTGTTATACCTCTGTATTTACATAAACAGATCAGGTGACCACCATACTCAGACACGATGGGACAGGATACGTAAAACCGTGCCTGCGGTCCACTGAAGCTGAATACTAGCACATTTTGCTCGGTTTGAAAGGTATGCATTTACTTAAAAAACAACACGGATAAAATGTACTCTAGATGATGCAGATTCAGACAGCAGTTGTGCCACTTGAGACAATCAATATTTTGTTCAAATCAAAGATGTTTTCTCTGCCCCTCTGTTGAGGTTTTCCATATGACAAATAGAGAATGTATAGATAAATCAACATTCTGCATACAATGAATTTAGTTAAAAAATTGGAAACAAATATCTTCAAAGTTTATTTGTTTCTTTGAGTTCTAATGATTGTGAAGAATCACAGTTTGGACCATTGAATTTCGTCCACATTCATATCTAATTCAAGGCCACACACGTCAACCAAGCTATTGAAAGGTTAGTGGAACCAGTTGCTTATGCACACCAATAGAGATACTACACTCCTGTTGTACTTTTATCCTGTTACCAATACGGCTGTTTTCGTTTTCGTTTTTAGATTGCCATTTGTGAAGGGAATCAACCAATGAACCATTTTTGACATCCAATTTTGAACATTTGCATATAAAGTCCTGAAGACGGGTCCAGCACACGCCTGATAGCATCTTTAAAAACCAGCTACAGAGCCTGTTTCGTTTGTCTAATTAATTTCCGCTAGGACCCAGAAACACACTCTCTGGTGTCGACAGAGTCAAGGACAAACAAATTGTTTTCCGAGGTTTCATTCAACAACAAAATGTTCACCTCACACTTTTACTAACCTCACAACATCACCAGTACACAATGATTGTGTTAAGTAAAAAAAAGCGTTTTTGGTTAAAAATATTGATTTCCACTATACGTTTTTTATGTGAAGTTATGTACAAACAAAATGCATTTTTGTCTCTTTTTTAATATAAATCTTATTGAGTGTTTTCTATAAATGAAAAGATGTATATCTCTATTACTTCTGTCGTAATTATTCAACCGATATGAAAGGTAGCACAGTTTGCAACCAGTCACACCAGTACGTGTGTAGGCGGGTAGCTGTTTTTGTGGCATTCTCTTCACCCATGTCTTTGCTGTCCCCTCCACTTACTTTGGAGCAAAGCACCTTGGGTGTGACATCAGAGCGAGAGGAGAGATCGGACTACTAAGACAGGCTAGCTTTTGGCTAATCACCTGGGGGATTTTGCCTTTAATAGAAGATGTCTCTCACCCCT
Organism: Ambystoma mexicanum; assembly: GCF_040938575.1. NCBI lineage: Eukaryota > Metazoa > Chordata > Amphibia > Caudata > Ambystomatidae > Ambystoma > Ambystoma mexicanum. The sequence goes on along the minus strand of NC_090935.1, from coordinate 709,971,609 downwards.
TCTTCAGATTCACTTAGATCCTCTCAGATTCTCTCAAGACCTGCAGATTCACTCTGGCAGAACTCTCTAGACGTCCTTTGGAAAGGTTGCTCCAATATGGCCCATACATGATAATGACGCAGGGTACATACACACTGCTGACCCTGTCAAGATGAAGGTAGATCCTTATGTTATTGTATTGCAGTCATCATTTATATAGTGCCATTTCCCCATGTGTATGGGCTCAATGCCGTATAAAAGATTTCCCATATTCCTCAGTACCCTTGAAACATGAAACTGAGTCTGGAATCACATCCATTATCAAATGCTCTTGAGACAGGGAATTATCATTCCCACTACTAGTAATATTAATAACCCAATTTTGCTTGTGAAAAAGCCTGGGAAGCCTCCTTATCATTTTGATCAAGATTTGAAGACTGTTTATGCAAAAGCAATCCTGCCTTTGCCTGTTGTGCCAAGCCCTGCTACCAGCCTTTCATTTATTCCTCCTGAGATCATGCATTTTAAAGTAGTGGAGTTGTGTTCAGCATTTTCCTCTGTCCCAATACATAATGATAGAAAGTATATGTTCACAACTTTGCATACAATTGTTCAATACACCTGGATAGTATTACTGCAGGGCTACACAGAGTATTCTACCGTCTTCTCACAGCAGCTGAAAAAGGATTAAGATTACATATAATTGCCTGGAAAGTGGGTACTGTGTTGCGTCAGAAGAAGGACACAGAATCTCTGAGGACATGATATTTGATATTTTATTAAAGTACAATTATAAAGCCTAATTTTCCCTATCACTATGGGTGTTCCTCTTTTCCCAGTGTGACATTATCCACTGCTCCCCACTCTCAATATTCAGTTTTTCTACACTCCTTCCTCTTGAATCACAATATATGGAGTTCATTTGGTTGCACAATCTATTTTGTAGCTTCTACTGAGCTGAGTTAATGGTGCAGCATAATTATTCCTTGGTGTCATGATCACAGGGCCTTAGACCAACTAACACTGCAGTTATAGGGAGGCTGGACCATCATAATGCATGACAGGCTGCAAACAGTCCATTCCAAGGTGTCCACAGCCAAGAACCAAACTAGCCGTTCCCCCAAGATGGCTGCAGCTATTTCCACAGTTCCTAATCCCTTGTGAATGAACGTTCTAGTCAGCAGGAGTATATGAACCCAGAGCTTTATAAACCACTCCCTGGATCTATGCCTGTGCTTTGCATTCAGGATTTCTCCCTGCATCTGCAGCAAGAGCTCTTGCCATGCATCTGCTCTGACCCTCCCAAAGACTCTGACAGACAAGAGCAACACTTACCTGGATCACCAGATCCTCTGTCAGCTCTATGAAAACCACTGCCTTCACTATCGGGCCCCCTGAAAACCGCTGCATTTGCTTTCTAGCTCCCTGAAGCCCTGAAACCACTGCAGTCACCCTGCAGCTCTTGGAAGTCAAAGGAAACCAGTCAGTAAGCGCCAGCAGCATTTCCAGCGCTGTGCCCGTAAGAAGAAGAATTTCTAACCACTTGAGTCCTGCACATGCCTACTTACCCATCAGGGGATTATCTTCCGTCCCAGGAAGCATGGGTGGCGATAAAGCATCTGGAAAAGAAGGAGAAAGACATTAACAAAGCCTGAACAGCATTACTGGGCAAGGAAGAAGGTAAGACCAGAAAACAAACATGTGCACAATTGTGAAGACCCTCAACTGGTCACAGCAGGCCTGGACAAGGACCAGTGAAGTAACTAGTCAGCAACTGCAAGCCTAAACGTATTACTGTGGCTACGACCTGAGTTTGGGGAGGGGAGTCCTCAGTCCATAGTAATCCCAATCCTTCTTGTTTTTACAGGATATTGCTGCCATTAAACCACCCCGAGAGACAGATATCTTCACATCCAAACCATACCCCTTTTACCCCAAACACATCTGTACAGTATTGCAGAAGTGCCACACGTGATTGCGGTCGGAAGAGGTGTGGGACTTGAAAGAGAACGTTTTTGGGAGAATTCTTCTTTGGAGACCCTTTCTCTGTTCATGAATCGTTAGCGCCATCCCTTCTTCGGCATCTCTATCCTCACGGTCTTGCATTTCTTCACAGTGCCCCGGTGTTCCGCTGCATGACCGTACATCCCGTGCCTCTCTGTTACTGGTGGTATCAGTGATGGTTTGTCGACCAGCTGTCCACCACAGATTTTCCTTTGTGGTCTCGTAAGCACCTTCTCATGGGCTCCTGCTCTGTCGGTTTCCGTGCTTCATGACTGCCATGACTGCTATTCCCTTTCTGTAATATCGAGTGAGTTTGAAACTTATGGGTGCCCTGGTTTCCATCTTCTCCATGTACTATGCCGCTTGGAGCCTTGCCCAGCATTTGCATGCGTTTCTGATCTCCACTCCCTCATCTCAACCCCCTCCTTTCCACCTGGTCAGTCGCAAGGACTTCCTCAGCATTCACAGAGGGCACACTGAAAAATACTCCATCTGTTGTACAATGATATGATATGATATGATATGATATATGATATGATATGATATGGCATTTAAAACGCGCCTATACAAAAGTGTTTCAAGGCACCAATAGGCAAGGGAGGGGAACAAAGGGAGGAGAACTCAACAATCTTACTAGGCTTAGTGACGTTGAGATCGGGCAAGTGCAGGAGAGAGGGAATGGGAGAAGTGCCAGGGGGATGGGCAAGTGCCAGACACAGAATCACAAACAAGTAGTGCAGCCAACAGGTGGCAAGTGCGAGTATTAAAGGTGTAGACAATAGGTGTCAGTAATTGCAGGTAAGGGGACTGTAGGGTTGCAGATACAGACCACAAGTGCAGGGGATGCCAGGAGGCAGTGCGGGAGTGCAAATGGGTGAGCAGGGACCTGGCCCCGAGTTCAGAGGGTAGCCAGGTGACCAGTGCAGTATCAGATAAGAGATCAGCAGGGGAGGGGAGAGGAAGCGAGAAGGCAGAAGCAAAGAGGAAGGTCTTGAGGTGCTTTCGGAACCAGAGATGGTTCTGCTCAAGTTTCAGAGAGGCAGGGAGGCTGTTCGAGAGAGAGGCGCCATCTGAAGAAAGAGATCTGCCCCAACTCATAGCTTTGGAGAAGCGACTGACCCTCAAGGAGTTGCAGGTGGAGGAGCGAATAGCCCAAGTTGGAAGATATTTCTGAAGAGAGAGTGGGTGGTATAGTGGTTCCAGGCCTCAGGAGGCCTTGTGGACAAGGCAGAGGGTATTGAACTTGATCCTTGCTGCCACTGGGAGCCAATGGAGAGATTTCAGGGCTGGAGAGATACCATCCCTGGGCTTGAGGCCAAGGAAAACTCTCACAGTCCTGTTCTGGATGTGTTGTAGAGGACAGAGAGTAGAGGCAGGCAGAATTAGAAGGGGACTGTTGCAGTAGTCCAGCCTAGAGAGAACCAGAGCTATGGAGACAGTGAGCTTCTGGGGGAAGGTGAGAAAAGGAAGAATACCTCTGAGGAGATGAAGCTGGTAGTTTGACTTCTTAGAGACATCAGAGATGTGAGGAGAGAATGAGAGTCTGGAGTTGAAGATGACCCCAAGGTTCTTAGCCTCACAGGTGGGAACAGGAAGAGGATCCAGTGTGGGTGGCCAGAGAGTGACAGGAAAGGAAGGTGCAGGTGTGCCAATCAGGAAGATATCTGTCTTACTGACATTAAGGCAGAGATCATTAGTGGCACACCACTCCTGGATTGCAGACAGAAAATCCGGGATGGGAGAGGGTGAGAAGGCGGTTACCAGACATTTGGTCGAAAAAAATTGATCGACTGGACAAATGGTTGAACCAATTTGGTCGAAAACCAAATGGTCGAATTTTTTTATTTTTTTATTTTCACCCCTTTTTTGGGTTTTTTTTGGGCGGTCACCCCCCTACCCCCTTTTTTTTTCTAAAAAACCCTTTTTTTAAAAAACGAAAACCCGAAAAATATATATATAAATTTAAAAAAAAATTCGACCATTTGCTTTTCGACCAAATTGCTTCGACCAAATGTCTTTCGACCAGTTTTCAGTCGACCAAATGTCTGGACACCTGAGAAGGCGGCTGAGGGGAGCCTGAAAGTGAGCTGAGTATCATCCACATAGGACTGAAAGTTGGAGCATAGAGCAGCAATGCAGTGGGGGCAAGAGGTGCCAGGTATTGGTTTAACAGCCATGGAGAAAGGTTAGACCACTGGGGAACACCACAGGTAGAGAGTGAGCTAGATGAGAGGAAGGACCCAAGTTGGACCTGGGAGGGTCAGTCAGAGAGGAAAGAGGCCAGCCAGGCCAGGGCCTGATTCGTGTTACCCAGGTTATCATGGAGTCGCTTGAGCAGGATGGCATGGTTGACCGTGTTGAAAACAGAGGAGAGATCGAGTAAGATGAGGACAGAGGGCTGAGTGGCATCGAGGTTAGAGAGCATGTCTTCATGGACGTTCAGGAGAGCAGGTCTGTGCTTCTGGCTGCTCTGAGCCAGACTTATGGTCATGGAGACAACCAACACATTCAGTGTAAAGAATAAGCTAGACGATGTCCAGCTTCTGCAGGAGTTTGCCCAGGAAAGGGGTGATGGAGATTGGGCGATAGTTAGCCAGGCAGGATGGGTCAGCAGAGGGTTTCTTAAGAAGAGGGTGCACAAGGGAGTGCTTTAGGGGGGAGGGAAGACTCCAGTGGCCAAGGAGTGGTTGCAGAAGTCAGCCAGAGCAGGAGCTATGGTGTCAATGTGGTCCTTGATGGTTTTGGAGGAACAGCGATGAACTGATTTGACAAGACTTTCATAGATCAGACTTGTCTTGAAACCTTGTCTGGGGAGAACAGGGGAAAGGCAGAGAAGGAGGGAGGAGAGGTGGCCGAAGAAGGACCAGAGGAAGGGCTGGGAGTAGAGGGATCAGGCGGAGAGTAAGAGAGCGAGGACAGGATGTCCTGAGTTTTAGAGATGAAATGAGAAGCCAGCGCCATGCAGAGGGACTGGGAGGGGACAGGAGAGGCAGAGACTGCAGCGGATTGGCCAGCTCCTTGCAGATTTTAAAGAGTTCGGCCAAGTTGTTAGATGCCGCAATGATGCAGGCTTGGATGTGTGCTCTCTTATTGGTGTGGACAGAGAGCTGGTATTGCCTTTGGACCAGGCAGCAATCAATTTGTCAGAGGATGTACCAAAAGCACGCCATTTCCTCTCAGCCACCCTGCACTTTCCTTTAATGGTGACGAGGTCTGAGTCATACCAGGAGTTGCACTGGGCTTTGGGCTTCAAGCGGATCCTCATGACAGTGGGAAGAACATCAAGAGTGTCAGATATGGCAGCGTGGAGCAAGGAAAGGGCTGTGTCAGGGTGTGAGTCAGCCCAAGGGGGGCGTTGGGTGAGAAAGTTGTGGCGAAAGCCTCAACTGACACTCGCTTCATGGGTCGGATGACCGAGAAGGTAGGTGGCAGTGGTGGAGGTGGCTTGGCCTGAGGGGTTGAGAGGGTGAGCTGGGAGGAAAGGAGAAAGTGATCACTCCAGGAGAGAGTAGTAGTGAGAGGGATAGAGAGGGGAAGGTCTAAAGAGATCAGAACATCCAGAGTGTGCCCTGCAGAGTGAGTCGGGCCGGAGGGGAGAATAGAGAGAGAGAGTCACAGAGGGTCGTGAAAGAGTCCAGAGGAAGGACAGAAAGCATCCAGGTGGATGTTGAAGTCTCCAAGGAGGAGGATTTGAGTGGTTGAGGCTAGGTGGGAGGACAGAAAGGAATTTACCTGACCAGGTGGCTGGTAGTTAGTGGCCACAGTTAGAGATCGGCCAGGGGAAAGAGAGAGAGCCTGCAGACCAGGTATTCAAAGGAGGATTAGGACTGCATAGGAATGATAGAGGCAGGAATCCACTCCGAGAAGATCAAGGCAATGCGCCCACTGGAATGGTTGGATCTGGGCACTGAGAGGACTTTGTAGCCATTAGGGCGGAGAGTGTTAAAACTTGTGATGGAGCTGGCCATGAACCATGTCTCAGTGAAACCGAGAACATCAAGGTCAAGTTCTTCCAGGAGGTAGCAGATGTCAGAGGAGTGTTTGAGAGCTGGGCGAGAGTTGAGAAGGGCAATATAGAGAAGGTTGCCACCCTTCAAAGACTTCCGGGGAGGGGTACAAGTCAGAGGTACTCCCTGCGGAAGTGTAGAATTAGCCAGAGGGAGAGCAGAAGAGGAAGAAGGAGAGGGCAAGTCAGCCAAGGTGGAGGAAGAGGGTGCCAGAGAGGTGGGAGACAAAGCAAGGGAGCCAGAGAAGTGAGAGAAGGGACAGCAGGAGAGGAAAGGAAGTTGATAAGGCGTGAAAAGCATCTATCAAAGAGGAGGAGGTTGGCCTGAGGGCCTTGGACGGTGCCATTTAGGTAAACATTAATGATGATCTTAGAGGAATAGAAGGGGGCCAGGAGGGCCATCCACCGGGTGGCACCATTATTGGGAGAGACAGCACAGGGAACATGTGTGGAGTCCATAAGTCTGGCAAAGGAATGACAAAGAGGATGTCGGTGAGGATCTGTCTGGAGGAAGCATTGTTATAGGTTTCAGTGAACGGGAGGCCTGGGTTGGAGACCAGGATATCCTTTTTGGACTTCCTCCTACCAGACCTAGTGTGAATGACAGGATAGTCAATAGAGAAGCTGTTAGGGAGGATAGGAGAAACAGAGAGCACCATAGAGGATCCAGAGATGGGGGAAGAGGGGATAGGCGGTGGGGGAGGTGACAAGGTAAGGGGGTGGGGAGACACTACGGTAAGACACAAGAGGAGGTGTGCAAGCAGACAAGAACGAACGAGACAAGAACGCGTAAGTAAATAAAGCTAACTAGATGATGGGTTTAAGGGACAAGAGGGGCAGTCAAGTAGAAGTGAAAACAAACCAGTAACATAGTATGAACGAGGGAACCTGAAAGAAAAAGGACACAGCAAGGGAACAACCAGGCAAAGCAGGGGCTAGAACAGAATGATCAATCAAGGGAACCTAAGCAGAGCATGAACAAAAACATTGAGAATTAGGCAGTTGAAGTTTACAGCAAAATGAGGGAACCTGAAAGAGAAGGACACAGCACGGAACAACCAGCAGAGCGCAGACTAGATAAATGAATACTGATAGAAGGGATGATGAACAGTGATCAAAGGGAACATGCGGAGAAGAATTTATTTATTTATTTATTTATTTATTTATTTATTTATTCAAATTTTTAAAGCGCACATCAGCCCACTCACCTTCAGCGCTACTCATCTCAGCAGCACATCGCCATCCCCGGACGCCGCCCATCATCTAAGGAAGGAAAGGAACGAAGTTAGAGAACTGTTCAAAAGACTAATTATACTTACCTGTCGGACTCTTGACAGTGAAGTAACTAGGCAGCAACGAGCCCGCATCAATCAACGCGCCCCTGCGCTGAAAGCAGGATGGAGAGCACACTTTCAAAGAAAACAAGATGAGCTGTGGATCAAAGGGAAGGTTTGGACCCCGGGAAAGAAGGGGTTCAAGCACACAGAGACAATAGGGAGTTAAACTCTACCAATCCTGTGTTTCAGGCCCAGTCTCACGTCGAGTAGACTCCAGGGAAGGGTTAGAGGACGTAAGAGGTCAGACAGGCTGAGTGACGTCCCCGTGGATACCAGATGAGCGTTACAGAACACAAAGCCTCACATCAAAATCCACCTGGGCGTCATGGAAACGTCAGAAACTGACCAGTTAGCCCACATGTTGGGGCAGCTACGTTCCGCAGTACATGCAGCCAGGCAGGAGACCAACACCCTGAGGAGAGAGCTGATAGTAGCCAAAGAATGCACTGATGATTTAAGCCGGCAACTTCTCCAGTCACATGCAGGGCATGCTCCATTGCCGGCAAGCGTGCCCTCGATGCCAGCACCATCAGCCAATCCCGTTCAGATAACCCTTCCTGGGGCAGTTCCCATGGCCCCGCCCGAACGATTTACGGGGGATCCCAAGAGGTTTGCAACATTCATGAACCAGTGCCGCCTGCACTTCCTTTGTAGACTAGGGGCCTTACCGAATGACCAATCACGGGTCGCTTTTGTACTATCCTACCTGAGTGGTAGCGCCGCGGACTGGTCTGTACCCTTTGTGGCCCAAGACAATCCTTTGCTGCATGACTTCAGGGGCTTTCAACAGGAGATGGAAAAGCTGTTTGCCCGTCGTACTCATGGGCAGGCATTAGACAACGAACTTCTGTCCCTACGCCAAGGGAATCAAGATCTATTAAGATACATAGCCACGTTCAATAGACTTGTAGTTGAAGCAGAATGGCCAGTGGAGAAGCAAACCACGTTATTTCATCAGGGGTTGCGGGGGGAGCTCAAGGATGTTCTCGCACAAGTAGTGAACCCCCCCGAAAGACTGCTCAGAATTCATTGACCTTGTTGTTCAACTGGATCATAGGTTGCAGGACCGAAGAGCAGATCGAACCAGACCAGACCCTCACCCTATGTATGTGCGTTCAAAGGACAATATTGCCCGCACAACGGAAGGTTCAGGAGAACCAATGCAAATCGTGGGGGTCAGACCCCCTTGACTAAAGCGGAAAGGGATAAAAGGAGACAGCAGTAGTTATGTCTGTACTGTGGAAGGTCAGGTCATTTCCTTAAAGAGTTCCCTGTGAAGCCACCGAGGAGGACGGTAGGGGCCACGGACAAGGAAGATACCATCAAGGAATCGGAAAACTCCCTAGCCCGGCAAGTGTAGGGGTCCACTTGTCGAGCAAAGAAAGTGAACTACAGACCACCATTTTGCACTATCTGTGGTATTGCTCAATCACCATCAACCATCTCGGATGCACGCAGTAAGAGCGTACATTGACAGTGGAGCCGTTGGGAATTACATCGACCAGGATCTTGCAGCAAAGATGGGGCTTCCGTTATGCCCTAAATCAACCACCGACACTGTTACCACTGTCGACGGTATGGTAATAGCTTCTGGTCCAGTATCCCAATGCACTGCTGCGTTAACCCTTCTGTGCCAGGATGGACACCAAGAATCTATCGTTTTCGACCTCATTAAGGCACCACAGTTCCAGTATATTTTGGGAATGCCATGGTTGGTAGCTCAGAATCCTTGAATCGATTGGCGAGCAAAAGAATTGGCCTTTCCCGAGACTTGCGCCCACACTTGTTATCGCCAAGAGAAACAAACAATAGACACCAGAACCTCCACGCTTGCAACTCTGGCAATCGGCACCCTACCAAGTGAATACCAGGACTTTCAAGATGTCTTTCAGAAAGAACAGGCTAATACCCTGCCACCGCATAGACCATACGATTGCCAAATCGACCTGATACCCGGTGCACAAATCCCTTGTGGGCGAATTTACGCACTCACGGAACCAGAAAACCAGCACCTGAAGGCCTATCTTGACCAATACCTGGCCAACGGGTTCATCCGTCCCTCAAAGTCTCCAGCAGCCAGTCCTCTATTCTTCGTACCGAAAAAGGAGGGGGACTTCAGAACGTGCATCGACTATCGCGCACTGAACCAGATTACCGTAAAAAACTGTTAACTCTTGCCACTGATCCCTGAATTGCTTGATCAAGTCAAAGATTCCCAAATCTACACAAAACTAGACCTGAGGGGGGCATATCACCTTGTTCGCATAAAACAGGGGAACGAATGGAAAACCGCTTTTCGCACGAAATACGGCTTGTACGATATCAAGTAATGCCCTTTGGCCTTTGCAACGCACTTGCAGCATTTCAATACTTCATGAACGATGTCCTACGGGAATTGATTGATGTCTGTGCTCTAGTGTACATCAACAATATTCTAGTATATTCCGCATCAAAGCAGGACCACGTTAAACACATCTGATCCGTATTGGAGAAACTCTGTCAACACCAGCTCTACGCCAAGCTCGAAAAGTGCTCATTCCACGTCTCCAAGGTGGAATTCCTGGGCTTTATTCTCAGCCCAAATGGAATCCGAATGGATGTACACAAGGTAGATGCTATCCTGAACTGGCCATCCCCAAATTCATTCAAGGGGATTCAAAGTATGCTGGGTTTTGCAAACTTCTACCGCCGGTTCATCCCAGGATTTTCTCAAATCATGCATCCCATCACGTCATTGCTAAGGAAAAGCAACAAAAAGTTCCAGTGGACAACAGAAGTCAAGGAAGTTTTCTAGGAACTCAAAGCAAGATTCACATTTGCCCCAATCTTACGCTACCCTCGCCCTGATCTCCCATACCTGGTGGAAACGGATGCCTCAAGCATGGCTATGGGAGCCGTCCTCTCACAAAAGGACCCCGAAACGGGCCAGTTACACCCTGTTGCCTTCTGGTCGTGTAAATGCACGCCCCCTGAACTCAATTACGCTATCACAGACAAATAACTCCTGGCCATTAAGTCAGCCTTTAAGGCGTGGCAGCACTACCTCTTGGGCGCCAGACACACAATCACCATAATAACTGACCACCGGAACCTCCAGTACCTGAAAACGGCAAAGGCCCAATCCTCACGACAACTACGTTGGGCTCTTTTTTTTGCTGAATATGACTACGTGATTACATTTCGACCAGGGGTGAAAAACGGGAAGGCCGATTCCCGTCCCGTATGGGGGTGGAAGAGCAAGGGTATCAGACCTCTGACCCAATAGCAATCATCCTGAGTGACAAGCTCCTAGGAATCACAGCAATCATAACTCAGAAAGAATTACATGAAGAAATCCAAAACCTGATGAGTCCGGAGCAATTACAAGCGTGGAATGCACAAGGAGAACATTACATGATAAAAGATCAGTTGCCCTACTTCAGGAATCGTTTATTCTTACCAAACCAAGAACTACGAGAACAACTACGAGGCTATTGCAACTATTGGAAATCCCACCAGCACCCTGGCACACGTTGTCCCTCAATTTTATTACTGACTTACCACCCAGTAAAGGGTTTAACACTATTCTTGTGGTCGTGGACCTATTTTAAAAAATGGCACATTTCATTCCTCTTAAGGGGCTCCCAAATGCTTCCACTCTGGCAAAGATATTTCTTGAAGGCATAGTACGGCTCCATGGGTTTCCTTCAGTTTTAGTCTCAGACCGAGGTACTCAATTTGTATCTAACTTTTGGAAAAAATGCTGCTCTATGGCCCAGATCGACATCCGGCTATCCACCAGTCACCATCCCCAAACGGATGGTCACACTGAGAGGACAAATCAGATGCTCGAGCAGTATCTGCATTGCATGTTACACCAAACTGAAGGAAGCTGGTTCGACCTATTATGGATAGCTGAATATGCTTATAATAATTCCCTACACACCAACACTGGGCAGGCACCCTTTTATACCATGTATGGCAGGCACCCACATACTTCTGAGTTGGACGTTCCTACAACCCTGGAAATGCCAGCAGTCAAAACCTTGCACACAACCATTTCTCAAACCTTTCAAAGGGCAGATGAACACCTACTTCAAGCTAAGAATCGCCAAAAGAAGTTTGCTGATCAACACCGAGCAAAGGCCCCCAAATACCAAGTGGGATACAAATTCTGGCTGGTGTCTAAACACGTGTCCATTAAAGGAACCTGAACTTTCCGTCCAAGATACCTGGGTCCATTCACTGTCACCTCCGTCATAAATCCTGTGGCGGTCAGACTAGCTTTGCCGTCAAACATGCAGATTCATCCTGTGTTCCACGTGTCTCTCCTTAAACCTGTTCAACCTGGGACCTGGGCGAGCGTCCCCCAGATAGCACGATCCTCCCCACAATGAGAGACAATAATGGACTCTCCCAAGATGGGAATAAGGCTAAGACAAAGTGCGGGTGAGCTTAAATGGGAGTTTATCAGTCAGAATAGGGCATGCAAAGGACTCTGCAAACTCCGAGAGTGCTCTGTCTGACAATAGCAAAGACAGGCGTATATATTTACAAAAAACGTCATAAGAACCTACATACTATAGGGGGCAAAAGTTCGTAGGGATTGGGTGGCGACGACTAACTATAGGTGCCGCTGTGATGTGGTTTGCCGTGGTTGGTGGACGTCGCTGGTTACCCTCGTGGTGCGGGCCGGGCAGGTCAGCTGGGTTCATCCGGACGGTGTTGTTGTGCCAACCGTGACCAGTGTCAGTGATGAACGTCTTTCCTGGCTTTCTGCCCTAAGGCCACGCACACGGCAGTCATTCAACATTGCAATATTATCTTCCCCGGTAAATCTTCCAATAGGTTATTCTACAGGTTAATGCAACACAGGAGGAATGCATCTAGAGTGGGGTCTTTTGGTGATACATCAATACATGGTTACCATCGTCCTGTTGACCGGGTATCATATGTCGCGAGGTTGGGTCTCAGGGCAAGGGACGAGCTGTCCGAGTTATCATGTCTCGTTAGAAGTCATTATGAATGTGGTCCTGTAGTGTTGCTATAATATTGGGTGTCCTAATTTTACAGGGGCCATTAACCTAAGGTGAGCCGGTGGGTCGTGGAGCCTAAGAAAGGGCGCCTTCGGGCCTGTGTTTATGGCTGGGGTTTACTGCTGGTTGTAAATAATTCAGGTGGCAGGCCGTGGCCTTGGGTGCTGCAGGGGAATGTGAATGTTTGAAGCGGCTCCAGCCGAATTGGGGAGGTGGAGCAGAGCAGCACAGGCCTCTGCTTTTCCGTCTGGCAGGCCTCAATGGGGAAGAAGGGGGAATGGCCTTGGATATGCCCACAAAGGTATTTTCCTCGTGTGTTGCAGATTTAAGTGGAAGAGGCATAAACATTCATATAATATACAATACTCATTGAGTCTTTTCAAAGCTTATGTTTTCAAAATTGTTAGTGCCTTTTACATGGCTATTTCAAATGCGTCACCTATATGTTAAGTACTTAACAACCACAACATTTTGTTACATTTCTATACATGCGCGGTAACCGAGGTAGTAGTAAGGTTGGTGGAGCACGCAGGAACAACCAGCTAATAAGACTGATGGCAGTGACACATGGTGAGCTTGGAAATACATACTGTGCATTTTCGTGCACCATTTACATGAGCTCCGAGTAGGGTTGTATTTGTCTTCCTTTGTACTCTAGCAGCATTAGTTCAGTTATGGCATGGGACCTTGGGGTGCAGTCTTCTCGGCGAAACATATAACATGAAAACCCCGGGACACTTTTACCATTTGCGCATAGCTACGGGGATGTGGGTACTTCAACCCGAATGCCATATAAGCACACATTCTGCCATCTTCATGGAGGTTACATGTTTTTCGTCAGAAAGGTCATGGAGAGAAGAGTTTCAACACAGGTAGTTTGCTCATTAGTATTTGGGGGCTCTGCTTTTGTCAGGGGACCATTTTACAGTTCTTTTCCACCCCGGCCCTGCTGGCCGGGTCAGACTGGGAACAGCGATACACTGCGGAAGGTGAAATGTTACAGTGTTTGCATCTAACACTACCTCATGTCCGTCTGTTCGTGGGAACGGGCTCTCAGTGGATCTGCCAGGGAGCTGCGGCCGCAGGGACAAGTGAGACTCTCCAGGGGTGGGGGCCGCGCTGTGGTGCACAGGGCTCAAACCATTTTGATTTCACAAAATGGTTTCCAGGGTCTAGCTAAATACAGCATGTTTGGTCAATGTCTTCAGCCAGTGGTCCACCCGCCACCTGGGCCCTGATGGCAGGGGGAACCCCTGACGAGCCATGGACTTCACAGGGGGGAAAGGCTGCAGGGGAGGGGGGTCTCTTGGACCAATCCTCCCATACATTTCCCCCTTTCGTTACTTAAGTAACGAATACTGTAACTCCCTCAACCTCTTGCGTTCTTCTTCTTCAGCTACAGCCTCATCCCAGCGTGTTATTTGGAGCCATTTTGCATTTGCTCGTGCCTGGATGCTAGGGATGAGTGAGGCAAAGAAAGTTTCTGCAGAACTGAATAATCGATATCTATCCGGGATCTGTGCCAGCAGCTCTGATGATGCTTTTGATATGTAGTTCGATGATCGTTTGTTTCATGACAGCATCTCCTCCTTGTTACCGGAAGACAGGACATATACTTGTGACTCTGCAGTTAGCTGGGCCTCATTCTGCTGAGGGGTCTCTCGCATTCTCTTGCTCCCATCAATGTGGCCCTCCGGTATACCATTAGTGCAGAATGTAGGGTAGCCAATGAGCAGCTGCCACTCCAAGATTGTGGGAGGTGCAGGTATGCCTGGTTGCCACATACCCAATAAGTGTCCATGAGGGCCGCTGTCCCCTTTCTCATATCTGGGATGGTGAGGGTCTTGTTGCAATTTTTGTTTACCCCCATGATGACTTTCCCGTCTCCCTTGAAACACAGTTCATAGTTTATTTCTTTCTGTAGCTTGAAGGGCTTTTCAGTGGCCGTCACCCAAGTCAATTTTGAGATGTGCTCCTTCCAGACTGGTGTGCAAGTTTTTTCTATCCATTGCAGTTTCTCTGGTGCCACACCTCGCAGCGCTTCAGCTTTGCACATTATCTCTTCATCTTTCCACTTATTTTCTGAAAATAGTGTCCCTTGTATTATAAAAAATGGTTCCTACAAATATATCACTCCTACCGCCTTCGGATAACATGTTTTCTCACTCTGCAGCATTTTAAAAGTTACCTCATGTGCCTGGAAGGTGTTCTTAATTCTGCACAACGTGAGATGAAGGAGACATTGGGCATCGACAATAGGCAACTCTTTGGGCAGCAATACTTTGGGCGTACCTGAAGCATGGGGAATGAGGGAGCAGACGTAACAGCTCTCATTTGTTGTTTGCTTAGCCGTTGCACTCATGTCCGCATACCATTTATTTGTCGGGTGGGGGTGTCGTGGGTCTTCCATTTTGTCCAGTCCCAACCCGTAATACTCGACGTATTTTCTCCTTCCCGCCTCCCTTTTCCTCCTGTTATTTCTAAGATATCTCCCAGCTCCGTGGGCGAGGAACAGTGTAGGCCCCCCTTTCTCCCCTTCATCCCCTTTAACCATTCATTGTATAATGCTTTGTATCTCACAGCCATCTTTTCATTCTCTTTCTTTATACTATCTAGCAGTGTGTTTTCTATTGCGGGAGTGGACACGCTGGTGGGGGTGTTGTATAACCATGATATAACAGAGGGGTTGCGATCATTTAAACTGTGGGCATTGTAATTAGATGCTTTTGGCGGGGAAGTTGTGCTGTTTCATGTTTTTTCCTGCAGTCTTTCATTTGGCGAGATAGCAGCATTGGGCGGTGTCGTGTAATATCCCCATACAAGTTTAGATCCGTCCCACACCAAAAAATCACCTTCTTTAGTATTTGCAGTTGTTGTTTCATTTGTCGCATTAATCCCGTTGTTCCCTCCCCCCTTGTTCATCTCGATAGAGATGAACGCTATAAGCCAATACGTAACCAAGCCAAACAGTATTGTAAAAAATAATGTAATGCATACAGACAATCCACACTCATACGAATATCTACATCTTTCAGCTAAAACTTCTCTATATCTAACAAATCTATCCGTTGCAGGCTGCCCGTTAGTTGCCATGGTAGTTCCTGTTTGAGATATAAAAGTGCATTAAGTGCGTGCATGTAAACATTCTTTTTTGGCACTGTTTGTGCCAGGAGGTCATGGAAGGGAGATGGGTTGGGTAGGGGAGGGGAGAAGGTGGGAAATGTACAGAGAAGGGAGCAGACAATATACATATTTTTCACATCGTTATTTACACTTGAACGTCTTTTTTTTTTTTCATTTATCTCTATCGATAACCTGTAATATAATTTCTTTCGTTACCTTTTTTGTCTGTCAGTTACACTCCTCCATTCACTTGTTCACGTTCACTCATCATTTTCATTACTTTTGTTTGCTGTTGTCTGTGCCTCCCCATCCACCTCTTCCTGTACACTATTATATGCCTTTCGCACATCTGTCAAATGTATCCAGTATTTGAGCCCCTTTTCGTTTACAACTGTAGGGGTACAAAATACCACTTCGTACGGCCCATGGAACCTTGGGGCATGCCACCGGCGCACAAAGCTCCGGGCATAAATTAACTCCCCTGGCATTAATTGTGCCTGTGCTTCATGTTCTGCAAGGGACACCGTTGTGTTTCCCTCTTCCCTTGTGAATGGTGGTGAGAGCTGCTTTGAGATTGCACACGCTTCCCTAGTTAGCTTCTTCAGGTATTCTGTGAATTCATCTCCCAATATCGTGGCGCTTCTGTGTGCATCTGAGTGTTGGCGTAGTGGGGAATGTGCAGTGTGCATCCGTCTCCCTGTCACAATTTCGTGTGGGGACAGATGGTGGTCCTTGCTCGGCTGATTCCTCAGCTCAAACAGCGCAAGGGGTAAACAGTAGATCCAGTTTTTCTTTAACGAAAAACACAATTTAGACAGTCTCCCTTTTAAAAGTCCGTTCATCTTTTCGACAACGCCATTACTTTGAGGATGGTAAATCAAGCACAATTTAAGTTTTATTCCCAATAACGTGGTCACTTCTTTGAAGAGCTCGTTCACAAAATGAGTGCCGTTGTCTGAGCGAATTACATCGCAAATTCCCCAACGGGGGAACACTTCCCTTACTAGGAACTTTGCAGCGCTTTTAGCATCAAGTCGTGCACGTGGGCATGCTTCCACCCACCTCAAAAATGGACATACAACCACTATCATGTAGCGTGCCCCATTACACCTCTCCCCCATGTCTGCGTAATCAATGTGCAGTTCTCTGAAGGGCCCTATCAGTTTTGGAATTGTCCCCCTGAGTGTTCGTAGAGTCATTCCAGAGTTATATATTTGGCACGTTGTGCACTCCATTGTCAATCTAGATATGTGTTCTTGGAGACATGGCACAAACCAGTGTTCTTGTTTCTCTGCTGCAATGTGTTGTTTGGTGTTATGCGCGGGAAAGTGTAATTGCTGAAATGCTATCTCTAACAGTTTGACGGGCATTACTACTTTTCCAGAGTTATTTTGGCGCCATAGTAAGTCTGTTGCCGATTGGCTGCACCCTCTTTTTTCCCACACCATCTTTTCATCACAACTGGCCCCTTCCTGCAGCTCTAGTATTTGTGATATGGGCATGGCATTGTATCCTTCTGGGAGCTCTTCGCTCGTTTTGTGCTGTAATAGGTACTCACCTGCTCCATGTCTTTCAAAATATGAAGCTTCCTTGGCAGCAGCGTCTGCTGCTGCGTTCCCCAAAGATACAACGTCTGCGTTGGACATATGTGCTTGGCACTTCACTATTGCTACCACTGTTGGATCTTTTAGGGCCTTAATCAATTCTTTCAGTAGTTCAGCATGTTGCACTGGGGTCCCATCTGCCCTTCGAAACCCCCTTCGGCCCCAGCGGGCTAGACCTCCGTGTACTGTCGTCGTCATGTGGCTGAATCTGTATATATTGTTACAGCACATCCTTTAGCTGCATGTAATGCTTCTATTAGGGCGATAAGTTCCGCTGCTTGGGCTGAGAAATGGGACGGGAGGCGGTACTGTACTAGTACTTCATACTCACCGTCTTCTAGCCTCACTACTGCCAGTCCCACATGTTTCTCTCCTGTGTCCATGTCAATCGACGCTGACCCATCCACAAAGTACACCTCTCCTTCGCTCAAGGCTTTTTCGCACACCACTGTGCCCTCCCCCGTTTCTCCTGTGTAAGTTGCACAATTGTGTTCTTGCATGTCCTCTAGTGTGCATGGTTCTGTGATGAATGTTGCCGGGTTTACTGTCCTGCACCTTACCACGTGAATATTGGCGCTGGACAATATATTTTCATAGGCAGTTTCTCGCTGTGTGGTCAGTGTACTTTTTGATCTTTCAAGTACTGCAAATAATGAGTGTTCCACAAACAACGTGACAGGGCACCCCATTACTATTGTGGCACTTTTCTCAATGGCAAACGCGGCGGCGGCGAGAGATTGCTCGCATGCGAAGTGGCGTTGCATCACCGCATCCAATGTCCCACTATAGTAAGTCAATGGTTTGTGTCCTAGGGAAGTCTTTTGTGTCAGTACAGCTGTCATAAGAGTTCCCTTACAATGTGAGAACAGGTAAAATTTGCGCTCATAATAAGGATTGGCGAGTACTGGAGCACTCAAAATCAGATCTTTTAGTGACTTAAACGAGTCACTCATTTCTTCTGACCACTCTATTTTCCTGTTCTCTTGCTGGGCCTCCTTGAGTGCTTGCAGTAATGGCCTGGTGTAGGCTGCATAATCTAATATCCATGCTCTACAATAGTTCCACATTCCCAAGAATTTCTGCATCTCCTTCACTGTTGTTGGTTCTCTCACTCACCTTATTGCTTCCACTCTGTCAGGGATTATTCTTTTCCCGTCTTTTGATATCAGCTGTCCCAGGTACAGCACCTCTGTCTGACAGTATTGTAGCTTTCCCTTGTCCACCTTGTACTCTTTATTCGCCAGCAGCGTCAAAAGTGTTACTGAGTCTTTTCTGCACGTCTCTTCACTCTGTGCGCAGACGAGCAAATTGTCTACGTACTGAATGATCCTGCTTTCAACTGATAAATTACCCAGGTCTTCGTGTAGTATGCGGTTGAATATGCTTGGACTTTCACAGTACCCCTGAGGTAACCTGCAATGCTCGTATCTCTTTCCCCATAATGCGAATGCTGTCAGGTATCTGCTTTCTTCTGTCAAGGGGATGGAGAAGAATGCATTTTTCAAATCAGCCACTGTGAAATGTGATGCCGTTTTTGGGATGCTGCATAATATTGAAGCAGGGTTCGGGACTAAAGGGAACTCTTTCTGTATGACGTCATTTAGGGGGCGTAAATCCTGGATCATCCTCCAAGCCCCTCCCTTTGCTTTTTTGATCGGGTAGATACAGGTGTTACATGGGGAGTTTGAAGGCACTATTATCCCCTGTGTGTCGCGGGACAATGGATATTGTTTCACTCGGGGCAAAATTGCCCCTTGTTTGAGCTTTATTACCACTGGTGTCACTCCATGCAACAAACCTACATCATGGGGGCCTGTTGTCCACAAATTGTTTGGCACCAGTTGTATGTCATCATCAAAAAAGGACGGTGGCGTTCCCACCACTGCCATCAACTGGATGGGAACTTGTCTTGTCTGAATCAAAATGTCACAGGGCATTGCTATTTCCATTATTATCTCGCCATCATTTTCCGCATCAGAAAAGAGATCCTCATCAGATAAGTCCCGTAGGACAATATTAGCGTTGATGCACAGTACAGTGCACCATTCACACCCATCTATGTCCATCCCAATCACTGCAATCCTTTTTGCTGATACCTGTACAGCATGCAGGTCTAAGGATACCACTGACCCTGGTGCTATGTCTGGGCGCACTATTGGGCGGAAGATGAATTCTGCGGGTATTTTCCACTCCAACTTTTTTAGCTCAGGGACTACTTGGGCCAGCGTTTTTAAGCCTTCGATGAACATTCTCTCGTCCACTGGCAATCCACGTATTTCCGGTGCCATTGTCTGAGCCTGCACTACTAGCATTACGCGTAATGGGCATATTCCTGGTGTCGAGCAGACTATCCCTCTTTCTGTAAATGATATTGTCATGTTAAGCTTGCTAAGAAGGTTCCTTCCGAGCAGGTTTATTGGCGATTGTTCATAATACAGTAAGGGTGTCTTTACCATTTTACCCCCCACTGTCACATCCAAATCTTCTGTTTAAGGAACTTCAATTACAGCCCCAGAGAACCCCTGCGTCTCTATTTTCCGGTTAGATAACAGAAACCGGCCCTCACGAATACATGATTTCTCCGCTCCCGAATCCACCGTGAATATGAACTGCTTGTCTCCTATCTGCGCCCCTACCAATGGTTCCTCCGCTGCATCGTATGTTGTAGATAGAACAGGACACGTAAGTGTTCTCTGTGGGCTGTCCTCTGCTGGTTGTCTCGTTGTCCCCCCCTGGCTGAAGACACTTCCTGAAACTACTGACACACCACTGTAGGGGGCTGGTGCTGGTGCTCCATTGGCATTCGTTGCGAAGGGGTTGCCTGGGGTGTAGTGCATAATGTCGTTGTTTTGTGGGTGATTCTGTGTTCGGTAGTGATGCACTTGCCTTTGCTCTGGGCACCCCTGCTCTTGTTCCCTCTGTTGTCGCCCCATTGGAAGACCATATGGGCTTCCCGGGTGAGGGTTGCCATAGTGTTCTATCTCTGGAAATCCGTTGTTTGTTCTACTCCTGCAATCTCTGGAAAAGTGCCCCCACCTCCCACGGTTCCAACAGCTTCCCTGAGCACCTCTGGGACCTTGCCATCCACTTCCTCCCATTCCCCCGTACCCTTGTCCACCCCCTCTACGACCCCTGTACCCACCTCGTACCCCTTGAGGGGCCCACTCTTGCCACTGCGGACCTCCACTCTGCTCCTGCTCTTTCCACTGTCGTTGCCCTGCTCCTGCCCAATTCTTTGCCATCCTCCCCTGTATTGCTACCAGCCCCTTCTCCTCCTCTTCTCCCTACCTGCTGTGTGGGAGCGCGGCTACTCTCCTTTTCCCTCTCTTTTATTCGTGTACAGTGGTGAACTATCATGCTCTGTATTTCGGGCCATCCTTTTGCTTCAACACCTGTGATTTTGTCAAGTGCCTTTTGTACCTCTTTAGGGAGCCCCTTCTTTATTATGAAGTAGAATAATGATGTTGATTGATACCAGGGCGTGCCCGTTTCTGCTCTCCACATCTCCTGGACCCGAAAAATGTAATCCATAGCATCTTCCCCATCGTTCATCGTACATTGCATGACTGACTGCAAATCTGGGGTGTCTGGGAACGTCTCTCTTAATGCGTCCCACACCCTGGCATGTACTGTGTTAAAAGAGGCACCATCATGGCGATTGCAGTCTAACGTTACTCCCGGGAAGCCAGCCTTTACCCATACCCTGTCAGCTTGATCCCCGACTGCTGATACTAGCAGACTCTTCACATCACCTATTGCTAGAGGTACCCCGGCTGTGTGTTTCTCAAATGCATATATCCACTTGCTTGCCCCTCCTGATAGCGGGGGCAATAACTTTAACAAATTGGCCTTGTCCATCTGAGCCCAGGGTATGTAATTCGGCCACCCTCCTCCCCTGTGTATTAGTGGGAGTTGTAACCTCCCCTTTGTTGTCTTGTCTGCACTCACCTTCACTCCGTTCTTTCCTAGTGGTGCCATTTTCCCCAACCTATTCCTTGGTCGTCCTGCCCACTCTTCTTCCATGGTTCTCCCTGAACATGCGCCATCCAACCCCTCACTTCCTCTTCCCATTGCCATGCTTAATCTTTCACTTTCCTCTAAGTCTTCTCCTATATCACACAATAGCTCCTCTCTACCTCCTGTGGTCCTTATCTCATCGTCAGTGCGCTCCTCCCTCTCCTCTAGTTCAATTATTCGGGCCGGTTCTTCTTGTATCCTAAACAATATCTCCCCCTTCTTCCACCCCTCCTCAATGGTTTTATCCTGACGTGAGCTCTGACCTAGCAGCATTAGTCACAGTCTGTTCACATATGCTTTTTATCCTCGAGAGCTCGTCTTTTGCTACAGAGAGCCTGGACTCTAGGTCTTCTGTTAGTTTCTCTATGTTCACTATTGGTGTACTTACCTGGTCGCGCTCTCTATGACTCTCATACGGTGGGGGTGCTGTTGGCCCTTGAGTCGTAGTGACTGTTATTGGGGGTACATATGTTGGGTCACTGTATCCTTCTGCGGGCACTGGCTTATTTAGTATTGGGTACAACCTAGTTACCTCTACCGGTGGCTCCCCTTCTGGCAACACCTTGTCGTCTTTTGGTATCAGTAATGGATTGTCAGTGGTAGATGGCAGATCAGTACCTAATTCCCTTTTCTTAGGTGGGGTACTTCTTCAAACAATCTCCATAGGTCTAATATTTCTCTCCTATTATGTAGCTGCTTCCCCTTGTATTTCAAATAAATGCATGTAGCTACCATATCTAGGACACTCTTGTCAAACGATCCCCCTTCGGGCCATATTTGGGGTAACCCTTCCCCCTTCAGCTCTGTAATCCACTGACCGTGATATTTCTTAATGCGTTCAGCATACCCAGGTAGATTTTTACAAATATGCGCTAATGGTGTTTCTGTCCCCATAGTTCGTGGCTGCTCGATACGGATGTATATCTAGATATATATATATATATATATATATATATATATATATATATATATATATATATATATATATATATATATATATATATATATATATATCCTTATATAGATGTGTCACCTGATATATCTATATATCTGAGTATTTGCGTATCACTGCGTGTGCTTCCGTCACCTGAACAATCTAAGAATTGATGCACACAGCTTTTCCCCATATGCTTGTAGGGGGCACATACAAGAGCAAAGCACCCTTCGTACTCCGCAAATATCTTCAGCACATTTATCCAAAGAAAAAACAGTCACCTTATTGTATTGCTCTTTTCCTTGCAAAATTTCTTCTGGTCGCACTTACCATGACCACACCATAATTATACACTTATGACCACTCTTATACATTCAACGTGACAAATATGTTCTGGCACATGTGATGCTTACACACTCATAGACAACACTCTATTCACCGCTCAATTTGTAATCCCTTTCCTCCCTTACTAGCTGTCCCTTTCTTTCTTAATCTGATATTAATTCGTCTTGTAGTTTTGATATACACTCGTCTTTCTTCTTACATTATTATTATTATTTTTTTTTTGTACTAACCCTGTTTTTTCCCCATAAACCCAGAGAGAAGAATAGAAAGAATAGCAGTCCTTAATACATTCACTGTGTCTCCCTTTTACCAGACACCTTTATCTTATTTTCACTTCCTCATATATTCCCAGTACTAGTCAAGATAGCACTATGCGGCTCCGCCTTCTACCCCCTCGCGGAGCTAGGTTCCTGTCTCTTTATCTCTTTTCACCTCTTAATCCTAATGGCCATATGCAAAGAAAAAGTAAAGAAAGTCTAAAGTGGTTCTTAGTAGCCCCAAAGTGTCCCCTTTCAAACTACCTCGTTCCCTGTCCTGTTTTCCTCCCCTACTCCCTTTATGGTCGCTCGCACTTAATACTCACGTGCCCGTCTTGAACCGAGAGTCTCCGAACTGGGTCCGGCCAGGCAGTGTTGTCGTACGCTCAACGGTTAGCCCCGGCTCCGGCGAGCGGTACTCAAAGGGGATTTTTCAACCAGGATCCCGTACCCTCTCTCAGTTGAGTGCGCACTTCTGAGCGTACCGGTCGCCATTGGAGGGCAGCCTCCCGGAGCCGGCGCACTGTGCGTGTCCCTTTTCGACCAGAGATTCTCGTGCCAAAGGGGACGGTAGGGATATATATATATATGTTAAGAGAAAATAATCATCACGCTGTCGGGGTCACCACTGAAGGCGAGCATCCCCCAGATAGCACGATCCTCCCCACAATGAGAGACAATAATGGACTCTCCCAAGATGGGAATAAGGCAAAGACAAAGTGCGGTGAGCTTAAATGGGAGTTTATCAGTCAGAATAGGGCATGCAAAGGACTCTGCAAACTCCGAGAGCGCTCTGTCTGACAATAGCAAAGACAGGTGTATATATTTACAAAAAATGTCATAAGAACCTACATACTATAGAGGGCACAAGTTCGTGGGGATTGGGTGGCGACGACTAACTATAGGTGCCGCTGTGATGTGGTTTGCCGTGGTTGGTGGACGTCACTGGTTACCCTCGTGGGCCGGGCCAGGCAGGTCAGCTGGGTTCATCAGGACGGTGTTGTTGTGCCAGCCGTGACCAGTGTCAGTGATGAACGTCTTTCCTGGCTTTCTGCTCTAAGGCCACGCACACCGCAGTCATTCAACATTGCAATATTATCTTCCCCGGTAAATCTTCCAATAGGTTATTCTACAGGTTAATGCAACACAGGAGGAATGCACCTAGAGTGGGGTCTTTTGGTGATACATCAATACATGGTTACCATTGTCCTGTTGACCGGGTATCATAGGTCGCAAGGTTGGGTCTCAGGGCAAGGGACGAGCTGTCCGAGGTATCATGTCTCGTTAGAAGTCATTATGAATGTGTTCCTGTAGTGTTGCTATAATATTGGGTGTCCTAATTTTACAGGGGCCATTAAACTAAGGTGAGCCGGTGGGTCGTGGAGCCTAAGAAAGGGCACCTTTGGGCCTGTGTTTATGGCCAGGGTTTACTGCTGGGTTGTAAATAATTCAGGTGGCAGGCCGTGGCCTTGGGTGCTGCGGGGGAATGTGAATGTTTGAAGCGGCTCCAGCCGAATTGGGGGAGGTGGAGCAGAGCAGCACAGGCCTCTGCTTTTCCGTCTGGCAGGCTTCAATGGGGAGGAAGGGGGAATGGCCTTGGATATGCCCACAAAGGTATTTTCTTTGTGTTTTGCTGATTTAAGTGGAAGAGGCATAAACATTCATATAATATACAATACTCATTGAGTCTTTTCAAAGCTTATGTTTTCAACATTGTTAGTGCCTTTTACATGGCCATTTCAAATGCGTTACCTATATGTTAAGTACTTAACAACCACAACATTTTATTACATTTCTATACATGCGTGGTAAGCGAGGTAGTAGTAAGGTTGGTGGAGCACGCAGGAACAACCGGCTAATAAGACTGATGGCAGTGGCACATGGTGAGCTTGGACATACATACTGTGCATTTTCGTGCACCATTTACATGAGCTCCCAGTAGGGTTGTATTTGTCTTCCTTTGCACTCTAGCAGCATTAGTTCAGTTATGGCATGGGACCTTGGGGTGCAGTCTTCTCGGCGAAACATATCACATGAAAACCCCGGGACACTTTTACCATTTGCGCATAGCTACGTGGATGTGGGTACTTCAACCTGAATGACATATAAGCACACATTCTGCCATCTTCATGGAGGTTACATGTTTTTAGTCAGAAAGGTCATGGAGAGAAGAGTTTCATCACAGGTAGTTTGCTCATTAGTATTTGGGGGCTCTGCTTTTGTCAGGGGACCATTTTACAGTTCTTTTCCACCCCGGCCCTGCTGGCCGGGTCATACTGGGAACAGGTGAAATGTTACAGTGTTTGCATCTAACACTAGTTCATGTCCGTCTGTTCATGGGAATGGGCTCTCCTCGGATCTGCCAGGGAGCTGCGGCCGCAGGGACAAGTGAGACTCTCGAGGGGTGGGGGCCGCGCTGTGGTGCACAGGGCTCAAACCATTTTGATTTCACAAAATGGTTTCCAGGGCCTAGCTAAATACAGCATGTTTGGTCAATGTCTTCAGCCAGTGGTCCACCCGCCACCTGAGCCCTGATGGAAGGGGGAACCCCTGACGAGCCATGGACTTCACAGGGGGGAGAGGCTCCAGGGGAGGGGGGTCTCTTGGACCAATCCTCCCATACAGTAGCAACGCCACCGCAGCCAGTAGCAGTCGCCAGTGAGCCAGAATTCGAAGTCAAGGACATCCTGGATTCAAAGTACGTCAGATCCAAATTATACTACTTAGTAGACTGGAAGGGGTATCGTCCACAAGACAGGGCATGGGAGCCTTGTGAGTAAATCCATGCACCTCACTTGCTTAGACGATTTCATCAAAACCATCCAAACAAACCAGGACCAGACAGAAGAGCCACCTTGAGAGAGGCCTTGGGGGAGTGCTGTCATGGTTTCTGCCCCTCATGTCCCCAGCCCTCCAAGATATCAGGCTGGAGCCAGGCCACGATCACCTACATGGCCCTCAAGGGCCTCTCCATCCCTCCAAAGACCCACTTGGATTCAGACTTGGCGCTTGTGGCACCAGACTCACTCACTCCCATAGGATAACATTGGGGATTGGACTTGTAGTGCTTTGATGGGGACAAGATGGATGCCCCCACATATTTCAGTTCCCAGAACTGCATGTGCAGTTTAGTCTTTTGGGTGTGTGATTCAGCCCAGAGACACCTAGGATACCCAGAGACTATTTAAGCCATGCCCAGGCTGAGAAACATGCTTTGTGTTTTCTGCACCTGCAGCGTGACACCCACCGTGTTCGGATCGGTCTCCAGTAGGCCTACATCTTTCTTCTGCGCTCAGCTCCTGCAAGAACAAGAACACAGTTAGGAACAGCCTTACCTTGCGGCGCTTCTGCCCATCATTCATCGCTTCTTCTGTTGTGCGTGCATCTTCGGCGGTGTCATTCCCATCCGACACGCCGCTTCCTAAGGAAAAGGGAAAAGAACAGAAAAAAAGGCATTAGTAAGCATTCAGCAAATCTTCGCTTATTTTTAAAGACTGTACGAGCTTCAAACGCTTACCTGAATTCCAGCCGCTCTGGGGGAACTCTGTCTCTGGAACTTCTCATCCATCTGCAAGAGGGAAAAGACACTCCAGGTTAGCGTGGGAACATCTAGAGGCGCTGCATACCGTGCTTACTCATCGCATTTCTTCTTCATAACCGGCATCCACGCTGAAAACGTTGTGGCACCTAAAAGACACAGAAAAAGAATTCAGTTGAATACAAATACGAAAGGGTCGCATCGCGCATCACGCTCTCACTCACCTTCAGCGCTACTCATCTCAGCAGCACGTCGCCATCCCCGGACGCCGGCCATCATCTAAGGAAGGAAAGGAACGAAGTTAGAGAACTTTTCAAAAGACTCATTATACTTACCTGTTGGACTCTTGCCAGTGAAATAACTAGGCAGCAAAGAGCCTGCATCAATCAACGCACCCCTGCACTGAAAGCAGGATGGAGAACACACTTTCCAAGAAAACAAGGTGAGCTGTGGATCAAAGGGAAGGGTTGGACCCCGGGGAAGAAGGGGTTCAAGCAAACAGAGACAATAGGGAGTTAAACTCTACCAATCCTGTGTTTCAGGCCCAGTCTCCAGTCGAGTAGACTCCAGGGAAGGGTTCGAGGTCGTAAGAGGTCAGAACAGGCTGAGTGACGTCCCCGTGGATACCAGGTGAGCGTTACAGTTTCCTATACAATTCCACACTGTTTCATCAATCTGCACCAAATCTTGCACAGTCACCTGTTAGGAGCCTCCAGGCACTACTGACTACATCATATCTGACACCCCAACTTTTTCCCTGTATTTCAGCAAAAGTCTCTGGGTTTGTGGCTTTGTGTACATTCCTTATACAATTCCACACCGTTTCACCAATCAGCACCACATTTTGTACAGTTACCTGTTAGGATACCCTGGATATTACTCGCTACATGACATTTTTCACACCATTTTTCATCCCCAGATTTCAGCAAAAGTGTTCTTTGTGTGGGTTTTTGGTTTTGCTTATGCTCCCTGTACAATTGCACACTGTTTCACCAATCTGCACACAATTTTGCACAGTCAAATGTTAGGACCCTTTGGACATTACTGTCTACATGACATTTGGAAACCCCACCCCTTTTCCCCGGATTTCAGCAAAAGTCAAAATGTGTTTTTGGGTTTGGGCCTTGGTGAAGCATTGTTCCTTATATAATTCACACCATTTCACCAATCTGCACAACATTTTGCAGTTACCTGTACCTATGAGGGAATGAAAGCCTGGGAAATGCGGGGTATCTCAGCTAGTAATTTATATTTACTGCTAATAGTTTAGCAGGGTTTCATTCTGTTTAAAATTAATATAAACTATTTCCTTTTGAGGAGCATTGCACTGTCTATGAGAGCTTCCAGGACCAGTTTTCTGCAGTAAGTTTTAAGGCTTGAGTGTAATTTTCCCCCAGTTTTTTATAAGGTTCTGAAGGATTCTATAGTGGAACATTTTTTGTATAATGGGCCTCATTACGAGTCTGGCGGTAACCGCGGCGGTAAAACCGCCTGGTTACCGCCGGACTCGTATTACCATTCCGCCTCCGTGATTCCCGGAATTACCGGGGCATTACAACCCCGGTTTTCCGGTGGAATTTGCATTCAATGTTTTGTCTGAATCTGGGGTCTTCAGAATACATTCAAGGGAGAGTAATGTTTTTTTTCTTTGCTTTGTCGGTTGTGTAGTAAAGATGGCTGATGTTGCAGAGAGGCAGAGACTTATTGTATGGATAGTAGGAGATTAATTTGTGTATGATCTGAAGAGGTATGCCCAGGCAAGAAGTTTTTCTCATGATCTTGAGTTTCCAGGTCTACAGGCTTTGTGGTGCAATGTGCCTGGACACAATTTGCAGGCACTACTTGCTTTTTGCAGAGACATGGGTACTTTTGGTAGTCCTGATGTTTTGGTGGTGCACTGTGGAGGAGAGCATTTGGGCTACATCAGTGCTCCACGTTTGGTTCATGTACTAAAGTTGTTGGTGGAAGAACTGATGCTGCTTTTCCCTACTGCAAAGGTGTTTTTTTCTGAAATACCACCTAGAGCACAATGGACAACCCCAGTCTCTTTAATCCCCAGCAGAATGTTGGAAGGCGCCTTGTTAATAGAGGCATGGGTATAGTTTTGCGAATGGCTGAGATGTCTGTTTTCTCTAATGACAACATTGACTCCCTTAGTGTGCACTATTTCACTCCAGATGGCGTTTCGTTGTCCATTCTTGGAAATGCTTGTTTTTTCTGCAATCTAAGGAATGCTTTGCAGAGGTTGATGTAAGGCAGTAAGGAGGAGAAGAAGACAACCCCCTCCAAAAGAAATAGAAAACAAAAGGTGTTTGTTTAGTAGCACCACAAAAAAATCATCCAGCCTTCATTGTGGAGGGGACAGTTTAGGACATGTTACTGGAATCTCTCTGCAGTTTTCCATGAAAGAGGCACTTGGGAAAATCATGGACATGTTTCCAAACTCTCGAATAATTGCATTGCCCAGAGACAGATGTCGCTGCGCTCTTCCTCATTTGGTCCACAAATGGAGAAAGCCAGGCGCAACATCAACAAGGCTGTTAGCACGAGATGTTGGTATGTCTTCCTTCCACAATGAAAACATTACATTTCGTAGCACCAATATTTTCCCCAGAGATGGCATCCCTCTTACTGATTCTGGCAATCATCTTTTTTTGCGCAATATCCAAAATGGTTTCCAGCCGTTCTTGCAAGTATAGCAAGCATGTGTGCAGTAGGTGTTGGCCACTTGAAAACTTAGAAGAACAAAAAGAAAGGCTCTTTTCAACACCACCACTTTCTCTCTGAAAAGAATGCAATGCAATGGTTTACATGCTGCCACCTCCTGCATGCTTTGGAAGTCTGCGGACTACCGCACTGTCCCCGGACTGTGCAGACTGCACAGGGGCCTGCACCATTTGAATGACACTTCTATTTTTAAACTGTGAAAGGTGGCTCTGAAAAGAGTTGTTTTTTGTGTGTGTTTTCTAGTTTTATAATTTTTGGGGTATTTTTTCAACGAGACACACAACGAAGGGAAGGAAAGGGAGGGTATGGAAGGGGCACCAACCACAGGCATATGAAGGGGCAGGTGGAGAGAGGAAGATGTTGGGTGGGCCTCATTGAGGTAGGGGGCACTTTCCATCATACTCCCGTACCGCAGCCGCAATACCACTGTAGAATTGCTCACCCCTGCATAGTAACGTGTACACACCCAAAATAGTGAACTTTGAAAGGCAAGGGTCTACTGCAGTACATATGGCCTTTGAGGCTGAGTCAGCGACCCGCTGCCCCACAGGAGTGTCTCTTGTGGTGACAGGAGCAGATGCTGAGGATGCCGCAGTGGAAGTCAACCTACTACCCTGTTCGAAGGGGACTACCCTTTGAACTGCTGCCTTGTGGCTCGACCTAAGGTGTCGCCACATAGAGATGGTGCCATATCTGTACAGCCCAGGTTTGCCGCGACGTGGCACTCATTGCAGCGAACCTTGGCTGCTTGAGCCTTGGCTAGCCCCACAACGGTGGTAAAAAGACTCCACACCCAAGACTCACGTCAGCAGCTGATATTGGGGACTTCCACTACCTCATCCTCTTCTTCTTGTTCCCCCTCTGCATCATCATGCCTTTTCCAGGAGAGTGTGGTGGTGGTGGTGGGGGTAATGCTGAAGAGCCAGCACACGCAGCAGCCATGGATGCCATAATCTTCACCAGCAGCAAATCCAGCAATAGCAATGGAAATCACAGCCAAGTGCTCTGAGCAGCAATCCAGCAACAGTAATGCCAAGCACAGAAATGCAAATTACAGCCAAGTACTCTGAGCAGCAATCCAACAATAGCAATGCCAATCACAGCAATGCAAATCGCAGCCAAGTGCTCTGTACAGCAATCTACAAACAGCAAAGCCAATAACAGCCAAGTGTTCTGTCCTGGAAATCCAAAAACAGAATGAGGAGCAGCACTGGGGTGTGGCCTTTTTTTAAAATGTTTTTTTTATTTAAATTGAAAAACAATATTTACAAAATAACAGCCAGGTAATCAATTCAATATCCTAAAAGTAGATATGGGGAGTTCTTACATATATTCCATTTGATGATTTTTACGCCCTCCGGTCCATGTTATAACACTGTTGTTATTTTTCATTCTTCTCCTCCCTCCCCATATCCTCTGTTTACGTCAATTACTCGATGCTCCAGATCAATGTATCTGAAAAATATGGCCACTCCGATCACACAACGAGTGTAGTCGCCACTCATCAGGACTGCCCACCAGTCATCTTCTGTTAATGTGGTAAATGAGTTCAAAATTCTCCCCAGAGCAGCTTCTCTCGCACTATAGGTCCCTTTGCAACCAAGGAGAAGGTGTCTGCTTGTTTCTACCACATTCTCAATGTTGCAGGATCTGAACTTATTCATCGGGGAGAGATTTCGAATAAACAACACCTGTTTGTTTTCAGTTGGTTCAAACGAAAACGCATGAAGAGCCTACTTAGTATTTGTTCGGAAACTTTTCCAAATAGCTTCTTACAGCATTTCTCTTCATCTGAGTAGTTGGAAAAGTTTTTGTCAACTTATATTCATTTGCGAGCTCTCTCGTGCGTATCCAATCAGCCTCAAAATGTTTCTTCATTACTTTATCAGGATTTGTCAGAAGTAGTTTGACTGATACGTTTATACTTTCTAGGATTTTCAAGTTACGGTTTTTCCATAAATCTAGAGCAGGGATGTTTCCTCCTTCCATCTCTTTGCTTACCAGGTCTAAAGCTTTCGGTTTAGTGTCCAAGAGGAGTTTTCGGTATAGATTCAGTGTATTTCGCTCTTGGATAGCCTTCAATGAATTCAGACAAAGTTCCCGTCTAATGAGCAGTAATGGTGATGATTGCGCCAGACTTAATACTTTTCTCCAGAAAAAACTCTCCAAATCCGTCCACAACTTTTCTGGAAGTGAGAGGATGGCGTCGGTCCCATATAGCACTGCTGGGACTACCTTCACTTTGTAGAAGTTAAGTATGGCCACTGCCGAAAATCTTCCATATTTTCGGTCCACTGCTTTAGCTTGGTTTGCTAAGATCTTTATTTTGGACCACAGCAGATCTTGCATTTCTGTTTCTTTCATCGATTGACTTATCATAACTCCCAGATATTTGAAGGAGCTTACCCTTTCCAGTTTCAATCCTTTAGCAAACCAATTGGCCTGAGGGTATTTCTTACTGCCCGGTGGGTCCCATGCCATCACTTTCATTTTTGAGGAGTTCAATTGTAAGTTGTTTGCTTTAAGATACTCACTCAAGTTGGTCAGCTGACGCTGGAGCCCTACCGAGGTCCTGTCCAAAAGAATGATATCATCTGCATACAAAAGACGGGAAATTTCCGTTCCCCCTAGTTTTGGCGGGAACATTCTGATTGTAATTTCTGTATCCACATAATCTGCCATATAGGCGTTATATAATGCTGGTGCGAGTGGGCACCCCTGTTTTACACCTCTCTCCGTGATAATCACTTTTGACAAAAGGCCTTGTTGACTCAGTGTTACGTTCATAGACGCTTCCCGATAAAGTTCTTGAATCGGGGCCGTAATGTTCTCCGGACATCCCATCTGTTCAAGTTTCTGCCATAAAAGGGCCCTGTTAACCTGGTCGAAAGCCTGGACCAGGTCAATAAAAGCAATATAAGTCGCCTGGCCGTCTTTAAAACCTTTAGCCTTTATTGTGCCCAGCGTTATGATGTTCACAGCTGTTCCTGAGTTCTTAACAAAGCCCGTCTGAAAAGGGTCACTACGCTTTGCTGAAGCCAGCCATTCTTGGAATGTTTCAAGAGCAAAGCCTGCAAAAATGTTCCCAATCACGTCTAGAAGTGAAATTGGCCGATGGTGATTTGGATTTTCTCTGTCCCCTCGTTTGAAAATCGGGACCACTGTGGCTGTATGTAGTTTGTTCCTGCTTGTAATTTTGAAATATTTTACTAATGAAGCTCTCCCATAGTGTCGGCTGTTGTTTGAAATCTTTATTGGAAATTCCATCGGGTCCCGGGGCCCTCAACTTACTCAGTTTTAAGATCTTATCTCTCAATATATCTTTGTCCCATGGAATCTCCCATGTCTGACCATTTCCGATTTTACCCTGTATTGTCGCAGTCTGATCTCCCTTCCCCTTCTCCACTGGTTTGTACAGGTTCGAAAAATGCGTCAGCCATGCCTCTTCTCCTACACTATTTTGGAGGGCATTGTTATTTGTTTGTTTTGTTTGTCTATTTATTTGTATAGCACTCCTGACCCAGAGGTATATGGGCGCTTAAGCATCAGGTTAAAGGCATAGGTAAGAACATTTGTACATTTGTGCAGTATATGTATAGTTAGAAAAGCAGTTATGAAAGCAGTTATAGTGGAATTAGTAACATCGTAGCGGATACATACATACATACAGTGCTAGTTATTTGTTGAGTAACCAGGTGATGATCTTAGTTCTGAAAGGTTGAAATGTAGGGGTAGATTTGATGTCCAATGGAATAGTGTTCCATAATTGTGAGGCTAGAACTGGGAAGCTGGATCCACCGGCTCTTTTTAGGGAGTATGTGGGCACTGTCAGTTGTAGTGTATTAGAGGATCTGGTGGTTCTAGTATTCTGTCTTAAGGTGAATTTATCGGTTAAATAAGGTGGGGCCAGGTGGTTAAGAGCTTTGTAGGTGAGGCAGATAGTTTTTAGGTCTATTTTTTGTTGGATGGAGAGCCATTTGCATGTGATTCTTGTGGCTGAGATATGTTCTCTTCTGGGAATATTAAGGGCGGCACGGAGTGCATTGTTTTGTAGAACTTGCAGTTTATTGACAACCGTTTTATTGGCACCTACATACAGGCTGTTGCAATAATCCAGTTTGGATTGTATAAGTGCTCTGGCTAGAGTAAGGCAATTGTTGGGGGATATCAAAGGTCTGCAGGCTCTGATTAGTTTCCCAGTGTAAGCAGTGGCTGAGGCGGTCATATTAATTTGTTTGGCGAAGTTGGTGTTAGTGTCGAGATAGAAACCCAGAGTTTTTACACTTTTGGCAGTGGGAATGGTGTTGCCGTCAATGATGAAGCTAGAGTAGCTAGGGCTGAGATTCCGGATAGTGTTGGGTGAGCCGACAAGGAGCAGTTCAGTCTTGTCATCGTTCAGGCAGAGGCCATGTGTGGCCATCCATGCCTGAATGATGGAAAAGACTTCACCGATCCTGTTGGCGTCCGCGTTGTAGTTGCCTGATAAAGTGAGGAGTATCTGGGTGTCATCTGCGTAGTTGGTGTAGGTGACACCCAGATGGTCCAGTTTATCGAATAGGGGCTTTGTAAATATATTATACAAAGTGGGTGAAACACAAGATCCTTGTGGGACACCGCAGGTAATGGGAATAGGGTCGGCTGCTGCTATGGGTGAGAAGACTCGCATGGTCCTGTTGTCCAGGAAGGATTGGATCCATGTGACCGCCGAGTGGGAGAAGTGTGCTGCCGATGATAAGTGGTTGCACAAGATTTTGTGGTCAACCAGGTCAAAGGCAGCGGAGAGGTCGAGGAGAAGCAGGATGGCAGCCCTCCCTTTATCTTTGATTTCGTCTATCTGGCTCTTGAGATCAACACGGGCCGTTTCCGTCCCATGTTGGGGACGAAAGCCAGATTGGCGAGTACCTAGTAATAGGTTAGTTTCAAGGTAATCCTGAATTTGTAAATAGGCCACTCTGTCAAGAATCTTTAGTAAAAATGGGACAGTGGTAATGGGTCTATAATTTGTGGGTATGTCTGGGTCGAGGGTCTGTTTTTTTAGCAAGGGTAGGACCCAGGATTGTTTCAGATTACTTGGGACCATGTTGTTAGAAAAAGACAAGTTTATTAATTTGGTGATGAAGGGGGAGAGATCCCTGGCAGCATCCTTGATAATCTGTGCGGGGCAACTGTCCCCCTTGCAGTTCGAGGGTTTCAAGGATGCTATAATTTTTTGTACTTCAGGTATGGTAACCTTTTTGAAGGTGAAGCCTGAGCTAGTGGCGGTGAGTGGGGGATGGGTGGGTCTGGAGGTGGGGTCATGAGTGAGCTGTTGCCGTTTGTTTCCAATTTTAGTTTGGAGCCCTGAAATTTTGTTGGCAAGGGCATTCTGGATCCCTGTGCACCAAGGTTTATCCTTTGTGCAGGTATCTTCGGGAGGAGTGGGGTTTTCTAATTCCTTTAAGATGTTAAAGAGCTCTTTTGTGCTGGAGCCTGCCTGTGAGATCCTGGAATTAAGAGATTCTTTCTTAGCACGTGTGATCTCATTTTTGTAGAGGGTGGAGATATTGGTAAGGTTGGTTCTATTGTCTACTGAAGGCACCGATTTCCATAGTGATTCAAGTTTGCTTTTTTGTAGTCGGAGAAGTTTGAGCTCTGGGGTGTACCACGTATTCAGGTGTGCTTTAGGTTTCCCTTTGCGCATTTTTAATGGGGCAATGGTGTCGATAGCTTTAGCCATGGAGTCATTATAGGCGTTGACCAGCGAGTTTAAGTCAGTTGTAGTTGGTAGGGCGTTCAGAATGGGGGTCACCAGAGGCATTAAGGCTTCAGCTGTGATGTTGCTCTTTTTCCTAGTTAGGCAGGCCGGAGCAATAATAGGCCTTTTGTGCACTAGGTTGTTGATATTAATGTCACGGGGGAGGAAGTGGTGATCCGTCCAGATGAGCTGTACAGGGTCCTTTAGGGTGATGTTGCAATTGAGGGCGGTTACCCAGTCAAGGATTCTGCCTTTCGAGTGGGTGGGTTTGGAGCAGAGTTGAAGGAGGCCATGCTCCTCTAATGCCGTGGCCAGGGCAATGGCAGGGGTGTCAAGAGGGTCATTAAACCCGAGATTGAAGTCTCCCAGTATAATCATTTGTGCTGAAGGTTTGGAGCTGTCGGCTACTAGGGAGGTGATATCTTCCTCAAATGAGCCAGGTGGACCCAGGGGTCTGTAGATTAGGTGCATAGTGATAGTACTCTTCGGGGAGGTTTGTAGTTTAACTGTAAGGTGTTCACATGATTTGAGTAGAGGAGAGGAGCCTAGTCTGATATCAAGTGAGGACTTAAAGATGAGGGCTACACCGCCTCCTCGAGCGTTAGGTCTGTCTACTCTGAGGATAGTGTAGTTGTCAGGGATGGCTAGGGTAAGGGAGGGTCCCGCAGCCTCATGTAACCAAGTTTCTGTCATAGCAAGGAAGTCTAGGTTGTTAGCCAGAATGATGTCGGCGACTTCTATGGAATGGGCGACTAGTGATCTAACATTTAGAAGAGCTCCTTTTAGTGTATGGAGGGTACAGTTGATGGGGATTATAGTGTACTTGTTAGTTTTGTTGGGTAGTTTAGCTGGGCGTTTGCTAGTTTTGTGGTGGATTCTGGCACCAAGTCTATTGTTGCGATCGGTAGGGATAAGGGTGGTTGCTTGAGAGACAGTAAGGTCGGTCATCGTGGAGGGGCTGTGATGATGGGTGGGGCAGGGTGCTCTAATGTCGGTAGGGTTATGCTTGGATCTATCTGCACTCTTATTGTCTAGGACATCGTAATGCTGTGCGTGGTCATGGGTAGGATAAGCAAATTGTGAGACCGGGAGGAAGGCTGGAGTAGTGGGCAGGAATGGTGTGGGGCAGACGATAGGGTAGTGTCTTGGGCAGGCGGGTCTAGCTAGTCCATTTTCATGGGTTATGTAGCTGTTACCGTTGCAAAGTATATTACTTTGCATGACACAGAAGGGGAACATGATCACGGTTGCAGTTCCTCTTATCAAGGACCAGAATTCACTAGTCTTTTTTCCACATATTGTTTTCAACATCAATTCGGCATCTGCCTGATATAACCGATGCTTCTTTTGCAGTATCCATGTTCGATATTCTCGGTGGGCTGTTTTCCAGCGTTCTACATGAGCAAAAGTCCTGACACCCTTGCCAGTCTTTTAAATGTATTTACTAGACAACGCTTGCTGGCAACTTCAGCATTATATGTGTGTTGATAGTTAGCAGACTGCTGGTTAGATTTATGTGCCGGTTTAGTGTACTTTTTTAACAGGGGAGTATAGCCCACTGCTCCAATTTTATCCTCTTGGTTAGTGATGTTTTTGCCGATGGTACTATATAGCTTTCAGAAATTAATGTGAGTGCCTTCTCTGACAGTTTAAGTCGAGTTCCCCCTGCGTTTACTTCTAGCTAATGTTCAGAGCCGAGATGCTGTTTCTGTAATGTCGTCCACCTTGTGGATAATAAATTAAGGTCACTATTGACAGTCTTCAGTACTGCAAAGCTAACAACCAGGTCTAACAATTCTTTCGACATGTATGTGTGATTGATTGTCCCCGTCCCCGTTTGGGATTCTCTTTGCCATGACGGAATCGATCTGTTGATTTCTGTGCGTAACCAGTGCAGGTTATGAAGATCTTGGCACCTGCTTGAATATTTTTCTGATTGTGTTCCTGTTGAGGATCAGACTGTCATTCTCCCTCCTGATGCGTTTCACTCTGAAGGTATATGCACTTTTGATCCTTGGTAGATAAACTTTTTTCACTTCCTTTATTTGAGGACTAATATCTCGTTTCTTTATTGATAAAAATATGCGCTTTTTTGCTGGTGACGCTCTTGGGGCCTCCCTTTTGCTCTTTGCCCATCTCCCAGATCTTGATGTTCCCGATGTTTTCCTTTTTTTCCATCCACTCCATCTCCATCTGTTACTTGATGTTCTGTATTTCCCAGATTCAAGTCGGAAGGGAGCTTTAGCCTTCTTTTATTGCTGTCAAGTTCCTGTTCAGTCTTCTTTTTATCCCGGGTTAATTTACCTTACAAAGTTTGTTTTTTCTTCTTAGGCTCCAGCCCTGTAGTTGTTAAATCCGAAACTACTGACTTTCTTTTGAATCGTTGATTTGAGCTGCTTGAAGTTTCTAGTTCATCCACAGTATATATACTCCATTCGTCTATGTCGCTATCAGATTCTATGCAGTCCGACGAGAGTTGGATACACGGGTTCACGCTTGCATTATCTGATATTTGATTTTCTTTCAAGTTTGAAGATAATACAGCTTTAGGATCCTTAATCAAGCTAGACCTTTTAGAAGCTGGAGATCGTAATGTTTTGTCCGTGATGGGCTTTTGATGGTTAAAGATCCCAAATGTAAAAAGGTTATTACTTTTCCCTTATTTCTCATTGACCTTGGATGGATTCTGGACGATAGACTTTACCTTTTGCGATGCTTCTATGGGTTGGTTCATCTGAGTTTGCGAACCTGTGTTCCTTGTTTCTGGTACCTGATTAGTCTGGGTAAGTACGTTCTTCTTTTGGACGTTTCTTTCATTGTCCTGGGGTATAACATCAGGGCTTCCCTCTGATGGGCTTCCAGCCAGCTTATTTTGATTTGCTTCTTTGGCTAATATATAGCCCTCCAGATATGTCATTTTTGTGTGCATCAGGGCGATCAAAGAAGTTTGATCTCTCATTGTGTCATTCAAAGCATTGTATAGTTTATTAAATGGTGCCAAAGCAATGGTCACGGTAGACATAATTGTCATCAAATCTGCTTTCTTTTTGTTTCATTGACCAATGGTGGTCCACTAATTTGTGACTCCCATTGTGTTTCCACAGATGTTAATTGTGTGATCAGTGATTTTCCGACAGGTATTTTAGTCTGATCTGCACTTTTCTGGCCAATGACATTACCCTCAAGTTCATTTTATGGCCTTCTGATCTGATGCTATTGTTTGCTGTTCCTTCCATGTATCCTTCCATGTATCAGTACAGCAAACGGACGTTGTTTTTTGCTTGGCTCCTGCCTAATCAGCAACTGTTGATCACCCAATAACTTGTTTTGATGTTTGTTAAGTTGCCTATAGTGCCATCTTATAGGTGTAGAAGTGGTTTCTATTTGGATTCCTGGAGTGTAAATGGGTTTATGAGCGCCCAGCTCTATGTCATGTTTGGATCCATTAAGGGCACTCTCATTTTGCAGCAAACTGTCCAGCAAATCTGCATCTGATATTTCCTTTAAGGTATGTTTAGGTTGAAATAAGTTTTTCACTGTATTTGATTTGGACCAGGCATTGTTAATATCTGTTTTTTGTTTTTTTTGTTTCACTAATGCAACTTTTATTTTTGTACATTGACATCTGGGCACTTTGACCAAGGACGTTCTCTTTCCCTTTGCTTTTTGGTCAGTGTTTAATGCTGTTTTTAATTTCTCATTGCCCTTTATTTTTTTTGTCCAAACTTGTATTTGCATCAAGGGTGTTATTTGCTAAATCCTCCTGGTCCTTGTAAACTTCTTGCCACTGAGAATGCTCTGCGCTGTCATCACTCTCCACGGATCCTGTGCCATCCTCATTGCTAGCCCCATTGGAACCGCCACACTCAGCAGAGCCAAGATTGACGTCCCGCTCTGCAATCCCCAGTCCCGGCGAGGCCTCCATGCACGGAAGTTCCCCCACCTCAGGTAAAAGATGTACTTTTGTTAAAACCTCTCATGGAGCTGCTCTATATTTCGTAGAGTCGCAAATGTCCACTTCTGTATCGGAACAACCCAATGCCCGCGCCCTCGTCTTGATTGAACTTTTCCTCTGTTCCGAGGGCTGTGTTGGTTTTGCTGCTGGTGGCTCAATTATACTTTCCCTCACGTTAGTGGTTTGCACCACCAGACCCAGCAAACCCGTTGTGGCTAATGTCGGAACTTGGGGGCTCGCCAGTCTTTTAGCGCTCGGCCATTTTAGTTTTGCCTGTGTCTTTGGGTGATTCAGATTTTTAGAGTCTTTTAAAGGTCTTAAAACTCGTTTTAAGGGAGATCCCTCCCTAGTCTTTGATTCCTGACCACCCATGGAACAAGCAAGGGAACCGGCAGGGGGAGCCAGTAGGTGCTCACCCACTTGCTTACCTCCGGTGGCCTCTTGCTGCCTCTCCATGTTCGTGGCCATAAGGTTCATGCAGTTCCTTTCACTAATAATATCTCTCTCATCCGACCACATGCCGCGTGGTCCTGCACGGTCTGTGATGTCTGTAACACTCTGCTGCCTCACTCCACGGCCCGCTCCACGGCCGCCCGGTGGTTAAATGGAGTGGTAGCAGAAAACAGCCAAACATCAGATTAGAGAGCGTAGAAAGACTGTCCTCCGTCTCAGGATCTCCGGGTCTGCGATGTCTGCAACACTCTGCTGCCTCACTCCGCGGCCCGCTCCATGGCCGCCCGGTGGTTAAATGCAGTGGTAGCAGAAAACAGCCAAACACCAGATTAGAGAGCGTAGAAAGAATTGCCCTCAGTCTCAGGATTTCTGGGTCTGCGATATCTGCAACACTCTGCTGCCTCACTCCGGGGTGTGGCCTTTTATAAGGGTGCTGGGGAGCAGCCCTGCACTCCATGAATATTTGTAACCACAAACTGGGCTCAGAAACTTCCAAAAGGTCTCTAGATCACCAGTGGCATAGTGTGGGACCTCTGCACGGGTGAGGTTTCACAGTAAAACACTTGGATTGCTCAAAAAAGCACTTTTTGCTGTTCGGGACCCAGACCCTGTTTCTGAATAAGGATCGACGCTCAGTGTTGATGTCACAAACGTTCACAAATGGGAAGGCTGTCTGTAGGACACCTATTGCGCAGGATCTGTTGTGCACATGTGCCTAGGTGTCCTACAGACAGGCTTAGGCTCCCCAAACTAATTAAAAGTGCAACACACATGCAGAGGACAGTTCGAACAGGTGCAGTGTTCGTAGGACCCAGAGGGAGTGTTGCGCATGTGCCCAGGTGTCCACCGGACATGGGTGGGCTCCCCGAACTAATTAGAGTACGTCACTGATTTGGGGACATCCCGGACAGGCACGTTGTTCATAGGACCCGGGGACAAGATGCGCATGCGCCCACGTGTCCGCCAGACAGGGTTGGGCTTCTCCAACTAATTAAAAGTACGCCACAACTTTGCAGACATGGCGGACAGGCTCATTGTCCGTAGGACACAGGCAATGTGATGCGCATGCACCCAGGTGTCCGCAGGACAGGGGTGGGCTCCTCAAGCCAATTAGAGGTATGTCACAACTTTGCAGACATGTCCGGACAGGTGCAGAGTCCTACGGACACCTCCATTTTGATTGCGGACAGCCCAGACAGGTGCGGTATCTGTAGGACACCTCCATTTGATTACGGACAGGCCAGACAGTCGCACACTGTGTGGACTCCTAACAGGGATTTTAAAAGAGAAAACACACACACACACACACACAGTATACACATAGAACTTTATTTACACACAGAAATACATACAATTAGGAAAGGGAAGGGGTTGCAGAAATGGAAACATATACAGGGGAATTGGCGTTTTGAACAGGCTGGTCATCAGGGGAGGAAGGGATTGAGGTCTCATCATAATGTCTTACAGGAAATTTGTGGGGATGGTAGGTTGGGACAGGGGCAAGGGGTACAGGCGCAAGTGGGGCAGTGGTGCTTTATATTTTCCATTATATGCCTTTGAACAAGTGCCTTTAAATTAGAAAAACTGTCATTCAATTGGTCCATTTTTGCCCCCAGGCTCACTAGGTCATTTTATGTGCTCATGCACTTTTGTAGTAGCTGGTGCGTTCGGCCATTCCCTACATTTCCTGTATGTACTGTTAAACAAAAAACATGTTTCAGTTACATGTGAAGCAAGGTGTATTCATTCTCTGACTTTTGAAACTGCACTGTGCACCATTGCAGTTACTGTCTTCACTCATTTCATCAAGAGGGACATTTTCCTCAAATCCAATCCAGGGTGCTTGCCATTTCTGTGTAAAAAAAACAGAAATAATGTTTGCTAGTCATGTATACAGAACAAACTGCACAGTCATAGAAAATATATAGTGGGTTTGGCACTTTCTAGTACGGTTCTGCTGTCACTACTTTGCACCTGTCCCACTGACAGTTGCTTCTCAGTTTGTATGTAAAGCAGCACTGAGGTAATACTGTTGGAGGCACAGGTTATTTTCCTGCTTGGTGCATTCCATTATGTTGCACACCCCAATGCAGTTGCACTGCTGCTTTTAAAAGTACAGAGTTTGAAGACCTACTTTTCCTTATAATTCACTTATGTGTTGCTCTTTAAACATGCTCAGTTTCATTGCTGCACGCTACCATAATGTAAACAACCCCTGAGCTTTTGGGCAGTGTGGATGCTACCCGATGTCCGCGAACAGTCACATAGTCTGCAGACCATGTGGTTATCAGCATTGGGCCAGGGGGTTCAGTATGTTGTATGGTACATCTACACAAATTAAGTGTATCCTGGTAAAAACCTATGAAATTAATTGAAAAAAACATTGTTAAAAGGACAGTATGTTAAGTTGTGTTAATAAAAAACCTATCAAATTCAGTGAAAACACTTTGTTAAAGGGATGTTATGGTTCAGTTGTGCTAATAAAAACCTATACAATTTAATGAAAAAACATTGTTAAAGGAACATTATGGTTACAAGTAAAACTGAAAACCCCAAGAAATTCACCAGTTACGGTAAGCTAAGCAACTATAGCTTGTACCACCACCGTGCACTGCTAAGACTAACACCCATGACATCAAAGATGTCATCACAAATGTCATTGATGACATCACTGATGACACCAAATGTCTGGCCCCTTGTTTTTTGTTCAATGTCATATCTAGGCCAGGTGGTTTTGTTTACTGACAGTCAAAATCTGAACATTCAAGAGGTACTGTATTTGCAGACATTACCCTTCTGATATGTTCTTACAGTACTTTGCTTAAGGATCAGTTGCATCTTGTGATGCATATATTTAAGGGAAGAAGCAGGCCTGAACACAGTTATCATTTCTGTACATCAAGATAACCATTTAGGTTATGAACAGTTTCTGATTATACTGCTTCTCTTTGGGTTACTTTATATTCCCTCTATATGCCACAGACTTGTATCTATTGTGCTGTCTTTATGTTTTGTTTGTAGCAGAACAAGTCTGTAGTAAGTGATACATTATTAGCTAGTTATTACATGTTGCATAGTATGCAAAAGCCTGATACGGAAGCATTGACCATTTTACTATCCAACATTGCAACTTTATAAATATTACACCTCCATGGGCCATGTTGCGACCAATCCCTATGTTTCTGTATGAGTAGGTTGCTGTACTAGAAAGAACACTACAATGGAATGTTGTTTACAACAGTACATTGCTTATTGAACTACGTAGTTCATAATATGTCTCTCAACCACCCCTGACACTTTTTTGGCAACATGATACTCACAATCCCTTGTGGGGACTTTTCATGAAAAGTAACTGCATATGTGATGTCATCAGTGATGTCATCAATTACATTTGTGATGTCATCTTTAATGTCATGAGTGTTAGTCTTAGCAGCGCACGGTGGTTGTGCAAGTTATGGTTGCTTAGCTTACCATAACTGGACATTTTATTTTTGGTTTTACTTGTAACCATAATGTAGTCTTAGCAGCGCACAGTGGTTACGCAGGTTATGGTTGCTTAGCTTACTATAACTGGACATTTTTTTTTTTTGGTTTTAGTTGTAACCATAATGTTCCTTTAACAATGTTTTGTCACTGAATTTGATAGGTTTTCATTCGTGCAACTTAACCATAACGTCCCTTTCACAATGTTTTTTCACTGATAACATACATAAATATTGTGACGATAAATTATGTTTTAGGTGATTTTGAATGCACATGTGTATTCGGTGTTCTTTTTTATCAGTGTGTATTTGTGTTGTGCCGTTATCGCCTCCCTGACATACCAACCCAGTGTTTCTGGATGGCCGATCTATGGGCAGATAACACAATGCCAATGCGCTTTATGAACTTTAAATGTGCCTAACACAGACCATGGCTGTGACTTCCCCGACATTTCACAAATGGTGTGTCTACCAACACCACTCCCAAGCAGGGCTCCAGAGGTCTTGTAAGCAATTAAGCTTCTTTATCTCCAAATTCACATGCCATGTAATACTGTAAGGCTATTCACTCCAGTGCCTATAAAGTGCATGTGCAATCAGGTGCAAGGAACAGCAATATACCCCCTGCAAATATTGCTGTCATTGTAACCTTTGGAATTCAGTTTAAAAATCATTATGCTTCTTGCACTAAGATGAGAGTTATCGGAAGTGTAAAATGATTTCTGAAGTTTACTAGTTGTCATACAAATGTGAATGGCTTTTCAGATGCATCACAACACAAATATTTTAGACGCGTCCATCAACCTTGTTAACTTTAATTTCTTCGGGACCGACTCACCAATAACAAAGCACTGGAAATGCATATCAGTATTGTGATGATGTCAAGTGCTTTGCAGATGT
Source organism: Ambystoma mexicanum (assembly GCF_040938575.1). NCBI lineage: Eukaryota > Metazoa > Chordata > Amphibia > Caudata > Ambystomatidae > Ambystoma > Ambystoma mexicanum. The sequence continues at coordinate 709,928,199 of NC_090935.1, read as the reverse complement.
AAACACCTTTTTTACAATCCTTACCTCTAATCATGGTGTTGTCATGTATGAATTGAGTAGATGGGGCCATCACAGGCCACCACAGCAGGGAGCATGGAAAATCAGTGGGGTTGAGATAGCCCTTCACTGCGTGAGTTGTCTTTACATTGAGTGGCTTGCTGGAGATGGAGCAGGGCATAGGACCTGTGATCATGAGTGACTCGGGCACCAGAGACGAGAGGCAGGGTTAAGGGGCAAAGGTGATGTAGTGGCAGTCCAGGCAGGTAGCGGGAGATGGGAGGATTCAACTGCAGAGCTGGATGAAATTGGGTCGAATATAGGCATGGCAGCTGTTTCTTCTCTCCTGGGAGCAAGCTGTTCAGATATAATCTTTATATAAACATTATAAATTTTGTTAAAACCCTCAAATACCTCTGGAACTCCTTCCCCAAAATATCAGCTGCCCTGCGTGCATCTGATGCAGTGCGTGCAGTTGTGAGTGGTTTGTGTAACCTTCTCCCTGTCACTATCTCATGCGGGAACAAGTGGTGATCCTTACCTGTCTGGTTCCTAAGACTGAACAGAGCCAGAAGAAGACTATGCAGCCAGTTCCTCCATAAAGAATGACACAACATTAACAGTTTTTGTTTCATCATTGCATTGAGACATTCCACAAACCCGTTGGCTTGAAGGTGAGAAATTGGGCACAATGTATGTTTAATCCTTAGAAGTGAGTCCCATTGTCTGACATAACATTTCCCTGAGTGAGGAAAGACCTTGCATACTAAAAATGTGGCCGCTGATTTAGCTGATTTAGCATCTGGTTGTGCGCAAGGGCCCGCCTCAATCCAACAAGAAAATGGGCACACAACAACAATAAGATAACACTAGTTAGTGCACCTGTTTATCATGTTCACATAGTCTATGTAGAGCTATTAAAAGGTTCCTGTTGGAAGTGGCAATATGCCACGCATCGTCCTGAGGATGTTTCTGGTGTTGTAAAGGTGTCCAGTAGTGCGGATGGCCACAAATGTATCAACTTATTCTTGAAGGTTGGGGACAAAACAGTCCTCCTGAATATCAGCTGACTGTTTAGAGATATGTGCCGGATAATGCAGTTGCTCAATAGCAACCATAAGCAATTACTATTTCACCAGATAAGATCTGTTGGTGAGAGTGAATATCCACATTTATCCCACACATCTTTATTCTATTGGACTACCTGACCTTTCAATTCAATTATTTGAGTGAGTGGCATGGTTGTATAAGGAACTGCTAGCTACAATTGTTGTATGGCTGCCTCTGGATATGCTATGATTTCCAGAACTTCTAGATATGCCACTTCTTTGGCAGCCCTATCAGTGGCATCATTACCGAGTGAAACAAGGTCTATGTTTCAGGTGTTGGTGGCACATTTTTTTTTTATTATTATTTTTTTATATTTTATTGGTTTCATTTCAAACCTTTAAAATGTTACACAACAAAACAAAACAACACTTAACATCTTAATATTATCGTTATTATGACCCCGATACATTCTTCCCTTCCCCACCCCCAGACGTTGACTGTGGCACCTCTGCCCCACGTATTTATCGGATTGTTCAGACAGCCTTTGTTTTACTTAAGCTCAATGGCTAGAAATCATTCAGTTGAAGTTTTATTTATCATCTCCTCAATTACTGCCAAAAATTAGGTCAAGGGCATAATTAGTTTCCAATCCATCCCATTCCACATATTCTGCCAACAATCCTCCGCACTCAATGACTGATGGTTTGCGTACCATTGGCCCAAATGAATGGAGCTTTCATTGTTTAGTGATGGACAGAATAACACAAGATGCTTGAGGGATTCCAGCTCCTTGCAACAGATTGGACAAGTAAGATTTAACTCTGCATCGCCCGCCCGTTGCTTGATGCGATCTTTTATTTTAAATGCATTCAGCCTGAATAGCATGAATAGTCTACGTGCTTTCGAGTTTGAAAAACGATTCATGTAAGATTGTATCACATTGTAGCCCCTCGCTTCGGCGGGAGCATCTTTCATCGCGCTGGCAGTCTGGCGCTCGCTACTTGTGTTTATCCAATCAGTGCTTCACTTTTGCTACTGTCGGGTTTGAGTGAAGAGTTTTCAAGCTGATATTGTTGATTGTTAATAAATCTTCACCTCGTTTCACCCATTGAGACAGAATATCTGAGCCTCTAACACACGCGTTGTGGAGAATCTTAAATTGGAAAATTCCCTATTCTGCTTTGGTTTTCTGGAACAGAGCTAATTGGTTCCAGCAGATCCTTGCATGCATCGATACCAGAGCGAGTTCGTACCTTATGCATGCAGTGGAAATTCCTATTGGTAGGCTTAAAGCCTTAGACCAAAACATGTGTTCCAATGATGCCCAATGTGTCGGTGGGCAGCCAAAGGCATTTCAGCGCCGTATGTCAAAATCGGGACCACTTTCTGTTCGTAAAAGTTTCTCGCATTGAAAAACGCCCATATTTTTCATGGATTACAAGAGCCTGACATGCCAACTGGCCGCATTTCCTCTTAGAGTCAGTCACCCAAGGTTCATCACAAATGCTGGAGTTCAAAATCATACCTAAGTATTTTACGGAATTTGACGTGCAAAGGTCGACTTGATCTAGTGACCACATGTGTTTTGAGCACCTTTGTTTTTGGCGCGAACTTAGGTTCTGAAACACCAATATTTCAGTCTTTGTTGGATTTATCTTCAAGCTGTTCATATTCACATACTTTTGGACCGCATCTAGTTTACGTTGAAGTTTGATCTAGAATTACCAGATCATCAGCGTACAACAACCAACTTATCGGCGATGAATTGAGCTTCGGAGGAAAGGCCCTCACAGATTGAATTGCTTCGCCGCTGTCAAAAATGAAAAGACTAAAAATTGCAGCTGCCAGCGGGCATCCCTGTTTCACTCCCTTGAGAGTCTTGATTTTAGCCGACAGGGTGCCTGATTGATCGAGACGAATCGCAATTGAAGTGTCTGGGTGTAATTCTTTAATTGCTGTAAGTAAGTCTGCGGAACAACACCACACTTCCAATTTATGCCACAACTCTTCCCGATCAATCATATCAAATGCCATGGAAAAGTCAACAAATGCAGCATAGACTTTCGTATTTGTACACAGGGCTTCCATTTTCAGTAGATTTAAGATTAGCAGGTTCAGTGAACAACCCACCATTTTCACAAAACGTGCCTGTCTTTCGTCCACTTTTTTAGCTGTTTGGACCCAGTTAGTCAGTTTAATTTGCAGCAACGATGCATAGAGCTTGCCTAGGACGTCAAGCAGTGCCACTGGACAACAGTTGTTCGGTGACGCTCTGTTCCCTTTCTTAAAAATTGGCACAATTATCCCTGACTTCCATGATGTTGGCACTTGTTTTTGCGAGTTGATTCTTGCAAAAAGATCAAAACACAAGTCAGCCCAAAGGTCAGGAAACTGTTTGATCATAAAGTTTGACAGACCGTCAGGTCCCGGGGCTCTTGAGTTTTTCGTTCTTACTATAGCCTCCCGGATTTCATCTTTTGAAAAGTTTAGGTTCCAAGCTGATTCGGAAATTGTGCGCACGCTTGGAGTAAGATTTTTTTGATAAAGTGCTGTGAAATGATGGACCCACTCTGTTTCGGTCACTAGGCATGTTTGTAATGCCTCTTGCGGGGTTTCCATACCATTGATTGTTCGCCAAAATTCGCCACTGTTCTTATTTGATAAAATCTTCAACATAGCCTCCGCATCATTCTGGTGTAATACAAATTGATGGCTTTTAATCCAGTTTTTGTATCGCTGTTTAGTTACTTTATTTTTTAGCGTTATTTCCTCTTTCGGACCTTGATTATTTTTCCGGATTTCAGCTCTCATAGATCTTTTACGTTGCATCACCATTAGATCAAAACAATGTTTTTTCCGGAATTACCAGTTTTTCATTCTGTTATTTTTGCATTTAAATTGCGCCAATATAGGTGCATATTTGATCTCAGTCGGTATCAACTTGAATTGGGAGCATATGTTGGCCACCTCATATTCTTCCAGTCTTACACGTAGGCGATTAGATTCAACTGAAACTTTTGTGCACCATTTTTTGCTTTGGACACCTTTTGTGTCATAAAATTTTGATACCAGCATATCGTGGTCACTATTTGTCATTGTACGAATATTCAGGGATTTTATTCTCACGTGCATAGTGTCAGAAACAAAAATGTAGTCGATAGTCGAACTGTAGCTTTCACGCTGCCACGTGGGCTTCGACAGTATGTCTCCTTGGGTACAACCATTTAACATTGACAGGCCTCTTACGTTCATTTCATCTGACCAAGATTGAGCTAAAAGACCTTTAGCGACACTCTGTGGTTTAAAAAAGTCAATATTTAGATCGCCGCAGAGTATCAGGCCAGTTCCACTTGATGACTCGAGCAGATTGTCAATTATGGAGGAAACCTGATCGATAAAGGGATACGACCCAGTCTGTTGATGATTCCAATATACATTGATTATATGGATTACATCATATAGCGATGGTTTCTCTATGTGTTTTCTTATTTCACAAACTTGGATGTAGGGTGTATAATTTTTAGAATTTATCAAACGGTAGCCTGAAGACCGTTTGATCAGTGTTAACTGCCCTGATGCCGGCCGCCCCTTGTCAGCTTTGATAGCTGGATTCAAAGCACATTCAAATTCAGAGATTACTGGCAGATCGCACAACCAGGTTTCTTGCAAGCCTATCAGGTCTAAATATTGGTGATAAGCGTTGTTTAAAAGATGAATGAAGCCGTGCGTGTTCCATGAAGCAAGCGAACACTCCTGAGCCGTACGAGGCTTTGGATATTAGCTGTGTTTTTTGGTATGTAAGGCTGAAGGTAGCCAATTCCATTCCTGCGTTAATTCGTTTTCTTTTGGGTTGTTTGGAATCATTTCCGCAGGGATGACTGCTGTCGCTCCATTGATTATAGTTATTTTGATTTTCGCCATTGGGCTTGTTCTAACTGCCTCGACCTGCTCCATGGCCATAATGTTTTGAAAAGTGGGGGCAGAATGTTGCTTATTGGGGATTGGCCCACTTAGACCCCGCTGCACCTGCTGAAACTGATCAATTGCTGTAGTGCTTTGAGAGGACTCCAGAAACTGAGACATTTCTTTTTGCATATGCCGTGAGACGCATGTTCCCACATTCTTCAATGCTTTATTGCACCTTTCTGGTTCCGGTAATTTGTAGGTATCAAAGCCCAACAATAACAGGTCTTCATCTACCTCTAGAATTACATTCGCAATTATACTAGAGTTTACATGCAAGATCACCTTGTCAGTGCACAGCTCATCCGGAAATTCTATGATTTGCAGATCTTTCGAATCTAATGAACGAAGCCGAGGTATGTGGTGAAGCAGTCTTAACACATTAGATCTGTTCAAAATTAATTTATCGCCACCAGCCAACCTCTCCAGCATTATTTTGATCAAGATAGGCGATTCATCCCATCCGGCTGATTCCTGCCGGTTCTCAGACTTTTGATTTTTTCTTTTAGACGTTGCGATCTGATAGTGGCCGACTTTCTGTTGTAAGACTAGAGAGGCGACAGGGGCTGACATCACAGGCCCTTCATTTCTTTTTGTGAAATGTACTCCGTTCGATAATCGTTGGCCGACTTCACCAAACTCCACATTCTTCTTTTGATTGCTCATTCTCTGCCTTTCCCATTTTGCTTGAAGCGTTATGAACTCCGGACTCCTGGGTTCCAAATCTCCGCCCACTACTTCTCCCTCAAGAGGCACCAGCTCACATAGCCTCTCGTTGTCCTCTCGTGTTAAGATAGAGGGTGAACGCTGGCTCGCTTGAGGCATGGTTCTTTTAGAAAGTACGGGCTCTTTTTCCAAATTCATGGGCTCTCTGCTTAGTTTTGAGACAGATGACAGTTGAGAACTTGTTTGTATACATTGGCCACCGAGCGGTGCTTTTACGATAGCAACATACTCTGGCTCCGGATCCTCGTGAGTTGATAAATCCATGAACTCTTTGTGAAATGCCAAATCTTCTTCACTTGGCAGATTTTCAACGGATATCAACTTATTTCCCACTTTTGGTGGTTGACCCACTGCCTTATCTTTAATTGTGTCCGCTAGTTTCAAACTTGAAGTGATTGCTTTGTGTACCAGTTGGAACATATTAAGGTTCCGTAAGAATTTTCGAGCTCCTTTTTGTTGATTTTTCTTCCGTGCAGGTAAATTCTTTATCTTTTTCTCTATGCGAGGTGGAATTTTTTTGGTATCCATGGTAGCTTTGGACTGGGTTTCTAAGTCTTGACTTCCAAAAATGGGAAATAACCCGGCGGGAATCCCGATAACAGCGGGACCTTCAATCAGCTAAACCACCTGGTCCACCCCTTCCGCAGGAGTCATTGAGCTGGATGCCTTTTGAGAATCCAATAGAGCAGGATTTGAAGCATTTTTGGCTTGCTGGAAGGCCATATTAAACGACATGTCCAATACGATAGAGTGCCCAACACTTTCACTCTGTGGCTCACTGAGGATGATGAGATTCTCCACCTCTGTTACAGCCAGCGGTGAAGCATGGTTATGCACTGGGATCGCAGATGCATTCCCTTCAATTACGAGGGTTTCTAATGGCATGACAAACAGATTCTGAGATTGTGCTGGCTGCACCTAACGGGCCGTCTTCTTGGCCATTTTATCGGCGTTGGATGCAGCTTTTACGGAACATTTCAGCTCTAGCGTAGTCGTCTCTATCGTGTCGCTGACACAACCTTGCTCCTCTCCTCTTGGCACGGTCAGAGATTTTCGAAAAAGAGACAAAGCTTCCTTCGCCACCTCTGCGAACAGTTTTTTATCGATCGTATCATTCTGTTTAGCATCATTTAAAGTCTTTATGCCAGCCATTATATTTTGACCTAGCTCTTCTTGTTTAGACTTTGGGGCGCTATGAGATACTTCCAAGTGCATCACTTTTGAATTCATCATGGCCAATAAGGTTGTAACGTCTTTCACATTTTCATTTAAAGTTTCATACAACTTAGTGAAGGGCGTTAGGGAAATTGCCATTGCAGATGTTAAGGCTATTAAAAGCTCATTTGCCGGTACGTGTACACAGGGGGCTGCACATCCCTCCTTTCCTCTCTCCTGTGGGTCACGGGCGACTCGTCTAAACCGTGACCTTTCACGCTGAATTTTTGGAAAAGGCCATTCAATAAACAACAAGTCTCTTGTAATAGAGTCGTCAACCGAGTCTTCACTGTTTGTAGAATTACTTCCTTGAATTTGGGGGCGCATCCTAGGTGTAAGAACTGCATTACCATGCAAGGGCAATCTTTTCTGGGAGTCTGCCACGTTACTATCATGTGACAACGTTGACTCATCCGAGGATGTAGAAACTCCTGCTTTCGGTCTTTTATAGTTGCCAGATCCCCATATGTCTCGGTTTACATCGGTAATATTGACGCAATTCCTTTTCTGGGGTGCTTTGGGCATCACATCCTGCACCGGGGTGGAAACCACAGTCCGTTTACTTGAGCATGATTTATTTAAGTTGATCAGGTTTTGTAGCACCGAGGATACCACCGCTAAGGAATTTCTTTTATCGAAGGGGGGTGGACCAACATCACTGCCCCTCAGCGCACCTCCTAATTGTGATTCACACACTGGTGCTTCAACAAAAGACAATGTTAAGATTACCTCAGCGGTCGGTATTATCGGTAAGAATGGGGGCGTAGCATCATCATTGTTTATCATTCCAGTTTGGAATGTGTTTCCACCTTCACTTATGTCCGGTGTAGAACCTACCTCTGACTCGGCTGCAGGGTCAGTAGTGCTTTTGACATCAGGGCCAGCTTTCCATCTCCATGCCGACTCAGCAGTGACGCGGCTAACAAGTCGTGCTTCTGCCACATCCAACAGGTGCTACGCTGCCTCAGCGTCTCCAGCAACGATGTTGCACCCACCCGCCGCTTCCGTCGACTGGCTCCGCCCACCAACATCAACAGAAGCGTCCCTGGCCGTGGACTGCAGCCTCGACTCCCGCGGCCCCACCTTTGCCCCAACACAGGCAGGGGCCGTGGCAAGCACCAACGGGCCAATGACTCGGTGCCCGCCCACCACTTCCAGTGTAGAACACGGCTCGTCCTCCCCCAATGGTAGGTCACGATCCACGGCAATTTGATTAACGTCTGTACTGTTCAGGCAAATTACATTTTGGGTTGAGTGCTGACTCTTAGCTTGTACTTGCTTCGAGCTACTTGACACAGGCATTAAGTGAAATGTTTCATGGTGGGCGGGAACTATAGGTACATCATCGTCGGGAGAGGGGGCTGAATAATCTTCATTTAGCAAAGGATTGAATACATCATCGAGCATCTGAACGACTTGATCCTCCACTAAATCGTTATTTTCCGACGCTGATCTACAGGAAAAATATTGGCTCACCTGTTTTTGACGAGCGCGTTTTACTGGAAGATCCTCTTGAATGGCCATACGTTTAGATTGAGCTCTAGTCCTTAAAGTGGAAGTTAGGTTTGATGGATCCATCATCTGCACTGCGATGCGCCACTCGTCAAACAGCCAAACAGTGGATTCCTCAGCCCTTAGTCCTCAGGGCTTAACACCGCAAGGGCGGCAGAGGCGGCCTTTTGTGCCTGGTGACCCGGTCAGGTGACTTGGTCAGGTGGAAGTGCGTTAAAGACACGGGCACAGGCACACGCACCTCACTTCTCCTTTCTCCTTTCTCCAAGTGAATGAATTTCTCGCCACAGCCAAACAGTGGATTCCTCAGCCCTTAGTCCTCAGGGCTTAATGCCACAAGGGCGGCAGAGACGGCCTTTTGTGCCTGGTGACCCGGTCAGGTGACTTGGTCAGGTGGAAGTGTGTTAAAGACACAGGCACACGCACCTCACTTCTCCTTTCTCCTTTCTCCAAGTGAATGAATTTCTCGCCACAGCCAAACAGTGGATTCCTCAGCCCTTAATCCTCAGGGCTTAACGCCGCAAGGGCGGCAGAGGTGGCCTTTTGTGCCTGGTGACCCGGTCAGGTGACTTGGTCAGGTGGAAGTGTGTTAAAGACACAGGCACAGGCACACGCACCTCACTTCTCCTTTCTGGCAAAAACGGCATGCTCCACAAATGTCACCGAGCACCCCATGAATAGTGCAGACAATATTTCAATTGCAAAGGCTGCAGCTGCTAATGCCTGTTTCCAAGGGAAATAACCTTGCATCACAGAATCTAGGATCCTTCTGTAATGGGCTAAGGGTTTTTGTCCCATAGGTGTTATCTGGGTAAACACTGCTGGCATTACTTCCCCAATGGAATGTGGAATTAAATAGAATGTGTTTGTGTAATTAGGGGTTGCTACACTGGTGTGTTACTTATAGCATTCCTAAGTTCTTGAAAACATGTGATAATTTCTCCTGTGCATGTGAGTGACCCTTTAACTGGAGAAAAAAACATTTTTCAAATCAATTACAGTAAAATATGTAGCCTCAGTGGGTATGTTACAAAGACTCATGGTGGGACTTGATACTACAAGGAATTCTGGCGCTACAATGCTATTCAAAGGGCAGAGATCCTGTACCATTCTCCAACTTGACCTCTCGCTATCTTGACAGGAAATATATCCATGTTGTAGGGAGATTCTTATGTTACTATCATGCCCTGCTGTTAAGGTGTCAAAAATCCCTTCATCTATGTGTCTGGAAAATGGGCACTGGCACTGTCATACTGTAGGTAATACTCCACTCTGATTCAGCTTTATGTGAATGACCCCTATGTTCTTTAAGAAACCTACATCATGGGAGTCACTAGACCACAAGGTGATGGGTACCTTTGCCATGTCTTCTTGCAAGTGAGATATACTCATCTAGCAACAAGCATAGTGTGCCATACTTCTCTGTGGTGCACCATGACCTGGCAAGGGTTACATATTTCAAAAATAATTTCACCATCATTGTCAACATCTTCGAACAACTCCTCATCAGACAACCCCGTAATGGCTCGGTGGGATCTATGCACAAAAACGTGCACCACTCACCTTTTTCCCTGTCAGTCCCTAACAGTACTACTTTATCTTTTTTGATTATTGGCGTTTCTAGATCTAGTGTGAGGATGGTACATGGGGTATGTTCCTGAAAACTGTTGGCCTAAACAAAAACTCCACTGGCACTCTCCATGCTTTGTCTTTTATTCCTGGCACCCAGCCTACCAACCCTGTTACTGCATATAGGAACAAATATGGATGTATAGGCACCCCTCTGGTAGCACCATCCCTATAAAGTGCTTGTATTATCGCAGTGGCCCTAGCATGTTATGTTCGTGTGGCTGAGCACACCACACCATCCTCAAGTGAATCCAATGGTAATGTTTAGCTTGCTCAGGAGGCCGCTACCTAGCAAGTTCATTGGGTTTACCTTTTGAAAATAATAACAGGGCTACCAACTCTTAGGCACCTACCTTGATGGGTAAATCATCTGTAAACTGAACCAATATTATTCTCCCAAAGAACCCCTGCATGTCCATTACTTTTCCCTATGAGGGAAATTGACCTTCCTTGATACAGGACATGGTAGCTCCTGTGTCTACCATGAAGGTGAATGTTGTACTAGCTATCCTCACACCTATCTTGGGTTCCTCTTCCAGGTCAACAGTGACTGACAGGTCTGGCCACGTCACGGTTCTATGTGGGCTGTCCTGTTGGGAATAGGTGTTCAATCCCAGATGTAGAAAAATGCTTCCTCCTATTACGTTTGGTCCGGTGTAATGAGCTACCGTACCATGTGGCAGGAGGTCCTTGTTCCAGGGCTGAGATGGGGGTGTGGGTTTGCTGCTGTATATACGCTAGTGTCCATTTTGGACCTGGATTCTGCATTTGCAGGTGTGGAGGTGTCGGATACTGATACTGTTCTTATTGTTCATAGTTAGGCGCTAGTTGGGGGGCTGGGGCAATTGAGGGCATCATCTTTGATGGCAGATTGTTTGTGAGCGCAAATGCGGGTCCACTAGGATAAGCACACGAATCATAAGAATATACTGGTCTGCTCCTACACTCTTGCGCAAAGTGTCCTGTCCTGCTGCAGGTCCAACACGGTCTCAGTCCCCCAAACCGTGGTCTCACCCCCCTGAATCGACATCCTTGTTCTACCTGGAAACTTCCTCTTCCCATCAGATAGCCTCCCATTTCCCTTCTATTGTCTGGGTACCCTAGGTAACACTTCATCCACTCTGGTGCTTGCCTTGTGGCCTGCTGCCCCTCGGGAGAGCTGGTAATCAGAACGCCTTTTATACTGAACTTCACCAGCTTCTGCTGTACTAACTTTGCTTCATCCTTCTGCGCCTGCTTTGCTGTTTCCTTTTTTTTTACCTGCATTTTCCTTCAATCCTTAATACCTTATCCAAATTTCCATACACATCCTTGGGGAGTCCCTGCTGTAGCATATCATAAAATATCACTATATTCTTGTCCCAGGCCTCCCCTGTCTCCGCCCTGCACATTTATAGAATCTAGTTTATATACAATGCAGAGACTTCATCTAACGTCATGGTATGGGGCATCATCAAATTTATATCTGTTGTGTCTGGGTATGCTGACCTGAACATGTTCCATACTCTACGCTGACAGTTTTTAAACTGTGCTCCGTCATGATTCTCATCATTCATCTGTACTCCTGGGTACCCACCTTCCTCCATATATCAGCTGCCTCTTCTCATATTAAGGCAGTGAATAAACTGTTCATGTCCCCCACGTCCAATGTAATCCCTGCAGTCTGTTTTTCTAATGCATTTATCCATTTGCCTGCCTGTACTGCTTGTGAGGGTAATGCCTAGATTACATTTTTTTCTGTCCATGTGTGGCCAAGGCACATATTGTGCCCTCCCATGTCCCTTGTGTAGTAACGGAAGCTGTGTTCCGACTGTTCAACCTGTCTGGCTCCCCCTCTGCATCTCCTGCTGTTCGAGTCCAGTCATAATCTAAACTGACAGCATGCAATGAATGCTCTGGATGCCCCTCAGCTTTGGGGCTATCTTTGCTTGCAGCTACCTACACATCCCTAATCACTTTACTATCAATTTGAAACAGAATCTCACCTGCTCTCTATTCTTTTGCATCCATTGGCACTCTCCATCCCTCCACACGCTCCTGAGCAGCATTTGCCATCTCTGCCTCTGTTCTGTGGAGATCTGTTTCTAATTCTCTCCACACCCTATTTTGTACTTCCATAACCAATAGGTCTCATGTAGCATTAGTCACTGAATCGCGTGTGTCATGCGCACTAGCATTGGGAGCTTCCTGCCTTTATATGGCTGGGGGTATGTACTGGGGGCTTGTTTAACCTACTGTGGGTTGCAAGGGGAAACACCCATATGGAGGTGGGTCGTGGGGATAACACTAGGAGTAGGTTTTAACTCCTTTTGTTTTTTTTTATTCCTCTGGGGCATCTTCTAAATCCTCTGTTCTCCAGAGTTCGAGAATACCCTGCCTACTTCTCAACTTTTTCCCTTTCTACATATGTTCCAAAACATCCCTGTTATTTGAGCACTCTTTGTGTATATGCAAAACACAAACACTCACCACACACCCCCCTATTCATACAACTGGGTAACCATCGCGCCAAAACACACCAATTCTATATACACATTAAATCACAATTAATCATGAAAATAAAAACACAACTATTTACACCCTTCCTTGGTCTCCTTGCTTTGAGATGAGGGAAATTCCCCTCCTCACACCCCCTTGTGCTAGGTAGAGTGATCCCTAGCCCTCTATATAATGGACCACTACTCTACCTACAATGGACCACTAGTCATCACACTCTAACAGACACTGAACTTCACATTTCTTCTCCCCATGTTGTTTTCTCCCGTAGTAGTGCACTTACATCTATGCTTTCTCCCGAGCACATCCGATAAAGGGATCCCCTTCAATGTGCCTCTATAGCTGGGTGCAGCACCCCACTCCAAAGAACAGGCAGGCCTTCTGGCAACATGTCACCTGCAAAAGCTCCTCAAGTCGTGCACATGGGATTGGTCACTGCAGATGTGTGCCGCAACCCAGGATGCATGGCAGGGAAACCCCCCAACCTCACGTAGAGTCTGGGATCACGTCGGGCTCACCAAGATTTTAGGGTGAATGATACAAAATCCAGCCGGAAAAAAAAAGTATAATTGATGCATCTTTTGCAAGGAAAACAACATTTTATTACATGCAAAAGTATGAGAGCGTCCTGTAGCGTCGGAGAAACACTGAGCTTGCCCCACCAAAAGAAGTTACATCTTTTAGAGCAGAGAAACACAAATTAACAGGACTATGCATGGTCCCGGACTCCCCATTGGCTAACACCTATATAGATTTCTATAGTGCATTACCTTATTGGTCACACATTATCTAAATACATCCTCCTAGACATGTGACCTACTACATCGTCACTATGAGACTTAGGAGTTGATTAACTACCAAGCATATTATTACCATGATACAGTTCTTTAACAAGTAAAATATTCTTGAGCATCACGTGATGTGCACCCCTCCATTGGATCCCGATCAAAGTGTGAATAGTGGGGTAGCTCTGCTTTAATAATACAATGGCCCTCCTCATTATACCAGGAACTGTGGTACGCACAGACAGCTCCCTAACCTTTTGGATACATTTATTGGCATCACCTCTGCTCCTCCCATCCCAAATCATGGTGCAGCCCTAGCACGTCTCCCCCCTTATCTCTCTAGGAACCCAGGTGCCAATGAATGACATGATCAGGGCACCACTCTTAAGTCTGAATTTTGCTTATTTATTTGACCCTAGAGTGCAGCACTTTTATTTCAAGCACCATGACCACTCTTCGGGGGAGGGCAGTAGTGCTCTAAAACTTTAGGAAAGGCAAAAACTTAAAAGAATTGATCTCTAAAGCTGATAGAGGCTCAACATGTGAAAAACAACCCACAATTATTTCCACATGGGGACTACCGCCAGTCATTGGCCATTTTCCATGTCGGAGATGTTTTAACTGCAATTCTACCTCAGCATGTACTTCTGTTGTGATTAATTACAAGAGTTGGTATTTGACAAACCATACAACCTGCAACAGTAGCAACGCTATAATCACTTGCCTCTGCGATAAAACGTATATAGGCAAATCTTCCAGAGCCATTAAATTAAGAATTACGGAACATAAGTCAAAAATCCATAACAAAAACACTACGGCACCATCGGTAGCCCATTGTATTGAAAAGAATCACAATTGTGATTAATTGGGATGGTGGGTAATTAATAATATCAAGGAAAACGATGGACTTAGTACTGCTACTAGGTTATCTCAGAGAGAACAGTGGTGGCTCTACCATATGCAGAGCCACATGTATGACCTGAATTTACAAGAAGAATGGCCGCAGTGCCTTTAGGTGTCTCTAGCTAGATTGCTGCTGGTACATTTACTGTCTTAGTAGTAATAAGTACGGAGAGAGTACTGTGTGTCATTTATTTGCCACCACAAAGACATGCCTTTTGATGTTGTTTATTTCTAGCAAATTACATATCAAACAAATTGCAATTGAGAGCCCCCGCTGGTAGAAATTGGAATATATATATATATATATATATATATATATATATATATTCAGTGAAAAAACTTTGTTAAAGGGACGTTATGGTTAAGTTGCGCTACTAAAAACCTATGAAATTCAGTGAAAAAACTTAGTTAAAGGGACGTTATGGTTCAAAGTAAAACCGAAAAACCCCTGAAATTCGGCAGTTATGGTAAGATAAGCAACCATAACTCACGCCACCGTGCACTGCTAACACTAACACCCAGGACATCAAAGATGACATCACAAATGTCATTGATGAAATCACTGATGACATCACATGTGTATGTACTTTTCATGGAATTTGTGTACTAGGGATTTTTGCGAAAAAAGTGTCAAGGATATTGCAATAAATATCATACCGTTATTAGTGCTTTGAACGATGCATTGATCTAAATAGCATTGTATTATGGGATTCTATCTAGTATACTGGAGAAACATAGCATTGTGTGCAGAGTACAAAGATGAAAGTATAATATTTATAATGTTAATATGTTAGCAGTGTACGGTGGTGGCGCAAGTTATTTTTCATAGCTTACCATAACTTGCGATTTTCAGGGGTCTTTCGGCTGTACTTAGAACCATAACGTCCCTTAAACAAACTATTTTTAATATCACGCAAACAATATACAAACATGGCGTGCAAAAACCAACTTCTCAGAGATGGCTTTACACAGAATGTTGCAAATTAAGTATTTATGCTCGTTCACAGTGAAGGTCAGCTGCTTCCATTTTTTTCTCAGGTCCCGGAGAGGCTCACGAAGCAGACTATAAGGTTGTATTGTGTTTTGACCTTGACAGACAGAGATTGTGATGAAAGACTTCTCTTGAAGGAGTGTTGCTAAAGCGTAAGAGAAGATAAGGATGAAATTAATGAAACGAAACCAATTTTATATATTATATCACTATGCGAAAGATCGTTCGCACACGCAGAGTCGTATTTTGGGACTGCACTACTCGTAGACAATGGAAATTGCAATTGTACTGTAAGTAACCCTTTAGATTATTTTATACCAAATATAATTACAATAGCGTAGCATTAAAGACCGCTCAAGTTGAACTTGTTCGTTCAAAGTGGCATTATGTTTTCTACCGCGCACTATCACCGCCGAATTGATCCCCTGTCGTTTAGAGGGCTCTGAAAAAGGCAGATGACACAGGGTGGGTTAATAGAAATAATTTAACCGGTCTATAGGCGGTCAAGCGCTCTACTCACTGTGCCACTTCACTGTAGCCTGTCAAGTGGCACAGCAAGTACAACGCTCGCTTTGACATCCGTGCACAGCTTGCTAACGCAAGTTTGAATCCCGGCAAGGTCAAACTCAGCCTTTCATCCTTCCGTGGTCGATAAATGAACACCACACACCGTGGGTAATAATAAGCCCCGCTTAGATACCTCACGGTACTTAGCGCTATATGAATGGGAAAATATTATTATTGTATTATTAACATACTCCGTTGTACTATCTTCGATAGCAAATAGTTTCACGCCCTAATAAATAAAATGATGATTTTTAATGAAGATCGGCTGGTGAGACTAATTTATGTCTTTTAAAACAGGTATGTGGCCCCATTTTGCCTATGTCACGATTTACAGACTCCAGCGGATGGGTTCTTCAACTGCCAGGTGCATGTCCAAATATGCAACTTCATGACCCTCACCATTTTATGGGACAATCGCCAAGGACCAAAATGCCCTTACGCAGTACTAGCGGCTACAAACAACATAGCAACCAATAGGGTGGTCTAATGGCTCGTTGTTGGAGCAACCTTCCGATTATCAGAGCGACCATTTACTGCTTTTATCATAAACCAACAGCCTATCTACCGCAAAGGAACAACGCGTGGCTCAAAATAAACTTTTGCTGATCGACAGCAGAGACAATAGCAAATCGCTGAATATTCACTAAACATTTCATGTGAAATAAATGTACTTTACCAAATGTACAATCCTGTTGTTTACTTTTAAACCACAGTTTAATTTTCCGAATTGTGGCGCACTGAGTTGTAAGCTGATCTAACACCCTCTGTACCGCAAAGGAACATTGCGTGCCTCAACATGAACTTTTGCGGATCGACAACAAAGACCAATGCAAATTGCTGAATATTCTCTAAACATTTGATGTCAAATAAATGTACTTTACAAAATTGACAATCTTGCTGTTTGCTTTTAAATCACTGTTTCATATTCCGAATTGTGGCGCGCTGTGTTGTGACATAATATGTGTTGTCCTTCCGGGTTCTGTGTAAAGTCACTTAGGACTGGAGGCGACTGGGCGCGTTTGATGACGCACCCTGTAACATCACGGAGAGAGGCGGGGAATATGAATGCTTTGATAATATCAGGCTTAGGGGCGGGAAATATGATTTAGTGTCGCAAAAGCAAGTCAGCCAGGTCAATAGCGCCAGTCATAGGATTATCACATAATGTCGGCGCACACCAGCCGGATTTATCGTTTCTTTAGTGGACAAAAAGTCGGTTGACGCCCATAGGAAATTGTACTATTAGCGGACAAAAGGAGTGGTCTTAAAACACTTTCACCCTGACAATGAACAATACAAACAACGTTCTCAGAACACCCCCATTTTGTCTAATTGCAACCATTTCAGGACACCGCGAGTGTTCTTAGAACACATTCAACTAGACAGATTACAATACGGACAGCGTCCTGAGGATACCCCCAGTTTGTGTATTTACGAACAATTAAGTACACCGCGAGTGTTGATAGCTCATTTTTACCTTCCTTGCGAACAAACGTCCTCTAAACACCCCACCATTTAGTTTATTTACAAAATGTCAGAATAGCCGTGTGCTCCGCGGACAAATCGAGCACGACAAAAACGTCTAGCACATAAAAAAAAAACATTGAACCTATCTCATACTCCCCCACCCTCCCCAAACACTCTTACACACCAACACACGGCACTAAATACAATTTTTTATCCACGTTTCACCGCGCTGTACGTGGTCGACGGCGAATACAAGATGGCGGGCGCGACAGAAAATCTGACGCGCATCACGCCGCCCAATCAGCGAACACGTCGCATGTCCGCGGACATGATGCAAGCCGCTGGGCCAATTGGGGTGCTGTCCGCGGCGCGAACAGGGAGGTCCGTCCGCAAAGCGAACACAGATATCACTAATTTTTTTGCCTTACATTTTGGTCATTTTTTAAAAAACTACTGGACGGATTTACACCAAATTTGCAAAAGCACGCTTTCGGGACCAGGCCACCACTCTTGCCGCAAATTTTGTGTAAATCCGTCCAGCGGTTCTATGGGAAAAAACAAAAGTTTTGGGACTCCCCCTATAATTTTTCCCCCCCTGGACGAATCCTTATCAAACTTTGCAAATAAATTCAGAGTGGGCCATATACTTTTTTTTGCAAAGTTTGGTGAGGATTCGTCCAGGGGGAGCGAAGTTATAAGCCACTCAAAAAGTGCTCTTCCTATGGAAACACCAACTTAACCATAACTACATGGACGCTACCGCGTCCATATATATATATATATATATATATATGTATATATATATATATATATATATATATATATATATATATATATATACATATATATATATATATATTCAGTGAGAAAACTTTGTTAAAGGGACGTTATGGTTAAGTTGCGCTACTAAAAACCTATGAAATTCAGTGAAAAAACTTTGTCAAAGGAACGTTATGGTTCCAAGTAAAACCGAAAAAAAGATGACATTTGTGATGTCATCTTTCATGTCCTGGGTGTTAGTCTTAGCAGTGCACGGTGGTGGCGCGAGTTATGGTAACTGGCGAATTTCAAGGGTTTTTCGGTTTTACTTGGAACCATAACATTCCTTTGACAGTTTTTTCACTGAATTTCATAGGTTTTTAGTAGCGCAACTTAACCATATCGTCCCTTTAACGAAGTTTTTTTCACTGAATTTCATAGGTTTTTAGTAGCACAACTTAACCATAACGTCCCTTTAACAAAGTTTTTTCACTGAATTTCATAGTTTTTTAGTAGCGCAACTTAAACATAACGTCCCTTTAACAAAGTTTTTTCATTGAATTTCATAGGTTTTTATTAGTGCAACTTAACCATAACGTCCCTGTAACATTTTTTTTTACTAAATTTTAAAGGTTTTTATTAGTACAACGTGACCATAACATCCTTTTCAATAGATGAAGACCACTAACATCTTATGTTCTCAAAGTGGGAATGCTGGGTGGTAAAAAAAAACAAAAAGATTTTCCTTCCTACGCCGCGACGCCTGCGGCGTCTCAGTGTAGGAAGGAAAATCTTTTACCAAGATGGCCACCATGGAAAGGGAAGGCGGGGTGTATAAAGAACACAACGGCGCATGAGCGGGGTTGGGGGGGCACAGGGGAGACACATGGGCATGAGCGGGGGGTGAGAGGGAACAGGGTACAAACGGGGCATGAGCAGGGGTGGGAGGGAAAAGGAAGGAAACACAGGGCATGAGCGGTGGTGGGGGGAACACGAGAGAGACACGGGGCATGAGCAACGGGTGGGGAGGAATATGAGGGAGACACGGGGTATGAGCAGGGGTGGGGAGGAACACGAGGGAGACACAGGGCATGAGCGGGGGGTACAGGGCACATACGGGACATGAGAGGGGTTGGGGAGGAAAGGAGAGAGACAAGGGGCATGAGCAGGGGGTGGGGGGAACACGAGGGAGACATGGAGCATGAGCGGGGGGTGGGGGGTAACACGAGGGAAACACGGGGCATGAGCGGGGGTGGGGGGAACACGAGGGAGACACGGGGCATGAGCGGGGGGTGGGGGGCAACAGGAGACAGACACGGGGCATGAGCAGGGGGTGGGGGGCAGCAGGAGACAGATACGGGGCATGGGTGGAAGCAAGAGGAGACAGACACGGGGCATGAGCGGGGGGTGGGGGAAACAGGAGACAGACACGGGGCATGAGCGAAGACAACACACGGGGCATGAGCGGGGGGTGGGGGGGTACAGGAGACAGACACGGGGCATGAGCGGGGGTTGGGGGCAACAGGAGAGAGACACGGGAGGGGTGGGGGGTACAGGAGACAGACACGGGGCATGAGCGGGGGGTGGCGGGCAACAGGAGAGAGACACGGGACATGAGCGGGTGGGGGGAACAGGAGACAGACACGGGGCATGAGCAGGGGGCAACAGGAGACAGACATGGGGCATGAGCGGGGGGCTGGGGGATACAGGAGACAGACACGAGCATGAGCGGGGGGTTGGGGGGTGCAGAAGACAGACACGGGGCATGAGCAGGGGGTGGGGGGCAACAGGAGAGAGACACGGGGCATGAGCAGGGGGTGGGGGGAACAGGAGACAGACACACGGGCATGAGCGGGGGGTGGGGGGAACAAAAGAGACAGATACGGGGCATGAGCGGGGGGTGAGGGAAACAGGAGACAGACACGGAGCATGAGCGGGGGGTGGGGAGAACAGAAGACAGACACGGGGCATGAGAGGGGGGTGGAGGGCAACAGGAGACAGACACGGGGCATGAGCGGGGAGTGGGGGGCAACAGGAGAGAGACACGGGACATGAGCGGGTGGGGGGAACCGGAGACAGACACGGGGCATGAGCAGGGGGGCAACAGGAGACAGACACGGGGCATGAGCGGGCGGTAGGGGGTACAGGAGACAGACATGGGGCATGAGCGGGGGTGGGGGGCAACAGGAGAGAGACACGGGGCATGAGCGGGGGTGGGGGGAACAGGAGACAGACACGGGGCATGAGCGGGGGGTGGAGGGAACAGGAGACAGACAAGGGGCATGAGCGGGGGGTGGGGGGAACAACAGAGACAGACACGGGGCAGGAGCGGGGGGTGGAGGGCAACAGGAGACAGACACGGGGCATGAGCAGGGGGTGGGGGGCAACAGGAGACAGACACGGGGCATGAGCGGGGGGTGGGGGGCAACAGGAGACAGACACGGGGCATGAGCGGGGGTGGGGGGCAACAGGAGACAGACACGGGGCATGAGCAGGGGGTGGGGGGCAGCAGGAGACAGACACGGGGCATGAGCGGGGGGTGGGGGCAACAGGAGAGACACGGGGCATGAGCGGGGGGTGAGGGGCAACAGGAGACAGACACGGGGCATGAGCGGGGGGTGGGGGGCAACAGGAGACAGACACGGGGCATGAGCGGGGGGCAGCAGGAGACAGACACGGGGCATGAGCGGGGGGTGGGGGGAACAACAGAGACAGACACGGGGCAGGAGCGGGGGGTGGAGGGCAACAGGAGACAGACACGGGGCATGAGCAGGGGGTGGGTGGCAACAGGAGACAGACACGGGACATGAGCGGGGGTGGGGGAAACAGGAGACAGACACGGGGCATGAGCGAAGACAACACACGGGGCATGAGCGGGGGGTGGGGGGGTACAGGAGACAGACACGGGGCATGAGCGGGGGTTGGGGGCAACAGGAGAGAGACACGGGAGGGGTGGGGGGTACAGGAGACAGACACGGGGCATGAGCGGGGGGTGGCGGGCAACAGGAGAGAGACACGGGACATGAGCGGGTGGGGGGAACAGGAGACAGACACGGGGCATGAGCAGGGGGCAACAGGAGACAGACATGGGGCATGAGCGGGGGGCTGGGGGATACAGGAGACAGACACGAGCATGAGCGGGGGGTTGGGGGGTGCAGAAGACAGACACGGGGCATGAGCAGGGGGTGGGGGGCAACAGGAGAGAGACACGGGGCATGAGCAGGGGGTGGGGGGAACAGGAGACAGACACACGGGCATGAGCGGGGGGTGGGGGGAACAAAAGAGACAGATACGGGGCATGAGCGGGGGGTGAGGGAAACAGGAGACAGACACGGAGCATGAGCGGGGGGTGGGGAGAACAGAAGACAGACACGGGGCATGAGAGGGGGGTGGAGGGCAACAGGAGACAGACACGGGGCATGAGCGGGGAGTGGGGGGCAACAGGAGAGAGACACGGGACATGAGCGGGTGGGGGGAACCGGAGACAGACACGGGGCATGAGCAGGGGGGCAACAGGAGACAGACACGGGGCATGAGCGGGCGGTAGGGGGTACAGGAGACAGACATGGGGCATGAGCGGGGGTGGGGGGCAACAGGAGAGAGACACGGGGCATGAGCGGGGGTGGGGGGAACAGGAGACAGACACGGGGCATGAGCGGGGGGTGGAGGGAACAGGAGACAGACAAGGGGCATGAGCGGGGGGTGGGGGGAACAACAGAGACAGACACGGGGCAGGAGCGGGGGGTGGAGGGCAGCAGGAGACAGACACGGGGCATGAGCGGGGGGTGGGGGCAACAGGAGAGACACGGGGCATGAGCGGGGGGTGAGGGGCAACAGGAGACAGACACGGGGCATGAGCGGGGGGTGGGGGGCAACAGGAGACAGACACGGGGCATGAGCGGGGGGCAGCAGGAGACAGACACGGGGCATGAGCGGGGGGTGGGGGGAACAACAGAGACAGACACGGGGCAGGAGCGGGGGGTGGAGGGCAACAGGAGACAGACACGGGGCATGAGCAGGGGGTGGGTGGCAACAGGAGACAGACACGGGACATGAGCGGGGGTGGGGGAAACAGGAGACAGACACGGGGCATGAGCGAAGACAACACACGGGGCATGAGCGGGGGGTGGGGGGGTACAGGAGACAGACACGGGGCATGAGCGGGGGTTGGGGGCAACAGGAGAGAGACACGGGAGGGGTGGGGGGTACAGGAGACAGACACGGGGCATGAGCGGGGGGTGGCGGGCAACAGGAGAGAGACACGGGACATGAGCGGGTGGGGGGAACAGGAGACAGACACGGGGCATGAGCAGGGGGCAACAGGAGACAGACATGGGGCATGAGCGGGGGGCTGGGGGATACAGGAGACAGACACGAGCATGAGCGGGGGGTTGGGGGGTGCAGAAGACAGACACGGGGCATGAGCAGGGGGTGGGGGGCAACAGGAGAGAGACACGGGGCATGAGCAGGGGGTGGGGGGAACAGGAGACAGACACACGGGCATGAGCGGGGGGTGGGGGGAACAAAAGAGACAGATACGGGGCATGAGCGGGGGGTGAGGGAAACAGGAGACAGACACGGAGCATGAGCGGGGGGTGGGGAGAACAGAAGACAGACACGGGGCATGAGAGGGGGGTGGAGGGCAACAGGAGACAGACACGGGGCATGAGCGGGGAGTGGGGGGCAACAGGAGAGAGACACGGGACATGAGCGGGTGGGGGGAACCGGAGACAGACACGGGGCATGAGCAGGGGGGCAACAGGAGACAGACACGGGGCATGAGCGGGCGGTAGGGGGTACAGGAGACAGACATGGGGCATGAGCGGGGGTGGGGGGCAACAGGAGAGAGACACGGGGCATGAGCGGGGGTGGGGGGAACAGGAGACAGACACGGGGCATGAGCGGGGGGTGGAGGGAACAGGAGACAGACAAGGGGCATGAGCGGGGGGTGGGGGGAACAACAGAGACAGACACGGGGCAGGAGCGGGGGGTGGAGGGCAACAGGAGACAGACACGGGGCATGAGCAGGGGGTGGGGGGCAACAGGAGACAGACACGGGGCATGAGCGGGGGGTGGGGGGCAACAGGAGACAGACACGGGGCATGAGCGGGGGTGGGGGGCAACAGGAGACAGACACGGGGCATGAGCAGGGGGTGGGGGGCAGCAGGAGACAGACACGGGGCATGAGCGGGGGGTGGGGGCAACAGGAGAGACACGGGGCATGAGCGGGGGGTGAGGGGCAACAGGAGACAGACACGGGGCATGAGCGGGGGGTGGGGGGCAACAGGAGACAGACACGGGGCATGAGCGGGGGGCAGCAGGAGACAGACACGGGGCATGAGCGGGGGGTGGGGGGAACAACAGAGACAGACACGGGGCAGGAGCGGGGGGTGGAGGGCAACAGGAGACAGACACGGGGCATGAGCAGGGGGTGGGTGGCAACAGGAGACAGACACGGGACATGAGCGGGGGTGGGGGGCAACAGGAGACAGACACGGGGGATGAGCAGGGGGTGGGGGGCAACAGGAGACAGACATGGGGCATGAGCGGGGGGTGGGGGGCAGCAGGAGACAGACACGGGGCATGAGCGGGGGGTGGGGGCAACAGGAGAGACACAGGTCATGAGCGCGGGGTGAGGGGCAACAGGAGACAGACACGGGGCATGAGCGGGGGGTGGGGGGCAACAGGAGACAGACACGGGGCATGAGCGGGGGGCAGCAGGAGACAGACACGGGGCATGAGTGGGGGGTGGGGGCAAGAGGGAGGTGGAAAGAGACACAGGGCCAAGAGCGGGGGTGAGCGGGAGGGGGAAAGAGACACAGGGCCAAGAGTGGGGGTGGGCGGGAGGGGGAAAGAGACACGGGGCCTAGAGCGGGGGTGGGCGGGAGGGGGAAAGAGACACGGGGCCAAGAGCGGGGGTGGGCGGGAGGGAGACAGAGACACAGGGCCAAGAGCGGGAGTGGGCGGGAGGGAGACAGAGACACGGGGCCAAGAGCGGGGGTGGGCGGGAGGGAGACAGAGACACGGGGCCAAGAGCGGGGGTGGGCGGGAGGGAGACAGAGACACGGGGCCAAGAGCGGGGGTGGGCGGGAGGGAGACAGACACACTGGGCCAAGAGCGGGGGTGGGCGGGAGGGAGACAGACACACGGGGCCAAGAGCGGGGGTGGGGGGGTACAGGAGACAGACACGGGGCATGAGCGGGGATGGGGGGGTACAGGAGACAGACATGGGGCATGAGCGGGGGGTGGGGGCAACAGGAGACAGACACAGGGCATGAGCGGGGGTGGGGGGAACAACAGAGAAAGACACGGGGCATGAGCAGGGGGTGGGGTGCAAGAGGAGACAGATACAGGGCATGAGCGGGGGGTGGGGGGCAACAGGAGACAGACACGGGGCATGAGCGGGGGGTGGGGGGCAACAGGAGACAGACACGGGGCATGAGCGGGGGGTGGGGGGGAGCAGGAGACAGACACGGAGCATGAGCGGGGGGTGAGGAGAACAGGAGACAGACACGGGCATGAGCGGGGGGTGGGGGGCAACAAGAGACAGACACAGGGCATGAGCGGGGGGTGGGAGGAACAGGAGACAGACACGGGGCATGAGCGGGGGTGGGGAGAACAGGTGACAGACACGGGGCATGAGCGAGGGTGTGAGGGGCAACAGGAGACAGACACAGGGCATGAGCGGGGGTGGGGGGAACAACAGAGAAAGACACGGGGCATGAGCAGGGGGTGGGGTGCAAGAGGAGACAGACACAGGGCATGAGCGGGGGGTGGGGGGCAACAGGAGACAGACACGGGGCATGAGCGGGGGGTGGGGGGCAACAGGAGACAGACACGGGGCATGAGCGGGGGGTGGGGGGAGCAGGAGACAGACACGGAGCATGAGCGGGGGGTGGGGAGAACAGGAGACAGACACGGGCATGAGCGGGGGGTGGGGGGCAACAAGAGACAGACACAGGGCATGAGCGGGGGGTGGGAGGAACAGGAGACAGACACGGGGCATGAGCGGGGGGTGGGAGGAACAGGAGACAGACAGGGGGCATGAGCGGGGGTGGGGAGAACAGGTGACAGACACGGGGCATGAGCGAGGGTGTGAGGGGCAACAGGAGACAGACACGGGGCATGAGCAGGGGTGTGGGGGGCAACAGGAGACAGACACGGGCATGAACGCGGAGTGGGGGGTACAGGAGACAGACACGGGGCATGGGTGGGAGCAAGAGGAGACAGACATGGGGCATGAGCGGGGGGTGGGGGGAACAGGAGACAGACACGGGGCATGAGCGGGGGGTGGGGGGTACAGAAGACAGACACGGGGCATGAGCGGGGTAGTGGGGGACTACAGGAGAGAGACATGGGGCATGAGCGGGGGGTGGGAGAGGGTACAGGAGACAGACACGGGGCATGAGCAGGGGGTGGGGGGCAACAGAAGAGAGACACGGGGCATGAGCGGGGGGGTTGGGGGGTACAGGAGACAGACACAGGGCATGAGCGGGGGTGGGGGCAACAGGAGAGGGACATGGGACATGAGCGGGTGGGGGGAACAGGAGACAGACACGGGGCATGAGCAGGGGGGGCAACAGGAAACAGACATGGGGCATGAGCGGGGGGTTGGGGGGGTACAGGAGACAGACACGGGGCATGAGCGGGGGGTGGGGGGCAACAGGAGAGAGACACGGGGCATGAGCAGGGGGTGGGGGGAACAAAAGAGACAGACACGGGGCATGAGCGGGGGGTGGAGGGCAACAGGAGAGAGACACGGGGCAGGAGCGGGGGGTGGGGGGCAACAGGAGACAGACACGGGGCATGAGCGGGGGGTGAGGGCAACAGGAGACAGACACGGGGCATGAGTGGGGGGTGGGGAGAACAGGAGACAGACACGGGGCATGAGAGGGGGGTGGGTGGCAACAGGAGACAGACACGGGGCATTAGTGGGCAGTGGGGGGTACAGGAGACAGATACGGGGCATGAGCGGGGGTTGGGGCCAACAGGAGAGAGACACGGGGCATGAGCTGGGGGTGGGGGGAACAACAGAGAGACACGGGGCAGGAGCGGGGGGTGGAGGGCAACAGGAGACAGACACGGGGCATGAGCGGGGTGTGGGGGGGCAACAGGAGAGAGACACGGGGCATGAGTGGGCGGTGGGGGGTACAGGAGAAACACACGGGGCATGAGCAGGGGGTGTGGGGAACAGGAGACAGACACGGGGCATGAGCGGGGGGTGGGGGGAACAACAGAGAGACACGGGGCAGGAGCGGGGGGTGTGGGGCAACAGGAGACAGACACGGGGCAGGAGCGGGGGGTGGGGGGAACAACAGAGAGACACGGGGCAGGAGCGGGGGGTGGAGGGCAACAGGAGACAGACAGACACGGGGCATGAGCGGGGGGTGGGGGGCAACAGGAGACAGACACAGGGCATGAGCGGGCGGTGGGGGGCAACAGGAGAGAGACACGGGGCATGAGCAGGGGGTGGGGGGAACAACAGAGAGACACGGGGCAGGAGCGGGAGGTGGGGGGCAACAGGAGACAGACACGGGGCATGAACGGGGGTGGGCGGGAGGGGGAAAGAGACACGGGGCAAGAGCGGGGGGTGGGCGGGAGGGGGTTAGACACACGGGGCAAGAGCGGGGGGTGGGCCGGAGGGAGACAGACACACGGGGCAAGAGCGGGGTTGGGGAGGTACAGGAGACAGACACGTGGCATGAGCGGGGGTGGGGGGGTACAGGAGACAGACACGGGACATGAGCGGGGGGTGCGGGCAACAGGAGACAGACACGGGGCATGAGCGGGGTGGGGGGAACAACAGAGACAGACACGGGGCATGAGCGGGGGGTGTGGGGAACAGGAGACAGACACGGGGCATGAGCGGGGGGTGGGGGGAACAACAGAGAGACACGGGGCAGGAGCGGGGGGTGGGGGGAACAACAGAGAGACACGGGGCAGGAGCGGGGGTTGGAGGGCAACAGGAGACAGACACGGGGCAGGAGCAGGGGGTGGGGGGAAGAACAGAGAGACACGGGGCAGGAGCGGGGGTTGGAGGGCAACAGGAGACAGACACGGAGCATGAGCGGGGGGTGGGGGGCATCAGGAGAGAGACACGAGGCATGAGCAGGGGGTGGGGGGAACAACAGAGAGATACGGGGCAGGAGCGGGAGGTGGGGGGCAACAGGAGACAGACACGGGGCATGAGCGGGGGTGGGCGGGAGGGGGAGAGAGACACGGGGCAAGAGCGGGGGGTGGGCGGGAGGGGGGAAGACACACGGGGCAAGAGCGGGGGGTGGGCAGGAGGGAGACAGACACACGGGGCAAGAGCGGGGGTGGGGAGGTACAGGAGACAGACACGGGGCATGAGCGGGGGTGGGGGGGTACAGGAGACAGACACGGGGCATGAGCGGGGGGTGGGGGGCAACAGAAGAGAGACACGGGGCATGAGCGGGGGGGTTGGGGGGTACAGGAGACAGACACAGGGCATGAGCGGGGGTGGGGGCAACAGGAGAGGGACATGGGACATGAGCGGGTGGGGGGAACAGGAGACAGACACGGGGCATGAGCAGGGGGGGCAACAGGAAACAGACATGGGGCATGAGCGGGGGGTTGGGGAGGTACAGGAGACAGACACGGGGCATGAGCGGGGGGTGGGGGGCAACAGGAGAGAGACACGGGGCATGAGCAGGGGGTGGGGGGAACAAAAGAGACAGACACGGGGCATGAGCGGGGGGTGGAGGGCAACAGGAGAGAGACACGGGGCAGGAGCGGGGGGTGGGGGGCAACAGGAGACAGACACGGGGCATGAGCGGGGGTGAGGGCAACAGGAGACAGACACGGGGCATGAGTGGGGGGTGGGGAGAACAGGAGACAGACACGGGGCATGAGAGGGGGGTGGGTGGCAACAGGAGACAGACACGGGGCATTAGT
Source organism: Ambystoma mexicanum (assembly GCF_040938575.1). NCBI lineage: Eukaryota > Metazoa > Chordata > Amphibia > Caudata > Ambystomatidae > Ambystoma > Ambystoma mexicanum. The sequence continues at coordinate 709,900,224 of NC_090935.1, read as the reverse complement.
GGGCGGTGGGGGGTACAGGAGACAGATACGGGGCATGAGCGGGGGTTGGGGCCAACAGGAGAGAGACACGGGGCATGAGCTGGGGGTGGGGGGAACAACAGAGAGACACGGGGCAGGAGCGGGGGGTGGAGGGCAACAGGAGACAGACACGGGGCATGAGCGGGGTGTGGGGGGCAACAGGAGAGAGACACGGGGCATGAGTGGGCGGTGGGGGGTACAGGAGAAACACACGGGGCATGAGCAGGGGGTGTGGGGAACAGGAGACAGACACGGGGCATGAGCGGGGGGTGGGGGGAACAACAGAGAGACACGGGGCAGGAGCGGGGGGTGTGGGGCAACAGGAGACAGACACGGGGCAGGAGCGGGGGGTGGGGGGAACAACAGAGAGACACGGGGCAGGAGCGGGGGGTGGAGGGCAACAGGAGACAGACAGACACGGGGCATGAGCGGGGGGTGGGGGGCAACAGGAGACAGACACAGGGCATGAGCGGGCGGTGGGGGGCAACAGGAGAGAGACACGGGGCATGAGCAGGGGGTGGGGGGAACAACAGAGAGACACGGGGCAGGAGCGGGAGGTGGGGGCAACAGGAGACAGACACGGGGCATGAACGGGGGTGGGCGGGAGGGGGAAAGAGACACGGGGCAAGAGCGGGGGGTGGGCGGGAGGGGGTTAGACACACGGGGCAAGAGCGGGGGGTGGGCGGGAGGGAGACAGACACATGGGGCAAGAGCGGGGTTGGGGAGGTACAGGAGACAGACACGTGGCATGAGCGGGGGTGGGGGGGTACAGGAGACAGACACGGGACATGAGCGGGGGGTGCGGGCAACAGGAGACAGACACGGGGCATGAGCGGGGTGGGGGGAACAACAGAGACAGACACGGGGCATGAGCGGGGGGTGTGGGGAACAGGAGACAGACACGGGGCATGAGCGGGGGGTGGGGGGAACAACAGAGAGACACGGGGCAGGAGCGGGGGGTGGGGGGAAGAACAGAGAGACACGGGGCAGGAGCGGGGGTTGGAGGGCAACAGGAGACAGACACGGGGCAGGAGCAGGGGGTGGGGGGAAGAACAGAGAGACACGGGGCAGGAGCGGGGGTTGGAGGGCAACAGGAGACAGACACGGGGCATGAGCGGGGGGTGGGGGGCAACAGGAGACAGACACGGGGCATGAGCGGGCAGTGGGGGGCATCAGGAGAGAGACACGAGGCATGAGCAGGGGATGGGGGGAACAACAGAGAGATACGGGGCAGGAGCGGGAGGTGGGGGGCAACAGGAGACAGACACGGGGCATGAGCGGGGGTGGGCGGGAGGGGGAAAGAGACACGGGGCAAGAGCGGGGGGTGGGCGGGAGGGGGGAAGACACACGGGGCAAGAGCGGGGGGTGGGCAGGAGGGAGACAGACACACGGGGCAAGAGCGGGGGTGGGGAGGTACAGGAGACAGACACGGGGCATGAGCGGGGGTGGGGGGGTACAGGAGACAGACACGGGGCATGAGCGGGGGGTGGGGGCAACAGGAGACAGACACGGGGCATGAGCGGGAGTGGGGGGAACAACAGAGACAGGCACGGGGCATGAGCAGGGGGTGGTGGGCAACAGGAGACAGACACAGGTCATGAGCGGGGGGTGGGGGGCAACAAGAGACAGACACGGGGCATGAGCGGGCGGTGGGGGGTACAGGAGACAGACACGGGCATGAGCGGGGGGTGTGGGGAACAGGAGACAGACACGGGGCAAGACACGGGGCAGGAGCGGGGGTGGGGGGCAACAGGAGACAGACACGGGGCAGGAGCGGGGGGTGGAGGGCAACAGGAGACAGACACGGGGCATGAGCGGCGGTGGGGGGCAACAGGAGACAGACACGGGGCATGAGCGGGCGGTGGGGGGCAACAGGAGAGAGACACGGGGCATGAGCAGGGGGTGGGGGGAACAACAGAGAGACACGGGGCAGGAGCGGGAGGTGGGGGGCAACAGGAGACAGACACGGGGCATGAGCCGGGGTGGGCGGGAGGGGGAAAGAGACACAGGGCAAGAGCGGGGGCTGGGCGGGAGGGGGGAAGACACATGGGGCAAGAGCGGGGGGTGGGCGGGAGAAGGAAAGACACACGGGGCAAGAGCGGGGGTTGGGCGGGAGGGGGAAAGACACACGGGGCAAGAGCGGGGGGTGGGCGGGAGGGGGAAAGACACACGGGGCAAGAGCGGGGGTGGGCGGGAGGGGGAAAGACACACGGGGCAAGAGCGGGGGTGGGCGGGAGGGGGAAAGACACACGGGGCAAGAGCGGGGGCTGGGCGGGAGGGGGAAAGACACACAGGGCAAGAGCGGGGGGTGGGCGGGAGGGGGAAAGACACACGGGGCAAGAGCGGGGGGTGGGCGGGAGGGGGAAAGACACACGGGGCAAGACCGGGGGTGGGCATGAGGGGGCAAGAGCGGGGGTGGGCAGGAGGGGGAAAGACACACGGGGCAAGAGCGGGGATGGGCGGGAGGGGGAAAGACACACGGGGCAAGAGCGGGGGTGGGCGGGAGGGGGAAATACACACGGGGCAAGAGCGGGGGTGGGCGGGAGGGGGAAAGACACATGGGGCAAGAGCGGGGGTGGGCGATTGGGTGAAAGACACACAGGGCAAGAGCGGGGGTTGGGCGGGAGCGGGAAAGACACACGGGGCAAGAGCGGGGGGTGGGCGGGAGGGGGAAAGACACACGGGGCAAGAGCAGGGGGGTGGGTGGGAGGGGGAAAGACACACGGGGCAAGAGCGGGGGGGTGGGCGGGAGGGGCAAAGACACACGGGGCAAGAGCGGGGGGTGGGCGGGAGGGGGAAAGACACACGGGGCAAGAGCGGGGGGTGGGCGGGAGGGGGAAAGACACACGGGGCAAGAGCGGGGGTGGGCGTGAGGGGGCAAGAGTGGGGGTGGGTGGGAGGGGGAAAGACACATGGGGCAAGAGCGGGGGTGGGCGGGAGGGGGAAAGACACACGGGGCAAGAGCGGGGGTGGGCGGGAGGGGGAAAGACACACGGGGCAAGAGCGGGGGTGGGCGGGTGGGGGAAAGACACACGGGGCAAGAGCGGGGGTGGGCGGGAGGGGGAAAGACACACGGGGCAAGAGCGGGGTGGGGGTGGGAGACAGACATACGGGGCAAGAGCGGGGTTGGGGGGAGGGAGACAGACACACGGGGCAAGAGCGGGGGTGGGGGGGAGGGAGACAGACACACGGGGCAAGAGCGGGGGTGGGGGGGAGGTTTGACAGACACACGAGGCATGAGCGGGGGGTGGGCGGGAGGGGGAGAGACACATGAGGCATGAGCGGGGGGTGGGCGGGAGGGGGAGAGACACACGGGGCATGAGCGGGGGCTGGGTGGGAGGGGGAGAGACACACGGACATGAGCGGGGGGTGGGCGGCGGGTGGTGAGAGACATACGGATATGAGCGGGGGTGGGCGGCGGGTGGGGAGACCTTCCTTGCAGACCTTCCGGACAGTGCCACATGATCATACGCTAGCGCGCTGCATGATGACGTGTCCAAGAACCCATACGCACTTCATAATAAGGTCCGTCCTTTGCAGACAGTTCGGAACTGCATTTTCTACTGCTCTAGGAACTTTCAACTTACAAATGCCCCTTGCACAGCTCCAACACCTATTCCTACTCATCCATTAACAATCTAGTACACAGATTGTTTTAGCAAAACTGCTATTTCTCTTAAAATGGAATCAGCTAATGCCATCCCTCCTCCCCAAGAGACACCACCACTGCTGTAATCAAGGAGCATGAGAAACACTGCCCCTACCTTAGAATTAACACACACGCAACATTTTCCCCTGTCCACCTGCCCCCCCATATTAGAACTTTCTCCACCTCATCTTCTTTAACAAATACTGTAACCACACAGCCTTATGTCTGCGGGCATTGGTGCGTTATAAATAAATAAATAAACAAGGAGGGCTACGGACCATTATCGCCCATTGCAGCACCTGAAATGGGGGATAAAAGCCATTAGCACCCCTGGTTCCCAAAGCGGGAACCGAGGGTGCTAAAACATAGATTTTTCTTATTCTTCCTACAGCGGGTTGCCTTCGGCGTCCCGCTGTAGGAAGGAAAATCCTTTTCCAAGACAGCCGGCATGGAAAGAGAAGGCGGGGCTCCGTACACAGCCCCTCTTCCCTTGCCATAGCAGCCTGCAGAACCCTATGAACATATTACCACAAGCACTTTTTTTCCCTTTCAAACCTATCCTACCTTCGAATAACTTCACCACATAGCCGGTCCCAGTTAGACATAGCCACTTTAACACTATTTTTCGTCCTTAGCGGTCCTCGCAGGTAGCCAGAAATCCGCGTCATGACCTTATGCCATGACCCAGACAATCTGGCAACTGCCCACGGCCACAGGCTATACCTCAGTCACCAAAGGTATATGACTATTTTTGTACCTACATTATTACACTTGTCAAAAAATAAAACAGGGCCACATTTGCAAAACCATGCTTTAATGTCCTTGCCAATGTTCCTCACGAGTTTGCTCGAAACCCGCCCATGTTTCATTTTTTAAAAAGTGTCAAAATATATATACATAGGATAGTCATATAACTTAGTTCCCACTTGACAAAATCCATTCAGTCTTTACACAAACTTTGAAGGTTGGGTGTATAATCTTTCTCAAAACGTTTGTCCAGATTCGTCAAATAGCAACAAAGTTATAAGCCATCTAAAAATGTTGAGACCCTCCTCTAATTTTGCCCCTCTTGAGAAAATCCCACCAAACTTTAGAAAACCATTTATATCTAAATCCAAAATCGTTTTGTCAAATGTGCAGATTCGTCAAATGACACCACATTTATATGCCTTTACAATATTTTGGGACCCCCCCTCTAATTTTGCCCCCTCTTGACAGAATCCCACAAAACTTTGCAAAACCATTCAGGATTAGTCCTAGAATAAAATTACAAAATTACATGCAGTTTCACTGAGTGGTGCAAAAGTCATCCAAAAACTGCTTTTCCCCAACCCTGTAATGCAGAAATAGGAACAGATGTCCTAGGACATGTGAGGTGTCCGCGAACACCACAGGTCTGCCCCAGGACATCTGGGGTGTTTGCGAACACCACAGGACTGTCCCCGGGCATCTGGAGTGTTTGCGAACACCACAGGACTGTCCGAGGACATCTGGAGTGTTCGCGGACTTTCGGGGGTGAAACAACCCATTTTTGGCTTCTTATGGCCATATCCCATCCCATCCTCATCTCCCCCCACCTCCCCAGAGATTGTTTGTTGAGTTTGAAAAGTGAAATGCTGCTTTTTTAAAAAAAAAATCACTGCACTGTTCGCGGAATCCCAAAAAAGTCAGCGAATCCAAGATGTCGGGCATTTCAAGAAAACAGACGCATTTCACGTTTTCTCACCATCCAATCAGCGGACGCGTCCCGGTGTTCGCGGACTACGCAAAAGTCTGAACATTTTTCGGCCAATCAGAGGCCAGTCCACAGACAGCACAGCCAATCAGAGGCCAGTCCGCGTACCGAACAGGGAAGTGAGTCCGCGGGCCGGACATAGATATCACACATTTTTTTGCTTTACATTTTGCTCATTTAAAAATAAACTACTGGACGGATTTACACCAAATAAAATAAAAACACGTTTTTGGGACCAAGCCGCCGCTCCTGCTTCAAATTTGGTGTAAATCCGTCCAGCGGTTTGGGCTGTAGGTGTGAGCAAAGTTTTTTCCCATTATGTCTATGGGAAAAAAAATGTTGGAACCCCCCTATAACTTTGCTCCCCCTGGACCAAACCTCGCCAAACTTTGCAAAATAATTCAGAGTGGGCCATATACTTTTTTTTGCAAAGTTTGGTGCGGATTCGTCCAGGGGGAGCGAAGTTATAAGCCACTCAAAAATGGAAACAGCAACTTAACCATAACTACTACCGTGGCCGTGTAATATATATATATGTATATATATTCATATATATATATATATATATATATATATATATATATATATATATATATATATATATATATATATATATATATATATATATATATATATATATATATATATATCATTCAGAACATTATTTGAAGATTAGATATCCTTATTTACTGCTACCAACTTGAATGTGAAAAAAAATATATAAAAAGCCTCTCAACGGAACATAAATGGGGAGGCGTCTCGATGTATTGGTAGCCTGTGGCTCGCTAGGAAGCAGTGATTTACAATATATGTCCGAGTTCTTCCTTGAACTGACTATCAATAGTCTGCCTTCTATGGTGACCATTATGACTCGCTTATTCCACCTTTTTCCTGAGTCAATGTCGAATGCAAGTAGTCCCTTTTTGATGCTAATTATTCTTCTTCGAGGAAACAAGGTTAGTCGGCTTTCGATGACTAATCCATCGACATAGTTATTCACCTCCGAGTTGCACATTTGTGCGCATGCTTTTGCTGCTTGTACGCTAACGCCGGGAAGAACGGCAACATGAACACAATCCTAAAAACATGCAGAAAGGAGGATAATGACTTTCTTCAAAGGTACGTGTTTTCGCAAAACGTTCTGAATGATGTAGATTTCACTGGCAGATAGCAACTGTTACATGGTAAGGACTATTATTTTAATTGGGTTATTTTGACTGGGCCTTTTTGGTTTTCTGCTTCTCGGATCAATTTTTGAAGCTGAATTAATGGAAAGTAAATTTGGAAGACTGTGTAATTTGGTGGCCCATCGATATTTATTGAAGGTAACTGCATGGAGATGCACATTTATTCTGAATAGCCTACAGTTTTCTAACTTGCAGATAAGAATAGTGTGAAACCCACATTTGAAAAGAATAAGGGCCCATTATTTTGATTTAGTTTTCAGGATTCTTTGTCTCTTAGATTCGCCATGAGAACAGAATTAAGGAAAGAAATGGCGCGAGGATACAAACAAATATATACACTAGAATGAAAGGGTAGTGTCTTATGGCTGAATGTTGCCAGTCTGTGGTGCTTCATGTGGTTCTACACCAAAGGACAATACAATGCTTATTACTGCTTTTCTGTTATTTACTTTGCAAATAATATTAATTCATTCTGCATCGATAACTGCGGAGTAAGAAATATTTGCCCACTTGGCTATCAGAGTTTAACACGAAATTGATAAATGTTCCTCTCATGGTAAACAGGAGTTCAAAGAACATTGTGAAGATGTGGCAAAGTATCAGTGTTTGGTTTTGTTTTTTATGTTTTTGTTGGTTTGTTTATTTATTTATAGTGTGCACCAGACCCTCAGATATCAGGGCGCAAGACTTAAGAATACGTTCAGCTTAGTTACATAGGTACAAGACATATATCATAAGATCATATAATACAAAGCAATTTACATGCGGCACTAAGCACAGAGTACTAGGAATCAATATACAGAAAAATATACAATGAGAGAGAGCATGAAAATCAGGTACAGAGTATAGCAAGAATATCTAAGCTGGCAACTGCACAGTGATGGTCACTATGTCATGGCAATTTAATTGTCGTTTTCATTTAGCCAAACGGTCATGTTCTGTCTAAATTTGGTGAAAGTTTGGAATTCTCTTAGGGGAGGAGGCAAGGAGTTCCACAGTTGAGCTGCCTTAACTGGGAAGCTGGAACCCCCAATGGTCGATAGTTTATAGCGTGGTACAAGGAGACGGTTGGAATTGGCTAATCTGGTCGGTCTGAGGGAAGTTTTTCTGATAATCCTGTCCATTAAGTAAGGCAGTGCTTTATTATTTAGACATTTGTGGGTGAGGGTGGCTATTTTGAGTTGAATTTTGTCAAAAGTAGATAACCATTTGTATTTTCTTCTGGTGGAGGAGATATGTTCTTTTATTTTTATATTTAGTGCTGCTCTCAGGGCATTGTTCTGGAGAACCTGTATTTTTTGGATGATCTGTTTGCTCGCACCAATGTACAAGGCATTACAATAATCCAATTTGGAGAGTCTGATAGCTCTGGAGAGAATTAGAAAGCTGTTTGTGGATAGAAATAGTTTGCCTGCTCTAATTAGTTTGCAGGTATATGCAGAAGAAGTTGCCAGGGAGTTAGCTTGTTTTGTAAAGTTTAGGCTGACATCTAGATAGAAGCCTAAGGTCTTCACCTCATTGGCTACTTTGATGTCATTGCCGTCAATGGTGAAGTAAGCGTAATCCGGACTTAGTTTGGACAAAATGGGCCCTAGTGCCTAGGATGATAAGCTCTGTTTTATCATCATTCGGGCAGAGTACATGGGTGGCCATCCATGCCTGAACGATGCCATAAATTCTATTCACCAAAGCCAGGTCCATGGCGTAATCTCCAGTAAGGGGTAGGAGGATTTGGGTATCGTCTGCATAATTCATGTAGGGGATAACCAAATGGTCCATTTCGTCAAAGAGGGGCTTGGTGAATACACTGTAGAGAGTCGGTGAAAAGCAGGCTTCCTGAGGTACACTTCAAGTAATGGGGATAGGATCTGCTGAAGCTGAGGGTGAGAAGACTCTCATAGTCCTATTGCTCAGGAATGACTCTATCCATATTATGGCTTCCTTGGAGAAATGGGCTGCAGTGTCCAGGTGACTGCACAGAACTTTATGGTCTACCAAGTCAAATGCAGCCGAGAGGTCTAGGAGGAGGAGTAGGGCTAGTTGACCCTTATCTCTAAGTTCATCTATTTGGGCCTTAAGATCAATTAGAGCTGTCTCCATGCCATGTTGAGGATGGAAACCAGATTGGTGAGATTCTAGTAAGAGGTTAGATTCTAGGAAATTCTGGATTTGAATATATGCCACTTTATCTAAGATTTTTAAGAGAAATGACACAGTCGTTATAGGTCTGTAGTTTGTGGGTATTGTTGAGTCAAGGGTTTGCGTTTTATGGAGGGGTAGTACCCACGATTCTTTCAGATTACTAGGGACAGTACCTGATGTGAATAAGGCATTGATAAGTTTAGTGATGAAGGGTGTAAGTTCTCTAGCAGAATCCTTGATAAGTTGTGCTGGGCATTGGTCACCCTTGCAATTGGATGGTTTGAGTCCAAGTATGGTTTTCTCCACCTCAAGAACAGAGATGTTGGAGAAGCAGAAGCGTGTTTCTTGTTTGCAATGTGGCAGCGGGACTTTGCTAGAAGAGGACAGAGATGCTAATGATGCTTTCTTTTGGGCAATTTTAGTTTGTAGACTAGAGACTTTGGGGGTCACTCTGAGGTTAGAGGTAAGTAACTGTCCTTCCCGGCATGGCGCAAATAGCGTGTCCGTGTAGTCAAGAGCCCGCTAATAGAGGGCTATTATGACTTCACGGGCACAAGCTTTGCTCCATGCCAGTAAGGGCATTGCCGCCATGCCGTTAAAGGCACAAAAAATGCCCTTAGCATCATCATGCATAGCGCAGATTGCACTACCGGCATGAACCAATGCAGCATTACCGGCCACTGCTATTAGCGGTCACCGCTAATAACAGTCACCGTAAATAAGCGGAACCGGAAGTAGCGTCATCGCACAGGAACGGGAAGGAGCACGGCGGCCATCTTTAAAAACACAATCCATTGCCATCCTCAGCACACAGGACCTGTGGGACACTGCTGTTTGTGGAAAATCATCCTCCAAAACACCACAATGCCAAAGGCTATTAAGAAGGGCGCCTCCCACCAGCGCAAGGAGTGCTTCAACAAAGACGAGTTGGAGATGCTAGCTGGGATCCTGCAGGAACATGCAGACATCGTGTTCGCCCAGAGCATGAAAAGGGAGGCCATCATTCGAAAAAAAAGAGATCTGGGCACTTGTGGCGCAGAAAGTGAGCTCAGTTGGGAACACCCCACACACCATAAAAGACTTCAGGAAGCGTTGGGACAACTTGCGGCTGTGAGTACGGAACATACTCTCCGTCAACAGGAGCCAGGCAATGGCAACAGGCGGAGGAGACAGCTCCCACATGGGAGGACATCTGTGCCAGCCTGATTTTCACTGAGGGGATAGAAGGTGTCAGAGACATGGAGTGTGGCGCCCACAACATCGGCGGATGGAGGTGAGTGTCCTTAGAAAACACTGTAATGCAGAGTCTGATGAAAGTCAACCAATATTTCTGTCCAAAGAGGCAAGCCATGGGCCAACACTCACACACTCCCAGCAAAGTTGTCGGACGCATCACAGACACATGCAGATGCCTGCAGCAAGGCAATCCTGTACCTGACACATACCACACAAAATGTTAATGCCATAAGTCACACTGCATGCAGGCCCCAACAAATATGCGTGTCACATACCATAGGTCTTGCCCAATATGAGTGACCCCGATGTATGCCTGCATCACCCACCCATGTATCAGACAATGTGATCATCCAATCTCAAATGCCTATTACCCTCGATTGTGTGTATGATCAATTGTACAAATGCATGCATGATGCCTATCAAAACATCGCTCATGCCGTCGCTCTCTTCGAACCCCACAGGCTCAGACCATGACAGCGATGCCCAGGACTCAACCCCACAGAAAACCACACCCCGGAAGAGGGCCCGGGATGAGGCCAACCGGCCTTCAACCTCGAAGGGCCAACCCAAGGCCCGCCGTGCACCACCAGTGAGAACACCTCAGTTTGCCAGGGCACCGGGGCTGCCAAGGGCCATTGAGGAGGAAGCAGCAACACCTTTTGCACAGCCACAGGAAACATCCGAGGCACCACACTCAGCAGAGTCCAGTCTGGCTGGGGAGGTGGCAGCCACAGCACCCAAGGCTGAGGAGGAGGCACATGAAGAGGTATGGGTGCCCGTTGAGGACAATTCCTCAGAACTGCCCCACATGCCCAGTCCACTGCCATCTCCACAAATCACATCACTTGAGTCAGACCATGGCACCACCCCGGAGCAATCTGGGGGAGAGTAAATTCAAGGGGCCATTAGTCCCATAGTGGAGAGCAGTGAGGCCGAGCATGACACCCAGGCACCATCCACCTCCACAGGTGCACCCGCAGGGCCGCAGTGTTCTGAGCAGCTGACTGCCCTTGTGCGGCAGTTTGTGGACAACAACGCCCAGGCCAGGCAGGAGTGGCAGGAGAACATTGCCTCTCTAGGCAAGACAATCACAGACAACACCGCCTCCATGGGCAAGATATTTGTGGAGAATACTAGCCGCCTGTGCGAGGAGGTATCTGCCCTTCGGTAGGTACTCAGCCGCATAGCCTATGCCCTGGAGTCGGAACGTCCGGCAACCCAATTTGAGCAGGCAGCCACACCATCCTCATCAAGCTCTACCCAGACCAGCCCACTCCGCAGGTCATCGCGCACCCTGCGCCGGCCAAACATGCCGCCACCAGGTCCAGGGAGTGCTACAAAATAGTCTTGGCAGCCTGATGAAGACATTAGAGACTTGTTTGGACATGTGTGGGAGTTTTGGGGGGAGGGTGTGGGGGATGAGGGTGTGTGGGGGAGTTGTGGGGGGAGGGCATGGGGTTGAGGGTGTGTGGGGGAGTTGTGGGGGGAGAGGGATGGGGGAGGGTGTGTGGGGGCATTATGGGGGAGGGGAAGGGGGTGAGGGTGTGTGGGGAGTTGTGGGGGTGGGGGACAGGGGAAGGTGTGTGGGGGAGTTATGGGGACGGAGGGAGGGTGTGTGGGGGAGTTGTGGGGGGAGGGGAGGGTGGTGAGGGTGGTGGAGGGTTATTGCACTATTGTTTTCATTGTTAAATTCAATACACCCGTTGTGTGAAAAGCAAGACCTGAGTGAACATTCATCATTGCGCATGTGTCATTTAATCATATACAGTGCATAGTGTGCATGTACCCCCACATCCAGGGCCCTTGGTCAAACTATCATGTCACCCTCTGCAGCCATCTGTGTCAGTAATGTTGTGCAATCACTGACTGACCCACAGCACGTTCCTCCTGTGCATCGGCACCGCAATGATGTGCAGCCACTTCTTCTTCATCCCCTTCATCATCACCAGGTGGTTGCAGTTCAATGTCAGGGGGCAGAGGCATGTTTGGTCGGATACACATGTCGCCAGATTAGCGTTGGCCACATGCCCATGTCCCTTGATGTATGCACACCATTTTTATGCCCTCAATGTGTCCTGTGCCATGGAATAATGGTGTGGGTTACATCTTCAAGATGATCACGGTGTGCTCTGCCGTCTTGTTGCTCATGCATTGTGTACACATACAGCTGTTTTCGTGTCCATTTAGTGATGTGTAGCGTTCTGTAGGATTTTCTGATGGGGGGCATTGGCAGTAGGCTCTGCAATGTTAGGCATTCAGCACTGATTTTTCCCATGGTGACATGCAGCATTCCTGCGGTTGATTCGGGATATTGAGCACAACAATGTGTGATCTTGCTGGCATCGTCTACCATCTGCACCTTGTTGCAGTGGTATTGCTTGTGATTGCGGTAAACCACCTCCATGGCATGAGGGCCACCAACTCCATGTGGGTGCAGTCAAGGGCACCTATACAATTTGTCAGTGCATGGAGGCCACCTTTTGTTTCAAGAATCTCCTGGGGAGTCCATGGTACGGATATGTATTCCGTTGTGTGCTTGAGGAGGGCATCCAGCACTTGCTTCAGGATGCGAGTGAATAAGGGATGTGATATGCCATGCATGTGCCCCACTGTGTGCTGGTAGGTGGCTGTGGTAAGTAAGTGGAGCACCAACACTACCTTGTGTAGAGAGGGGATGGCGGTGCATATTTCAATGAGGCTGACAATCGTGTATCATGTCCACGATGGTGTTGATGGTGCCCCGGTCAAGATGGTACAGGGTGTGGTTCTGCTCCCGGGTTGGGCTGAAAGGACTGGCTCTGATGTTTGGGATTGGGTGCTGCATTCGTGGTTACGCTAGCTGCACTGGTGGGGCATGCTGGGCCTGTATCACCCTCCTTCTCTTGCTGATGTGGTGCCTGCTGTTGCTGTTGATGTTGTTGCTGGTGTTGCAATGCAGGCATGTCCTCCAGCTGAAGTATTGATGGTACTATTGTGTTGATCTTGGTGTGGAAAGGGGTGTGGTGTGTGGGTGTGCTCCTTTTGTACAGGCCCAGCCTACATTGCCTCCACCTGTGCTGATGGTGTGCACCTGTGGCAGTTGGGAACACTGTACATGGCATTTTACGGTTGGCCATCGATGCCGGTATTTACGGCATGCCGGTATCCACTTTTAGCACCTTCATGATGCCGGTATTTGCATGTCCACTTGACTTGTGATGTCCTCCAGTTTACGTCATGCCGCTATTGCCGGTATGATGGGCTGCATGCCCGCGCCCATGCCGCTTTTAGAGACACTGTTATTTACGGTGCCGCTAATAGCAGTTTGCCTGGTTGGAATAGCCCAGAGCGGTAAGCGATGCCGGTAATCCTTTACCGGCATCGTTTTTCCCTTACCTCCAACCTCGGAATGACCCCCACTGTTAGTTTGTGCATGCTGAATGTCAGTACACCAAATGTTGTCTTTGGTACAATTTTCTTGCAGTAAGATAAGTGTTTCTAGTTCTCTTAAGATTGTGAACAGTTCTTTGGTGCTGAATTTAGACTGTGATATTCTATTGTTATTCGTCTCCTGTTTAGCCAGAAGGATGTCTTTCTTGTATTGGGTTGAGATATTGATGAGGTTTGTTTTATTTTCTGCTGATGAAGAGAGTCTCCAAGCAGTTTCACATTTTCTTTTGGCTAATCTTAGATTTTTTAAATGTGGAGTGAACCATGTATTGAGATGTTGTTTAGCTTTACTCTTCCTTAGTTTGAAAGGAGCAATATCGTCAAGGGCAGTAGTCATAGCTTTGTTGTATTATTCAACAAGAGAGTTAGGGTCCATATTATCAGGTAGGGAGTTGAGATTAGGTAGTATGTGAGGAAGTAATTTCTCTACTGTGATATTTTTTATTTGTTCCTTGTTAGAGTAGGTGGGGCAAGCGGGTGGTCTGAGCTATAGCCGATTTAATTACCAGTGTGAATGACAGAAGATAATGGTCAGTCCAGATTTGAGGAGCTATGGTAGTGATAGAGACATTGCAGTTGTGATATGCAATCCAATCAAGGGTCCGTCCCATGTCATGTGGGTAAATTAACTTTCTGGGTAAAGCCTAGTTCTTTTAGAATATTAGCAATGGCAGTGGATTGGGGATCCTTAGTATCATTGTAGTCCAAGTTGAAGTCACCTAGCACTAGGGTTTGAGAGGTATTTTTTAAGTTATTTGACAAAGACATGGAAATGTCTTCAGGGAAGGTTCCCATTGGGCCTGGGAGTCTATATATGAGATGAATATTCAATTTTTGGGAGTTGGCGGTGGTTATTTTGACTGTTAGGCATTCTCAGGATTTCAAAGTAGGTGAATTGGCTAATCTCATGGAGAGGTTAGTTTTGGCAATAATTGTTATCCCTCCTCCTCGAGAGACATATCTGTCCGCTCTCAGGATAGTGTAATTATCAGGGACTGCCAGAGAGAGGGCAGGGCCTGCGGCATCATGCAACCAGGATTCTGTGATTGTCACGCCCCTTCGGAGACGCTGGGCTTTGTGGCATCGATGGACCATAGGACGGCGGGTGTCAGCCATTTCTACTACCAAGATGGCCGCCGTAACTGGAGTTGCGAGTCTAGCCTCAGCACACCTTGATTTCCCGGAAGTACTGCCTCCCTACCCGAGGGTGGGTATATCAGTCCCGGAGATCAACACGGCATTGCGTTGCTACTCCTCATTAACAACGCTACGTAAGTTCGTTCCTAGGTCTTAGAATTTGACTTGCGAAATACTGTCTTCAGCTTCTAAACTTCCTGTTTTCAAATTCTAGCGTCTCTCCAACTACCTCTTTGTTTTCCGAGTTCGCGGTCTCCTCCTCTTCATCAACCAAGTTTGCCATCCGGTCCCATTCCGGACCGTGGTAAGCCTCATCCCAATCCCGTATAACCAATTACCTCCAATCCCGCTTATTCTAACATTCACAACTCACTATTATCCTCTTCTTCGCTTAGTAACAGGCACATCACGCACCGGCATTTCAAACACACTGGCAAGACTCTGCACCATCAAAACAGATCTTAGCTCCGCCTCGATTGCTTCTCAGAGGTTTTCGGAAGATTCTGACTACCATCATCTTCCCCCTATTGTTCCGGTTTAAGGGTAATCCACCTTCCTCTTACCTTACATTCTATCCCTCTGTTACACTCTGATACTTACCAGTCTCTTTCTTCTTCTCAAAGACGAACGCCCTCCTGACTTCGCCGAAATCCCCGACTGCAACGGAGGACAACACACCGCTACCTTCGGAACAGGGTTTTCTTCCCCAGAGGGTTTCCCTGGGACTTCTTCTTCTACCTGGTTTATCCGGGAGGGGGAAGAGGTACTTGGGAGGCTTTCATTATCTTCTCTCCATTTGGAACAAGAAGAGCTTTCCACTACCGAAAGGGGGTCTGTCGGAGGAGGAGGTAACGGTGGGTCCTTGGGATAACCTGCCAATTGATTGATTGGATATGCATATAACTTGTCTCATTTATTAATATTTGACAGTTAGCAACGCCCAAAAATATAAAGTATATCTGAGCAGGTTGTCTCAGGGATTCAGGGTTACTAAGAAACATGGACGCCTCACAACAACAGCAATTAGTCACTGCACTACAGGCTTTGACAGATGAAGTGCATTCTTTAAAACAAGAGAATGCTTACCTCCGACAACAGGCAGGCAGAGTCCCTAGCTGGTCCGAAGTGCCTCCTGGCCCTATCCCAGGAGGTTTATACGATGGTAATCCTCATAAACTCAAGACTTTTATCGAGGCTTGTACCGTTCAGTTCTCTTTCAAGACAGCCTTTTTTCAAAGCGACCGTGATAAGGTAGGACACATGATTGCAAACTTGACGGGGTCCGCGTTGGCATGGGCCACGCCTCTTGTTACTACCAATAATGTCTTATTAGATTCTTATCCTGCCTTTTTGAATAGTCTTCGAGCCATGTTCAGCCGTCAGGAGATCACGATTTCAGCCCAAGAGCAGTTATTAGATTACAAACAAGGATCTCAAGATCTATTGTCTTATATCACCAATTTCAAGCAGTTAGCAGCTGGTACGTCATGGGCGGACGATGCTCTAATCACAATATTCCGCAGAGGATTAAACGAAGAGCTAAAGGATGAGATCTCCTGAGTACCCAGACCTCCGAATTTGGCAGAGATGATCACCATGGTTATGCAGATGGATTACCGACTGCAAGAAAGAGTGAAGGAACGTCGTCGTGGCCGCTCCATGAGACCACCTATGACATACCCTCCTAGTGTAGGAAGATCACAAACAGATGAACCTATGCAGATAGGGACTACCAGAGGTCGCCTTACTCCAGAGGAGCGTCATAGACGTCGAGTCAAGGGCCTGTGTATGTATTGTGGTTCCAAAGAACACGCAATTCGAGATTGTCCTCTCATCCCAGCCAAAAGTCAGGGAAACGCCATCTCCCAACCGCCAGGGGAACCGCGGCTAGGGAGTCAGTAAACGGTTCCTCATCTTATCTGATACCTTCCCAAGTTACGGAGATCCCCGATCTTACTATGTTGGCCTTACATGTCCAGATCAAATGGGGAGATACAGACCCCATTCCGGTCACGGCCTTAATAGATTGTGGGGCCGCAGGGAACTTTGTTGATACCCTCTGGAAGACCGCTCATAACATACCATGTTCAGTCAAGACCTTGGCAATCCCAGTTGAGTCCGTGGATGGTAGTCCGTTAACATCAGGTCCCATAAAGGAACAAACTATACCTTTGCGGATGAATATCTCCTCCCATCAAGAATCCATTATCTTTGATGTAATCCGTACAGCCCACTATCCAGTTATTCTAGGACTACCCTGGCTTCGTGCTCATAACCCATACATCAATTGGAAGGCGGGCACGGTTTTTCTGGGATCTGAACATTGTTTGACGCACTGTCTTTCGGACGGTGCGGTTGGGTTTCGTCCCACTATCTCCATGTTGGAAAATCCGGGTTCCATCTCTGTATTGAACCATATCCAGGAATTACCCATTGAATACAAACAGTATCAGACAGTGTTCTCCGAATCTCAATATGCTGAACTACCCCCACATCGGAGAGATGACTGCGCCCTGGAACTAGTTCCAGATGCACCGATTCCTTTCGGTCGCATGTATGTCCTATCTGGACGGGAACGTGAAGTTCTTAAAGAATATCTTCAAAAGAATCTTTGCAATGGACTTATTCAAGAATCCACCTCACCAGCGGGGGCTTCTTTGTTCTTCATCCCAAAGAAAGACTCTACGGAACTCAGACCGTGTATAGATTACCGAGGCTTAAATAAGATCACCATCCCGGATCGCTATCCTATGCCTCTCATCCCAGATATACTAGAAGCCGTTAAAGGAGCTACCATCTTTACAAAACTGGACCTCCGCGGGGCTTATCATCTCATTCGTATACGAGCTGGCGATGAATGGAAGACAGCTTTCCGTACTCCTTTGGGACACTATGAATATAAAGTAATGCCTTTCGGCCTATCCAACGCCCCCGCAGTCTTCCAACGCTTTATGGACCACCTCTTTTCAGACATTCTTCTTCACACAGTTATTGTCTATTTAGATGATATTCTGGTCTTTTCTTCATCACCATCAGAACACTGTCAGCACGTGAAAGAAGTACTACGGAGACTATTCAACAACCACCTTTATTGCAAACTAGAGAAATGTGAGTTTCACAGAAACCAGGTTGCCTACCTAGGGTACATAATCTCTGCTAATGGGGTATCCATGGACCCTAAAAAAGTATCAGCTATTACAGATTGGCCTATACCATTCTGCATTAAGGATCTGCAGAGATTTCTGGGGTTTTCCAATTTCTACAGACGTTTCATCCCACACTATTCGCAAGAGATACTTCCGCTGACGACACTTCTTAAAAAGAATGTAAAATTCCTTTGGTCCGGGGAGGCACATATTGCCTTTGAGAACCTGAAGAAACATTTTCTCACAGGACCCATACTGATTACTCCAGATCAAACCAAGAAGTTCATTGTGGAATCGGATGCGTCTCATCAGGCCCTTGGGGCCGTTTTGCTTCAAGAAAATGATCAAGGAATAGAATGTCCTATAGCTTATCTTTCTAAAACACTGTCTCCCTCTGAAATCAATTATTCAGTGCTAGAAAAAGAACTATTAGCTATAAAAAAGGCATTCGAAGAGTGGAGACATCTTCTCCTGGGGGCAAGACACCCAGTTGAGGTCAGGACTGATCACAGTAATTTACGCGTCCTACAGTATGCTCAGACCCGAAATAGCAGGCAGGCACGTTGGGCACACTTCTTTTCACCGTATGAGATTGTTTTCACCTTCATTCCCGGGAGAGTCAATCTCAAGGCTGATGCATTGTCCAGAAAGGATTATACCTCTTCTACGCCTTTTCGATCGGAACCTCTGTTTCCCAGAGCCACATTCGTGCAAGTAGTTACCACGTTTTTACAGAACGTGGCTAACTCCACTTTGCAATTTATTCAGTTGAATCCACAGTTACTGGCGACCTGGAAACTCAACTTGGTCCAAGGATGTGCTTATAAGGACAAGAAGCTCTTCCTCCCTTCGAGTGAACTACAAAAGACAGTTCTAAATCTCTGTCACGACTCATACCTAGCGGGTCACCGAGGTGTGGCTAATACTAAAGAGTTGATCCAACGTAACTTCTGGTGGCCGGAAATGACTCAAGACATCATAGACTATGTGTCCGCTTGTGCTATCTGTTTGCAGTCAAAATGCCCTCGAAACGCCCCTTCAGGACTCCTCTCAGTAATGCCGATCCCGGACCGTCCTTGGCAAATGATTTCCACTGATTTCATAGTTGATTTGCCACCATCAGACGGTTGTACAGTAATCATGGTCACAATCGATTACTTCACAAAATTGGCACATTTCGTTCCACTTCCGCGGATTCCCACCGCAGCTCAGATGGCAAGAGTTTTTCTTTCACGGATTTTTTCCCTTCATGGATTACCTGAGACCATTGTTTCTGATCGAGGTTCACAATATACATCTCGCTATTGGCAGCAAGTCTGCAAGAGTTTGCATATCTCCCGGGCATTGAGTTCAGGTTTCCATCCGCAGACAAATGGTCAGACGGAACGCCTAAATCAGACCCTTGAGGGATATTTGCGTTGTTACATCTCCTCCTCACAAGATAACTGGTGTTCCTTGTTGCCTTTGGCTGAATTCGCGTATAATAACTCTCGACATTCAGCCTTGGGATTCAGCCCTTTTTTTTGCTCCTACGGATACCATCCTCAGTGTTTTCCCAGCGGACCGGTCTCCACTTTGAAATTTCCCGATGTGGATCTTCTCGTTGATGCCATCCAGATGGGACATCGAACAGCCAAGACCTCTCTTCGGGAGGCCCAGATCCGGGTCAAACGCTCTGCTGACAGACATCGTACTCCGGCTCCGCGGTTGGTACCAGGAGACTTGGTTTGGTTGGCATCTCGATTTCTGCCTCGTCATCTGGTACCATCCAAATTGTCCCCGAAATATTTCGGCCCTTTCTGCGTTTTGAAGCGTATAGGGTCATCAGCTTTCAAGCTCAATCTCCCTTCATCCTGGTCCAGGATTCATCCTGTGTTTCATGTCTCGCAGTTGAAGAAAGACGTGGCGGATCGTTTCTCCCGTGCACGGAAAGGATTACCCTCTCCTGTCATCACCCCGACAGGTCCCGAGTATGAAGTGGCGGGAATTTGCGATTCACGCATTTTCCGGGGTCATCTACAGTTCTTGATTGACTGGAAGGGTTATTCTCCGGCGGATCGCTCTTGGGAACCGGCATCGGCGGTTCATGCTCCTACTTTGGTCCGCCGGTTCTTTTTGTCCCATCCGTCCAAACCGGGAGGCCCGGGGCATTTGAGGGGGCATACTGTCACGCCCCTTCGGAGACGCTGGGCTTTGTGGCATCGATGGACCATAGGACGGCGGGTGTCAGCCATTTCTACTACCAAGATGGCCGCCGTAACTGGAGTTGCGAGTCTAGCCTCAGCACACCTTGATTTCCCGGAAGTACTGCCTCCCTACCCGAGGGTGGGTATATCAGTCCCGGAGATCAACACGGCATTGCGTTGCTACTCCTCATTAACAACGGTACGTAAGTTCGTTCCTAGGTCTTAGAATTTGACTTGCGAAATACTGTCTTCAGCTTCTAAACTTCCTGTTTTCAAATTCTAGCGTCTCTCCAACTACCTCTTTGTTTTCCGAGTTCGCGGTCTCCTCCTCTTCATCAACCAAGTTTGCCATCCGGTCCCATTCCGGACCGTGGTAAGCCTCATCCCAATCCCGTATAACCAATTACCTCCAATCCCGCTTATTCTAACATTCACAACTCACTATTATCCTCTTCTTCGCTTAGTAACAGGCACATCAGGCACCGGCATTTCAAACACACTGGCAAGACTCTGCACCATCAAAACAGATCTTAGCTCCGCCTCGATTGCTTCTCAGAGGTTTTCGGAAGATTCTGACTACCATCATCTTCCCCCTATTGTTCCGGTTTAAGGGTAATCCACCTTCCTCTTACCTTACATTCTATCCCTCTGTTACACTCTGATACTTACCAGTCTCTTTCTTCTTCTCAAAGACGAACGCCCTCCTGACTTCGCCGAAATCCCCGACTGCAACGGAGGACAACACACCGCTACCTTCGGAACAGGGTTTTCTTCCCCAGAGGGTTTCCCTGGGACTTCTTCTTCTACCTGGTTTATCCGGGAGGGGGAAGAGGTACTTGGGAGGCTTTCATTATCTTCTCTCCATTTGGAACAAGAAGAGCTTTCCACTACCGAAAGGGGGTCTGTCGGAGGAAGAGGTAACGGTGGGTCCTTGGGATAACCTGCCAATTGATTGATTGGATATGCATATAACTTGTCTCATTTATTAATATTTGACAGTGATGGCCAGGAAGTTAAGGTTGTCTGTTAAGATGATGTCAGATATCTCAGTTGTGTGTGCAACTAAGGACCTTGCATTTATTAGGGCCCCTTTAAGTTTAGGTAAAGGGGTTTCTGACGCATATGGTAAGTTGGATCTAGGATTGTCTATACTAATATGGCTGGCAGAGTTAAGTTTGGGTCCTTTGGACTTAGTTGGGCCTGTAATAGGCTCTGGAGATACTTTGTGGGGTAGGCTCCTTTTTAGGCAGTTTAGTTTATCTACTTTTTTGGCTGGTAATTCATACAGTTTTGATAAGCCTGCACGTAGTCTGGTATTTCTATCAGCAGTACTACAAGGCGCCTGTATAATGGTAAGTTCTTGTTGTGGGCAAAACTTAAGTGATGTTGTAACTGTCATGGTAGGAGGAGTAAGAATACTATTTGAAGTCGTCCTAAAGGATGGTATAGTCGTCAGGATGGTAGCCTGTAGTACTATAATTATGGGAGAGGCAATGTGTAATGTTAGCCACACAATTTAAGTATGGCACCTAGTAGGAGTCTGTTGGGATATAGAAGGTGCATAATGACAGTGGGATGCCGGCAATTCAGGTTGGGCACAATGGGCTAATAGTGTGCTAGTTCAGGCACAGACACAGTGGACTGCAATAGCACAGATGCAGGTGGGCGCAATAGGCTATGCTATTTTCAGATGCAAATTAGGCAATTTAAGCATAGTGGAATAAGCTAGCATAATTCAGAATAGACACAGTATGCTACTAAAATTCTCCAAGCACAGTTAGGCGCAGTGGGCTGAACTAGCATAATTCAAAATAGACCCAATATGCTGCTAAAATGCTCCAAGCACAGTTAGGTGCAGTGGGCTGAGGTAGCATAATTCAAAATAGACACAATGTGCTACTAAGATGCTCCAAACACAGTTAGGCGCAGTGGGCTGAGCTAGCATAATTCAAAATAGACACAATGTGCTACTAAGATGCTCCAAACACAGTTAGGCGCAGTGGGCTGAGCTAGCATAATTCAAAATAGACACAATGTGCTACTAAGATGCTCCAAACACAGTTAGGCGCAGTGGGCTGAGCTAGCATAATTCATAATGGAGATTTATGCTACTAAGATGCTCCAAACACAGTTAGGTGCAGTGGACTGAGCTAGCATGATTCAAAATGGACACAATATGCTACTAAAATGCTCCAAACACAGTTAGGCGCAGTGGACTAACTAATGCAGGTCAAGATAGGCACAGTGGGATGGTGTAGTCGTGCTGCAGATAGATGCAGATTATGGTTGGTAAATTCCAATACAGTGGGGTCACTAGTGCATAATAATCAGCGTCAGTAGGCTGAAGTTAATAGGCAGTTGGTAATTCAAATACAGTGGGGCTACTAGTACATGATAAACAGATTGAGCATGCAAGGCATTGAGATACATTAAAATGCAAGTACGATTGAGCTGCCAGCACATAATAGTCAGATTCAGCAGATAGACTGTAGTAGGCCGTTGCGCTGTAGGCAGTAGGAGCGTTCAAGTGCTATGCGCAATCACTAGCGCACAGATTGCAAGTTCCGCGGTCAGCGGTTGAGTATAGTTAGCATATTTGATGCTATCATATGGGCTCAAGGTCCGATAGGAATGTGCAATCGGCAGGTGCCGAGGTTTGACTATGAACGTTATGTGAATATCACGTTTGGGGTAGTGTGTACAGAGGTGGTGAAGGGGGTCAGCAGGTATTTGTTGGTTCGATTCTAATGTGGGACATAGCTTTGTAGTTAATTCACTGGCAGTGTTGGAGAGTCAGCGATCCGAATCTGCTCGCTTAGGTATGGGCAATAGAGCCCGATGGGCTCAAGGCGAGTAATCCGTATAAAGATGTAGAATATGCGAGTGACAGCATATATATGCACAGGTACTACTGGGTGTGCACATCATTGTTAAACATAGGTTAAACTGCCGGGGGTGAGCGGGGACACAGAACGCTTTGAGAGTTTACTTACAGAATGGGGTTTGCAGGAAACAGCCTCCAGGCGCGGGTCGTGGCCCGACTGGCCTAGACAGGCACAAGACAGGCTGGTCCCTTAAGATCTGTGCCTTTGGATCAAAGTGTCAGCTTACGCCTTTCCAGCTGAGGTGCTACACGGAAGTAGCTGTGATCCTCCAATCGGATGGGATCAGGGTTGCTTTGCAACCTTGTTACAGAAACAATGCGTCAGCCATTTTGCGGCCTTCTACGCGGTACTGGGAGCGAGAGGCTCTCTGGTGGTGGACCATGTCAGGGCAGACGCAGGTGCTCTCATTGAAAAGTTATATATGGTACGATGGGCGAGGTGGGGCGCTTACCCACATCGTGGCAGCTTTCGAATTGAGGGGCGTTGTTGGGCTGCAGATTGAACGCTTTCCTGCGCAGGCGGCCGCTCCCTGAGTTGGGCTTCTGTGGTCTGGAATAGGGGAAGGGCTCCTGCCCCTCCGACGCTCTGGATGCCTGCTGCAGGCACAAGACCGACTGGTGCCTTTTTCTTTTTGTGTTTAGTTCACAATCAAAACACAATATTAGAACAATGACAACAGAGAATATCTCATTGCTTTTCAAGGCCTGAGGAAGACGGACATCAGCTCCTAGTTTGAGTTTTACATGTGCTTTCCGTCGAAACTATTGACAAGGGAGATTTTGAAATTACAGACAGAGGGTTTTTGTTTACATCTATATTCCCCTCTAATACCTATACGAGATGTTTACTTGAATGTACAATACATTTAGAGTTTTAGAATGGTTGACATGTAATGACTACATGCATATTTGCACGTGTGGATTTTTCACTTTAATTAGAGACCATAATTTGCACACTAAAAATGAATAAATGTCTTTTTCTCTGAATACTCTACATGGTTTAGATATTGGGAGTATATCGAGAAAGGTTTGTAGATCTACTCCAATGTTGTCTATAAAATTGTTTTTCAAAAAAAGTATAATTAAATAAAGAACATGGATGTTTCATTTAAAATAACTAGCATACACCGATCCTTTCGCCTTTTCACTTTAGCCAGAGCCTGTCCATAATGAAATTAACCTAAACAATTTATGTTCCATGAGGCATCATTTTCTGTGGTTTATATAGTAGATTCTCCCCTGATGCCAATGAAGAAGGGGACACCCATCCTTTTGGTTTTTGTACTCTAAAACTTCACCAGGCCTCCTGAAATCACCAAACCCCATGCACTAAATTTAACCTTTAAAAGGCGCCTCCCTACCACTCCTCCCTGGACTCAACATTCCTTTCCCAGCTTCTCCACGCTCTGCAGATGGACCCACTTAACTGTTATTGACACAGTTCGGCTGCCCTAAACCTTGACATGATAACTTCTCTCTGGAGGAAAGGAAGGGGTACTTTAATTAACTTGACAGAGCCATAGCTCCACATTGAGCCGGTTTCTCATACTTTCAAAAACACATCCTATAACATGCCCTAAAATCCAACATGGCGGAACTCCTGCTATCTTAGCCCTCAGACCTTGCCTTTAGCGCAACACTTCTCTGACTCCATCTCATGCACCTATCTATGTCAGCTACCTGCTTGCACATCCCTTAAAACATAACACTGTATACTACCACTAAATGCAAAATCATTCACCCTATCTTTAACCTCTGCAACCACTACATGAATACATTGTTGCTCTTTCTGTATGGCTGTTTGGTGTTTTCGAATATGTGTCAAAGCTAACTTCAAATGGGTACATGTGCATTCTGCCGCACCCAATGAGAACTGCCAGCACTAGGACACCTGCTTATATATTTTCTGCAGTCTAAATCTCTTTGCCTGACCAGGACGTTGCACTTGCATCACAACACCAAACTCTAGAAAGGAAAAAGGGCAGAAAGGGAAGTGGAAAGCTAAAACTACCTCTGGAGGGAGAGGTGACTGGTAAAAATAGGATAAAAAAACCTAGCCTTGGTAAGGAAACAGAGGCCTTTTGTGACAAAGAGAATGAGGCGGGCGAAAGGCAGCAAAGACTAAGAAGAGTAGTAAGATAGGAAACAGTAATAGGAGCAAAGATAGCACCTGCAAACGGCCAAGACAGGAAGACACCAAGTCATAAAGGACAACAGAGATTAAGGAGGGTTGACGCTGCAGGGCTGCTAGAAGGAACAACTGTAGGTTTCCCCAGAAAAGAGGATATTGGGGAAGGCAGAAGGAAAGCAGAACTTGTAAAAAAGGACCCATGAAGGAAGCATGCTGGAAAGTCTCCTGTTGATTAACACTTGGACAAGACAAGGCCGGAGGATAGGCCTGGATTCGAAGCCCGAGAGAAGACCCATGGAAAGAGTGACCCAGGAACGTTCTGCTGAGAGAATAGAGCCTGGTGGTGGGGGCACTGCATAGCCGAGGGGAGGTAATAACCATCCTGACCAAATAAATAAACCGCCTGGACAATACTCCGGCATAAATATCCTCTGCAACCACGCCTTACAGCATCTAACACGTGCTTTGGGGAGCAGTTGACGACTGAAATGTCTCCAGCATTTTCTTTATTTCCCTCTAATTAATTCCAAACTCAAACGAGTCATCACAATGTTACAAGTACCGGATCAATAACATATATGATGTGTTCAGCCGCTGGATATTAGCATTCCATTTCTCAACGCAACCTAATGCCAGAAGTGCTTGGAATTCTGTTTGTGGCGGTGCCGTTGCGATAAACAGGTATCTGATGGTTTAGCATTAGTGACTGGCAGTCCCCTGGCTCGACCTCCAAGGAGAGTATAGGATAGAATTCTAAACAAACTTCACACAGTCCAACGCCTGGGAATATACAAGGCTTGCAGCAGCACTGCCTGAAGTGGAGATTTGTGATAGCAACAAATGGGAAATGAACAACATAGATGCATCTTGGCAGCCATTTTCAAAGGCCGTTATTCAACACTCCGTTTTAAATTTTAAATACCTTTGCAGGTCCTCATAAAATCAAATATACGAGTAAAGACGACAGCAGTGTCCTGCTCCTCCTGACCCTGTGCTTAGAATTGCAGTGCAAGAGGAGTGGCACTGCGCGGGCGTGTGTTCAGCAAATGCTAGAGCTTGGCAGACTTCATGACGTGCTTAGAAATGGAATGCCGCCTTTTTCACCCTCCCCCAAAACGTCAACAGAAACATACAATTTAAAATGCGGATGAAAGAAGATAAGCAGGCGCATTGGTATGACTCCCCAATGAATATATTTCTTGCTAATGTGTCTTTCGGAAAAAAACGGATTAATATTTACCCGTAGGCCTGCGGCAGACATCGAGAAAAGGCTGTTCGAGGTGAACGCTTCACAAATGCCTAGGCACTGGGACATTTGCTCCTTTGAATGTATACTTCATTCTGGGCAAGGTGTGTTGGGGAGTCATTCGCGGTGAATCACAGTAGGCAGGGATTACAAGGCAATAAATACATGTCTAGTCAGCGTTAACATGGCAGGGCGTGCAGTGCTCAGATGACTCTCCATCTCGATGGCAGTCATGTTGCATGCATAAACATTAGGCATTATTAAAATGAATTTGCCTGTGCAAGGAAAGTCGTGATAGGCTGCCTACTGACTCCATTTCTTTTCGGTATTTAGTCGTGTTTCATAGAACTAACATCACCCTCAGGCAGCAGAGCGCTGCAGAATAGCAAATAATTGGGTTACAATAAACACTTTCAAACTACTACAAAGACAGGAAAAGGCCATGAACAAAGTAAAAAACCATCTATTATTAACAACACAGTTGGCACTAGCTACAAGTTGGAAGGACCATATTAGAAACATTTAGAATTGATATATTAAAACAAGCTTTGGCAAAGCAAAGCGTTTTGGCGGGTTGCAGCTCTACATTGCATTGCATATTCATAGGCATACATCTGTGTCAGCCTCATGAACTGACCGTCCCAGCTGAAATAGCATTCATGTATATACATGTGACTTATGCTATGCATAGCATCCCTTGGCTAATTATAGCGTTTTTTTCAATGTTTATGTGTTCATTATATTGTGCAGTGCTGTAACTAACCATTGGGGTTGGCTGCATGATCCTTTAGTGACTAGATTGCCCTTTGTTGATTTATTTTTTGGCCCTTTTGCCTTCATATCTGAATAGGTGATTGTGGTTTCCCTTATCGAGTGACTTTCTTCGCTCTCACGGGAAACCCCTTTTTGGGATCAATCTAGTAGCATCTAGGTCTACTGTGATTTATTTCTTTGACTTTTTCACTTACAGCCAACAGTGAAACTAGCACTCAGTCACTTTACACGATGCACTTTATGATTGATACATTAATGTTGTCACTTTGCGTATTTTTTTGTACAGAACTTCAGATGATTTAATACTTATTTTAACGAGTACAAATTCTAAATAAATACAGTATTTTTAACGATTGTTGCGTTCTTAGTGGATTGATCTGTGTTGTGACCCTTGGGGGTCCTCCCCCGTTTTGGTGGCCTTTTAGCGGCCTGTTTGAGTATCTTCAATTCATTCCGCTGGCTGGTTTTTCATTTACATTGATTGCTGCTTCCCCTCTGCCAGCGAAGTAGGGGAACCCACCTCTTTGTTTTGCTATACATGTGACTTACACAAGAGGTAAGAGAGATCCCTTAGCACGGTGCCCATGTAGTTAGTTCTGTCTGGGAAACATCTTAGAATTTGAGAAGCATTTATTCCTCACCATTTACTTCTGGGAAAAGTTAGGCAACTCCTCTACCTAGTGCTTTTCTGCAAGTTTCACACTTCATAAAAGATCTTAAATTCCATGCATGCTTTGAACCCTCCCACCAAGCCTAAAGATGAAAGAAGAAAACATAGATGAAGTGATATGGCACATAGTGTGATTGATAAGAGAGAGAGGGGGAGACAGAAAGAGAGAGAGAGATAGAGAGAGACAGATAGAGTGACAGAGGGAGACTGAAACAGAGAGGGACAGAGTGAAATACAGAGACTGGACTAGACTGTGATAGAAAAACTGTGACTGAGAGAGAGACTGAGAGTGACTATCATTGAGACTGTGACTGACTATGATAAAAGAGGCTAAGACTGTGATTATGGCCAGGACAGTGGCAAGCTCTGGGAATAGGATGAGGACTAGTATACTCTGATAAGGACTAGGACTGTAATAAGGACTGTCACTAGGACTGTGACGAGTTCTAAGAATGCTGCATTCTAGGAATGTGAGGACTCTGTCAAGGACTGTGATGAGGACTAGGACTGCGATGAGTAATATGATTTTGACAAAACTGTGATGAGGACGAGGACTTTGATTAGGAATAAGACTGTGACGAGCCTGAGTACTAGTACAAAGAAATGGACTGTGATAAGAATATCTAGTACAATGACATGGATTAGAACTGTGATGAGTACAATGATTAGGGGTGTGATGAAGACTGGAACAACAACTTGGACTGGGACAAGTACTAGGACTGTGCACAGATCTGGATCAAAGACTCAGACTGTGCAAACAACTGTGGTGTTACTGGAAGGGACCTATGCAATGTTCTTCTGTTAAAATGAGCTTGCTATGAAACATACTGGCAGAGGAAACATACTAATTGGCACACCGTAAGGAAAACAAGCCCTCATTGGTTTATATGGTTGAAAACACAATCTGGGATGAGTGACTAGGATGAGTGGCAAGGCCTTGAATGTGGGACTAAAAAGATAGACTATGATGAGAGACTAGGACGAAGAGCCAGGACAAGAGAGGAGGGCTAGGATGAGGGCAAAGGGGGCAGCACTTGAATGAGAGACAACAGCGAAGTACTAGTACTATGACTAGAAACTAGGTTTAGGAGACACTAGGAAGAGGGTCAAGACATGGGAAAACATAATATGAAACATGGATAATATGCCCACTCTAAAAGTAAAACAAAATACACATTTCAGCATCCACAGAACCAGGCCAGGGCTGTCTTAAGGCATCATGCTATATATAGGTACACATGGCAGCTATGTAGCAGTAATCTTCATTACTTACGGTCTTACTCATCCAGGTCCCATTCTTTAACAGTGAGGTTATCCTACCTTAGAGGCAGCTCTCTTTTATCAAAGATTTCCCATAGAAAATGTTTACCAACAAGACAAACCTCTCCAGAGGAAATGGATGGCATATGGTTCACCTCCTGAACCAGCTATTCCCATTCCTCATGTTAAATTCTAACTGTAACTAACAAACTGGGGGGTTAGTCAGAATGAAGGACTGGATGAGGAAAAGAAGGATTCTGGGTAATAAAATTCACCAGTGAGGAATCAGGGCATTACCTTCTAGTCCCACTTCCTCATCCAAGTCCTTTTCAGGGAGAACATTGCAAGCAATCACAGTTTGGAATAGACCAGACATCACACTAGGCAGAAGTATTACAACAAACTCCATGCAAATGTGACAATTGAAGTACCGTACTTTCAAGCTGTCCAGTTGAATTGTTAGTGAGATAGAGATTAACGTTCCTAACAAAGGTAGGGAAGCACAAGGAGCAGCCCGGTATGTGTCTCAACATTTCAGTTGTAGAAACCCCTTCAGGATTGGCCTAGAAAGTGGCCATTCCTCTGGGCGACTTAGGCTGACTTTGGAGAAACTAAGGAACGTGTTTAAGTTCATAGGCCATAGTAAAATGTTGCCTAAACCATCAACTGAATGCAGCAAACAAATGCTTCTGGCCCCTGTAGCATGAGCAAAAAGAAACAGAAAGACATTCTTACTGATAGAACAATATTGTTATGTCCAAATAAATCAGAATAACCCTACATGAAACTAAAAGATGGTATAAAATACTCCCCGGGGTCAAAAGAAGGGCACATCAAGTTTGTGGTTATGGCGAACTGAAATAAAAACCACCCTCAAGGGCAACAACTTTAAGAGACCCCCATATAAAGAAGGGAGAGTTTAAAGGCCCACACACAGGCCGAGAGGAAACATTGTAATAACTGAGGAGTGTATGATTCCACAGCAGAAATACCACGGAAGCTTCTCTGACAGCTCTGATCGTAGCTAGTTGAGCTCTTTGACTGTAAACTGCCAGACTCAGAAGAAAACACGTTCCAAGGCACAGCACGATATCCAAAGGCTCACAAGACAGTGGGGAAGTGTTATTCTTGCAAGAACACTATAAAAGATCTGAGAGAGGAGGAACATGCTGATAGACCCTCATTCATTAAGCTCCATCATTGAACAACCACACCAATCCAATAGCAAGATATGCTTCTTGAATTTCAACAGAAGACACATGCAACGTGGATGAGACTAGAGGGAGAAGATGGGACGCAGGAGGCGGCCATTGTCAACACCCGGGGAAACCATGACTTCAGTGGCCACTTTGGAATTATTAATATTACCTGCAATTCCTCTGCTCTTATGTTGGCCAGGACCTTTTGAAGCGAGAAATTAAGTTTTCTTGGCCAGCAAAAATACAACAACTCTGCTTCCCAAGTAAGGGGGTCACTGCGGCAGGAATACTACCTATGCAGAAGAGAGTCACAAACAGGTCTACGCATGAAATCCCTATGGACCTTTAGCTCCCTAATTCTGATGAGAGAAAACAAGCAGGAACACATAGAGAACGTGTATCCCCACATGTGTTAATGTCATTCATATACACGAATACATATTACACAGACACTGTGCACATCTGGGTACAGACACTTGAGGCACCACTGCTGAATGACTTCTACTGCAGTTTGCTAACCGTATCTGCACCATGCACATTCAGCCTCCTTCTGATGCAGACAAGCAAGGGGTAACCCAAGCACTTCTACATGTTACAGTCGACTATGTCTCACTCGTGTGCACTTTACTTGTGCACTATTCCTCAATGTGATTTGGTCACTTTTTTGGGGGTGGGGGTGGTCGGGGTATTTTATGCCAGATTATCCTGGTCATACACAATGTTCTTGATTTTGAGAATGACTACTGTAAACATTTTGATGACTTGTTAGACATTGCCAAATGGCTTAACTATTCATGCATAGATATAATTTCAGTTTGGGCAGTGCGTACATCCTAAAAAGTCCAATCGATGTCCCATCCCTGTCTGCATGGCAGGGCCATTCTGAGGCTTTCACCTAGTTCAGAACAGATTCAAGTCACCCCTTCACCCAGGGAACCCATCAGGATTTTCACTATATGCACATGAGTGCACCACAGATCTCAGTGATGGCAGTGTCGTAAACAGCACTTGCTGTCTGACATTAACATGTATCATTAATAACTAAACTGCACCTTCTTGTGCACCGGCGCAACAAATGTCCACAGGGATCTGTGGGGTTCAGTGTACTGTTTACCCCTGATGGGCTTGGTTTTCCTACATAGAACAGGGTACCTTGCAGTGAAACTCTGCGTTTGAGCTTTATCACAAGGTTGCCATTCTTTGTAGGACATTGTTAGGGAAGGGAAAGTATGTGTGGGAAGACAACATGCACAATGTTTTGTGCAGGTCCCTACTTTGTCTAAATATATAGGTTTTAGTATTTGAGGTGGAATGTGTATTCTATTAGGTACTGACCTTCATCTCTTGCCTCTAGACCTCCAACTCTGTCGATGCTAGCCATGTCTATCAAAGGCATGTATTTTTCCTGCTTTGGCCACGGTGCCATTGGCGATTGGGAGACAGCCATTCGTGGCTAGGGATACCTTCTGATGATCTGTGGCAATGTTTTGGCTCCACCTCTTCAGGTCTGGCCATTACTTTGTTATTTCCTCTAAGCTGCTTAGGGTGCTTCCCACCATGTTGACATTAGTGTTGATGGCCTTTCTCAGGTTGGCCCAGATGTATGAAAAGAAACATCGAAAGAGTCAGGGGTGCGCTTTTAAAATAAGTAGCGGAGGTGGGCACCACCCAATTAATAGGATTCAGTAGGAGCAATAACCAAATGTGAAGGTGCAGATCAGTAACCATAATGCACAATGTGGTGAAGAGTGCGACAAAGCTAACACTGGGGAAGACCTCCTCAGATCTACTTGCACACGAAAGCGCGTATGAAATGCTGAAAGCTACTAAACATTCATTTTAGAACTCATAATAATACATGAGAATATATATTCATTAGTGGTCCTTTTATCAAATTTATTTTGAACAGTCGCATAGAGACAGATGTGAACTTGGCCAATGCATTTCGAACATCAGAGCGGACTGTAAAGAACACACATTAAAAAAACTGTTGAAGAAAATACTGTCCAGGGACCATGCTCCAAATACCAAAGCATCTAGTTGTAATGAGAAAGGAAAAACACTGTACCTGTCTCAGTAGTCAAAACAGAGATATCTAAACTAAAGAGATAAAGGAGAACATGTCAAAAGAAAACAATGTCAACAAATATGTACAACAGCCTTCTGCTGTAGCATTCTCAAAAAGTGAAAAGAATCCAGCGGAAATGGCAGAACAACGTACATTGCATGTTAACAAAAATATCAAATGAGGACCATCTTCTCACAACATATACTGTGTCTGCTTCTTAAAATTAACATTTGCATCGTGGTGCTGAAAGTAAGAGCAACACATAGGGCCTGATTCACAGAGCGTTTTCCTATGGTGTTGCGCCATTATAACATGCTTCTGTGAAATGTGTCCAATCCTGGGTGCAAGCACAGGGAGAACGCAGATGGCTGTCTGGATGGTTACAAGGGTGCACTTCTTACCATTAACAGAACCCGGCAAGCCGTCATCAGCAAGGTCAGATTGTGGCTCCATTAAATGTTGGATAGCAACTATGTTTCGTGCGTGGCAGAAACGCAGTGATATCATCGCAGTGAGCACGATGACGTCACTCGTCACACCGCATGGAAAAAAATAGGTAAATAACACGAACATGACAAAGGTACATTGAAGTGGAATGAAGTCCCTATTCTAATACTAAAAGTTACTATCTAATAATGTGCCTAAGTGAAAGGCTATTTGTTAAAAAAATAAAAAATAGAAATCTGCCCATAGAGGTGGTCTTCAGGTAGAAACTCTCCTTATACTGAAAATATGAGTTTTGGGAGATAAACTCTAAAAGTAGTAGTAAGAATTCTTTGGAAGCACCAATTGCTTCTGATTGTAGCAACAGCCTCTCAATGGCTTCCATGGCAAGATTATGAGGGATATACAGTCATGCTGTTCAAAACCCTGACAATGTAATTTATTGTCAGCCTGGTTTCAAGTTACAGACAGTGTTGTGTGTAGAGCTATATGGGGCTAAGTTTCACTGAAAACATACCATTTGCTCCAGCCCTAGAAGCTGCCTTTGTTCTTTCTGGGAAAGTGTGCCAGCCTCGAAAGAGAACCGGAACAGCCCACAGCAGGAGGAGGCTGCCACTTCTTCAAATGAAACCCTGAAAGCTTAATGGAAAGGTCGCACTAGGATGGCAATTACTGAAGTCTCTTGGGTGTAAGGTAAACAGCGAGAGGGAGCAGTTAGAGTAACCCCCGGGGAGATGTTACAGCCAAGAGAGGGGTTCCATCATCTTGATATTTCATTGGCCACAGAAACTTCCTTTACCTCGGCCTTACTTCCTGCAGACAAAGCTCTCTGGGAGTGATATCAACAGGCAAAATCTCTGCCACAGCAGCCAAGATTGACTCTTTACAGAAGCCTTAAAATGGAGCCACTGTGACAAAATGACTACATGAAAGGGTGAGATCCCCCCTTTTATTTAATCATATTTGGGCACTAGAAAAATAAGGTTTCTCATGGAGGTATATATGGATGTAGTCTGCCCAAAAACTTCTGCCATGCAGGTGAAGATGTCAAGGAGGTAGCAAGTTTCTCCCCTCACCCACTTCAGAAGAGACATACTGCTTGAATAAGGCCTGCATGATCCCTGGACACTGGTAATCGGGAGACTATTGGTAGGGGCAATCCCTGCAAGTGTGTTCTGGCAACCGTATGGCTGTGAAGGGCAGAGGTAGGACTTACCTTATCCCTGGAGTCCCTGAGCAGGGTTCCCCAGCAACCAAGAAGCCAAGCAACAGCTCTGGACTTAGTCTCCCAACTTGAAAAGCGTTTGTGCTGTCTCAACCATGTTTGCGTTGCTTTGGCTCTACTGCAATACCCACATAGTTGCCTTTGACACTCACCAGCCATTTCTTTAAGTCAGTTGCTGCCCTAGTACAACCTCACATCTCTGGACCCCGTCGACCCGACTGCACCATCTCGACACAAACTCGACCAATTGAAAAGTGCTAACAAGCCAAGCTTGACCCTATTGAGTACCTCAAGAAGAAAATAAAGGTGTTCACAGTGGTTCTGTCCCCCTGGCCTGGTTTTAAAGGCACACGTGACAATTTACAACCCCACTATATACCTTTTTAGGCACATTCTTGAACTTAAATACTGCTCCAGAAATGTTTACCTTTCTACTCCTGCCTTCAGACACAGTGCCCTTTCCTCTTAAAGTCTGCATATCCTGTGTCTTCCTTTACAGAGCTGTGTGTTTAGTGTTATTAGTGTTTTTGCATTTCTAATTTGATGAAAGACTCTTTTTGTACATCACCTTGGTTGGACATTTCCTTTATTTTGGTATTGAGGTACTATTCTTGTATGGATGCTTCTTTGCTAGCTCACCACCCTCTTAAAGGCTGTAGCCTGCCCCTGGCATATGCTACCGTAAACAGAGTAAACACGGTGTACCATTCATGTTGTGCCTGTTTCACCTTTATGAATGATATCACCATTTTGACATCAATGATTGAGTAGTGTGGGGGCAGGGTGAAGTTTAGAAACCACTACTCACCCATTAACCTCTGCAAAGCAATTGCCATTTCGTCAGAAGGACTCACACCAAGGCTCACATGAATAGAGCCCTGGCCTGAATAATGATCGTGCTCATTCAGTTATCAATAAAACTAAGGCTCAGTGTACTGCTAAAATTGCTTCATAATCTAAGGAAAGCCCAGATGTGTGATAATGCTTATATTTGCCTAACTCTTAATACAACCCACAGTTGGGATACTGGAGTAACCACTGGCTCAAAAGCATTGGTGATGCATGTAACATTTGGCACAGGACTGAAAAACAATACTATTTCTCCTAGAGCCAAGTATCTGGGGCCAGATTACAGAAACCTTGCACCGGTGTAAGTGCAACATTGCACGATATTAGCAATGTTTGCTCTAGTTGTAGAAACACTGGGACATATTAGAAAACTATTGCACCATGACAGGTGCAGTTTGGCATATTAAAAGCACCTGCTGCAAAAAGATGCATTTTCACTGCATTTTTGCACCAGGGCAAATTTTTCCCTAGTGCTAATACGGAACTCCCTATTGCCTATTGGACACCTTAGGGCTGAAAGGCCATAATTTAGACAAATATACAAATAGCTAGACAATCCAAAAAGCCTTTACCAGAAAGAAAAGCTCATAAAACCCTACGTGTTTCGGGAATACTCCCATCTTCAGGGATTAACCAGTGCTAACTTTCTAGAGAGAGAAAGAAAAATACTGACATCAGTAGCCATTGGATTTTGGTCAAAGACACTCACTGATACACACTAGAAATATCAGCACCATATTAGCAATCTTATGCTAACCTTCTCATCAAGGGTATGGGAACGGTGTTAACTAATCTCTGTACCGACTTCACAAAGTCACCAAGTAACTCAAACAATTGGAATCCCCACTACTCTTCCCAAAACCCGTAGGGTTTATGAGCTTTTCCTTCTGCTAAGGGCTTTTCACAGTATCTAGCTTCTTGTATATTTGTCCAAATCACAGCATTTAAGCCTTAATGTGTTCAATCTTCTTCTTTCTATGAATTGTCTTATTCTATGAATTATAACCTCTTTTCTTAATGTGTGTTTTGATTTTCATTTTTTATTTTGGCGTGTGCTTGAAAGTATTTGTGATTTACTCTTTTTCATTGAACATATTTATTGTTTCCATTGGATTTGCTGTTGTGATTGTTTGCCTTAATACATTTTGACGTTGCATTTTGTGTGATTCTATAGTACAGTGTGCAGTTGTTTTCGGTTTGTTGGTCACTCGGACGTTGCCTGTTCTCTACTCCCCGCCCACACCACACGTACCTTATCCATCACTGCAGGTTGTCTGTGTATGGCATCTCAGGCGAACATGGGCAAACACGGTGTAGGAAATGGCGGCTAGCCTTTTCTGCTCTTTCTGCTTGTCTGCATTTTGTGGGCCTTATCTGCATCATGTGGCCTGGACAAAACTGTCCTGAGGTTGTCACTGGTGCCTCAGAGGCACTCAGGGGCATCTGTACCCAAAGCATGGGGTCCTTCCATTTTATGGTGACATTTGTAAGGTTACTGGACAGACTTTGCCCCTTTACAGGAACCCTCAAACCCTTGACTGGTCTTAGCCCCTTTGGGGGGCTCCTCTTGTATGGCCCGGAAAGTAGACCCAAACAGGCTAACCTCGAACTTCGATATGGTTTTAGCCCCTTTTCTTTTAAGAGATCCTCGAACTCTGGTCTGGCGTTAGCCCATGTGTGGGGAACCTTACTGTTACTCCCTACCCCCTGGCAATCTGAGGACCACCAGTGACCCTGCAGTCTTAAGCAACCAATAGGAAGGAGTCTCAAAGGCCATTGTGAAGAAGGGCGTATCGTTTACCTGTAGTCTTCATTTTTACACAAAGAACTCCTGATGGTGCGGCGGGGTGGGGTGGCCTAGCAAAGACCCCCTCCCTCCTTAGAAGATATGATATGATATGATAGTTTATTTATAACGCGCTTAACGAACCTGTGGTGCTCCGTGTCGTCTTGCTTCCAAGGCGAGCATGTTGCCCCTGAACTATCCTCCAGAGACAGAAGTCACCTGATGAGTGACCTAACTGAAAGGGCATCATAGGACCAACAGTGGTTCAGTCTCTGGGAGTGTGGATCCCTCCCAGGAATCTGGCAGCCACAACTGATGCAAGCATCCTATCCGGAATAAGGCCAACAAAACAAACAAAAACCGTAATTTCAACCAAACCCACACATACATGGAGAATATACATGCTACTCAGACAAGCTGATAAATATACCTGGCAGACCTTAATTAGGACGAACATTCCTAACCCTCCTGCACCCCAATACTGTGTGCATGGTAAATGTCCCGAAATTCATGGAAGGCCAATTGGAACCCTTAGACTCTCTGGCCAACAAATGCATACACTGGATTAGAGACAAGAGAGGATGTTGTGATGTTATTTGCCAAGACACATTTAGGTGCAGCAGGCTTTAAGATCCCGCCAATCCAAGAGTAGATTTTAAATGCTTGGAACTTACACACACTTAGTGAATGCCTACTGGTGATATAATATTGATCACTTCATACTGAAGGCATGGAGATTCAGTTAAGACCTAGTCCCCCTTCTGCAAGAGACAGTGAACCAAAATCTACCACGGATACCCTGAGAACGTTGCCACTTCCCCCAAACCAACAACCCATTGTGGCACAGAGAACAAACTGTACAAACACCAATAGTAATACGGGAGTGGATACTGATGGGGGATTGGATGAGACAGATTGACAGATCGTAAGGGGCGAGCGGGATATGACATCTCTGTGCCCCTCCCCGCTGGACCATGCTGATCTTCAATTTCTGCCATGGAACATTGCAGGCCTTTAGATTGCAACTTGTGACAATTTATTCAGCGGCATAATATCGTCCTTTTTCAAGAAACTTGAAGTATCCACGAGGTACCATTTCAGGGGTTTATGTCCTACTCAATATGTGACCTCAAATGAGGGCGGTACACCAAGTGGAGGCCTCGCTACTTGGGTTAATATAAGTTTTAATGCAGTAGTACACAGCCCTACTCTAGATAGCCCTGAACTCTTGGAGTTGCGTGCTAACGGTCACAGACTGTTAGTTTTAAACTTCTATTACAAAACCTCAAGAGACGTTGGTAGGCATTTGTTGAGGCAAGTAACCCAGACAACTCAACTCCACTCTGAATGCACAAAGCAATATTTGTAGGGGTTCTAGGGCTTGGACTAGGTGGACTAGCCCTTATGGGGCTAGCGTTTTCCTTTCGGCCATGCTCTAAACACGTTCTGCTCCTTGTGCTACCCTCGAGAACAGGCAGCTCTGGGATGTGATCTGAACGATCACTGCTGCAGGTCACATTTCTGCGAGTATTCCATGTGAATACAATAACTGGGACACTTTCTAAAGGTGTCCGCTTTCGTCTTCTGAGTGGAAGCTTGACTAGCAAGAGGATCTGAGGTATCACTTATAATCTTCGACCTGGCGTTACGCCACAATCAGGATGTAACTGGCCCCGGTCCGTTGTTTATTGCGGGGCTCTTGTGGAGAGCATGGTCCCCATCTAGCAGCTTCAATACTATTTTTAACAGGTTTTTAACATTTTCGATAAGGCTCTGACAACAGAGGGAGGAGGGAAAGCCCATAACATGAGCACACATTACCACGCGCTCCTGCAAAACACCTGCCTCCGATGCATTTGTGCTGCAACTGGGCTGCAGCTGTGCTACAGGATACACGAGCCAACCTGCAATCCAAGCAGAGGAAACAGAACTAAACGAAGCAAACATGCATGTTCGATGACGTCGTGTATGCCTGAAAGTCAAAGCAATGTGGTTGAGTGGAAGCAGAGGGTTTACACCAACACGGGACATGAGCAGGTGCTAAAAACACTCACACGGTCAGCTGCACACCCACAGTGCCATGTGGAGTCCCCCTGATTCTGCCCCACCTTCAGGCTCAACGCTTACACTCTAACCACTGAGATAACAAAGCTATGACGAGGAGATGTCAGTGCTGCACTTATCTTTGGCAGTTCCCAGATGCACTAGTAACAAAGACCAGCCAGACTTTAGGGGCACTCTCAGAGGCACAGAGCTACCTACCTGTCCGTGGCTCGGTATAGTCTCTTTGAACGGTCCTTTATAGGCTGGTACTAATGGAAAGGTGGCCGAGGAACTTTGCTACCAACGCTAACAATCGCGACTGGGAGAAAGGCACCCACTGCTTGGTTTGCCAGCTGCCAGGAAGTCCCATTTGCAGCCACCAGCAGCCAGCCTGCAGTGCCACCCGCACATACCACTTTGTTCCATAGTGGGAAACAACGACATCAGGGTTGAAGATGAGGCTGATGAAAACCTAGCCAGCCTGGGGTATGGTGACTAGCATGATATGTGGCCACAACCACACCCCCCAAGTGACACAGGAAGCTAGGTGTGTTATCACAGGTTGTATCCCAGTGGTTCTTTCCCC
The DNA here is from genome assembly GCF_040938575.1 of Ambystoma mexicanum. Classification (NCBI taxonomy): domain Eukaryota; kingdom Metazoa; phylum Chordata; class Amphibia; order Caudata; family Ambystomatidae; genus Ambystoma; species Ambystoma mexicanum. Next base: position 709,861,194 of record NC_090935.1, on the reverse strand, counting down.
CAGGCACCCACACTTCGGAAGCAGCAGCTCAGACCAAAGCCCAGCATTTACAGTCTGTGGAGGCAGGACAAGGAGTTACAAGATGGCCTCTGTAGTCAGCAGGTGATGATCATGCAGGGTGTCAGTATCTGACTGAGGGAGGTGGCGGGTGCTTTACTCAAACTTGAAAAAAAGGTAGATTACAAGATCCGGGTCCTTTGCAGCGCACTGACCCACCCACGGACCAGTGTAATTACCACACTGACCATAAGGTCATGGGCGATATGGAATAACAAGCTGAACATTTTGAGGTATGTCCTGCACCCTGGAGCAGCGGAAGTACAAAATGTCCCTAATGGCTGTTGGGTGTTGTCTGAGGCAGCAGCAGGCATTCTGGTAGTGTGGTGGACTTCCCCCCTCCCACTGGCTTTGGGAAACACAAAGAATGATACTAAAACTAATTAATTAATCTTTCATTGCGCGCCTAATATCGGAAACCAGTCTTTAAGCGCACGACCAGGATTCAAACGTATTTTGCTCGCGTTGTCTTTCTTCCAAGACATGGTCCATTAGCTATCCCCCAAGTCCTAACATGGAGTGTGGGATGGGTGTTAGGTATCGGAGGAATAGGGGCTGCAGAGTTTGTGATGGGTGTTGGTTTAGGGAGGAGGAAGCAGTGTCGCTGAATGATGGTTTTTGAGTTGGACAGAGGGGGTCAGCAATGTGATGGCTGTTGGGGTAGGGTGTTGAAAGTGTTTTGAGGGTAATGGATGTTGCATTAAGGAAGGGGAGCTGTGCATGGGGATTTTAGTTGTGTGATGTGTGTCTGGTTGGTGAGAAGGTGAGAGGCATGGAATGGCTTTTCGGGTCTGGTGGTGTAAGGGTTTTGAGGGTAACGGGTGTCACAGTAGGGAAGGGGAATTAGGAATGGGGAGGTGTAAGGGATGTTGGTTGTGTGATGTGTTATAGGTTAGTCAGAGGGTGACAGGGATGGGATGGCTGGTGGCGTAGTGACGAGAAAAGGGATTTGGGACCATGGGTACTGCGTTAGAGAAAGGAAGAGGTGTTGGGAATGTGGGTTGTGAGAAGTGTGGTGGGTTACGGAAGTCACAAACTCAAACTCTTTCTCACCCAGGGTGGGCGATGTGTGTCCAGTAACTCTGCTTCTCATTTATATTGAGTTGAGTGGAGCCTGTTGACAGAGCGATACCTGCTGTCTATGCCCTCCAATTATTTTTTATGTGGAAACAAGCTTGTTTTGTATCTTTACATAACAGACAACATAATACAACAGAAATCAAAATGTAAGGAGTAGTGAATCAAATAATCGGGTGAGAGAAGAGTATTGTTAACATTTCCACGTGTTGGATAAGAAGAACGACCCCCCCCCATTAAGAGAGATTTCTCCTATGTCTTATTGCCGCACATGTTGGATGCCGCCTTGCAGCGGGCCGAACATTTCTGCAGTTGATCCAGCGATATAAGCGGGCTAAATATGCTTCTTTCACAGAAAAAAACAAGTTTCAATGTATTATTGCTGGAAAACAAGCGTAGGAGATTCTTTTCACGCCCCAGGTAGCAGTGACCTCCAAATATATCTGCACACACGCAGCGTTCCCTTTCCTTGCTTGTTCCCACCCATTGCCGTGGCCAGTGTCTCAATACAGCAGTGACTTTCCAATCCCAGGCAACGGGTGGACGCTGGGTTGCTAATGCAGATGACAAGTAGGGCGCGGAGCAAACACACATGTCATGCCAGCTTCTTTGTTGTTGCAGCTGGGGCCAATGTTGCGTAAGCATTGTAAATGGTGTGTCAATAATTATCACATTGTAATATATAGCTGGAATTTAAATTGGGCAGGTTTACGTGCCTATTTTGTAGCGGTAATCGTTCTATGTAAATCATTCATTTGAAAACTGTTGGCTAGTTCTGATGCTCAGTCTACACAATCTAAGGGCCATTATCCCATTCGATCAGAACCCACCCCGTGTCCATAAACCTAATAGCACATTATCAAAATAGCAAATATTGTATTACTTGTAGTGCTGAAGTTAAAAAAAAAAGTTAATTAGTGAGAAAAGAAAATAGGTATTTAGATTAGTACATTAATTGTGGTTTCATGTTGACATTTTTCAATAACAATGTTGACTTTCTGTCTTTTTACAGTAAGCATTTTAATCATAAACGTGGTTGTACTGGAACAGTTTTAGTATGAGAATGAATTAGATGTCATACAAAAGGGAATGGTTACACCAAGCCCAATGGCCGTATTGGGAGTTATGGGCTCTGAAAAATGGCAGGCTGCAGCGAGCAAGCGCGTTTAGAGAGGTGTACGGGCCAATAACTCCCAGTAAGGCCCAAAGGTGTGGTCTTTAATGCTATTGGCACACCCCTTTTTGTTTAAATTAACAAAGAAAAAAAAGCAATAGCTCCACCGCTGATCAAAAGCCTGAGAATGTTGAATTAGGTATTAAAAAAATGGTAAAGATCAAGTTGAACATTTTCAGGCTTTTGACCAACATGTGCAGATATTACTTTTTTGAAACTCCTCATTGCTGTTTGTTGTGTATTGGCAAAATATGCAAGGATCACATGCTAATGAGCATGTATGACCGGAGGGTGGAGAGGGCGTGGCTTCCAACACAACCCTGCCACATCTATCATGGGCAGCCCAGCAGAGGCGTGGAGCGGTGGTCTCGGGGAAGGTGACGAAGAATGGTCAGGCCGCATCTGCCAGGTGCGGTCCGGCAAAGATTACACTGGATGGAGGATGAGGCCAATACCCCCCAGGTAATGAAAGTGGGGGTTCAGTGTGGACTTCTCAGGTACCCAGGCTGTGTCTGTCAAGGATGACCAGTGGGTCGAGGAAACAAGCAGTGCAGGCGGTGGGGCTGTCCTCTGCGCAGCGCTACCAATAAGAGAAACCACAGCTCCTTGTGTGTCGCTATGATTCTTGGCTAATCAGCAATCTGTGCCAGTTCGTATAGCTTGCATACTAGGCAATCTTTATAGCACATTTACCTTTCAGTGTGGCGAGTTTAATTGAATGTTGCCCGTGAAAAATGATCCTCCCAGAGAAGTGTCTAATTGAAATAAATCTTATTGGGAAATGGCATTGCTGTTTCCTAAATGCAGAGAAATTATTTGTTATTTCGTAGTCTGCTTCTGAAGTCAGTAGTTTTTAATACATTCTGAGCATTATGATTGGCTGTGATGAGCTCATTAATCATCTTCATGTGCTTATAATGCATAATTCTGAGACATGGTAATCCGTTTGATAAATATGTCCGTCACATGGTGCTTAAAGTACCTTGTAACTAAATATTTATATTGTGAATGAAATTGTCATACTTGTACATACATGAACAATTGTTGCTTTAGGTAAACAAACCTCTGTTAAGGTAAGAATGGCAGAATCTGGGAAGGTCACCTACTCCATGTCCACTTAAGTAGGTTTGAAACAGGGGTGTATATTAGCCCCTACGTTATTCAATCTCTACTTGCCTCGCCTGTCCACTGAATTGCTTTCTGATAAGGGATTCCCGCCGACACTGGGCGAGCAATGGCTCAGCTATGCTGATGTTTTGATCTAAATGCACTGTATCCATAAGGGACTACAACTCTAGCTTAATCTCCATGACATCTACGCCCAGAAAAACGGCAGTAGCATAAATACCTCTAAGACCTAAGACTAAGATCATGATTTTTCATCCTGAAGGTAGGTAGTTGGGCAGAAAGTACATCTTGAGATTAAATCAAAAGGTGATAGAGACTGTTCCTCCTTTTAATTACTATGGGGTACTGATTGATCAGGATCTTAATTGCTATCTTCATTTAGAGAATATTGAATGCATGGTACGTCAACTCCTGGAAGCTGTTATTTCGTTTTCTGTAAATAAGTGGGTTTGCTCCATGAACTCATTAATTATTCTATATACTGGAGAATTATGTCAGCAATGATGTATGGAGTTGAGGTATGGGACACAAGATCCACAAAAGAACTTCAGCAGTTAGAAAGTTACCCTCTAAGGTCTATAACTAGGCCACCTGCAAGTTTGTCAGTGGAATTTCTGTATGCACGATCAGGAATAAGTAGTGGTTATTACGTAATACTGCAACGTCGAATCAACTTCTGTTGGAAGTTGATCACTTCTCCTCCTAATACCTTAATGAATACAACCATGAGAGAATACACGACTGACAAAATTGTCCTTAGGGGTATTACCATTGATTTGCTAATGATAGAGCCTAGTGGCTGGTGTAAACAACTTAAAATTGACCCTCTAAGTTTTATTAATACTAATTTTTAAACCCAGATAAAAAGGAGTATCATTGAACTCGATGGGGATCAACTCATGGGCGAAGTAGTCACTAAATCACACAGTGGTGACTATATTCAGTATATTCCTGAGCTAACGAAAATCCCACGATATTTGCTTCTGCATCCCAATAACACCATACAGGGAGACTACATGCATTTTAAATTTAACATTGTGGAAACCTTGGAAATGATTGGAACTAGAAAAAAGATCAACAGCGATTCAAGAACTTATAGACTCTGTGATACATCTAAGCTAGAACGTATTAAGCACCTATTATTATATTGTGAATGTCTAAATTCTATTTGCAGAAGACAATGGCTAGCATATGGAAATATGGACATCATTTCCTGCTCTAGGGACATATTATGGGATGTCTTTATGGAGGGAAACATTAGCTTGGTTTATCACATGACTACATTTTGGTATGACCACTTGTTCAACTCTATTGCTGAATTTGGGTTGATGTTCATACATTTGTCCTGTTGTTTTTAATGAGATTTGATATGTATATGTATAAAAAAATATTGTAATTGACTGTATTATACAATTTAAAACAAAAATATGAAACATGATTCCTTTGAATGGTGTATTTTATTTGCATTTCTTCGAAGGTCATAAGATAGCTGTAATGAAACAAATATGATCCCACAACCTTCCTCCTGATGTAACACCCTCCCTAATTGGCTTCTTCTTAATGTATGACCCTGAGAAAGACTATCTTTTGAGAAAGTAGGTTTATCCCCAACGTAGCACTGTGAGGGCCTGATTTTGAGATCTGTGTAAAATAAGAAAAGTGTCATTCCATGACGGAAAGACATGATTTTTGTTTGTTCCAAATTCTGTGCCAATTTTTTTAGAGAGGCACAGAATATTGAGCAAATATTAAAAGTGTCTTTCCTTCCTGAAATGACAGTTTTCTTATTTTACACGGCACTCAGAATCAGGCCCCGAGTCTATTTTCCCAATTACGGTACTGTCTCTTACCTTACTGTAATTTCCCGTAGCTTCCTAATTCCTATACTGTCTCTCCACATTGTGCTACTCACCTATAATGCATTCACTCCTACTCCTCCTGCTGCTTCTCTTGCTCACCTCTCCCCACACTTTCTCCAATCATGCTGCAACTTCCTCTTTTCCTATCCCTATTATAAAAAAACTCCCAACTTGAAACTCCCACTACTCCATTTCTCTTTCCCCTCCTTCCAACAAACAACGCTGGCAAGCTACCCATACCTCCTCCAACACCTATTCATCTCACCTGTCTTACTCTGAGACTCAACTTCTATACTCTTCCTTATCTTATCAACTGAACATTGCACTATGAAATGCTCAGTCTGTATGAAACAAAATGCCCTTTATCACTGACTACTTTCACCCGAGCTCTCCTCCCGAGACCTTTTTGCTATCACTAAAACCTGGATTTCTCTATCTGTCACTGCCACTCTGGTGGCCCTACATGACCCCAAACTAGTCTTTGTTCACTCTTCTCGAATGACTGGCAGAGGTGGTGGCCTCTGCCCCCCCTAGAAAGGAGGCCATGTCAGTGGTGTTATACACCACTGGTAACCAAGGACGTGGGGGGTGGATGTTACTCTTAACATTCAGCAGCAACCTCAGAGACATCATTCTGAGAGGCTGAATTGCAGGACGCCTGGCCAGGATTTGTTTTCTTGCCCTAGACAATGATTTATGCCCCACGCCATGAAAGTACAAATGACTAAGGATATGGGGGCCATTCACACCTCTAAGTGAGGTAGCACACATATTCAAGAAGGCCACCTACAACTATTTTCTCAAACCTAAAATTACAATTTTAGTTTCTGTAATTTCAAGTATGTTTATTTTTTGTGGTAATATAGTGGTTTTTCATATCATGCTTAATAAAATGGTTAACTATATCAAAAAATAAATGACAGGTAAAGTTGCTTGAAGACAGATTTCTGCAGAAGGTGCGTCAACTGACTGGGGGCCCTTACAAATGACATTCAAAGTATATATTCTGCTGCATTAACTACTTGAGTATAAGTGAAAAGATAAGGTTGGTAGTAACAAAAATGTAATTCTGGAGGGGAGAGAGTACAATCAAAAAGTGATACATGCAAGGCTTTGAATTAAACATTATCACTACCATTGCTCTGCGCAACATTCCATGCCATAATTCTGTAGTATGTCAGTGCAATTAGAGAAGGTGACAAGCCATTAGCAAATGACTTTTGGTGCTGCCACCAAAAGGAGCAGTTCAATCTCAATTGCTAGGCCGTGTTCCATCTGGACTGGAACACAAGCAACCATATGAATGTTTAGGCCCTGTGGTCTAGCAGTTTGGGAAGAGCTTGTGACATTAGTGACAGAGTCATGGCTGATATGCAAATGGTATGGAAGGCTGGCCAGAGCAATGACGGTGGTTCTAATTGATTCAGAGACTTTTTACCTATTAGGTACAACCAGAATGCATGCTGTGGAACACAGATAGGATGGCAATAAAATGTGAGGAGAAACACACATCCTATGGGTGTGTCTGGTCATTTACCCACCTAATGACTAGACGTGGCTATGTCAATGCCTCACCACCAAAAACCTAACCTTTCTAGAACTCTTTGAGCAAGCTCCATCACAAATTAACACCAAACGTCTTGCTGTATAGGGCCTACCACTGTTATATCTAAGCATTCTTTTGAGTGTTTAATTACCTCTGTAAATGAGCTCCTGGTGTAATAACATTCTCTTAATGTTTGTCTTCAGCCAGTTGATTTTATAAGCAATATATTTGTCAATGGCTCTGTGACTTGCTCTGAAATCCTGTCTTAAACAAGCAATCATGAAGCCAGCAGTTTTGTTAGCAGACATTTGCCAGGCAATGCCATGATATGCCCAGTTACTGGCACCATTTTCCAGCTGTTCCCATCTTATGTCCAGGTGGTACCCTTATGGCAGTGCCTGGCAAATGCCTATCCATCCCTAATCAAAAGCCCAAGACGTTGGCTTTGCCAATGCATTTTGGGTTCGGTTTGTCTCCCTCAGTGAATGTGTATATGCCCAGATGTGGGTGTCTTGCTTGCTACAACTAGGGAATCAAGCTGCACCTCACTGAGCAGGTCCAACAAGGCCCTACCTGAAAATGATGAGGCTAGGTTGGCAAGTATTGACCGGTTTCAGATCTTCTCATGTATACTTACCAGTGGGGCTCCGACCTAAATAGAATGTATCTTTGTTTGGAAGGAGTCTACTCTGACAGAACGTTTCATGATTCAAACTGATAAGTACGGACTTGATAACCTCATTCTGTTTGAACAACTTTGCAGAGTTTGCATGCAAACAGAGTATGTCGTGTGTGTTGTGGGGTTTGTTTGGAAAGTATGATGTAAATCCTGGGTGCTGGGTGTTTAGGCAGTGCCGGAAATGAAACATGAACACCCGTAAAATAACAAAAAAGAAGAGCGTTTTCTATAATGTTGTGGTCAAAGTATAAAATGTGTACATCTTTTATAACTAAAAAGCAGTATTTAAATATTTTCTAAAGAGTGCAATCAGAGGTGGATTTAACATTTGGACAAGGGACAAATGCCAATGCCCCCCTGCCCTACTCTCTCCCCTCAAATACAAACAGCCAGGGCTGATCAGGCTCTACCAGTGAGATCCTATCTTTTTAATGTGTTTCAGAGGAAGATTATTTACAAAAGGTAGTGGTTAGAAATAAGAAAAGGTAAAAAGGCAGTGACCATTGCTGTGCCACTTTAAAAAAAATTATATAGGATTTTAAGAAGCTATTTAAGTGTGATTGTTGGGTGATTAGTAAGTAAGGGGATACAGAACAAGCTCTGTGAAACAATAACCTTGTCATGCATTTCATTTCACTTTGTGTCTGTATAAGTTCTTTTTTAAGTTCTCATTAATTTCTATGCTGGAGCTTGTAGGCATCCATTCAGGATGGGGAAAATAAAGCTACAGTCATAGAGGATCATGTTGAGCTGCAGGATTTTGTATGATTTGACAGGTGAAGTTTGAGAGCAGATCAAACTTAACAAGTTCCCCCTGCCAAATCCAATTGGTAGTCAACCAACATGTATTTTTACGTTGGCAGAAAACCAATAGGTCCTTATGGGACTTGCCCGACCTTTACACCTGAAAAAAGCATGAGAGTCCAAAATAATCCATTTTGGATGGCTCCCCCAATCGTTAATTGTGCAAGTTATTTACACTTTTCCAGACACATAGTGGTAAAGTAAATAGCAAACGTGATTTTCGCCTGTGTTTTACTCTTTACTTTTCCAGTACTTGCTGGAAATGATGAAAATTAATGAATGGCCGCATTTGCAAAAATGGGCAATCAGGAGAATTCTGATCAGTGCAATTTAGGATTCAAAACAAAATGCCCCCCTTAATCTTTTCATAAACATGTTTCTACAATGATGAATAGATTGTCAGGTTGGTTTATCATGTGACTTTTTTTTAAAGTAATCTGTATACAATTTACTATTATTTTAGTTATTCAGAGTCAAACTTCAACACATATTTGTAGCAACTTGAGCTTGGAAAATGTGTGGTCACGTATCTAAATTTCAGGCTAGGGTCAAATTATGGCTTTGCCATTTCACCAAAGTGTGCGATCCTGGGCATATTGTTTAATTTCACTATGCCTTACCTGTTAAAATTAGGTGCCCCTAGAACTGATTCAGTTCGCATTATAAGCTATTCCAAAAAGCCTAACTTGTGGTTTAATAGATGGGCAGCACAGGCATTAGGACACACACACATCTAACTTTGAAAATATCCGGGCCACATTTATTGAACACAATTGTGTCAGTCAATAGCAAATCAAAAAAAACACATCAAACAAAGAATCATCATGGACAATTCCATATTGTAACCAGTATGTCAACAGTGTGTACCAGCCGTAGCACTCACTTGCACTCTCAACGCAATTGAAATGTGCTGCACAAATGCAACAAAAAATAACATTTTTTGTTTCAAATGTAATTGTTGACATGAACCATTGATGGGAGACATTCAGAATGGGACTACTGTATGGGTTCAGTTGGAAAGAAGGGGGGGGAAGGAGTTTGTGGAATGGGTGCTTGAAGAGAGGTTTCTATACATGTGTATGTTATTGGAGGATATGTTATTGTGCTCAAAATATTGTTAAGATCAACAAGACTACCTGTATTGAATGGACATGGTATATTCTGTTCTTGAAATTGAAAGAATTTTGAATTTTTAAAAATTTTTGTAGGAATCAAAATCTCCTAGTCCTTGCTTCAGTATTCTGGGTGGGGGTCTATCTTTCACAACAAGATGGAGGGACCACAATCATCTCCTTCGGGGCCTGCTGGGAGTAGCCACAGTGCTCAGGAAGGTATTTTTGGGCGGACACCATCTGAGATGGTAAAAAGACTGGGGGCCTAACTGCTCAGCCCTCTCAAAGGAGGAGGAGGCATCACCCTCAATTCTCCCAAACCAGCCCAGGAAAGGCATGCTGGGTGCTGGTGTGAATAGGTGGGAGGGGAGGTAAATGAAAACTGTGGTTAGGGCAGCTAAAGGAAGGTGACTCGATGGTGAAAGGTGAAGGAGGATCAGATATAACAGAAAGGGGAGAGTAGATGGGAAGGGAAGATAGGTAGATTGATGTTGCAACACTACTTTACTTTTTTGCTGGATCACGGATCTGTGAAATCAGGATCAACACCAGCACTTTGTTGAGGGTACTCCTAGACCCACACCCAATGGAATATGGGCACCCCTGATCAAAACCCTGGCCCACCCAGATCAAATTTCCTGGAGCCTGGTGCATGCACACGAGAAATCAAGTCTGCTCAGCTCGTCTGTGGGGCTCAGTGGAGCCCTGGCAAAGCCTCACCTCTTGATCAGTTTACTGAGGTTGCCGGGATTGTTTAAAGCCCTTGGCACAGGGTTATGCACCTGCTCCCAGCTATGTTTGAGTCGCCCTAAACCCAAGATGGCATCACAAATGGTAATTTGTGGGAGTTGTATGAGGTTTGGGGTGGGCAAAAGGTGTGCAGACTTCCCGTGAATGCCTGATCATTTCAGACAGGGCAGCCTCCATGCAGGGCTACTGTGCCTTCTGCTGGAACACCGCCTGCAGACTTAACTTGAACAAGAACATTGGTGTAAGCAGGGCAAGAACCCAACCAAGACAATCCTTATTTCCATGTTTCTCAGGCATAGAAGCGCAGGGAAAGGAAACGAACACGCATATAACAAAAGAATCAGGGACTGGGCAGTGCAGGTCACATCCGCCGCCATGTGAAGAATGAGGGGTTTATAGGTTGTGGTGGCCCTGCACTGGAAAGGGCTATGAGCTGAAGAGCAGAGCCAGAAATAAGAACAAGTTGGCCTGGAGCCACGGAGAAGATCTTTTTTCCTTATGATTGAAAAATCGTCTGTGAAACACTTGTGTAAAACATTTAAGCATGCTTCCTACCTTCCGAAATATGGTCATTGTTTTGTGCTGCAGAGAGGGGGTTCAGAGAAGAATGATTACTTCTTCCACTCCCCATCCGACGGGCCATTCAGATCCACCTGCATTACCTCCACAATCGTATTTCTATGAGGTTTGTGATGTAGTGAACTCCTATATAATCTGCTGGGTATAGACACCTTCTAAAAGCAGATTGCATAGGAATCCACTGTAAATGCTGGTTGCCATGCGTAAATGACAAGCAACATTTACACAATTTGCACTATGAGGTGCAAAAAGAAAAAGAAAAGGCCGCTTTTTCACTACTTCCTTTTGCTCTTTGCAATGTCACTGACGAAAACTGCATGACAGGGACCCTTTTGAACTTAATTGCAAACATACCAGGCCTCTTCCCTGCAATTTATGAGATCTTAGAAAATGACCTCCAAAGTGAAAGATGATTTAGTGCAGTAAAATTGTATGTATTTATATAAAGGGGGTGGGGGGCTGTGCTCTTTTGATCACAAAATAACATACACTAGATAAGAAATCAGATTTGATGGGAAGTGGTGAGCTTCTTACAATGGGGTGAGTTTGAGGGACATTCTGGCCAGGTTGTGGAGGCGAGTAAATTGAACAGCCACTGTGGACAATACATAAGTAGACATACATAGATTAGGGACAATAAACATTGGACATTTTTAAGTTCAGCTAGGCAGTACAGCAAGCTGTGCTCAGGATGTGACCATGATGGGTGAAGTGCTAGAATGGAGGCAGATGAACATAGGGACAGAGGCAGGTTAGAGGCGAGGGAAAAATGTTAGCTAGTGGGCAGATGAGAGATAGGTTAAAAGGGTAACTCTGAGGCGAGGAGGCAGGCTTTTAGTTTTGGTTTTGAATAAATCCATGTGGACTGTTTCTCAGATGTCAGGGGGAAGAGAATTCCATGCAAGTGGAGCAAGAAGAGAGAAGGAGCGGAAGCAAGAGGAAGCACAGGGAGGGTGAGGAGCCACAAGGGCAATCGAGGAGGCAGAGCAGAGATTACGCTATGGCTTGTAGAGTTGGATAGAGGAGAGTAGATACAGTGGTGTCTTGCCATAGATAGATGTATGGCTTAGGACGCACTCTGTTACTACAGCACATCAATAGTAAAGAGCGAGTGCACAGGAGAAATGTGATGGTGGATGGGTTCTATGTTCTTTCATCAACTGACGTTTTGTCAATGTTTTTTTTAAATATCTTTTTTTTAAACTCATCAAATTTTTATTTTTTTATTTTTGGGGGCTGGGGGAGGAGGGTTCCCCCAAAACTCCCCTCCCCGTCCCTATTATTTTTCATGTATTCACGACCACCCGCTACCTCTTATAGGTACTTCCCCACCCCCTGCTATACTTTTCGATTAGTTTTTTTAAAATAAAAGTTTGATTAAAAAACATTTAAAAAATGCAGTTTATGAAAGAACGGTATATTGGTGGATGCCTGTCTGCACAGGTGTAAACCTGGCCGTAGCGCCCAGACACCCGACTTACGGCTTTCCTTTGCTGAGACACCCGCGTGGTTGCTTTTTTATTATTTATTTATTATGCATTTGTAAGGCGCAAATACATCAAGAAATTGTTTTTCAAAGTGGCCACTGGACAAAGGGGTGTGAACATGGGAATAAAGGAAAATAGAATAAATTGATGAACAGGAAAGGGGCAAACCTACTACACCTTGTGATCATTCAGAACGTGCAAGTGCAGGGAGAGAGAGAAGGGTCGGGGAAGGTGGGATGGGCTAGGAGTTCCACAGAGGGAAGTGCCAAGGAGTCTGTTGCGTGCAACCGTAAGTGACTAGCAGAGATAGCTTGGTACAGAGTGATCACCTGCCAATAAAAAGTGCAGGCCAGTGACAACACAAGCCAGTTGGTACCCGAAAACAAGTGCTGGGATGGGGTGAAAGGCGAAGGGTGATTGGGCGGAAGGCCGGGACCCAGAGGACACATAAGGTCGCAGGCCACCAATCTCAGCAACTGTGGGATATTTGCATGAAAGCGAGAGGGGAAAGGAGGAGGTGACGAGGAAAGTCTTGAGGAGCTTCCGGAATTTGAGTAGATCCGGCTCAAGATGAAAAAGAAGGGGGAGGCTGTCCCAGAGGAGGGAGTCAGCCGAGGAGAGAGATCTGCCACCAGCTTGCTGCTTAGAAAAGTGCCTGACACACATAGAACTGGAGCCAGAGGAGCGTAAAGATCTGGAAGGAAAGTATTTGGTTAAAGCAAGTTGTAGATAGATTGGTCCTCAGCCCCAGACAGCCTTATGGATGATGCAGAGGGATTTGAATTTGATCCTTGCAGCAACCAGGATCCAGTGGAGGGACTTTGAGACACAGTTGAACCACAAGAACTCACTGATTTCCCATTTCAATCGAGGGCATAGCAGATTCATGGAGGCAGGCCATTGTTAACTTAATTTTTCACTTCACTCCCAGCACCATGATGTGAAGCATTTAGGATGTGATTAAAACCTATATTTATTCTCTTTACATGGGACACCGATGCCAAAACCTTTCACTTAGCAGCGAAGTGCAATTTAAATATGTTACCTACAAAAAAAGAGACGTTTAGGTTGCTTGTGATTTTTTGTAAAGAGCGTAATGTTGGTAGCATTTTGAGCTTCAAAAATCGAAATATCCAAAGCCGTGTGTACTTATCACGTAGCAATGCAAAGTACAGATATTGGGCTACAGTAACTTAGTAGTGTTTGACCAACAACCTGACAAATGGTAGAAAATACATGTTATTTGTAAAGCTATCTGACAAATATCAGGAATTGTATTATTTCAGTATCCAAGCCAATAGCATTATTTGACAGGCACCTTGTATTTTAAGGATTTGAGTCTTAATTCAATGGTATTTGTGAGGCCCCGCCCAGCACTATTGAGGCCACGCCCACAAATACAACTGCTATGCCATTTTGGTTCATTGCTCCCTCATTCCCCACCTTTCACATTCCCCATTCATCTGCCACTTTCTAAGACTCTCTCCTGAGGTTGAGCATTTACCATACCGGACCGGATTCAGAAAGGCTGAGCTCATTATAAGTTCCCTGGAATTCCGCTGCTAATTCCGTCAGAATACCGGGGTAATACCATACTATCTCTGCCACCCGATATCCTGGTATTACCGAAATATTATGAGTGGTGGAGATGCTGGTAACTCCCCATTCCATGCAGCCCGATAGGACTCCATGGGATGAAGTTGCCTAAATCACCGGCACTGTTAGTAGCGGTGCTGGTGATTTAGGCCTTTATCTGCCCTGGAGGTACCTGATCTACCGGCAGGTCATGCCTGCTGGTAGATCACAGCCCCTACTGGCAGCCTTGGAATTGGCGGTCCGGAAAGGTGCTGGGATATGTTACCAGCACTTTATTTCCGGACTGGGCAACTCGTTATGAAGGCCAATGTGCCAGGATTTATCAGGAATAACCAGACCATAAGCTGCACTGTCCATAGAAAGTGTTACTGTGAGGTATTGTCATCTGGCAAGAGTGCAAAGCCCTGGCTTTTTGATTTTTGATTTTTAGTACTTAAAATGATGCAGGTGATTCCTTGTCCAAAGGGGTAATCTACTAACCAGTTCCCCCTTTGTCGCAACATCACCCTAAAAGCATAGTGCACTTGTGCCCTACGGCATCAGTAGCCTGATCTGCAGCACCCGCTCTCTGTGTTGCACAGAGCAGGTTCAAAGGTCACAAGATTCCCACTTGACCACCGCTGTGACAGCAAAGTCACTGCAACACAGAGGCAAAATATAATGCCCCTGTACCCAAACTATGACTATCATGAGTACCCCATGCTGGTGGCAGGGTGATCTCTAAGAATAAAATGTGCCTGACTTTAGGCATAGTGCATGCAGACACTTATGATCGTGACCGCACAAACCAATTGATATTGCAGATGTGTCCGCTCCTTTGAGTCAGCTCTGCTGAGGAAGTGAATGTGCATTATGGTCAGATTAGCCGATACGGCCACCCAGCAGGACAGAAACCCAGAGGACCCAGCCTCACTTTGATTCTCTTTGTGGGGGCCGGTAACCCCCTCCCCTAGAGACCGCCACAAAGCAGAAAGTGGACCCTGGGCCCAGGTATCAAAGGAGCACACCCATTCAGGAGGAGGAGTCTCAAACCAGGGTGCTGCAAATGTGTTTTGTTGTCAGTAGGAGGTAATGGGCGGGAGTAGGATAGTCAGGAGTGCTCTGGACAATGGACTGGACAATGGAGGAAGCCTTCCACCACCTTGTTTCTCGCTGACTCTCTTTCCCTTTCCTGTTTTCTACCAGCAGGCATGACCTGCCAGTAGATCAATAAGGCAAAGTCCACTACCACTCGGAGAAGAGACTGGTCCCTTAAAGCAGACTAGCTTTACACCAATCACCTGAGGACTTGTGCCCTTAAAAGATAGAGTCTCTCACCCCGTCAACAGAATACCTTCAATTCCTTGAGGATCCTTTAAGGTTGAAGAGACATTCTTGGGACTCTTACCTGGACTTTGTTTGGGACAATTGCACTGACCAAAGCACTCCGCCGGAGATGAAGAAGGAGCTGTGAAAGACAAAAGAAAAATCTATCCCTGACTACTCCCAGGGCCTATTAGAAGTGACCAATGCTGTTGAACAGTACCAACCAATCTGCAACAGATCTTATATGCAAGAACAGCAGACCCTGAAGTGGAGTATCCTGTCCTCAAGCCTCACAGCAACCTGGAGGGTCAGACCAGCCAAAGCTCCCTGTTCACCCACACCAAACAGGTTGCTCCGTGTCCCTGCATCCTAAACGAGAGGTAAGGCGCTGGTTCTGGTATCTGTGTTCCTCCACCCAGCCCAACGATTGCACTGCATCTCCATCCGCCCAAAACGGAATTGCGTTCATGGCAGATACCAAACTGTATCTCTGGAGGGTCACTCACCAATCCTACCCGAAGGAT
This sequence comes from Ambystoma mexicanum, assembly GCF_040938575.1. Taxonomy (NCBI): domain Eukaryota; kingdom Metazoa; phylum Chordata; class Amphibia; order Caudata; family Ambystomatidae; genus Ambystoma; species Ambystoma mexicanum. Next base: position 709,845,517 of record NC_090935.1, on the reverse strand, counting down.
ACCACATGACTCAACCCAGCTAGCCTCATTGCTTGCACCTCAACGCCCCCTTGATCACCACTTCCTGACCGTCGCCCACTGACTCGACATGCTGCAGCATCACTCGCTGACATCTTCCAGCAGCTAAAGGCTGATTCGGCCAGGCCAACACTGGAGCATTCTTGGGACCGCTCTGACCTGCAGCACTTGAACAACCTCTGTTCAACTGCACCAATCACCTACATTCGCCCCTGCTCAATGCCGGTTTGCTGCCAGGGCATCCGTGATCCTTCGTGCCTGACTGAGCCTGATCAGCTTGCATTGTCGTTCAACCGGGTCTGACACATTAGCCCACCAAGAACCAAATTCAGGTACTGTGACACTGAACTGCTTTCACTTGGGCCCTAGAGACTGGTTTGGTCACGATTTTCCCTATCTTCGCCAAGATATTCTTTTTGGTATTACCTTACCTACTCCCCCTCCCCCCGGAACCAACCTAAGGGCTACTTTCTTGCATCTTGTATGTCATTCCACTGGAGTGGGTTTTTGTACAGTAATCTCTTTTCGTTCTACTTGCAGATGGTGTGTTTTATTAAAGTGCAAACCTCGATTGGACAATCTCTTTATTTTGGACTGCGATACTGTGGTGTGTGTGCCACTACTGGTTCACCTTCACACTCCTCTTCCGAGTATAGCCTGACATCGGCCGGAAATCTCTAAACTGTCCCTGTTTTACCTTTATGATTGCGTTGTGTTTTGGTTTGTAGAAGTGTGAGGGCAGAGCGGGCCATTTTGTCCCTGCCCACCCTTATACACCTGCGAGGCAGAATCTAATTTGTCAGATACTTTCCCATGATTTGTTTTTATGTAAAATAAATATACACCATATGTATTTAAATATGGCAATGTATTCACTGTACGATTGATAATCATTGGTATTAGAAAACAATACAGAGTAAAAGATACTGTCGTGATGATTGTATTTTTCGCTCGTTTTACAACAGAAGACTGATTGTCAATAATTCAGAAGAGGCACTGGGGCTTTAGCGAGGCCCCGCCTTGCGGAGACCGATCAATGAACCTGGCAGCTCCCACATGGGCCTTGTAAACTGGCTTGCAAAATTGGCGGAGTGGTTTATAGCACACGAAAAGCCTTTTAAAGACATGCAATACAATCATTTTATTGCCCCTCAATAACATTAGGGGCGTCTAGAAGGGGGAGCTAGCTGTAAATGGGTTAGAGTGTGTGGGATACATACATGGACAGATAATGTAGCTAGCTGCTGGGCCTTGTGATCATTGAAACCGCGTGCAACGTAGCCTTTTTATCTGTAGATGGCAGTAGTGTGCAACGTAATACAACCATTTGTTTTACTTTCGCTGTTTCCTGATGTGCATTTTATATAACAAGTCGTCGGATTTCGGGAAAATCTCAACATTTCCACTTCTTGTTCCAAAAATACTTTATGCAATTAAATGTTGCAAATTGCTTGTATATATTAACCGGCAAGAAGAATTAGAAATCAAACACCTACATTTGTAGGGTCTGATAGAAATGCAGTAATCCTAATGGTCGTTGCAATACCCTTTATCACCCCAGCAGATTCCCATATCCATTTATGTTCAATATTTGAATATCTTGTTCAATACAAAATTAAAAAGGCGCGCAATAGCCATTAAAGACCGAGCAGTAGAGCGCGGTTAAGGGGAGGTTCTGCTTTCTTGATTTCAGAGGCAGTAAACAGAGGATAACATCAGCAGAAGATGCATAAATAAACAAGCCATGTTGAAATGTAAGAGCTCTAAAGATGTATCAGCATCAAATCCAATGGGCTAGCATCAAAAAAGCCAGGCGCCAGCGGGATTCCTGTGCAGGCTGGCTAGTGTGGCTGGGGAGGATGTGTTATTTATAATGATTGCACTTAAGCATCACATGTGTAGATATTGTACATTGTATAGGGAGTGTTTATATATGGTAGAACAGGCCCCATGGATCATTAATGTAGGGCTGCAATCAGTGTTGTTCTGGGTACAAAAGCACACTTGTGTTTTATACTTCAGAAGATTTTACAAATGCTGGTGATTGACGCCGACACTGGCAAGAGGTTAAAGACACTCTGTATGGCGGTTTAAGGATGTAGGGTAGAACAGTTTATGAATGCGAAGGTCATGGGGGGAGCAGGGGAGTCTTGCAGACATAACAGAAAGATTTTAGTTTCTGTATTGATTTTTTTTTGGAGGGAGTGTATGAGGAAATGCCACCTGGCCAGCGGGTACACACCCTGGATTGTTTGATTTGTATTTATCAATACAATGATGCAAGTAATTCCATCTCAGAAAGGGTGGTCAACTAACCAGATCCCCCGTTTCTTAAGCTCCATGCCAAAAGCATAGTGACGCATGTGCCCTGCTGGTTTGGCCTCCTGATCTGCATCCCCTGCTCTCCAATGGTAGAGAGAGATGTTCAGAGGTCACAGATGCTTTTGGGCAGATGCTGCAAAAGCCAAGTCACAGCAGCACAGAGGTCACATTTAAATATGCACTTCTGCTCCAAAACTACTTCATTATGATGAGTAATCATCCTGGTGGTGCTGTAATCTTTAAACATTAGCAGAGCTGAGAATTTGAATCATACAAATGTCAACACTGTGATTGTGCTACCTCTGGAAGGGTAGTTTTTATTCTACCCAGAAAGCCTGTCTCCATCTGCGAGCAGGACAAGAGACCAAAATCCTTTGTCACGTCAGGTTTCCCTCTCCAGCAGAACAGGAGCTGACCTGGGAAACGGGAATCAAAGGGCATACCCAAAACTAAAGGACTAGCCTCACCCGAGGTATTGCTTACCAAAGGGCCTTTGATGCAATGGGTCTCAAAAGGTGGCAGGGTTAGGGTACACAGAGGGAGCTCAGCACAGATGGGGAACGATTCCACCATCTTGTTTCTTTACGTACCTCTCTTTCATTCCTATCTACTCTACTTTAGCACAAATCACTTTGGGTATGAGGCAAGAAGGCAGGGGAGTTGCTAGGTCTGGAAAAGACCCGGGGCTACGCTGATGTCGGAACTGTTGGGACTGGGGGCTAGCTAGCCTTTTGGCTGCAGCTCCTGAGATTCTATCCGGGGCTACAACCAAAAGATCAGGGGCTATAGCCCCCTTAGCCCCCCCCCTAGCAACGCCCCTGCAAGAAGGTAAGAACCACTTCTCACAAGGACAGGGATTGGACCCCTTAATACAGGCTTGTTTCTGTCCAATCCCCTGTGAACTTTTGCCTATGAAAGAGGGGGTCTTCCACTCCTTCTTTTATTCAATTTTGGACCATCAAGGACCCAAGAAATAATTCATTTTGACCTCTTTACCTCTTTTCAGAGAGTTGGTCTTTCGAAAGCCCTCAGCCATACAGGCAAAGAAGCAGTGTTCCAAGGTAGAAGCAATCTCGGCTCTCTGCCTTTCCCAAGTCACATTGGGGGTGACACTTGCTGAGGACCAGGACATGTCACTATGCTTGTAAAACTCCCAATGCTGGGAGAGCAGAACCTGAAAGCTCTCGCCCTGTCTTAGAGGCCCTGCAGTAAATCTCGCAGAATCCTGAAGTCCAAAACAGTCCAACAAGATCCCTGTTTTCACTACATCAAACCAATGAAGCCACATTGGAGCCGTGTTCTTCACATTCAAACTAGGAGGATCCGCTGGTACTGCCTTTGGCACTCACCCAATCTTCGAACCACCTTGCTAGCATCATCAAATCAGCCTGATGCTGCACCAATGCCTGGCTCGAGCAACAGTGCCCCGTGTGGACAATTTAAAATCACCATGTCAAAACTAGCATCAAACCACCAGGACTTAACATTTCAGCACAACCTGAACCACTGAAACCTTGAATCACTCACCAACCTGAATCAGCAGTACTCATTGTTTCAAACTACGTTCAACAGTTGAACCGCTCCTGGTGACCAATTTGACCTGCATTGCTCAACACGCCCTCAAACCACCTGCTTGAATCTGACTCAGTACCAATTCACTACCTGGGATCAATGTATCTTGCCACTGCAGGCACAACAGCTGGAAGCCTGCCTAAATATCATCAAAAGACCTACATTTGGAATAAGGTACCTTGAAGTGTCTTTGTCCCCCTGGTCAGCCCTCCGTGGTCTCCCAGAGACTGGCTAAGTCCCTGTTGTATGTTTTCCCACAGAAATCATTTCCTTTTTGAATTCCTTGTTGCAATTCTTGCCTGCTCTTTCTGCTAAGAATCCAGATTGCTGCATCATTACATTCTGCATTGCTCTGGGTTTTATAGTGTTTTGATATTTGAGTGTGAAATTGATTTGTGTAATTAAAAATATAAATTTTTATTGAACCTTGATTGGACATTCTTCTATTTTTGAACTATTCTACTTTGCTGTTTGTGATGCTACTGGCTAACATTCATACCAATTCTTAAATGATATCCTTCTTTGGCCCACGTTACTACAAAAGGTGAGGGAGGTATACTTCTTAGCTTTGTCTACTTCAGTTTATTATTGGGATCACTGATGGTTTATAGAAGTGTGGGGGCTGGTTTGGCGGTTTAGCCACTACGCGTCCTTGTACTCCTGCAGAGCAGAAGTCACTTTATCACATTGGTGGCAGCGTTGGGGTTTGCGACAGACCATGGCCATGGCTTAGTGTTCAAAAATAAATATTGGTGCAGTTAACATTAGAAACACTGACAGGCATTGTTGGCGACCATGGAGTTGTACATGAGTGCCACAGCAATCTTGAATGGCGAGCTATTTCAAAAATGGGGATGCTCTGATGGTAGAAAGGTTAAATAATTGTAAATGTTGAAGAGTCTCCAGACTTTGAGGACGCCAAGGGGGTGGAGGAGTCCTGGGATCCAGCAGTGGTGCTTACTGCTCTGGAACTCCTTTCTCCTTCAGCCGTAGAAGTGGAATAGGACTTCTATGAGGAGAGCTGTTCTCACCAAAGCCCCACAAGGGTGTGTAGCCTCTCACAGGTCCTAGAGTTCACGTCCCCCCCCCCACAACCAGTACGGAACAGGGAGTGCACAATGGTCCTCCGGACAAGGAGCAACTGCCACAGGACACGTTTTTCGGCATCTTTCATTGACCCTCAAGGGCAGAAATCGTAGTGCATTTCTTCTTGGAAGCTCCCAGAAGTCTTCAGGCCTACAATGCACCGGAACATGATGGAGAAGGGCAGAGCTTCCCTCTTCAAGCTGTGCACCAGCTGCGGTTTGCAGAATGTTTTTTTCAGATGACAAGCATTTCCAGTGCCTATATTATCTACACCTGGAGCATAAAGAAGAAAATTGTGAGACCTGCTGTGACTTCACCAAGTGCACAGTGAAGTATCAACACATCATGTTGGCGGCATGGCTCCTGACCAGGGCCTCTACCCTGGGTGATTCTCAGGGGCATGCCTCTTCTGGATCCAGACAACCTTAGCAGGCTTCTTAGTCCTTTCAGGGCGCTCCATCCGTGGGGGCCCAATACAAGGCCAAGCACAGCGAGTCCGCTTCGTCTGGGTCGCTGCTCTAGTGGGTCTCGCGATGGTCCGGGCGCGTTCATAGTCACCATCTGCCTCGATCTCCAGCCACTTGGACACGGTTATGAATCTGGGTGGGCGTCATGTGTGGAAGGAATTGTGGGTTTTCGGTCGGTGCCGGATCTGGATGGGGGTGCAGAGATGTTCGAGCACCGCACCTGGAGGGAATGTGGAAGCTTAGCACTTCCCTTCCAGGCAGCAGTGCCAATTAACCAATCCACTAACAATTTCGCCCCTCTGCATACACCTCTCAAACTCTAACCAAACACAACCACAACCCTATAGCACAACAATGCCCACAAATTTCACTACACTGCAATAAATCAAACCACACATAGACTCACACAACAGTACACGACGGCTACCGACCGTAAAACACCCCAAGCCCAGCAAACGTGTGTTAACTGCGTTGAGGCTGCCAACAGCACATCACTGCTCTTTTGCACTTTTCCCTGTGTATTCCCACTAACTCACCCCCCCTCCCTTTTCAGAGCCGCCAGAGCACCAGGGGACCACTCCGGTGGTGATAGTACGCGGTACAAATATCCTTTAACATTAACATTAACACAACATTAGGTCCCAGGTTGTATTAAGTCCCAGGGTTCCCCTAGGGCATAGCTAGCTGAAGGAGGAGCAGAAGGTTGCCTTAGAGGAAAATTAATAATGGGACTTTCTGATGTTAGATACACTCGAGCTGGCAGACCAGAAAGAGCCCCGCAAGCAGACTTCCAGTGGGGACGAAAGTGTTTACAGTGGTGGCTTCTAACGAAAGCCTAGCCACCATATCCCCAAGGACACAGTCCAACGTAGTCTTGCAACCACTGTTTTTCTTTATCTAGTCTATTCTTGCATTTCCATGCTCTTGCTTTCCCCTGCTTCCACCCCCACCCTCTTCCTGGTCTTCCCTCCTCCAACCTCTCGCTCCGCCATCTGTGACTCTGATTGAGCCTAAGCCCTTTTACCACTAATGCAGTGGGATGCATTCGGTTGTGTCCAGTGAGTTCTTGGGCCTTGCAACCCCTGTTTTTCCTTTTCTTGTTTCATCTTGAATTTTCACGCTCACTGCTTTTCCCTGCTCCCACCTCCACCTGCTTCCTGGTCATCCCTCCTCCCGCCTCCTGCTCCACCCTCTGTGACTCTGATTATGACTTGAGCCTTATTCCTTTCAACCCCCCAGGGCAGCCCCCTTCCCATGCAGCCCCCTCAGCGAAGGGCCCTGAGGCAAAGGGCAGCTCCTTCAGTAGCAGCTCCAGACTGTGTTTGCCGGTGTTCGCTGGTGGAGCATACTGTTAGGGAGAATTCTCATTCTATGGCTAATTTCCCTTACCTATAGAGTCCCCCAGCAGTGTTGCTGGATTTGAAGGGTTTGATTTTTTTCTCCTACTAAGAGTGTGACTCTTTTTCCCACTCTTAGGCATATTTGCTATGTGTGTTCTAGGCTATTTTTTGTGTTTAATGTATATGGGGTTTATCTCACCCTCATAGGAACCATATTTATACACATGTGTTACAAGGCACCCTTACTGCAGTGACACAGGGGTGTCATAGTGACCCCCAAACATAGACTCCATACCCTGGGACTGACTACTGTCTCCCAGGGCATGTAAAGCCCCCATTGACTTTACTAGTCAATTTTTATGAACTAAACCAGTACAACCCATCTTACTATGGAGGTACTGGGAAGGGTTAATAGTTTTTCGCTGGTGTTCATTTTCGAGAGGTTACCGTACAGTCCCTCTCTCAAACGTTTCTGGCTGGTGGCAGTGGTTACTACCAAAAATATTCAACCGCAAATATTTCCCTATTGTTCAAGGCTACCACTTTTACTGACAGCCTCTAACATATCGCCGGTTTATTTTATTATTAACTTTACTCCAGTAGGTTTTATTTGCTAGAACTTTAATATAAATTCTTTTTCGTGTCTTTCTCTAAACTCCTAACCCAGGTCGGCGATCCTTTGTTCGTCCTTTTGGCGGGCTTCTGTGAAGAAGCCCTCCTTTCGTCACCACTGAGTCTGGGGTGGATCCATTGTGTGGGAGGGGGAGTAGGACCCCTGGACAGGGTTGCCTCAGCAACCCATGTCACACTCTGCCCTGATAGGCTGGAGGGTCTCCCGCCAGGATGACCAATCCACTGTGTGAGTGACAGCTAGGCTATATGAATGGGGATCATTTTGCATAAAAGCAGGGTCCTGAGGACTGGAAGAGCAAGACGTCGCCACTGGAACAAAGAAGCCAAAGAGGAGAGAAGCCGGAGACATCTGCAACGACTGAACCACCAGTGAAGCCGTGCTGCAGCGTCTCACCATTTTTCTCCACACGACGAGAGAAGATCTTCATCTGCAAGAGCCTTCTTCCCTTGAGCTGGTGGGGCCAACCAGTTTGCCAATTGCCTTCCTGGACCTGCCCTGGTCGAATCGCCAGTACCCCGTACATGGAGACCGGATAGCCAGGCACCCGTCCACTCGGACCACGATTCAAAGGAGCGCACCTTTTATCCGTTGGGCAGCACTGCGGCTGGTTTCCTCCTTGGGTAGTGCAGTAACTTGAACCTTCCTCCACGACGAGAGCCTCTCTTCCTCTGCTGGATCCCCCGAACTGCAGGAAGTACCAGGAACAACCGCCACCGCAGGAGCCTCTTCTTCATTTACGGTACATTGTTCCACCAGGCCGCCCTTTTCACGTGGTAGTGCTAAAGGTGTTTTAAATCCTTTACCTACCTGTTGGGTTGGCCGCCCCTATCCTCTAACATTGTCTTTCACCTTCTGCATCCACCTTTTCAAATCGTTAACCAAATACTTGACTGCAGCTACAAGAACATTTTGCTCCTGGGCCCTTTTGCCCTGTACCACTGACTCTGGCACAGGCCTATTGACTCTGGCTGAATTTGTTAGAACTGCCTTCTCTAGATTGCTTCTCAACTAGAACTGTGTTGTTCACCTAATTCTTATAAGTACCTTTTCCTTCCCACCTTTAAAACTTGTGAAGTGCCATTTTGCTTGGTTTTCATTTAGGTATTCTCTATGCTAAAGTACTGCCTTGCCTAAACTTGTTCACAAACTTATGGGAAGTGTTGCTAGGGTGTGTAGGAATATATTCCTGTATAACTTGTGCTTTCCCTCCTTTGTGAGAAATTGCTAGAGTGCCATTTGTTTTTGGTTTTCACTGTGCCGTTTTGCTCAGTTTTCACTCTTGCTCAAACTTGTCTACAATTTAACTGGGGAGTTGTGTATACTTTTCTTGACTGATTTTAACTTGCTTTATTAACTGTGATTAATGTGTTGAACTAGAAGTGTGTAAAATAAATATATATATTCTTTTTAATACAAAGCTTTGGTCAGTGTTTCCTTGTGCCATAGTGCTGTAGCCCTATTGTGTAAACCCTGAATACTGCTTATCTCCCTCTTGAGATAAGTCTGACTGCTTAGCCACAGCTACCAACTAAATCTTTGTGGTATAGACTGATACCAAAGGGGATTTATTGCTCATACCTGTAGTCTTAATCTTCTGTAGTGCTCCCTAAGGGAACTGCATCGGATTCTGCCTAACACATACAGTTCAGCAGTCAACCAGCAGTGACTGACAATGTAAGAAAGGTGCAGGCAAGGGGAACAGCCATTACTGCTCCCTATTAAACTGTTTCACCGCTCTTATTACTCCTTTTACCATTGCTTTACTCTGCTGTACGTCACCCACAATTGTATGTTGTCCATCTCGGGCACTTAGGCCCTATCCAGGAATCTCGAATCTAGGTGTTTGTGGTTGTACTGCTTTATGTTGAAACCTAGGTTTCTTTCCATCTTCCAGGAATCTGACATCTAGGTGTTTTTGCTTGTACTGCTGTATGTTGAAATCTAGGCTTCGTTCCTTCTTCCACAAATCTCACATGTAGGTTTTTTTGCTTGTACTGCTGTATGTTGAAACCTAGGCTTTTTTCCCTCTTCCACAAATCTTTCGTCCAGGTGTTTTTGCTTGTACTGCTGTATGTTGAAACCTAGGCTTCTTTCCCTCTTACAGGAATCTCGCATCTAGGTGTTTTTGCTTGTACTGCTGTATGGTGAAACCTAGTCTTTTTTTTTCCTCTTTCAGGAATCTCGTTTCTAGGTGTTTCTGTTTGTACTGCTGTATGTGGAAACCTAGGCTTTTTTGCACCCTTTCCTCTAAGTGCAACTGAATCTATTAACTTGATCTTAATGTACCCTTCTCCTGCCACCTTGAGCTTTACCCTTCCTCCCCTAACTACACTTCCCCTCCACACCCTCTTCCCTCACTCTGTTATTACATTTGCATAATCCGAATTGGCTCACAACCTAGTATGATCACTTTTGTTGTCTTTTCTACTGCTCATCCCAACCTACACTTCCCCCTCCTACCCCCTCTTTTCTGTTACTGCACTTGCACACTCCAAAATGTCTCATGATCTAGTAGGAACGTTACTGTTTGTCTTCTTCCCTGTTCATCCCCTTTCCTACACTTGCCCTCCTCACCCCCTCTGCTCTTTCTGCTACTGCACTTGCTCGCTCCAAATGGTATCTTAAGCTAGTAGGAATGTTATTGTTGTCTTCTTCCCTGACCCCCATCCTTCACCTCCCCTACTGCCCGCTTTTCCCTTCATCCCCTTCTTTCCCGTTACAGCACCTGCATTTTCCAAATGCCTCAAGACCTAGTTGGAACGTTATTGTTTTTACTTTCTTCCCAGTACCTCCCCTCCCTTGCTTTGATGCACCTTGAAACACCATTTGACCATATAGGAAGATTATAAACACCCAATAAATAAAATGAATAAATATGTGGTGGGGAGTGTTAGGCAGACTTATATGTAGTACCCTTTGGGAACACCACACACAATTAAGACTACAAGTGACAGTACAAATTCAACTTTGGTACAAGCCTGTACTACACAGTAAAAGTGGTAGCGATGGCTGAGCAGCCAGACCTATCCCAAGAGCAAGTGAGCAGTATCAATAGTTACACAAAGGACAGCAATTACTATGATTCAAACAAACACTGACTCAAGGTTTCTGAGTAAAAGAATACATTTATTTACACATCAGTTGTATAACATTTCACTAAAGTAAAGCAGTTCAAAAATCACACTCTTAATACACCACAACACTCCCAATAGGTTCCAGAGAAGTTAAGCTCACAAATGAAGTGGGAGCAAAATGGCACTCCAGAAATTTAAAAGGGAGGGAAAGACAAAGTTAGGCAGAAATTGACCAGCACCAACGTGTAGGTAAGCAGGGCAATCTAGAAAGAGGAACTACAGTGATGGAATCAAATCAAAAAGGCTTAGGGCCAAAGTCAATAGGACAAAAGTCTTTTGCTCAAGATCACACAGCTCAGGGTAGTTCACGGTTAAGTCTTTGCCAAGAGTCACCAACGAAGTTGGTCGGCAGAAAAAGTCAGATTAAAGAGTAGAGAAGGACAAGCCCTCGGATTTGAGAAATTTTCACACACTTTCACTGCGGCTGAACGAAACTAACAACCGATTTGCACAGTAACTTTAAATGGAAAATAAGCTGTAGCTGAGGCAGACGTTCCTGGCAGTTCCTGCAGGCTCACGGTTCCTGAAGCGACTGTCGGACTGACATGAAGTAGGAAGACTGGAGGTTTCCTGCACTGCCCAGGGAAGAAAGCAGTAGCAGAGCAAAAGCAACGAATAAAAGGTGCTCTCCTTAAAATCCAACCAGGGTCTGTCCTTCCTTGCTATCCGGGCCACTGTAGCTCTGTACAGCGAATATGACCAGAGGAGGGAGTCCTGGCTTGCAGTTTGGGCAAACTGGTTGGTCCCACCAGCTCTGGGGAAGAAGATTCCTGGAGGATCTTCTCTGTTGTTGGAGTTCGAGGATTCAGACCTGCAGCAGGGCTTCACCGGGTGGTTTAGTCATGGCAGGGGTTCTCTTCCGTCAGATCCTCATCTGTTCTTTCGTTCCAGTGGTGACTCTGCCTTTCCAGACGCAGACACCTGCTTTTTATGCAGTTTTCCCCCATTCTCACAGCCTGCCTGTCAATCACACAGCAGGGTGGCTGTCCCGTCCGGACAGTCACCACAGCCAATCAGTTCAGAGTTCCAAGGAGACCCTGTGCAGGGAGTCCTAAACCCCTCCTTCACATTCTGTCCCCCCAGACGTACATGCACCTAAGGAGGGCTCTGCGTAGAAGCCCGCGAAAAGACGGTGAACAAAGGAACCACACCTGGTTTGGCACGGAGAGTAAAACACGAGAAAGACTTTTACGGAAGAAAATGGCGAATAAACCCAGCCGGAACCGAAATAAAACATATATGGTCTAGCGGGTTTAAGTTTGAGGCTACCAAGATAGCCTAAAACAATACCAAGGTTATTTAAGATAACCACAGTAGGAACAATAGGGTAGTTACCACTGCCACCAGCCAAGTCTTGATGAAAAGGGAGTGAAAAAATGCTCCAAGAGAAACAGACAAAAAGGGATAGGAATAAACCCTGCCCAGTACTCCATGTAAGATGGTTTGTACTGCATATGTGGTTTTACAGAGGCTAATAAAGTTAATGGCAACCGTATATGTTCTGGGAGACAGTAGTCAGTCCCAGAAAATGGAGTCTGAGTTGGGAAGTCTAAAAGAGAACCCTCTGTCATTGCTCTAAAGGTGCTGTCGAACACACAGTAAAAAGATGATGCCTGTGGAGTAGGTGAGGCTCCACAGTCTATGAACACAAAAATGTTAAACACACACAGCAAAACACATGTAAGAGTGGGAAAAAGGGCTCACACTCTTACCAGGTGAAAAAAAATTAATCCTAGAAATCCAGCAAAGCTGCTGAGGGATTCAGTAGGTAAGGGAAATGAGCCATTCTGGAGAATTCTCCCAAACAGAGAGCAATATTTCTGATAGGTTTGAAACAATGGAACTAGCTTCCTGCCTCTAGGAGGTGGAAGAGGAGTTCTGGGGAGCAACCATTATGATCCATCTACCGACATCTGGAACTGATGTAATTATTAAGTTGACTTATTTTTTTTAAATATTATTGTTTAAAGTGCGGACCTAGCTCGAGAGTAGCGTCGCACTGTAAAGAGTGTGGGTAGCCGGCATTTGGGCTGCATCTTTTAACAGTAGCACAGTTCTGTGAGGTATGTGCATCGGTATGTGCATCCATTGTAATTAGCCCTTGGTCAGGTGTTGTTGAAAGAGCCATGTTTTGAGAGTTTTGTGAAATTAGAGAATTGTGGGGGAATTCCGAGCAGACACTCAGATCGAGGTCCAGAGGTTGGGTGCATTGCAAGTGAAGGGTTGTTTGCCGGTCCTCTCTTTGCGTAATAGTTGTGATTGAAGCCGGTTGGTCGGTTTGCTGTGAGAGGAGCATGTGCCACCAGATATGTGGAGCTTAGTCGCCAGGTACGCTGGTGCGCTACTCGTGACTGCTTTGTAGATGATACATGCAGTCTTGAGCAGTATCCAGGTAATGAGTGGAAGCCAATGTAGTTTGCATAGGATGGGGGTAAATCAGTCATATTTCCATGCTCCCATAAGAAGACGTGCTGCAGCATGGTGTACTGCTTTTAGGGGAGCCAAGTGAGAAGTTGGGAGCCCTGTCAGAAGAGCATTTCACACATTTATGTGTTAGCCACAAAGGCCTGTACTACGGTCTGGAAGTCGGGCAGCGGTTTGAAGGGTTTGATTTTTCAAAAGGTAGAGATTCTGAGCCATGCTATTTGGGCCTTTTTGGCTATGTGTTTCTGGAGGGACAGATTGCGGTCAATGGTGAAGATTAAGGATTTTGCTGAGTCTGAGAGTTTTGGATCACATCCTTCTCGGCGCATATCATTGAGCCATTCTTAGATACACTGTTTTTGAGTGGGTGGATCGATGAGGATGAATTCAGTCTTGGATGGGTTTGGATGGGTTCTTCTGAAGAGAGGTCCATTTATACTAAAACAAAGGCCAGAGCTCTCAAAAAGCTCTGCTTTAGAGAGCTCAAAAAGAAGGTGAATTAAATGGTTGAGGCATTTTCACATCAGTCCTGGAAGTATCTCAGTGGATGGGTCACAGGTAACAAAGTTGACACTTTTGAGGGCATGTTGAATTTGATTTCATGTAAGGATATCTTCGAAAATTATGACGAGTTACACCAGCAAGTAGTGGACATGGGTATGCCAGTACTCAGAAAGCTTGCCAAAGCCTTCACAGGTATGTGAGCATTTGAGTCCAGAAAAAAGATTAGGCTAATACATATCGCCTTGATGAGTAGATACTGTGATGAGGAAGAATAGGGCTTGGAGTAATACAGATTATCTATAAGTAATCGAAGCATTGTAAGATGGGCATGAGGGGGTAATGTTGTACTGGAGAAGATCCATGAGGAGGTTATTGCCACCCTCAATTGTGAATAACACCAGAGCGTGGACAGTAAAGTAAAGGTTGCTAGAAGAAAGTAATGCTTTGATTCTTCCAAGGAGATTACACTGGTATCAAACATACAAGTATTTCGTCATAATGTGTTCTGTCAAGTATTGGTCTGTGTCTGTGTTCATGAGACCTGATTGATGAGGAGAAGGGAAGACAAGGAGAAGGTCAGAAAGAAGCCAGCAAAGTAAAGCATTGCAAGCCTTTCTTCTGTTAGAGGCTGGGATATTCCAAGGGTTCCATATTCAAGATGAATATTACTGGGGTGAGACAGTATGCATGGGATATGACACAGTGGATGGGAGGGTTCAAGGATTTGGATGAGTACACTTTTAACTATTGATGCCAGTTTGAGAGAGAGTAAGCAAACCCATTAAGTACTTTGTGAGTGATGCTATGTGTGAGGACAGCGCCAAAGATAGCTAAGAGATCCATAAGGACCAGAAGACCTGAGACACTCTTGTCAGGGATTCTCAGGGCACCATCAACAAAGCAAATGGTAGCAATCGTGGTTCTGCAGGGAGGGCAAAATCCCAAATGGTAAAGTTAGTGAAGGCTGTTGTTGTCCTGGTGACCTTGTACCTTGTTTGCTACTGTCTTCTCCATGTTTTTTCAAGGAATGGGAGGTGAGTAATGGGCCAGTAGTTTTTGAGATCTCTAGTGCTAGGATGGGATTTTATGAGAATGGGTAAGATTTATCACCTTTTCTGGGTGTAGGGGAAGGCTAAAGTGAGGGAGAGATTATGGCACTGGTGTTGGGGAGCAGTGTTCATGGCAGTAATCACGGATTTGCAGATCAATGAACGATAGGATATCAATCTAATATGATGAGGCTTTTAGGACACTGATGATGCAATATAGGGAGCTGATGGTATGAGGAAATTGACTTAAGACTTCAGTTGCACCACCAATAAGTGAACAGTTTAGTGATTTTGATACCACTTGGTGAAGCATCTTTATGAATTTAATGATAATGATTTGAGTGCAAGGCTTTAGTGGTTGTTTTTAGAGAAATCGAATTGTTTTTAAAAAGTCTGAATTTTAATGATTTCCTCCAATATTAGGAGGTGTTCTTTTTTAATTTTCTTCTTTTACATTGTTTTATTAACAATGAGTACCATTTTGCAATATAAAATAGAGCAGTTAAAGGCAGAATTAATTTAGGTTTTATTAATTGGCACATCTTTTGCGCTATCCTGAGGGCTTTCTCAAGGCTAGTTGTATTAAGTATGATCACTGAACTATTTTATCAAAAAAATAAGAAACACAGAATTAGTGGGGATATAAAAACACATGTAGACAAACTTGTTAATATTTGATGGGATAAGTTCACAGACCTTTAGAAAACATTCATAAACTAAAAGATTTGCATAACCATTGGTGCATTATTGCAAAACCTGTAGGTGTTTCTTGTGCATTCAAAGTCTACAGTTCCTAAAAAGGAGCTGGAGAGAAAAGGGTGGCATTTAGCATTAATCATATGTGTTTGAAGCATGTGAGAGTGTAGAAATTGGTAGAGGAACACCTAGTGACACATACCTATGGTACAATGTGTTTACCTTTTACATTCACATGGTGTAGTTCAAGAAGCAATCATTTTAAAGATCATGATCACAAGAAATAAAATAAGTGACTATGATGAAATGACCACTGCTCTACAGCAGTACAGGGAGGAGTGGTATATAGAACTATTACTCATCCCCACACTACTACTAAAGCAGCAGTGATAGCAATCATGAAGGGTAAACAGGCTGACAGCTGTACCTCCTTCACCTCTTGTGGTAACATGTATGAGGTAGGCTATATTGTTTAGGGGTATGTGAGCTAACACAATATCATTAAAACAATAGTATTACTGGGATACCAAAATAAAAGAATGTTCAACCAATGTTCTGTAAAAAATAGGAGTCTTTAACTGATCTAAAAATACACAGATTGAAAGCACTAATAAACCCACCCTGTAAAGGAAGCAACAGAACATGCAGACTTTAAAATAAAAGAGAAATGATTAATTTGAAGACAGGGGAAACAGGCAATATTTACAGCAGCAATGTTCAATTTCAATAGGAGGCTGGGTCTTAGATGTCCCTATGGACATTCAAGGTAAGCCAGGGGCACCAAACAACTACTTGTTCGTGAGACTCAACAGCATTTAGCCAGGCTTCTAGATGCTTTACAATGGGTCAAGTTGGTGTTCGGATGATCAAATCTGTGGTGTATATAGATCAGGATGCTCGAGTTGGGTCAATAATGTCTAGTGACACAATGCAGTTCCGCAGAGGCAATAGGCTGAAATCAGGCGATGGTTCAGTTGGTGTCTAAAAGTGGTCGAGGTCCAAAGATCCAAGTCTGTTCTTCAGTGGCAACCAGCTCAGAAATGGTTGGAGCAAAGGTTGATGCCACAAATCAGATTTTAAAAAGTGGTGAATGTCAAAATCTGCTCTGGGGGCGTGCAGTGACTCAAAAACAAATAGAACATAGTTGGTTTGGCTTGAAAGCAGATTAAGGTGTGGGAAGAGCCCAGAGCTGTTTCTTGACTCTGAGGTTGCTCTAGGATCTCATTCAGGGCCCCAAGGGATACGTGGAGTTCTTTTTCTGCCCTTCCCAGCCAAGAAGGTTAACAGAGAAAGATTGTTCCCTGGGATGGGTACAGGAAGGGTCTTATTCTCTCATTGAGCCTTTATGTTCACCTCTATGGCAGAGGACTTTGGGCAGAATATACACTGATAGAGTTCCAGGTGAAATCCTCCTTCTTCTGAAGTCCAAAGATGATTCAATTAAAGGGCTGATATCACCCCCTTATATGATTGCTCTGTCACAGAAGATTGGTCAATTTTAAGCCATCTGGAAGCATCTAATCCTGGCTACTATGGCCACTGCTTTAGCTGCTGGAAGTGGGGAGGGGCTACAGAAACTGGGGGAGCACTGGGAGATTCCAAGATCCTGTGGACTTCATTCTCTGAACTGTAACCCAAACCTTCTTCTGGCTACTGTACTCTCACTCCACAATATCCCCTGTCTGCCATTCATAACAATTAGTTTAATAATTACCACCCTGGTGTAACTTTTCTCATGCTGGCACAGCCTGCCCTCTGAAGCATGTGTTCCCTCCCTGCCTCCTGTGGGTAGATCATGCTCTCCTGTGAGGTCACAATTCCTCCCAGAGGAAACATGAGATTGGTTTGGGCTGAGCCCATATGGTGAAAATAAAATGACACCAAAGGATTTTTGCCAGCATAATTCCAGATTCATAAAGGCCAACATATCAATAATCTACATGGTTTATATTTAGTCATTAAACAGGTCCCGGAAGCACACATTCATGTAATTTGGATAAGGGCTGCCCATGCTTAAAGGCAGTTCCTGGTTGTTGACATTTCGGTTTGCTGGATCACACATGTTACTCTGTAAATCGCAAGTCTGCAAACTGCAAGGCAGCTGCTTAGGGGTGTCAGTTGATGGGATCAGCAGAATTACATATTTGCACTATACATTTCAGTATGGAGCATTATGAAAGTGAGTAAGGTTACCACAACTCAGTTTCACAAACTGCATTACCAGTGCTATTTAGGGTTTCAACATTTAAAAAGCTCAGTTTAATGCACCCTCGCAGATGACATTCTGCCACAATGTCTTACTCAGCTCGATGCCAACTCAAGATACTGGACAGAGGATATCTTTGGTTTAGGTTAACTCAGTTGCACGTATGTTTAATTTTATTATGTGCCTAATTCCCTTTCGGCTCCTAAATTATCTTAATTAAGTGCATTATCATTTGCAAAAATGTATCATAATAAGCATTAAAGACAAAATGATCAGCATAGGAGGGTATATTTTCATGTAATCTTTTGTTATGTTATTTATGTATAATGAGAACTCATGGAGTGCTACTTCAAAGTGCCAGCGGAAAATAAAACAGAACATTGGGTACAATGCAAAAGTGTGACATATATAGAAAGAATATGAAGCATTGCATGAGGTTACATACACAAGTAGGCTGCTTATTTATAGTCGGTATCAGAGATCTGAGCTGAAAGCTGGGTTACATAGTGTGGTTGATGCTTTTGCTAAGGCTATAGAGTTGCTGGTGCTTGCAGAGTATTACATTTACAACAAGCAATAAACAAGTGGGCATAGGAATAAGTTAGGTAGCCGTTTGCAGGGCCAAGGCAAACAAACTCAAGGTTATAAGGTAATGGCTAAATGAGCTGTAGAGCAAGTGTAGGAGTCATTGGGGCGAGAAAATATTATTTGGTTAATGTTCACAATCAGATCTGAATTAGATCTTCTGTCCGTGGAGCAAGATTTTAACATTCCTTTTTAACCTCTTGGATGCACATTCTGCCTCAGGGTTGGAAGAGGCTGTTCAAGAATTTCATACCTAATACTGCAAGGGATCACCACCTGTTTTTCAGTCTTTTGAACCTGGGTGTAGTTCGGTTATTAAACTGGAAAGATTTTAGCGGTCTTGTAAATACATATTTGATTACGTAAGAATCCAGGTACTTAGCAGCTATGTTATGGAAGACTGCGAAAGTAATAGAGTGATTTTGTGTTTTTTGTTTTTGCAACAGTGACACAGTTCAGTTTGTTCAGCCTGGTGAGATACGGTCCTTGGGCATAAGTGCCAAAATATGTGCATCTGCTTTATTTTGGATACGTTTCACTTGGTTTAATTGGTTTTTGGTTTGGTCCTAGACGGAGACTATTACAATAAACTCAGAGGGAACAGGTGCTCAGTCAACTCAATTTTCCAAGTAGGGGGCAATTCTCCTAAAGATTTGGATCCGGAATCATGCATTTTGGGCAAACAAGTCTATTTGTAGTTGTAGTTATTGTTTAGTGTTGAAACGTATATCTAGATTCTTTACCGGGTCCGACATGGATGGGGGGCATACCCATGGCAAGGGGCAATGTTGCCAAGTGTTGGGATTCCAAATAAAAGAATCTCTGTTTTGCAGTTCTTAAGGTAGAGATCATTATGTATGGCCCTGGATTCTCTGGCAGAGTTCAGTTATGTGCTGATTTTTGTTATCACGTTCCAGGTTCAATAGTACTTCAGAATCATCCACGTATAATTGGAAAGATTTTGAGAAGAAAGGGTAAATGTAAACAGTAAATGGCCATGGGGATAATTTGGAGCCCTGGAGGATACCACACTTTAAGGGAAACATTGTTGAGTTGAAATCCTCCATTGTAACCATCACTGTGAGATTGTGAAGATAGTTGGTGATCCACTGCACAGGAGTACCATCTATTCACATCTGAACATTGAATCTTTGTATTAGTGTCTGATGGTTGCCTGTATTGTAGGCAACAGATAGATAAAAGAATACTAATGCCATTGGCACATTGTTGTCAAGTGCTTTCCAAATTTCTGCTTTCATGAGAAATGGTCATGGATTTGTATTCCTGTTTGAGAAAAGAAAAGATTGTTTTTCAAGAAAGAAGGAGGTTTTCTTCTCTGTGGATGACCAGTTGGATGTAGGTATTTATTTCTAGGTTGTTTTCCAATGAAGTTTTCAGGCATCTCTAGCTCTGCACACAATTTCTTTAGGAGGGGTGTTACAATGTTATGGTACTGGGATTTTATATCTTAACCATCCTGTGCTGATAATATAGATGCTCTCTGTGCACTATGTGTAGTGAAACTTGATTTAGCAGCATGGCACAGAGGATAGGATTATGAACTTCTTTATTGCTACCCAAAACCCAGCAGCCTTTTCAACAGTAAACACATCACACACACTAATGATGTATATGAGTATGAGGAATATAAGGGCATGTCTCACTACTATCTTCCTGATTTCTGGCTGAACAATTTGATGCCTGACCCCTAATCTTTCTTTCAGGCTTCACATGGATTTAATCTATCCTGCCTCTTCTATTCCTACATTCTGTTGCACCCTCTTTGCTTTTGGGGGTTTCCCTTTGAGCATTTTACTATGGCTTTTGCTGTTGTTATTTTCCCTCCTTTTCATGCTCAGCTCACATTCTGCTTCGTGTTGCTTCTGTTTTACCACTGCCAAACCTAGTTGGACTCTGCTGCCATTTGGTCGAACCTGGGGATTCACTGGCCACTGTTCCTCATCTGGCTCTGTCACATCTTGATCTACTGTGGGTCCACACCCTAGTGGGGCACTTTCAAGCCTCCTCGGTCCCCCTTGTTTTGGCATGCATGTACTGCTCCAATGTCAGTGGTGAGCTGGGTATTGGGTGCTCATCACCCTGCCATTTCACCTAATTATTCCACACCCCACCAGTGGCTGGGCAGTCCTTCTCCCCATGGCCTTCAGGGAAACAACCATCCACACCTCGGTGTACCAACATATCATGGCACATCACAGCAGCCATCTAGATTGTGGATTCTGGACTATTCTCTGGGTTGCTTGGCAACACATCAATTACAATTAAGTTCAGCAGCTTGAAGGAGCTTGGGTGCCCTGACCGTTACATTTAGTTTTTCATTCGTTTTTCCAGACTTATTAGGACTTTCAGGCTGTCACCCTCCCTGGTGCCCCCTTTTGTAATGTAGGGTAAGTCCAACAATGCATTTCTACAACATAAGGAACTCATGTTGCCTCAAACATGCATGTGCATCAAGTTGACAACATACAAAACAGACGAAATTAAAAGGCAGCATAGTAAGCCACAAGGTAGATTGTAACTTACAAAAGATAACTGTATGGAGGTCAAAAACACATCAGTACCCCTCCCAGGTGTCCCTCCTGGCTCATGTGGGTGTCGACATTCATTGGGAATCTACTAAGGCCATGGAAGCTAACTTTGATATTCTTAGCTCCCATCTCAATGCTTCCATCACCTTATTTTCCACTGTCAGGCTTTTTGGGCCCTCACATCCTATGGTTATGGGTGCCACACAGACTTCTGATGTAGTCAGTTATCAAACCCGATTGGACCATACTATGCAGTGATGGAAATGTCTGCAGACATGCAGACAGATGGAAGAACAAAGAGACTCTGGGGCAAACGTTCATCGAGGTATGAGCGTTCACCCCAGGCATACCTTTCCTGCCCATGATTACCATCCTGATGGCAAGTAGGTTTTGCACACTGTTGCATGCACCTCATTTCCTGCCAATGGTCACCACCCTGATGGCAAGCAGTTTTTTCACACTGTTGCATGGACCTCATTGTAGCATCTCATCTGCCACCCCCCCCATCTCATACTTGTGATCTACCTCGTCAGTCCCCAAGGAGGAGTGTAAGATGTCCTAGTTCTGGTTTGCTCCTTTTCGTTTGTATTAGATGAGGATACAGAGGACCACCAAAATGCCTTTATAGGACCCCTGCTAGTCAGTCTGCTGCAGAACCCAGTTACCGCTTTGGGGAATCAATATTCGATCCAACTCTGAGTAAGCATCCTCGATCTCCAGAGTAGCTACCAGTTCCCCATGTGCAGCTGTACCTTCACTCTTGCCTAAATGGATTCATTTCCTCTCAAGGATGGACAAGGTCTTGGCTCTTCGCTAGATAAGCCACCTGGGAGTCCTGAGATCACAGGTTCTAATGGATTTGCACAGCTCCCTCTGGCACTTTTGTTTTCAGAATTACACCTCCTGGGTTTGAAGGACACAGTTGTGGACTGTAACCTTTTCCACTGCATGTACTGCAGCGAGTGACACCTAACAAGGAATGCCTTTCTAAGGTATTCACTTCTCACCTCAATTCACAGCTCTGTCCATTATTCATCTTCTGCCTAGAACCAATCATTAAAAGGGTAGAGGCATTTTCCCAGAATTGATTCCACCTCCATACCTATGCTGTTCCCATCTTTTGGCTGATTCCTTTCCTTCTCTATGGTAAGGGATGGAACCTTCATGTTGTTGTTAATAGGGCACTCCAAATGCTCTTTCAATCTCTATTAAGCCTCCTGATGAATATACCCTTCTTTCCTCCTCTTTGGGGGACCTTTTCACAACCCTCTTTGGCTCCCATCATCGAATATACAACCATGACTAATCCTGGCCAATTGGATGATTACCAGCAATGTTCTGGATATTATTCTTTCCTCATGAGAAGGGGGAATGCTTAAATGCTACGGCTCCTCTGGGCTCATTTAGTGTATCTGGTGCCTTGAAGGCTACCTTGATCCTGTTTGTGATAGAGGTGGTAAATGTCCTGCCCATTCTTTCGAGGGCAGGACTGTCTTACTGCACCATCAATGTCATTATATTAGTCATCTTGGTGGACCACATGTGAGTTTCAGGCATCAATATTAATTTGAACATGCTGGTCTGGAGGCTTCTCAGTAATGTGTGCATCTTCAGATCTCTGCTCCTTCCACAGTCCTCGCTTTGGGACATGGATGTGATTTTATGCTACCTTTGACTCAATACCCTGCAAGCTTACCAGGCTGCTCTGCTTGGTGTCCTACAAATTCACCTCTATCAGGGCCATGGACATTACAGATGGACACAGTTTGTTTCTTTCTCTCCAATCACACTAAGACCCTCTCCTGCTCCATTTGCTATGTTGCCTTGCCAGCCTTGCCTGAAATCTGGGATGTTCAGTGTCTGCATGAACATGAATCCAGCACAACATCCCTACACCAACTTGGGACTTCCCATTTCTTACTTTCCTTCTGCCATCTCTTTCGGGTGACTTGCAGAAGGGCGGAGTGGACACCTCTATTTTCAAGGGTCACGTCCAATTGGGAGCCATGGCTGTGAAAGTTGTTGCAGCCAGAGACAACCTCACAGACATCATGGAAGCCACAAATTGGGCTTCCAATTTGACTTTTAAGTGCTTTTACTACTGACCAGCTGTTAGCACAGTCTCTCTTGTGGTTGTAGGGATTTGAACGTGTACAATATTAGCCTCTCTCATGCTGCAAAAAATATATTCTCCCTCAATGGGTAGAGAATCATGATTTCATTACAGAGACTAGGATTATCCCTCCCTACTCCTCCTCTCCCTTTCACCTCTCACATGTCTTCCCCAGACTCGTGATTTGCTGGTTGGATACTACATCTGTTTTTGCTGCTACTGATGATCATCCTTCTTCACTGGCACTTTCTGGGGACACCCTTTTCAGAGATCGGTTTCACCATGCCTGGTTTACCAAAAGAAGGTAGACAGCTGTGATACCTGTTCTCATATACTTCATCTGCTTTGTTCCAAATGAGGGTACAGAGAAGGTGAACAAGAATAGGAGTCTATTTGGTGAATTACAAGCTGGGATTGGTGAAAGAAAGTCGCACCCAGGCAATGGTCAACTGCCACCTTCCTCTCCACCCCTGCTTGCCTCTTGATTTGCTAACGGTCGGTTGAGGAATGAGTTTTGCATCCCTCCCAAATCTGAAGCCAGAGAGACAGCTCAGGGACGACTGGTAGAATATGGCACATTACACTCCTCCCCCTTCCACAAACCAACCCATTATAAAGTCCTTGAACTTGGTCAGCGCTTGACACAAGTGTTGTGACACCGTAGCTGCAGCATCTGCTGAAATCGCGGTGGTTCGTTCAGCCTCAGACTGCATAGCAGTGATCGCCTATAACCCCAACTCTGGTGAATCACCCTTTGTTGCTTTAGGATCTGCCTTTGCACTTGAAGTTCCTCCTTGCTCTATGGCATATTGCATCACTGCACTTCACATGCCCATACTTTTCTCCACCTCAGTCAGGGCTGGAATTGTTAAGTTATACACACTGAACCAACTGTCAGAGGCTGATGTGTTTCCACTCCCCTTCAGCTTCACTTAATGGCATTTGACTAGCTGTCCTTGGCTACACTTTGTCCCATCTTCTAGAAATATTACTGTGCCCAATACTCTGCCCACCCTTTTGCATGAGGACAGATGAAGAACCACCTTTCCTACTATCTTGGGCTTCATAACTAAGCCAATCACCCACCTTTATGGCATCTGCACAAACTCACTTGCGGTCCTCAAACCATCTTTTGTTCTTAGCATGTTTTTGCTCTGCTCTTTGTATGTTTTTCTGCCTGTTCACCCTCATGGGGCCAGACATCCCTCACCACACTGCTGCCATCTCACATACAGCCCTCCTACCATTCAAGGCCTCAAAAAATGAAACCCCTGTGCTGTAGTATTTTGTGTTGAGATACAACCATATTATGTCCCTAAGTAATGACTCAGTATGATACTCTAGCCAGGTGAAGGTTCCCTGTTATGTGATATTATATTCTTAGTGTGTTATATTATATACTGATGAGTTGTTGCCCTGTACATAGTTCCATTTAGCATTATGCCATAGGAGTGTCAGTACGCCTGGGTTCCTGGGTGGAACTGTTAATGGTTGAAAGGCTGGAGATGGTTCTAGAGAGAGGGATGGTTCAGTGTGAGCAGAGAGATGGTGGAGGCCGGGGACCCCATTTAACCTTGTACCTGATACATTTTTATCATCAATAAATCTGGCTCATCCAAGCTGCTGTGGTCTCCAATTCATTATACTGGCGATGAGTGGCTAGTCTTGGCGTGCCCCCAGACAGCATTTCACTGTCTGGGCCCTGCATGGCTGTTGAATGGTGATGCTTCAGCAGGCGCTGCAACACGAAGTTGATCCATGGTTGTTGCATGCAGCTCAGAGAGCAGCCGAGATCTTGCCCACTGTGTTGTTAGGCTCGGCAAAATGGTGCCGGAATAGGCCACAGCCACAGGGTGAAAAGCTGACTCCAGGGCATATTGAGGTAGAAGGAGCATCTATGTTTCACCCCTTGATGAGGGCCAGTAAAGGTGTAAGAATTTGGCGGCTGCAGTGCTTTGCACCTGATGCATGGAGGCTTGAGGTGAGGAGATGGGGGAGGCCCTCTGTGCAGACCAATAAGGTGTGTGCATTCTGCGAGAACAAAAAAGGTGCATTCATTAGGCCTATCATCAACTTGAAGTCAGGCGCAACATGGAAGTTGCCAGTGTTGGCTACAGGGCTTGTATTTTGAGAGGAGGCACAGTGGCCGCCATATTTGGAACAGGCAAATTGGCCTGTGGACAGTGCCATTGTCAACAAGTAGTGGCCATTTTTTAAACAGGCGGCAGCCGCCATGATTGAGACATGTCACTATCAAAGGATTGACACATGTCATTACAGTGAAGGAGCCATTTAAATGTGAGGCACCTCCTCATTAAGTGTATGGAAGACGTATTGAAGAAGAAAGGGAAACCATATATTAATTTTGTCTTTAATATGGCTCATTTACCTCTGCAATCCTTGGTGAACTCTGGGGAGCCAATTGTATGATGGGAGACTTGGAATGAGGACTTGCAAGCTAGTAGTCATCCACAAGTCCCCCATACCCATAGCATGAATGCCAAAATACACACAGCACAGCCTTTCTTCATATCCAGTAGTATTCTGTCACTCGCCTATGGCTTTTCATGAGCTGCGTAAATGGAAAAAAAGTTTTTGAACATGTTTGCCTCTTGCATATCAGGCAGCACTATAGTGGAGGTCCTCTTTTTGGAAGGTGCCGCTCATGCTGTTGGTCTGAACACATCACCTGAGCATTGCAGGTGGCATAAAGGGACTGACACATGTGTACTGATTACTCCTATGTTTTCTTTACTGTGAGTACTAACCTTATTTTAAGGAGTAAAACTGCCAGGTATGCCGCTCATCTGGATCCTTGAAGATTGGTGGGGGGTGTCTGTCTCCTCCTTCCCCTAGTGAGGAGTGTGGACTGTCTGTTGAATCTCAGACAACTGGAAACACTGGATGGATCACAGACTGTCCTGCTTCTTGTGAAGAACTAGAGTCTGTCCCAGATTCTGGCACAAATAGGGGCTGCAGGTGGCACAGTCCCGGGTGAATCATAGTTCCCAGAAACATGTTCCTGATTTGGTCTTGATGGGTACCTCTTCAATGCCTGTGTAGGTGTGAGTGGGGAGGGGCCCCCTCTTTACTTTCAGGAGTATGGCAGACAGTGCATTGGTTCCGGGAACAAGGCTTTTCATTTTGGGGAAGGTTCTGTTTTCTGCGTGGGTCTATGGAAGCTGGGGTATTCAGAATTTCAGTACAAGTTTTAAGTTTTTCTTTGACCTAGGCCTCCTGAAGACTTGTTATTTTGTCTTTTGGGCATTAATGACTAATCCCTTTTGGTCACAGAAATGGTCATAGATATTCAGCTTTGCGAGGGAGAGGAGGACGACATCATCAGTGAACAGCAGAATTGGGACTTGCTCAGCCGTCCAGGCGGGTGCATCAGTTGGCCTAGAGAGTAATTTGCCAATGATGCCATTAATAAAAAGACAAAACAGGCTAGCGGCTAAAACTCTTCACTGTCTGACAGCTATTGCAATGTTCACTCTCTGGTTTGTGGCCCATCCAGTGAGTAACTGATCACAGCTCCATTCCCCTTAAAGAGTTTTTGGATAGCTTTCAGTATTGTGGGTGGAAGGCCAAAGTCACAGATTACCCTCCACAGTTGGATTCTTGGAATGCTATCAAATGCTGTCCTAAGGTTGACAAAGTTTACAAAAACATTCATGTTCCTTAGGGTCACATATTTCTCTGTTATTAGGTACAGTCTCAGGCACTGGTTAATAGTACTAATATTCTGCTGGAACCCCACCTGCATTTAATTAATGGCCCCCACCTCCAGTATGCATGCCTCCAGGTGAACCTGGATTGCCCTTGCAAACATTGTGCCCCCCTTCATCCTGAAGAGAGATGGGTCTATAGTGGAGGGTAATGCTCTATCCCCCTTCTTCAATATTGGCACAAGGATGTCTTGGGTCCAAGAGGCTGGTACCTTATTTTCTACCAGTACTGCATTACATAGCTTCAGAAAATACAGTGCCAAAACCTCCACTTTATTACAGCACAAGTCTACAGGGACCATATCCGCCCCAGGGGCCTGAACACGTTTTTGGGACCAAAGAGCACCCTTAACCTCTTCCAAAGTGAGGATCACATGATCATCATATGTTTAACCAATACCTGGCACTTCTTTCACTTCTTGCCCACCGCATTGCAGCACTCTGTCCCAACTATTTTCAGGCTACCCTCAGCCACCTCTTCCTCTCTCATCTTTGACTGTCCGCCATCCAGGAATGGTGCACTACCAGTGATCTCTGCCTTAATGCCAGTAAGACTGAGATTCTCCTAATCGGCACACCCGACCCCTCCTTTCCTGTCTCTCTCTGGCCGGCCTCTCTTGGCCCTCTTCCTGCACCCACCTATGAAGCCAAAAACCTTGGGGTTATCTTTGACTCCACACTCTCCATCTCTGACGTCTCTAAGAAGTCAGACTACCAGCTACACCTCCTTAGAGGTATTATTCCTTTCCTCTCCTTCCCCCATAAGCTCACTGTCTCCGGAGCTCAGGTTCTCGCTAGGCCGGACTACTGCAACAGCCTCTTTCTAAATCTTCCTGCCTCTACTCTCCGCCCTCTACAACTTATTCAGAACAGGACTGCGATACTTGCTCCTCAAGCCCAGGGATCGTATCTCTCCAGGACTGAAATCCCTGCACTTGCTCCCAGTGACTGCGAGGATTAAGTTCAAAACCCTCTGCATTGTCCCCAAAGCCTTCTGGGGCCTGGGGCCTCAATACCTTCAATTCTATCTTCCTAAATATCTTCCTTCTCAAGCTCTTCATTCATCAGCCTCCCTGCCTCACTGAAACTTGAGGAGAACCATCTCCGGTTCCGGAAGCACCTCAAAACCTTTCTCTTTGCTTCTGCTTGTTCTCCTCCTCTCCCCTGCTGAACCCCTGGCTGAAACTGCACTTGTTACATGGCCACCCGCTGATCTCTGGCACAGGTCCCCTCCACCAACAGTCGCACTCCTGCACTGCCTCCCCTGCACTCTGGACTGTCTCTGTATCCCTTCAGTCCCTCTACCAGCACTTGATACCGGATGTCTGCACTTACCCTTGCACTTGCCACCAGCTGTCCATACTTACTATGTCATTAGTCTATTATCCCGTGTACTGCACTCTCTCCTCTCCCTCTCCCTTGCACTTTCCCCCTCCCCTCAAATGCACTTGAGCAATATGAATGACACCTGGCCTAGTAGGATCGCTGTTTGTCTTCCCACTGTTCCCCCTCCCTTGCCTCGTCGCGCCTTGAAACACTTGTGTATAGGTGCGTTATAAATGCCATATCATATCATATCATACCTGAGAGGGCTTTTTGGCTGAGTATTCCACCCACTTATGAGGTGGTGGAGGCTGAGGGCCCTGTTTACCCATTTACCTGATGCATCTTTATTATCAATAAATCTGACTTACCCAAGCTGCCGGGGTCTCTACTTCATTATACTGTGGACAATTGGCTGGTGTTGGGGGCCCTCAGACAGAATTCCGCCATCTGAGCCCTGCCACGCTGTTGTTTGGTGATGCTTCTGCAGGAGCAGCTACACAAAGTTGATCTCTGGTTGTTACGTGCAGCTCAGAGAGCAGCCGAGATCTTGCCCCCTGCATTTATTTATTTATTTATTTTAATTCTTATAACGCGCTGCTTGCCCGTAGGCCTCAGGGCTCACAAAAAACACAGACATAGACAGGACAACAAGAAAGAGCAAGCAGGATCAGAAAGGGGTCATAAGGATTACTCCATGTTAAAAAGGTAGGTTCTTATGGCTTTTTTTAAATAGGAGGTAGTAATAGGAGGTAGTTTTTGATTCGTCCTAGCCCTGCCGGCAGAGCATTCCAAAGTAGAGGGCCCTGAACGTCAAGCGTGGTGGCTCCAAATTTTGCGGTCTTAAATCTGGTTGAAGCAAGGACTGTGGCAGAGGATGAACAAAGATTTCTTCCATTGCTCTTGATGTTAATGCGTTCAGACAAGTAGATGGGACTGCTGAAAGAGAGGCATTTATGTGTCGTAGTGAGCATTTTATGTGTAATGCGATGTTTGTCTGGTAGCCAATGAAGCTTCTTCCTGAAGATGGAGATATGGGAGCGACGAGATTGAGTGAAGATGGTCCGCACGTCATTGTTCTGGGCCACTTGTAAGGATTGGATATTTGCGGCAGTAGTACCAGACAATAGGCTATTGCAATAGTCCAGTGTGGAGTTTATCAACACCGTGGATAGAAGAGCACAGTTTTCGGCTGTTAGAAATCTACAGATGTTATTGATTCGCTTATTGATCAGTCCACAGCTAGACCTGATGTAAGAGACATGCAGCTTCATGGATAATTTGTCGTCTAAGACAACTCTCAGAGTTTTTACCTTCCTCTGGACTGTGATGATGTAGCCTGCAATACGGAAGTTGGAGTAATCAGTATCTAGTTTGCTCCGGGTGTTTCGGGAGGATACTATCATTAGTTCGGTTTTATTGTTGTTTAAGGCTAGAGACTTACAAGCCATCCAATCCTGGATGGCTTTGTAGATGTTATTGATGGCCTCAACATCATTTCTGTACTGACCACTAAGCTGTATGACCACCTTTGTGTCATCTGCGTAGTTGGTATACTGAACAACAAGTTTGTTTAAGAGGTCCAGGAGAGGGCGAATGTACAAATTAAAAAGCAGTGACGACAGGCAGGAGCCTTGTGGGACACCACGGGTTTGAGAGATAGGAGTGGAGTGGTGACTCCTTACACAAACCCTAACCATGCGAGGGCCCAGAAAGGAGGCGATCCAGTTAGATGCCATTGAGGAACAATTTGCGACCTCTCCGAGCCTTGTCACTAGTAACCTGTGATCTACCAGATCAAAGACTGCATAGAGGTCAAGAAGCATCAGCAGTGCGGCTTGATTCTTGTCAGCAATGCTCGCCAGTGTGGACTTTAGGTTGAGCATGGCTGTTTCAGTACCATGCCGAGCCCTATAACCTGACTGTCGAGTGCCGATGATCTTGTGTTCTTCAACATGAGCCTGGAGTTGTTTGTAGGCCAGTTTGTCCAGTATCTTCAGTATAAAAGGCACGTTGGTTATTGGCCTATAATTATCCTTGTTGGTGGGGTCTACATTTTCTTTTTTCAGCAAGGGTGTTATCCAAGCTGATTTTAGCACATCTGCTACCACACCTTTGTCAAAAGACAGGTTTATGAACTTGGTGATCCAGGGTACTAGCAAGTAGATTTAAGATCTTGTATGATCTTGTATGACCTTGAGCACTTCCTTTTCAGAATAGTCGGAAAAGGAGAATTGGGGTATTTTATCTTCATTGTTAATGAGGTGCTTAGGATTTTATGTGGGCAGTGGTTGTGTTACGTTGCTAAGGGCTTTATTGATTTTGTCTTTATGAGAGTCAATTTTTCAAAAGAAAAGCTTTGTGGATGTCTTGACACCATTTGGAGTCAGGTTACTGGAAGGTGGAGGCTGGTCCTGAAAATCAGATATGATTTTAAACAGTTCAGCAACATTGGATTTAGCATTTATAATTCTTTTATTGTAATGTGTGGCTTTGGCATTAGTGATACGTTTCTTGTATTCATGGGTGAATTGTTTGTAGGCATCTAGTGTGTTGTTGTTAGGGTCCTTTCTCTAGGATCTTTACAGAGCCCTTTCGTTTTGTCTGGCCCTAACAATGTCATCTGAGAACCAGGTGATTTTTGTAGTTTCAGACTTGATGGATTTCATTTTCATGGGTGCTAGTTCATTCACAGCTTGTTTGATAGAGAGAGTCAAGTGGTTAACTAAGGCAGTGGAGTCTGCTAAATTAGTTATAGGTTGAAGGTTGGATGCTACTAGGGATGAGCATTTAGGAGATGTAATGTTTTTCAAATTACGAGTTAGTTTTTGCAGGCGCAGGTTGGTGTTGTGTTTATGTGGAGGACCTGGTAGTGAGATTTTTGCCTGGATAAGAGAGTGACCAGACCATATACATGGTGTAACCAAGATGTCTGAAATAACAGCATTTTGTGAAATAAGCCAGTCAAGTGTTTTGTCCACTCTTTTGTGTGGGTGTTTTAATCCACTGGGTTAGTCCAATAGTGGTGATTAAGTCCTCTAGACTGAGTCCTATTTTGTCAAGATGGTCATTGGCCCAGTAGTTAAGATCGTCCATGATTTTACTTTGACCGATTTGTGTTATGAGATCAATGAGTTGTTCTTCGAAAAGGGGCATGTCCTTGGGTGGCCGATAGACGGTGAGTACATTAAGAGAAGTATAAGAGGACGTCTTAATTTTTACCCACAAAGATTCACAACCATCAGGTGAATTGTGTGGTAGTACATGACAATTTAGGCTGGATTTTCACATAAGTGCCACTCCGCCACCTTTTCCCCGAGAGCAATCTGCTCTAAAGAGAGTGTATTCATCTGGGGTTGAAAGAGTTGCTTGAGTAGGCAAGTTGGAATTGAGCCATGTTTCAGTAATACCGAAAAAGTCAGGGTTGCAATCATTGAGAAAGTCTGCAATTTCGACGCCATGTTTGTAGAGAATTGAGTGTTAAGCAAGGAAAGTGACAGTACTAACAAAGGCGCAATGTTAGAAGCAGTTTCACTAGTAGCGTGCAGTGTTTTGTCTAGGCACATAGTTAAGTACAGTACACACCTCTCAGTAAGTCCACTGAAAATGTGTTAAAAGAGTAGGACTTACTAGTGAAGTCGTTTGTCGCACAGTCAAAGTTTAAGGAGAGCGCAGGAGCCTAGCAGAGAGTAGGAGCCAGTGACCTGGCGAGCTGCGGCGATGCCCGGTGAATACTGGCACGTCCCAGAGGTGCTGGCGCTGAAGCGCCTGGACTTCCAAAATGTACCTAGTGATTCTGGGAAATGTAGTCTAGCAGGACTGCACCACAGGCTGGGAAATGTAGTCTAACAGGGCTACAGCACAGGCACACTATGCACAAGTACAAACACCCATAATAGCAGCCGCACGTGAGAGTTCTTTGCTCTCTGACAAGCACACCACAGTAGGCAAAGAAAACAGCACTAGCAGCGTTCAGTACAAATTCAGTACAAAAGGTAAATTTAGAGGCAAGCACTTCATGGTTGGTTAGGATCACGTGTCAGCTGTCTGACAAATGCTGCCTTCGGGAAAAGCCCTTGTTACCTGTAAGAGAAGCATTGTGAGGCCTGGCAAAAATGGTGCTAGGAGAGGCTACAGCCATGTGGTGAGAAGCTGACTCCAGGGCATACTGAAAGAGAAGGAGAATTTCGCTCCTTGATGAGGGCCAGGAAATGTGTAAGAATCCTACGCCTGCCGTGCTCTGCACACGGCACCTGGAGGCTTAAGGTGTGAAGTTGAGGGAGGGCTTCTGTGCAGACCAATAAGGTGCGTGCATTCTGCGAGAATGAAAAAGGCACATACATTTGGCCAATCGGCCATCTTGAAGTCAGGCGCAATGTGGACATTGCCATTGTTGGTTACTGGACATCCATTTTGAGAGGAGGCACGGTGGCCACCATATTTGAAACAGACAAATTTGTCTATGTATAGTGCCATTGCCCCAAGTAGTGGCCATTTTTGGAACAGACAGCAGTGGCTATCATTGAGACAGGCCACCATCAAAGGATTGGCGCATGTTATTACAGTCAAGGAGCCATTTAAATGTAAGGCACCCCCCTAGTGGTGCTTTAATAAAGTGTATGGAAGAAGTGTTGAAAAAGAAAGAGAAACCATATATTCATTTTTGTTTTTAATATGGCTCACTAACCTCTGCAATTCTTGGCAAACCTTGGGGAGCCAATTGTATGATGGGAGACTTGGAAGGAGGACCTCCAGGATTACATGTTGGCCCCTCAGAAACAACGATGAACTCTACCCAGGTTTACCAGGATGATCTTTATGAAATATATATAAGAGCCTTGAAGCGTTCACATCTTTAGCCTTTACCCATGACCGATCTTCAGGCCCATAACCCTTCCAGTGAACCAGGTACTCCACAGTACTTCTTGACTGGTGAGAGTACAGTATGTGGCTGATTTCATAAACTCAACTGGCACCCACAGCCGGAGGTTTAGGATTGGACCTTGCTGGATACAGGAGAGATTGTTTCACAGGTCTTAGTAAAGAAGTATGAAATACAGGGTATATTGTATAGGTATCAGGTATTGAAAGACATAGAGCAACCCGATTGATCACTTTCTTCACTGGGAATGGTCCTATGTATCTTTTTTTGTTTACTGATACAAGAAGGTATGTGGATATTATGAGTGTACAGCCAGACCATGTCCCCTATGTAGTATGAGGGTCAGGTCTTTGTCTTCTATAAGCACATCTTTTTTACCTTGTTCTGAGCTTGTAGCAATTGATGTCAGGGTTTTCTCAGACCTTCTTGTAGGTTTTGTATGAATGTTGTAACTATGGGAACTTGACTGCTTGGACAAAATTATTCTGGTCTGTATTTCGGATGGAAACATGAAAAGGTGCATCCTTTATGAAGGAACGGACTGAGTCATTGTAGGGAAATTCTACAAGCGGTAATAAAGACACCCAATCACCAGTGCCGTCCATAATACAACACTGTAGATACTGATCCAAGATCTGATAGCTCTTTCTGTCTGTCCATCACTTTGAGGATAATATGCTGACGTGAATTGCAGTTCTGTTGCCAGAAGTGTTTTTATGGTTTTTCAAAATATGAAAACAAACTGAGAACCTCTATCGGAGATAATGATCCTAGGAATGCTGTGTAGCCTAAATATTTGTTGAACTAAAGTTAGTGCCAAATGAGGAGCAGTCAGGACTTTAAGGAGTATTATAAAATGCCCCATCTTAGTGAAGGAGTCTACTACTGTGACAATAGTTGCTTTTCCTTTAACTACAAGGAGGCCGGTAATGAAATCCAATGTGCATGCATGCCATGGTCCATCAGGTATGGGATGCAATAGTCCTAAAGGTTTTCCACAAAGTGTTTTGGCTATAGCACAAACGGTGCAACCATTGATGTAGTCTTTGACATCTTTCCTCAATGTTTTCCACCAAACATGTTTTTCCAATGTTATTTGTGTCTTGTGCATGCCAAAATGACTTGCTCCTGGGGCATCATGACACCATTCGAGAGCACAGAGCTGGCTTTCTTTGGTGGGTAACCATAGCTGTTGATCCCTATACAATAATCCTCCTTTCTCATGATGTGTGGGGGATTGGTCCACAAAGACCATATGACCATCTGCTGTATACAATTCTTGAAGAGTATCGTCCAGTGAGGGTTTGTTTGATCGAATTGCTGCAATTATTTTGTACAGTGCAATGAAACATACATTATAAGGCATCTATCTGCCTCTTTGTTTAAATGTCCTGGTTTATAGGTAACTGTAAAGTCAAAACGGGCAAAGAAGTGAATCCAATGGTTTTGCTGTTGATTCATTGCTTTAACAGTCTTAAGAATCTCCAAATTACGATGGTCTGTTATGGTCTGTTATGGTCTGTTATGACAGTGATGGGGTTTCGAGCCCCCTTCAGAAGGTGACGCCAGTTCACAAAAGCATCTTTGAGTGCCGACAATTCCTTAAAAAAAATACTGTAACTGCACTCAGCAGGTGTTAAAGTGTGTGAATGGTAAGTGTGATGCAGGAAATGCATCGGAGGGAAAGGGCCTCCGTACCCGTGTCCTTTATGCCTTTATCATGTATGTTCTGTCCTGTTTTCCACACAGGAGTTCATGTGTTGACCCTTGGGAAACCCTTATGGCACCCATGGGTGGGGTTACAACCTTGTGCGCCTAGTGTATGTTTTTGGGCACCTGTGTGTGACCCACAGAGCAGGGTATGGGCTGGTGGTAGCTCCCTTCTGAATTTGACAGCTTCTCTTTGTATCCTCCATTTTGGGATACCAGGCCCTGCCATTGGAATCAGTTGATTCCTGTTAGGAGACAAGATGGCACCTTTGGCCTCTTTCTTTCTATTGCCTGTTACCTTGTTTTCCCAAAGTCCCAGGAAGCCCTGACTCTGTCCCTTCCCCCTGACTGGCTGTTGGGTGGAAGTTCCATATATGGTGTTGTGGGGAAGTCAAGGCCAGACTGGCTGGATCCTTCCCAGAGACTGTCTTTTGTGGGTACACCCTTAGAGTGGGGCCTGGGTGAATGGAGTGTGTGACCAATATGCACTTCTTGTTATTGGTGTCTGGTTTAAGGTATGTGACACAAAGACTGAGCCAGCACTGCCCGAAACTGGTATGAATGCAGTGTGGAGTGCTGAATGGCTGGGTACTTGTCCCAATACACATGCCTTGTTATGGGTGTCTGGAGGAAGGAGAATGGCCTGAATGCACTGTGAGCCTGATTGGCTTCCTGCCTTTATGAATGCCCTTCTGAATGATTGGTTGCCTGAGTGTGACCCGGCAGAGTGAATGAGAGACCAAAACAGTATTTCTGGGGACCTCTCAGTGATCGAAATCATTCAGAAGCTGAAGTCGAAACTGAGGCTTAATCTCGATGTTATGACACAAGGGCTCAGTATAGTAGTGGTGGCTTGACACGCCATGATGCAATTTAGGCTTTCTGACAATATACCCCTCAAGAGTACAAAAGGACAGATTGAGGTGAGTATTGCCCGAAAATATGGTACACCTTGGTACTCCAAGAGCTGGCTGCAAGAAAAATTAACCAGATATTAACATGTGGGTTAAGGCAATGGACTCTCCAAAGCAAGATACTGAACTGATACTCACAAACAAGAAAATCAGACTGGGACTGAATAGTTCCAAATTAGATTGGTGAGTACCTTGAAAACAAGGAAAAGTAACTGTTATCAGGAGTACAGAAATAGCAAGATAGTAAGAAACTAATAGTCTTGTGCTTACCAAATTAGTGACCTGGATAGGTATTGCAGGAGAGTTGGAAATGGAGTGGCAGTCCTGGAAACACAATTGTTTTCCTATACCGGCCGCACGAGGACGCCTAAAGAGTTAATTGATCTGGGCGCCGTCTCGCTGGTATCCTTTGATCCTTGCGCTGATGCATCAATGTCCTTTGGTCCTTGTGCCGATGCGCAAAAGTCCTGAATGTTCCAAAAGTGTCTTTGACAGTTTCAGAAAGAAGATATGACACAGGTAAGACTCAAGAGATGAGATGTATGCAGTCAGTGGGTTTTCTGATTGTATTGATGAGCAGGTAAGACTTGTTAAATGAGATAACTGCAGTTCGTGGACGTTCCAGGTCTGGTATGAGCAGGTAAGACTTGAGAGATTAGACGAATGCAGTCCGTGGCCGTTCCGGGTCTGGTATGAGCAGGTAAGACTTGAGGGATTAGACGATTGCAGTCCGTGGGCGTTCCGGGTCTGGTATGAGCAGGTAAAACTTGAGGGATTAGAGGAATGCAGTCCGTGGATGTTCCGGGTCTGGTATGAGCAGGTAAGACGATAGGGATTAGACGAGTGCAGTCCATGGACATTGCGGGTCAGGTTTGAGCAGGTAAGACTTGGGAGCAATGACAAGAAGGAAGCAAGGAAGGTCAGAAGGCGGGCCGGGGATTCAAGGAGCCAAGAAGACAAGGTACAACGTACGTAGCTTTAAAAACAGACAAATTCAGAAGCGCCGTCGGGGGCGCGGCTTAAATACTGGTCACCTGACCATACGCACAGGACGGCGCCGTAGGCCTGAGTACCTATGCGAATACCATGGCCGCCAGCGTTTCCATTGCAACCCATAGCGTTCTGTAAAAGGACGCACCAGAAACGATGCAGCGCGGTTCTGAGGCTTAGCAGACCACCTCGATTTGGAACCAAAAAGGTTTGCTCCCCTGGGGTTACTAGGTAGTTTGTTATTGAGTGAGCTCCGTCTATGTTTATCCAATGAGGCATTCAATGGAACCCTGACACTCGAAAGCCAAGCCCGAAGAAGAAGGTTGACTGCTGTTACCGCAATCCAAAAGCTGCCGTGCCATCGAAACTGATCCAATAGAGGACGTAGCTAGGAGACCTCTTCCCGAGCTACGAGGTACCATCGTGCACCGCTAGCCTTTGCCGAAGCACCCTGGAAGTCAGCCTTCGAAAGACTGTCAACCGGAGATGGGGCCCGCTGAGGAAAACGAAGAGAAGCACCAGACAGCCGTCCACCGTCATCGACCCGGGTGCGCAGGTTTGCTATAACCACTGGAGGCCCGTCGAAGCTGTGTTGTCCAGAAGTGGGAACCGCTTGATGCCGAGCCGCCGACGAGTGGAGCCGCAATGCTGCATTGATTAAGACACTTTGAACTCAAGGACGCTCTTGCCAGCACCGCCTACTGCTTTGTCCCACCGGAGAAGGTCAAGGCCGCTGACGCGCCGAGGAGCATCCACCTTGGGTTTCGCTGCCGCCCGAAGATTGCAGAGATGCTGACAACCCGATGCCCATGCTGGGCCAAAGTTCTTAAGTGACTCTTTGTGGCAACGAACTACAATCGTCGAGGTGCACCGCACGCCTCCTCTTCGCAGGACATCCATGACCGATCGTCAACGAGCAACGCCAGGACCGAAGCTGCTGCCTCAATGCGGATGTTCACCATTTCTTCCAGGGATCTCAACGATCCGTGGCTCCTGCCTTAAAGGGAGCAGCTCAAGAAGGATCCGTCGACGACCTGGCGTTTCCAGGTACATTGGTGTGGTGAATTATTTAGAAGGAAATAAGACTCATGTTGAACAATATATGGACTGGGCTTGTATTATATCTTTATTTACAGGTTGCCCAGGTGGGGGGATCCTCATACAGAACTGTGCCTAGTTGTAGTGGCCCAGTATTCTGTCTATTGCTTTAACCAACCTGTTTTCCTTCTATGTCTATTGTTGGTTCACTTTATTAACTGGTTTGTATGACATTTGAACTGAGTACAATTGATGCATTTTAATGGAATCTAAGAAGTGATAGTGGTACCACATAGAAACTGTATATATTTACCATTTTAGATTAACTGGAGCACAAAGTCTATTTTTGTTATTGTGTACCTAACTTGAGCCTATTTATATAAAGAACTGTGTTTTCACTAACACAGTGTGTGGACATTCCTTTGTGGTTGCTTGCGGACTACACTGTACTTAAGAACCAGCCTGCATCACCTCCTGAGAGCTTAAGCATTGATTGATCGACCTTTGTTACCCATATAGAGAGCAGGAGTGCAGATACCCCATCCAGTCTTTACAGTAAGCAATTGAAATTGTGAGTCAAGTCGAAAGGTCTTTCTGTAAGAAGAGTGCTCGTAAGGCTTTATTTCAGGCATTAGTTTCCATGATGTAGAGTTGATCAGGTTCCGGTAACCTCAGAATAGGGGCTGATGTAAACAACTCCTTCATGTTTTGTAAGACTTGTTGGGTGGACAATGTCCTGAAGAATGGTTTCCTTTCTTCAATGGTACCATCAATGGGAGTACCAAGGTGAAGTACTTAGGAATAAACCTCTATAAACATTGGTGAACCCCAAGAACCTCTAAAGAGCTTTGACAGTACCATGTTCAGGCCAGTGCAATAGTGCTTGGATTTTCTAGGGATCCATCTCCACCCCTTTTAGGTGACAAAATATAATCGAGATATGCAATACTATCTTGATGAATATTGCATTTTGACAATTTGGCATACAGGCAGTGTTCTAGAAGTCTGTTTAGGACATCTTGGACATGTGATACATGTTCTGTGTAAGATTTTGAATACACCAGGATATCATCCAAATATATTACACATATACATCTAGGATGTCTTTGAATATGTTATTTAGAAGGTGTTGGAATGATGCTGGGGCATTACAAAGCCCAAAATGCATCACCAAATACTCGTAGTGTCCATAGCGAATACGGAAGCCCATCTTCCATTCATCATCGGGAAATATCCGTACCAAATTATAAGCACCCATTAAATCCAATTTAGTGTAGATACAGTTGTTACCAGCTTGATCTAAGAGACTCTGAATCAATGGCAACAGATACCAGTTTTTATTTGTGATGGAATTCATTTGACAGTAATCCACACATGGCCTAACCTCTGCATCCTCTTTCTTGCGGAAAACAAATATTGGTGCTCCTGCTGTGAATGTGGTATGTCGGATAAAACCTTTCTTGGGGTTTTCATCAATGTAGTCCTTGAGAACTTGATTTGGTTGATTTTTCTGATAATGCATATGTGCATCTGTAAGGAATCTCAGCTCCCAGACCCTGTTATATCCTGCAATGATAAGGGCGGTGGGGAGGCAATTTGCCTGCTTCAATGACATCAAACACTATGGAATAAACGCTATATTCAGGAGGAATGATATGTTCCAGGTCACTCATTATGAAGATTTTCAGAGAGGTCGGAAATCTATGTCAACTCAAGGTTTGTATCAAATGCATGGGTTCAGATAATGATCCCATGTTCATCACAAACAGAATTCTAGGGTATGTTCTTTACAATCGATAAGAGAGTGTTTATGTTGAAGCCAAGGAATACCTAAAATCATTTGGAAATAAGGTACAGAGATAGCATCAAACAAAGAGTTTCCCAGTAAATTGGTTCACATGACGTAACCAGGGGTATAGTTTGTTGTGAGACTGGACCAGAGATCAAAGGAGATCTTGTCTACTGGTTCCCCCACAGATATATTACATAAAGGTATCTTGAATAGACGAGTACAAGAAAGATAAATAAATGTGCCTGTGGCACCGCTGATAGGGCATGGATGATTTTCTTTGGGAGTTCCTGGATTGTACCTGTACTACCAAGCATAAATAAGGAGCTTGTGTTACATAGGGACACTTTAGGTGAACTCTTTTGGGACTTCCGTTGACCTAACAATCAAGACCATGTCCCCTTATGTAGGGACCTCATTTCATACAGAATCCGACTAGATGTCCTATTTCACCACTATAAAAACACTGATTCATCTTACAACGTCCCCCTTTTTCTTTCAGGCTTAAGGGAACTCAGGTTCCACCGAGTTGCATAGGTTCAGCATGTTGTGCTGGGTCCCTGTTCTAATCGAGGGGTACTTCGTCGGTAATCAGAGTATCATCTTTCTCCCTTCTGTTCTCCCATCCTCTGGTCGTTTCGTAAAACAAGAGGCATGTATTGGGAAATAGAGTTAGGAGGGGCCACCACTTGGCTTCCGGCATCTTTTAAGTCATCCTTGAGACCCCAATAGAATAAGGTCCTCTGCACAACTTCAGATCGGAAGGTCTGGGATGCTTAACTTCTTAAATGGGCAATTTACAATATTACGTCTCTATTCCCTTTTCTGAGCTCTGATTTAATTACGTAGGGTTTGAGAGGCATATTGGCAGTCGAACACATTTATAAATGCTTCTGAAATGTTTTCATAATTAGGCAGAATGGGATCGTTGTTATCCACAACGGGAGTAGCCCATTCCAGAGCCGTTCTGTGGGGTTTTAGGAGAACAAAGGCTAGTTTGGCTTGATCTGATCCATATAACGCAGGTCTGTTGAGCTAATGTATTTTACCTTGAGTACAAAAAGCTCTGATTTCAATGGGAATCTCCACCATACTTCATAGGCATGGGTGGTGTTGGACTATTAGGACTCATTACTAGATTGGTCAATACTGCTGGGGTTAACACAGGTTGTCCTTCTCCTCTCATTCCAGGTACACTGGAACTCTCGGCTGTGGCATCTGCTACCATCCCCCAGGGGTGACCCACACCAGGGACTTTACTAGTAAACTACTGTACCTTTCCTTGCAGCACTGTCATGGGTTGATACAATACAACATTTTCTTGACGAGTTATAGAAGCATGGCTTGCAACGAATAGATCTTTAATTAAATCTTCCATGGCTCGGAAGATATGAAAATGGTCTCGCAATCTGTCACACGACTTGACTGGCGATGAATCCTTAGGAGCCATGAAGTAACGTCAATAAATGCCAACAAATTACCAACAAACTACCACCAGTTAATATCACATAGGAAGCCTGCGGGAGAAACGGCGCAGGTGTTTGCCGAGGACCCTGGAGCTTGGGTGTCTGTCCTTGATGTCAGCTTTTTGGCCCCGCCCCCCTGTGGGTGTATGCTCCCGCCTGGGTGTTCACGTCCAGCCGGAGCGGAGCACCCAACACCCTGCATAAGGTCCGACGCTGAAGTCCACAGCCCATAGAATTGGGTGCACGAGGTGAGGCAAGATTCTCTTTTTCTTTCGGATTTTGATCCCCAATGCCTCCCTTATTGCAAGATGGTTGGCTTTCCAGTGGGTGCTGCTTTTGGAGTCTTTGGTGTCACGGAAGGGGGGCCCTGTCATCCTGTTTTACTCCCCTCTACCTTTCCAAATGTACCCTTTTATCAAACATACAAGGCCCTCCGGCCCCAGTGCACCACCGAAAACTGATCATGGGCAGAAGACTGAGGGGTCATGCCACACAAGGCACCAGGCGTCATGGAGGGAACTGAAGCTTGAACTGGGAGTTTAAACGTGAATGGAGCACCAGCCCAACCATTTATGCCCATCGGTCGTGACCAAAGGGGAGATTTCGCAGAACCCACATCCATGCTGCCCTTCACCCTGTTACTCTGCATTTACAAACCTGAGCTCTACTATGGTTCTCCGGGATCACAAGTGGTTTTGTTATGACTCTTCTCTTTATTCCCGTCCAGACAAGCCCGTTTTGGATGACCATGTGCCCTCCATTAACCTTTTAACCCCTGGAGGGTGTCTTGACTGTGTGGCTACCACCGTTCTTCTGGATACCCTTGCCAATGGCTGTGAGAGGATTTCATTGGGCATTTCCAAGCTGACTGGAGGGCACACTTAATTGGCCCCACCTTTGGTCTCATCCCCGGGGCTGGAACCTCCTCATCCACCCTTTGGTCTGAACCCTGTTATAAGAGTCCTGCAGTGGTCACTGGTTCTCCCAGAAGCCCAACCACTTTTTTCTTCTGTTCCCCTTGCTCCTGATCTCAGGGTTGTGGGCCAAGACGGTTTGGGCGAGGGTGAGAAATGTAGCCCCCCGCCCTGCAATGGGAGCGAGTCCACATCTGATGAACATTTTGGAACATGATTAGTTATTTTCCGGCTTCTGCATATGTTAGGTTTGTTTGTCATTTACTTGTTGTGTAGCATATTGTACTAAAGGTAGCACACAACTAAATGACGTCTAAAGCTGTAGTTACAGACTAATACCAACTAAACAAGGAAATGCGTTTAAATGAAAAGCTCCATAAAGTTGAAAACACATTCTGTTGACAGCTATTGCTAGGGGAGAAGACTGCAGTATGAAGGCTGTACTTAGTGAACACCGGAGAGCTGCTGTGCTGTTGTGAGGCAGCCCGTTGCCCCAACCAGATGGGATTTTAACCCGTGGCAGCATTGTGTTTGTAGTTTCTTTTGTAGTGACAGAAGGGGGAGGCGGACTAAGCCTGCCCCTCGAGCCAGTCGGGCGTGCCCTCTGTGTTTCCCTGAAAGTTGATCCAAAGGCGAGCGGGAACAGTTAGTTTTATGCTGTCTGGAGGTGAAGGGTGCGAGCAAACCAGACTGTGGAGCTGGACTCGCCTACTGTAATTAACTGTGAGCATTTATTTTCCCATATCCCAAATGTTTGTTGGCTGTTCCTTTCTGTTATTGCTTGTGGGTATTTGATCAGCTGCAGTTTACTGCACCTCCTGTCCTCACGTTATAGTATGGGCAAGGGTGTAGCTCTGTGGCCCTGTATTATTGTGATTGCAGAATTCCCGTTTGGTTGTTTCTAATGCTGTCACATGCCACCTCAACTGATGACAGGAGGCTGTCACAACTGTTTGGATTTTACTCCCATTGTCCGACCTGAGTTCGTTTGGCTCTAACATTACTGTGCTGCTAGTACAGGTTCTCACAGGAGTGAGATAATCGGCATGTCAGCGTTGAACTATGTCTCTGGTAGGTGTTCCTATTTGAAGTGGGATTTTTGATCTTTCATTTTCTCTCCCAATCGAAGTGTATTGGGTAATTATTTGCTCATCCCTTCCGTCTTGCTGCTTTTAAAGTGGAAGGTTCTGGACAAACTATTTTCTTTACTTTGCATGAAATGCTGTATTTTAAATAGATTGTGCTGCTGTTTTTTCCCTTTTTTATTTGTCCCGTGTTTGGCACCTATTAGCATATTATGCTTGTTGGATAGGGGGCAGGAGGGATTTTTACTGTTGCCTTCAATATATTATTGTATTCCTGTGTGTAATCGATAGGGATGACTTGTTGTCCCAATCGTTACCCCTATCAATCACATCATGTCTAAAAGGAAAGCTCCTACCTAGATTTCACCTAGCAATAGACAGAAAAATCTATTTAAAATCGTTGAGCTATTAACGAGGATAATGCTTTAATTTCTGAGTTCAAGGACGTTGTTGGCCTAGGTAAGCAAGGCAGCCAATGTAATAAGGAGTCCAGTAGGAAGATTCAAAAGGATAAGAATGAGAGGAATGAGAGTAAAAGTCATACAGTCAGTGCAGCATCATATGGCTCAATCCTGGGGCCAGACACTGGTATAGAACCAGCCGAGGAACAGCAGGTTCGCGCAAAGGCAGCTATTATTGGCAATAGCTCTCTGGCTATTATCAAAGTCCCATGGGTGAGATCCTACAAGGATCCCATACCAGTCTATGAAGTTAAGAAGATCATAGGAGGGAGGGAATTATAACATCCCGCTATGATACTTGGGAATCTCAATGCCTATACTAGTGATGCTATTGAAAGTCATCAACAGCCACGCGATATTGGCTCTTGCAGTGCTTCCATATCCGATAATAGCGATGGGTGTTCTGTTGGAACTGATATTATTACAAAATGTTAACGTCCCAGAAGAACTGTCTGTCTTTGAGTCGTCCATTCATTTAGCTAAGTGATTTTCCCTTTTGGCTAACCTTGCTACACCAGGGTGTGACAGCGTAAAGAAAAGGAAAAAACAATCTTTGAGTACCTTTTTTTAAAAAGATTGAAATCTTTTTATCTAAATCAGAAAGCAAACAGGGCATATGATCAATAATACAGATGTTTTGAGGCACAATGATGATATGAGACTCATATAAATAAGAAAAAAGTTACAATATATGAAGGCCACATATGGAGATGAAGACAATGTATATCGAATCTAGAATTTTGAATAATTATATAAGCATGACAAACAATAAAACAAAAACATCAAATAAAGAAAACAAACATGTTCAAACTTTGCAGAGAAATGATGACCAGGAGTATACATTATTTATCAGTTGAGGCCTACACTATCTAAGAATCATAGAAAAAACTGCCACTTCAACTTGTGCTTTTGTAGTAGAGAAGGGGAGGAAGCATTGTATCATTCCAACCTATGGGTGTTACAAATGGATTTCCACCACAATCTATAATGAAGGTAATTTAAATTCTTCCAATTAGATGTTGTAGTTTGAATTGCCACTAAAATAAGAATGTCAAACAAGTAACAAACATTCTATCCAAAACATGTTGTAGCATTACACTGACCAGAAAAATAGGAATTTAATACAAACATGTTCATGCAGGTTGACAATAATCTTGAATGTGTTCCACACGCTTTTCCAAAATGATTTAACATTATCACATTCAACAAACGTATGTTTAAAAGAGCCCTGAGCATGAAGGTAACTCCAACAACTTTCACTCTATGCACCTCCACATTTGAAGAGGAAAATAGGAGTGATGACAGTTCTATGATGAAAGAAGTATAAAGTTTGAAGTAGGCCTGCTGACGTGGTAACTTTAGAGATATTCTTCCACACAAGAGGCCAATGTAGTTGGCTATCGAATAGAGTGCAATACTGCTGCCAAGCGACAAGACATTCACAGTTTTCAAGGAACCTACCTCTGAAAGATCTTTATAGAATAGGGAGGCATTCATATTCAGATTTTGG
Source organism: Ambystoma mexicanum (assembly GCF_040938575.1). Classification (NCBI taxonomy): domain Eukaryota; kingdom Metazoa; phylum Chordata; class Amphibia; order Caudata; family Ambystomatidae; genus Ambystoma; species Ambystoma mexicanum. The sequence goes on along the minus strand of NC_090935.1, from coordinate 709,801,008 downwards.
CCATGTATTAGTCTTTCCAGCTATAGCTTTACATATTAATGGTTCGTAGTTTTCCATAATTGCATCAATAATAGTCAAATATTGCTGCATATATGAGACCGGCTTCTGGAATTTAGCAGCAAGTTCATTAAAGGTGATTGGAGCTCCTTGTACGCATAGCTGATCAAGATTCTTAATGTTCAGAGAGAGCCATGGTTTCCAAAAAATAAATCTTTTATTAACTTTTATTAATGAATTAAACCAAATGTATTGTGAGATGAACTGAGACGATTTTAAAATGGAGGGAAACATGTAGGTTCTAAGATAACGGGCCAATAAGCTAATACTAGCACAGTTGATTCATCTATTTTTCCCCTTTATTATGTAGCAATCATCAAGAGCTAGAGGGGAAACCATTGCTCTCTCCATAGGCAGCCACTTAGGAACATTGTTATAATTTACATGAGTAAACCAAAACTGTGTCTGCCTCAAAACCAAGGCCATTTTTTAAAATCTGGGAATCCTACTCCACCATAGAAATGCATTTTTAAAGTTTATATAAAGACATTTAATGCTTATTTCCTAATAGAAATTTCACTAAACAGGAATCTATAGACTTGAAGAAGGAAGAATAAAGGGGAATTGGTAACATATAGTGAAGATATAAAATAATTGTGGAGATCATCATTTTAATAGATTCCAAACAACCCCACCAGGATAGATAAAGGGGGGAACATGAATCTGATAGCTCTTTTACTCTGGACAGTAGAGCCATAGTGTTCTGTTTAATAGTATCTCCAATGGATGAAGAAACATAAATACCAAGATATTAGATGCCTTTTGGACACGATCTCATACCCAAGGTTTGAATATGATGCCAAGTACAATGTATATTGAGAGGTAAAATCTCTGATGTATCTGTATTTAACTTATATCCCGAAGCTAGTGAGAATTGCGAAATAATGTCTAACAGGTATTGTAAACTGATATATGGATTTTTCAAAAGCAGTAGCACCTCATCTGCATATGCCACCGTTTTAACCTGTACTCCTCCACACTCAATGCCCAGTATATGATTCTCCTGTCTAATAGCCTCTAAAAAAGGTTCTAAGGCTAAGATAAAAAGAAGTGTGGAAAGAGGGCAATCGTGGCGTTTACCTCTAAATAATGGGAAGCATGGAGGCATTTGTCCATTAATAAGGACTGATTTTTTAGGATTAGAATATAGCACTCTTGTGAATTGTGTCTAAAGCATCCAAAAATAGCCAAATATTAGAGGAAGATAATTTACCTTGAACATATCCAACCTAATCAGTTTTAGGTAAATTAGGTAATGACGGAAGATGTCTATTCGCTAGAATCTTGGCAAAGATTTTACAATCAGTGTTAATAAGGGACATTGGCCTGTAGCTCTGGGGGAGTTCAGGATCTTTATTGGGCTTAGGGGAAACTATTAACATGGCTTCTGAAAAGGATCCCTGTGCCCTTTTAAATGTTGTGAAATGAGAAAAATGTTCATTAAGTTTGTGTACTAATAGATTATCAAAGTGAGCAACACAATTCATGGGAAAGCCATCTGGGCCAGGAGCGTTACCTAATTTGAGATCCTTTATGACTTTATACATTTCACTGGGAGAGATAGGCACATTCAATGACTGAAGATCAACCCTTGGATATGTAACATGAGATACGTGTTGAAGAAAGTTTTGAACATGAGTGTTATGGGGAGGAGAATCAGAGGAATATAATTTCTGGTAAAATGTAGAAAACACTACTTGGATAATTTCCTACTCTGAAAATGTCCTATGACCTGTTTTATCCTTAATAACTGCAATCCTTGCTTTTTTCAGTTTCTAGGTTTGTGGTATGACACAAGTGATCTAATTGGTTTATTGGAAAGTTAATATATCTTCACTTTATATTTTAAAACATTTGCACAGGATTATTGTGTGACAATTTTGTTACATTGCTATCTAAGTTTAATAATATCACTAAGAAGAGACATGGAATTGGTACGTTTATATTGAGATTCAAGGGTTTTGATCTGCTTAAGAATATTATCTGATTCTTGTTTGAGTTTTTACTTTTTATTGGCAGCAAAAGATACAATATGAACTCCAAGTACAGCCTTACAATTATCCCAATTATTGGCAATAGGCATATCCTGACTTTTGTTCTCTGAGAAGTTATTATGCTGCTGAGTAACAAAGGGTGTAAATAGCTAATATTTCAACAGAGCTGGATTAAATCTCCATCTATTGGAAATGTGAGTATTCTATGAGGTTGTGAGTTGAGTCTGAAATGGTGCATGGTTCGAAAGAGCTATACATTAAATTTGGGCATTCAGGAGGTTCGCCAAGGATTTAGAAATGTATACATAATCTTCTCACGGAGGAGTTGTGGGGATTGGAGAAAAAAGTAAATTCCAAATCCAAAGGATGAGTCTTGCACTATGTGTCAAGACGTAGTTCAGATAAAAAATGTGTAAAGTGTGTGTGAGATTTGGTGTTTTTGAACCGTACACTAGACTTTCTGGTCCAGAAAAGGCTTTATAATTTCATTACAGTTGCCACATAAAATTAGGCTGTTAGGATTGGATTGAATATTGTGGTTTCTTAATTTTAGCCAGAAAGAAGTGTCTGTAGATGTTGGACCATAAATATTTAGAATTGTGTATTCAATGGAATCAATTAATATCTTAACAGTATAAAGTGATTATAATGAACTGAAATTAACGAATAACGTTTTTTTAATAAATAATGAAAACCTCAAATTTCTAGTTAAAAGTATATATGGGCGGTGGTGTAAGGGGTTAAAATGGATGGGGTTTGAAGTGGGGGAATATAGCTAGGGAAATGGGGGGTTTGGAGTACCCCCAAATATAAAAATAGAAATACAACAAAATGTTCTCATGATTTATAATTAGTTTTAAAAGTGTGTATTATTTCATTAGTTATTATCACACGGAACCCATCTTAACTAGCATCTACCTACCTAGATCATCCCATTCAGTCGTTGTAACTTCACATTTACACACCTTATTAATAAGGGTAATAACTAAATTCTTTTTGCCATTTGCTGCACTTGAAAGCACCTGGACTACCCATAGTCGTTTAGGTTTAGCAGCTTCTGCCTGAGAGAGATTTGTTTCTTGGATACATGCAATTCATGGCTTTTCTCTATTAAGGTGAGATAGTTCATTCTGTCATTTAACAGGGTTATGTTAAGTGGCCTGGTTTAGAATGAAGGTACACACATCAGAATAGTTGACATTATGAAATTATTTTCCTATAATAAAGGCTAATATGACAGTATGCTTCGAAAAAACAGTTAGGTAGCCATCCAGTAAGCAAAAATTGAATACTCTGCATGAGTGGTAAGGACATCGAAGGAGAGACACATATGGAAATTGGGTAGACACACAAAATCAACATGAATATTTGTAACATCCACCTGAGAAAAAGAACTATAGATATGACTGTGGCTACCAGGATACAGCCACACCCATCCATGTTGAACAATAACAAAGAAAATGGGGGTGGAGAGCTACTCGAGAGAAGGCCCACCTCACACCCCAGTCAGTGGGAGATATAAAAACAATATTCCACAGTGTTAATCTGTAAAGTCATGTATCAATATTAAATATTCAAGTAGGTGTATGGACGTATCTATTTCATATATTTTGTGACTATGAATTAAATGTCTCAAGTCTATTGGATTCTGAAAGGTAGAAGTGTGCCCACTGAGTGTGTTACTAAAGATTGGCTAGATGTATAATATCATATCTCACATTTATCTGTCTCAGAGCAGGTCTGAAGGTAAGTAGTTCCTTTCTCCTGGCAGCAGTCACATTAGACATGTCCTGGGATATGAAAATCATCCTACCCTCCCAAGAGAGCTGCTTTATTAGCTGAACTTTATCCATTATAAATAGAACATGTGTATAGTCTAGTAAGGCAAAGATAAAAGTTCTGGAGGTACTATTAGAGTAGCACACAGAGTTCATCAAACCCACCTGATGAGCCCTCTCGATGTTTGGTTGCACTGACGCTGGTAGATCCAGGAGCTTAGGAAACAAAGTATTAAAGAACAGAATAGAATTATCTTTTTCAATTCCTTCCGGAAGTCCCACACTCCTCAGGTTAATCCTTCTGTTTCTATTTTCAAGGTTTTCAGTTTGTTTTTGCTAAGACTTAACTGTGGTTTCTAGCATATCAACTCTTCTGGTAACATCCTTAGCATCACTCACTCATCTCTCTACCTCACACAGACTTGTTTCAAAGGTAGACCATTTATCATTGAGCATTTGCACTTTTGCATTTGTGGTATCCATAAAAGGTTTCAGAGCCCTGATTTCTGTCAGAATAGTTTGCATGGCAGGAACCAGAATATCTTCTTTTGGCATGGGTGAATTACTCTTCTGCCTTTTGATGGTATTAGATGGAAATGAAGGTATTTCTTTAATTTGGCCTTTTTTACACATCGTAATGAGCTGAATACTATGACTAAAAGTTGTAAAAATATACCAGTAAGAGAGCTGTGCTCGTAATATTATGGTAATATATTTGTATAACCAACTGACCTTTAAAATATTATTTTGTGGAAATCCCATTAATAAATCAGCAGTGTAGCAGAGCTTCAATTAATAAAACAGAATTATATGTAGTTAAGTAGTTCAATCTGTGAGAAACCTGAGGTGTTTCTCCCAGGTTATTCCCAGGGATCCTTTGTACAAGTGGCCAGGGGATGATCACCTGGGCAGAGGGTCCTTGGAGACTGCAAGTGGAGCGTCCTTGGGCAAGATGCTGTATTCTATTTTTTCCAATGCACCCCTAACCGATATACCAGCAGTTTTTATGGGATTTTGTCACGAAAATCCCATTCCCCTGAGCTTTTTTTCCCTTACAGAAAAGATGGAGAAAACAACAGGGGAAAATTCCAAATCACTTCTAAAACCCAAAACAAATTTTACCTCTCCACAACACTAAAATTCCCATAATCCCATCCCCCATTGAAATCCACAAGGACTGGGACGAGGAAGTGGCAGATGGGAGTCGTGAGGATTACCCATAGGAATCAATGGGCAATAGATTCCTATGGGCAGTCTCCATGTTGTCCCGATGATGAGGTCAAGCAGAGTCACGCAGGAAGGGACAACGACTCACACCTGACTCCAATTAACTCTAGGTGGGAGTATAAAAGCAGCAGCCAGGAACAGCACTGTGAGCTAGTCAGGGATGCTAGTCAGCTTGTGAGCTTAGGAGACCTGGAGAAGAAAGATAAAGATAACGAGAAAGATAAATAGAAAGAGAAAGCGAAAGATAAAGTTACACTGGTCCTGCTACCAGAAAGGAGATTCTCAGTGTGGAGGAGGAAACTGTCCCTCTAGAAGGCAAGACCAGGGTCACCTGGGGTTGCCTGGTGGTATCAACAGTTAAATTCCTCCCCTGGGCCAGGCAGGTGAACCCAGGTCTCTGAGGTGCAGGAAAAGACCCTGACCTCCTACAAACATCCCCATTTGGCTCCAGCAGCTCCCAATGACAAGAAGTGCCAATGCATTCTGAGACTAGACATCCCAAACCTTTCTGTTAAAATTGTGAGTTTTGCAAGTAGGGTCAGACAAGCCAGAGTGAACCCGGCGGAGGCAGGCTGACATCCAAGATGGGTCTTAGCCTAGAAGAGTGGGATGCAGGGGTGACAAAGTACCACCCCCCAGTGTAATCGAGAAAGGAATTTTTGTTTTGTTGTATCAGAAACTCAAGATATGTAAACTTCGAAGGTCCTGATACTGTTAGAAACTCTTTGTCGGTTTGTGCCCGGAAGAGGGGGACCCAGGGGTTAAGGCATCACCCACTGAACATTGGAAAGGAACCTTTGTTTTGTTATTTGTGGAACCCATCAGGTCCCTGGCGGCAAGAGACTTTTTATAGAAAAGAGACTTACCCAGGGAAGAAACTGATACTTACCAAGGAACTGTCAGCTCGAGCTGGGAAAGCTTGAGTGTGTGCTGTGCACAGGACTGCCACCTTATCCTGTGCTCAAAACATGGGGAAGGGAGAGCCCTGGTTAAAGCCCATCCTTACTTATAATTTGAGCACACTTCTTTCTTTACTGAAAACTCCATCCCACACTCTTTCTATATTAGTTGGAAGGACTGGCAGTATTTTTTCTAGTATAGACCCTTTTACTTTGACCAGACGCAATAAGGACTGCCTTATTTTTCATTTGATGGTCGAAGCTTGCTCCCATCTTAGATTTAGGTTAGATTAGGCATTTTTCCAACCTGCATATTGTTTAAGTAAACACCCTTGAATCGTGATCATTTGTGTCTGTCTTTACTGTTGCCACCATGAGTTCCTTACATATTTGAATAACAGGTAGCAGCAAATGTTATTCACAGTGATGCACTTAAAGTTCTCATCTGGTGTTGTATTTAATATATCACTCCAGTAAAATATTCTGTATAAAGGTATCATTTGTTTGAGGACAGGAAAAATCAATATGTCGCTCAAAAAAAGACAGCAAGTACCTTTTGCGCTAGAAAAAAGCAGTTATTGGGCTTTGTTTATGCTAGGAGCCCGCGTTGTAGTACAAATGTGTTACCGGCGTGTGAGCGTAACTCACACTGCATTCAGCCGGAGCAGCTGACAAGATATGTCGGCCACAGGCATCATGGGGCCTTGTGGTTATAGGCCACACCCATGAACATTTCCAAAGTCATTCACAGGTGTGCTCAGTATCCAGAGACAATGCCACAGACCACCAGGGATAGTCAAGTGAAAGAAACAAACATTTTCATGTGCGTATTTCTGAAGAATTAATACGCCATATTATCAGGAAGAGTCACCGGAGCGGGAGTGCGAAATTAGGCGACCATCTAAGTCGACACTAATCTACGCCCCCCAGCCTTTGAGTACCTTGAGAAAGAAAGTGATAACAAAAAGGATGAACCTGAAAAGCAGGTTACAGGTACTAGATCAAGAAAACGGTGAGATTGAACCCTCCTGTAAATGTAATTGTCAGGCACTGCATCAAGTTACTGGAGGCATTAAATTCCTTTAAAAGCCAGTAGACTGAGTGCACCTATCAGTCTTGACAGAAGAGTTTTGAAAGCTTAAAGACAGTATTTTAGCCTTGATGACCAAGCTCAATCAGCGGGAGGAAGATGCCCCCCAATATTAGTCAAATGGCCCCCGAGAGCATGGGGCCTCTGGGAAAAACGGGCGCACCCACTGGGTTATGACGGGGTAGAGACACGCAGGGTTGTAATGTTAACTCGGCATCCATGGCTACATTAGACTCTTTTTCAACTGCCAATCAGGATGTAGCCTATTTGGCTCATTCAATTATTGAGATCATCAATAAACACATGGTTAACCATCCCGCATCCGCTGCGGTCAGTAATTCATATGAGAAGAGATATGCCCTCACGGCCAATAGCATGTTTGGAGGGTCCTGGAGTTGGGCCAAGGGTCCCAGAATGAATGTACCCTCTGTCACAATGTACAATGTGCCCAGATTGACACATGGGGCATATGAGGCAGAAGATTTGCTATTTACACATGTACACACTGGATTAGGTCAGTTAAGGGGTGTGTGTCTATTATCATGGAGTACATTGCTAGATGTGTGTGCTTGAGGATGCCTAAGTGTGCCAGGGGCTGCATTCAAATTTTCATTTAAAGTATGGTCATTGCTGAAGAACATTTTTCCATCGATCTTAGAACGTATCCCCCTGAAGGATTTGAAATAGTTTTGAGAGCTTTTCCCCATAACCAGGAATATATTACATATTCATTTGGTCACTAGTAGGGCAGACACTCGGGTACAGTTAGGTTTGATGAGCTGTCCAGAGGATTCAATGTATCGGCGAATAATCGGCATGGCTCGAGTTTGGCGACCAGTGTGTTGGAACTGCGAGTCCCACTACCTACTCTCCCAAGATTTAGTGCCAGCTGTCAGGGGCGTAGGAGCCCTGTCAAAAAGAGTAACGATGGCCTTGATGAGGTGGACTGACTGCCTTGTGGTGACAGATATGACACATATGGCTTCAACTGGAGTCCACACTAGTTATCTTTGAATAAATCGATCGCCAGTCTATCTGGGCCAGGAGCTTTACCAGGTTTTTATGTACTGATGGCCTCTATCATTTCTTGTAGACCCAAATGTTATCCCCCACATTGCTATCAGCCAGAATGAAAACGTTTGAGGTCAGATCATCCTGCAACCCCCATAAAGCTCAGAAAAATGGCTGCACCATATGTCTGGTGTAACACTACATTGAACAGCCATATCACCTTTAAACTCTAAGTCTGTAACCAACTTCCAAAAGGATGCGCTGTCATTCCTGTGGTGTGCTTCCAGGAGGCTCTCCCATTTAGATTTGACAAAAGATTCCTCCTTAATTCTGACAATTCTTTTATATTTGGCTCTACACGAGCATAGAAGCGGGTTGTCCACTGGAAGGCCAGAGGCTAAAGAGTCTACAATCCACTGTTTTGCAGTGTTTTCACAGTTGAAGCCATATGTGTCATATCTGTCACCACAAGGCAGTCAGTCCACCTCATCAAGGCCATCGTTACTCTTTTTGACAGGGCTCCTACGCCCCTGACAGCTGGCACTAAATCTTGGGAGAGTAGGTAGTGGGACTCGCAGTTCCAACACACTGGTCGCCAAACTCGAGCCATGCCGATTATTCGCCGATACATTGAATCCTCTGGACAGCTCATCAAACCTAACTGTACCCGAGTGTCTGCCCTACTAGTGACCAAATGAATATGTAATATATTCCTGGTTATGGGGAAAAGCTCTCAAAACTATTTCAAATCCTTCAGGGGGATACGTTCTAAGATCGATGGAAAAATGTTCTTCAGCAATGACCATACTTTAAATGAAAATTTGAATGCAAAATATTGTCATGGAGCATAGCTGTCCTGATGAAACATCTCGAAGAACCAAGTTAGTGCTAATTTGAAATATCAGATTATTTAATTTCACGAGACATGGGCCACTGTTTTAGTCTATAGCCAAGGCTACAAGTCTTATCAGATCTTGGCTCAGAAGTGCCCTAGAGGTAGACCTAGTGGTGGGTTGTTCATTTTGATGTTACTGGCATGTTGTTACCCAGTCGACCGAAACAATGGACTTGCATAATCTTGAGGATCACACTATTGAATGGCATACGCTCCTTCCCCCATGGCCACAATAAATAAAATCTATGACCTAGTACTTTTGTACAAAGAGTCTGATTCGTAGAAGACCCATCTTTTGAGATGGGGATTTAATCTCCAAGATGAACTTTGAGATATATGGACGGCTGTGGGAGGACCAGGATGAGGCCTTTGATATTCCCCTCCCCCCACCCCAGGTTGGCTGCCACTCTAGGAAATCTCATCACTTTGCCCTGGACAGCACATGTTCTGAATCTCCTCGAGGTAAGAGCTTGTAACGGCTGTTATGTAAATGACGAACCAGCTGGCAATACATATTTGATTGGCCTCCCGTTACCTATTTTGGGGTACTCAAAGGTAGTGAGAACGAGCATAAAGCATTGGCTATCTCTTATCCTTGGAACACTCCTCCCTTGCGGGATGTTTACCCCAACTCACATGCCATCATGGTGACTGGGCATGCACAAAGAACGGTAAAATGGGTGAAATTAGTGGAGAAGGATAATATAAAACCAAATATTTACCTGGCTGCCCTGCCGAGCATAGACAAAATATGTGAGGAGGGGATCGCTGAGATTATGAAATAATTTGACAATATGTTTAACGTTGTTATTCCTCGTGTTCCTCTTCCAAGAAGGGCTGTGAGAAAGCAAGCCTGTGTAAAAACGGGTTGTTATGATATGGACTGCACACGTGCAAAATAGTGGATTGTAGACTCTTTAGCCTCTGGCCTTCCAGTGGACAACCCGCTTCTATGCTCGTTTAGAGCCAAATATAAAAGAATTGTCAGAATTAAGGAGGAATCTTTTGTCAAATCTAAATGGGAGAGCCTCCTGGAAGCACACCACAGGAATGACAGCGCATCCTTTTGGAAGTTGGTTACAGACTTAGAGTTTAAAGGTGATATGGCTGTTCAATGTAGTGTTACACCAGACATATGGTGCAGCCATTTTTCTGAGCTTTATGGGGGTTGCAGGATGATCTGACCTCAAACGTTTTCATTCTGGCTGATAGCAATGTGGGGGGATAACATTTGGGTCTACAAGAAATGATAGAGGCCATCAGTACATAAAAACGTGGTAAAGCTCCTGGCCCAGATAGACTGGCGATTGATTTATTCAAAGATAGCTAGTGTGGACCCCAGTCCTCTTGAAGGTTTTTAATGCCTGTATCAGTACCAATATGGTCCCCGAGTCTTGGTGTTCAGTCGAGATTGTACCATTATTTAAAAAGAGGGGAAGAGATTAGCCGGTAAATTATCATCCGATCTCCTTGCAAGATAGCACAGGGCAAACCTTTGCTAAAGTTATTTTAAACCATGGCCCAAGGATAATTAGATCATCCATACTCTTCTGGCTGGGTTCCAGTGTGGTAAATCCACAAATGACCAGATTCTTCGATTGCACCTGTTTGTCCAGAAATACATAGTTTTGAGGGAAGACAAACTTTTTGTTGGTTTTGTAGACCTTGAAACAGCGTTTGACGTGACATCAAGGGACCTGCTTTGCAGGTCCTAAAGAAAAGGAAAATGCCTCACTAGTTGATATCCATTGTGCGATCCCTTTATGAAAATAAAACAAGGCAGCGTTCCACTATGTGTTAGGAAGGGAGACTACAGAGCCATTTAGTGTTTCTAAAGGGGTGATGCAGGGCTTGTTCCTCGCACAACTTCTGTTCTGTATTTATTGTGAGGAAGTGATATCTGCCCTGATGACTGGATGTTTGGACCTGCCTAAAATGGGCAAGGGCAAATATCCTGCATTATTTTTCGCAGACAATTCTGTCCTCTTGTCAACCTCTCCCCAGGGCCTGAGTACCACGTTAGCTGAGGAAATGTGAGGACCTAAAATGAATAGTGAATGAAGGAAAAACCAAATCTATGGTTTTCAAACCTAAGTTCGTGAAACCGCACATTTTAGAGGTTACAGAGGTGGATAGTAGACTTGAGCAGGTTTCCTCGTATGACTATTTAGGTATTATATTTCATAAGAATGGTCAATGGACTTCTTAACTCAATAAAGCCTGTGGTACATTGAAAATGTACAGTGGAGCTGTGAGGTATTTGTTTAATAGGCACAAAACGGGTACTATTGCACCAGCCCTGGAGCTGTACAAAAAACAAGCATGTGCCTCTATGCTGTTTGGGGCTGAGATTTCGGGATTCTCTTGTGCTAAAACAATTCGAAGGTTGAAAGCAGTTTAAAAAAAAAATCTTCCTATGTTTCCTCAGGGTATCTCTAACATCTTACTACAGATAGGGACTGACACCCCTCTAATCGCAAATGCGGCTGCATTTCGTCCTTTACTGTGCTGATTATGTCTCTGAAATAACGAAAGATATAGAGAAGCAGTCTTTTATGTACAGAGCCTGGTGGGGGAAGGAGCCTACCCAGGTGAAGCATGTGAAAGACACTCTTTTCTCTTTGAACACGTCTACACTATGCACACATCCAGAGAGAGTTGCTATCAGTGGAGTAAAGAGGGCTATGGTCTGTCATCCTAGGAAGAAGATGGAGGAGGGGAGTCGCAGGTTAAAATTGGGCCCTGACTATTTGTTTTTAAAGGCGACCTTTGGTATAAAAGGTTCCTTGACAAAGTCAGCCCCTCATATGCACGAGTCTTATACTTGGTCTTCAGACTGGGAACTTTGACGGTTGAATCATTTACAAAAACATAGGGTGCGGGATGCCCAGGTATTGTATGTTTTTGTGTCCTGGCCTAAGCACTTTGAGATCTCAATATATAAAGCCTTTCCTGAGAGCAGTGGGCGTGTGTAATATAACAAACGCCCTGGCACTATAAAAGTCCTAACTATCCGATTATCGTGCTAATTGTGGCAAAGTATAGTCATGGGGCACGACTTTAAAGATCGAAATGCTGTCAGGTTAGGACAGTTGATATTGAGTTAGTTTTACCGTGGTGACTTTGGCTGTATTATAGATTAAGACACATATAGTTTGCTCACACCGTATGAGTAATCATAGTATGTATAATGAAAGTAGTGAAATTGTAACAGTAAATGATCTTGTAAGGGGCTGCGAGTCAGCTCTCACCTACGGTGCTCCTAGAGTTTTTTTATTAGATTTTAATTACATAGTTGCACAACGCGTTGCTTTTAATTGTTTAATATTTATGAATCTATTTTAATTGTAAGTTATGTAAAAAATAAATTGCTGAATTATTAATGCATTGTATTGATGATTCTTGACTTTATGGCTTAAGCCAAATACAGTTTGATTGATTGATTAATTAATTGATTGTAATCATTGTTGTTGGCAGAAAAATGAACGTAGATAACATTTTTAGTTTGTAAATTTATAAAATCCCTAGCTGATATTTGGTGCAGTGTCTTGTTTGGGATTATTTATTTAAATGATCAGCACATGCAGAGCAATTCCCACATTTGAAGTATCCGGTTGTCTTGGCATCCGGAATAAAGCTTGCAATTTTCGTGGTGTCACAAAGCTAGGACTTATCGGGCCTCATTACGACCCAGGCGGTAAGTTACCGCCTGGGCCGTGACTTTACCACCATGGCGTAAACTACGTTTACGGTGGCGTAATTAACTCCATGGTCCCTTAGCGCCATGGATTTTAACACCTGCTAAAAGCAGGTGTTAAAACCTCCATGGCGCTAAGGGACCTCGTGCTCAGGCGGTAAGGGTTGGCGCTGTTTACGCTGCCATAAAACCCTTACCGCCTGAGTTGTAATGAGGCCCATCGTGTTTTTGATTCCATTATTTTTTTCATAGATGAGTTAGGTGGTCGGTTCACGCTATTGGTGTGAATCTGGATCTAACAGGGGCACATGCCACTGGGTGGGAATGCATGCCCTGGTGGCATATTGTGTGGGAGCAGATAGGGGAATTGTCTACGTTTGGAATGGTCTGGGTTTGCAGTTGTCAGGTTAGCGTTATGGTGCATGGTGTTGATTTAATCAGTGAAGAAATTATATAAGCGAGTGGATTTTTAATTATTTGAGGAAAGATGGGAAGTGTTGGTGAAGAGTTCCATAGCTTTGTTTTCATTGTTAGCATAATTTATTGTCTTGGTGCTGTAATCATCTTTAGTTTTCCAGATTGAGATGTTGAAGGTTTAGTTTTAATAAGTTTGAAAAATGTGTGTCAAATAAAAAGAAAAATGCTTTAATCAACATTTTAAATGGCCATGTTGTGGATCACTAAGCACTAATTTTGAGTTCACCAGTCACTCCTCAAATATTTTTAGCCTGTTTCTGAGTCATGGAAAGAAAGAGATGGCAGGGACCTGTATGGCAATCAGGATGTAGGCTATTTGGGATGCTACTTAATACCGCTCTGAGTAAGTGAATCCTTATCACAATACCGTCCTAATCACATTACATCATAGTCCATTAATCATTTTACCTGGTCACTAGTGGTGGACTGGGACCCAAACCTGGACCTACATTTTTTTTTCACAGTGGCCCCATATTACACCCTTGGAGCAAGCCCAACCTCTGTAAGTGGGTAATGAGGGGTTCCCGCTCAAGAAACCTTGGCACAAAATGGCCTGATTTGAGAATGTTAAAGCACATTTTCCCCTATGTGCAGTGATTAAAAGGTAACACAAGATGTGGCGCACAAGGAGAAAGGGAAGGAAAGGGTTGGAGGTGAATAACAGAGGGTGTAAGAGGAACAGAAAACCAGGGTATCCACACAAAACAGGGCCATGATGCAGGGGCCCACCAGGAGATTTCCAAAGTTCCCTGTAGGCCACCACCCCTGCTGGGTACAATTGGATGTGGCTGCACCTGAGATGATGGCACAAGGATCGGTAATCCCCTAAATGGATTGAATGCTTGGATGACCAGCCCTCACGGCAGCACCTGGGCAACCAAACCCTCCTGCCCCTCATTTCAAGAACTTGCCCATTTCAAGAACTTGCCGGCACCAGAGGGGGACTACGGCAGCGCAAGTGCATCTAAGCCCTCCTCCCCATATTTCGATCTCACCAGCATCGGAAGGAGACTAAAGCAGCTCTGAGGGCATGTTATGCCTCAGGCTCCCACTTGGGAGTTTCAGCAGCGATTTATGAGGCCATCGTGTGCATTTCAACAAGGCATGCTGGCATTTCCAATCCCACCTGAGATGGCTGCCATGTTCAGCACCGGAGAGCCTGCAGATATCTCCATGGTGACAGATACACCCCTTGCCTGACTGACTTGGCGCAACTTCACCTCACCCAATAGGCAGCCGGCAGGCGAGGATGCTGACCCTCAACATCAAAGGCCCACATCTAAAGCCTCTATCTGAGCCTGTCCAGGACTGGGAGGTCTTGGAGGGCCCCTTTCCTTTTTTCCCCTCTTTCCAATAATGAAGCGGCCTCCTGATGCAGCCGGTCCCCACACAAACCTTTACCCCTGCACCTCCATGCTCTCTGCAGCCCTCTCTGCAGTTCGCCATGGGAGTGATGGCGGAACTCTTCCACTGCCTCTGCCACTATCAAATCTGAACCATGCTGTTGCTAATCTTCCCCTTCTCCCCTGTACTTTGTGCCCTTTTAACCTAGGTGTGTGTGTTTTTAACATCTTACACCCCATATTTTCCATTGCATTTTATGCCCATCCTGTAACTACTAGGCTGACTGGCGAGTTTAGGCTATGGCTGTGCAGTGCAGCCACCCCTCTCTCCTTCATCATTCCTCTACTAACCTGATGGCACTCTCCATCTCTCCTCTCTTCTCTAACTGCTACAATATCACCTACGCTCCATCTCTCACGAAGTCTGAAAGGAAAAAGCACAGCAAAGACATCCTAGCTGCCAATCCTGACCTACCCATCGCAGACACCTATGTCAGCGCAACTTCCAGACAGGTCAGCACTAATATTCTCTTCTCTGTCCCCTCCCCAGATCTTTAGACTTCTCATCTCATCTCTAATCTCCCAACCCCTCCCACACTCCCTTGCCTCCTAAGGCCTTGCACTTCCCTTCTGCCTCTCTCTTCTCCTTCTCCACTGTCACGTCTGATGAAGTGACCAGAGTTGTCCGCTCTATGAAGGTCTCATCCAAACAGGTTTCCCCATGCTCCCCCAGAACCATCAAGGACAACATTGGCTCTCTGGCCCCTTCACTCGCTGATTTCTGCATCCACTCTTTTGCTACTGCTTCCTTCCCCTCCTCCCTCAAGCACTCCTTTGTATGCCACCTCCTGAAAAAAACCTTCAGTAGACCCTACCAGTCCTGCCACCCTCTTCATTGGGAAACTCCTGGAGAAGCTGGACTTTCCCAACTTACTCCACGCACAGGACTTGTTAGCGGTCTCCACAACCATCAATCTGGATTCCGAGCATCCAGAGGCACGGAAACTGCTCTTCTGAACACCCGTGAAGAACGGCTCACATCTCTGTATTCTAACACTCCAGCTGTCCTCATTCTACTCCATCTCTCCTCTGCCTTTGACATAGTCAATCACTCCATCTTCATAAAACGGCTCCAGGATAACCTGGGTTTCTTGGAGCAGGCACTAGACTGGCTGACTTCCTTCCTAACTGACCATTCATCCCAGGTTATTCTAGGCACCTACTCCTCACCTACCTTGTTCTCCACCTACGGGGTCCACCAGGGCTCCAACCTCTCTCCCTGCCTCTTTAACATTTACCTTGCTCAACTGGTACTCCTCATTTTATCCATCTCCCCAACCTCCAGTGTTAGACAGATCACACACAACTTTTTCAAACTTCCTGCTAACCCTCTTGCATCTTCAACACAGACTGCCTATCTGCCATCCAGTCCTTGTGCACTGATAACAATCTCTGCCTCAATGCCAACAAGACTGAGATCTTTCCCATTGGTACCCCTACTCCCTCTTTCTTCCCCTCACTCTGGCCATCCTTTATAGGCTCTTCCACTTCTGCTTCATCTCTAGCAAGAAACCTGGGAGTCATCTTTGACTCCTCTTTCCTTCCTCCCTCACATTCAGGACATTGCCAAGAAGTCCAACATTTAATTCTTCCTTCTGAAAGGAATTCTCCCTTTTCTCACTTCCCCCTAGAAGTTCAATGTTACCAGAGCTCTAGTGCTATCTAAGCTAGACTACTGCAATAGCCTTCTCTTGAATCTACCATCATCCTCTCTATGACCCCTCCAGCTAATCCGGAATAGGGCAGCAAGGCATCCTTGGCCTCAAACCCAGGGACTGCATCTCTCCTGCCATAAAAACTCTTCAGTGGCTCCCGGATGATGCAAGGATCAGGTTCAAATCCCTCTGCATTGTCCACAAGAATGTCTGAGGCCGGGGACCACACTATCTGCAAGTTGCTCTTACGAAATACTCTCCCTCTAAACCTCTATGTTACTCTAATACCAACTCTCTGTTTGTCAAGTGTTTTGCTAAATAGAGGGCCAGTGGCCGATCTCTCTCCTCAGCTGGTTCTCTCTAATGGAAAAGCCTCCCCCTTCTTCTTCGTCTTGAGCCGGATCTCCTCAAATTCCCAAAGCTCCTCAAGACTATCCTTTTCACATCCTCCTTCTCTTCTTACCTCCTCTGCTAATCTCACAGTTACTGTTGATTGGGACAAGGGCCCTTAGTGCCCTTTGGGGCCCTGGCCTGCCACACCCAATCGTCTCAGCCTCTGCATACAAACATCACTTACCTTGGCACTTACTGGCCCCGCCACTGTAGGCCTGCACTTACCTTTTTATTTTATACAGATGAAATTTCCCTAGCACTTCATACACTCGGTACTACCGCCTTGCTGCTCACTCACGAGCACAGGCACTCCAGTACTTACCGCCCTCTCCCCCTTCCCTTCTCCTTTCCCTGCGCTTGGCCTAGTATCACAAGGCCTAGTATCCTCCAGTGTATTCATTGTTTTATATCCCATGTTTCCTCCCTTTTGCCCTGTGGGTGCTTTAAATCACAATTATTCTGTTGTATAAGTGACTTACAAATGCACAATAAATACATTAATTAATAAATAAATGAACAAAAGAAGACTAGCCAGTAAAGCAAATGACATGTCATGTATGACAAGAAATTAGACTGTGCGCTGAAGACACACAAGGACAAAAAGTTATGAATTCTCAAGAGAGAATTCAGTCTGTATAACCAAGATACATAATAATTTGGTCAAGTTCACTTTATGTTCTTTTTTTAAAAAATGTTCATTCATTTTCCTTTTCCAAAAATGCCCTGTCACCAGACTTTCTCACTAGGCTATTAACAATAAAGGGCTTGGGTTGGCAGGAAAAGATAAGTGGGGTCAAGGATAAACTAGTCACAAAAAAAACATTAATTCAGGTGGTGTCAGTCCACTGAAAGAAACAAACCTAAGAATGGAGCCTCCTAGAAACGTTAGACTGATTACTATAGATTTTCCTCCATTCTTGGGAGTAGTGAACATGGAACGTCATCCACCAAGCACTGCCCCGAGTGTGACATGACCTCTAAGCAGTAAGGGATTGGGCTAACTTGCCGAATAGCAGATCACTGTCGGTGTATAGCAGATGCTTGAATTCGATGGTTGCTCCACGCTCTCCTTGATAAGGATCCAAAAGTGACAGATCTCGGAAATGTCAGGAATGTCCTATTCTGGAAAGCAGCAGAGTATTGGGAGGATTAGCACCTTGTACCAGGGAGGACTTAATCTGTAACAATTCTCGATGACCCACTACATGTGGTCTAAAACACCAGAGAAGCTTGGCCACAGTGATAAAGGTAGACATTTACAAAGGGCTGGCCACACAAGAATGGTGAGTCTGTAAAGAAATACGAGGGAATCCCCAACATCGGTCACTTGCTGAAGGGCCTTAGAAGTTCAGGATGTACTCTTTTTGTAAAAGACCTGCTTCACTCCTGTTCCCCCTCCCACAGAATTCACGTTTTGTTTCCTTCTTTCCTGCTGATGCCCCAACCTTCTCCTGTCCTGCCCATCCACCAAGCAGGCTACAAATAATACACAAGGCCAGACGTGGGATCAAAAAGCTCTGTAATGCTAACACACACCAGTGCCAGGGCCCTCCCAGGCCTGGCTCATACTTATGTACAATGCAGAAGCTACATATAACAAAACAGGTCATTTCGTAACAGCAGATTGTCTCTGCCTGGCAGCCTTGGGACTTCAGCGAACAGCGTCAGAACCGTGTACTTCTCGAGGGAGGACTGTTCTCATGGCCATCTCCGAGGCCAACGGCATTCCACATATCAGCTGTGTTGTGTGACATCACTTGGCACAGATGTTCAGATGTTAGGCCTGTTCTTAGACAAGTCTTTAGGCCAGTCCTTTCGTAGCCGATGAATCTCAAAGAAACCAAGAGAGAGTGCAGAATCAGAAATGTAACATGTAACAAGTACAGCATGCTATCTGGTTTCTGATGCACCCTTTTTTCTTCGCTCCACGAGAGCTGCTGACGCGTTCATCTGATTGATTGGTTGATTGATTTTTTATTTATTGTAGCCTATCCACAAGTGTTTCAAGGTGCAACCAGGCAAGGGAGGGGGAACAAGGGACGACAAGACAAACAATCTTACTGGGCCTAGTGTCATTTAGATCATACAAGTGTGCAACAAGATGTGCAGGGTAGAGGGTACAGGGTGAAAGTGCAACCAGAGCAGCAGGTCTCTGAGTTAAGTGCAAGGAAGGCTGGGACTACAGGGAGCCATTCAGCCAAGTAGTGCAAGGTAAGCCAGCCAGCAGTGCAGGGTGGGCCAGGCGACTAGTACACGGGGACTGGTGGGGGGGGGGGCTGGTGCCCTGTAAGACCCAGAGGACACCAATCAGCCAGTCAGCAGACAGATGAAGGAGCAAGGGTAGTTCAACAGGGGAAAGGGAGCGAGAAAGAGGTGGAGAAAAGGAAAGTCTTGAGGAGCTTCTGGAACTTAAGGAGATCCGGCTCAAGGTGGGAAGAGGCAGGGAGGCCATTCCAAAGGGAGGCACCTTCAGAGGAGAGAGATCTACCCCCCATTCTCTACTTGGAGAAGCAACTGACCTGCAAAGAATTAGAGGTAGATGAGCGGAGGGCTCCAGAAGGAGAGTGTTTAGGAAGAGATAGTTGAAGATAGGGAGGACCACAACCCACAACTCCAGAGAGCCTTGTGGACAATGCACAGGGTCTGTAACTTGATCCTTGCAGTCACAGGTAGCCAGTGGAGGGATTTGAGGGCAAGGAAGATGCAGTCCATGGGCGTGAGGCCAAGGATAAGTATTGTGGTCCTTTTCTGGATGAGTTGAAGAGGGTGAAGAGTAGAGATAAGCAGATTGAGAAAGAGGATTTTGCACTTGTCCAGCCTAGAGAGAACCAGAGCTCTGGAGACAGTGAGCTTCTGGGGGAAGGTGAAAAAAGCCTCAGGAGGTGCAGGTGGAAACAAGGCCCATAATGTGGGGAGCGGAGTCGAAGATGACCACAAGGATTTTTGCCTCACAAGAGGGTGAGTGGAGAGGGCTCAAGGAGGGCAGCCAGAGTGAGAGAGGAAAAGTGGGAAAAGCAGGTGCAGGTGTACCAATGAGAAGGAGCTCAGAGCTCAGTCTTACTGGCATTAAGACAGATATTGTCAGAGGTGCAACATGCCTGAATAGCAGATAGACAGTCAGGGATGAGTGAGGAGGAGGATGAGGAGGATGACGAGGGTAGCCTGAAGGAGAGCTACATGTCATCTGCTTAACACTGAAAGTTAGAGGAAAAGGTAGAGATCAGGAGGCACGAAGGGGCCAGATAGACATTGAAGAGCCAGGGTGAGTGGATAGAGCCCTTGGGAACACCACAAGTGGAGAGAGAGCTGGTGGAGAGAAAGGACCCGAGCTGAACCTGGGAGGGTTGTTCCAAGAGGAAGAAGGTCATCCACACCAGGGTCTGATTCATGATGCCCAGAATATCACAGAGACGATTAATTAGGAGGGCGTGGTTGACCGTGTTGAAGAACAGGGTCAAAACATGGCCAAAAGCCCAATAGGTTAGTCGTTTTACTTTCTTGACTGCACTCGCAAATGCCTGTCTCTCAGATGTTATCACTTCATTTAACTTGCTTTATTTAGTTTTTACTACACTTTTATCAAACATGCTGACCATAATTACCAACAAGCCTTGGCAAAGCCAATAGTTTGGGATTTTGTTTAATTATGTGATAGGCATTTGTTAGGGGCTGATATTATGGTAATACCGACAATGGATGGAAAGATTACCTGAACATTTGATAGCAGTGCTTGGAAAATACCTATTTAATACCTTTACATAAGCCCCAAATGCTGGTTTCGTCAATGCGTGTTTTTAACATAAAGTCAGTGCAAGGAACAGATAATAATCAAGTGGCTGAAGGCACACTTGGTTTGTCAGTCCTAGAACAAATCCTACCATGGACTTACCCCCCCCCTTGGGCAACCATGCACTGGTCTTACACAACTCTAGCCAACCCTAGCCAATCTCCTGGTGTGGACCACTATGCCCCCCTACTATCGTATCTCAGGGCCTTTGTGCACAATAACATAAGACACAAAGAAAACACATGAATTGATTCAATTATAACAATAGAAAACATTTATTTATGCATAACAAGGCATGATGCAAGCATTATTAAAACTATGCAAATCTCAACTTTGCACCTTTTATGCATCTGGTGCAAATCTACCATGTAATAACTATAAGCCTTACAGGTTTCTAATGCAAGCCTGAGATTCTAATGGAGTCTAATGCAAGCGTCAGCATTCCTCTCCAATCCACACCATACTTCACACTCACTCTCTCTCAGACAATCCTGTCTGATTTCCCCTTTCCCAAACCCAAAGCTCTTTGTGTGAGTGTCTGTTCCAATCAATCAGTTTAGGCCATAAACCCTACTTCCCATTTGCATGTGCATCTCTCCCCTCTCCAGCTCTGTCTTTGTCAAGTCTCTCCTCTCCCGCTACCCTACAACCAGCCAGTCAGTGTCAGGGCCAGGCCTCGGTCTCTGTCTGCCAGATAGATCTTGTCAAGGCCTCATCAGATTCTGCTGCACCAAGACACCTCTCCCTCATCGAACTCCATCAACATCTAGCACCATCTCCAACAGCAACTAGCGCTAGCACCTCCCCTCTCCCCTGGTTATACTATGCAATGACATACTCATTCCCCATGGTTACTTCGTTCTCTAAGCTAAGAATGTCTCTTTCTCTGTTAGCAAATTCTATATTCAGGCAGTGCCTGAATGTCTGTTTACTTTCACTCTGTGTTCTTGTCGTGTTCTGTGTCAATGTGACATTGGACATCATATCTCTAGCATGGCCTATCTGTCTGCGGTGCCTGCCTCCTATTTCTCCATTCATACCCATTCACTCCACTGTTGGCTTCACAAAATCCTCTTTCCGTGCCTGTGTGCAAAGGCTCTCCTTGCCTGAAAAGGCTCCTCTCCCATCCTCCATTCAAAAGCACTCCTGCTGCCTGGCCCCCTAGGCACACCAAGCCATGCTGATTAGGCCAGGTCATCTCTCTACTAAGACAAAGGGCGTGTTATCTGTCTCTGCCAATCAAATGTTTATGAATACTTGTACTCAGTGTAATTCAAAACAATCTTCGCACACCTTGACGCGTCTCTGTCTCTCCATCAGAATGGATTCATAGGCCTCATGCTTTCAATAGTGCTTACACTTTCTCTCGCAATGGTAAGTGCTATCTAATGCAAACATATTCTAAGTAGACACTCTAAGTGCATGGTGTTGTTGGGTATTTTTGTGGCGATTTGGGGCCTGACGGTATTTTCTTACCGCCGAAAAATAATTTAGCAACAATCACTCCTTGTATACAGATTGGGCCGTGTACAACAATAATACAGTGGACATGCATTATTTCAGCACACAGACATGCGTGGTTGGTATGCGTGGTTGGTATGCGTGGTTGGTGGTATTTTGGTGAGCATAATTCCTTTGTTTTATTTGTGGCCCCAATATCCAGAACCCCTTATTTTTGTTTAGATTTTTCGTGTAATCACTAGAGAGACCTCAGGCTTGCATTTCAGGAACACCACATTTTCATAGTGTGCCACCATGGGCAATTTCTCTCTGTCTTATCTACGGCAGCGAGCTATCATGTGGTATTTTCACTATCTTATATACGGTAGTGAACTATGTCCCGGGCCTCCCTTTTTGCCGACTCATAGACCTCCGGCAGACTACAACACACACAGTTAGTTATAATTGCTCATACTGAATTACATTGTGCACACGGCTGCAGCCAAATCTTATGTTTAGCTACCTTGAAAATGACAATTGCACTGTCTAAACATCTCCCCACATCATCAGCACTGTATTGGTAAATATAAAACACACCACCCGTCTGCTTTGAAATATTTTTGTGTATTATAAAAGTTGCATTTAAACACGATCTCACTCTTTACAGAAATAAATGAAATAGCACAGTAACAGCATTATCTGTGATACACTGAAAAGAGAGTGGTGGAAACAAGAACTCAATTTGCAACATTAAACACGTGAGTAAAGCACAGGAATCTCCTTTCCTACACTGACTGAATATTCTCGTACACACTCAGCCCCCACACCTCAGCGAGATAATTACCAGGCTTATTCAGCATGGAACTTCTTTGGCTTTTCGCCTTCTGGAGGGGTTCACCCAGCAAGGACAAGCATCTGCTGTCACTCGAACTGGGGCTTGTTGACTGGAAAAGCCAGTCTCTGCAACCAAGTTGAATCTGCTTTAGGAATCAGGCCTCCCCAGCTGTCAACCCCGTCCTTCTTCGAGCTGTGTCAAGATGTCTCTGCCTTTCTTCCCCCAGATTCTGCAGCAATGCACTAGTCACAGCCTCCAACATGATGCTTGATGTGACGTGCTCCAATCAGAATCAATCATGTTCTATCCTCCTACTTTTAACAATGGTTCTTCTTGTACAGTTGCAACTGTAACAAGCTGATTTCCTGCTTATTCAAAGTCTTTGCTTCCTGCAGTTACTGTGGACAGAGCAGAGGAAGGCAAAGAAGAAGAAGAAAAAAAAAACTTTAATGTGTGTTTAAAACTGATTTTCAGAGTCTGCCTCAGTGAAGACACATTCTTTTATTAATGAGTTATAATTATTAGTCTTGTTAGTGATATTAGTTTGTTAATTACCAAATGTGTCTCTTGCAACATAGGCATTTCAGGTGAGAAATGGTGTGAATTTTGAAGGTACAGATGTGTGCTTTTAACTGTGAAAAATGTATTTGCATTTTATATGTAAAAATCATTTTTGACTGAATAACCTGCCCTTACTTATATGTCCATGTTACACTGGCAACACATAGCTTGAAACAACTGCTTCATAGCAGTGCACCAAACCCATGCAGTGGTGCTGCATAAAAAAACATGCTACACATTGATCCTGTGCAGTAGTGCTGTACTCTGTGCTGTAACACGCCAAATATCCTTACAGTGTCTCTACAATGCATACATGTGTAGTTGTAAATACAAAACATACCAATGTGTCATTCTAAATGGCTCTACATGTCATTTCAGGCCTCATTCATTCTCTATAGTGCCTAGCACGTTTCTCTCTCAGCCTAAGCGCTACATTCTAATGCATAATACAGAATTCTAAAAGCATCTCTTTCAACATATATGGCAATAACATAACTAAGCAAACCCTTCACATAACAGGGCCTATTTCTCTCTTCAAATGCATGGTTGTTACTAGTCAGTACTAAACAGAACTAAATAGATTATATGATGGAGAACTAAACATGATGCAATAATTCATAAAGGGGTAATACTAAATAATAGTTCTGTAACCAAGAGTAATGATGGGTAATGGTTCTGTAACAAAGAGCTGTGATGTGCAATGGCGTATAATGATTCTGTACTGATACCAAATCCAGGCTCCTCATTTTATCAGATTCTACAGGTTAAGACATGTCTATTACACAATTAGCCATTTACTGCCGTAGTAGCCAGTAACCTTCAGCAGCCTTCTTAGACATTACTATGGCAGGCTGATGTTTAATCTTACTGCTTGAAAGAGTGAGCTCGAAGAGTTTACAGGAGGATGTGGTTTGGGCCCAGAGGGGGAGGTAGTGTTGTGGGAATGATCATAAGACAATAGGCATGGGGCAGCCAATGGGTGGGTAAATAACCAAGCACCGGCTTGTGTCCCTCCTCACATGCCGTCTCCCACCTAGTTGTACTCTAATGCAATAGTTTGGCTTATAC
This sequence comes from Ambystoma mexicanum, assembly GCF_040938575.1. Classification (NCBI taxonomy): domain Eukaryota; kingdom Metazoa; phylum Chordata; class Amphibia; order Caudata; family Ambystomatidae; genus Ambystoma; species Ambystoma mexicanum. Next base: position 709,776,741 of record NC_090935.1, on the reverse strand, counting down.
GAGGCGCTGAAGTGCCACCTAATAACTCAAGCTAAAAATGGTACAGACATATTCTAAGGCCCAGCAATCAACAGCTCATGCGGTCAGATGATTTAATGAGTTCATCTGTGTGTTACCCACGAGTCAGAAGTACGAATCCAGGCATGGATGATTCAGACTGACACCATTCCGAGGATTATAAATGGAGTATTTCAAAGCTGCAGTAGGATGGCATCTGTTATTTTCAGTGTCATCAAAAGGCAAAACGGTGGTAGCAAGAACTATATAAAAAGGGTTATTAATATCAACTGGAAGGAAGACCAGAGAAAAAAAATGAAATTAAAGTCAGATTCTAAACAGTTTAAAGTATAATTGTTTATTAACTGGTAAATCATTTCATAGCTCTGAGTAGTTTTGCTTAACCCAGTTTGGCAGAAACCAAAAAACAGAATAATTTTGGATAGTTCGAGGTACCTCGAATGGTCAAACTTTTCCAGCACGACAGTTTAAAAAGTAGGAGGGTTCAGGAAGAAAAGGACCTTGGGCATGGAGTCAAGATGCAGGAGGTAACTTACCACTCAATGATTTCTGTTGATGAAATCATGTAGAACCCTTCAGAGTGTGTCCTCTTTTCTGCTGCTGCCTGCAATCTGCACCTTTATTGGCAGATTTAGCCAGGACCCGGGTGGTCATTGTTTATTTCACGGGCTCTTCATGTCAAATTATTTAGCCATCATAGAATGGAGAATCATTAGATGATAGCTCCAAAAACCATGGTTCCTCCTATACTCCATCTGTCTCTCACTGTGAATTGTTGGATGATGCAGTTGTTTATCCCACTTCTAATGTTGCCTCACATCCTTGGATTATTATTATTTAGGTCATGCACCCGAGCTGCCCAGGGGTGTGTCTGTGTAGTCACTTAATTTTTCCATCATCTACTAATGTTACTTATACAATTTCCTGTAGCTATATCCTAGACTGGAGTGACCTTAGATCAGTGGTCTTCAAACTGTGGTGCTGGCCCCCCTAGGGGGGCCCTAAGGATGCCGGGGGGGACATGAGGTTCTTTAAAAAGGGATTATGGTGGCACTTATAACCGAAAATATAGCAGATATAGCATCTGGGGAGGCAGCAACAATATTTTTCTTAAGGGGGGCTCAGCAGCAAGATTTTCTACTCAAAGGGGGGAAAGCATAAACAAGTTTGAATACCACTGCCGTAAATGGCTCCTCGCAAAATCAGTGCCCACTCATCCAACTCTTTTTTCCCATTTGAAATCATTGAGGGTACTTATGATCAGTATCTGAACTTGCTTGGCTCACCACTCATTAACCCATGCTGCTTCTTCAGTGAGTCCTCGCGTCTGGCTTTGTGTTTTGAAAATCAGCCTTTATCCAAGTTGAAATACTTTTGCACCATTCCACTTCTTTCTTTTACTTAAAACAGATGAGTGAATGTATTATCATCTTCACTGGGGGATGTTTCTCTGTAGTGTCTGGGAGGACTTGCCATCTGAGGCAAGGGTGTAGAAGCCCTGTCTTTTTGTTAACATTTTTATCAATTAATAAAATGATTTGGGTAATTCCACCTTAGAAAGGGTGATCTGTCAACCAGATTCCCCTTTTCATAAGGTCCATGACAAAAGCATAGGGTATACATGTGTTCTGCTGAATCAGTATCCTGAGCTGCAGCGCCTGCTCTCTAGTGGCACATAACAGTTTCAGTGAACATGGCACCCTCTTGAAAGCAGCAGTGACAGCCAACTCACTTCAGCACAGGGGCACATTTAAGGTCCACCTCTGTTCCGAAACCACATAACCACAAACCACAAAGAGTTACTATCCTGGTGGCAGTTGTAAACTTTAAATATAAACCACACATGAGTGTATGGTATGGTGGCTTGGCTGGTATCTCTCATACTTATAAACAAGCCATCAAATTGATATACATGTGTCAGCCCTGTGGGTCCAGCTCAGCTGTGGAAGGGTTATGTCTATTCTGGTCAGACAGCCTGACCCTGCTAGTTTGCAGGGCAGGATACAGAATTCATGTGCATATCCTTTGATCCATTGTGAGGTCTGGCAACACTTCTCTCCAGCAGGCTCTGTCCTATGAGACAGGCATCAAGGAGCACACCCATTCCAAAACGATTAGCCTCACAGCAGCATTGCTCCACACTAAAAGGGCCTGTGATGCTATGGCTGATGGAAGGGGCAGAGTTTGTGTAGGCAGAGTGAGTGCAGCACAGTTGGGGGAAGATTCCACCATCTTTATTCTCTCTATATCTCTCTTTCCTTCCAGTCCTCTCCATTTCCTTTAGCACAAAGCACTTTGGGTATGATGTCAGAAGGCAAAGACCCCTTGTCTCAAGGACAGGTATTGGCCTCCTAAAATCAGGCATTCGTTACTCCAATCACCTGTGGGTGTTTGCCTATAAAAGAAGGAGTCTCCCACTCCTTCTTTGATTCATCTTGGCACTCTGACCCTTGAAGAAGAATGTATTTGTAACCTGTTAGGAGAGCAATCCTTTAAAAAGTCCTTCAGTTTTGATTCGAAGATAGACAGCTCCAGGGCACATTGGGGGGTGACCTGCTGCTGGAGTAAGGCCTGCCTCTCTGCCAGCCACAATGGTACCCAGGACCTCACTGTGCTAGGTTGCTTCAGTGTCCCATTCGCGCACCTCTCAAGAGTATAGTCTTCCCTTGACCCGCGTTACTCCAAACGGAAAAGGAGAGTTATCTCTTAACTGTGACTATTTAATCTTTATGATTTGTAGAAGTGTGATCTATGAGAAGGAGGTTTAGCCACTACTCATCCTTGTACTGTGGAACAGAAGTCATTTCGTCACAGTGTCCTACTGAAGCTTCTGTGCTTTATTAGCTTAATTGTAATAGCTTGTAATTGCTGCCTGTTTACCTTCTGTCACAGGGTCAGGTGATGCAATAAAACATGGGCTGAATATTACATTTGGTTAGGGTGTGTGGCTTCCAAGATGTCTGCAGGCCAGTATCCACTGTGGTGCTCTGTTTCTACTTATGAAGCAGTTCCCACATGAAAAATATAGCTTTCACGCTGCGTGGGGGGTGGACATGGGCTGTAATGGCCTGCCAGCCCAAGTTGTGGCAGGCCCGATTGAAGCGAGGGACTCAGGGGCCGTTAAAGGCCTTGTCTGCCCCCTGCCTGCTGGGGCATGAAAGCTGTTCACACCCTGGGATTTACTAGAGTGCGGATAATAGTATTTATTTTTTGTCCAACGGGAGTTCAGCTCAGTGCAAGCCCATCTCCAGGCGGAGAAAAAAAAAAGGAAAGAAATGGCCGTCACTTCAAATGGAAAAGGCACTAGGTCCCTTTCAGATGATGGCAGACATAAGAAACATGTTCCAAAACGGCTGACATCATCCGAAAAGGGACCTAGTCCCTTTTCTATTTTAATTGTGGCAGTGCGAGTGGTAATTAGAGCATCGAGCCCAGGTATTTGGCTGAAGATTATGTAGCCCAGAGAGGCAGGCAAAGCCAACTATCGTCTTACAAGCAAATATAAAGAAGATAGGGTCGGGTTTTACAAAAGATATATATCAAATGTATTTAATTAACACATAGTAAAAGACTGGACACAAAAAATAATGCCCATTCAATAAAAACCTTGACAACAAATAACATCAAAATCACAACAGAAAAACATAAGAGCTGGTATTTTTTACCACACAAAATGTTTGTCCTAGACCCGCAAAGTGGTGTTAGTAATTAATGAATGACTAAGTAGACATTTCTTTATACAAAAACAAAAGTCCCCATTCAAGATGTGTCAACAGTAACAAGTCTGTTTCCAGCCATAATAGAGTTGCCCCTGGCGTAACCAATACTCGGGGTCAATAACAGTTGTATATTTTTCCTATTAAGGCTTTCATCAGGACACTTGGCATCCAAGTTAAACAATTGTTTGGATGTTGCTTTGATGGTCTTTAAGCACTTATAACCAGCATATCTACAAAAAAACAAGAAATGCACATTTTTACCTACCACAGTGTAAAAAGGTCATTTTTGCCATATCATACAGGAGGGTCAATCTAAATTCAAAAACAGCCTAACAATCAAATGTTTATACGCATCAGCATGCTTATTTATGTATAGACAAGCTCAAAAACAGGGCGTCACATTGGCCCAGGTCATATCATTATTTCTTCATCTTATTTTGTTTCATGTGTAACAGTACAATACAATTTGAAAAAATGCCCGTACAGGGGAAGGGGAAAGGGAAGGGGAAGGGGAAGAAACAAGGAAGGGGAGGGAAGGGAAAGGGGGGGCGAGAAAGGGGGGAAAGAGAGACACAGGGATTTTGTGACTTAAACTTCTCCCACACATGTCTCTTTTGTTAAGAAGACAAATTGGGTAAGTATGTACCTCTAGGTACTTTCCATGGTCATCAGTCACAGTTCTTCTATTTTAAAGACCACATACAATGCTAAACGAGCAGTGTGTCTTCTATACGTTCAGCTGGGATTTTGATGTTATTTGTTGTCAAGGTTTTTATTGAATGGGCATTATTTTTTGTTTCCAGTCTTTTACTATGTGTTAATTAAATACATTTGATATATATCTTTTGTAAAACCTGACCCTATCTTCTTTATATTTGCTTGTAAGACGATAGTTGGCTTTGCCTGCCACTCTGGGCTACATAATCTTCAGCCAAATATGACATTAGCAGGTAGTATGTTGTGGACCTTGGGTATTTGACTAGCTGCCAGGAGGACAACATTACAGAGACCATCATCGATTAGATTCCAGATCCCTGCTATCCTGATTATCTGGGCTGTTCACAATATTTGGACTAGGGTCCTAATGAAAGCTTATAGAGAAAAGGAGTAAGTTATAACGTACCTCCTATACATTTCAGAAAATTGGTGTACAATGTGATTGGTGGAACGTGTACCAGTAGAATGAACATTTTGGAGGAATTGCCTTCAGCTAGAAAGAGGTACTGTAATTTAATTTATTTTACTGGAACTGGGAATGTGTACTCTGAACACCATAGCTTAACAGGAATAGGTATGTCTTTGTAAAACACATTAGATAGCTGTCAAAACATTACTAATGGTATGTTTAAGGGTATCGCTCCATAATAGCAAAAGAAATGCAGAATGCACCTTTATTGTGCATTCGACAGTAACGAAAATGATGAATCCCATTATACAAATATACAGTGACCCCCGTCCCCCTTTTATAGTAAAACGGGTTCAGGAGTTGCCGGGGTGTCCCCCACAGACACAAAGAAGGAATTGGGGAAGAACCACATAGATGTATGATCTGTGTGATTACTGCGCTGCTCCGTTTTTGCATTCATAATAACAGCATGCTGGATTTTGGGCCGTGCAGTAATCACATAGATCCATGTTTAAGTGAAGTGTTGTTCTCTCCTTTTCTATGATTCGAGTGGTTTTAGTGAGTGTATAAGCATGTGACCTTAGAAAAGAATCACGAGACCTTGAAAAGTATAGACCTATTGGAGCATTTTGACTACCCATTTAGAAAAGTGTTGAGACCCTTTAAACTGGTTGTTTACTTTAGGGAGATCTCGAGAAAGAGAAGTATTTAGTTTTGAAATTCTGAGGTATAAAATATGTGGATATCTATCGAAGTTCAAAGGGGTGGCAAACATCTGTGGAGGGTTTCAGATAAGCAGGAAGAGGCATGGAGGAATTCTAGCTCTTTAGGTGGAGTCTATTGAAATACTCGGCGGCAGGGGAAAAACGAGCATGATGAACAATTATGTTGTGCGTGGCATTAAAGTGGAACTCTTAATGCTGTGAAACTCATGTAGAACATAAACAGGTCCTGCCCAGGGGTATTGTGGTGACCTGCAGGGAAATATGAGAATGATAATAAACACATCTTCCAATGATATAGGACGTTCTGTACTGAGGATATGGGCCGGTAGAGAAAAGAACATTTTACAGAGTGCGATTCTCAAAATGTGAATCTCTCAAGCATTGGATGCTTTAATATATTTATTCCAGAGTTTTTGCATCTTTGTCGTATATATTAAATACTAGCTGTTGCTCGCAACTTCGCTCGCATGGATTTTGGGATTTGGTACGATTGTTTTCAAAAGACACATGAGATTTTTGTTTAAACTTTATGAAATATAATTTACAGGTTGATGTCTTAACGTAATATGCAATGTTCATTGCAGATGTTAGTCGGGGCATATTGGTTACAAAAAAATAGTTTTTCCATTGATGGGTGTCCTTGATGTGCGTCCAGAAATGTTTTTGTGTTGTACAAACAGACAATGAGAGAGACAAAAGAATTTAAAGTACTTATTTGGTATGTGCAACGTACAAAATAAAGTCTATTTGAGTACTTCTGTGTAAACTATATTAGTGGTTCTCCCTTCAGGTGCTAGAATTACCAGAGAGTTAGGTGAGCTCACACTGGAACAGGCCACGTAAAACTGCCCATGCGAGAAGTAGTCTTCCTTGAGGTCAATCCCTGCTACCCTCACAGTCTGCCCGTGAGATGTGTTGATGGTCATGGCAAAACAAACCTTTAAGGGGAACTGAAGTCTTATCAATTCAAATGGATATTATGAAGGCATAAGAGAAATTTGTGGTATGAACACAGACACCCTCACACCGTGCCCCCTTTTTAAAATCCTTCCTTAGTGGGTGCCTATGTCAAGAAAACAATGTACCTTCCACATTTCACGTTCCTAGGTTAAACAGTTTGAGCTGGGCATTGTGGAGTCAGTCAAAATCCCTGCACCCCTTTCCACCCCATTAGGGATGGAATTTCCAAAAACGCTTCCTTAATGGGCGCATATGTCATGAAAACAATGTACCTTCCATATTTCACGTTTCTACGTCAAACGGTTTGAGCTGGGCGTTGATGAGCTGTCAGTCAGGACTTCTTTTTTATATATAGATAAGTAAATATGAATGTTAACTAAAAGCTGTGTGTTGGAGATGCAAACATCCTTTGTGAACTAATGAATTAATGACGAAGAGTGGGATGGAACTATGAGGATTGCCAACACATTTAGGGCATTAAGACACTACTAAGCAAACTAGACCTATCAAACATTCCATGCAAACATAAACAGAAACAGCATTGGTAGCCTGTGACATTTCGGACAACCATTTCATCATACAATGGGTTTCCTCCCCTCTTCCAAAGCATTCACACATAAACACTGTAAATGTGAAGCTATATGTAACCGGCCCCTTGCACCTCTCAGCAACTCACTCTCTGAATATAAATGGAGGCAATTTCTACTACTTGGCAGAAGCAGAGGCAGCTTTTGGTGCTGGGTGGGCAGATAATAGGATGCCAGTGGGAGGCTGGGGGGGGCATACTGGGCACCAGGGGGATGCGGGGGGGGGGTTGTTGAGGGTCACCAACCCTTCTCTCCCATGCTACGGCTCTGCCACTGCTCCTTTGCTGTTCAGCTGAGTACTCACTCCTATTTCCCTTGGCTTCCAATCTTGGAACCCTTAAGGGGTAATGAAACAGAAAACGTTAAAAGGCATTGAACGGCGAAATACCTAAATCACCAAAAAAGACCTTGGCACTGGGGGGGGGACCCATGGCAGTTAAAAGGTTAAGACTTTAGATTGGTCAGTAGGCCTTTCTAGAGAATAGTTATATCTGTCTCTCTATTTCGGTATCTCGAAGAAGGTACTAGCCAAGGTTGAAGCATTTCAAAATCGCGCAGTGCATATGATATTTGGACTGCAAATGTTTGCCCATATTTCTCAGTTCCGTCAAGAGTTAGGTTGGCTGTTGATAGAGGACCAGATCCAGTCTCAGGTCCTCAGGCAGATTTGGAAATGAGTGAACAGTTATGCCCCGGAGTTTCTTTCAGACATGGTACAGGGCTACACTCCAACGTGTTGACTTAGATTTAGTACTTAACATTTGTTGGTTTGTGAGTCGAAGCAGCACTATTTTGCAGGCTTTTAAGTTCCAACTTCAACAGAACCTATGTTCCTTTCATGGTCCTTAAAAGATAAGCATTGGGAAGGCTTTAATGTTTGATAGTTTATAATGTGTACTAAGTTATGTTTTTGCATTGGTTTGTGTCATGTGAGGTGCAGTGGCTAGAAACTGGTCTTTTTATGGTAATACGTTTGCCCTTAATAAATTATGTTACTATTACCACTACGGGCGCTAGAGACTCAGAAGAAATCTCATCTGAATGTTGAGAGCACAAGAGAAGCCATATGTAGCTCAGTTGCAACTCCAAAGACCCCTAGACTGCGTCTCAGGTTCGAATCCCAGCAAGGCTAACTCAGCCCTTCATTCTTCTGAGGTCGATAAATGAGTACCAGCTTTGGTTAGGTGATCATATTCTGTAATTACGTTCTATGTATAGCTCTTTGGCGAAAGCGCTATATAGATAACACATCATTGGGCCTCATTAGGACCCAGGCGGTAAGGGGTTTACGGCAGCGTAAACAGCGCCGACCCTTACCGCCTGATTCCGAGGTCCCTTAGCGCCATGGAGGATTTAACACCTGCTTTGTTGTTAATTACGCCACTGTAATTTACGGTGGCGTAATTAACGCCTTCCCCACTCCCATTATGCCCTATGGGGCAAAAATGGGAATGGGGAAGGGTAAATGGGGATTGGGGACTTACCGCCCCGCCAACCTCGGAATGGGGCGGTAAGTCCGCCAACCACCATGGCGTAAACGTAGTTTACGCCATGGTGGTAAAGGTACGACCTAGGCGGTAACTTACCGCCTGGGTCGTAATGAGGCCCATTGTCTTTCTCCTTTTAACTGAGGCTTTAACGCAGCGCTTGTAACGAACACCTTTGTCCTGCATTCGTGTTCTTAGTTTGCACTTCAAATTGTTTTAATGCTGGGGTCTACATTGCTACCTGTGCCGTTTAAGTAACATAAAATCTTAATTGCATGAAAGTTGCAGAGCTGCAGTTTCGCAGCGTGACCTCGTTTTCAAAGTGACCTTGTGCAGCAGCGTTAAGAGCGCGGTAAAGAACGATTATACAAATTGTATTCATTCAGTGCAAGTTTAAACCAGAGATATCTTGTTCTCCCCATTATGCCACACTTGCTAAATCTTACGGTTTTAAGAAGGTGATTTCATAACTTTTATTTTTTCATTAAGGAGTTCTGAAAGTTTTTATTTGCCAGAATATAAGAAAGCATCCATCTAAGGAATAAAATGTTATGGCAAAGATGTAAAATGCAGTATATTACCTCTTCTTTTAACGTTCTTTTAATGCATCTGCTATATATCCAGTGTAAAACATTATACCGTTGACTTCAAATCATATTTTGCGAATTAATCTTACACGTTCTTTAGTGATTAAAGGATGAGAGTATAACATTAAATAAAAAAGCGACGATATGATAATTCTCAGTGAAGATATTACTTAACTGGTTTGTCCCTGCTGCGGCCGCTAGGCGACGCTAATGGACAGGGTAAGGTCTGGCTCTTATGGAAGCCCAACAGGGGAATAGAAGGGCTGCATTTCCATGGGGGCCACAGAGGCCTAGTTCTGAGGCACTGGAACAAACAGGGATTCCTGAAACCCAGTTGAGATATTTCCTGCCTCACTTCCTGAGGAACATCAGGAGGAAATTGCCAAAAAGGAAAGGAAAACGGGTCTGTCAGCCCATCTACCCGTAGCAGGGTGGGTGGGATTCATGTTCCTAACCACCCCATGCCCAGGCCTTGACGCCCACTGTAAATGTGTACTGCAAATATTATGTAAAATGACTGATATATGTCAAATCAAAACCTAAAAATGTTCATATTTAAAAAGTGCATTTTTCCACCAATAAGGGTACCACGCCTCTCATTAAGGCATCCCCAGCTTTTCTATAGAAGTGATGATGGTCAACTCTGAGACATTGGGCCTCTTAACGAGTAAGGCTGTTTGGGAAAATCCAGCGGTAATGTGATAGTAATAACGTTAGCCCCCCATTACAGCCACCTTACCCATCTGCTGTTCTATAGGTTTTGTGGAGGATAAACCTCCAGCAAAAAGCTGGGTGTAAATCCACCACCGTACTGCTGAAAATCAGCAACATCAGCATAATTACCCCCTACCTATGGACTCCAAAAATGGGGAATTGCACTGCCCTACCACCACTTGTGATGCCACAGTAAATCCGATTGATCAAATGGTGGCAACTGTAATTCTATTTGGTGGCAATTCAGAGAATTTACCACCAAAATACCCCCAAACCTGTAATGAGGCCCATTGTATTTCGTATTCACAGCAAGACAGTTTAATATACATACTTTTATATATGTTTCTTTCTGTGTTGTAGGAGGATCTGTTTGGACCCATACATAGAGCAGGGGGTAATGTGGCTTGCAGTATTTCACTTGTAAAAAATGTAATCCAAAAATGATACACATACTCGAATATGCATTTTTTATCTAATCCCAGTTAGGTATGCAGCCTTCGCTTCCTTGTTCAGATAATTATCTACATTGAAATTGGGTCTGATCTCCTTCCTCAAAACCCATAGAAAGCATTTGGCACTCAGGGACCAGGCACTTCTGACCTGCACCCATGAACCCCAAAGGTTTCACATCCCCCTTTCCCACTGTACGACTCATGAATACCCCATTTTCTCTTAAAGAGTATACATTATCATGTGAAACTGAAATTAAAAAAAAGTATACCTATGTCTAGCACTGAACAAAATACTAAATCAGGTCTACTTTCAAAAGACACAATTATTCATACGTAGACACTACTGCTTACAAATTGCTACATGGTAATGACACAATAAATAATCGTGTGGGGCTAGGTATAACTGACAAACTAAACAGCATAGTTATATTGAAGAAACACATAGTTTTTTTTTAAAAAAAAAACTTTATTTTTAACTTTTTACTGTAACAAATAAGCAGTGCTCCAACAGGGAGCCGTCAAATGCAATCCCCAAGAACAATCCTCCCGCCCCTCCGCCCCCCAACCCCGTGTCCATCGTGACTTTGAATGCCGCCATCTTTTGTCTGAGTCAGATGGAAAGCTTTCCACGTTGCCTCTATGTACCACTGTCCCATGGTCTCTCGCTCTGGGGGCTTGGATTGTCCGAGTTTGAAGCTTCAGCATTGTTCATCAGGTAGGTGATGTATGGCCCCCAGATGTCGGGAGGGCGCGCATGTAAGGGCAGGGTTCAGATAAATTCGGTGTCCATATCTTGGCAGTATGTTATATCCTTCTCCCAGTCAGCTATCTTGGGGAGTGGGCCGCGACCCCACGACATAGCAATTCTTCTACGTGCCAGCACCATGAGGAGCGCTGCTAGCTTGCGTGACGCTGGCTGTAGATATTTAGTGAGGCCGAGAAGCGGACCCAGCGGTAAGGGGGTTATCTGTTCGTCTATAATGTCGGATGTTGTTTGTATAACAGAAGTCCAGAAGCGCTGATACCAGGACAACCCCATGCCAGATGAAGAAAATCAGCGTTGGCAAATGCGCATCTCTCGCACTGGGCTGACGCTTCTGGGTGGTGTCTATGTTTCCTGACTGGAGTGTAGTATGTTTGGTGCACAAAGTTAAAGTGTATTAGCTTAAATCGGGAATTTAACGCTATCTTCTGAGTCTGACGAAGAATGTAGGCCCAGTCTTCCTCACTAATCGGTCCCTGTAACGCTGATTCCCACTTTCGTTGCACCCTGGGTTGAGGTTTCCGAGTGTCCCCCACCAAGGATCTGTACAGAGTTGACACCAGTCTACCTTCACCTTGCGCCAAAATGGTGTTGTGTAACAGATCCCAAGTGGGGGGTTGCTTAGGGAATGTGGGGAATAGCCCCTGAAGGGTGTGGCGAAGTCTGAAATAGAGAAAGACATCCAGGGATGTGTTCCCTCCTCAGTCTTTTGCCATTTGGGGGGTCATAAATGTGCCCCCTGGGAAGAGGTCTCCCAGCGATTTAATCCCTATTTTATCTATCCATAACAGGAATACTCTTTCGTTCATGAGGGAGATGCCGGGGATGAATTTTATCGGCAGTAGGGGAGAAAATCGTATAGCCACTCCGTATTCGCCAGCAATCTTCTTCCATATCGCATATGTGGATAGGACTGTATTCAACGTTTTATGCGGCACGGGAATGTGGCTTATTATGACTGCTGCTAGCAGGTCGGGGGAAGCCAGGGCTCTTTCCACTTGCACATGTGGTCTGATATAGTGGGTTGAGTACCAGTGGCTTAGGAATTGGACCTGTGCCGCCCAGTAGTACTTTTTTATATCGGGGAGAGCCAGGCCTCCTTTTGATATTGGTAGAGTAAGTGTGTTGTATGCTACCCGTGCTGGTTTCCCCGCCCATAATAATTCAAGGATTGCGCTCTTGATTTTTGCTAGAAAGGAATTGGGGAGAAGTAGCGGGATATTTGTGAAGAGATATAGAAGTTTGGGGAGTATAACCATTTTTGTCAGTGAGGTCCTGCCCCACAACGTTAATGGTAGAGATTTCCATCTCTGAATACGTTCTTGTAATAACTGCAGTGTAACTACATAATTGTCTCTAAATATCTCGTGGTGGCTTCGTGACATCTTGATCCCCAGATAGCGCACCTTCGAGTTTTCCCATTTGAACTCGTGGTCATCTGCAAACTCCAAAGTGCTAGGGGTCAGGGGGAACACTATCGATTTGGAATGATTGGTTTTGAGGCCTGACATTAGCCCGAATTTTGTTACCTCCCGCATTACGGGGTTGAGATTGGTTTGGGGATCACTGACGAACAGCATGACGTCGTCAGCGTACAGGGAGACAATTAGCCTGTGAGGACCCAGCTTTATCCCTCGACCTAAATGCTCGGCACGCAGCCTTGAGGCCAGGGGTTCCATCACCAGGGCAAAGATAAGGGCCGAAAGTGGGCAACCCTGTCTCGTTCCGCGTTCCAATGTGATCCCTGTGGATTTGGTGTTCCCTAGTGTGATGTATGAGCGTGGTTTGTTATATAACAGAGCTACTAGCTTCAGGAAGAAGTTACCCAGACCCATCTGCCTTAGTGTTGCGAACATGAAGGGCCACTCGACTGAGTCAAACGCCTTCTCGGCATCTAATAATACTGCTATTGCCTGCTTCGCCGGGTCCAGGGCTTCGATTATGCCAAATAGTCTCCTGATGCCGTATGTCGTACTCCGCCCCGGGTTGAACCCGGCCTGGTCACCCAGCACCAGAGCCGGCATCAAGGGGAGCAGTCTGGTCGCCAGAATTTTAGCTAGGATTTTGTTGTCTAGGTTGATCAATGATATCGGCCTGTACGAGGCGCAGTTCTCTGTAGGTTTTCCAGCTTTGTGCAACATCATTACGTTAGCCTCGCGCATCGTGGGAGGGAGCGACCCGCGCTCCACCGCCTCCTCGTAGACTTGCAGAAGAAGGGGGGCCACCACCTCCACGTGCGCTTTGTAAAACTCGCCATTGAGTCCATCGGGACCGGGGGCTTTGGTGTTAGGCAAGGATTTGATTGCTGTCTGAATTTCTTCGAGCGATATGGGCGCGTTCAAGGGTTCGCGCAGGTCTTGGCTCACCCAGTACAGTTCCGTGTCATTGAGGTACTCTCGTATCGCTACGGGATCTGATGCTCCTTTTGAACTGTACAGGTTTTGATAGAATTCTCGGAAAACATTGGAGATCTCCTCCTCTGTGTAAACCCTCCGGCCTTGCGCATCCGCGATGTATTCAATGCGGGGTGGGACTTTGTCTATAGTTAGTAGTCTGGCCAGCAGTGCACCTGGTTTTTGCCCCTCTCCGTATTGTCTGATCTGTTGCCTGCGGCCCAGGAACTTCAGCTCGAGGTCCGCTGTCTCCTTGAACCCCAAGAGTTCTTTTTTGAGCTCGGCTTGGGTGCGTGGGTCCGGAGTATCGGAGAGGTTTTGTTCTAGTTCTTTCAAACGACGCTCTTTGTCGGATAATTCGCCTCGGATCGATTTCAACAAGCCATTTTCTTTAGTCAGGCAAATTCCTCGTACGTAGCACTTGAGTGTTTCCCAGATGGTGCATGCGGAGTCGACTGAGTCTTGGTTGATCTCCAGGAAGGAGACTATCTCATGACGCAGTTCTGCAGCAAATACGGCGTCCGTGAGTGAACCGGGCTTGAATCTCCAGTTGAGGCCAGGCACTGTTACACCCGCCAGGGTGACCTCCAGTACAACCATCGAATGGTCAGAGTAGGACCTTGGCAGGATATAGCACGCACCCCATCTGAAAGGGCTACGGGAGGATGCCAGGATATAATCGATTCTGGAACTGGTGTTGTGTACCGCTGATCGGAAGGTGTAGTCCATGCTGTCGTGGTTGTGTCTTCTCCACATATCAGATAGATTGAAGGCCTGACAAATCTCTCGAACCTGAATACTGGCCTTGGATAGGTTTCCCGATGTGTTATGGGACCTGTCGAGCCTGGGATCAAGTGTGGTATTGAGGTCTGCACCCCATACCACAGTTGTCGCGTTGGTCGCGTCCAGATGGGACATTACCCAGTTGAAATTATCAGGTCCATCTGTGTTCGGTGCGTATGAGTTCACCACCACCACCTCTTTCCCTGCGATTATCCCCTTCACCATTAGGGCCCTCCCCTCAGTGTCTTTCTTTAGCTCAATAAAGCTGAAATTAGTTTTTCTGTCGATCAGGATCGCAACGCCCCTGGCAAATGAGGAGTAGGATGAGAAGTACCGATGACATCCCCACGATCTGGCCCAATGTTGTTCTGACGCGGGCAGCAGGTGAGTCTCCTGGAGTATCGCTATGTTGATTTTGTGTCTCCGAAGATATTGAAGAATTCTCCTCATTTTCATAGGCTGATTGCCGCCACGAATGTTCCAGGTGGCGATTTTCAACGTTGCCGCTGCCAACTAGAGGGGTCAAAAATCATCATGTCGAGACGAGGCTCGCGGGATTGGCTGGAGTCGCTTTCCATAGAGGAGCAGGGAGGACGTGGCAATTGTTAGATGCATAGTTCTTCGTGTGACTGTCGTGGTACTGGGGTATGCGGGTTGTGGCGGTTTTGCTAAACTAACTTCTCTCCCCTGCACGGGCAACCCCCAACAAGCCCGTGATAAACAAACCCATTTTAACAGTACAACTAGCATTGCTGTGCTCGGGGCGCAGGTGGCCCTCCAAGAGGGGGCTGGATCCCTTCTTCGGATGCAATGTTGAACTGTGGTGGTCGTTTCTAGTCAACCTTGAAGTCTTGTGCAGCCGTTTTGGGTGTCCTATAGGCAAATTTTACGGCGGGTTTCTTCTTGGTCTGTCGCCCCTTTGCGGTTTTCTGTTGACTGTAGCGGGTCTACAGCCAGAGCGATCCAGGTAGTCGCTTGTCTCCTCTGGGGTATTAAAGAACTGGGTCCTGCCCTCGTGCTGAATGCGGAGTTTGGCTGGGAAGAGCATGGAATATTGTATCTGGTTCTCTTGCAGTCTGCGCTTTACTGCCATGAAAGATCTTCTCTGCACTTGGACCGCTTGGGAGAAGTCCGGGAAAAACTGGATCTTGTCGCCGTCGTACTGGAGATCCCCTTTTTCCCTAGCCGCCCGTAGGATGGCATCTCGATCCTTATAGTTAAGCAATCTCGCTATGATTGGGCGGGGATTGGCCCCAGGGATTGGTCTGGTGTTGGGGACTCGATGAGCTCTCACCACGACAAACAGTTTGGACAGGATTTCTGTACCGAAGAGGTCCATACACAACTTCTCAATGTAGTCTTCCATTTTCACGGTGAGTTGTTGCTCCCTGGCTCCCACGATCCTGATGTTGTTGCGCCGAGAACGGCCCTCCAAGTCTTCGTTTTTGGCGCTTACTGCTTTCATTTGCCCTTCTAGGGAGGCCACTCTGGACGTTAGAGCCGCTGCACCGTCGTCGAGATCAGACACTCTCTGCTCGACTGTGTCCAGTCTGTCTACATGTTTGTCCAGCCGGTGCTGGAGTAGGTCGACCTTGGAGGAGAGTGCGTCGAGTTTACTTCCAAGACTTCCGATCCCGGCCTTAAGATTAAGGAGGATTTCCCTGATGTCGAACCCGTGGGCATCCTCTTCATCCTGGGCTGCGGCCTGGACGGGAGACTGCGCTCCGCTGTTCGAGGTAGTTGCTTTGGTCGTGGAGCTGCCCTCGAAGTTCAGCTTTTTTTGCGATCTGTCCGTTTTCCTCGAAGTCGCCATTGGTGCACGCGTTGCAGGGGCCATGGGGCACCGGGAGGCGGGCCAGGGGTCTTGGGGCTCCCAGCTTGTCGTTTTCTAGTGGAGTGACTCTCTGGAGGTCTTGCCGCTGGGCCGGTTTGGACCGTGCTGTTTCACGCCTCCCTCGGCGGGGGAGCCGGGGATCCACTCGGGGCGCGCGAGCGAGGGGGCGAGGGCGCACGGGCGCGCGTACCTGATCCTCGGCGGCGGCCGGAAAGCCCCTCGGTGTCCGTCCGTGGTGGCTCCTCCAGGATTTTCCTTCGTTTTCGCCAGCTCCGAGCGGCGCCCCCGAGTCCCAGGCCCGCTCCGCCGCCGGCGTCACCGCGCCTGGCCCGCGCCCGCGCCCCGTCCGCACGGGGGAAGGGGGGGGCTCTTCGCCGTCGAGGAGACGGGACTCAGCGTTCGAGGGTCGACGGATGAATACCCTGTTCTGCTCGGATTCGCCTCGGCTACAATCTGGAGGCGGCTGCGGACAATTTGCACACCACAGAAGCTTCGATTGGTCAGGATTTTAGGGGAGCTCCGCGGAGCTCACAGGGAGGCCGCCATCTTGGACGGCTCTCTAGCGCCTTCTGAAGAAACACATAGTTAATCTAGTACCGAAAAGTGTATTTGAATTGAGTTGACATTTTACTAGGGTTGGCACTAGGTTTTGGCATCAAAAGAAGCTAATATTTGAATGTCAATGTTACAAAAAGTGATTCATTTAAAGGAGCACCCAAGGAGGTGATGTAAGGAAGCCTCCCAGCCAATCAGTGAGGTCGTAAAATGGGCTTTTTGCACATGGAAATGCTTTCCTTCTGAACCCCACTGAGCAGTGATAGGTTTCCATTTTGCCACCCATGATGCTGACACCAGCCTCCCGCCTCCCCTCCCAAACACTTCCTCACCCCTGTGGGGGTGGGCCCCTTAATCACCTTAATCCAAATGGGCCCACCAGCTGAGGAACGAGTGCACATTTTGTATGCAAAGCGGGTTTATTGTACGATTATCCGGGGAGCAGTTAGATGGTGCTGTAGAACCAAACTAACCCAATTCCCAACAAACCACATCAGTTAACAGAATGTGTTGGTGTGAATAGAAGCATCACTGTTTTGCAGGCTTTTAAGTTTCAACTCAAACAGAACCTTTGTTCCTTTTATAGTCCTTAAATGATAAGCTTAGGGATGGCTGCAATATTTGATAGTTGATAATGTGTAGTAAGTTTTTATTTTTCTGCATTGGTTTGTGTCATGTGTGGTGCAGTGCCTTGAAACTGGTCTTTTCTGGTAATAAGTTTGCTCTTAATAAATAATTTTATATGCTAAATCAAAACTTTATAATGTGCATATTTTAAAAGTGCATGTTTCCTCCAGTAAGGGTAGCATACCTCTCAAACCAGCGGTAATGTGGTGGTAATTCCACCATGTTACTGCCACATTACCCTACCGCAACAGTTTTTCAACAACATTTTTGCAACAGTTAAAACACTCCCAGATTCCTTATTACAATCCGCCGCCACGTGTGATTGGACAAAAACATCTTCAAAGAAATCCCATCTTTCTCCAATTCCTATATTTCCATTGGTAGCCCTTATCTTAACCACTATCTTCAGCTCATGTGTAGAACACACCTCTTCTTAGGATTTGTTCATGGTAGGTCATGACATCATCATTCAGTTAAACATTTGTATGCAAACATAATTCATTAATGGCAATAACTGGCCTAAACCCTTTTAACCTTTACTTTTAATTGCACATGGTTCACATAAATATTTCAAGCAATATGAAGAAGGCTGGGTAAATAAGTTCTCTTTGAGTTAGCAATGCTATCTCATTCCCCAGGTAACTGGTTCAATTGGAACATTCTTATCTAAATAACTGACACTTCATCGCACATAGCACATCTGAAAATACAACTGAAACTCCTGGGTTCCAATTATGTTAGCCTTGTACATTGACTCACCCCTTGTTTTACTGCTGGCCAAAACAAGCAGCAAACCCCCTTCTGTCTTGCTCCCATGCATCAGGAGATTACATCTGCCATCTGTGATACTTATCAGACCATAAAACTCATGGCCAGATCCTTTCGCTTAGCTGACTGCAAAGGTTCAAGTACATATGTACCCATCCTCTGGCCTCTGAAACCTCACAGAATCAGTTTCTCAAAAATCAAAGTTCACTTTGCAAACAGCCCTGACTGCAGTGGTTTGATTTGTTTGTAAAAAAGCCCACTGAATTTAGATTCATGATTTCCCCATTTATTTGTATCAATGTGCATGCATGGTTAATACCTGTTCTCTATAAATAGTCCTCTTCCTTGCATGTGCATTAAAACCCTTCCCATCTCTTAGTCTCCATGTACTTCAAAGCACCCCACGTGTGAATTGTTTTTATGTCACATTTGATGGTTTTAAAATTTTATCTTTCTGTGCACGTGCAAGCTAATATGTATCAGTTCTAAACGAAAATGAACACTAAAAAGTAACATATCCCATCCATAATTAACTATACTTGATACATTTGAAATTGCAACATCTCACTCAGTTTGCCTCACCCCCAGTCATAAATATGGCGCGTGCAACATAAACCTCCCTTGCTCGTGGGGATCTTTCCTGGACCCCCAACACCCTGCACTACCCCCCGCACTCATCTCCTGCTAGCACCTATCTCTCTGGCCTTATGATGCCACTCACCAGCTCGTCTACCCACTCCTGTATCTCTTCCAATGCATGCTATGGAAATGGAGAAGGAACTAGCAGTACTGCCCTTCTGTTTTCATTCATTTGTGAAACAGTCACTGCAACGTTTCTCAGCTTAACACAAACATATGATGTGCCATGAAATCATACTAGGGTTGCAATTGCTATAACCCACTCAGTGGTGAACATTACTGTCAGGTAATAAAACTGGGCCCTCGTTAAAGCCCTCGCATAACTTGAGCGCCTTGCGACCCGGCTGGTATTGCCCCTCCCACTGACTGATGGGTTATTGCTTAAGTGATATCCCATCCATAATTAACTATACTTGATACATTTGAAATTGCAACATCTCACTCAGTTTGCCTCACCCCCAGTCATAAATATGGCGCGTGCAACATAAACCTCCCTTGCTCGTGGGGATCTTTCCTGGACCCCCAACACCCTGCACTACCCCCCGCACTCATCTCCTGCTAGCACCTATCTCTCTGGCCTTATGATGCCACTCACCAGCTCGTCTACCCACTCCTGTAACTCTTCCAATGCATGCTATGGAAATGGAGAATGTCCTATTCTGGAAAGCAGCAGAGTATTGGGAGGATTAGCACCTTGTACCAGGGAGGACTTAATCTGTAACAATTCTCGATGACCCACTACATGTGGTCTAAAACACCAGAGAAGCTTGGCCACAGTGATAAAGGTAGACATTTACAAAGGGCTGGCCACACAAGAATGGTGAGTCTGTAAAGAAATACGAGGGAATCCCCAACATCGGTCACTTGCTGAAGGGCCTTAGAAGTTCAGGATGTACTCTTTTTGTAAAAGACCTGCTTCACTCCTGTTCCCCCTCCCACAGAATTCACGTTTTGTTTCCTTCTTTCCTGCTGATGCCCCAACCTTCTCCTGTCCTGCCCATCCACCAAGCAGGCTACAAATAATACACAAGGCCAGACGTGGGATCAAAAAGCTCTGTAATGCTAACACACACCAGTGCCAGGGCCCTCCCAGGCCTGGCTCATACTTATGTACAATGCAGAAGCTACATATAACAAAACAGGTCATTTCGTAACAGCAGATTGTCTCTGCCTGGCAGCCTTGGGACTTCAGCGAACAGCGTCAGAACCGTGTACTTCTCGAGGGAGGACTGTTCTCATGGCCATCTCCGAGGCCAACGGCATTCCACATATCAGCTGTGTTGTGTGACATCACTTGGCACAGATGTTCAGATGTTAGGCCTGTTCTTAGACAAGTCTTTAGGCCAGTCCTTTCGTAGCCGATGAATCTCAAAGAAACCAAGAGAGAGTGCAGAATCAGAAATGTAACATGTAACAAGTACAGCATGCTATCTGGTTTCTGATGCACCCTTTTTTCTTCGCTCCACGAGAGCTGCTGACGCGTTCATCTGATTGATTGGTTGATTGATTTTTTATTTATTGTAGCCTATCCACAAGTGTTTCAAGGTGCAACCAGGCAAGGGAGGGGGAACAAGGGACGACAAGACAAACAATCTTACTGGGCCTAGTGTCATTTAGATCATACAAGTGTGCAACAAGATGTGCAGGGTAGAGGGTACAGGGTGAAAGTGCAACCAGAGCAGCAGGTCTCTGAGTTAAGTGCAAGGAAGGCTGGGACTACAGGGAGCCATTCAGCCAAGTAGTGCAAGGTAAGCCAGCCAGCAGTGCAGGGTGGGCCAGGCGACTAGTACACGGGGACTGGTGGGGGGGGGGGCTGGTGCCCTGTAAGACCCAGAGGACACCAATCAGCCAGTCAGCAGACAGATGAAGGAGCAAGGGTAGTTCAACAGGGGAAAGGGAGCGAGAAAGAGGTGGAGAAAAGGAAAGTCTTGAGGAGCTTCTGGAACTTAAGGAGATCCGGCTCAAGGTGGGAAGAGGCAGGGAGGCCATTCCAAAGGGAGGCACCTTCAGAGGAGAGAGATCTACCCCCCATTCTCTACTTGGAGAAGCAACTGACCTGCAAAGAATTAGAGGTAGATGAGCGGAGGGCTCCAGAAGGAGAGTGTTTAGGAAGAGATAGTTGAAGATAGGGAGGACCACAACCCACAACTCCAGAGAGCCTTGTGGACAATGCACAGGGTCTGTAACTTGATCCTTGCAGTCACAGGTAGCCAGTGGAGGGATTTGAGGGCAAGGAAGATGCAGTCCATGGGCGTGAGGCCAAGGATAAGTATTGTGGTCCTTTTCTGGATGAGTTGAAGAGGGTGAAGAGTAGAGATAAGCAGATTGAGAAAGAGGATTTTGCACTTGTCCAGCCTAGAGAGAACCAGAGCTCTGGAGACAGTGAGCTTCTGGGGGAAGGTGAAAAAAGCCTCAGGAGGTGCAGGTGGAAACAAGGCCCATAATGTGGGGAGCGGAGTCGAAGATGACCACAAGGATTTTTGCCTCACAAGAGGGTGAGTGGAGAGGGCTCAAGGAGGGCAGCCAGAGTGAGAGAGGAAAAGTGGGAAAAGCAGGTGCAGGTGTACCAATGAGAAGGAGCTCAGAGCTCAGTCTTACTGGCATTAAGACAGATATTGTCAGAGGTGCAACATGCCTGAATAGCAGATAGACAGTCAGGGATGAGTGAGGAGGAGGATGAGGAGGATGACGAGGGTAGCCTGAAGGAGAGCTACATGTCATCTGCTTAACACTGAAAGTTAGAGGAAAAGGTAGAGATCAGGAGGCACGAAGGGGCCAGATAGACATTGAAGAGCCAGGGTGAGTGGATAGAGCCCTTGGGAACACCACAAGTGGAGAGAGAGCTGGTGGAGAGAAAGGACCCGAGCTGAACCTGGGAGGGTTGTTCCAAGAGGAAGAAGGTCATCCACACCAGGGTCTGATTCATGATGCCCAGAATATCACAGAGACGATTAATTAGGAGGGCGTGGTTGACCGTGTTGAAGAACAGGGTCAAAACATGGCCAAAAGCCCAATAGGTTAGTCGTTTTACTTTCTTGACTGCACTCGCAAATGCCTGTCTCTCAGATGTTATCACTTCATTTAACTTGCTTTATTTAGTTTTTACTACACTTTTATCAAACATGCTGACCATAATTACCAACAAGCCTTGGCAAAGCCAATAGTTTGGGATTTTGTTTAATTATGTGATAGGCATTTGTTAGGGGCTGATATTATGGTAATACCGACAATGGATGGAAAGATTACCTGAACATTTGATAGCAGTGCTTGGAAAATACCTATTTAATACCTTTACATAAGCCCCAAATGCTGGTTTCGTCAATGCGTGTTTTTAACATAAAGTCAGTGCAAGGAACAGATAATAATCAAGTGGCTGAAGGCACACTTGGTTTGTCAGTCCTAGAACAAATCCTACCATGGACTTACCCCCCCCCTTGGGCAACCATGCACTGGTCTTACACAACTCTAGCCAACCCTAGCCAATCTCCTGGTGTGGACCACTATGCCCCCCTACTATCGTATCTCAGGGCCTTTGTGCACAATAACATAAGACACAAAGAAAACACATGAATTGATTCAATTATAACAATAGAAAACATTTATTTATGCATAACAAGGCATGATGCAAGCATTATTAAAACTATGCAAATCTCAACTTTGCACCTTTTATGCATCTGGTGCAAATCTACCATGTAATAACTATAAGCCTTACAGGTTTCTAATGCAAGCCTGAGATTCTAATGGAGTCTAATGCAAGCGTCAGCATTCCTCTCCAATCCACACCATACTTCACACTCACTCTCTCTCAGACAATCCTGTCTGATTTCCCCTTTCCCAAACCCAAAGCTCTTTGTGTGAGTGTCTGTTCCAATCAATCAGTTTAGGCCATAAACCCTACTTCCCATTTGCATGTGCATCTCTCCCCTCTCCAGCTCTGTCTTTGTCAAGTCTCTCCTCTCCCGCTACCCTACAACCAGCCAGTCAGTGTCAGGGCCAGGCCTCGGTCTCTGTCTGCCAGATAGATCTTGTCAAGGCCTCATCAGATTCTGCTGCACCAAGACACCTCTCCCTCATCGAACTCCATCAACATCTAGCACCATCTCCAACAGCAACTAGCGCTAGCACCTCCCCTCTCCCCTGGTTATACTATGCAATGACATACTCATTCCCCATGGTTACTTCGTTCTCTAAGCTAAGAATGTCTCTTTCTCTGTTAGCAAATTCTATATTCAGGCAGTGCCTGAATGTCTGTTTACTTTCACTCTGTGTTCTTGTCGTGTTCTGTGTCAATGTGACATTGGACATCATATCTCTAGCATGGCCTATCTGTCTGCGGTGCCTGCCTCCTATTTCTCCATTCATACCCATTCACTCCACTGTTGGCTTCACAAAATCCTCTTTCCGTGCCTGTGTGCAAAGGCTCTCCTTGCCTGAAAAGGCTCCTCTCCCATCCTCCATTCAAAAGCACTCCTGCTGCCTGGCCCCCTAGGCACACCAAGCCATGCTGATTAGGCCAGGTCATCTCTCTACTAAGACAAAGGGCGTGTTATCTGTCTCTGCCAATCAAATGTTTATGAATACTTGTACTCAGTGTAATTCAAAACAATCTTCGCACACCTTGACGCGTCTCTGTCTCTCCATCAGAATGGATTCATAGGCCTCATGCTTTCAATAGTGCTTACACTTTCTCTCGCAATGGTAAGTGCTATCTAATGCAAACATATTCTAAGTAGACACTCTAAGTGCATGGTGTTGTTGGGTATTTTTGTGGCGATTTGGGGCCTGACGGTATTTTCTTACCGCCGAAAAATAATTTAGCAACAATCACTCCTTGTATACAGATTGGGCCATGTACAACAATAATACAGTGGACATGCATTATTTCAGCACACAGACATGCGTGGTTGGTATGCGTGGTTGGTATGCGTGGTTGGTGGTATTTTGGTGAGCATAATTCCTTTGTTTTATTTGTGGCCCCAATATCCAGAACCCCTTATTTTTGTTTAGATTTTTCGTGTAATCACTAGAGAGACCTCAGGCTTGCATTTCAGGAACACCACATTTTCATAGTGTGCCACCATGGGCAATTTCTCTCTGTCTTATCTACGGCAGCGAGCTATCATGTGGTATTTTCACTATCTTATATACGGTAGTGAACTATGTCCCGGGCCTCCCTTTTTGCCGACTCATAGACCTCCGGCAGACTACAACACACACAGTTAGTTATAATTGCTCATACTGAATTACATTGTGCACACGGCTGCAGCCAAATCTTATGTTTAGCTACCTTGAAAATGACAATTGCACTGTCTAAACATCTCCCCACATCATCAGCACTGTATTGGTAAATATAAAACACACCACCCGTCTGCTTTGAAATATTTTTGTGTATTATAAAAGTTGCATTTAAACACGATCTCACTCTTTACAGAAATAAATGAAATAGCACAGTAACAGCATTATCTGTGATACACTGAAAAGAGAGTGGTGGAAACAAGAACTCAATTTGCAACATTAAACACGTGAGTAAAGCACAGGAATCTCCTTTCCTACACTGACTGAATATTCTCGTACACACTCAGCCCCCACACCTCAGCGAGATAATTACCAGGCTTATTCAGCATGGAACTTCTTTGGCTTTTCGCCTTCTGGAGGGGTTCACCCAGCAAGGACAAGCATCTGCTGTCACTCGAACTGGGGCTTGTTGACTGGAAAAGCCAGTCTCTGCAACCAAGTTGAATCTGCTTTAGGAATCAGGCCTCCCCAGCTGTCAACCCCGTCCTTCTTCGAGCTGTGTCAAGATGTCTCTGCCTTTCTTCCCCCAGATTCTGCAGCAATGCACTAGTCACAGCCTCCAACATGATGCTTGATGTGACGTGCTCCAATCAGAATCAATCATGTTCTATCCTCCTACTTTTAACAATGGTTCTTCTTGTACAGTTGCAACTGTAACAAGCTGATTTCCTGCTTATTCAAAGTCTTTGCTTCCTGCAGTTACTGTGGACAGAGCAGAGGAAGGCAAAGAAGAAGAAGAAAAAAAAAAACTTTAATGTGTGTTTAAAACTGATTTTCAGAGTCTGCCTCAGTGAAGACACATTCTTTTATTAATGAGTTATAATTATTAGTCTTGTTAGTGATATTAGTTTGTTAATTACCAAATGTGTCTCTTGCAACATAGGCATTTCAGGTGAGAAATGGTGTGAATTTTGAAGGTACAGATGTGTGCTTTTAACTGTGAAAAATGTATTTGCATTTTATATGTAAAAATCATTTTTGACTGAATAACCTGCCCTTACTTATATGTCCATGTTACACTGGCAACACATAGCTTGAAACAACTGCTTCATAGCAGTGCACCAAACCCATGCAGTGGTGCTGCATAAAAAAACATGCTACACATTGATCCTGTGCAGTAGTGCTGTACTCTGTGCTGTAACACGCCAAATATCCTTACAGTGTCTCTACAATGCATACATGTGTAGTTGTAAATACAAAACATACCAATGTGTCATTCTAAATGGCTCTACATGTCATTTCAGGCCTCATTCATTCTCTATAGTGCCTAGCACGTTTCTCTCTCAGCCTAAGCGCTACATTCTAATGCATAATACAGAATTCTAAAAGCATCTCTTTCAACATATATGGCAATAACATAACTAAGCAAACCCTTCACATAACAGGGCCTATTTCTCTCTTCAAATGCATGGTTGTTACTAGTCAGTACTAAACAGAACTAAATAGATTATATGATGGAGAACTAAACATGATGCAATAATTCATAAAGGGGTAATACTAAATAATAGTTCTGTAACCAAGAGTAATGATGGGTAATGGTTCTGTAACAAAGAGCTGTGATGTGCAATGGCGTATAATGATTCTGTACTGATACCAAATCCAGGCTCCTCATTTTATCAGATTCTACAGGTTAAGACATGTCTATTACACAATTAGCCATTTACTGCCGTAGTAGCCAGTAACCTTCAGCAGCCTTCTTAGACATTACTATGGCAGGCTGATGTTTAATCTTACTGCTTGAAAGAGTGAGCTCGAAGAGTTTACAGGAGGATGTGGTTTGGGCCCAGAGGGGGAGGTAGTGTTGTGGGAATGATCATAAGACAATAGGCATGGGGCAGCCAATGGGTGGGTAAATAACCAAGCACCGGCTTGTGTCCCTCCTCACATGCCGTCTCCCACCTAGTTGTACTCTAATGCAATAGTTTGGCTTATACGAGGCGCTGAAGTGCCACCTAATAACTCAAGCTAAAAATGGTACAGACATATTCTAAGGCCCAGCAATCAACAGCTCATGCGGTCAGATGATTTAATGAGTTCATCTGTGTGTTACCCACGAGTCAGAAGTACGAATCCAGGCATGGATGATTCAGACTGACACCATTCCGAGGATTATAAATGGAGTATTTCAAAGCTGCAGTAGGATGGCATCTGTTATTTTCAGTGTCATCAAAAGGCAAAACGGTGGTAGCAAGAACTATATAAAAAGGGTTATTAATATCAACTGGAAGGAAGACCAGAGAAAAAAAATGAAATTAAAGTCAGATTCTAAACAGTTTAAAGTATAATTGTTTATTAACTGGTAAATCATTTCATAGCTCTGAGTAGTTTTGCTTAACCCAGTTTGGCAGAAACCAAAAAACAGAATAATTTTGGATAGTTCGAGGTACCTCGAATGGTCAAACTTTTCCAGCACGACAGTTTAAAAAGTAGGAGGGTTCAGGAAGAAAAGGACCTTGGGCATGGAGTCAAGATGCAGGAGGTAACTTACCACTCAATGATTTCTGTTGATGAAATCATGTAGAACCCTTCAGAGTGTGTCCTCTTTTCTGCTGCTGCCTGCAATCTGCACCTTTATTGGCAGATTTAGCCAGGACCCGGGTGGTCATTGTTTATTTCACGGGCTCTTCATGTCAAATTATTTAGCCATCATAGAATGGAGAATCATTAGATGATAGCTCCAAAAACCATGGTTCCTCCTATACTCCATCTGTCTCTCACTGTGAATTGTTGGATGATGCAGTTGTTTATCCCACTTCTAATGTTGCCTCACATCCTTGGATTATTATTATTTAGGTCATGCACCCGAGCTGCCCAGGGGTGTGTCTGTGTAGTCACTTAATTTTTCCATCATCTACTAATGTTACTTATACAATTTCCTGTAGCTATATCCTAGACTGGAGTGACCTTAGATCAGTGGTCTTCAAACTGTGGTGCTGGCCCCCCTAGGGGGGCCCTAAGGATGCCGGGGGGGACATGAGGTTCTTTAAAAAGGGATTATGGTGGCACTTATAACCGAAAATATAGCAGATATAGCATCTGGGGAGGCAGCAACAATATTTTTCTTAAGGGGGGCTCAGCAGCAAGATTTTCTACTCAAAGGGGGGAAAGCATAAACAAGTTTGAATACCACTGCCGTAAATGGCTCCTCGCAAAATCAGTGCCCACTCATCCAACTCTTTTTTCCCATTTGAAATCATTGAGGGTACTTATGATCAGTATCTGAACTTGCTTGGCTCACCACTCATTAACCCATGCTGCTTCTTCAGTGAGTCCTCGCGTCTGGCTTTGTGTTTTGAAAATCAGCCTTTATCCAAGTTGAAATACTTTTGCACCATTCCACTTCTTTCTTTTACTTAAAACAGATGAGTGAATGTATTATCATCTTCACTGGGGGATGTTTCTCTGTAGTGTCTGGGAGGACTTGCCATCTGAGGCAAGGGTGTAGAAGCCCTGTCTTTTTGTTAACATTTTTATCAATTAATAAAATGATTTGGGTAATTCCACCTTAGAAAGGGTGATCTGTCAACCAGATTCCCCTTTTCATAAGGTCCATGACAAA
Organism: Ambystoma mexicanum; assembly: GCF_040938575.1. Taxonomy (NCBI): domain Eukaryota; kingdom Metazoa; phylum Chordata; class Amphibia; order Caudata; family Ambystomatidae; genus Ambystoma; species Ambystoma mexicanum. Next base: position 709,749,150 of record NC_090935.1, on the reverse strand, counting down.
AGCATAGGGTATACATGTGTTCTGCTGAATCAGTATCCTGAGCTGCAGCGCCTGCTCTCTAGTGGCACATAACAGTTTCAGTGAACATGGCACCCTCTTGAAAGCAGCAGTGACAGCCAACTCACTTCAGCACAGGGGCACATTTAAGGTCCACCTCTGTTCCGAAACCACATAACCACAAACCACAAAGAGTTACTATCCTGGTGGCAGTTGTAAACTTTAAATATAAACCACACATGAGTGTATGGTATGGTGGCTTGGCTGGTATCTCTCATACTTATAAACAAGCCATCAAATTGATATACATGTGTCAGCCCTGTGGGTCCAGCTCAGCTGTGGAAGGGTTATGTCTATTCTGGTCAGACAGCCTGACCCTGCTAGTTTGCAGGGCAGGATACAGAATTCATGTGCATATCCTTTGATCCATTGTGAGGTCTGGCAACACTTCTCTCCAGCAGGCTCTGTCCTATGAGACAGGCATCAAGGAGCACACCCATTCCAAAACGATTAGCCTCACAGCAGCATTGCTCCACACTAAAAGGGCCTGTGATGCTATGGCTGATGGAAGGGGCAGAGTTTGTGTAGGCAGAGTGAGTGCAGCACAGTTGGGGGAAGATTCCACCATCTTTATTCTCTCTATATCTCTCTTTCCTTCCAGTCCTCTCCATTTCCTTTAGCACAAAGCACTTTGGGTATGATGTCAGAAGGCAAAGACCCCTTGTCTCAAGGACAGGTATTGGCCTCCTAAAATCAGGCATTCGTTACTCCAATCACCTGTGGGTGTTTGCCTATAAAAGAAGGAGTCTCCCACTCCTTCTTTGATTCATCTTGGCACTCTGACCCTTGAAGAAGAATGTATTTGTAACCTGTTAGGAGAGCAATCCTTTAAAAAGTCCTTCAGTTTTGATTCGAAGATAGACAGCTCCAGGGCACATTGGGGGGTGACCTGCTGCTGGAGTAAGGCCTGCCTCTCTGCCAGCCACAATGGTACCCAGGACCTCACTGTGCTAGGTTGCTTCAGTGTCCCATTCGCGCACCTCTCAAGAGTATAGTCTTCCCTTGACCCGCGTTACTCCAAACGGAAAAGGAGAGTTATCTCTTAACTGTGACTATTTAATCTTTATGATTTGTAGAAGTGTGATCTATGAGAAGGAGGTTTAGCCACTACTCATCCTTGTACTGTGGAACAGAAGTCATTTCGTCACAGTGTCCTACTGAAGCTTCTGTGCTTTATTAGCTTAATTGTAATAGCTTGTAATTGCTGCCTGTTTACCTTCTGTCACAGGGTCAGGTGATGCAATAAAACATGGGCTGAATATTACATTTGGTTAGGGTGTGTGGCTTCCAAGATGTCTGCAGGCCAGTATCCACTGTGGTGCTCTGTTTCTACTTATGAAGCAGTTCCCACATGAAAAATATAGCTTTCACGCTGCGTGGGGGGTGGACATGGGCTGTAATGGCCTGCCAGCCCAAGTTGTGGCAGGCCCGATTGAAGCGAGGGACTCAGGGGCCGTTAAAGGCCTTGTCTGCCCCCTGCCTGCTGGGGCATGAAAGCTGTTCACACCCTGGGATTTACTAGAGTGCGGATAATAGTATTTATTTTTTGTCCAACGGGAGTTCAGCTCAGTGCAAGCCCATCTCCAGGCGGAGAAAAAAAAAAGGAAAGAAATGGCCGTCACTTCAAATGGAAAAGGCACTAGGTCCCTTTCAGATGATGGCAGACATAAGAAACATGTTCCAAAACGGCTGACATCATCCGAAAAGGGACCTAGTCCCTTTTCTATTTTAATTGTGGCAGTGCGAGTGGTAATTAGAGCATCGAGCCCAGGTATTTGGCTGAAGATTATGTAGCCCAGAGAGGCAGGCAAAGCCAACTATCGTCTTACAAGCAAATATAAAGAAAATAGGGTCGGGTTTTACAAAAGATATATATCAAATGTATTTAATTAACACATAGTAAAAGACTGGACACAAAAAATAATGCCCATTCAATAAAAACCTTGACAACAAATAACATCAAAATCACAACAGAAAAACATAAGAGCTGGTATTTTTTACCACACAAAATGTTTGTCCTAGACCCGCAAAGTGGTGTTAGTAATTAATGAATGACTAAGTAGACATTTCTTTATACAAAAACAAAAGTCCCCATTCAAGATGTGTCAACAGTAACAAGTCTGTTTCCAGCCATAATAGAGTTGCCCCTGGCGTAACCAATACTCGGGGTCAATAACAGTTGTATATTTTTCCTATTAAGGCTTTCATCAGGACACTTGGCATCCAAGTTAAACAATTGTTTGGATGTTGCTTTGATGGTCTTTAAGCACTTATAACCAGCATATCTACAAAAAAACAAGAAATGCACATTTTTACCTACCACAGTGTAAAAAGGTCATTTTTGCCATATCATACAGGAGGGTCAATCTAAATTCAAAAACAGCCTAACAATCAAATGTTTATACGCATCAGCATGCTTATTTATGTATAGACAAGCTCAAAAACAGGGCGTCACATTGGCCCAGGTCATATCATTATTTCTTCATCTTATTTTGTTTCATGTGTAACAGTACAATACAATTTGAAAAAATGCCCGTACAGGGGAAGGGGAAAGGGAAGGGGAAGGGGAAGAAACAAGGAAGGGGAGGGAAGGGAAAGGGGGGGCGAGAAAGGGGGGAAAGAGAGACACAGGGATTTTGTGACTTAAACTTCTCCCACACATGTCTCTTTTGTTAAGAAGACAAATTGGGTAAGTATGTACCTCTAGGTACTTTCCATGGTCATCAGTCACAGTTCTTCTATTTTAAAGACCACATACAATGCTAAACGAGCAGTGTGTCTTCTATACGTTCAGCTGGGATTTTGATGTTATTTGTTGTCAAGGTTTTTATTGAATGGGCATTATTTTTTGTTTCCAGTCTTTTACTATGTGTTAATTAAATACATTTGATATATATCTTTTGTAAAACCTGACCCTATCTTCTTTATATTTGCTTGTAAGACGATAGTTGGCTTTGCCTGCCACTCTGGGCTACATAATCTTCAGCCAAATATGACATTAGCAGGTAGTATGTTGTGGACCTTGGGTATTTGACTAGCTGCCAGGAGGACAACATTACAGAGACCATCATCGATTAGATTCCAGATCCCTGCTATCCTGATTATCTGGGCTGTTCACAATATTTGGACTAGGGTCCTAATGAAAGCTTATAGAGAAAAGGAGTAAGTTATAACGTACCTCCTATACATTTCAGAAAATTGGTGTACAATGTGATTGGTGGAACGTGTACCAGTAGAATGAACATTTTGGAGGAATTGCCTTCAGCTAGAAAGAGGTACTGTAATTTAATTTATTTTACTGGAACTGGGAATGTGTACTCTGAACACCATAGCTTAACAGGAATAGGTATGTCTTTGTAAAACACATTAGATAGCTGTCAAAACATTACTAATGGGATGTTTAAGGGTATCGCTCCATAATAGCAAAAGAAATGCAGAATGCACCTTTATTGTGCATTCGACAGTAACGAAAATGATGAATCCCATTATACAAATATACAGTGACCCCCGTCCCCCTTTTATAGTAAAACGGGTTCAGGAGTTGCCGGGGTGTCCCCCACAGACACAAAGAAGGAATTGGGGAAGAACCACATAGATGTATGATCTGTGTGATTACTGCGCTGCTCCGTTTTTGCATTCATAATAACAGCATGCTGGATTTTGGGCCGTGCAGTAATCACATAGATCCATGTTTAAGTGAAGTGTTGTTCTCTCCTTTTCTATGATTCGAGTGGTTTTAGTGAGTGTATAAGCATGTGACCTTAGAAAAGAATCACGAGACCTTGAAAAGTATAGACCTATTGGAGCATTTTGACTACCCATTTAGAAAAGTGTTGAGACCCTTTAAACTGGTTGTTTACTTTAGGGAGATCTCGAGAAAGAGAAGTATTTAGTTTTGAAATTCTGAGGTATAAAATATGTGGATATCTATCGAAGTTCAAAGGGGTGGCAAACATCTGTGGAGGGTTTCAGATAAGCAGGAAGAGGCATGGAGGAATTCTAGCTCTTTAGGTGGAGTCTATTGAAATACTCGGCGGCAGGGGAAAAACGAGCATGATGAACAATTATGTTGTGCGTGGCATTAAAGTGGAACTCTTAATGCTGTGAAACTCATGTAGAACATAAACAGGTCCTGCCCAGGGGTATTGTGGTGACCTGCAGGGAAATATGAGAATGATAATAAACACATCTTCCAATGATATAGGACGTTCTGTACTGAGGATATGGGCCGGTAGAGAAAAGAACATTTTACAGAGTGCGATTCTCAAAATGTGAATCTCTCAAGCATTGGATGCTTTAATATATTTATTCCAGAGTTTTTGCATCTTTGTCGTATATATTAAATACTAGCTGTTGCTCGCAACTTCGCTCGCATGGATTTTGGGATTTGGTACGATTGTTTTCAAAAGACACATGAGATTTTTGTTTAAACTTTATGAAATATAATTTACAGGTTGATGTCTTAACGTAATATGCAATGTTCATTGCAGATGTTAGTCGGGGCATATTGGTTACAAAAAAATAGTTTTTCCATTGATGGGTGTCCTTGATGTGCGTCCAGAAATGTTTTTGTGTTGTACAAACAGACAATGAGAGAGACAAAAGAATTTAAAGTACTTATTTGGTATGTGCAACGTACAAAATAAAGTCTATTTGAGTACTTCTGTGTAAACTATATTAGTGGTTCTCCCTTCAGGTGCTAGAATTACCAGAGAGTTAGGTGAGCTCACACTGGAACAGGCCACGTAAAACTGCCCATGCGAGAAGTAGTCTTCCTTGAGGTCAATCCCTGCTACCCTCACAGTCTGCCCGTGAGATGTGTTGATGGTCATGGCAAAACAAACCTTTAAGGGGAACTGAAGTCTTATCAATTCAAATGGATATTATGAAGGCATAAGAGAAATTTGTGGTATGAACACAGACACCCTCACACCGTGCCCCCTTTTTAAAATCCTTCCTTAGTGGGTGCCTATGTCAAGAAAACAATGTACCTTCCACATTTCACGTTCCTAGGTTAAACAGTTTGAGCTGGGCATTGTGGAGTCAGTCAAAATCCCTGCACCCCTTTCCACCCCATTAGGGATGGAATTTCCAAAAACGCTTCCTTAATGGGCGCATATGTCATGAAAACAATGTACCTTCCATATTTCACGTTTCTACGTCAAACGGTTTGAGCTGGGCGTTGATGAGCTGTCAGTCAGGACTTCTTTTTTATATATAGATAAGTAAATATGAATGTTAACTAAAAGCTGTGTGTTGGAGATGCAAACATCCTTTGTGAACTAATGAATTAATGACGAAGAGTGGGATGGAACTATGAGGATTGCCAACACATTTAGGGCATTAAGACACTACTAAGCAAACTAGACCTATCAAACATTCCATGCAAACATAAACAGAAACAGCATTGGTAGCCTGTGACATTTCGGACAACCATTTCATCATACAATGGGTTTCCTCCCCTCTTCCAAAGCATTCACACATAAACACTGTAAATGTGAAGCTATATGTAACCGGCCCCTTGCACCTCTCAGCAACTCACTCTCTGAATATAAATGGAGGCAATTTCTACTACTTGGCAGAAGCAGAGGCAGCTTTTGGTGCTGGGTGGGCAGATAATAGGATGCCAGTGGGAGGCTGGGGGGGGCATACTGGGCACCAGGGGGATGCGGGGGGGGGTTGTTGAGGGTCACCAACCCTTCTCTCCCATGCTACGGCTCTGCCACTGCTCCTTTGCTGTTCAGCTGAGTACTCACTCCTATTTCCCTTGGCTTCCAATCTTGGAACCCTTAAGGGGTAATGAAACAGAAAACGTTAAAAGGCATTGAACGGCGAAATACCTAAATCACCAAAAAAGACCTTGGCACTGGGGGGGGGACCCATGGCAGTTAAAAGGTTAAGACTTTAGATTGGTCAGTAGGCCTTTCTAGAGAATAGTTATATCTGTCTCTCTATTTCGGTATCTCGAAGAAGGTACTAGCCAAGGTTGAAGCATTTCAAAATCGCGCAGTGCATATGATATTTGGACTGCAAATGTTTGCCCATATTTCTCAGTTCCGTCAAGAGTTAGGTTGGCTGTTGATAGAGGACCAGATCCAGTCTCAGGTCCTCAGGCAGATTTGGAAATGAGTGAACAGTTATGCCCCGGAGTTTCTTTCAGACATGGTACAGGGCTACACTCCAACGTGTTGACTTAGATTTAGTACTTAACATTTGTTGGTTTGTGAGTCGAAGCAGCACTATTTTGCAGGCTTTTAAGTTCCAACTTCAACAGAACCTATGTTCCTTTCATGGTCCTTAAAAGATAAGCATTGGGAAGGCTTTAATGTTTGATAGTTTATAATGTGTACTAAGTTATGTTTTTGCATTGGTTTGTGTCATGTGAGGTGCAGTGGCTAGAAACTGGTCTTTTTATGGTAATACGTTTGCCCTTAATAAATTATGTTACTATTACCACTACGGGCGCTAGAGACTCAGAAGAAATCTCATCTGAATGTTGAGAGCACAAGAGAAGCCATATGTAGCTCAGTTGCAACTCCAAAGACCCCTAGACTGCGTCTCAGGTTCGAATCCCAGCAAGGCTAACTCAGCCCTTCATTCTTCTGAGGTCGATAAATGAGTACCAGCTTTGGTTAGGTGATCATATTCTGTAATTACGTTCTATGTATAGCTCTTTGGCGAAAGCGCTATATAGATAACACATCATTGGGCCTCATTAGGACCCAGGCGGTAAGGGGTTTACGGCAGCGTAAACAGCGCCGACCCTTACCGCCTGATTCCGAGGTCCCTTAGCGCCATGGAGGATTTAACACCTGCTTTGTTGTTAATTACGCCACTGTAATTTACGGTGGCGTAATTAACGCCTTCCCCACTCCCATTATGCCCTATGGGGCAAAAATGGGAATGGGGAAGGGTAAATGGGGATTGGGGACTTACCGCCCCGCCAACCTCGGAATGGGGCGGTAAGTCCGCCAACCACCATGGCGTAAACGTAGTTTACGCCATGGTGGTAAAGGTACGACCTAGGCGGTAACTTACCGCCTGGGTCGTAATGAGGCCCATTGTCTTTCTCCTTTTAACTGAGGCTTTAACGCAGCGCTTGTAACGAACACCTTTGTCCTGCATTCGTGTTCTTAGTTTGCACTTCAAATTGTTTTAATGCTGGGGTCTACATTGCTACCTGTGCCGTTTAAGTAACATAAAATCTTAATTGCATGAAAGTTGCAGAGCTGCAGTTTCGCAGCGTGACCTCGTTTTCAAAGTGACCTTGTGCAGCAGCGTTAAGAGCGCGGTAAAGAACGATTATACAAATTGTATTCATTCAGTGCAAGTTTAAACCAGAGATATCTTGTTCTCCCCATTATGCCACACTTGCTAAATCTTACGGTTTTAAGAAGGTGATTTCATAACTTTTATTTTTTCATTAAGGAGTTCTGAAAGTTTTTATTTGCCAGAATATAAGAAAGCATCCATCTAAGGAATAAAATGTTATGGCAAAGATGTAAAATGCAGTATATTACCTCTTCTTTTAACGTTCTTTTAATGCATCTGCTATATATCCAGTGTAAAACATTATACCGTTGACTTCAAATCATATTTTGCGAATTAATCTTACACGTTCTTTAGTGATTAAAGGATGAGAGTATAACATTAAATAAAAAAGCGACGATATGATAATTCTCAGTGAAGATATTACTTAACTGGTTTGTCCCTGCTGCGGCCGCTAGGCGACGCTAATGGACAGGGTAAGGTCTGGCTCTTATGGAAGCCCAACAGGGGAATAGAAGGGCTGCATTTCCATGGGGGCCACAGAGGCCTAGTTCTGAGGCACTGGAACAAACAGGGATTCCTGAAACCCAGTTGAGATATTTCCTGCCTCACTTCCTGAGGAACATCAGGAGGAAATTGCCAAAAAGGAAAGGAAAACGGGTCTGTCAGCCCATCTACCCGTAGCAGGGTGGGTGGGATTCATGTTCCTAACCACCCCATGCCCAGGCCTTGACGCCCACTGTAAATGTGTACTGCAAATATTATGTAAAATGACTGATATATGTCAAATCAAAACCTAAAAATGTTCATATTTAAAAAGTGCATTTTTCCACCAATAAGGGTACCACGCCTCTCATTAAGGCATCCCCAGCTTTTCTATAGAAGTGATGATGGTCAACTCTGAGACATTGGGCCTCTTAACGAGTAAGGCTGTTTGGGAAAATCCAGCGGTAATGTGATAGTAATAACGTTAGCCCCCCATTACAGCCACCTTACCCATCTGCTGTTCTATAGGTTTTGTGGAGGATAAACCTCCAGCAAAAAGCTGGGTGTAAATCCACCACCGTACTGCTGAAAATCAGCAACATCAGCATAATTACCCCCTACCTATGGACTCCAAAAATGGGGAATTGCACTGCCCTACCACCACTTGTGATGCCACAGTAAATCCGATTGATCAAATGGTGGCAACTGTAATTCTATTTGGTGGCAATTCAGAGAATTTACCACCAAAATACCCCCAAACCTGTAATGAGGCCCATTGTATTTCGTATTCACAGCAAGACAGTTTAATATACATACTTTTATATATGTTTCTTTCTGTGTTGTAGGAGGATCTGTTTGGACCCATACATAGAGCAGGGGGTAATGTGGCTTGCAGTATTTCACTTGTAAAAAATGTAATCCAAAAATGATACACATACTCGAATATGCATTTTTTATCTAATCCCAGTTAGGTATGCAGCCTTCGCTTCCTTGTTCAGATAATTATCTACATTGAAATTGGGTCTGATCTCCTTCCTCAAAACCCATAGAAAGCATTTGGCACTCAGGGACCAGGCACTTCTGACCTGCACCCATGAACCCCAAAGGTTTCACATCCCCCTTTCCCACTGTACGACTCATGAATACCCCATTTTCTCTTAAAGAGTATACATTATCATGTGAAACTGAAATGAAAAAAAAGTATACCTATGTCTAGCACTGAACAAAATACTAAATCAGGTCTACTTTCAAAAGACACAATTATTCATACGTAGACACTACTGCTTACAAATTGCTACATGGTAATGACACAATAAATAATCGTGTGGGGCTAGGTATAACTGACAAACTAAACAGCATAGTTATATTGAAGAAACACATAGTTTTTTTTTAAAAAAAAAACTTTATTTTTAACTTTTTACTGTAACAAATAAGCAGTGCTCCAACAGGGAGCCGTCAAATGCAATCCCCAACAACAATCCTCCCGCCCCTCCGCCCCCCAACCCCGTGTCCATCGTGACTTTGAATGCCGCCATCTTTTGTCTGAGTCAGATGGAAAGCTTTCCACGTTGCCTCTATGTACCACTGTCCCATGGTCTCTCGCTCTGGGGGCTTGGATTGTCCGAGTTTGAAGCTTCAGCATTGTTCATCAGGTAGGTGATGTATGGCCCCCAGATGTCGGGAGGGCGCGCATGTAAGGGCAGGGTTCAGATAAATTCGGTGTCCATATCTTGGCAGTATGTTATATCCTTCTCCCAGTCAGCTATCTTGGGGAGTGGGCCGCGACCCCACGACATAGCAATTCTTCTACGTGCCAGCACCATGAGGAGCGCTGCTAGCTTGCGTGACGCTGGCTGTAGATATTTAGTGAGGCCGAGAAGCGGACCCAGCGGTAAGGGGGTTATCTGTTCGTCTATAATGTCGGATGTTGTTTGTATAACAGAAGTCCAGAAGCGCTGATACCAGGACAACCCCATGCCAGATGAAGAAAATCAGCGTTGGCAAATGCGCATCTCTCGCACTGGGCTGACGCTTCTGGGTGGTGTCTATGTTTCCTGACTGGAGTGTAGTATGTTTGGTGCACAAAGTTAAAGTGTATTAGCTTAAATCGGGAATTTAACGCTATCTTCTGAGTCTGACGAAGAATGTAGGCCCAGTCTTCCTCACTAATCGGTCCCTGTAACGCTGATTCCCACTTTCGTTGCACCCTGGGTTGAGGTTTCCGAGTGTCCCCCACCAAGGATCTGTACAGAGTTGACACCAGTCTACCTTCACCTTGCGCCAAAATGGTGTTGTGTAACAGATCCCAAGTGGGGGGTTGCTTAGGGAATGTGGGGAATAGCCCCTGAAGGGTGTGGCGAAGTCTGAAATAGAGAAAGACATCCAGGGATGTGTTCCCTCCTCAGTCTTTTGCCATTTGGGGGGTCATAAATGTGCCCCCTGGGAAGAGGTCTCCCAGCGATTTAATCCCTATTTTATCTATCCATAACAGGAATACTCTTTCGTTCATGAGGGAGATGCCGGGGATGAATTTTATCGGCAGTAGGGGAGAAAATCGTATAGCCACTCCGTATTCGCCAGCAATCTTCTTCCATATCGCATATGTGGATAGGACTGTATTCAACGTTTTATGCGGCACGGGAATGTGGCTTATTATGACTGCTGCTAGCAGGTCGGGGGAAGCCAGGGCTCTTTCCACTTGCACATGTGGTCTGATATAGTGGGTTGAGTACCAGTGGCTTAGGAATTGGACCTGTGCCGCCCAGTAGTACTTTTTTATATCGGGGAGAGCCAGGCCTCCTTTTGATATTGGTAGAGTAAGTGTGTTGTATGCTACCCGTGCTGGTTTCCCCGCCCATAATAATTCAAGGATTGCGCTCTTGATTTTTGCTAGAAAGGAATTGGGGAGAAGTAGCGGGATATTTGTGAAGAGATATAGAAGTTTGGGGAGTATAACCATTTTTGTCAGTGAGGTCCTGCCCCACAACGTTAATGGTAGAGATTTCCATCTCTGAATACGTTCTTGTAATAACTGCAGTGTAACTACATAATTGTCTCTAAATATCTCGTGGTGGCTTCGTGACATCTTGATCCCCAGATAGCGCACCTTCGAGTTTTCCCATTTGAACTCGTGGTCATCTGCAAACTCCAAAGTGCTAGGGGTCAGGGGGAACACTATCGATTTGGAATGATTGGTTTTGAGGCCTGACATTAGCCCGAATTTTGTTACCTCCCGCATTACGGGGTTGAGATTGGTTTGGGGATCACTGACGAACAGCATGACGTCGTCAGCGTACAGGGAGACAATTAGCCTGTGAGGACCCAGCTTTATCCCTCGACCTAAATGCTCGGCACGCAGCCTTGAGGCCAGGGGTTCCATCACCAGGGCAAAGATAAGGGCCGAAAGTGGGCAACCCTGTCTCGTTCCGCGTTCCAATGTGATCCCTGTGGATTTGGTGTTCCCTAGTGTGATGTATGAGCGTGGTTTGTTATATAACAGAGCTACTAGCTTCAGGAAGAAGTTACCCAGACCCATCTGCCTTAGTGTTGCGAACATGAAGGGCCACTCGACTGAGTCAAACGCCTTCTCGGCATCTAATAATACTGCTATTGCCTGCTTCGCCGGGTCCAGGGCTTCGATTATGCCAAATAGTCTCCTGATGCCGTATGTCGTACTCCGCCCCGGGATGAACCCGGCCTGGTCACCCAGCACCAGAGCCGGCATCAAGGGGAGCAGTCTGGTCGCCAGAATTTTAGCTAGGATTTTGTTGTCTAGGTTGATCAATGATATCGGCCTGTACGAGGCGCAGTTCTCTGTAGGTTTTCCAGCTTTGTGCAACATCATTACGTTAGCCTCGCGCATCGTGGGAGGGAGCGACCCGCGCTCCACCGCCTCCTCGTAGACTTGCAGAAGAAGGGGGGCCACCACCTCCACGTGCGCTTTGTAAAACTCGCCATTGAGTCCATCGGGACCGGGGGCTTTGGTGTTAGGCAAGGATTTGATTGCTGTCTGAATTTCTTCGAGCGATATGGGCGCGTTCAAGGGTTCGCGCAGGTCTTGGCTCACCCAGTACAGTTCCGTGTCATTGAGGTACTCTCGTATCGCTACGGGATCTGATGCTCCTTTTGAACTGTACAGGTTTTGATAGAATTCTCGGAAAACATTGGAGATCTCCTCCTCTGTGTAAACCCTCCGGCCTTGCGCATCCGCGATGTATTCAATGCGGGGTGGGACTTTGTCTATAGTTAGTAGTCTGGCCAGCAGTGCACCTGGTTTTTGCCCCTCTCCGTATTGTCTGATCTGTTGCCTGCGGCCCAGGAACTTCAGCTCGAGGTCCGCTGTCTCCTTGAACCCCAAGAGTTCTTTTTTGAGCTCGGCTTGGGTGCGTGGGTCCGGAGTATCGGAGAGGTTTTGTTCTAGTTCTTTCAAATGACGCTCTTTGTCGGATAATTCGCCTCGGATCGATTTCAACAAGCCATTTTCTTTAGTCAGGCAAATTCCTCGTACGTAGCACTTGAGTGTTTCCCAGATGGTGCATGCGGAGTCGACTGAGTCTTGGTTGATCTCCAGGAAGGAGACTATCTCATGACGCAGTTCTGCAGCAAATACGGCGTCCGTGAGTGAACCGGGCTTGAATCTCCAGTTGAGGCCAGGCACTGTTACACCCGCCAGGGTGACCTCCAGTACAACCATCGAATGGTCAGAGTAGGACCTTGGCAGGATATAGCACGCACCCCATCTGAAAGGGCTACGGGAGGATGCCAGGATATAATCGATTCTGGAACTGGTGTTGTGTACCGCTGATCGGAAGGTGTAGTCCATGCTGTCGTGGTTGTGTCTTCTCCACATATCAGATAGATTGAAGGCCTGACAAATCTCTCGAACCTGAATACTGGCCTTGGATAGGTTTCCCGATGTGTTATGGGACCTGTCGAGCCTGGGATCAAGTGTGGTATTGAGGTCTGCACCCCATACCACAGTTGTCGCGTTGGTCGCGTCCAGATGGGACATTACCCAGTTGAAATTATCAGGTCCATCTGTGTTCGGTGCGTATGAGTTCACCACCACCACCTCTTTCCCTGCGATTATCCCCTTCACCATTAGGGCCCTCCCCTCAGTGTCTTTCTTTAGCTCAATAAAGCTGAAATTAGTTTTTCTGTCGATCAGGATCGCAACGCCCCTGGCAAATGAGGAGTAGGATGAGAAGTACCGATGACATCCCCACGATCTGGCCCAATGTTGTTCTGACGCGGGCAGCAGGTGAGTCTCCTGGAGTATCGCTATGTTGATTTTGTGTCTCCGAAGATATTGAAGAATTCTCCTCATTTTCATAGGCTGATTGCCGCCACGAATGTTCCAGGTGGCGATTTTCAACGTTGCCGCTGCCAACTAGAGGGGTCAAAAATCATCATGTCGAGACGAGGCTCGCGGGATTGGCTGGAGTCGCTTTCCATAGAGGAGCAGGGAGGACGTGGCAATTGTTAGATGCATAGTTCTTCGTGTGACTGTCGTGGTACTGGGGTATGCGGGTTGTGGCGGTTTTGCTAAACTAACTTCTCTCCCCTGCACGGGCAACCCCCAACAAGCCCGTGATAAACAAACCCATTTTAACAGTACAACTAGCATTGCTGTGCTCGGGGCGCAGGTGGCCCTCCAAGAGGGGGCTGGATCCCTTCTTCGGCTGCAATGTTGAACTGTGGTGGTCGTTTCTAGTCAACCTTGAAGTCTTGTGCAGCCGTTTTGGGTGTCCTATAGGCAAATTTTACGGCGGGTTTCTTCTTGGTCTGTCGCCCCTTTGCGGTTTTCTGTTGACTGTAGCGGGTCTACAGCCAGAGCGATCCAGGTAGTCGCTTGTCTCCTCTGGGGTATTAAAGAACTGGGTCCTGCCCTCGTGCTGAATGCGGAGTTTGGCTGGGAAGAGCATGGAATATTGTATCTGGTTCTCTTGCAGTCTGCGCTTTACTGCCATGAAAGATCTTCTCTGCACTTGGACCGCTTGGGAGAAGTCCGGGAAAAACTGGATCTTGTCGCCGTCGTACTGGAGATCCCCTTTTTCCCTAGCCGCCCGTAGGATGGCATCTCGATCCTTATAGTTAAGCAATCTCGCTATGATTGGGCGGGGATTGGCCCCAGGGATTGGTCTGGTGTTGGGGACTCGATGAGCTCTCACCACGCCAAACAGTTTGGACAGGATTTCTGTACCGAAGAGGTCCATACACAACTTCTCAATGTAGTCTTCCATTTTCACGGTGAGTTGTTGCTCCCTGGCTCCCACGATCCTGATGTTGTTGCGCCGAGAACGGCCCTCCAAGTCTTCGTTTTTGGCGCTTACTGCTTTCATTTGCCCTTCTAGGGAGGCCACTCTGGACGTTAGAGCCGCTGCACCGTCGTCGAGATCAGACACTCTCTGCTCGACTGTGTCCAGTCTGTCTACATGTTTGTCCAGCCGGTGCTGGAGTAGGTCGACCTTGGAGGAGAGTGCGTCGAGTTTACTTCCAAGACTTCCGATCCCGGCCTTAAGATTAAGGAGGATTTCCCTGATGTCGAACCCGTGGGCATCCTCTTCATCCTGGGCTGCGGCCTGGACGGGAGACTGCGCTCCGCTGTTCGAGGTAGTTGCTTTGGTCGTGGAGCTGCCCTCGAAGTTCAGCTTTTTTTGCGATCTGTCCGTTTTCCTCGAAGTCGCCATTGGTGCACGCGTTGCAGGGGCCATGGGGCACCGGGAGGCGGGCCAGGGGTCTTGGGGCTCCCAGCTTGTCGTTTTCTAGTGGAGTGACTCTCTGGAGGTCTTGCCGCTGGGCCGGTTTGGACCGTGCTGTTTCACGCCTCCCTCGGCGGGGGAGCCGGGGATCCACTCGGGGCGCGCGAGCGAGGGGGCGAGGGCGCACGGGCGCGCGTACCTGATCCTCGGCGGCGGCCGGAAAGCCCCTTGGTGTCCGTCCGTGGTGGCTCCTCCAGGATTTTCCTTCGTTTTCGCCAGCTCCGAGCGGCGCCCCCGAGTCCCAGGCCCGCTCCGCCGCCGGCGTCTCCGCGCCTGGCCCGCGCCCGCGCCCCGTCCGCACGGGGGAAGGGGGGGGCTCTTCGCCGTCGAGGAGACGGGACTCAGCGTTCGAGGGTCGACGGATGAATACCCTGTTCTGCTCGGATTCGCCTCGGCTACAATCTGGAGGCGGCTGCGGACAATTTGCACACCACAGAAGCTTCGATTGGTCAGGATTTTAGGGGAGCTCCGCGGAGCTCACAGGGAGGCCGCCATCTTGGACGGCTCTCTAGCGCCTTCTGAAGAAACACATAGTTAATCTAGTACCGAAAAGTGTATTTGAATTGAGTTGACATTTTACTAGGGTTGGCACTAGGTTTTGGCATCAAAAGAAGCTAATATTTGAATGTCAATGTTACAAAAAGTGATTCATTTAAAGGAGCACCCAAGGAGGTGATGTAAGGAAGCCTCCCAGCCAATCAGTGAGGTCGTAAAATGGGCTTTTTGCACATGGAAATGCTTTCCTTCTGAACCCCACTGAGCAGTGATAGGTTTCCATTTTGCCACCCATGATGCTGACACCAGCCTCCCGCCTCCCCTCCCAAACACTTCCTCACCCCTGTGGGGGTGGGCCCCTTAATCACCTTAATCCAAATGGGCCCACCAGCTGAGGAACGAGTGCACATTTTGTATGCAAAGCGGGTTTATTGTACGATTATCCGGGGAGCAGTTAGATGGTGCTGTAGAACCAAACTAACCCAATTCCCAACAAACCACATCAGTTAACAGAATGTGTTGGTGTGAATAGAAGCATCACTGTTTTGCAGGCTTTTAAGTTTCAACTCAAACAGAACCTTTGTTCCTTTTATAGTCCTTAAATGATAAGCTTAGGGATGGCTGCAATATTTGATAGTTGATAATGTGTAGTAAGTTTTTATTTTTCTGCATTGGTTTGTGTCATGTGTGGTGCAGTGCCTTGAAACTGGTCTTTTCTGGTAATAAGTTTGCTCTTAATAAATAATTTTATATGCTAAATCAAAACTTTATAATGTGCATATTTTAAAAGTGCATGTTTCCTCCAGTAAGGGTAGCATACCTCTCAAACCAGCGGTAATGTGGTGGTAATTCCACCATGTTACTGCCACATTACCCTACCGCAACAGTTTTTCAACAACATTTTTGCAACAGTTAAAACACTCCCAGATTCCTTATTACAATCCGCCGCCACGTGTGATTGGACAAAAACATCTTCAAAGAAATCCCATCTTTCTCCAATTCCTATATTTCCATTGGTAGCCCTTATCTTAACCACTATCTTCAGCTCATGTGTAGAACACACCTCTTCTTAGGATTTGTTCATGGTAGGTCATGACATCATCATTCAGTTAAACATTTGTATGCAAACATAATTCATTAATGGCAATAACTGGCCTAAACCCTTTTAACCTTTACTTTTAATTGCACATGGTTCACATAAATATTTCAAGCAATATGAAGAAGGCTGGGTAAATAAGTTCTCTTTGAGTTAGCAATGCTATCTCATTCCCCAGGTAACTGGTTCAATTGGAACATTCTTATCTAAATAACTGACACTTCATCGCACATAGCACATCTGAAAATACAACTGAAACTCCTGGGTTCCAATTATGTTAGCCTTGTACATTGACTCACCCCTTGTTTTACTGCTGGCCAAAACAAGCAGCAAACCCCCTTCTGTCTTGCTCCCATGCATCAGGAGATTACATCTGCCATCTGTGATACTTATCAGACCATAAAACTCATGGCCAGATCCTTTCGCTTAGCTGACTGCAAAGGTTCAAGTACATATGTACCCATCCTCTGGCCTCTGAAACCTCACAGAATCAGTTTCTCAAAAATCAAAGTTCACTTTGCAAACAGCCCTGACTGCAGTGGTTTGATTTGTTTGTAAAAAAGCCCACTGAATTTAGATTCATGATTTCCCCATTTATTTGTATCAATGTGCATGCATGGTTAATACCTGTTCTCTATAAATAGTCCTCTTCCTTGCATGTGCATTAAAACCCTTCCCATCTCTTAGTCTCCATGTACTTCAAAGCACCCCACGTGTGAATTGTTTTTATGTCACATTTGATGGTTTTAAAATTTTATCTTTCTGTGCACGTGCAAGCTAATATGTATCAGTTCTAAACGAAAATGAACACTAAAAAGTAACATATCCCATCCATAATTAACTATACTTGATACATTTGAAATTGCAACATCTCACTCAGTTTGCCTCACCCCCAGTCATAAATATGGCGCGTGCAACATAAACCTCCCTTGCTCGTGGGGATCTTTCCTGGACCCCCAACACCCTGCACTACCCCCCGCACTCATCTCCTGCTAGCACCTATCTCTCTGGCCTTATGATGCCACTCACCAGCTCGTCTACCCACTCCTGTATCTCTTCCAATGCATGCTATGGAAATGGAGAAGGAACTAGCAGTACTGCCCTTCTGTTTTCATTCATTTGTGAAACAGTCACTGCAACGTTTCTCAGCTTAACACAAACATATGATGTGCCATGAAATCATACTAGGGTTGCAATTGCTATAACCCACTCAGTGGTGAACATTACTGTCAGGTAATAAAACTGGGCCCTCGTTAAAGCCCTCGCATAACTTGAGCGCCTTGCGACCCGGCTGGTATTGCCCCTCCCACTGACTGATGGGTTATTGCTTAAGTGATATCCCATCCATAATTAACTATACTTGATACATTTGAAATTGCAACATCTCACTCAGTTTGCCTCACCCCCAGTCATAAATATGGCGCGTGCAACATAAACCTCCCTTGCTCGTGGGGATCTTTCCTGGACCCCCAACACCCTGCACTACCCCCCGCACTCATCTCCTGCTAGCACCTATCTCTCTGGCCTTATGATGCCACTCACCAGCTCGTCTACCCACTCCTGTAACTCTTCCAATGCATGCTATGGAAATGGAGAAGGAACTAGCAGTACTGCCCTTCTGTTTTCATTCATTTGTGAAACAGTCACTGCAACGTTTCTCAGCTTAACACAAACATATGATGTGCCATGAAATCATACTAGGGTTGTAATTGCTATAACCCACTCAGTGGTGAACATTACTGTCAGGTAATAAAACTGGGCCCTCGTTAAAGCCCTCGCATAACTTGAGCGCCTTGCGACCCGGCTGGTATTGCCCCTCCCACTGACTGATGGGTTATTGCTTAAGTGATAGATACAAACCTAAAAAGGTTTCTGCTCCCTGGGAGAAAAATACAAACCAATATATCATGAGTGCCCCTGTTTTGCATTGTTGCCATGCTCTAGTCTCACTGCCAAACTTTGGCCATACTCTAGTTTACACAGTAAAATAAAACACCTATTGTGTTTTCACAATAAATACATTGATGTTTAGAATGAGGTATAGTCATGGAAATAGAGTTGACAGTTTATTATTTTACTGCAAACTATACTAAACATATAATGCTTATACTACTCCAGGAGTTAAAAGACAAGCTAATATTCTGTCTATTGGTACTCATCTAAATGGCAATCCATAGTAAAACGGTGCATTTATGACTTTAGAAACATTTATCTTTATCTTTGAATTGAGCTCTTTTAACCTCCCATATATGTTGTGGAGGTAGTCAGCGTTTGTGTGCATATCTGAGTTTTTGTGATGTCAAATAATCTCAGAAAATGGGATTACCATTTTAGGAGACGTTTGTTACATGTGTTATAGTAAAAAGCAGGCTCCATCTCTAAGCCCCATTCAGTGAGGGGATTCCTTTGATTACATTTTTGATGGTGAGTAAGTCTCCATGCACATCACATTTATGATGTTGGTGGAATGGCAGGGATCCCTGTAAATTCTGCACACTTTCAAGAATACAGCAGGTGAGATCCTTTGTGGTCGGCCGCAATGGCAGCCGCATTATCCATCACTGCTTTTATGCATACAGGCACGGCAGTGATTAAGTCAAAGAAGCCAGAGAATTCACATGGAATCTATTTAGGCAGTGAAACACAGGATCTACAAGGATTCCCATGTGCAAATTCACTTCATGCAGGCAATCAGCAGAATCCGGGGAACTGAATGCAACCACTGAAGCGATACAGTTGGGAATACTCTGTTCCACTCCTGGAATAGCACTCCTGCATAATTTAGATATTAAACTCTGAATTTGGGGCCACAGATGAGGAAAATATATAATAAATTCTGCAGATTTTCCATCGCTCCCTTAATTAAATATTATGTAGGAAAGGTAGTCCCCTCCTTACTGTTTGGCCTAGAATGCAATTCTCAGAGCTTTGAGATGGAATGGGATAAACTGGAATCCAAACTCTGGAAGAGAGCCCTTTATTTGGCAAACTCGGTCCCTATGGCGGCCATTCGTTATGAGTTGGTCCTGACATCCCTTTTGGCTTGGATGGAGTTGAGGTGAGCTTCGGCCTATAGACTTATCCTTGCCCCCCCCTTCATCCCTCTATGAGGATTTGGCCACCCAGCTCCAAAAAAAATAACTATTTTTTAAACTCATTAAAGGAAAATTCCACTGATATACTAACTAAAGTAGATACTGATTTATCCACTCTGGTGCAGAATTCACTATAATCTAAGTATAATATGAAAAAAGGAGACTGGATTAGAACCATCGACCGAATGAGGATGCTGAAGTTCTCCTCTTCCTTGTCGATGCTGGATAAACCAAGATCATGTCTGTCTACCTTTCTGAGAAGATCCCCAGATCCTAGTGTTAGGGTGGATTTCCTCAGACTTAGGCTGAATATTCTTCCAACTTTGGAAATCCAGCACTTGAGGGACAGGTTATGCTTTCAAACCGATATCTGTCAGGTTTGGGATTTGAATGTCAAGCATTCAATACATCATGTACTGATTGATTGCCCGGGTAACTGGGCCTTAAGATTTAGCAGACTGTGTAGATGTACATAATATCATTTTTTTTAGAATCTGGCATGTTCTGGGAAAGAATCATCTCCGGTAATGAATTGTTTCTAACAACAGAAGTGGTCTGTATCTTGAGAGTCTTAAAACTCTCGACAAAATATGTTACCACTGTAAATAATGGAAAGTTAGAAGACAGAGTCTAAAGCCGGTGAACAATGTCAAAGAAACTCTTTGGGCATGGAGACAGGTGATCTAAGTAGTAGAGATTCCGTATGAGTATTCAGAGTGCACTGTGGGGTGCTCTTGGAAGGGGTAAATATCAACCTATGATAGTTATGTATCAAAGCACTTCTCTGTGTTTTTCTTTTCTCAATTTTTCTTTTTTTTATATTATGTAACTTAATTTTTGTAAAGTTTTATTATATTTTATGAGGTTGTATACATGTTCGATGGATGTGTGTAAAAAGTCAAAATAGGTTTGGCTAATGCACAATGAATAAAGATATTTATTTTTTAATCCCAAAAATGTGTTGGCGTCTCTTCTGAGAACAGACCCAGCCAATTAACCAGTTCCATGTGATGGTGCCACACAGGAAAACCTAAAATCACATATTGGCTCTCTATGTCATACCAGACAAGAAATACCCATAGTCCAGCTCAACAAGTGGGCCTGACCAACTTGCTCAGTGAGCGGTAACTATCTTAGAGAACCTAGAAAAGATATTGGGTGTTTTTCTATGTTGGAAGATATCAAAACTGCATGATGGACAGACCAATCATCGGAAGGTCACAGTATCAAGTTCAAAAGGTTTTTTATTTTACCATGTAAACGTGCAAAGGGATTAGGATGGTCTACAAACAGAGTAATGAGAAACTCAAAAGAAAGTAATGAGAAAGTCCAACTTGCTAGAGGACCATAGTTCTTCCCCTTATCCGATGGGCTTAACGAGCAGGCGTTCACACAAAGTCACCCAAAGGCTTTAGGGTTAAGGGCCATAATTCTTTATTCTTGGTTCTAGCAGGTATTATCTGTTTCGGTTATAACAAATAATATGAATTCAGTTTTGGCTCTGATTAAATTGAGTTAGTGGCCTCTGGTTCTGGTTGTTATTGTTTTGAGGTATTCCAGCAGGGGTTAAAATGCAAACAGGATCTGGGACACCGGAATATAGACATGGGAATCATCAGCACAATATTGTATTAGCTCAGTCAAAGAACTCCGGTTGTTAAAGGGCTGTAAAAGGAATATGTTGAAGAGGGTGGGAGACTTAGGGTACCCCTAAGGGACCCCAGAAGTGACCATGGAGGTGATGTAACTGAACAGCCGATATGCCTTTAAGAAAGGCCAGAAACAACTTTAGGTTTTTGAAGATGGGCATATAATTGAAGATATGGTGTGAATAAGGGACACATTTCCACTATATCTAATGCTCTGGATAAGTCGTATATTACCAATTTATTTTATTTAATTATTTTATTTATTGACATTTGTGTAGCGCCTATACACAAGTGTTTCCAGGCACCACAAGACAAGGTTGGGGGGGGCATTGGAATCACAAAAGACGGTTATATTGTCCATGCGACAATCCTATTGTGCAAGTGCTTGACAGGGTGGTAAGTGCAAGGAGGGGTGAGTGGGGTGCCCCCAGGGGAGGGGGCGGTGAAGTGCTGGGTGGGCCAAGGTGGCAAGTGCAAGAGGAAAAAGGGGGAAAGGGAGGATAAGTGCAGTGGACATGGAGGACTAAGTTGGGCTTGTCTGGGAAAGGGAGCCAAATGGCAAGTGCAGGTAAAGGATGTTGGGGCACTGGTAGGGGCTGGTCTGGCACCTGTATGAATCTGAAGGGACCAGGCCCCAATTGCAGCGGCAGAGGGAGAGTTACCATAGGAGGGGGAGAGGGAAGAAAGAGGAGAAAAGGAAAGTCTTGAGAAGTGTCCGGAACTTAACAAGATCCGACTCAAGTCTGAGGGGGGGAGGCCATTCCAGAGGGAGGAGCCAGCAGAGGAAAGGGATCTACCTGCCACTGTGCTTGGAGAAACATTTGACCTGCAGAGATCTGGAGTCAGAGGGCCGAATGACTCTGGCAGGGAGATATTTTGGGAGGGAAAGCTGGATGTAAAGAGGTCCTAGGTCCCAGACAGACTTGTGGATAATGCATACGATCTTGAATTTGATCCTTGTGGTCACCGCAAGCCAGTGGAGAGATTTTAGGACTGGAGAGATGCAGTCCCTGAGCTTGAGGTCAAGGATAAGTCCTGTAGTCCTATTCTGGATTAGTTGAAGGGGGCTAAGGGAGGAAAGAGGCAGATTGAGGAAGAGGTTGTTGCAGTAGTCTGGAGAGAACCATGACTCTGAAGACATTGAGCTTCTGGGGGAAGGCGAGGAAAGGCATAATGCTCCTGGGAAGGTGGAGCTGTGGGTTGGACCTCTTGGCAAGGACTGTGATGTGTGGAGAGAAAGAGAGAGAGGAGTCAAAGATGATCCCAAGGCTTTTTGCCTCTCAGGTGGGTGAGGGGACCCAAGGAGTCTGGTCAGAGAGTGGCGGGGGGAGGAGCATGCATCTCAATGAGAAGTATCTCTGTCTTACTGACATTAAGCCAGTGATCATTGGCAAAGCACCATGTCTAAATAGCAGTCATGCAGTCAGATATGAGGGAGGAGTAGGAGGTAGAGGATGACTGCTTGATAGAGAGCTGTGTGTCATCTGCATAACCCTGTAAATGAGGGGAGAAAGTGGAGATCAAGTGGGCCAGAGGGGCAAGGTAGATGTTGAAGAGCCAAGGCAATATGATAGAGCCCTGACGGATGCCACCTATAGAGAGTGTGGAGGAGGAGAGAAAATTACCCATTTGCGTTTGGGAAGGTCTGTTTGAAAGGACCGAGGTAAGCCACGCCAGTACCCTGTCCTTGATACCTATGGTATCATGGAGACAGTTTATGAAGATGGAGTGGTTGACTGTGTCAAAATCAGAAGAAAGAACAGGAGGATCAGAAAAGAGGGAGTGTTAGAATCCAGATTAGAGAGTAGGTCTTCACGGGTGTTCAGGAGAGCTGTTTCTGTGCCTCTGGCTAACCTGAAACTGGACTGGTGGCAGCCAGCCACTTCAGTGTGGAGGGTCAGTCTGGGGAAGACCAGTTTCTCCACGAGTTTGCCCAAAAAAGGGGTGATAGAGATAGGGTGATAGTTAACCAGGCAAGAAGGGTCAGCAGACAGCATTTTATGACAGGGTGCACAAGAGAGTGCTCAAGGGGTTGAGGAAAGGAGCCAGTGGTGAATGAGTGGTTGCAGAGGTCAGCCAAGGCTGGGGCAGGAGAGGTTATATTGTGCTTGATGGTTCTGGAGAATCAGGGTAGCACCTGTTTAGAGGAGACTTTCATAGAGCAGACAACTCTAGAGATCATATCTGGTGCAATGGAGAGAAAGAGGAGAGTATGGAGGAGTTGAAGGGTGCCAAGGGAGGCTATAGAAGGGGTGGGAGGTGGGGGGAGCAGATGACAGGAATGACAGGATGTCCAGAGTTTTTGAGGAAAAGGGTGTGGCCAGTGCAGAGCAGAGGGCCTGGCCGGGAGGAGGAGAGGAGGAGACTGCAGTAGGATTGGCACTTTCCTTGTAGATTTTAAAGAGTTCAGCCGTGTTATTGGTCACTCCAGAGATGCAGGCTTGGACGTGAGCGCTCTTCTTGGAGCAGATGGAGAGACGATATTGCCTTTGGAGTAGGTGGCAGGCCAGATTTTCAGAGGATGAGCTAGATGCTTGCCACTTGCGCTGTGCAGCTTTGCACTTGTATTTCAAATCAGCCAAGTCAGAGGCATACCAAGAGCTGCATTTGGAAGTAGGCTTCATGTGGATCCTCATAACGGAGGCAAGGATGTCCACTTTGTTAGAGATGGAAAGGAGAAGGTTAGCTACAACAGAGTCAGAAGGAAAGTTACATGAAGGGAGAGGAGGAAGGATGAAGGAAGAGAAAATGTAACGACTGACACACGCTTCATCAGTCAAACGATGGAGAAGGAGACTAGCAGTGCAGGTGGAGGCATCATCAGGGTACAGGGAGGTCAAGGTGGGAAGAGAGGAGAGAGTAGTCAGACAAGGAGAGATGGGTAATTCGAGTTTGGAGACAGGATGTCTGTTGAGATGAGAGCATCCAAGGTGTATCTGGCAGAGTGGGTTGGGCCAGAGGGAAGGAAAGTGAGGGAAAGAGTATTGCAGAGGTTGCAAAAGAGAACAGTGGGCACATCGGGAGAGTGTAGATGGATGTTACTGTCCCAAAGGAAGGTAAGTTTGGAGAATGAGGCAAGAAGAGACGAGGAGAGATCAGCCCATTCTAAGAGGAAGAGGGCGGTCGGCTCAGCAGACCTGTAGATGGTAGCAAGAGTAAAATAGAAGGTAGGGGAGACATAAAGCCCCCAGAGTAGGCTTTTAACAGATGAGTAGGTCTGAGTGTGGATGATGGAGGCAGGAACCCACTCAGGGAAAATTAGATCCACTCCACCAATAATCCAGTCATGCTGAATTGCCCCTATCCACAACATTTACTGTAAGGAGTTGTCCCCAAGCCCCACAAGGGCAGTCTTTGCCTGGTATCCTGAATGTAAACCTAATTGTGTGAGGAAAATAACCTGATGCGTTTACTGAAATGATTACAGTTGACCCACAACCACCTTTTCCATGATTTGTGGAATATTTTGAGCGTAGCAAAGCTGGAGGAACAGATCACCTTGAAACCATAGGTGAATGTTATCACACACTATATACTTGCACATACAAGGAACTTGTTCATTCCTGAGAATAACAAAACAGATATAGCCCTCTGGGGAACAGGCTATTAATACCTTCTTAAAACTCCCTCAAACCCACAATTTCCCTGCCACTCTTTTGTCTGCTGACAGCACACCAGCTCAGAAACATAGCACATATGAATCCCAAGCATGATTTAGAAGACGTCGTGTGGGATCCAGGGTTACCTTATTCACTAAAAGAAGGGATCTTTCTATCTATACGAAAAAGGGTCAGGAGGCTTAAAGAATATCTGCTATCCCTTGCTCAATCAAACCCATGGTCCTGATTTGATTTGATTTGATTTATACCACGCACCACTGACCCTGAGGTTTAAGGGCGCTAACTAAACAAATGCAGTAATCATTAAGCCAAAAAAAAGGACAACAACAATCAAAAGAAACATACACACTTAGTGAGCGACGGCATAACCAGTGAATGTATAATTCTGTTCAAGAACAAAGGCAAACTACTGGATCCACATCCTATAACTATACAGTCTGTATTGTCCACTGAACACCAATTTTCAATCTGCAGCCGACGGAGGACTTTCAAGTCCTGAGTTCTGACATAGTTCGGACCCAGTGTTTGATTACAATATGCTAGAATATTGTTTTTCAACTCCTCTCTAGATTCAAATTTTTTCGGTTTATCAACATTAGTTAAAATGATGTTTCTGGAGTCCCACACAATACTCCTTATACTAGAATCCGTAATTTTGCCCATTATTGCTTTTTTATATCTAAAGTCCTTAGAAACTGAAGGGTGCGATGGTGAAACAGGCTTAGTAGGAGATGGAGTGCCCTCCAAAGGGACTATGCCCCCTGGGCAAGAAATAGAAGACGCTACATTTGCTTGCATGGACAGGCCTATATCAGAGGATTCAGTAGGGACTGCTTGGCAGCCCCGAGGAACCCCAATCGATTGGGAGGGATTTTGGGAAGACTTTACTATTACTTTATAATCAAGTAGGCTGGGCTGACTCGGCTTCTGTGCGTTAGGTAGAGATAACGGCATTCTAGGACCAACAGAGACCAGCCAGGAATGGAATTCCTCAAAGTCAGAGCAAGCTGCTCAATCCTGCAGCATAAGGTCCTTAAAGAGAAGCCAGTTTTCTGGTGCTTTAAGGTCACCCACCCCCCTGAGTTACAAGCATGCTGATCCTGTTCTAAAAAAAGTTCATGTGTGGTCAACTCAGGATGCTGTGCGACAAAGTCACTCAAAGTCTGTTTTGGTAGGTCTGGTCCTCCAAGGCCCTGGTCATGGATCAGTGTTGGTGCTGTGGTCGTGCCACCTCCTGAAAAGGGTGGATGGTCTCTTTCAAGTCCGTGTACCTTGTGCGTCTTCTTGGGTTGCAAATGAGTGGTGCACAGTTTACCTTCTTCTCTAGGGAGTCCCCTTGATTTGGCTGTCACAAAAGGAATAAGCAGGTATTTATTTCCCCCTACCTGAGTTAGTCTCGAGGGATGTGCTCACCCTACCTTGGTATGAGTTCTAGAGTATTGAAGTATGTGGATGGACACTCCTTTCACCTTAATCTGATGTCAGCCCCATTTCTTCCCTTTACCCCACTGGGTCCATAGTGTCCTACTTGCTCTGCCAAACTTTCAGGGATATAGTGCACCTGACTCCCTTAGCAACCTTATGAGACAATAGTGCCCTTGACTAACTGGGTGACCACTGACTCGCTCAAAAACATATAGAGAAAATATGGCCACTTACTCACTTTAGCAAACTGTGTGGGATATCACTCCCTACCTGACCTTTGCCAGATTCTGTCTCCAGCTCATCAATAGACCATCTGCCTTGCTCTGGATTCCCACCTGGGGTACTGGATCACTGTGGTCTTCTAAAGGTGAACTCCATCATGGTTCCTGACTGCCCTACTAACCCTCCTAGTCTTTACACTCAAGCTGTAGTCACCATCCTTCTGCTCTTGCGTCTTAACCACATACTGCTCAATACCTGATTCCAGCTTCTCCTCATTCTCATAGTGTTCTCACTCTTGATCCTCCCCTTCCAGTTGTTCAAATTCTCTGTTCTCCTCCTCCAAACCCCCTTTTCTTTCATCATTGCTCTCTTCTCCGCCTATCTCTTTCCAGCTCTGATCTCTTGAACACAAGCTCACAGTAATGCATCCTCACACCCACTAACTGCTGGAGACTGCTTTTATTTAACACAGTGCGTAATAAGCAGATGCGGGCAAAGTGCTCTAATTGGCTGCCCCATTCCTTCCTGGGCACCCTGACCATTTGTGCTGAACTCCTCCGCTTTATAGTAGCCCCTCTGCCCCATTTACTCTAGACGAGGAGAGATTTTGAATGGGTTAGTTTGTTTGCCCACCATGGTAAGGTGAGGCCAGAATCTCATTCTGCTAGTCTGAAAAACAAAATTACCTTTGGCCTAGCCCCACATGGGCGACCACTTCCTAGTCACCAAATCTACCTTGGGGGGTGTGGACCACTATGCCCCCCTGCTCATGTGTCTCAGGGCTATTGTGCACTGTGTTACTCCTAAGTAACTATGCTATGGATACACAAACATAACCTGTTACCATAACCCTAAGAATAGACCCAAAACGAAATAACATGCACAACAAACCAAACACTAAGAAATGACACGAGAAATAAGATAACAATGGACACAAATGAAAACACACAAGTCAGTCTCAATTATAACAATGGAATAAATGTATTCATACACAGCAAGGCATGAGGCAAACACTACTATAATGCAAAACCCGCATTTGCACCCTTTTTACTCTGTATGCAAATCTACAATGCAGTGCAATAAATGTAAGCCTTACAGGCTTTTAATGCAAGCAATATAATAGCAATTTATCCAGTCCTGCTGGATCTATCAGGCAAATAGCAAAATGCATATGGCAAGTTTCAGCATTCAGCATTCCTCTCCAATCCACACCACACTTCACACTCTCTTTCTTTGACAATCCCTGCCTGATTTCCCCTTCTATCAAATCAAAAGCTCTGTGTGAGTGGCTGTCCTAATTCCCCATTGCACGTGTCTTATTCAGATCAATTAGGCGTACTCAATCAATCAGCAATTCTTCTCTCTGCATGAACTGCAAGCAGCCCCCTCTGATCTGCATTGGGCTGATCTCAAGCACCGGGCCCCTTTCCCCTTTCCAGCTCCCTCTGTCAGTCTGGTCACTCAAACTGCCTTGAGCCTCTGACAAGCTCTCGAAATCTGCTCTCATCTGCATCCCAAAAGCTTCCGAACTCCCAAAGCCATCCAAATCTGCTGCACCTAAAACGCTTCACAAAGTACATCTAAACACTCCCAAATGCCTCTCAAAGTACATCTAAAAACTCCCAAACCCTCACCTCTGGATAAACTATTCAATGACGTACATACATCTCTATGGTTATATTAAGCATTCACTCGTTTCCGTCAAACCAGCATTTCTCTAGCCAAGCACCTAAAATTCTGTATATGCATCTCTTGTTCTTGTTCTATTCCAGTGTGTTCTGTCACTGTGTCATTGTACATTGTATCTATACCATGCTATCTGCGTTACGAAACTATCCCATCCTCCATTTCTCTCCTTCACTACATACACTTAGCTGGATAAAAATCCCTTTTTCCGTGTCTCTCTGTGCAAAGCTCCTCACTCCCTGCTGCATGCCCCCACCTTCTCGTCTGCGAACAAGCCAGGGCCTGATAATAAAGCCAGGTCTTCCGTTCTCTACTAAGGCAAAAGTCACCTAATCTCTGTCGGTCAAGAAACTGTTTACGCATTCCTTGTACCAGTGTAACTCAAAACATTCTTTGCAGAACCGCAGTGCGTCTCAATGGCTTCAGAATGGCTTAGTAGCCAGCTACATGCATTCTAGCGTTTACTCAACCTTTCGCAAACGAAGCGCTATACCATGGCTCAATGCATACTCTAAATGCACACTCATGCGTTTCTCTACAATGCATACAGGATAACATAATAACATATGTCTAAACATGTTTCTACAAGGCACTTGTCATGACCCTTGCCCCTGGCCCTCACTGGCAAGTCAGCCCTCCAGTTAGGGCCAGGACAAAGCCTTAAAACCTCATCCAAGATTCTCTTGGAGTCAGTCCTGGCGCCTTTGGCGCCAGGTTCATAACCATCATGAAGACCAACATTAGAATGGGACTATTTACTTGGGACTATTTAACTTGGGGGGGGTTCAGCCAACATGGAGGCACACACGTAGTTCAGTTACAAGGAACTGAGCTATGCGGTCTAGTCTTTTGGGTGTGGCAGGCCTGGGACTACTTTATCTGGACTACCGGCCCATGCTCATCTTCAAACTGCATGACAACACCAAAATATCTTTCCATACCTAAAAGGAAAGAAGCAAGACATTATTATTCGAACTAAGAGGAACATATGAACTGCATATAAAGACTGTAAAGCAGCAAACCTACGGAGTTGCAGCAGGCCTGGATTCCCACAGGGGTCTTGCACCAGTGAAGTAACTTGGTCGCTGCTCGCCCCCACATCTACGCGCCCCTGCCACGAGGAGCAGGATGGAGAATCCACCTTTTACAATATTAAGGTGAGGAGAAGGCCCAAGGGGGAGGAAGGAGTTCAGGCCAAGGGAGATGGGAAAACATAAAGACAATCTGGTATTGAATCCAGCTCTCCTATATTGCAGACCCATCTTTAACCAGAGGCATTAGTAAGGGACCGGGAGAGGGTTCGAGAGTGGAAATCATCCAACCAGCGCTGGGTGGCGTCCCCGTGGATACCAGGTGAGCATACACTTCATATAACAGACCTCTTTCTCTAGCAATTGCAAATGGCTGAATAATATATGGATAACTTATGTCACTACTAATCAGAATGAATGATGGATAAATGAATCTCTAAATGAGCCACTAATTACTAATGATTCACTAAATGAGTAATGGATTTCTATTGATAACATACCAGGCCTATTCATATAATATCTGGTTTCACAAATCCCGCCTCTTATCATTAGATAATACATTACTAGATACAGCATTTCTAAGCAAATCTCAATGTGGCGTGCTAAAAGCAAGCAACATTGCAAAGGGAAAAAGCATTCTATCTCTCAATAATGCAAACAAAACTAAATGCAAAAACTTCACTCTTTCAGTGTCAAGCTAAAACTCAAATCTCAAATTCATAGCTGCAAGTGTGTCAGAATTTAGCATGGCATATTTAAATTTCTAATGCAATGTCTAATGTATCAATTCAAGCAAAAAGGTGTATAGCCAACTATGTCTCTACAAGCAGATGTAATTCAAAATGAAAATAAAGCATAGAATCAATGCATGTGTACTGTGGACATCACAATGTATTCAGTTTCAGTCTGTCAAGTACAATATGACAATATTTCACTTTCACAGGTGTCAAGGTGTCAAACGACTCAAACGTGTCAGTAGCGTAGCCAAACAGGCCAGGTTAATTCATTACAGATAAATGCATACATTCAGTGTTTGCATTCCCAGTGTATTGGTCATGCTGGCCAATTAAGTTAATTCCAGTCTAGTTAATTTCTAGTCTCTCACTGCATGTCAGTCTGTGAATTCATTCAGGTTGTAGCCAATCAGAACAGTATGTGTGTCCTCACATCTGTGTGAGGTTCAAAAGTCAGTACGGCAACAAAGCCAATGCACACATTTCTGCCAAGGAATGTCAACAAAGCATGTCAACCAAGCGACATGTTCACAAATGTGTTCATAAATGTAAACAACAAGCGTGAGTTCAGCAAACATGTGTGGCCATCAAAGCATAACCCAAAGCAGAAGTGGTGTTCCAGCTGCAAACGGAACCCAAGTGTGTGTCTTCGCAAACTGACAATTTTCAGTGACAGATTTCAGAGCCTCACTTCTGCAAGCTCTCTCACAACAGGTGTCAGATGTTTCTTTAGAGCAAATCATGCTCACTGCTGCAAGCTTTCCGTTGATGCAAATCAAAACAGATTCTCAAGCATTTTCCTCAACTCTCCCTATCTCCAAAGCTCTCCCTATCTATCCTCATGACACCGATGTACCATTCACGTGGCACTCATTCAGAGTGTTGTAGCAAAACAATGCAGATGGCAACTCTCCAATGGCAATTCAATGCAATGGCCCTTCACATAGGCCAAAACTCAGATTCAGATTCATAGCACTATCAGGCTCTTTCCTTCTTTGCCATGCCAGTCATGCTATCTCATGGCATGTAATGCCAGTCCCTGCTCTTCACATGAGGGACCAGCCAACGCTGGATGCAAGTACTGATTTCAAAGCACAATGGTGTCAGATCAATGCTCTTGCTCGCTCACTCCACAACAGACAAAGAACTTCACTGTTCTTCAAACGTGGTTTGCACCGGGAATTCAAATGCTTTCAGATCGTGTCTTCCTGCTCATTTCCATTTCTCTCCTTTTCCCTTAGCCCCAAGGTTGTGACTTCTTCTAGTTCACAAGGTAAGGCATTTCAAATGGTTTTTCATATTGCTGCAGATTACAAAACAGCCCAAAAATGTTTTTTCTCCTTTGCTGAACATATTTCACTCTTTGCCACATAATTCCGTAAGGTGTCAACTTTCACAATAGTCAGTCAGGATCTTCACTTCCCATGCCACTTCAGTTGTCATGCCAGGAAATCAGGCAGCAAACAGTCTTCTGAGTACCTTCTCAGAGCACAGCCATTGACAAAGCTACACCCTAAGGCCTCAAACCAGTCGGTCGGCATTTCCCAGAAGTGCTGCTGCAAAGCTTAGGTGTCAAATGTGTCACATCACAAGGTGACAAAAGCCAGTGTCTTTCAGTGCTTCTTCAAAACAGCCAGAATGCAGAGTCAAAAGGTATCAGCCATCATGAATCTTTAACCAACAGCCATCAAGGTCTGGTCAATCTGGTCTGGTCAATCTTGCAGTCTGTCATGCTGCTGGCAGTCATTCATGGTCTGGTCAATTCATGCGATGTGATCTGGTCAGTCATCAAGGTCTGGGCATCTCTGCAAGTTTCGGTCTGGTCACGGTGTCTCTCCAGGTCATGCAAGGAAAACAAAAGTGCAAGATCAGTTTAAATCAAATTGAGGTGTTTTCAAGCCAAAAACAAAACAGCATTTATCATTGTGATTCAGTGCACATAGCTAGTTCTAAACTCCCAATGTCTCTAAAAATGTCTCAGTGTCTGCCCTATATCAGTCAGTGTCTAATTCAGTGTGCCAGTGCATCTGTCTAACCATGCCTACCTCTCCATGCTTCATGATGCATTACTCCATCCATCTCTGTCCTTCTCAAAACTTGCCTCCTGAACTTGTGCTCTCCCTGGCAAGTTCATGGGAACGGGTTCTCCTAAGCCAGAACTCCAATTAGCAGGTTTGTGGGGACCTGGTTCTCAATTTTATTGATAGTTAAGAGGGACTTTATGGCTGTGACACATGGTCGCATGCATATCCCTATTTCTATAGTAGGTTTTGGTTGGAAGCCAAGTCTGTGATCTATGCCATGCTTTATCACTTGGGTGTGCACCATACTGAGACTCCCTCTCCATGCCTGAACCCACAAACTGCATTATATCTACGCAGAATGAGTTTCATCCTCTCATTAACTGGCCGTGTGTGTGGGTGCATTTATATATTATACCCAGACTAAGGGATATTAGCTAGATATCTGTATGAGACACCCATGCTCTGAGACTCTATATCTTGCATTGGGATTACTGGGATGGTCGGTGTGTTTCCCCGTTTACTGTCTGCAGATGTTGTATTACCGACTCCAGTCTCTCTTAGATTGCTTGGCTCAAGTGACTTTGTCAGAAGAGGTGGTGACAGGTCTGAAGTTAGTGGAGATATAGACACATGGGCCTCTTTATGAGGTTGGCAGTAACCCGCCAGTGCCACCGGCCGGTTGCTGCCTTCCCTGATACAACATTTTCGATGCATTACAAGTCCCGGCGGCGAGGGAAGTCAGATGTCGGATTTGTTAAGTCCCTATTCCCGTGGAGTGCAATAGGACTCCAGGGGAATGGGCACTCGGGAGCACTCGGGAGCACCAACACCATTGCTATAACAGTGCCAGTGCTTCTGTGACAACTCTGCCTGCAGGGGCCATTGCATCCTGTAGGGTGAGACCTTCCAGGCACAACGGCCCCTGCAGGCACACTTGTAGCCTGGCCTTACCGGCACCCTTGTTTCCAGACCGCCACACTCATAATGAGGCCCATAGTGAGTTATTTTAAAAGATGGTAAATTATTTCACGTTTCATAGAGCAGGGCACATAGCCACATGTGAAGACATTTTTTGAACATGTAGTCAAAACAAAACAAGATCTGCATTACATTTTAGTGTAAATTCATTTCAGTTGTAGTTACACATAGAGAAACATTAGATGTGGTTTTCAAGCATACAATCGTCACAAAATCCTTAATTGTTTTACTTTCTCTGTCATGAAGACCCTTGTACTTATATTGATATTTTTCCATCTTGACTACTCACTACTAATTTGCATTCTAGTCTACTCTCTTTCTTTTTAAACGTTTTCTTTAATTTGTGTTCTATTCCTGCTCCATGCCCTACCATATCTCACTCTCTGCAGTTATTCTTGATTGTCATTCTCTCTCTACCTGTGTTCAGCTTTGCTACCTCTGCATTGTCTTCAAATGTGTTCATGGGCTTATATACCCTCTCTTATTTCTGTCTGTTCAATACCTTTGGTCCTCTTTTTTCTTCTTAATTGCTGGCTGTCACCCTCCAAGCACCCAGTCCCACGCTTTCTTGTGTTATCTATTTTCGAGCAAATTATGGAATCCTCTCCCAATTTCTCACAGCTCAGCATCAACTCTTTGCTCTTTTCTATCTTATCTTAAAACTCACATAGCTAATGATGTAATTCAATGTTGCTTGCCTTCAATTTGCTCATGTACTTTTCTTAATGTTGCTCTCATGTGTGTGTTTACAGAGTATTAGAGTGTTAAGGTGTAAGCCATTTATACATTCTAATAAATGAGTATGCAGGTCAGGAGGATAGCTCAGGGGCATCATGTTTGTCTTGGAAGCAAGACACTGCACAGCAATACAGGTTTGAATCCTGATCCCTGGCTAGAAGTCCGATTTCTGGTATTGCGCGTGCTATGAAAGATTAATCAATTAACATCACGTTATACTTAATAATCTGATAATGCTGCAGTTGAGCTTTGAACTTCATGTTCACTCTGTATCATCATGAGATAGATGTTTACATTTTCTGGTGAAAGTTATTCACAAAACTATTAGTCTGAAAAAATCAAAACACTAACCTTCATCTTGCCCCCCCCCCCCCGGGCAAGCATGCTCCGGTCTCAGACAATCCTTGACAATCTCCTAGGGGGTTATGGATCACTATCCCCCCCTGCTGCATTCATATCTCGCGCCCTATGTGCACTGTGTTACTCTTATCTTACTACTGTGGGCACAATTAACATAAGATACAACACAAAGATAACACAAGAATCGATTCAATTATCACAACGGAATACATTTATTTATGATCACACAGAATGCAAAGCATAACAATGCAGGCAATCCTAATGCTATGTCTAATTTGCACCTTTTATACTTCTGGTGCAAAGCTACCATGCAATAACTATAAGCCTTTCTTGTCTCTAATACAAGCCTGTAGTGTCTAATGCCGTCTAAATGTAAGTGTCAGCATCCATCTCCTTCAGACAGGTCCAAATCCACACCAAATCCACACCAATCCTTCGCACTCTCTCTAACCAATCCATGTCTGGTTTCCCCTTCTCCCCTTATGTGAGTGTCTGTTCTAATCAATCAGTCAGTCTAGGCCAAAACCATACTTCCCATGTTGCATGTGTTTCCAGCTCTGTCTTTGCCAGGTCTCTCCTCTATGCATGACTCTGCCAAGCTCTCTCTCTGCCAGTTTGATCTCATCAAGGCCTTATCAGTCTGCTGCACCAAGACACCTCTTTCTCATCGCATCTAGCACCATCTCCAGCCAACAGCCAACAACCTCAGCAACTCCTCAGCAACTAACCCCAGCCAATTCCTTCAGCCACTCTCTCGAACTCCTTAACTCCTTTTTCTCCAGCTCTGGTTATAGTTTCCAATGACGCACACATTTCCATGGTTACATACATTCTATAAGCCTAAGAAAGTCTCTCTGTCAGCGTATAGCAAAATGCCTGCCAGTCTGTGTTTTTCGTGTACTGTCCTGTGCGTGTGCTATGTCAAAGAGTGTCAAAGTGACATTGCAGTCTCGTATCTCTCCCATGGCCATCTGAGTCTGCAGTGAAAAACACCGCCTAATTCCATCTATTTCCATTCACTGCACTGTTGGCTCTCTCTGCATTACGAAATGCTCTTTTAGTCCCCGTTTTCAAAGCAAATCCTTGTGTGAAAAGGCTTCTCTCTCCTCTCTCTACCCACTCCATGTCGCTCCCTGGCGCCGCCCCCACCCTTGTGTTGTATCTGTGAAGCTCAGAGCTCAAGCTGATTAAGCTCCCTTCTATCTCCCCACTCGGACAAGGGTGACTTCTTATCTTTCAGTGTTCCATAACAATCTCTGAGCCCAGGGCAGAAATGGCTCATAGGCCTCATGTTAAATGCTTCCTAGCATTTACGATTTCTCTCACAATGCAAACACTACATAATGCAAACTCATTCTAAGTGCATACTCAACATACATACATACATACATACATACATGTGTGTCTCTTCATGTGTCTCTACAAAGCATACATGCCATTCTACTAAATGGCTCTTCATGTCATTTCAAATATGCCTGTGTGTGTAGTGCAAACAAAATGTTTCTCTCACCCTAAGCGCTATTTGTAATGCAAACATAAATGCATAGCAAATCATGATGCAAATATACCGTGTCTCTAAAGCACAATCATGGCACTTCAAAATATGGTGCAAGTGTCATTCTATTGCAAATGGCAAAGCGTCTAGCATGTTTCTCTAAACTGCAAATGCATACAAAGGTGGCAGTCTGATAATGTGGATAGTGTCTACTTCAACAATGTACTACTAGGCAGGCTGCAATAATGGATAATAACTGGATTCCTAAAGGGGATAATACTAAACAATGGTTCTCTACCAATGGTGTTAGAACTGATATAATATTGTTTCGTCCTCATCGTATATGTTGGCCTATGCCCAGTCGCTTTGCGAGGAAACCTGTTTTACAAGGTCATGACCCCAAGTGACTCGATCCTCCATTTTAGGGTTTTGTACAAAGTCACCCTCTAGTCTAAAATAGCCGTCTCGTGTGCTCTTGTTCTTGCCTTAACCTCTTCAACCTCTGTAGGAGGGTTAATGTCCAACCTGCCTTCAGGCTACATGTTAGGATCATGTAGACCTTGTCCTTTGTTGACCTCGGGAGCAGGGGATTACGTGAATCAGCAATGTTAAACTACAAGTATACAAGAACAGTAATTCTATCCAAATACGAAATGCAAAACATTTGTTTGATCTGTATTAAAACGATACGTAAAGAGTGTAACATTAAATTAAAGAATAATAGAGTGTGTTAGTAAATGTATTCAAAAGTAAACCGCATGCACGAGATATGTAAATTAGGAAAGTAAACCTGGCGCGACCCTAGCCCAATGTATTAAGAGGCTGGATATCATTATAACAAACTGTATAAATACGCTGATGTCCAGCTAGGAAATTCTGCTCACTGCTCACATTGAACCCCGCTGGTGGTCTCTGTGATGTATTGACGGCCAAATAGCTATTTGTGTACTTTGTTGACTACTGTTCAGTTTTGTAATAGAGATTCTGGGAATCTTTACATGCCCGTGTCGGTGTATTTTCCTTTGCTTGGTGTAACAGCCGTAATATTATATTTTTTCTGATTTCACAGATGGCGCCCGAATAGGGACCCTCAAGATTGACCTTTTCTCATTGAAGGTTGGCTCGGCTATCGGACCGGGATCGGACTGTGCCAATGGAAACGGCCACTGTAGACGAGAAGCAAATTCCTCGACGAAACTGCACGATCCGATTCCTGAACGGTGAGCTGTAGCCCGAGACGACGTCTTGACGAGGGTCCATACATTCGAGGTGGGTAAATTTGCCGAAAATCACCAGACACGTGGGTCCTTAGCATTGTCTTTAGTAACCCGATCGGGCCTCCCAGTCCTTTGGTCAGGTGAATCGTGTCCGATTCTTTATCTAACCCTGACAATTCGAATTTGGAGCATTGTACTCGCTAGCACAATTATTTAACCAGGCAACACCAGAACTTTGATATGCCTGGGAAATTGTCTGCCTGCTTTAGGGCATTATTCCGCAGCGACAGACAATCTTTGGAAGATAGCCGTCCCGCACCACAGGAGGGGTCGCCCGCATATACTATGTACTGTAAGAAAGGCTTTGGTAGTATAGCATTTAATGACATTTGGCACAGACAGACCAGACATAGTTCTAATCTTCGGTGGCCAACCAATGGTAGTTTTGAAATCCCTCGTATAGAATATTTAGAGTCTGTATTAGTAAATAAAAAGGCTAGACCTGCAGCATTTGAGGCGTTACATAGTTTGAAAACAGAAGCTTTGCAGCAACAGAAGAGTAGAGAAAAACATATGCGTAGGCATATGACAAGTGTCGAAAAGGCACGGTTATATGACCGAAATAAACAATTGGAGTCAGTTAGGAACACGGACAGGGCGTTTCAATTAGGCATTCAGAAAATCTACCCTTCAAAAGATTTTCATACGTCAGATGAATTGATGAATAAACTTTTGCATGAACGAAGGCCCGATGCATCTGCGCCACCTCCGTACGTCCCTCCTCCTGGCGCTTTGCCCCTTCTTGTTGTTGCTCCCCCTCCTACAGTTCCTCCCGTCCTTCCTGCTGTTCTTCCTGTTCTTCCAGCTGTCGCTCCTTTGCCTGGCCCCTTGCCTCCACCTGTTGATATTCAGAACGTGGCTACTCTTCTTCTTCCAAGTGATTCTGCATCGCTTATAGTAGACCAAGGAGCGAGACCAAGGGTTGTGACTCGTAATACTGTGCCCCCAGAAAAAAAGAATGAATTGATTGCTTGGGCTAAACATTGTATGGAGAAGGGTGAGCAAGCTGATGTTTTTTCCACACTCGAGAATTTAAAAGGTATTCCTGAGAAAAATGTTTTTATTGAAGGATTAGGGACTCATTTGAGTATAATGTGGAATAGATTGAACAATTAAGATTTCCCACAGGGGTTACGGGATTTGAACACCTTAGCGTTGTCCAGAGATACTGTGGAGAAGGTATATGAGCATGTTGAGAGGATTTTTGAGTATAGGAAGGAGTTGGAAGGGCTACAGAATGAGGAAGCAGATGATGCTAGTTTAGGTATTATGTACTTACAGAAACGGTTTTCTCCTCGCCATGAATTAAAAGGTGAGGAAGCGCGAATTTGTATAAAGGATGCGATAAGATGGATTTCAGATATGTCGATAACTCCAGATGAAGTATATGACACATATAGTCAGCATACGTTAGAAATGCAGAAGAAAGTGATACAGGTGATGGTAGAGTACCTGCAGGATGAGTGTGTAAAAACAAAGATTTGTTGTCCTGCAGAATTGTTGAGCGTTTATAAAAGAGCTTTTTCGATTGATACTTCTTCGACTGCCCTAGCGCTTGATTTGGCTCTGTTGCTTAGTAAGCGTTCGGAGCTGCCTACTTCTCAGCTGCCTATGAGAGAGGTCCCTCCGACATTTGTCCCGAAAGTTGAGATTGCGGCCGGTGCTGGACGAGGAATAGTCGCCAGAGAAATTCCTGCACATTACGTATCACAGTTTGTTCACGTCCCGTTTTCAAGACAGGAAGTGAATACCATAAAACAATCTATTCCCGATATAAGAAAGAATCTGACCGGATTCTATAAAAAAATAGAGTCAGTCTTACAGTCATCGGTATTCACCTTAAGTGATATTGACCTATTATTTCCCGTACTCCTACCAGTCGATTTGTGGAACCAGATTAGGACTATAGATGACATACCTGGGTTGGGAGATACATGAGATAACATTGTTAGGCTATATAGAGAAAGACCAGCTGGCGAACGACCACCTCAAGTGGCATTAACCTTGCCTGATAGAATTATTGTAAAATTGAAAACTATGGTTCCTGAAAAAAGAATCATTTGGGACAAGTTTACGGCCTGTGTCCAAGGAAAGTCTGAGGGTGCAACCGATTTCTTTAATCGGTTCGAGCAGGTATTCTCAGATTTCAGTGGACAATATTTAGGCACAGAGTCAGGGAAAAGGCTGTTTGTCGACAAATGTGTACGTGGATTGCTGCCTGACATCCAGTTACAGATTATGTCTTCTGAAAGCGCTTGGCAGGCGAAGTCTCAATCAGAAGTACTGCATATGGCTCAGTATTATGAAAATCGTGTAAATACTGAAAAGGAAAAACTTGAGAAAAAAAAGGGTGACCTGAAAACAAAAGTTTTATTACAACAGATTGTTAGAAGCCCTAGAGGGGGTAATCAATTTAGAGGTCAGTACATTCCACAGGGAAGTGCGCCCTTGGCTCCGGTAACCATTAACCAGTGTGCCTATTGCCGGCAGGAAGGCCACTGGCACGCACAATGTCCGACCTTGCAGCAAAGGTCATTTGGGAACATGGGTAGACGATCCAGAGGTTGCCCAGGTGCAGGGGGCCCTGGTAGAGGTCAGTTTGTACCAGAATCACAGCTACTTCCTTCACAATATAAGCAAGTTTCGAATGTGGATAATAGAAACATTTTTGATCACCCTTCTGCCGCGTACCTCTCTGAAGAGCTTCATTTTGATAATATTA
Source organism: Ambystoma mexicanum (assembly GCF_040938575.1). Classification (NCBI taxonomy): domain Eukaryota; kingdom Metazoa; phylum Chordata; class Amphibia; order Caudata; family Ambystomatidae; genus Ambystoma; species Ambystoma mexicanum. The sequence goes on along the minus strand of NC_090935.1, from coordinate 709,709,930 downwards.
TGTTTCGCTAGGATTGCCCGAAACAGGATTTGGAACATACGCCTATTCCCGTTCATCAGAAAGGCCCCTACATTGAGATGGCGGTGGGAAATAGGAAGCATCTATTATTAGTATATACAGGAGCACAGAAATGTTCCATTGATCATTCGCGGATTCCAAATATTCCCCTGTCAGGGCAGTCCAACATTTCCGTAGGGTTTTCAGGCACACCTGTAGTTTGTCCGGTCTCTTTGCCGGTACCGATAACACTGGGTCCCTTCAAGGAACAGTGTCCATTTCTACTTACCACAATTTGTGGGGAGAACTTGCTGGGGCTACATTTGTTGAAGGCATTGCATGCAGTAATACATTGTTCTCCGTACGGAGTTCAGTTAACAATTTCACCTCAGCAATCACTCGCCTCTCAGTTTTTGACTCGACCTTTACCGCCACAATTCAGTAATGTTGCAGAATGCTTATGGACAATTGATGATAATGATGTGGGCATTCTTCAAATTGAACCTGTTAAAATTATTTTGAAACATGGAGTAAAATTGCCTCGCATCCCGCCATATAAGATCTCAGTTGAAGGCGAACAGGCTTTGAAATGTATAGTTTCTGATTTTGTACATTGTGGAGTAATTGAGGAAATTACGGGTAGCATATGTAACAGCCCCATTTTGCCAGTATACAAAAAAGGTGATAATGCGATTCCCTTTCATTTTATAATTGATTTACGTGCTATTAACAAAGTTGTGGCTCATCAATTTCCTATTGTACCTGATGTTACAACGATACTAACCATGATTCCAGCTTCTGTCACTCATTTTAGGGTTGTTGATCTTAAAAACGCGTTTTTCAGTATTCCCATACATAAGGATAGCAGGTGTTGGTTTGCGTTTACCCTAGGTGGACGCTCGTTTACATTCACTCGTGCACCACAAGGGTACACTGAGAGTCCAAGTATTTATAGTAGGGCACTGAAAGAGCAGCTCGATACTCTCGAGTTGCCTACTACTTGCACATTACTACAGTATGTAGATGACCTCCTCTTGGCTGCTGATTCTGAGAGCGCCTGTAAAGAAGGCACCATGTTGTTGCCTTGTCATCTAGCGAAACATGGCCACAAAGCTTCACTTAAAAAATTCCAATATTGTTGTCAGGAGGTCGCCTATTTAGGCGACCTCCTGTCAAAGGAGGGAAGACGGTTGACAACTGAACGAATAAAGACTATTTCTGGCATGTCTGTCCCAAATACGCAAAAGGAAGTTAGAGCCCTGGTAGGTATGGCTTCTTATTGTAGATTGTGGATCCCTAACTTTTCGTTAACGATTAAACCAATGCTGGCTTTGACAAAGAAGGGCATTTCTTTGCCATTGCCATGGACTTTGGAACACCAGACAGCATTTGATTTGCTCAAATCCGCGCTGTGTTCAGCGCCGGTTTTAGGAACTCCGAATTATGACAAGGCCTTTGTATTATTTGTGCATGAACGTGATGGATGTGCTTTGGCTGTATTAATGCAGGAGCATGGAGGGAAGAATAGGCCGTGCGGTTACTATTCCTCTGACTCCAATCTGTAGCATGAGCTTTGCCAAGATGTTTGCGCGCTGTTGCTGCTGCTGCTGCTTCTGTAAAACAGAGTGAGGGAATGGTCCTGGGTCATGTGTTAACCCTAATGGTACCTCACTCTGTAGATATTTTATTGAATAGAACTCAAACACAACACCTCACTTCTGCACGATTGACAAGATATGAACTAATCTTGTTTGCCCCCCACATTCAAATTCAGAGGTGTTGTGTTTAAATCCAGTGAACTTTTACCTGTTTCGCAAGATACTGTTGATGGTGACGATACGTCACACAATTGCCTTTATATGACAGAACAGGAGACTAAAGGCAGAATTGATCTGAAAGACACGCCTTTGAATAGCCCACAAGGAGAGCTATTTTGTGATGGCTCTTGTTTTAAACTTCCAGACGGTGCATCCACGGCTGCTTATGCTGTCACAACTTTAAGCACAATTGTGGAAACTAAAAGAATTATGCATAACTCTGCGCAGGCCGCAGAAATTATAGCGTTAACTCGAGCTTGTGAACATTCTGAAGGGCTTACAATAAATATATATACCGATAGTCAGTATGCTTTTGGGGTAGCCCACAATTTTGGTAGACTTTGGAAAGAACTAGGTTTCTTGACCTCGCACGGAACGAAAATCCAGCACGCCACTTTAATAGTGCGATTACTTTCAGCACTCGCACTCCCTGTTCAGTTAGCTATCATAAAATGTTCAGCACATCAAAAGGTTACAGATGATGTAGGAAAAGGGAATGCTTTTGCTGATCAGATAGCTAAACAAACTGCCACTGATTTCAGTTCAGAAATGTATACTGTAAAATAAATTGTAAACGTTTGCACTTTGGGTGAAAGTATCGATGCTGTAAAAGATATTCAAGCAGATGCTACCATAGAGGAAACTAAGAGATGGATCGAGGGTGCAGGGAGATTGGATGATGATGGGTGTTGGGTAGACAATATTGAAGGGAAATGGTTACTCCCTGGCGCCTACATTACAATGATGGTTATTATGGCTCATGGTCCGACACATGTTTGTGCGCGTAAATTGACTAAAATGCTACACAGTGTATGGGCCAATGATAAGATTTTCAAAACTGCGGAGCGTTTTGTCCAAAGCTGCATGGTCTGCTTGCAGCACAATGTAGGAAAAGGTACCTCGACTCCTAGTGGAAGTTTCGCTCCACCCTCTGTCCCGTTTGAGGTTATTCATTTTGATTTTATTGAAATGGAACGTTGTAACAATCTTAAATATGTGTTGGTTGTCATTTGTGCCTTTAGTAAGTGGGTTGAGGCCTTCCCGGTTAGAGTTGCAACGGCCATAACTACGGCAAAAACTCTGTTGAAAGAGTTTTTTCCTAGGTTCGGGCTGCCGAGAGTCATCTGATCAGATAATGGGCCACACTTTATCGCTACTGTAATCCTACAAATTTGCAAAGGATTACAGATTGACAAACAGTTCCATTCAGCCAAACATGCCCAAAGTGCCGGATTAGTGGAAAGGCATAACGGCATTATAAAGAACAAACTCGCTAAAACGTGTGCTGGCACCAAGCTAAAATGGCCAGACGCCTTACCGATTGTGTTACTGTCGATGAGAACAACCCCTCAAACTAAGACTGGGCTCTCTCCCTTTGAGGTGGTAATGGGGAGACCTGCTAATATTTGGGGTTTGCCAAAAAGCCGTTCACTACGGGACATAGAAAATGTGCTTCTTTCAGATTACTGTAACCAGTTGACTAAAAATCTGTTTTCAATTTATCGCCAGGTGCGAGAGGCATTACCTGTACGCTACGAGGGTCCCGGTCACAGTCTACGACCGGGGGACTGGATCCTCACAAAGGTTTTTGAGAGGTCGTCTTGCCTTGCACCTCGGTGGAGGGGTCCGTACCAAGTCCTGCTAGTCACTCAGACTGCTGTGCGGGTAGCGGGTCGTAAGAACTGGATCCATGCAACGAACACCAAACGGATCCCACAGCTCGTGCCATACGATACAGAAGATACAGAATCCCTTCCCACTGCTGTAACGAGCGTGCCTGAAACAGCAACAACCAACAAGGGAGAATCGGGGACCACTTCAGAATCCGCAAGGCCGGACAAAACGGCCATCTTGTCTCTGCACTCCCCAACAGTGGAACTTCCGGATCAATCCTTTTCTGATCCCATTTCCGTTCAATCGCCACTTCCAGGAGGAAGTGATGACACTTTTTCCTCACCAGAAACTGCAAAATATACTTTGCGTCCAAGGAAGTAAACGTACAGCATGGTCTGACTGTGCGATTGAGAAAATCATTTGAGGGCTTGGCTTTTGGCCCGATTGTACGGGAGGATTCTGTTGGCTAAGGGTTGTGGGAAAGACATTAAGAAGACGCGCGACTGGAGTCACCAGCAAACGAACAATTGGTGTTTTTTCGGTTGAAGACTACAATGCCTGCACCCGCTACCGCTCGTACCGAACCTTTAGATAAACATGTGACTAGCAGAGACAATGATCAAGCATGTAAGGGGACCCCCAGAGTGTATTGTTGCCTTTTTGTGATAATTGCTGGATTTTTAGTAACTGTTGGTTTTGGGTTATGGTATCTGGGGGAAGCATATCCGTTAGAGGACTTTTTACCTATTGAAAATGTATCTGTTATCCCCACTCCTTCTGTGCAATTGCATACTTTGTCGCCTAGAGATTCTTTGCATAGACGGAACTATCAGAATAATACCCTTTTGTTAATCATGAGCAGGGGATTACTTGAATCAGCAATGTTAAACTACAAGTATACAAGAACAGTAATGCTATCCAAATATGATATGCAAAACATTTGTTTGATCTGTATTAAAACGATACGTAAAGAGTGTAACGTTAAATTAAAGAATAATAGAGTGTGTTAGTAAATGTATTCAAAAGTAAACCGCATGCATGAGATATGTAAATTAGGAAAGTAAACCTGGCGCGACCATAGCCCAATGTATTATTAACTTGTAAAGAGGCTGGACATCATTATAACAAACTTTATAAATACGCTGATGTCCAGCTAGGAAATTCTGCCCAATGCTCACATTGAACCCTGCTGATGGTCTCTGTGATGTATTGACAGCCAAATAGCTATTTGTGTACTTTGTTGACTACTGTTCAGTTTTGTAATAAAGATTCTGGGAATCTTTACAAGCCCGTGTCGGTGTATTTTCCTTTGCTTGGTGTAACAGCCGTAATATTGTATTTTTTCTGATTTCACAATGGGTCTAATGATTCTTCTAATGATAACAATCCAGGCTCCTCATTTTATTCCACAATTCTCTTCTCTTATCGTCAGATAATCATAACATAACAAAACATAGCAATAGTGGCAGTCTAACACCAAGCAAATTTGCAGAAAGAAGGAAAAAGCATATATCATTCATGATGCAGAAAAAACCTTACAAAAATGAAATGCAAGCATTTCACTCTATCAGTGGCAAGCTAACATATCAAATGCAAAACTGCAAATGTGTCAGAAATCAGAACAGCATAGTCAAATGACAAAGGTCAAAAGTCAAGCCAAAAGTCAGGTCAAGAAGTGTCTACAAGCCAAAAGTGTGAAAGTGTCTCTACAAGCAGAAAACAAAAACGCAATGCATAGAATCAATGCCTGAGTACTGTGGATACAGGTGTTTCCAATTCAAGCACAAAATATGACAATCACTTTCAGAGGTGTCAAAGGTCAGTGCAGATGTCAGTAGCAAAACAGGCCAAACATTCCATTGATCAATACATACATATCATTGCATTGGTCATATAGGCCAATTCAGTTATATTCCAGTCCAAGGTATTTCCAAGTCATTCAGGAGGTATGTGTGTCCTCACAACCGTGCACAGTTCCATGTCAGCACAAATCAATTCTAATGCAAAAGATTTCAGCCAAGGAATGTCAACAAAGATGCAATGTCAACGAAGCAAGTGTTCACATATCGGATAAAGTGTTCAGTAAGAGCATATCAGTGTTCAGCAAATGTTTTCAAAGTTCAGGTAGCAAGTTCTCCACAGCAACAAAGTGTGAAGCAGCAAAGTGTTCAAGCCAATAGTGTTCAGGCAGCAGAAACGTGTACAAGTCAATTCAGGCTGGCCTGCTTGATAAATGGCTGCAAGCTAAATGAGATTTTGCACAGAGCTCCAAAATGACAGGAGCAAGCAAATACCATATGTGCCCCACTTTTCCCCATGGGGTGATCACACATGCCCTTTCACTTTTCAAAGGTAGTACTGGGAAAACCGCATGTCAGGACTTTCAATTGATGCAAATTGATGCATACGCTCCCTTTTCCCTAGGCCTTCATTCTCGTCATGAACAAAGGCAAGTGCAAAACAAACACAGGTGCACTCATTCAGAGTGTTTACAAGCCAATGCAGATGGTTACTCTCCTCTGGCACGGTAGCCCTTCTCCGTAGGCCCAAACTCCAGCTTCAAATTCTCCATCTTCTCACCAGGTCATGCTGTTGCCATGCCATTGCCATGTTCCATGCTCTTCAAATGAGGGACAGCCAGCGTTGAATACAAGTGCAAATTTCAAAGATCAATGCTCAATCTCTTTCACTCAAGAGAGAGAAAGCTTCACTGCTTTTCAAACGTGGATCAGGCAAGAAATGCTTTCAGAGCGTGTATTCCTGCTCATTCCTGCATTTTTCTCTTTCTCTTCTCTGGCACAAACTTGTCTGGTGCAAAAGGTAAGGCATTCCAAATGGATTCTCTTCTCGCTGCAGATTACAAAAGCTGCTCACAAAGCAATTCGAATTTCTCTCTGCTCTCTGCTGAACAATTTCTTTCACTGCTCTTTCTCTCTCACTTGGCACATGATGCTGCAAGGTGTATTCTCACTGCACAGTCGGTCACGATCTTCACTCCCCATGGCAATAGGTGTCATGCCACAAAGTCTGTTTAGTCTGGGTAGCAAGCAGATTTTCTGGGTACATTCTCGGAGCACAGCCATTAGACAAGGCCACACCCTCAGGCCTCAAATCGGTCAGTCAGCATTCCCCAAAAGTGCTGCTGCAAAGCGTCAAATGTCTCATCATTGCAGCAAACAAACAGCCATGATGCAAAGTCACATTACAAGGTGACAAAAGCCAGTCTCTTTCTGGTTCTGCAAAGTCACAATAAGGTCTGGTCATTCTGGTCTGGTCATGCCAGTTTCAGGCATCGTGCTGCTGTCAATCATGGTCTGGTCATCAATGTGGTGATGCCATCCAGTCTGGTCATCAATGCGATCTCAGTCTGTGCAATCTCGGTCTGGTCAAGGTCTCTCCCGATTTCATGCAAAGAAAACAAAAGTGCAAGTATCAGTCTAAATCAGTTTCAGGTGTTTTCAAAGCCAAAAAATAAAACAGCATTTCTCATTGTGCGTTGAAGTGCACATCTATTCCTCTACACTTTCCCATGTCTCTCAAAGGACATCCATGCTATCTCCCCTGTGTGTTCTATCAATGTGTCAGTGCCTCTAACTTCTGTGCCTGTCTAACCATGCCTCATAATGCATGCATTTCTTAATGCATGACTCCTGCCTCCATCGCGATCTTTTTCAAAACAAAACAACTAGTTTCACATACTCCAAATGCTGCACATTCAAAAATGTCACAACTGCATTCTCTGTGTCACTTCCATGTCTTCTAACCACAACACTCTCCCCATTTTTCATCATTGAGTATTCACGAAGCTGAATTACTACATGCTGAAAAATCAAATCAGTTTCATTCAAACAGCCTCCCTCATATACAATATGATTCACATTCAAACTACATTCCTGCAATCCTGGGAGATATGCATTGCTATCTTCTGCTTCAAATACACAGTCTGCCAGTCCAGCTCGATCTCTAATGTTAACAAACTTTCTTCCCATGCACACATTTAAACTACGAGAATTCCAGGCATGCAAGGTTTCAAAACATCCAAATTTAGCATGATTCCCTTTATCAACATTCTCCTGCAATGCTGTCAAAATATCTATGTCATTGGACAATATTTTATTTCACTCGAAAACATAGGAATCAAAATACTGGTGTTACCACTGCTGCAAAAACTGGCATTATTTCTATTCAAATCAAAGATCTTCACATAACTACCTTCATGCACATAACTCTTTTCCTGCAAAAGTCTCTTCAATGCACAATGCCTCAAATCTTCAAAGGCAACCCCTCTATGCATTCCTCTAGCCAATTCTCTATGCACACTGCACATGTCTATCAAATCTGCACTATCTCTCCCATTATTCTGAGGTAACTCTTTCTCACCATGAACAATATACATTACTCTAGGAACTATATTCCCGCCCATCACTACTGATGATATTGACTTCAATGGGTCTGATTTCAGTGGGACATTTTCTGCAGCTGCTGGGACATTTTCCCATTTACTAATCATATCTCTTAGATGATATATATACTGAATACAAATCAACAATATATGGGCTCCTCTCTGTCATAGCTATGTCACTATTCACTACATTGGGTCCCTGTGATAAATCCCAGGCCTCAAGCATGTTTTTAAACTGACTTCTTATTGCCTTCAGGTCACTAAGAAATGAACTCATTCTGCAGTTTCAATTATTCCTCCCAAACTCACGATGACACCTCAGTGAGTTTACAAAAAAAACAAGTTCCAAGACTTCTCCTAAACTAACATATCTAGTCTATGGCAACCTGCCAAAAAAGTGTACACAAATTTTCAACCAAATGGAAACCAAAACCTAGTTCAAATTTCACCAAAAAGTGTCAGAATTTCTGGATTCAAAGATCAGTCAGACAATTACGTTCCCCTTCCTACGACGAACGAAATTGTGGACAGCATGCTCTAAATCTCAACATAACATCCCCAAGCTAGACAAAACATGAAACATAAAAAATCTCTATTCCCACGACGAACTAACAGAAAAATAAAAACACAGTTACACAAGATGTTCAAACTTCGACCGCTGCAAAACCGATAAGTGTACTAACAGACCAGCTGCATTCTATCTTATCAGTCAGCATTTAGTGAAGATCCGGGTGCCCCCTCCATTTGTCAGTCTGAAAAAATCAAAACCCTAACCATCGTCTTGCCCCCCCGGGCAAGCATGCTCCGGTCTCAGACAATCCTTGACAATCTCCTAGGGGGTTATGGATCACTATTCCCCCGCCGCTGCATTCGTATCTCAGGCCCTATGTGCACTCTGTTACTCCTATCTTACTACTGTGGGCACAATTAACATAAGACACAACACAAAGATAACACATGAATCGATTCAATTATCACAACGGAATACATTTATTTATGATCACACAGAATGCAAAGCATAACAATGCAGGCAATCCTAATGCTATGTCTAATTTGCACCTTTTATACTTCTGGTGCAAAGCTACCATGCAATAACTATAAGCCTTTCAGGTCTCTAATACAAACCTGTAGTGTCTAATGCAGTCTAAATGCAAGCGTCAGCATCCATCTCCTTCATACAGGACCAAATCCACACCAAATCCACACCAATCCTTCACACTTTCACTCTAAACAATCCATGTCTGGTTTCCCCTTCTCCCCTTATGTGAGTGTCTGTTCTAATCAATCAGTCAGTCTAGGCCAAAACCATACTTCCCATGTGCATGTGTTTCCAGCTCTGTCTTTGCCAGGTCTCTCCTGTATGTACGACTCTGCCAAGCTCTCTCTCTGCCAGATCGATCTCATCAAGGCCTTATCAGTCTGCTGCATCAAGACACCTCTTTCTCATCGCATCTAGCACCATCTCCAGCCAACAGCCAACAACCTCAGCAACTCCTCAGCAACTAATTCCAGCCAATTCCTTCAGCCACTCTCTCGAACTTCCTAACTCCTTTCTCTCCAGCTCTGGTTATAGTTTCCAATGACGCACACATTTCTATGGTTACATACATTCTATAAGCCTAAGAATGTCCCTCTCTCAGCGTATAGCAAAATGCCTGCCAGTCTGTGTTTTCGTGTACTGTCTCATGCATGTGCTATGTCAAAGAGTGTCAAAGTGACATTGCAGTCTCGTACTCTCCCATGGCCATTAAGTATGCAGTGAAAAATACCATCTAATTCCATCTATTTCCATTCACTGCACTGTTGGCTCTCTCTGCATTACGAAATGCTCTTTTAGTCCCTCGTTTTCAAAGCAACTCCTTGTGTCAAGAGGCTTCCCTCTCCTCTCTCTACCCACTGCATGTCGCTCCCTGGCACTGCCCCACCCTCGGGTTTTCTCTGCGAAGCTCAGAGCTCAAGCTGATTAGGCTCCCTTCTCTCTCCCCACTCGGACAAGGGTGACTTCTTATCTTTCAGTGTTCCATAACAATCTTCGCGCTGAGCCCAGTGCAGAAATGGCTCATAGGCCTCGTGTTAAATGCTTCCTAGCATTTACGATTTCTCTCACAATGCAAACACTACATAATGCAAACTCATTCTAAGTGCATACTCAACATACATACATACATACATGTGTGTCTCTTCATGTGTCTCTACAAAGCATACATGCCATTCTACTAAATGGCTCTTCATGTCATTTCAAATATGCCTGTGTGTGTAGTGCAAACAATACGTTTCTCTCAGCCTAAGCGCTATTTCTAATGCAAACATAAATGCATACTAAATCATGATGCAAATATACTGTGTCTCTAAAGCACAATCATGGCACTTCAAAATATGGTGCAAGTGTTTTTCTATTGCTAATGGGAAAGTGTCTAACATGTTTCTCTAAATTACAAATGCATACAAAGGTGGCAGTCTAATAATGTGGATAGTGTCTACTTCAACAATGTACTACTAGGCAGGCTGCAATAATGGATAAACACCGGATTGCTAAAGGGGATAATACTAAACAATGGTTCTCTACCAATAGGTCCTATGATTCTTCTAATGATAACAAAGGCTCCTCATTTTATTCCACAAAACAATGGACCATATTTTTTCAGAGGAAGTAGCAATCGTGAGTCTAATGTGAAAAGATCAAGAAGTAATTACTTTTTAATAGAGGAGCTTCAGCCACACACAAGGATTCTAAGGTATTGGGATTAAAGTGCTAAGTAGTTATCACAGGCATGGGCCTCCATGATGTTAATTTATGGGCATAAAGTACAGCTTTCTTCCTCAGGTGATGTCACTGTGCTCCTTTCTGTTCAAGTAAAGGGGACAGTCAGCAAGTGCGACACAAACACAATCACTGCTTGAGGGAAAAGCAAGAATGAGTTAATGGGCCATGCTCTACCAGGTGGGATTCAACCTTTTGCCTGGAACAGAAAGTGACCAAAAGATGTGAGTGTATTGAAACGTTGTGGTCAAAATAAACATCCCTGTGATCATTATAACCTTTTTGAGAAAGTTCTGACATTGTGATATGCAGATTTCAGTGAATAATGCTCGTTGGTGTACACTGGGATCAACTACTGGGACAAATCATTTGGGGCGTACAAGTTTATCTCATTGAATACCAAACTGAAAGAGCTAGCTGTGATGGGTACCTCTACATGTGAGTTTCCCTTTTCTGAGTTCAGCAGATGCTTGCAATGAATGGATTAAGTCTTAAAGTTAAAAAGGGCCAATGCATTTATTCAAATGGGTGTTTGCAGCAAGATTGTGGAGCAATGATATATGTGACAAGATGTACAGGAGGTATGGGCATTAGATATGTGAGCACCGTCAGCAGTAGGCAGGATATTCCAAGAAGAGAGCCAGAGGAAGAAGCCAGCAAGAAGGAAAAACAGAAACCAATTAACAGAGCAGTCTATGGATCGAACAAGAACCAAAGAAGGGAAAGGAACACCACAACAGGTGCAGGACATGCCAGGGGTTCAGTAGAATGTAGCCTAGTGACAATATCTGCATGCATTGTTCTAAGGGTTTCTGCATCAAGCCAGGATTGAGGTTCCAAACAGTTGGAAAGTGTAGAGTCCAATAATATACTAGGGTCCTCATAACAGCCTTGGTGGTATCCCGGCAGTAATTGCACCGGGATACTGTCAACGCAAATAGCATTACAGCAACTCGGTCCAGTGCTATTAGCGCCGGATTCTGTGTTGTGGTAAGGATCTTACTCCCCATTTTTTGTAGAGTCCATAGGACTCTATGGGGCAGTAACAGCACTATTAGAAAAATGGTTTAAAAGGGGAGTTAAAACTCCTAATTTCTGCCCAAACCAGACCAGACGTGCATACCGCCACCCGCAAGCAAACTCGTAATGTGGTGGCACAGTATGAACAGTGCTGGTACCTTACTGGCACCGTTCATACCGCGTCCACCAGGGTCGTAATGAGGCCCATTGTATCCCGCAGGATGGAACTCTCAGGCCCTGTTCTTGACTGGTTTACCTCCTTCCCCTCTGACAGGACCCACATTTTCTTCATGCCCTGTTACTCATGAAACCTCCCCGCAGGCAAATATGGGGTGCCACAAGGATCATCACTTTATCCCCCTCTCTTTAGCCTGTAGGTGTAATCCCTCCAGCAACAACATCATCCACTTTCACTAATACACAGATGACACACAAATATAGTCTCCTCCCCCTCACAACTCCACATCCTCAATTCTCTACACCATCAACACCTGGATGGCACCCTATTTCCTTAAACTCAACCCATCAAAAAGAAAATACCTCCTCATCTGCCCTTCAAGCAAAATCCTGACCTCTTCCCCTGGATCGAAGAACTTGCCTTGGAAATCCCACGCATATGCCTCGCCACACCTGTCAAATCCCTACCATTCATCATTCACCCCCAACTATCCTTCACAGCTCAACATCTTTTTGCCTAACAACTTCCATTCTACAGTCTAGGCTCCAGTTTTCACCAAGATGAACTTCGGAAATGCTATACTCACTGGACTCAACAACAACATTCTCTCTTGCTGCAAGCCATAGAGAACGCAGCAGCATGACTTATTCTACGGTACTCAGGGGTGTTGCTAGGTCTGGAAAAGACCTGGGGCTACTCTGATGTCGGAACTGTTGAGACTGGGGGCTAGCAAGCCTTTTGGCTGTAGCTCCTGAGATTCTATCCGGGGCTACAACCAAAAGACCAGGGGCTGTAGGCCCCTTAGCGCCCCCCTAGCAACGCCTCTGACGGTACTATGTGAAAAATATTTGTATGTAAATAAAAAATTAAAAGGTAGTTTTAGAAAGACAGCTCTGTCACACCACTCTGGGGCGGAAGTTGTAAGTAGTTGTGTTGATGGTAAATGTTCATGGGCTGAAAAGCAGATCATGATGATGGGAAAATAATTGAAATTTTGAAGCTCTGTGTGTGGTCAGTGGCATACTGCTGTTCTTAGAAACAAATGATGATGAACACAGCATAAGCAGTCTCTGAGGACATCAACACAGATGTTATCTGTCTTGATTGTTTGCCGGCCTGAATTGTGAAACATGAAATGGAAAGGAGGGAATTGCAACACCTGCTGGGAAACTGAACTGGAGAAATGCCATCTCCTTCTCTGAACAGAGCAGTGACATGTAGCATGCCAACCACAGCCTATACTGCTTACACACTGATGATAAATACTCTGTACATCTGTCACCAGTGAGTAAAATACAAGTTCAAGCATAGCCCTGTTTTTTAAGACAGCTGCTACCTAACTTAAATCACAGACCTCTATTTGAAAAAGCCTATCTACATTTAGAGTCAAGACAACTCCACAGAAAGAAGAACGGCAGAGAAAATGGCCAGGTAGTATACTGAAGACAATATGCATCTGATCTAACTACAGATGATGTCTCATTGACATGTTGGCATGCATGACGAATACAGGGAATTTGCCACTCTTCGGGCAGTCACCTACTTTGGGACTACGAAAGTGAACATGCCATGAAACAGACTCTCTAGGTGAAAGGGCAAGTGGGATCTCAGTGAGGGTGAACCACCCTCTGAGCACAAGGACACCCAGAGCCAGGCTGCTGCCATATCCTACTTGCATTCAGAATCCCATGCATTCAGGGGTTCTATAGGAACTGAACACTATCAAAATATAGAGGGCCCTTGAAAGACTTGCGACTTGGTCTCTGACTCAATGGTATTGGATCCTTTACCTGATGAATGGAACGTATTGTCTGCTCTCTCTTGTTCCAGGGAGGCCTATAAGGAAACTGGCACACAGCCAAAGAGGGCGAGAACTCACCGGTGGGCGAGCAGCCTGTGTGAACAGCTGAAGGAAGGGACATTTTGTGTTTTGGGTGGGGAGAATACCCGAGCACATGGAATGCTGCCGATTCCAGTTGGGCAGAGAGACTGAGAGATACAGAACTGCCATACTGTTAGGCAGAATTACATGCATTACCCTTTGGGAACACTACACACAATTAAGACTACAAGTGACAGTACAATTTCACCTTTGGTACAAGCCTGTACTACACAGTTATAGTGGTAGCAGTAGCGGAGCAGCCAGACTTATATCAAGAGTAAGTGAGCAGTATAAGTGTTTACACAAGGGACAGCAATTACTATGGTTCAGGCAAACACTGACTCAAGGTTTCTAAGTAAAAGAATATATATTTATTTACTCAACAGTTATACAACATTTCACTATTATAAGCAAGATAAAAATCACAATCAAAAATACACCACACCACTTCCCTTAAATTCTAGACAAGTTAGGCTCACAAAATGAAGTGGGAGCAAAATAGCACTCCAGCAATTTAAAAGTGAGGGAAAGACAAAGTTATTAGTAGTTAGACAAAGCCAACAAGTAAGTAAGCAGGACAACTGAACACGAGAGACTACAAGGGTAAAATCAGATAGAAAAGGCTTAGGGCCAAAGTCAATGGTTCAAAAGTCTTTTGCTCAAGATAATAGGTTCAGTGTAGTTCGCAGTAAAGTTCGTGGCAAAGATTCTGGATGAGGTTGGTCGGTAGAAAAGCTAGGTAAAAGAGAAGAGAATGACAAGCCCTCGGATTGGAGAAAGATTTCAAACACTTTCACTACGGCTGAGCGAAACGCACAACCGGATTTGCACAGTACCTTAAAATAGAGAGGGAGCTGTAGCTGAGGCGGCCGTTCTTGGTGGTTCCTGCAGGCTCACGTTTCCTGAAGTGACAGTCGGACTGACAAGAAGTAGGAAGACTGGAGGGTCCTGCGCCACCCAGGGAAGAAACCAGCAGCAGAGCAAAACACCAAATAAAAGGTGCGCTGCTTAAAGGTCCGACCTTCCTGGCTATCCGTTCACTGTAGCTCTGTACAGCGAATTCGACCAGAGGAGGGGTACTGGCTTGAAGTTTGGGCGAACTGGTTGACCCCACCAGTTCAAGGGAAGAAGTCTCCTGGAGTATCTTCTCTGTCGTCGGATTTGGAGATTTGGCCCTGCAGCAGGGCTTCACCGGGCCGTTCAGTCATTGTAGGGGTCCTCTTCTTCGAGTTCCTCATTGGTTCTTTCGTTCCAGTGGCAAATCTCCTCTCCCAGTCCCAGAGACCTGCTTTTTATGCAGTTTTGCCCCATTCATAGAGCCTGGCTGTCAATCACACAGCAGGGTGGCTGGCCTGGCAAGGCCAGTCCCCTTGGCCAATCAGACAAGAGTGCGACTTGGGTTGCTAAAGCAACCTATGGCAGAGGTCTGAAGATCCCTCACTCACATCCTGCCCCTATAGACTATCAGGCGCCTTAAGTAGGGCTTCTGTGCAGAAGCCCGTGAAAAGAGAGCCAACAAAGGAATAATCCCCAGTTTGGCGTGTAGAGTAAAACATGAGAAAGACTTTAACAAAAAGAAATGACGAATAAACCCAGCAGGAACCAAAATAAAATGTATTTGGTCAAGCAGGTTTATGTTCGAGGCTACTATAATAGCCTAAAACAATACCACATTTATATAGTATAATCGTGGTAGAAAGGTTCGGGTGGATACCACTGCCACCAGCCAAGTTTTAACGTTAAGGGAGCAAAGCAAGGCTCCAAGAGGCACAGACAAAAGGCATAGGAGTTAACCCTTTCCAGAACTCCATGTAAGATGGGGTGTACTGGGTCTGTAATTTAAAGTGACTATATAAAGTTAATGGCAACTTTACCTGTTTCTGGGGGACAGTAGTCAGCCCCAGAAGAAAGGAGTCAGAGGGAAGTCTCAAAGACAACCCAGTGTCACTGCACTGAATGTGCTGTATAACACACACAAAAAGTGGTGCACTTGGAGCAGATGAGGCTCCAGTGCCCAGGACCACACAAAAAGTGAAAACATGCACAGCAAAATACATGTAAGAGTAGGAAAAAGGGCTCAAATTCTTACCAGGTGAAAAAAGAAATCCTAGAAATCAAGAAAAGCTGCTGAGGGACTCATTATTCAAGAGAAATCAGCCATTTATTGAGAATTCTCCCTAACACTCGCCCCCACCCTTCCCCCCAGACTAAGGGACAGGAGGATTTAATCCACGACTGGATGAATCTCTACCTCTAGTCGGTTATAATCATCCTAGAGAGACGATCAGCATTTTCCTGGTGGCATCCTGCTCTGTGCTCAATGGAAAAATCAAAACCTTGCAGGCAGATTGATCATCTCGTAGGTTTTGGGTTCTCCCCTTTCATTTTCATTAACCATCTTAAGGGTTGGTGGTCAGTTTGAATCACAAAAGTAGATCCATACACGTATGGTCTAAACTTCTTCAAACTCCACACAATAGCAAAACATTCACGCTCTATGGTTGCCCACCTTGTTTCTGGTTCCTTCAGTTTCCTACTGATGAAGCAAATGGGGTGTTACCTACCTTTCTCATCCAGTTGACTAAGGACTGTACCTATACCTATATTGGAGGCATCTGTCTGTACAATGAAGGGTTGGTGGTAATCAGGAGCTCTTAGGACTGGAGCTTGACAAAGGGCTTTCTTCAGGCTTTTAAAGGCTTGGGTGCACTCCTCATTCCATCTAACCTTTTTAGGGAATTTTGGAGAGGAGATCACATTCAAGGGAGAAGCTATGGTCCCATATCTTCTCAATGAAATTCCTGTTATACCCAGTGAGACCTACGAAAGCTCTCACCTGGGTTTGAGTAGTAGGAGTGGCCCAGTTTTGCACAGCTTGTACTTTTCTGGGCAATGGCCTTATCTCACCTCCTCCTACCTCATGACCAAGGTAGACCACTTTACTCTGACCAATTTGACATTTGCTTGCCTTTAGGGCCAGATGGGCCTGCTCAAGAGCCTGCAAAACATATCCAAGGTGATCAATATGTTTTTTCCGTGTAGGGCTGAACACTGCAATGTCATCCAAGTATGCCATGTAGAAGTCCTCCATCCCATTCAGAACTTGATTAACCATCCTTTGAAATGAAGCAGGTGCATTTTTTATTCAAAAAGGCATTACCTTAAACTGGTAGAGGCCTGCTGGGTAGAAAATACAGTTTTCTCCTTATCATGGTCTGTCAGTGCTATTTGCCAATAGCCTGAGGTTAGATCAAATGTACTGAGGTACTTGGCTGAACCAAGTCTGTCCACCATTTCATCTGTCCTTGGCAAAGGATGGGCATCAGTCTTAGTGACTGCATTTAGAGCTCTATATCCACACAGAATCTCAACTCCTTGGATCCTGTCTTTGGTACTAGAACAACTGGACTAGACCATGGACTTGTAGATGGCTCTATAACCCCGAGTTCAAGCATCTTGTTGACATCTCCTTTGATGTGGGATCTCACATGTTCTGAAATTCTGTACCCCCTGCTTTTGACAGGTAGACAGTCATCAGTGAGAATATCATGCTGGCCCCAAAGGGTCAAGCCTGGTGATAGTGAAAACAGGGAGGCAAACTGATTTAACAGAACTTTGCACTCCTCCTGTTGTTCAGAGGTCAGCTGAGAAGAGAGATTAACTCCTTCTATCTGCTCATCTAAAGGTTGGCCCCTGAGGAGGTCAGGTAGAGGTTCACTCTCCTCTTCCTCTTGAGATGAAGCTAGAAGCAAAGCTCCTACTTCTGGTCTCGAGATATAAGCTTTTAAACGGTTGGTGTGAAAGACTCTGGGAGCCTCCTTATGTCTGCCTAAGTCCACCAAATAGTTCACCTCCCCAAGTTTGCCCACAACCTTGAAGGGTCCAATCCATTTGTCCTGCAAGGCCCTCTGCCTTGTTGGCACCATAACTAAAACAAGCTGGTCTTGAGTAAACTTAACCATGTTGGCCTTCTGGTCATACCAATGTTTTTTTTTTTTAAAACTCTTTTTTATTAGGCAGCGTGGCAGCGAAACAACAGGCGAACAGCGCCCAGCAGGTACAAATTGACAATACATATCATGATACAGTCATGCAGAGATTGCACATTAAATGATTAGAAAAGCAGAGTTTACAAACGACATGTGGGGAGGGGAGGCTGACCAAAGTAATATGGGAAGTGCTCTCAGACTAGTGAGAAGAAGCAGGTGGAGGAGAAGTAACCGGAGTCATATCAAGGTCGGACAAGTAGGAGCGAAATCTAAGCCAGATGTCCCTGGGCCTGGAATGGGTAGGTTGCATGCGGGACCACATTTCCTCGGAGTCAGAGGCCCATGTAACCGCCTTTAACCATTGGGCATGTGTGGGGGGGAAGGGGCGAAGCCAGCAGAGCAGGATGGACCGAACCGCTAAGAGCATGCAGAGGCCAGTCAGTTTTTTGGAATCACGAGGGAGACCAGGGAGGTCATGGAAGAGACACAGTGCTGGAGAAGGATCGATGGGGTGATCGAGCATAGCAGATACCGTTGAGCAAACCGCTCCCCAGAATTGTGAGAGGCGGGGGCAGGACCAGATCATGTGGATGTAGTCCGCATCATCCTGCCCGCATCGAGGGCAACTAGATGGGTGCTCACTGGACATGCGATGCAATCTAACCGGGGTATAGTGGAACCTATGCAGCACTTTTAACTGAATGAGCTTAAATCGGGAATTAAAGGACACCCGGTGAGTGCGGTCGCAGATATGTGCCCAGCGGTCATCCGATATTTCCACCCCCAAGTCCCTCTCCCAAGACCCCCTGAGTTTAGAAAATTCTGGAGAGGATCTGGACTGCAGCATGGAGTATAGCCTGGAGATTTTACCTTTCATGGGTGAGGGGGAAGTGAGTTCCTCAATGGCCGGGTCGTCCGGTGGTAGCGCAGGGAATGTCGGATAATTACGCTTAAGGGTCTTACGGAGAGACGCGTACTGGAGCCAGACACTCCGGTCACTCCTCAGGGGTAGGGGAAGATCAGACCACTCGATGAATATGCCCTGGTCAAACACGTCTCGCAGTAGCTCATAGCCTGCCTCGGCCCAGCGACGAACAGTAAGTGGTGTGACCTGGGGGACCCCCGGGAGAAAGTTCCAGAGGGGAAGGTTGCCGTGGAAGGCGCGGGCTAAGCCAAGCAGCTTCCATGTTTTGGCTAATGCAAGGGATGTACAGGCGACCGGACTCTGTGAGTCCAGCACCTGGGGAGCGGGTTGTATAACCAGAGAGCGGATATCGCGATCAAAGGCCGCAAGTTTCTCGAGTCGGACATGGGGGGGGGGTCAGCTGTATTAAACCAATGGGAGACATATTGGATCTGGGATACTAGCCAATATTTGTGAAAGTCAGGGGCGCCAAAGCCCCCCCTGGTCATGGGGGTGGATAGGGTCTCATATTTAAGCCGGACCGCTCCCGAGTGCCAAAGGAAGGTGTTAATTGTACGAGTCAGGTCACGAAAAAAATCTGCACCTGGCCACAAGGGTACGTTGGCAAACTTATAAAGCAGCTGAGGTAACACCACCATTTTCAATAGGCCCATTCTGCCCGCGAGAGAAATCGGGAGCTTGTCCCAGGCTAGGACCTTGGCGGACAGAAGTGTAAGGTATTTCCGGAAATTCTCTTCGAGGGTTAGTGCCTGTTGGCGCGTTACTGCTATCCCTAGGTACGTGAATGTGGATTGAGCCCATGTGAATCCCAGAGTATCAGGGGGTGGGGGAGTGCATTCCGTGAGTGGGAAAAGGGTGGATTTCGAGCAATTCACCCTAAGGCCCGAGACCCGGCCAAAATAAATGATATCCTCCAGCACCGGAGGCAAGTTGAGGGATGGAGAGCGAATGAACAACAACGCGTCATCCGCATATAGGGAAACTATGTCCGCTCTCCCGGCAGTACGGAGGCCTCTGTGGGCATGGCGATGGCGAAGCATGTCCGCGAAGGGCTCTATGGCAATTGCAAAGACCAAGGGAGAGAATGGGCACCCCTGCCTTGTCCCCCTGGCAATCCCGAAAGTAGGAGAGCAATGGTCACCTGTACGGACCCTAGCCACGGGGGACGAATAAAGTAGCTTGACCCAAGAGAGAAAGGAGGGACCAAATTTACAGCTCTCGAGAACCCGCCAAAGGAACTGCCATGAGACCGAATCGAAGGCCTTTTGCATGTCCAGCGTAGCCGCCACGGCCTGAGTCTCTGGGCTAATCCTGTCAATTATATTAAATATGCGCCTTAAGTTCAGGGAGGTGGACCTCCCCGGGACAAAGCCCGCTTGGTCGGAATGAATGATGGCCGGAAGAATGGGACCAGCCTGAGAGCCAGGGCCTTTGCGTATATTTTGGCGTCGCAGTTTATAAGGGAAAGCGGGCGATACGATCCACAATGCGAGGGCGGTTTGCCAGCCTTTAGCAATACTGTAATCGTGGCCTCCCGCAGTGAAGGGGGGAACACACCTGTCTCGACCGACTCCTCCCATACAGCCAACAGGTGGGGAAGGAGAAGTGACTTATAGGATTTGTAAAATTCGACTGGGATACCATCGGAGCCGGGAGCTTTCCCCGAGGATAGGGAATCGATAGCATCGGAAAGCCCTTCCAGTGTAAGTGGGGAATCAAGAGAGCCCGCAGACTCAGGGGATAAAGTTGACAAGGGGAGGGATTCGAGAAAGGAGTCGATTTCTTCCACTGATACCTCATCCGTGTTGGAGTATAGGGACTTGTAAAAATAAAAGAATTCCGTGGTGATGTCCCGGGAGGTGACGGCCAAAGAGCCATCCAGTCTCTGGATCCCGAGAATGTGTGGGGAACCGGTCTCGTATCGGATCAACCTCGCGAGGAATCGGCCAGGGCGCTCGCCCTCCCCGTATTTCCGCGCGATACCAGGGTTGTCCAGAAACTTCTGTTCACGATCAGCCAGGGAGCGGAATGCATCCAATTCCACCCCAATGGCCGCTAGGTTACCCGGAGAAGAGTGAAGCGAACATGCGGCCTCCAGGGTCGAAAGCCTGGACTCACTCTCGGCCAGGCCTCTCCTGATCGATTTGAGGACTCCGTTTTCCTTGGAGATCGCAATCCCTCTAATATAGGCCTTGAAAGATTCCCATAGTATGGCTATTGATGGTACCGAGCCTGCGTTTATCTCGAAGAACTCTTCAATAGAGTCCTCGAGCTCGGAGTGAAACTCTGGGTCAAGAAGGGCGAGGGGTTTCAGTTTCCAACAGCGGGACCGGCCAGGATCAGGGGCCCAACCAACGGTGATGGTCACTGGAGAGTGGTCCGACAAGGTTCTGGGTAAAATCATTAACTGTTTCACGTCTTTAACCAAGACATTGGAGATCACCCAGCGGTCAATTCGGGAGTATGAATCGTGGACTGAAGAGTAAAATGAGTAAACGCGGGAGTCGGGATAAAAGAACCTCCATGCGTCCACCATGGCCAACCGGGGTAGAGATGATAATGCAGCATAGGCTGCCCTGGAGAGATGACGGGGCTTGGTCCCAGATCTATCCAGGGCCACATCGAAGATAGTATTAAAGTCCCCCCCCCAGAGAATTGGAACAAGGGGGAAGCCATCTAGAAGGGACGTGATCTGTCTATAGAACTCGGGATCATCAAGGTTGGGACCATAAATGTTCAGCAAAACCACTTCTTTCCCTTGAAGTGTGGAATGTAACAGCACATACCTGCCCAGGGGGTCAATATGCGAAGAGATGAGGGTGAACCGGAGACTCTTGTGAATAAGGGTCATGACCCCACGACTCTGCGTAGAAAATTCTGTGAAGAACCTATGGGGGCCCCAGGTTTTGGCAAAACGCACACATTGTTCCGTGCGAGCGTGTGTCTCCTGCAGAAACAGGATCTTGGAGCCGTGGCGCTCAGCCTGCAGCTGGAGCTGCCTCATCTTTCTATAGTTCCCCAGCCCCCGGACTTTCCAACTCATAAAGGTTAAGTCCCCCTCCGCCATAGATGTGGTAGTGGTATAGTCAAGAAAAGTGTCCAAGACCAATGGGTGAGTGCTGCACCCCCGTTCGCCCACGCCGCCAGTGCCAATTTTCTGAGAATAACACCCCAAACATGTCCCACCCCCACCCACATTCCCCTCCCAAACAGAGGAATGACAATCCCAAACCCCTTCAACCAGAACCAAACTAGAGGCATCATCGCCTGAGGGCCTGTAGGCCGGGCTGACCGCTGCGCTCCGGGCCGCAGCAGGACCAGTAGAGCTCAAGGTGCAACTGCAAACATTGAATGTAACTTAGAGAAGGTGTCTTGCACTCAGCAGTATGGCACATTATTGAGATAAAAGGGGAACTTGAGCAAGCCGAATCCGGGAGGGAGGATCAATGCGGTGCCGGTGTCGGGGAAGGGCCGAACTCGGCCGCGCCCCGCAGGGCCCGAGGGGGAAACTGCTGAGTTGTGTACAAGAGAAGGAAGTCAGCCCGGGAAGTGTTCGTCAATAAACTTGGAGGCCTCTTCCGGGATCGTGAAGAAGAACACCTGATTAGCATGTTCTATGCGCAGTTTGGCGGGGTAAAGCATGGCATATTTAATGGAATGATTTCGCAGTCTCCGCTTCACATCCTGGAAAGTCTTGCGTTCACGTTGGACGGCAGCCGAGAAGTCGGGGTAAAGATGAATCCTTGCGCCCCCCAATAAGAGCTCGCCCTTGACCCTTGCAGCCCTGAGTAGAGTATCGCGATCCCGGTAGTTCAGGACCCGGGCGATGATGGGACGAGGCGGGGCTCCGGGTCTGGGTTTTGCGGTAAGGGCATGGTGCGCCCGCTCAATAGCGAAGTGTGGGGAGAGCTTGGGCGAATCCAGGAGAGACATTAATGTGTGTTCAACGAAGTCCTCCATTGGCTCGTGCACCTCGTTCTCAGGGACCCCGATGATGCGAAGGTTATTGCGTCGTGAGCGGGACTCCAAGTCCTCGTTCTTCTTCTCCACCGCGAGGACTCGGTTCGAGAGAGCGACAACCTCGGAGCGCAGTACCCCAAGTGCGTCCTCGGCGGAGCCGACCCGTGTCTCGACCTCAGACACGCGGCTATCGGTCCTCTCGATGTGGGCTTTGATTGAGGATATTGTGCCGTTCATATCGTCCAGTTTCGAGTGTAGGGCAGTGAAACCCTCCCTGATAAAGTCCATCATGCCCTGGGCTTCAGGTGCCACTGCGGATGCAGACGCCACAGGGGCCTGTTCAATGGGGTCCTCTGGGGATCTCGCAGCTGCTTTCGCGAACATGTTGATGGAGCACTGCTTCCTCGCGCCCCCCTTGGTCATTTTGGCAGTGGTGATGGTTGAGTAGAGTGAAGGGGAGCCTCCAGTGGTCCCAAGAGGGAGACAGGGGGGATCCCAGGCCGTGCAAGTCAATAATCCAAGTAGGGTGCGTGACAAGTGAGGGGAGCAGGGAGTATCGTGTCCACGAGGCTATGCCGGAGAAGTATAGGCTGCGGGCTCCCAGCCAAACAGGAAAGTGTGGAAGATACCCAGAGATGGAAGAGTAAGGACCAACGGTATTGACGGAACCCTTCTGCAGAGTATCGCTACGGGTGGAGCGGCAATAGCCTCAAGAGGAGTGAGAGGGGGGGAGGCCAGCTCCCAGTGCACAGTAGGGCCAAACAGAACGAGGGATTCCAGCCGAGGTAGACACAGTATGAGGCTGGTATGAGGCCCCCCAAGGGGGGGGGAGCAGGAGCCGAGGCCCAGAGCAGGAGAGCCAGGAAGGGCAGGGCTCACCGGGCAGAGCTGGTCGTCGTTGCCTGTGGGTCTCAGAGCCCCTCGCCGCAGAGAGTAAGACCCGCCATGGAGGGGCGGTCCCAGAGTCCCGGGGGAGGGTGGCAGCAAGTCCGGTAGATCAGTGGAGCCCCCCTGGCCCGCACCCGAGGGCCACGCCGCTCCAGCCGCGCGGGGTGCGCAGGCAGTGGGGGGGAAGGTCCCCGCGATCCTCCTGCTGGGTCCCCCGGGAGAAGAGTAGAAGATCCACGAGCCGGCCGAGGGCTCAGTCCAGGCAGTCCACCAGGCACGGCGGGGGCGGCGCACCCCAGCCCGCCCAGCACTAGGGGGAACGAGAGCCCGGTCCCCCCAGCCGACCGCGGCGGCAGGCGGAACTCAGCGCGGCCCCCAGGCGGCCCGCCCGGCCGTGGAACACAAGATCACCCCCACAAGGGGGGGCGGCCCAGCGGGGCCCAAGGACCGGAGGATCACCAAGGCAGCGGCCGCAGGATCGCCTCCGGGGGCAGCGAGGACCCGCGTGGCCCGTATCTGGACGCCGGAGGGGAGAGGCTCCAGCGACCCCCCCACAGGCCGAGGAAGCGCTCCGGGAAGGGCGAGGAGGGCCCCAGATGTAGTAGAGGGGGGAGTATCACAGGCCCGACGTCCCTCCAGGGACACGGGAGCAGCCCGCCTCAGACCTCTCCGTCCCAGTCGGAGCAGCAGCAAAGCCGGCGGGTCACAATCCCGGGCCTCCGACGGCCCCGCCGCCGAAAGGGATGAGGCACACCGGCCCCAGCCGATGCCCGGCAGATGTGGAAGGCGGCGCTGCAGGACCCCGGGCGGGTACGATCACCCTCCGCCCGGGCCCAGTCTTAGGCGCGCGGGAGCTCCGCAGGCGGGGGGATGGGTATTACGGAGCCGGGGAATGCCTTTCCCGACTCCGATTCGAAACAGGATCGGGGCCGCAGGATCCCCGGAGCCGCAGCAACAGAATCGTGTGCCCCGTACACGGCTGCAGATAGGGAAGGTGCCAGATATCAGGATTATGAGGTCCGCTCGCCGCGGAGCTCACGCATCAGGCGGCCATCTTGCTCGGCGCACAACAGCGCCCCCCCTGGTCATACCAATGTTTGACCAGAGCCTGACCTGCTTTTAAGTTATCACTTGCTTCTGCCATTGTATGTGACATTCTCCTCCAGAGACCTATCACATAGTCAGTCACTCTGACTTGCTTGGGGGAAGCAGCACTCTCCAACCCCTCCTTGATCAGGGCCAATGGACCTCCGACTGGATGACCATAGTGAAGCTCAAAGGGACTGTAACCAACTCTCTCCTGATGGACTTCTCTATATGCTTAGAGAAGGCAAGGCAGTAGAAGGTCCCACTTTCTTTGAAGGGGTTCTTCTAAAGCACCTATAATGCTTTAACCCATCCATTTGTCTGTGGATGGTAGGCTGTAGAGAACTTGTAAGTGACTTCACAGTTTTTCCACATGGCTTGCATGTAGTGGGACATAACATTGGATCCCCTGTCAGATATCACTTGCTTAGGAATCCCTACTCTGGTAAATATACCAAGTAGAGCCTTAGCACAGCCTGAGCCATAACAGTTCTCATAAGTATGGCTTCTGGGTATCTTGTAGCATGGTCTACTACAAACAGGAAAAACCTGTACCCTGAAGATGTGGGTCAAGGGGACCGACAATGTCAATGCCCACCCTCTCAAAAGGAACCCACACCACTGGGAGAGGCACCAGGGGTGCCGCATTCTTGGCTCCACTCTTGCTAGAGGTTTGGCAAGTGTGACAGCTCCTGCACAATATGGCAACTTCTGAACCCATTTTAGGCCAGTAGAAGCAGAGAGAGAGCCTTTCCTTGGTCTTTTTGAAGCTCAAGTGACCTGCCAAAGGTATCCCATGGGCTAACTGTAGGAACTGGAGTCTGTTAGAAAGGGACACCACAATTCTTTTGCAGTCCCTAGAGATAGACTCAGTCGGTTCACTGTAGAAGAGGCCATCTTCCCAGCTTAACCTGTGCTTTCCAACTTCTTGCCCATCAAGTTGGTTAGTAGCCTGTTGTCGAAGACTTTCAAGAGTAGGACTCTCTCTCTGTCCTTTGCTAAAGTCTGCCCTATTGGGTCCACCTTCTGCCAGTAAAGACTGCAGCTCAGAATGGTCAACAGGGTCAAGATCTCCAACTAGGACAGTGTCTTCTTCCAGATCTGACTCTTCAGATGCAGGCTCAACCACACAAGGTTGCACCTCACACTCTGCCTCAGCAGGTGGGGTAGTCACAGGTGTGACTTGGACAATCTTGGTGATGTCCTTGTTGGTAGCACAGGGGTGCTGTCTGATTTCTTTCTGGAGGTCTTGGGTTTCCCCGTTGCCTCATTTTCCCTAGAAATAGCCGTGAGCAACTCCTGTGGAGTGGGAGTGATATTTTCTTCCATCATCTCCTCTGGAGAGCCTCTCAAGGTTCTCTCCCTTGCAGACCTTGTGAGCTCCTGTTTCCTTTTACTGGGAGGCCTGGGGGTGTTTGAAACAACTCCAAGAGTTTTAAGGTCATTACCCAACAGGACTCTCCCAGGTACTTCACTCTGCACACTAACAGGTGTTTTGACAGTGACATCATTACACTGGATGAGAGCTGGTAACTGGGGAAGCATTTGCACAGGGCCTCCAGCTAACTTGTTGAGGCGTTTGGGTTCCTTAGCAACATCCTCCACCTTGAAAAATGATTCATCCGCCACAGTTATGCTGGCTCCAGTGTCTCTGATGGCAGGGTTTCCTGACCATTCACAAAAACACTATCTTTATAATACTCTTTAGTATTATCTGGGATGGAATTATAGACATCTAAATTCTGTTGTTCCCACAAGCCCAGGGACACTAAAGAAACACTGGTTGAGATTCGCATGGGTTCATCAGCCAGTAGGTGAACGTTTCCACTTGCCATTGGTACTTCATCCTCTGGGGAGAAGGCTAAGGAGACAGTGTGGACCCCTGAAGGTTTACCCTTACATCTGGGATCCCTTTCACATGGTCAGTTGACCCAAAAACATAATATTTCCCAAATGATTTGATGAATGGGGGTTTGGTCTGACTGCCATCTGATTTGGGTCCAGATGGTGCAATAGCCTGATTTGGTTTCCCTCGTGGTTTACCCTTATGTTGCTGCTTGTGGCCCTCTTTTGGATTGGAGGTATTAGAATTCCCTTTCCTGTCTTTCTTTGGCTGTTTCCTCTCATCCTTTTTCTGAATAGCCCCAGAATCCTTGTGAGTAGCCGTGTTGGCAACCCACAAGTCAGCAGCCTTAGCCAGTTTCTTTGGATCTATCTCCTTAGAATCTGTCAAGTGCTGTCTGAGCTCAGGAGAGCAGACATCAAAAATAGACTCCAACATTACAAGATTTCTCATTCGTTCATAAGTGTTTACTCTGTAACCCTTAATCCAACCATCTAAGTTTTTCAAACATTCACATACCCAGGTAGCCCAAGGGGTACCATCATGCTTTATGAGGGTCCTAAACCTCTTAAGGTACTGGGAAGAAGTGTTCCCAAATCTAGCAATTAAAGCTAGCTTCACACACTCATAATCCATCCTATCCACCTCCCCCAACTCCATCACAACATCAGATGCAACAGTGGGTGGCCTAGAGAAGAGCAGGGAAAGCAATTGATTCCCTGTGAGACCTTGAATACCATGGTTATTTTCAAACATTGCCAAGCAATCAAAAATATCAAGCTTAACCTCATACATACCCACACTTTCTTTAGGCATACAGGATTTCTTAGGACTGGAAGACCTAGAAGACTCTGGGAGAGAAGCATTCTCAAGAGACATTCTTTTCATTTCTAGTTCATGATTCAACTCCATTTCTCTGAGTTTAAGTCAAGAGCCAAGAGAGCAGAGAGACCTACATTAGGAGACACATCTACTTCTTCAAACTCATCATTAACATACATAGCATCATCCTCAATACTTTCCACATTTGCCAAGGAGTCATGTATTTGAGACCCACTCCCTAGACTTGGGTTCCTTAACAACTTTTCAACTAATTCAATCTTTTTGCCTTTGGCAGAGAGTTTCCTTTCTTTAAACATGTTTCTTAAATAATCACAGTGTAACTCAGGAGGGTCTCCTGACTGTGGCATTCCATATCAGACATGATTAATATTGCTTTTTAGCGAGGTTAGCCTTGTGGTTAGATGATCCAAGGTAATAGCAACACTCCAAGTGCAACTTCTATACTTTTATCCTCACCGCTGTACACCAGTGTTAGGCAGAATTACATGCAGGGCCCTTTGGGAACACTAGACACAATTAAGACTACAAGTGACAGTACAATTTCACCTTTGGTACAAGCCTGTACTACACAGTTATAGTGGTAGCAGTAGCGGAGGAGCCAGACTTATCTCAAGAGTAAGAGAGCAGTACAAGTGTTTACACAAGGGACAGCAATTACTATGGTTCAGGCAAACACTGACTCAAGGTTTCGAAGTAAAATAATATATATTTATTTACTCAACAGTTATATAACATTTTACTATTATAAGCAAGATAAAAATCACAATCAAAAATACACCACACCACTTCCCTTAAATTCTAGACAAGTTAGGCTCACAAAATGAAGTGGGAGCAAAATGGCACTCCAGCAGTTTAAAAGGGAGGGAAAGACAAAGTTATTAGAAATTAGACAAAACCAACAGGTAATTAAGCAGGGCAACTGAACAAGAGGGACTACAAGAATAAAATCAGATAGAAAAGGCTTAGGGCCAAAGTCAATGCTTCAAAAGTCTTTTGTTCAAGATAATAGGTTCAGTGTAGTTTGCGGTAAAGTTCGTGCACAGATTCTGGACGAGGTTGGTCGGTAGAAAAGTTAGGTAAAAGAAAGAAGAAGGACAAGCCCTCGGATTGGAGAAAGATTTCAAACACTTTCACCGTGGCTGAGCAAAACGCACAACCGAATTTGCACAGTACCTTGAAACAGAGAGGGAGCTGTAGCTGAGGCGGCCGTTCCTGGTGGTTCCTGCAGGCTCACGGTTCCTGAAGTGAGTGTCGGACTGACAAGAAGTAGGAAGACTGGAGGGTCCTGTGCCAACCAGGGAAGGAACCAGCAGCAGAGCAAAACATCCAATTAAAGGTGCGCTCCTTAAAACCCAAGCAGGGTCCGACCTTCCTGGCTATCCGGCCCCCTGTAGCTCTGTACAGCAAATTCGAAGAGAGAAGGGGTCCTGGCTTGAAGTTTGGGCGAACTGGTTGGTCCCACCAGCTCAAGAGAAGAGGTTTCCTGGAGGATCTTCTCTGTCGTCAGATTTGGAGATTTGGCCCTGCAGCAGGGCTTCACCGGGCGGTTCAGTCATTGTAGGGGTCCTCTTCTTCCAATTCCTCGTTGGTTCTTTCGTTCCAGTGGTGACTCTCCTCTCCCAGTCCCAGAGGCCTGCTTGTTATGCAGTTTTCCCCCATTCATACAGCCTGGCTGTAAATCACACAGCAGGGTGGCTGGCCTGGCAAGGCCAGTCTCCTTAGCTAATCAGACAAGAGTGTGACATGGGTTGCTAAGGCAACCTATGGCTGGGGTCCGAAGATCCCTCCCTCACATCCTGCTCCTCTAGACTAACAGGTGCCTTAAGGAGGGCTTCTGTGCAGAAGCCCGCGAAAAGACAGCCAACAAAGGAATCATCCCCAGTTTGGCGCATAGAGTAAAACACGAGAAAGACTTTAACAAAAAGAAATGGTGAATAAACCCAGCCAGAACCAAAATAAAATTTATTTGGTCAAGCAGGTTTACGTTTGAGGCTACTATAATTGCCTAAAACAATACCACGTTTATATCGTATAATCACGGTAGAAAGGTTTGGGTAGATACCACTGCCACCAGCCAAGTCTTAACGTTAAGGGAGAAAAACAAGGCTCCAAGAGGCTCAGACAAAAAGGGATAGGAGTTAACCCTTTCCAGTACTCCATGTAAGGTGGGGTGTACTGGGTCTGTAATTTAAAGTGACTATATGAACTTCATGGCAACTTTACCTGTGTCTGGGGAACATCAGTCAGCCCCAGAAGAAAGGAGTCAGAGGGAATTCTCAAAGACAACCTAGTTTCACTGCACTGAAGGTGCTGTGTAACACACCCAAAAAATGGAGCACTTGGAGTAGGTGAGGTTCCAGTGCCCAAGATCACACACAAAGTGAAAACAAACACAGCAAACACATGTAAGAGTGGGAAACAAGGCTCACACTCTTACTAGGTGAAAAAATAAACCCTAGAAATCAAGCAAAGCTGCTGAGGGACTCATTAGGTAAGGGGAATCAGCTATTTATTGAGAATTCTCCCTAACACATGTGGAGGGGAATACGAGTTCCACTGCATCTGCACACTGGGGTCCAGCTACTCTGATGCTTGGGTCCTGCCGAGGAGAGGCATGAAGAGCTGACGTACAAGAAACGACCATGAGGATAAATGAGCCATGGTCTGGAGATGCAGCAGAAAGCCGCCTCTCCAGTCGAGCCCTGCCACAGTCGAGTCCCACATGGTGCTGAAATGAAGAATATCATACAAAGGAGTAAATCCAAGCCCAAAACGATAAGGCCTCAAAGGCCAGGCAGCTTATGTTGAGCTGAGCAATTCAAGAACCTAAAACAATACCTTTTCATTTAGGAAGCAGAACTTGGTGAGGGATACGACCTGTATGTGTTTTTCTTTGGACACTGTGAGCATCACAAGAACTTTTTCTGAACTTTGAACTTTCAAGCAGGCCAGAGCCTGATGAGAAGGAAAGAGACTTCCCCAAAGATATTATTGCGAGATTATTTGGTGGGACTCACGGACCAGCCACATAGCACCTAAATTAGTAAACATAACTAACTTAGAAAGAATTTCTGTTATTTAGGTCATTTAGGTCATTAGTGGTAGGAAGAGCATAGGACAGATCAGGTTTTTGCACGGTGGATAGAACCTTTGTAGGACAGTGGACAAGCATTCATTTTTTTAAACGTTCTTTATATGTTAGCCTGGAGAACAACCTCATCACCATAGTTGATAGGGATAGAATAGGCATTTCTCTTTTCTTTAATAAAATTCCACTTTTTAGCATTACCCGTGGTCTGTCTTCTATCTCTGGCTTGCCACACATGGCAACATGGAACAGAGCCCACACACTTAGCAGAATGGGAATGGAAATCAAATATCTTTTGTCATTCCATTAGCAAATTTGATTTCAGAACTGTGAGAGTGATCAACCTAGGCAGAAGGAAGTCTAACAACTAGAAGAATCCTAACCATGCTGCAAATGAATAAACATTGTTTACCCTGTATCTATACTGTTCAGGAAGAACCATCACAGGATTTGGTGGATCACACAAATTTGGAAGTCAGTAAACCATGTTCTTCATTAGTTGTCGATTTAGATTATGATGATGCAGAGGATGACACTATGATCCTCTAGTTGTACTGAAGAAAAAGAGGAAGAATGCAACAGTGTGAACCAGAATCCACACAGAGGCCAGGGCTTGTTTTAATCTTCATTTGAAATACAATGTCTTCAGCTTACAAAATTTCTTAACGCTTTGGAGAATAACTCCAAGGACTACACAAAACACAACAACAAAGGAAGATCAACTGCCCGAGGTTGAGTGTATGTGTTCTCAATGATTTTCTGGACTCTCAAAGACACTCTTCATAGACCAGCTACATTCTTGCATATTTGCCTGGAACTTACCATTGCCAAAAAAATGGTAGGTTTTGATACCCAACTACATTGAAATCATATGTTGCACTTTTTACACTCAGTGAACATGGAAAATCTACCTCCCCAAAGAATGTACATTCTTAAGAGATATGGAAAAAGAGGCCAACAACACTGTCATTGTGGAACATAAATTTCAGTCTTGATAAAAAAAAAAAATGAAAGCTGTTGTTTCACAGAATGATAAAAGCCAAACTCAGAAGCAAATGGTAGCATAATATAAAATAAATAACATTGAAAACAAAAAATAAATTAAAAAGAGCAAGGACTACAAACGGGCACTCCAGTGTAATGTCGGGTCCAGTGTTTCTTCAAACCAGCTGATCATGGCCTAAATTTTACCATGGCAAAGTGATATTGTTTACAGATTTCCATTCTGTCAACTCATCTTGCCTGAGTTCTTTTTGTACTGCTACCTGAAAGCCAACGCACGCATTTCTGGTGTGTCAGCAGCAAAAGCCCTGGAGGCTTTGTGCTAAGTGTCACGTCCAAAACTGTGCTGTCACTTTTTCTTCCCTGTGCCCAGTGATGCCGCCGCTCTAGTGCCAGCACTGATTCCACTCTTACACGGTCCTGAAGTTGGCCAACATGATATGTCATTCGCAAAGATGAAGGAGTTAATACGTACAATGTCAAATTATAACCCTATTACTGCTACTACTTTACGACCACTGACAGTGGGGATCACTCCATGATGGACCCTCCTACCCTCTCCCTGCCCCTATAACTGTCCTCCAAATAAATGTTGCCACTAAATTCACTCTATTAAATTAGATATTGAAACTTTACACATTAAAATGCTGAACAGAGTTAACACAATCGTCTTAAAGTTAAAAATAAGGGAAATCATTGAAAATGAGTTGCAAATGCACAAAGACCTGACTTCCATGAATGCATTAACATTAAAAGTGTTAAAAATCTTTGAAGGGTTAACAATAGTTAGAAAGAGTTTGATCCAGTTACAAAGAGCAGAACATGGTTCGAAACAATGAAATACATTTTCAGAGTAACAACAACTTTTAAAATTTAGAGAGATAAAATAGCTAATATGATTTGAAAAGAGTTAATCAAACTTAAAAAAGAAGTCAAATGAAAGAATGATTTCACATTTAACTTTCTCTTGATAGATGAGTAAGTAAGTGTAATATGCCATTGGAGTCAAGTCATACATGCAACAGTGCCACCCAGTATCCTTTGCTGGAATTTCACCTTCAGTTCATTGCCACAGCAGCAAAGCATTGTGTTAGAGAGGTCAAATATAATGTATATTTGCCTTATACTGTTACTGTTATAGGCCTATTTTGACATAATCATTTCATTGCCTTCCAAATCTACGTCTCCTGCAGTTCTAGCTCCTATTGCAAGGCACTTTCACAGAAGTGACAGGCCTCCTGTGTGGTTCATTGTACTCCTGTCCTTTTCTCAACTTTCTTCATCGCCTTGTCCGCATTGGTTTTTCCCCCTCTCCAGTATCCGGAACATCCTACTAAGGGTGTGTAACATAGAGTATCTTTAAAATCAATGTAATGTGTTCTCCCATTGCCTAATATCACAGATGGTGTAATGAATACTTCAAAGCTCAGATTAGTGTCCTTCCTTCCTTTCACACCAACGTATTACTTTCTCTCTCACTTCCTGATGGACTTTCCTTACTACTCTCATTCTCCAGCTGCTCCCACTTTACTCCATCTACTCCCCTGTTCTTCCTTCCCAGTACCTCTGATATCTCTCACTCCCTCCTAGCATTCACACTCCCCTCTCCACACTGGAACATCCTTCTCTACACTACAACTTCCTCCTCCACTCTACAAACCGCTCCTCCACTCTAAACTCCCTCCTCGGCACTACAACTCCCTCGTACTCCTCTGCACTACAACTATCACTACACTCCACCTCCTACACCCTCCTTTCACACACACAATCCCTTCACATACACACTTCTACTCCCACCACACTTTTAACACTTTCATGCTGTGACAAATTGATCTCTGCTCGGCAGGAATACAAGGTTGAGTAGAGGCTAAAGCGCTCCCCCAGCCCTCACACCTCTACAAACCAAGAGCAAAAACAATCATAAAGATAAAACAGGCACAGTTAAGAAATATACCTCCTTTGCCTTTTGTGGAAATGTGGGACAAGGGAAGGCTATATTCTTAAAAAGGGTGTGAAAGTGGTTCAGTAGCAAGCCAATCACCTAAGTATAACAGTCAAAAATAAAGGAATGTGCAATCACGTTCTTTAAAAAATATATACTTTAATCAAACAATATGTACAATAATAGCTAACTAGAAAACAGTGTAAAAGGTAATGCTGTAAAAAGAACACAGTATATGCAAGGATAAAAACGATGCAGCACTCTGGGTAATGAGGCAGGGTGAGATAAGGAAATTAAAATGCCACAATGTTCAAAAAGATTTAAGATTATAAACATAACACATGGGAACCAAAAGCAAATGGCAGACTACAGAAAATTTAAATCTAGGGCACACTACAACAATCTCCCATCTTCCCCTTTCCCTCCAAGTACTGGGCGCCATCAATATGTACAGAAAGTCCAATTGGAGGTAGCTGAATTGAGCTCATATCAAGTAGTCTCAATCTGTGTGGGCACCATGATAGGACATAATCGTCCTGGAGAAAGGTTTAAACATTTACCCACTCCTTATGAAAGGCTCCATGTTTGTTTTAGAGTGAGAAGGTCATCCACTCTAGCACCCCAAATTTCCACAATTTCCGAATCCAATCACGGATTGAAGGTATCTGGGTTACTTTTCCAAATCTGAGCAATGAGTAGCCAAGTGGCTGCCAAGAAGATCACTGTGGCATTCCTGTCCACTTAGGGAGCTGAGATTGTTCTGGGAGCCACATACCTAGCAGGTAGAAAGTAATCGTATTTCGCAGAGAGTAGCCAAACACCCTTTGCATTATAGATCGCAAAGCGTCCAGAAATACCTTAAGATTCAGACAGGTCCACCAGCTATGCCACCAGTCCTCTGCTTTCCACACTCCCGCCAACAATTGGGTGATGTGTGTGTATGCATTTTGTGAAGTCTAGTTGGATTGTAGTGCCTTTGTAACATCATTTTATACCATAATCCCTAATTTGAATGGCTTTGGCTAGTTTCGAAATGTCTTTCCATACCATTGTTCCTTGGAGGCTCCCCGTGTGGTAATGGAGTCCCATGCAGTGGTGTAGCACAATTGCACGTCTGGGGCCCCCTCTAATAGTAAGCTGTATAAAGAATAACTTAGGTGTTTGGAGCCTGACTGGGTTAGAATACATTTATCTAGTGATGTGAAGTCCCTGGTAGCTGCTGCCTTAATCTCGGGATTGGAATCCCAGTGTCTGAGTTGATAGTATTGGTGGCTAACCCCTTCCGATAGATGGAAGGCCTCCTTACAATTCATGAATGATCTTGTAGTAGGGCCCTCATATAAATCCCTGACTCGTTTGCAGCCTGTCTCCCACCATTTAATAAAGGCTGGTTCTTCATGGTCCCGTGTGAGTTGTGGATTCTTAAACAGTGGTGTGATCGAAGAGGGAGAGGTAGATATGTGTTATTTCTGGATTAAACCATCCCAAGTTTTCTGGCCAGTTTTATAATTTAACTAAGGTTCATATTTGAGTCTGTCAGATTTGGGAAGTCACAATAACTCGACTAGTGGGA
Source organism: Ambystoma mexicanum (assembly GCF_040938575.1). NCBI lineage: Eukaryota > Metazoa > Chordata > Amphibia > Caudata > Ambystomatidae > Ambystoma > Ambystoma mexicanum. The sequence goes on along the minus strand of NC_090935.1, from coordinate 709,675,120 downwards.
TTCCCACTGTCGCCCTGTCCATATTAGTCCAGGCTTTGTTGGGGTTGATGTTAAGCCATTCCCTGATGACCCCGATTTGAGCCGCTTCATAATATGCTCTGAATTTGGGAATGACAAGCCACCTTTGTCTCTGGTGGTCAGTAAGATCGTGCAAGATATACTCTGTCTACTAGGATTGCTTCAACTGGGAAAGATCCCAATAGGGCTTGCTTTTCTTTTTTAAAGTTTTAAAGTCTTTAAAAAAAATATTCAACAGCTCACACCTTGACACGTAATTAATATGTTAAACAAACATTTGCTTTCCGTTACCCATTTCTTCATAAGATCTTACAGTGCCAGGAGTTCTAGTTTGTCTGATGCAAGAGCAGAAACAAGAACATAACAGTCCTTCTTTGTTCTGCAGGATATTTCACTGTACGTATATGTGAGATGCTCAACTATTGCAAAAACATGGTTCACCCACTAAGGTAATTAAAAATCTTGCTCAGTTTAAAACAGCTCACAACTACTTCTCAGTTAACAAATTACCTTCCAAAAAAGTGAATGCAGTGCAACCTATCGATGGAAAATACTGGAACACAGCTACCTAGCAGCCTGCCATTTTAGAGTTGAAATGTTCATCAGTTGCACTAATGACACACACTGCCAGTGTACAGAACCTCATATAATTTCACATGAACTTTAAAGAGCATGAAAAGGATGCAGCAAATGACAGCATAATACATCCATCAATATTTCAGAAATGCACAGACTACAATTCGCCGAATGCATATAGTTTCTGATAAAGTCTGTTCCATAACTACATGAAACATCCTAGCAGAAATAGCTGTGCCATGGCTATCACTGGAGACGTTCTGACACAGAAGAAATATAGCAACATTCACAAGGCATCTAAAGGAAATTAATAATTCACTGCTGCAGGGACCAGAATTATGGATGGCCATTTTCACAGAGCCACCAGAATGCCCAAACGACACTTGATGTAAGAGTTTGTTATGTGAAGGCTTGCAACTAAACAGACACAACCTTTAATAGGTATTTTAAAAGTTCAAACTGTATTGATTTCTAACAAATCATTTGAGATGTATAACTACACAATTTTACAATATTTAGAATTCGGTGATACACTGCCTTTTCTTGAGAAGAAAATGCTCCAGTAGACTGCACTCTAAGCCATAATAACCAACGAATAACTAAACATAGCCAAATAGTTTTCTCTATTGGCTGAAGCCTACTTGAGAGGTAAGACTTCACTTTTGAAGGAGAGAGAGAAGGAGATGGAGGTGGAGACAGAGAGAGAGAGAGGTCGGCACTTGGAAAGTGAGAAGGTGAAATACAGAGCTGTCTGCAGATGCCAGTAGTAGGAGTCCTGGAAGGAGTTTATGCTGTATAGTGCCTTGCTGTGCCAAGTTATGCCATGCTATGCGTGACTTCTTGATTGTTTACATCCCTCAATAATCTGCTCATCATTTTACTTTTTACTTTACACTACACTGATTGCCACTCACACACTTCAGGTGAACATCAGCAATGACTATCCCCCATGCCAGCACACACACTATTTCCACCCAAACTCTACACCTCCCCCATCAGCTTGTCAACCACAACCATCAAGTAACCCGTGACACATCATCACTCTCAGAGGAAGACATTGCTAGTAGTAAACCCAGCAGGATACCTACAGCTGGGGCTCCCATCAGCATTGACATACCAAAGTTGCTCTCACCTCCTCTGCAAGGAACATTCCAGTGAACTGAAACCAGGATCTCCCAGACTGCAGTCATTTGCACCTCAGGCCTTGCGTCTTGCCTCTTCCTCTCATCCCAGTATCTCCCCCAACTTCTCCTTCAGGATCTAGCGCTCAGAGATCACCATAATGGTCAAGGTTGCACTAAACAAGACCACTTTACATTATGTTACATTACCTATGGGTGGTAATGCCCAAAAGGCCAGGCAGATCTCCTCGAAGCAAGAGACTCAACGCAACCCAGACCTGTGTTTCCCTCTCTTTGGTAATCAGTGACATGTGGCCAAGATGAAGTCACCCCTCTCAGCACAGCAAGCAAGCGATCCGCATTTGGATTCTCATACTCACACAGGTTGAAACCCCAAGTGCTTCAAAGTTGGACAAACAAATTAAAAAATGCTCTGCTGAAAATGTATGTTTCAAGAGCTGGAATTCTTTTTTCGGTCTCATTAATTGATCACATAAAGCGTTTTTAGGTTTTAAACTGCAAATCCGAAATGTAGGTTACAAGTATGAGCGTCAAGACATCTCTACTTTTTATGAAATGCTCATCCCTTGGAGTTATTGCCGCAAAACACGGAGGGGCTCCTTGTCTGAGGCCTCGAGCTGTAAAGCAAGGCGTAAAGCAGTTTGCATCTCGCTTTAAAAGCTGCTCGGAGCTCAAGTTCCTGTGAGCCGTGACGTAAATGGAAGGCGTTAAAGCCTTGAACTTTGACGCCTTCTATTCACGCCATTGCTCATTTTCAATCATGTGTATGATGGAGAGGAGGGGCGGAATGCAACTTGCATATCAGACTCCTCCCTTCCTCTCCATCATACAAGTACAATAACAATTAAACGATTACAGTTAAGCCATGTTGGCCAGGGTTTATTTGTAATTGTGAACATGGCTCACCATGCACGCATGGTAAGCAGTGTTTACAATTTAAATTAAATGCTGCTGCATTTAGTCACTTTGCAGGGCGGAATGCAAAAGTGAGTGCATGCCAAAAGACATCACACATATGTGTACGCCGCCTTGTGTCCTGCACCATTGCACTCCTCCGTGAAAATGATGAACATGTGTCTACATATAACAGGCCCCCGCTGTCAAATCACTCATTTGTTACACATGAGCTCGCAAGAGATTTTTTTTTCATTTGAAGCAGAAATACATTTTCTGCCATGAAATCCTCTTCCGACAAATACCACATGGTTTAAGACAGCATTTATTTAGAATTACATAAAACCAATGGATTCCTATGGAATCCGCCAGCATTTTTGCACCTGCAAAAGTCAAACAGATGTCATCGGAATCCATTGTAAATGATGTCAGCAAACTGTAATTTGCCTTTTAACGTTTTTTTTTTTTAAATGGAGAACAAAAGCAAGTTTAAAGATGATTTTACCTGTTTTTACTTTATCACTGTCTTTTGCTAAAGTTAAATACTACAAGCAGGAGATCCAACAGAACATAAATGCCAATAATGGCGGGTCCCTGCATGCAGTTTGTTGATTAAATAAAGAGAGTTCATGCATTTATAAAGTGCGCAGAAGGCACAGGCTACGTTTGCATTTCTGTGCAATACGGTCCAGCCGTGCCATGTTTGTCATTTGCAATAGGAAGCGCACAGAAAACAGGCAAAGTGGCCTTAATACACATTTTTGCACTTAGTGCAAAAAGTGTAAATGCTTACCACAATTAACGCTTGCGGAAGGCAACAATAGATTCTCATGGAATATGACTGATTTTAGCAGGTGATAATAACAGGCTGATTGCAAAGGAATGTATTAGTTTTATGCCAGCATGAAAATGGCATTTTGTTTTAAAACCACGTGCATTTTGCCGGCAGAGCGTTAAGGACAGAGTGACATGGACATTCTGTGCCATGCCCTAGGTCAGTGTGCAAAAACCTGGAAAATGCCCCCAGAGCATAGATACAATGTATTACACCTGGCATTACCCTTTTACCTCAAGTTTTAACACCATTATTTTACCCTCTTAAGACTCGAACATGAGTCCCATATTTTGCAAAGAATTTGGAACCTTGAAGTAATATTTAAATTTGAAAATTTCAGTGAGCTTTATATTTTCCTTGGCAGTTATTATGACCCTCGGATTTACATCCACACTTGACAATATCTCCTGCTCCCCTCTTCAGCTGGTTTATTATCCCACAGAGCCAAAGAGAAAGTGTGAATTATTAGGAAACACGGTAGTATGCGGTGACTACAGGATCTCATTAAAGTGAATGGTATGGAAGAACACGAAGTACTCGCATGCACTGTTGGAGGGACTGCGCTATTGACCTACATTAACTTCCCGAGGAGTGATTACAGAAGATGTTCAGTTTGTGCAATCTAACATATGAGTCTCAACCTTAGGTATGAAAAAGAGACAGATTTGACTCCAGGGAAATTAACCGCTTCTCACAGAGACCTGTGAATATGTTATAGAATGTATAGATATTAGAGGTTTCGAATTCTGGAGCACACAAGAAACCAGCATCAATATTGGTCAATTTATCAAGAATGGATTTCAATTTGTTTCAAAGTTGACAAGTGTTCATACCTTGCTGTGGTGATTGTAATGATCTCGAATAACAACTCGACCCTGCAGTGTTTATTAAGTGCCACTTCCAGATAGTCAACACTTGCTACAGAGCATACTGCTGCCCATACATGCTCCACATTCAGTCAGATAGTCAACGCTTGCTAGAGAGCATACTGCTGCCCATACATGCTCCACATTCAGTCAGATAGTCAACGCTTGCTAGAGAGCATACTGCTGCCCATACATGCTCCACATTCAGTCAGATAGTCAACGCTTGCTAGAGAGCATACTGCTGCCCATACATGCTCCACATTCAGTCAGATAGTCAACGCTTGCTAGAGAGCATACTGCTGCCCATACATGCTCCACATTCAGTCAGATAGTCAACGCTAGCTAGAAAGCATACTGCTGCCCATACATGCTCCACATTCAGTCAGATAGTCAACGCTTGCTAGAGAGCATACTGCTGCCCATACATGCTCCACATTCAGTCAGATAGTCAACGCTAGCTAGAGAGCATACTGCTGCCCATACATGCTCCACTTCAGTCAGATAGTCAACGCTTGCTAAGGGCATACTGCTGCCCATACATGCTCCACTTCAGTCAGATAGTCAACGCTTGCTATGGGCATACTCCTGCCCATACATGCTCCACTTCAGTCAGATAGTCAACGCTTGCTAGAGAGCATACTGCTGCCCATACATGCTCCACTTCAGTCAGATAGTCAACGCTTGCTAAGGGCATACTCCTGCCCATACATGCTCCACTTCAGTCACATAGTCAACGCTTGCTAAGGGCATACTGCTGCCCATACATGCTCCACTTCAGTCACATAGTCAACGCTTGCTAAGGGCATACTGCTGCCCATACATGCTCCACATTCAGTCAGATAGTCAACGCTTGCTAGAGAGCATACTGCTGCCCATACATGCTCCACTTCAGTCACATAGTCAACGCTTGCTAAGGGCATACTGCTGCCCATACATGCTCCACTTCAGTCACATAGTCAACGCTTGCTAAGGGCATACTGCTGCCCATACATGCTCCACATTCAGTCAGATAGTCAACGCTTGCTAGAGAGCATACTGCTGCCCATACATGCTCCACTTCAGTCAGATAGTCAACGCTTGCTAAGGGCATACTGCTGCCCATACATGCTCCACTTCAGTCAGATAGTCAACGCTTGCTAAGGGCATACTGCTGCCCATACATGCTCCACTTCAGTCACATAGTCAACGCTTGCTAAGGGCATACTGCTGCCCATACATGCTCCACATTCAGTCAGATAGTCAACGCTTGCTAGAGAGCATACTGCTGCCCATACATGCTCCACTTCAGTCACATAGTCAACGCTTGCTAAGGGCATACTGCTGCCCATACATGCTCCACTTCAGTCACATAGTCAATGCTTGCTAAGGGCATACTGCTGCCCATACATGCTCCACTTCAGTCACATAGTCAACGCTTGCTAAGGGCATACTGCTGCCCATACATGCTCCACATTCAGTCAGATAGTCAACGCTTGCTAGAGAGCATACTGCTGCCCATACATGCTCCACATTCAGTCAGATAGTCAAGGCTTGCTAGAGAGCATACTGCTGCCAATACATGCTCCACTTCAGTCACATAGTCAACGCTTGCTAGAGAGCATACTGCTGCCCATACATGCTCCACATTCAGTCACATAGTCAACGCTTGATAGAGAGCATACTGCTGCCCATACATGCTCCACATTCAGTCACATAGTCAACGCTTGCTAGAGAGCATACTGCTGCCCATACATGCTCCACTTCAGTCACATAGTCAACGCTTGCTAAGGGCATACTGCTGCCCATACATGCTCCACTTCAGTCACATAGTCAACGCTTGCTAGAGAGCATACTGCTGCCCATACATGCTCCACTTCAGTCAGATAGTCAACGCTTGCTAAGGGCATACTGCTGCCCATACATGCTCCACTTCAGTCAGATAGTCAACGCTTGCTAAGGGCATACTGCTGCCCATACATGCTCCACTTCAGTCACATAGTCAACGCTTGCTAAGGGCATACTGCTGCCCATACATGCTCCACATTCAGTCAGATAGTCAACGCTTGCTAGAGAGCATACTGCTGCCCATACATGCTCCACTTCAGTCACATAGTCAACGCTTGCTAAGGGCATACTGCTGCCCATACATGCTCCACTTCAGTCACATAGTCAATGCTTGCTAAGGGCATACTGCTGCCCATACATGCTCCACTTCAGTCACATAGTCAACGCTTGCTAAGGGCATACTGCTGCCCATACATGCTCCACATTCAGTCAGATAGTCAACGCTTGCTAGAGAGCATACTGCTGCCCATACATGCTCCACATTCAGTCACATAGTCAACGCTTGCTAGAGAGCATACTGCTGCCCATACATGCTCCACTTCAGTCACATAGTCAACACTTGCTAAGGGCATACTGCTGCCCATACATGCTCCATATTCAGTCCAGTGTCTGATCGTACATCACAGTCCCTTTGTTTTTGACTGAAACAAGTTGTAGCCACCCTGGTGGCCAGAATACTACTGTTGGGTGGTGTTTCTGTATTTGAATGAGGAGACTGCATTTTGGTTTGCTGGTTTCCTGTTTAGCATTCATCTGATCAAGTATTCCCTGGACATGACATCATGACATGGCAGAAGCAGACACACCCTAATTGAACGAATACTCTTGGAAGAAGCTGGATTGTCCTGCTGCAGTTGCAGCTGAGGCAAACCACATACACATTTGTGAACATCTTGCACATGCTTGCAACACAACATTTAAAAGAAGAGGAATAACTACACCACACCAGCAATGCACTGAACACATCCAGTTACGGTACTTTAGAATGACCTTTGTACATATCACTCTTTTTCATCAGCTGTCCCACAAGTACAATTCAGAAACATGTTGGCTTACATATTTATCTGATACATGTGAAACACAGCCTTCTACCACCCTGATTGACATTTTACCACTGGGTGACTCCTTGTCATTCAACGGAGGCCGAACCACCCACACCTGCATGTGCTACCTTACTTGCACCAACTCTTAACTCCTCTATTCTTATCTCCATCCCCTCTATGCCTCCAGCCACCCAGCGTGCCCTGTTCTTATTCTCGCCACCGACTCCTCTGTTCCCCCTGTCCTGCACTTTACTGTGCACACAAACCACTAGCTGTATTTCCCACACAAACAACTAGCACTGCATGGTACACATACACACAGACACACACAGATAGACACACACACACACACAAATAAAACATCAGCTCAAACATAGCAATTCACATGCGCTACACCGATAGCACTGAATGCATATAGAAAACGGGCTCCAGCAACACACTGTAGATCCCCCAAACGCACACACAGTGACCACAACACTCCACACAAAGTGGTCAAGACCCAGAACTTGACAGCGGTCAGGCACATGGTCTAGCACTTTGCTGCACTACACTGCACATGTAAACAGAAAACCTCCTGCACTGAACTGCATGCATCACACATACTCCCACATACACATAACCATGAGTAGTGCATTGAACAAACATATTCTAACCTTTCAGAATAATGCAAGTACACATAGACACACACACCAGCACTACAACAACCATTTCTATACTTATGAGGACCTCACAACGATCCTCACAGTTGATGCGGGGACCTGCTTTATTGGTGGGGAACCAGAATGAAAAGCCACAACTTGCGTATATCCTCAATAAGATATGTTTAACTGTGTTGCGATCAAATATACTAATTCTATACTACAAACTCATTGACATGCTCTCATTACTCAAACCCACCATATACACGGATGCCATTTTCCCTGCCTAGATCATTACAACACTTCGGGCCAAGCACTTTTACCCAAACAACAAATCCTTATTGAGTTGTTCATAAAATGGACATTCTCTGTGGCACTAAAACAGTGCTACTTCACCCTATCCTCAGGAAAGCAAGCCTGGGCCATGACAATCTTGCAAACATCTATCAAATCCCTAACCTCTCATTCCTAGTAAAACGCATTGAAAAGACAAGAGTCCCTAAAACAATGCACAAGCAAATTAACTAACATATTCTACTGCTGGATTAGATATCTGGGTTTAAACCCAGGTACGGTACTGAAGCTGTAACCCTACATGTAATCGACAACATATTACAAAATGCTGACAAAGGGAATGTATGCCTTGTGGTCCTACTCGTTCTCTCTCTATGGCGTTGAATGCTGTTGATTACTCAGGGCTCTATTCATGATTTATTTGCATGGTAAATTGGGGATTTGCCTGCTAAACTTTGTGCAAATCTCTGTTCATCGATTCATAGAACCTACTGCGTGGGACTTCTCCGGGACTTGGATAGAGTTTGCGCAGGCACGGAGCGTCTCTGGGAGTCGACGAGGGCCTTGCGTGAGACTCCACGCAGAGTATGGGACAGGCCTACGCAGCGACCCAAATAAGGGGTGGATCATGCAGAATGAGGAAGAACACGTGAAATGTGGGAGTGTTGAGGGACGGTCCATGGCCAAGCAATCGCATGCCCATAGCCACGCAAATACAACCGTATTCATGGAATTTAAATCTGCACTTTGGGTTGCAAAAAAGCACATACAAACCCCAGAACCCATACGCCACAGGATAGCAGTCGTAAGCGTCAACATGCATTGGATAAAATGCCTATAAAGCATGCAATACACACCAAATGAACCCTACATGCACAATGAATCCAACAATAGTAGGAGCTATTGTGCACGGACAAATCAGGAGGAGGAGGATGCCCAGGGCTGGATCTTCACAACACACACTATGCTTCTTCAGAAGCTGTCTGACCAGGTCTATGGCAGGTACAGGTTCCCCTCAACCCCAATATTATCCTAGACTTTGTCAGGGAGTCGGAAGATGGCCTAACATCACCCACCATCTGCTCCCAGACCCTTATCTTGCTAAACAAAGTGCTGACTGCACTCCATTTCCTGGCAACTGGGTCCTTCCAGTGGCCAACTGCAATATTTGGCAAGATATAACATACCACACAATCATGCTGTCTACACCAGGTGCTGTCATGCATGCCTGTGTGTGCCGGCACATATATATGCCTCGAACACCGCCAGAAAGGCAGACAGTGATGCAGGATTTCTATGCATTAGCATGCTTCCCCTGTGTACTAGGTGAAACAGACTGCACACATATTGTGCTACTGCCACCCCTATTGACAGAGCACATCTACCGGAACAGAAAGCACTGGAACTCCATCAATGTGGAGCTAGTGTGTGATACCAAGGTAACCATAATGGAAGTCTCTGCTAATTTCCCAGGCAGCACACATGACAGCTACATCTTCCGGATGTCACCACTGCACCGGGCCCTGGTATGTGGCTCATTTGTGAGTGTGAACAGTCATGCACATGTATGCACATCACACACTGAACAATAGACCCTGCCAATAAATAACAATAACAACAATGTCGACATTTACACAGGACATTGCCTACCCACTGACTACCTTCATAAGGAACCCCACAACACCACGTGAGGTGAGATATAATACTGCACATGTAGCCACCAGGGGCACAGTGGCATGCACATTCAGAGTGCTAAATTCATGGTTCTGCTCCCTTGATCACTCTGGTGGGGTGTTGCTATATGCACCACCAGTAGTGTGTAGAATCAGTGTGGATGCATGTGTCCTGCACAATGTTGTCACGCGCACAAGGTATCAGTGGACTTGCAGGTGGTACACATTGGTCGCATCGACAGGCACCACCCTTGCCCATGCCTGGCCAAAGGGCACGTGGAGAGACTGCACACACACAGCTTGTGCAATCATACTTCACCTAAATACCAGACCCTGTGGAGTACACATACTGAAGCCACCTCCCAGGTGCCATTCTTTGATGAATTGGGACCTATGCTCCGTGCCCTGAGAATGGGCCAGTGGGAGTGCCAAACTGTGTGTGTCCATTAGACAAAAAACAACATGCACATACGGAAGCCCCAGGAAAGACTTGTAAGTGGGAGTATACCACTACCACTTTCCGAAATATGGATTGAAATCATTCTGGAGGATGAACAACTGTACTAATGCAAAAGTAAAAATATGTTGCTACAGAAAAATGCATCAACTAGGCAACAATAAAATCTTAGCACCTACTCATTCATGGACCAAAAGCAACATGTCCCCCAATTCCTATAGGCATACCAAAATCGTATTGAACACTTTGATGAACTTTATGTATATTGTTGTGTGTCTTGTGAGCAACCTGAGGCCTACAGGCATGTGGGGCGATAAACAAAAGATAGAAATAAAAATGAACACAAAAAACACCTGTGGGACCATGTGCACTACAGACACACACATATCTATGTTGCTGTGAACATGAAAGCAGGGGTGCAAGATTCCACATATGACAGACATACCGGGTATTGGGGTACATTGCGCCTCATATCAAAACAAACACTGAATAAGACCCAATTTGTAAGCGAGCAAAAGTGGTTGTCACACCCCAAGGGCCACATTCACAGAAGTGTCAAATAATGGTGCAATCACACATGAAAACAGCCTGTGACTCTTGTGCCTAATCTGCATGGCAGTGCACAAATGAACAACACAGGCATAGCAACCTTAAACAACAGTGTCCATGTAGTACACCCAAAAGCACACAGCAACATCAACAATGTACCAAACATGGACAACAACTGTGCTGCACGTGGACACTAAACCACACACATTAGACCAGAAGTAGGAAGCCATAGTACAAAATTGATGCTAAGAAGCTCATGCAAGGACAGCCCTGGACCTACAATGCATGTTACACAACAATTAACTTCAGTGGCCAACCCATTCCCTGACAACCACTATGCTCACAATACACAGTCACATCTAAGCAGCAGGGCTCAAGTCGAGGGTACACACAGGGGGGCGGAGTCCACCCACTTTATTCAGTCCCCCCCAGCTAAAATGTGAAACATGGAATGTCCTCTTTAAATGTATTAATTAAACCTGACCTCAGCGATCAAACCACTTTGTCAGTTTGTAGACAAGACACTTCACCACTGCACTATGTAACCTGATGAAGAATAACAAATAACTAAAGGTGAAATGTCCCATTTTGATACTGCAGTCCTGGGGAAAACATTTGCATTGGTTCTTGGAGTTTAAAACATGCACACCTTTTAACGTTTTCAAAAACAGTATTAGAATAAAATATCCTCTCTTGGTTTTGTGTGTGTGTTGATTTTATGAAAGGCAAATGCAATTGTGCAATTTGGGTGGTTATGTAAAGCTAATTTAATGAAATGTGCATATTTCAGCTTGATATGATAATTTCTGGCGACGTCACATCTCATTTGTCTGTTGGTGAGTCCCCCCACTTTAATTTTTAGGACTTGACCCCTGCTAAGCAGTCATGTTGAATCTGAAAAGGAAAAGTGCTCTGCAAGAGAAATGCACATCTTACCTCATCCCATGTGATCCTGCAGCAGCTGGACTGTGCAGTCCTCCAAATTGCCCTCTGTCAGCCTGGAAACCACCAAACACTTGTGCTGTTTCCTGTGCATGCATACAGCTGATACTTCCACCATAATTCCTGCATCCATCAATGCATGTCATATTCATCTGTAGAGAAATATAAATAAATGTGAGTGCTGGCATCACATCCCTGCACCCAAACATACAGCAACATATGCACCCTGAGTGACATGTAGCAAATGCATAGAATAACTCTCCAGTCACCCATCATCATGTGAGCTGGCACACATGCAGCCGCATCTGCCCAGCTCACGCCAAAGCAACATGAACAACCCACACAGTGACACCTTACCCACCCACAACCCCTACACTGCCCAACCCCCTAAGTGCCATGCAGTGAGAACCATGTTACTCTTAGCCATCATCATGCTGGTGGTATCTCCCTAACACATGTATCTGGCCACAGTCAGCATGACACTGAGAGGAACCCCAAAAAAGGAACACTGAGGGCCCTATTCTCAACTTGATGCAGTGAAGGTGCTAAACAGCACGATTCACTGCGCCAAAAGAGGATGCCCAGGCTCCACTAGTATTCTCAAGTGGGCCTGGGCATTCTCATAGAGCATGACAGTGATCTGTGAGGATTGCGCCTGTTTTTAGTTCTAACGGGCACAATCCAATCTCAGCAGCATTTTTGTAAAATAACGACATATTCGTTATTTTGCAAAAATGCTGCGGAGAACACAGATTAACACGTTCCAATACACCAAAGTGAGCAGCTTCAACATTGCAGGATGTTGAAGCTGCTTACTTTGGTGTATAGGAAAGTGTTCATATACACCAGTGTGGTGTATATGAACACTTTCATTTACAACAAAACTAGCAGCTTCAATGTTGTATTATACAACATTGAAGCTGCTTGCTTTGGTGTAAATGAAAGTGTTCACATACACCCGTGCAGTGTATATGAACACTTTCATTTACACCAAAGCAAGCAGCTTCAACGTTGTAGGATGCAACGTTGAAGCTGCTCGCTTTGGTGTAAATGAAAATGTTCACATACACCCGTGCAGTGTATATGAACACTTTCATTTACACCAAAGCAAGCAGCTTCAACGTTGTAGGATGCCACATTGAAGCTGCTAGGTTTGGTGTAAATGAAAGTGTTCATATACACACGTGTGTTTTATATGAACAATTTCATGTACACCAAAGCAAGCAGCTTCAACGTTGTAGGATGCAACTTTGAAGCTGCTTGCTTTGGTGTATATGAAAGTGTCCATATACAACACACAGGTGTATATGAACACTTTCATTCACACCAAACAAGATTTCTTGTGGTACTCCTCCAATTTAACGGCACCCAAATGGTACTGTATATGCGCGCTAGTTTAGCGCACATATTAAACTGGTGGAGTGCCACAAGAATGGGCTTCCAAAAAGCCAGTTTACGAATGTGGTGGTTGCTAGGTTGGTTTCCAACCCATCCCAGCAACTGCTACATGTATTCCGAAAGTGACACATTCCATCCGACTTTGGAGGAATGTGCCACCTTCAGAATAGGTCTTAAGTACCGAAAAAATAGTTGTTAAGCATTTTAACGCCCTTTTCGGTACTTAACACCTGGATGGGTATAGGGCCCTGAGAGGATGGAAACCCATGAGCACCTTTCCAGTATTCTCAATGCTATGATATATCATTCCCTCATCAACTTGGCAGTGGGACAATGCAGTAAACACTGGTAGGGTAACAGATGATGCTAAACCCAAGAAGAAGTGAACCACAATTCTCACCAATTACACAGAAGACAGAATCTTGTAGAAGACAACACTTCACAGAGGCAGCTGTCAGACTGTCATAAGGGGTCAAGGGTTTTGTGATGTCACTTGCGCTAACCCTGACATTTTGGTGAATTGATGTCTCTGGGTGAGTGAACAGCTGCATGTTGTCCCAAGGTCCATTTGCAGTGTTGTAGAATGGGGTGTATGTTGGTTGTTGTAGGGTATGGGTATATGGTTGCAGAACCTTCTTTGAAGGGATATAGCATGCATGGATCTTTTTGTGATTTGCATGCCATAGTGGGTGTTGCCAGTGTTTTGTGGGATGTAGAGCTGATGAATGACCTTACACATGTCATTGCCTACTACATGTGGTTAGCTACTACATGTGGTTCTTTTCCATCTCTGTTCCTTCCGTGCTCTCCAACCAGCATGCTACTTCAAGAGGTGTTCATGTCTCCATCTTCCTCATTTCTGTCATCATCTCTGATCCAGACAGTCTCATCCTGGCAATTCTTTCTTCCTGTCCTTCCTTCTCTCTCTCCTGATGCACTACACTGTCACCCAAAGGGTACCGTATATGTGCGCTAGTTTAGCGCACATATTAAACTGGCGGAGTGCCAAAAGAATGGGCTTCCAAAAAGCCAGTTTACAAATGTAGTGGTTGCTAGGTTGCTTTCCAACCCATCCCAGCAACCACTACATGTATTCCGAAGTGACACATGCCTGGTGTCCTCCAAATGACGTCCCTGCACTCATCCCCCAACACACCTTACACCCTGATTGAGACTGTGCCAGTAAGTGTGCATGGATTCCAGGGTGCACTTGGAAATCACACAGGGAGAACAGATGAAGACAAGCATTGGGGAGTAGACAATCTCACACATGCATGGGACCACAACGTGTGCACGCAATGTACGCTCACTGACATTTGGCAGATGACATGAAAAATGTATCAATTCAAAAAACATGTAGGACCACCTGGTGCAGACCAACAGAACCAAACACTATACAAAAATGATCCTCACAGGGTAACACAGAAGCAGTCAGTCATGGGAACACATGCGCATATCTGTTCAACCCGACATGCATCAAGTGTGAAAAAAAGTCTTGTGGAGTCAATCCACACAAAAAGTCAGAATGTATTCATCATAGGCTACGCCATGAAGTGCTGCAGCAGAGGATGAGGATACATGTCAATCAACGTGTGTGGTACATGTTGAACAGTGGCATTGCTGTGTGAGGCATGCAAATAGAGAAGGGAGTGGATTGGGAAGTGGCACAGGTCAAAGAGCAGTGTGCATAGGGATGCCACCACCATGGCACAATAGGAAACATGTGGACAGGGTGAGTTGAAGGGTGGCAGTAAGGAGAAATCATCAAGGTCAGTGAGGCAAGTGTTGGAGTACAACAATACACATTGTGCAGATATGATATGATAGGTTATTTATAACGTGCTTAATACCCATAGGTGGATCAAACCTGTGTTGCTTTGTGTCGTCTTGCTTCCAAGGCAAGCACGTTGCCGCTGAGCTATTCTTCCGAGACCTGATGCACAGTGAATGCATGCCGTCAATAAGTGCGTACATTCAGACTGAATGAAACACTGCCAATTAATTAAGTGTTAATAGTGCTGCACAATCACTTCCAATGATGGTGTCACTTACATAAGTGCATCCACCAAAACAATGCACACACATCAAAGTGTAACTGCACATACACATACATGCACTTGTACAGACACACATCCGCACAGACATTTACTGTGACTCAAGGTTAACTCCCCAGTTTGTCAAGATGTGTACTGCATGCAAATACCAAGGTGCCCAATAACATTGTTAGGGAGAATTCTCAAGAATGTGCTAATTCCTTTACCTTTTGAGACCCCCAGCAACTTTGCTGGATTTCTAGGATTAACATTTTTACCTGGAAAGAGTGAGAGCCTTTTTCCCCACTATTTCATGTATTTTGATGTGTGTTTTACTTTTGTGCTCTTTGGATATGGAGTTTTAAACAACTCCATAGGCATCACCTTTTTCTTGTGTGTCACACAACACCTTCAGTGCAGTGGCACAGGGATGTTTTACAGACTTCCCAAGGTTTAGTTACCTTCTCTGGGACTGACTACCGTCTCCCAGAGCATGTAAAGTTAAATTGACTTTACTAGTCTTTTTTTAAATTTACAGACCAAGCACTCACTATCTACCTATAGAATGCTGGAGGGGTTGTCTAGCATCCCCTGTATCTAAACACTCATGTAACAGTCAAATGTTACGCTTTCCTCTTGAAATGGCTGGTGGCAGTGGTCAGCCATTTTTCCCAATATGGTGCTCAAGACCTATCTGTAAAAACAGACTCCAGTCAACTTTTTTCGCCGTTTCTTTTAGGAAAGTTCCTTCTAGTGTTTGTCTCTGTGCGCCAAATCAGGTTCGGGACCTTGGTTTGTTGGCCTTTGGCGGGCTTCAGTGCTGAAGCCCTCCTCTAGCGCCTGAGTGTCTGGGGTGGACAGGATGTGAGGCAGGTGCCCGAAACTCCCTGTGCTTAGTCTCCTAGGAGACCTGAATGCACTCTGGTGGGATTGGCTGGTTGACTGTCCGGCAAGGACAGCCACCCTGGTGGGTGAGTGACAGCTAGGCTGTAATGAATGGGGAAAAACTGTTTAAAAGCTAGTCTCTGGGACTTGGAAAGCAGAGTCGACCACTGGAACGAAAGAAAGGAAGATGACTGCTGCAACTACTGGTCCACCGGGGAAGCCCTGCTGCAGGTCCGAATTGCCTGAAACTCCATCGACAGAGAAGCCCTTCAAAGTTAACTTCTTCCCTTGAGTTTGGTGGGAACAACCAACTCGGAAGCCACCTGGACACCGTCTACATACTGGTGGAATTTTCTTCAGAGTGCTGTTGAAAACCGGATAGCCAGTGAGAAGGATACCAGTTTGTAGACTTTAAGGCACTCACACCTTAAACCGACGTTTTGCCCAGCTTGTAGCCTCTTGCCTGGGCAATGCAGGAACCTCCCAACGTCCTCCTTCTTGTCCCCATGACTGCAATTCAGGAACAGGTAGATCTGCATGAACTGCCAGGAATAACTGCCTCAGCTACAGCTTTTCTTCATTAAAAAGGTACTGTGCAAGTGCGGTCAAGAAAACCTTTCTGTGGCGGTGAAGGTTTGTGAAACTTTCCCAACTTTGGAGGCTTGTCCTTCCCCATCAATTCTGATGAGCTACGAATGTACTCCTTTTAGGGGCTGTGTGGGTGAGGACAATGAAATGCAGATTCAAAAGGATCCCGCAATACAGCTTCCTTCCCTTGCTGTTCAGAGTGAGTCACCCTAGATGTATATACACTTGCTCATGCTCGCCTCTTCATCAAAAAAAGGGAGCGAAAAACCATGTACTTATCAAAAATATACACATATTTTAATGTTTATCAAAAAACACATCATATTCACAATACATTTTAAAAAAATAACACATCATTATGGTCCAAACTCATTGTGAACCACATCTATCTGTGCATACATTCCACTGTTGATGTAGAAGCTGACACTTCAAAAACATTGTCTACGCCTAGATATGGGGTATTCAAACACCACTGTTCCTAATGCCCTCCCTGATTTCTGTGGGCAAAAAGGCTGTGCCGACACTTCAAAAATGTGTTTCTAGGACCAACATCGATCTTAAACATACAAATATACATAGAAATATATCCACTCTGTATATCCTGTTGGTGCTATCTTCAGGGCACTCAGTCTTTATTCATGTTCTGGTTTTCACGCGTGTCATCACGTGTCAGTTTGCCACAATTTCAACATCTCTACAAAACAAACAAACATTGATTCTTAAAAACATGGTTTCTTTTCTTTAGTGCATAACACGTCGTACATCACATCTATACTAACTTCACCTCCATTATCAATACAAACAGCAGGGTTCATTTCTTTCTGGTCTTATTACTTTCCCATCTTTACTCAATATTTACACATTCTACATATTTTCATTACTTTATTACAAACTTATTTCGGGAAGGCGTTGTCTAATTTCTAACGCCTCTTACCGCACTTTATGTTCATTTTATCATAGGGCGTGATTGCCTCTGTCTATCTCTCTAAGATTTTCTAAGATCTATACATTAATTCACTGTCTCAATGTTGCAGTCTTTACGAGTAGGTTCTATTGTTTCCAACCAGATAGCAACTACTAGCCCTCCACATGTTTACACTATATGCGGGCTTACCTATTTGGAGCAGGGTAATTGTTTCCCACTGCTGTCCTTAGTCCAAAAAGCGGAGATTGTACTTTTACTGCCAGTCGCTGCTGCGCGACAATCTGTTTGGACACCTACACCAAAGATCTATAACAAAATGAAGATCTATATTGTGAAAAAATGTTTACTCTTTGAAAGAAAATGTGTTTCCTTTCTACCTTGTGCGGCTTACCTATTTTACTTTGCCCCACGATCTTATTCTCTGGAGAAAGATTAATGGTTATCCTCCACATTCAGCATTATTTTCTTGCTACGAAATCTAGATGGCCAAACACAAACAAAAGCACTTATTAGGTTTCCCTTGTGATGGTACATCAGTGCCGCTTCACACATCACGCATCCCTCTTACCTAGTTATCTCAGTGCTGGTCTCCCGTGTGACTCGCGTACGCTAGTTTCCTCTCAGAACGCTGGAGCGAGTGGTTCGTCCCAGCTGCCGTCTAAAATAACCGGCAGATCTATCTCACGTGAAACGTACGTCATCGCGTACGTTTTTCACTCACGTGACCGGCACCATCTTGCTTAGGTTCCCTCATCCGCCATGATGGAGCGGGTGTATAGACCAAAGTCGGTGCTTGTTTCAGACATATTTGTATGTTTGTAGATTCACTGTATTATAAACGAATAATCGGGATGAGGAGATCCAAAACAGAGACACAAAAGTGCTGTGTGTGTGTGTTTATTATGTACTCACACAGGAAGTAGTTAGTGGCTCAACAATTTACTTTACATTTCTTCCGATAAGCACGAAAGATGGTTGAAATCGACGGACGGACAAAGTTAGTTATACAGTAGTGGCACAAATAGGTGTTGGCCTCTGGAGTATAGAGGTCAAAACTACATTGAGATACATGTTTCCTTACAGATAGAGGGGGTATAAGAACCCACTGGTACAAGAAAAACATGAGCCTAAGACTGGGGATGGTCTGAGGCGTGGTGAACAAAAAGTGCACACAACAATCTTCGAATATGACAAATACAGGGTAGTGATACAGTTGTGTCACGTAGATTCACTGTAGCAAACAAAAGGTGTAGGGTATCAGTCTGCACCACTATCTATGTTTTTTACAAGTGTATGGACATATATGTCAAATGTCATTATATTTTGAAGTCATTTGTTTCTCGCTCACGTGACCAACAACCATCTTGCTTTGGCTTCCTTGTGTGCCATGATAGAGTGGATTTGGAAACTTGGGTCGGTACTGCAAACTAGTATTTGTATACGTGTAAAGTCACCATATGTATCAAGTGGTGTCGATCTGCACCACAGATCGTTCTACATCTATGACAGATGTGCAGACGTGTGTCTCAAATATCATTAGGTATCGATGCCAAACCTCGAGTTGTATCCTCCTGACGAGGTCGATACTCTACACTCTATGAGCTCCTCATACATTGTCTTTTGAAGAAACCTAGATCGACTATGGTTTAACCAATCAACTATGGCTATATGTGTTTTCCAACACATCCTTCTCACACACAATTTACGTTTTTCACTTTTTATGGTGAATGAATAGAGACCATTCAATCGAAATGTTTAGCCCATTTTTTACACTGTCCAGGGAATAGATCCATTTCTGTTCCGCCTGTCTTAATTTCAAATCTCTATTGCCCCCTCTAGGTTGGGGGGGTATCATCTCAATGATGAACCAGTGAATATCATCCACTCCATGTCGAGCGCTCTTAAAATGTGCTACCAAGGGTTTCTCCGGTATTTCATTCTTCACACAGGATCTGTGTTCACAGATCCTCTGACGAATCGGTCTCTTGGTTTTCCCAATGTACAGTAAACCACATGGGCATCTAATGCCATAGACTACCCACTTAGAATTACAATTCGTGAAGTTTTTCAATTCCCATTTTCTTCCTTTAAGATCGACTACTTTCATGTTAGCTGTTAACTTGCAAACCGAGCAATGTCCACAGGTGTAATGACCCACTACCGGTGGTAAATTCCACAATGTCGGTTGGGTCATGGACCTTTCTTCTGTGGGAGCTGTTTAAGTATTCACCAGTTTATCTCTCAGATTAGGCATACGCCGAAATGCAAAACGTGGTTTGCCGATGGAAAAATCATTGGTGTTGATAGTGTTCCAATTTTTCAGGATGCACCGGCGTAGCTCATTACTAACCAGTGAAAATGTGGATACACACGTAATCTTGTCTTCTGCAACCCTTGATTGTGGTGTAAGACAATCTTGCCTTTGGGTGTTTTTCGCTCTTTTCATGGACCTACGTACGATAAAAGGTGGGAAACCTCTCGCCTTAAGTCTAGTTGATAGATCTTTGCTGTTCTTCTCAAAATCCTCTTTATGGATACAATTTCTTCTTACACGTAGGAACTATCCAAACGGCAAATTATGCCGCAAAGATTGTGGATGAAAGCTTTCAAACAATAGTAGTGTGTTTTTATCCGTGGCTTTCCTAAACAAAGTCGTACCAAATTTATTATTAGCATCTTTGTAGATCTCAAGATCTAAAAATGAGATCTTATTGTCACTGAAACTCATAGTGAAATTGATGCATTGTTCTTGATTGTTGACCCAAGTGAGAAACGAGTCAAGTTCTACAGAGGTACCTCACCACAGCATAAACACATCGTCGATGTAACAGACCCAGACTTTCATCAGGTGTTTAAATGGGTTATGTTCCGCATAGACTGAGTTAATCTCAAGGTCGTCCATGAAAAGGTTTGCAAGATCTGGTGCAAAGCTTGAGCCCATACTTTTTCCATGTTGTTGCAGATAGAACGTATTTTGTTCAATGAAGACATTGTTAGTTAAGGCAAGTCTAATGCATTCCAAAATGAATGCTGATGGAACCATCTGGTCTTCTCTCCTTTCAAGATACTTGCCCATTGTGTTAACACATTTCATCTGGGGGATGCTGGTATACAACGATTCAACAACCAAAGTAACTAGAATGTCTTCAGCTCCCACGTCGATCGTATCTAACACTCTGATCATCTGTGTCGTATCCTGAATGAAAGAGCGCATCGTTTTCACGAATGGCCTTAGGAAAAAATCGGTATAGACCGATAAAGGCTCTAAGATGGAGCCAATGGCTGCCACAATAGGCCGTCCCGGTGGTACCTCATTGTTTTTATGAATCTTTGGTAAACAATAAAAGGCAGGTGTGACTGGATGTTGTTGTATCAAAAATCCTTTTTCATCGGTATCAATCCACCCTTCACTTTCTGCATGGTTCATAAGACTTTCGATTTCTTCGCGAATTCTATGTGTTGGGTCACAGGGCAATGGTTTGTAAAAAATGGCTCTATCCAGTTGTTTCTTGACTTCGGTACGATATTTATCTATACCCCATAGTACAACTCCTCCACCCTTGTCTGCGGGTTTAATAACAAAAAGAGTATTCTTAGCTAGATCTTTCATAGCTGCTCATTCTTCTTTGGATACATTATCTTTATGTGTATTCTTGGTTTGGACAAGTTTTTTCATCTCACTAATGATTTTGTTCTCAAAACAGATGATTTCCGGGGAAACCATCGAAGTGAGTGGAGTGAAGGTGGAGGGTAATTTCAAACCTGAGGCACTCTTATCTCGTGGTCTTTGATGATCGTGATCCTTAAAAAAATATTTCAACCGAATTGTACGGAAAAAATTCTGCATCTCAATTTCAGTAGTAAAAAGATCAGCCTTACTTACTGGTACAAAGGAGAGACCTTTACTTAACACACAGATCTCTGCTGGTGTAAGGATATGATTACTTAGATTAAAGATAGGGATCACCATGTCGGGGGACCCGGCTGCCACTGGCGTGTTCGCATCCCGTGGTTGCCTGGTTGGCGGTTCTTCCCTCGTCTGCCCCGGTTCTGAAAAGGGCCTCTTTGTGGGTTTCCTGTGTTCACTGGGACTGTACTTGAGCCCCCATCACTACTATTCGAGGAGTTCGAAAACGTGACAAATTTCCTGAATGGGCGTCTATTATTGGAACCTTGATTTTGACCTTGATTCATGTTACTCTGTGTGAGGAAACCTGGGATTAGATAGGGATATGTGACCTCTTCCTTGTAATTTTGGACATCTTTTTTAAATTTCCATAACTTCTTGTCTATAGTAAAGGTCTTGAATTTTCCCATATCTTCCTCTAATTTTTCCAATAATGCTTTTGCATTGGGTATTACTGAGTATTCCTGGATTTTTTTCTCTAGTTCTGCTAAATCCAGTTTTTGTTTTTTCGCTTTCTTCCTCTGCCGTCGATATTACCAAAATAATCCAATCCCGGGAACACTTATTCCCTACACCGCTGAAATTAGCCATAAATTTGGGGTTATCTAAAAAGACCCTGGGTATATTCTTTACCTGGAGACCCTCCGGGATGATCCCTGCTTTCAAATACTCCACCATTAACTGGCCATGTGATTCGGTACGTATCAATTTCTTAACTTTTTGAGTTAGGAGATCTAGATCATTGGTGTTTGACGGTGTGGGACTGGCTGTTGCCGGGGTGGACTGTCCTAGAATCGACGGCAGTTCAAAGAATTTCTTAAACTCATCTTCCGTGAAGGAGACTATATTTACATTTTCCATATTGACAAGCTAATTAGCTCAACCAACCAAAGGGTTGTCCTATATCATCAATTCTGATGAGCTACGAATGTCCTCTTTTTAGGGGCTGTGTGGGTGAGGACAATGAAATGCAGATTCAAAAGGATCCCGCAATACAGCTGACGTAGGTTTCACGTGAGATAGATCTGTCGGTTATTTTAGACGGCAGCTGGGACGAACCACTCGCTCCAGCGTTCCGAGAGGAAACTAGCGTACGCGAGTCACACGGGAGACCAGCACTGAGATAACTAGGTAAGAGGGATGCGTGATGTGTGAAGCGGCACTGATGTACCATCACAAGGGAAACCTAATAAGTGCTTTTGTTTATGTTTGGCCATCTAGATTTCGTAGCAAGAAAATAATGCTGAATGTGGAGGATAACCATTAATCTTTCTCCAGAGAATAAGATTGTGGGGCAAAGTAAAATAGGTAAGCCGCACAAGGTAGAAAGGAAACACATTTTCTTTCAAAGAGTAAACATTTTTTCACAATATAGATCTTCATTTTGTTATAGTTCTTTGGTGTAGGTGTCCAAACAGATTGTCGCACAGCAGGGACCGGCAGTAAAAGTAAAATATCCGCTTTTTGGACTAAGGACAGCAGTGGGAAACAATTACCCTGCTCCAAATAGGTAAGCCCGCATATAGTGTAAACAAGTCAATGGCTAGTAGTTGCTATCTGGTTGGAAACAATAGAACCTACTCGTAAAGACTTCAACATTGAGACAGTGAATTAATGTATAGATCTTAGAAAATCTTAGAGAGATAGACAGAGGCAATCACGCCCTATGATAAAATGAACATAAAGTGGGGTAAGAGGCGTTAGAAATTAGACAACGCCTTCCCAAAATAAGTTTGTAATAAAGTAATGAAAATATGTACAATGTATAAATATTGAGTAAAGATGGGAAAGTAATAAAACCAGAAAGAAATGAACCCTGCTGTTTGTATTGATAATGGAGGTGAAGTTAGTATAGATGTGATGTACGACGTGTAATGCACTAAAGAAAAGAAACCATGTTTTTAAGATTCAATGTTTGTTTGTTTTGTAGAGATGTTGAAATTGTGGCAAACTGACACGTGATGACACGCGTGAAAACCAGAACATGTATAAAGACTGAGTGCCCTGAAGATAGCACCAACAGGATATACAGAGTGGATATATTTCTATGTATATTTGTATGTTTAAGATCGATGTTGGTCCTAGAAACACATTGTTGAAGTGTCAGCACAGCCTTTTTGCCCACAGAAATCAGGGAGGGCATTAGGAACAGTGGTGTTTGAATACCCCATATCTAGGCGTAGACAAAGTTTTTGAAGTGTCAGCTTCTACGTCAACAGTGGAATGTATGCACAGATAGATGTGGTTCACAATGAGTTTCGACCATAATGATGTGTTATTTTTTTAAATTTATTGTGAATATGATGTGTTTTTTGATAAACATTAAAATATGTGTATATTTTTGATAAGTACATGGTTTTTCGCCCCCTTTTTTTTGATGAAGAGGCGAGCATGAGTGTATATACATCTAGGGTGACTTACTCTGAACAGGAAGGGAAGGAAGCTGTATTGCGGGATCCTTTTGAATCTGGCTTGTCCTTCCCTAAACCGACATATAACTTTTTTTTCAGGCAAACTACTTCTAAGAACAGTGGCAAAGACTTAACCGTTTACTATCAGAACTGTGCTATCCTATCCAAGACACTGAACCATTGACTTTGGTCCAGGCCTATTGAATTGAATTGCCTCTTGTAGTGAACTCTAACTATTTGCCCTGCCTATGAAAGTAACTGTGTGTTGATTCTTATAACCTTTTTCTTTCTATCCCTCTTGAAAGTAACTGAAGTCCCATGTTGCTCCCACTTCAGGGGAGCTTAACTTGTTCAGAAACGTATTGGTTTAGTATTGTAGTGTATTATAGTGTGATATTGAGCTGCTCTTGCTAGTGGAATGTTTTCTAACCAAATGTGTAAACAAATGAATATCCTTTTTTTACCAAGACACCTTGAGTAAGTATTTGTTTGAACCACTGTAATTGCAAGTCCTTTGTGTAACATCTTTTACTGCTCACTTCCCTCTTGAGATAAGTCTGGCTGCTCAGCCACTGCTACCACATAACTGTGTTGTACAGGCTTGTACTAAACGTGAAATTGTACTTACACCTGTAGTCTTAATTGTGCGTAGTGTTCTCAATGGGTACTGCATGTGATTCTGCCTAACACTGGTGGCAAGTGGTGAGGTTAGGGTATAGTTATAACATTTAGAGTGCTGCTATTTACCTCTGTTCAAATAACCCTCACAAGGCTAAACACCACTAGAGAAGCAATTGTTTTATCATGCCTGATATGGATAGCTACAGCCTAGTCACTTTAACAGTTGATCAATTGAGAGAAATGTGTAAAGCTAGGAACCTCACTGTAAAAGGCAAAAAGGTTGAATTGATAGAAAAGTTGTTGGAATACCAAAGTCTGAGAAGTGGGTCTGATATACCTATTCCTAAAGCAAATGTGGAAAATAATGAGGAAGATGATAATGTTTCAGAATGTAACTCAAATGTTAGTGACGAGTTAGGTGAGGCAGAAGAGTCTCAAAATGTAGGCCCTATTTTACCTTTACCTGCTCATAGGCCTCAACCTTTAGCCAAAGGGACCCCATCAGGTCCAACACTTAGTCCTGAATTTGCCTCTCTTGAGAAGATGAGATTGGAGTTAGAATTTAAAAGGATCCAAATGAAAACTGAAAGCAAACATCAGGAACTTAAGCTCAGAGAAATGGAGCTGAATCATGCCCTTGAAATGAACAAGTTGTCTCTTGAGAATGGTTCTCTCCCAGAGTTTTCTAGGTCTTCCAGTCCTAAGAGGTCTCGCATGCCAAAAGATGCAGTAAGTAAGTATGAGGTTAAGCTTGATATTTTGGATTGGTTGGCTACTTTTGAATATACATGGGTCTCAGAACATTACAGGGAATCAGCTGATTCCTTGGCTTTTTTCTAGGCTACCTCCAGTTGCATCTGATGTTGTAACGGAGATGGGAGAAATCGACAGAAAGGAGTATGAAAGTTTGAAACTAGCTTTGATAGCTAGGTTTGGGATAACTACTTCCCAGTGTCATAAGAAGTTTAGAACCCTCAAAAAGCATGATGGTACCCCTTGGGTTACCTGGGTGTGTGAATGTTTGAAACATTTAGATGGGTGGGTTAAGGGTTACAGAGTTAACTCTTATGAAGCTATGAGAAATTTGTTTATGTTGGAATCTATCTATGATGCCTGCTCTCCTGAGCTGAACCAGCACTTGGCTGACTCTACAGAAATGGATCCAAAGAAGTTAGCAATGGCTGCTGACTTGTGGGTTGACAACATGGCTACTCACAAGGATTCTGGGGCAACTCCGACGAAGGATGAGGGAAAGCAGCACAAGAAAGACGACAAAGAGAATTCCAATACCTCCACCCCAAAAGAGGGCCCCAAACATAAGAAGGGTAAGACCCCTGGGAAACCGAATTAGGTTAGTGAAACCTCTGGTGCTAAACCAGAGGGAGGTCAGACCAAACCCCCATTCATAAAGACATTTGGAAAATGTTATGCTTGTGGGTCAACTGACCATGTAAAAGGGGATCCCAGATCTAAGGGTAAACCTTCAGGGATCCACACTGTCTCCTTAGCCTTCTCCCCAGAGGAAGAAGTACAAATGGCAAGTGGAAACCTTAAGTTACTGGCTGAGGAATCCATTAAAGTCTCAGCCAGTGTTACTTTAGTGTTCCAGGGTCTGTGGGAACAACAGAGTATTACAAAGACAGTGTTCTTGTAAATGGTCAGGAGACCCCTGCCATCCGAGACACTGGGGCCAGCATTACTGCAGTGGATGAATCTTTTTTCAAGGTAGAGGATATTGCTAAGGCACCCAAATACCTCACTAAGCTTGCTGGAGGCCCTGTCCAAATGCTTCCACAGTTACCAGCTCTCATCCAGTGCAATGACATGACTGTCAAGATACCTGTAAGTGTGCAAAGTGAAGTACCTGGGAGAGTCCTGTTGGGGAATGACTTAAAAACTCTTGAAGTTGCATCAAGCATCCACAGGCCTCCCAGCAAAAGGAAACAGGAGCAGACAAGGAAGGCCAGAGAGAGTACCTTAAGGGGCTCTCAAGGGGAAATTATAGAGGAAACTATAACCCCCAGTCCACAGGACCTACTGACTGCAATTTCTAAAATGAAGGAGGAAATGCGGAAACCTAAAACCTGAAGAAAGAAACCAGCCAGCACTCCTGTGCTACCTACAAGGACATCCCCTAGGGGACTGTCCAAAGTCACACCTGTGACTCCTCCACCAGTTGAGGCTGAGTTTGAGGAACAACCTAGTGTGATGGAATCAGTTACTGAGGAATCAGAGTTGGAAGAGGACCTTGCTCCTGTTGGAGATCTGGATCCTCAGACCATCCTGAGCTGCAGTCTTTACTGGCAGGAGGTGGACCCTGTAGAGTAGACTTCAGCAGAGGTCAAAGAGAGTGTCCTACTCTTGAAGGTCTTAACCAACAGGCAGTTTCCAGCTATTAGGGCAAGAGCCAGGGAAGCACAGGTTATACTGGGAAGATGGCCTCTTCTACAGTGAACCATCTGAGTCTGTCCCATGGGACAACAGAAGACTTGTAGTGCCTCTAGAAAGTAGACTCCAGTCCCTACAGTTAGCCCATGAGATTCCATGTGGCTGGTCACTTGAGTTTTAAGAAGACCAAGGAAAGGCTGTCTCTGTTTTTCTACTGGCCTAAATTGGGGTCTGAAGTAGATACATTCTGTAGGAGCTGTCACACTTGCCAAACCTTTGGCAAGAGTGGAGCCAATAATGTGGCACCTTTGGTGCCTCTCCAAGTGGTGGGAGTCCCTTTTAAGAGGGTAGGAATTGACATTGTTGGTCCATTAGACCCTCCAACCTCTTCAGGAAACAGGTTAATCCTGGTTGTAGTAGACCATGCTACTAGGTGTCCAGAAGCAATACCTATGAGGACTGTTACAGCCCAGGCTGTTGCTAAGGCCCTACTTGGTATTATTATCAGGGTAGGTTTTCCTAAGGAAGTTATCTCAGACAGGGGATCCAATTTTATGTCCCACTACATGCAGGCCATGTGGAAGAACTGTGGAGTAACGTACACGTTCTCAACTGCCTACCCTCCCCAGACAAATTGGTTGGTAGAGAGGTTTAACTGAACAATATAGAGCATGATAGGTGCTTTAGATGAACCCCTTAGGAGAATGTGGGAACTTCTACTGCCATGCCTTCTATTTGCTTATAGAGAAGTCCCTCAGGAGGTAGTTGGATTTAGTCCCTATGAACATCTCTATGGCCATCCAGTTAGAGGTCCATTTGACCTTATTAAGGAGGGGTTGGAGAGGGATCCTTCCCCCAAGCCAGTGAGAGTCACTGACTATGTGATAGGTCTCTGGAGGAGAATGTCACACATGATGGAAGAGGCATCAGATAACTTAAAAGCAGGTCAGGCTCTGATAAAGCATTGGCATGACCAGAAGGCCAACATGGTTGAGTTTACCCAAGACCAGCAAGTTTTAGTTATGGTCCCTACAAGGCAGAGGGCCTTGCAGGACAAATGGATAGGACCCTTCAAGGTTGTGGGAAAACTTGGAGAGGTCAACTATCTGGTGGACATAGGCAATTCTAAGGAGGCTCCCAGAGTCTTTCACACCGTCTAAAAGCTTATGTCTCAAGACCAAAAGTAGGAGCTTTGCTTGTAGCTTAAGCTCTAGAGGAGGAGGAGAGTGAACCTCTACCTGACCTACTCAGAGGACAGTCTTTAGATGAGAATATAGAAGGAGTCAATCTCTCTTCTAATCTGATACTGGAAAAAGAGGAGGAGTGCAAGTTTCTGTTAAATCAGTTTGCCTCCCTGTTTTCACTATCACCAGGCTTGGCACCTTGGGGCCAGCATGATATTCTCACTGGTGACTGTTTACCTGGTAAAAGCAGAGGTTACAGGATGTCAGATCTTTTAAGAACCCACATAAAGGAGGAGGTCAACAAGATGCTTGATCTCGGGCTAACAGAGCCATCTACAAGTCCATGGTCTAGTCCATTGGACTAGTGGCAAAGGCAGGATCCAAGGAGTTGAGATCTGTGTGGACTATAGAGCTTTTAATGCAGTCACAAATACTGATGTCCACCCTTTACCAAGGACAGATGAACGGGTAGACAAACTTGATACAGCCAAGTACCTCAGTACATTTGATTTCACTTCAGGCTATTGGCAAATAGCAGTGACAGACCATGCCAAGGAGATAACTGCATTCTCCACCCCATCAGGCCTCTACCAGTTTAAGGTAATGCCTTTTGGACTAAAAAATGGACCTGAAACATTTCAAAGGATGGTTAATCACGTTCTGAATGGGATGGAGGACTTCTGCATGCCATACTTGGATGACATTGCAGTGTTCAGACCTACTTGGAAAGAACATATTGACCACTTAGGATATGTTTTGCAGGCTCTTCAGCAGGCCCATCTGACCATAAAGGCAAGTAAGTGTCAAATTGGTCAGAGCAAAGTGGTCTACCTTGGACATGAGGTAGGAGGAGGTGATATCACACCATTGCCTAGCAAAGTACAAGTTGTACAAAACTGGGCCACCCCTACTACTCAAACCCAGTTGAGAGCCTTCCTAGGTCTCACTGGTGACTATAGGAACTTCATAGAGAACTATGGAACCATGGCTTCTCCCTTGAATGTGATCTCCTCACCCAAATTTCCTAAAAAGGTCAGATGGAATGAGGAGTTTACTCAAGCATTTGAAGGCCTAAAGAAAGCCCTTTGTCAAGCTACAGTTCTAAGAGCTCCTGACTACAACCAAACCTTCATTGTGCAAACTGATGCTTCAAATACAGGTGCATTTCTGAGTCAGCTGGATGAGAAAGGTAGGGAGCACCCCATTTGCTTTATCAGCAGGAAGCTGAAGTAACTGGTAACAAGGTGGGCAACCATTGAACGTGAATGTTTTGCTATTGTGTGGCCACTGAAGAAATTTAGACCATACCTGTATGGATCTACTTTTGTGATTCAGACTGACCACCAACCCTTGAGATGGTTAATGCAAATGAAAGGGGAAAACCCTAAACTACTGAGATGATCATACAACCTGCAAGGGTTTGATTTCAGCATTGAACACAGGTCTGGGTGCCACCACCAAAATGCGGATGGTCTCTCCAGGATGTTTGACCCACTGGAGAAAGGTGATTCATCCAGGAGTGGATTAAATCCTCATGTCCCTTAGTCTGGGGGGGACAAGTGTTAAGGAGAATTCTCAAGAATGTGCTAATGTCCCTTACCTTTTGAGACCCCCAGCAACTTTTCTGTATTTCTAGGATTTGAATTTTTACCTGGAAAGAGTGAGAGCCTTTTTGCCCACTCTTTCATGTATTTTGATGTGTGTTTTACTTTTGTGTTCTTTGGATATGGAGTTTTAAACAACTCCATAGGCATCATATTTGTCTTGTGTGTCACACAGCACTTCAGTGCAGTGGCACAGGGATGTCTTTCAGACTTCCCAAGGTTTGGATACCTTCTCTGGGATGTACTACTGTCTCCCAGAGAATGTAAATACATTGACTTTACTAGCCTTTTTAAATGTACAGACCCAGTATGCACTATCTTCCTATAGAGGGCTGGAGGGGTTGACTAGAATCCCATATGTCTAAACACTCATCTAACAGTCAAATGTTACCCTTTCCTCTTGAAATGGATGGTGGCAGTGGTTTTAGAGTGAACTACCATGATTTTTCCCGACCGCAAACACCGGTAGCTAAAAATTGGGTCAGCCATGTTTTCCAATATGGCGCCCAAGACCTAACTGTAAAAACAGACTCGGTCAACTTTTTTCACTGTTTCTTTTAGGAAAGGTCCTTCTAGTGTTTGTCTCTGCGCGCCAAACCAGATTTGGTCCCTTTGTTCGTTGGCCTTTGGCGGGCTTCAGTGCTGAAGCCCTCCTCTGGTGCCTGAGTGTCTAGGGTGGACAGGATGTGAGGGAGGTGCCTGAAACTCCCTGTGCTTAGTCTCCTAGGAGACCTGAATGCGGCAAGGATAGCCACCCTGCTGGGTGAGTGACAGCTAGGCTGGAATGAATGGGGGAAAACTGTTTAAAAACAGGTCTATGGGACTTGGAAAGCAAAGTCGACCAATGAAATGAAAGAACCAAAGATGAGCTGATGGATGATGACTGCTGCAACTCCTGGTCCACCGGTGAAGCCCTGCTGCGTGGGTCCGAATTGCCTGAAACTCCATCGACAGAGAAGCCCTTCAAAGTTAACTTCTTCCCTTGAGTTTGGTGGGAACAAGCAACTTGCAAGCCACCTGGACACCGTCTCAAAACTGGTCGGTTTCTCTTCAGAGTGCTGTTGAAAACCAGATGGCCAGTGAGAAGGATACCAGTTCATGGACTTTATGGCACTCACACCTTAAACCGACGTTTTGCCAAACTTGTGGCCTCTTCCCTGGGCAGTGAATGAACCCTCCAACGTCCTCCTACTTTATCCCACAACTGAAGCTCAGGAACAGCTAGATCTGCAGGAACTGCCAGTAAAAACTGCCTCAGCTACAGCTTTTCTTCATTTAAAAGGTACTGTACAAGTGTGGTCAAGATAGCCTTTCTGCTGCGGTGAAAGTTTGTGAAACATTCCCAACTTTGGAGGCTTGTCATTCCCTAAACCGACACATAACTTTTCTTCTGGCACACTACTTCTAAGAACAGTGGCAAATACTTAACCGTTTACTGTCAGAACTGTGCTAGCCTATCCAAGACACTGAACCATTGACTTTGGCCCAGGCCTATTGAATTTAACTGCCTCTTGTAATGAACTCTAACTATTTGCCCTGCCTATGAAAGTAACTGTGTGTTGATTCTTATAACCTTTGTCTTTCTATCCCTCTTGAAAGTAACTGAAGTGCCATTTTGCTCCCACTTCAGGGGAGCTTAACTTTTTCAGAAACGTATTCAGAAACGTATTGGTTTAGTATTGTAGTGTATTATAGTGTGATTTTGAGCTGCCCTTGCTAGTGGAATGTTTTCTAACCAGATGTGTAAATAAAAGAATATCCTTTTTTTACCAAGAAACCTTGAGTAAGTGTTTGTTTGAACCACTGTAATTGCAAGTCCTTTGTGTAACATCTTGTACCGCTCACTTCCCTCTTGAGATAAGTCTGGCTGCTCAGCCACTCCTACCACATAACTGAGTAGTACAGGCTTGTACCAAAGGTGAAATTGTACTTACACCTGTAGTCTAAATTGTGTGTAGTGTTCCCAAAGGGTGCTGTATGTGATTCTGCCTAACAAACACAGACATAACATGCGACACAGTGCACATGCATACCTGCTGACTGAGCTGGCATGATGTCATTCCATTATCACCTCCACCAGGAACTGTGCCTCCAAATGCGTGAGAGGAAGGCCTGAGCCTGGAAGAGGGCGTGTGGACTAGGGATGTGAAAGGCTGCATGGTGTAACTCTCATGGAGTGCAGTCACCACATGATTCAGGAGCACTGTAACAACATGAGGCAATGCATTACAACAGCCATATTTCACAAGCATGCATACAGCACACATGCGTCAAGATTCCCTCTAGCCAATGTGACCTGCACATGCCATCCTGTTGAACATGAGGCAACCATGCAGTTGACATCACTGTGCATGGCTTCTTCTCCACAGCTGCATTCACCATGCCCTTCAGAGGCGGAAATATATTTCCAACAAAAATACATGCCAACATCCGGCCAGGGGAATTGAAAAAAAAAATGTTCATGCTGAATCCAGGGGACCAACAAAACAAGAAACAACTCTGGACATGGACAACAAATAGAACTAAAATGTCCATCATGGACTGGGGGGGGGGGGAGAGGAGGGAGTCCACCCTGGAAGGGATAGCGGTAGGGTGCATGTCAATATCCAGTCATGAGTGGACACAAAAATTTGAAAAAAAACCCAAAAAATAAAATCCCCTCCATGGGCTCATGGACCTCACAGTAATGGTAGACCAGGAGGCGGGCAAGTGTTGTGACCCCCATCCTTGATCTGGTGGATATGGTGTCCGAGCCCTACCACGCAGTGCCAAGGCCTGGTATTCATGGGCCAAGGTCAGCAGTGACACGATTGAATGCACCAGCACAGTGAGGTTGGTTTGGTCTCCATGCATTTCCTGACGGATGGCTGCAGAGTCCGTATGCACGCTCACCCGTGATGCATTGAGTTGCTCTGAGAGTGTCTGCTGGAAGGCACCCATCTTCTCATCAATCAGTGTCCTAGTGGCTGAGAGTTCTTCATGGATGGCAGACCTCATGTCCACCATTTTACGCCTCAGGGCCTCTCTGTGTGCCTGAAGATCTGCTTGTCGGCCCTTGATGTTGGCCTCCATACGCAGTCCGTGGGAGTGGCATGATGACTGCATGACCTGCAGCTGTGGCTCTACCCGGGCAACTGGTGGGGTCATGGACTTATCCATCCTTCAAATATTTTGTCCAACACATTCCCATATAGGAGGGCGGCATGCAATATCTGCCAAGTGAGTGGGGCACACAGAAAACTGATGCAAGGGACTATGCCGTTGCTGTGGTGCCCATGTCACTGGCTGCAGGTCTACAACCCTCCCTTGACATCAGCTTCAGGACCTGAAACTAAATTATGGGAGGGAGGCCTTGCAGCCATAACCACCCTCGCTGCAGGGCAACCACTGACTGGCCTTTTGAAGCCAGCTGCCCCACCTCAGACTCACAGGCCCTATTTGATCAACACATTGGGGCACTCAGCTTTACCCTCTTTGAGGTATACACATCAGGTTCAGCATCAAAGCCAGATGAGTCAGAAGAGGTCGAAGAGTCTGCAGCAGGACTGAGGATGGTCTGGAGCACCATTGGGTTCTCATGGCGTACCACACCAGGTCCTCTACTGGTGGTCTGATGCACCACTAACTCTTTGTCGTCGTCCTCCTCCTCTTCTTCTGCATCTGGTGCATCCTCACCTGCACAAGGACAGGGAAAGACGTTTTGAGCCATGATCAACGAGACAACAATGCTCATATGCTTCAAAGGGCACTCTAACAACACATGCCAGGACACACACTCGTCAGACATTTTGCATTCACACACTTTGTTCAGTAAGCAATAGCTGCACAGCATTTGCTGACCAGTAACCACCTGCCCAACCACCTGTTATGTCCATGGCAGCAGTGGACACATTGACATTTAACAGTGGTATAAGCACACAATGAGGGGCCATGTAACTGTCGAAGCGCCACACATACCAGAGGAAAAGTAATGCACCTGAGACATTTGAATCTTGAGTGACATCAAATGGCAACAGCCAGCCATCGATATCTACAGACAATGCCACAGTCAACACATGGCACACTAATCAGGTCTGGGACAGGGAACTTGCGACAATAAGGACCTGCAGGAAAGTGGGGAAAGGGAAAAAGCCCATGAGTAGGTACAGCTGAAAGTGGGCCTTCTAGTCAAGGTCTGTGAAGTACATAGGGACGGAGGACGGATTGGACGATGTAAACTAGGTAAGGGGAGTGGCCCCATGGAGTTGGACCAGAATGTGGGAGGGTAACAGGGAGCAGGCATCACAATGAGTGTGCTCTCTGTGTCACTGGAATTGAGGCATTGGGGGCTGTGGTTTGTGGGCACTTATGTGACTTCACTCTGGGAATGGCACAAGGTGCATTGACAGACAGCCTAGATATGCATTGTGACACGTCAACCCATAGGAGCAGGTGACAAATGGAACATGCAACTCTGCATGACATGCTGTGAAAATTAAACTTTGTTTGCATACACTTGTCTAGCATGCAGAGTGAGACACAACAAGAATGTAGCACTCAACAGTACAATGTCGGTTTCTCATGGTCCAAATGTACCGGGGGAGTTCACTGTGGGGGATGTGTACTGTCACACAGATATGTGCCAACAAATGTCGACCACACGGGGTACTCCCAGTATGATGGCCATTTGACATGAGTCTGTACGTCACATGGCATGCTTTACCCAGGGCTGTCATACAAATGCTGGCATATGTGGCAATACACAAATGATGTGGGTGATGCATGTACAGTGACAGACACTCTCCTGATGTGTCCTGATAATACTCCAGGGGTCCCATGCCTTGCACCTGCTCAAGGAGGATGAATTGGCTCCTGGTCCCTTCATGCAGTGTCAGCTGTTCCTCCTCTGCTGGACCCCTCCAGTTGCCAGTGCAGGGAACAGGTTGACACTCAGCTTTTTCTTGGTGTGACGAGTGAGATCATTTCAGCACTTCTGAACCTGTTCAGCAGTGCGCATCTCAAACCTAAGGCATTGATCTGGTCCGTGACACACTGCCAATGCACCATGCACTGTGCGGGTGCATGCGTGCTCTCCGCATACAGGCACATGTCATAATGCTGATCGGTCATGTAGTCAATGAGGATCTGGAGCTCCTCATCAGTGAAGTTCATCTTCCTCTGCAGACCAGTGTCCTGTGACATGTCTTGGGGTTCAGCCTCTTGCTGCTGTGCAGTGCGTCCCATCCTGCCACAAGTGTCACAGGGTGTTGCTGCTGCCCCTGTCTGGCTGGAACCATGTTGGCATCTAGGTGCCGGGCTATCTGTGAACTGGGGCCTGTCATGTCCTCCTGGAGCTGGGATTGATGTCTCCACACCATGCCCCGACCCCATGGGGCTGGGGCAGGTGTCTTCACACCATGTCCCCGAACTCCTACGGCTTACCACCCATGTCACAGGTGTAAGGGATGAATGGAAGGCACACCAAGTTATTGTCCTGGGCAATATGAGTAAGGGAATAGTCTACATGATGTGCGTCCTAGATGTGTGGTCCAGCAAGGCTCAAATGTATCCCAAAATGACAATAAATATGGTATGCGATACGCAGTGGCACCCACAAACACACACATTGCTTAAACGAAACTCAGAAACCTTCAGAAAACTGAAAAAGTGGTACATGATATGCAATGGCACCCCTAAACACAGTAATTGCATATGCGATACCAGGAAAGCTTCCATCAAGTGAAACAAGTGGTACAGGATACACAGACGCACCAGAGTTACAAAAACTGCATATGCGACACACCATTGGCCTCAAAAAGTCAACAAAAACATGCGTGTATGCGAAGAGGCAACCCCCCCCCCAATGAAAAATACATCTGCAAAACTTGTCAGGATCGTAACCTTCACACGCACAACTAGAGATGCGCATCATGCAACTTATATCACACCGACATTGCTGTGAGCCACGTAGGCATGCCACATAGGTGCACAGGGTCACCGCACACAGGACATAACTGAAGCGTTAAGGGCCTTTACTCTGCTATCGGCTGCTGCACATGCAAGACGCACACCATTGTTTCTCATGCCCACCTGCTGCTGAATTTGCCTCCTCTGACCCCGCTTTGCCTCAGTAACTCCTATAGTGCTGCTGCCTGCTCGAGAGTGAGTGCTTGCCTGCAACCAGCACTGTCTTGGTGTGCCAGCTACCCAATGTTTTTGCCTGGACTCCTGTGCTGGGCCTGCAACCACCTCCTCTGTACTTGCCAGCACTTCCACCTCTGCCAACACCACCAAATCTCCAAAGCACTTACCCAGAACCCAGGAAGCCCATGCCTGACTTGGTTGTGCCATGTCTGCCCCATCCACATCATCTGGGGAGGGCACCACCCCCCATGTTGAGGGAGAGGGAAGCCAACTTCACTAAGACCGAAGTTGGCATCCTGGCGGATTGGGTCCTGGGTGCCTATGATGCCCTCTTCAACCCAGCTACGCAGCTGGGCACTGAAGCAAGGGTGAGGATCTGAGACGACATCATGGCTGCCATCAACGCAGAGGGGGTTGTAGTCCGCCCCAGCAGCACAGTCCAGAAACATTGGGATGACCTCAAGACCTGTAGCCATACCAAGGAGGTAGCAGCCCTCAACACAGAACCCACCATGGAGGTGTACCGTGCTGGCTGCCACTGGTTCACCCAGATACAGCTGCAAGTACTTGAGAGGTTCTATCCACACCTCCACCCCCGGTTCTTGGCCTGGAGAAGTCGTCTGGATGTTGCTGGTGAGTACCCATGTTGGATAATGCTCTACGGCGTATGTGTGGCATGCATGTTTGCAGATGACACATCCTGTTTGTGGCTTGTGTGTGTTGTGAGATGCAGCTGATTGCTGACTCATGCCAATGGAAGCCATTTGTGGCGTCAGACATTGTATACTGGCATTTGAGTGAGGTTTGGCGGATTGTGTGCTTGTTGTTGTTGGGCATGTGCAGTGTGTCATCATGGAGCAAGTGCTTGGACATGACAGATATGGGCATGCTATGTTGTGGGCATCTGAGTGATGTGCATAATGCCTGAGTCCATGTGTGGCACACCTGACAGTGCATCCATGCAGGCACATCTGATGAAACTGACACATGTGCATTGATGCCTGCGTGTGTGGAGTTCATGCATTGGTGCCTCTGGGACTGGGATGTTAGCTATCATTCCATTGGATTTGTGACTGAAGTGTATGTGGGTACATACAATATTTGTATGGTTGGCCAACTGAGGTGCAATTTGTTTACAGATATGGTTGGCAGTAAGTGTTGCTTGCTTGCAGGTCATGTTGTCGCATGTGGACATTGGTGACTGTGTTTTTGTGGGCCGGTGCCCTGATGCTGTCCCCATGACCATGGTTGCATGTTGTTCTTGTTTTGGCTGGGCATTGGTATGGTGGTGTTGCCTTTTTTAGGTGATGTGTTGTTGGGCCTGTACAATGTGCTTTGTTCACATATATATGGGTCATTACTGTGATTGAGCCTTCACACTACACTCATGTAACATTTGCAATCCAATTTGCCAGGGCACATACATGTGTGTGCATTGTGTGTGTGTCAGTTCATGGCTGAATCCAGATCCATAATTTCTCATGTTTATTTTGTGTATGCCAGACATCCATTGGTGACAATTACTGATGTCAATGTTTTTTTTCCTCCATATTGCAACAGTTGCTGCAGCTTGTGAAGAGGGTAGAGGCATTGTTGTGGAGCCCAAAGGTATGGACACATCTTCCAGACAAAGCGCACATCCCAGCCAGCCTGGCTGGAGTCCACATCTTCCGAGGGTGAGTTGGCTGAGGGAATCCAAGTTCCATCGGGAGGAGCTGCTGGGGGTATGTCTCAGGAGGTTGTTGTAGAGGGGGACTGCTCAGTGGCTGTGGGCCAGGGTGCAGAGACGGAGGGGCCATCCAGGGAGGAAAGCTTAATGAAGTCATCAATGGACATGGAGGCGGTGGTGGAGGAGGAGGAGGAAGATGAAGGCCAGCACATGGGGCTGGGTGGGGGCATCCAGGATGGTGTGCAGGTTGCCCCCCTGGACAGGGATAGCAGGATGTGCAGTGCACCAGTGGAGGGAGCTGACCAACCTTCGGTCCCGGCTCCATTCGATGCAGCTGTGACCACTGTTGTGGATGCCTCCACCCAGTTTGGGCCCCCCTTTGGGGCCATGGAGATCACCCCAGAGCTATTGCATGCCCTGCTGACTGGGATTGCAAGGCGGACTGGCTTACTTCATGATGTGAGAGAGATTAATGAACTGCTTTCAGATCATCACAATCATTGGCAATCTTGCGACTCTGCAACAATGTAATAAATAGTTTCTTGGGGACCAAGCAGGCCAGCCACCTGACATGGAAGGACCAGTAGAGTAAGATGTATACAGATCATCTATAGGGTCTACCACTCCGAGCACCCAATAAACGTGAGTGATAGGTCTTTGGGTGAGCGCCCAGGTGCTGACGCAATTCTGCATTAAAACGGGGAGACATGTTTTTTGGAATTGGAGAATCTGGAGATTTGTAAATGTCCTTTATGATCCCTGTCGGTTTTTGTAATAATCGACAGTTCTAACTTTCCCTTGGCTGAGCCCTCTGTTTGTTCTGGGGAAATGGTTATTGGGCCCTTGGGAGCTGAACGGGTGAGCTCATAGCAATTCCCAAACTCTGGCATACTGTGTCCTCTTCAACAACAGGTTGCCAGGACCGGCCAGAGGTGGTGAAGTGAAAGACACAGAGGCGGGTTGACGTCCTGGAGGAGGCTTGCAGGGATGCGGGGGAGGAGGAGAGGAGGATGAGGGACAGCCTGCAAGCCATCCAGGACAGAACAATGGCCCACCTCCAAGTGGACTATGAAGAATGCGGCTCTGCCCTGGAGAACATCAAGGCAGAGTATTGAGGCTGCTGCCTGTGTAAATAGTTATATTGCGTGGTTTTGTTTTTTGTTGTTCATTTTTTCCCTTGGACATTTCTCCCTTTGCACATAGTACTTTTTGATAGTGTAAATATTGATAATACAGTTTCTCGTTATTCATCACACAGTTGTTGTTGTCTATTTGTTCATGTGCCGCATGTGGTTTACTTTGATTTTGCTATGCATGTGTTGTGTGACTCTCACATGGGTTGGGGGCCAAACTGTGGAGGTGTGGTATACGCTCATCAATTATGCGAGGGGGTGTGGCTCACAATGCATGGACACCTGCCAACACACATCAGCTACCAAACAGTGTGATCTTATGTCATGCAGCACATCTGCTACTGTAGTGCTTCTTTATCACATGTGATTTTGGTTATATGTGGCTGTACACATCATCCATCTGCTTGGCTCACACACTCTCAGACTTCCTTTCATCGCCCCAAAACATGTCTGTTCAAATTATGTTAGTTGCAGGGGCTTTGAATGCTGTGCTTTCCGACCTCTGTCCCTTGATTCAGTAACTGTGGTTTGCGACTATGGACTGACATTACATGTGACTCTGTCCTATCAGTGATGTCTTGGACTATTGGTCTCCTAGGGCATTCACTTACTGCAGTTTGAGGCAATTGCAATGGCACACGTGCACAATGATATGTCACATTGCATCACATTGCTTTACCATGTGACATGTACATGATGCTTTCACCGGTAGCTGCTGCAAAATTCTGCTGTCCTGTTGCTGTGCCACTCGTTGTGATGTACCAGGGATCCTGTGATGAGCTACAAACATGGATTATGCATCAGTGCACCCAGTTGGTGGGTATTTGGGTAGGTATATGGCCAGTGTGCTTCATGGTGGTGGCAGGCCAGGCAAGTTGAGGTATGTTGTTGTTCAATATTGCACTGGTAGGGGGGTGATGTGGCAGGGCCAGGCTGAGTTGTTGTTGGAGGTGAGGGGGGCTTGTGGGTAGTGACAGGACAAGAAGGGGGTGAGGGGACTGGCGGGTGGTGTCAGGACTGGAAGGGCTGCCTAGGGTGGTGGCAGAAGCAAGGGGGGCTGATGGGTGGTGTCAGGACTTGAGGGGCTCCCTGGGGTAGTGGCTGTGGTGAGGGGGGCTGGTGGGGGGTGTCAAGACTTGAGGAGCCTGCCTGGGGTAGTGGTGGCGGTTAGGGGAGCTGGTGGGTTTTGTCTGGACCTGAGGGACATGACTGGGGATGGTGTCGGAGTTGAGGGGGTCTGGTGGGTGGTATCAGGACTTGAGGGGCCTGTCTGGGCTAGTGGCAGGGGTTAGAAGGGCAGGTGGGTAGTATCTTGACTTGAGGAGGCTGCCTGGGGTTGTGGTGGAGGTGAGGGGGGTTGGTAAGTGGTGTCAGGACTTGAGGGGGCTGATGTGCAGTTGGAGTATGTGACAGCACTTTGTGTGCGGTGGGAGTATGGTGGACAGTTTGCAGGGATGCACCTGTTAGTTACTTCACCTCACACAGAGTAGCTGGGGTGCAGATGTTACGTGAGACCTTGTGCAGAGTAGCTGGGTTGCAGCCGTTACTTAAATTGGACCTTTCTTAGAGTAGCTGGGGTGCAGCCATTACTTACATGGGACCTCACAGAGAGAAGCTGGGGTACAGCTAATACTTACGTGGGACCTCGCGCAGAGTAGTTGGAGTAGAGTCATTACTTACCTGGGACCTCACGCAGAGTAGCTGGGGTGCAGCCGTTACTTACGTGGGACCTCGCGCAGAGTAGCTAGGGTGCAGCCGTTACTTATGTGAGACCTCACGCAGAGTAGCTGGGGTGCAGCCGTTACTTACGTGGGACCTCTTGCAGAGTAACTGGGGTGCAACCGTTACTTACATAGGACATTGCGCAGCGTAGCTGGGGTGCAGCTGTTACTTACGTGGGCCCTCACACACAGTAGCTGGGGTGCAGGTGTTACTTACATGGGACCTCATGCAGAGTAGCTGGGGTGCAGATGTTACTTACTGGGGACCTCACACAGAGTAGCTGGGGTGCAGCTGTTACTTACGTGGAGCCTTGTGGCAGAGTAGCTGGGGTGCAGCCATTACTGACATGGGACCTTGCACAGAGTAGCTGGGGTGCAGCCGTTACTTATGTGAGACCTTGCGCAGAGTAGCTGTGGTGCATTGGTTCCTTATGTGGAACCTCACGCAGAGTAGCTGGGTTGCAGCCGTTACTTACATGGCATCTTGCTCAGAGTAGCTGGTGTGCAGCCGGTATTGATGTGGGACCTCATGCAGAGTAGCTGGGGGGCAGCAATTACTTAGGTGGGACCTCACGCAGAGTAGCTGGGGTTCAGCCGTTACTTACATGGGATGTCACACAGAGTAGTTGGGGTGCAGCCGTTAGTTATGTGGAAACTTGCGCCGAGTAGCTGGGGTGCAGCCGTTACTTATGTGGAAACTCGCGCAGACTATCTGGGGTGCTGGATGTTGTGTCAGAGGTTGTCACAGAGCTTTGCAGAAAGGTTGGTCTTTGGCTATGTTTTTGGTTTGCGTGGGGGCATGTTGTGGGCTTTCCCCGCTCACCCTGATTCCCTTTGCATGTGGGCTAAAAATGCACGTTTGCATCCATGAATATGCGGAGCGTGCAGATTTACTTTTGCGCACAGGCTCCCGCAGTGTCGGTCTCGATGGGATGCCCCTGTGGGATTCATGCACTCTTTTCCATGAATCGGGCCCTTATTAATGTTCTCACACATCTGGAAACATGGAACCATATTGGCAAAAACAAAAAAGTGGGCAAATCTGAGAAGCACCACAAATGTGCCATAAATAGAGGAACCTCATTTACTAAATTACACATATCAGAGATGCGCCACTTTAGAAAAGGAGTGCAAAATGTGAGTAAAAGATGTCCAAAGTAAGTAGATTGAACGCAGAAAGTGAGCAAAGATACACAAAATCCTGATTAACAAATCCTGACCACTTGATTTGCTCCAAAAAATGCCATTTAACATTTGCACCTTTCTCAAAGTGGGGGAAGTGGCCCAGAAAAGAGTACAACTGATTTTCCCAACCAAAGAAGAAAACAGAGCACCCCAATCACAACCAACAACACAGAATAACACCATACAAAAGCACATCACAGAAAGACAGGTACACATTTCCAAAATGGCCAATCCAATAGTCATCCTGCTGCAGCACCAACTGATGAGAATGGGAATGAAATATGGGCAGCTCCCCACATTTCCAATGATTGATGAAGAGGTCCCCCAAAGGTACTGCTTCCGACTCACATTATATTGGAGCTGGTGAGTCAGTGAGAGGATACCCTTACCACACCGACAATGCAATCCACTCGTGAATTTACTGTCAGCCCCCCTGTATTTATTTTCAAAAGGCTCTTTTCAGATCACCAGTGCCGTCATGGTGGTGATATTATAATCCTC
This sequence comes from Ambystoma mexicanum, assembly GCF_040938575.1. NCBI lineage: Eukaryota > Metazoa > Chordata > Amphibia > Caudata > Ambystomatidae > Ambystoma > Ambystoma mexicanum. Next base: position 709,633,093 of record NC_090935.1, on the reverse strand, counting down.
ACAGGCCCTATGCAAGGTCTTCAACATGATCTTTACATCTGCCAAGGTATATATAGGCATGCCTCAATGTACATGTAGCCAGGCAAGATTAGTGAAGGCATTTTACAACGTAGATGTGTACAGTGTGTTTGTGTTGCCATTGATTACATCCATGTGGCACTCATACCCTGCTGACATACAGCACTTTTACATGAATGAGAGGAGATTAGGAAGTAGAACACTTTCCATGTGGCTGTCTAGCAATTGCATTGCCAGTTTTTACACAATTAGAAATGCATAATCCTACTCTAATCCTACTCCACATCACCTCGCGCAGAGTAGCTGGGGTGCAGCTGTTGCTTACTTTGGACCTCACACAGAGTAGCTGGGGTGCAGCCATTACTTACGTGGGACCTCGCGCAGAGTAGCTGGGGTGCAGCTGTTACTTATGTGAGACCTCACGCAGAGTAGCTGGGGTGCAGCCGTTACTTACGTGGGACATTGCACAGCATAGCTGGGGTGCAGCTGTTACTTATGTGGGCCCTCACGCAAAGTAGCTGGGGTGCAGTTGTTACTTACGTGGGACCTCACGCAGAGTAGCTGGGGTGCAGATGTTACTTACTGGGGACCTCACACAGAGTAGCTGGGGTGCAGCTGTTACTTACGTGGGGCCTCGTGGCAGAGTAGCTGGGGTGCAGCCATTACTGATGTGGGACCTTGCGCAGAGTAGCTGTGTTGCAGCCGTTACTGATGTGAGACCTTGTGTAGAGTAGCTTTGGTGCAGCGGTTACTTATGTGGGACCTTACACAGAGTAGCTGGGGTGCAGCCGTTACTTAGATGGCACCTTGCGCAGAGTAGCTGAGGTGCAGCCGGTATTAATGTGGGACCTCATGCGGAGCAGCTGGTGTGCAGCAATTACTTAGGTGGGACCTCACGCAGAGTAGCTGGGGTTCAGACGTTACTTACATGGGATGTCACACAGAGTAGCTGGGGTGCAGCCGTTAGTTATGTGGAATCTTGCACAGAGTAGCTGGGGTGCAGTCGTTACTTATGTGGAAACTCGCACAGAGTATCTGGGGTACTGGATGTTGTGTCAGAGGTTGTCACGGAGCTTTGCAGAAAGGTTGCTCTTCGGCTATGTTTTTGGTTTGCGTGGAGGCGTGTTGTGGGCTTTGCCCGCACAGCTCGATTCCCTTTGCATGTGGGCTAAAAATGCACGTTCGGATCCATGAATATGTGGAGCGTGCAGATTTACTTTGGCGCACAGGCTCATGCAGTGTTGGTCTCGATGGGATGCCCTTGTGGGATTCATGCACTCTTTTCCATGAATCGGGCCCTTATTAATGTTCTAACACATCTGGAAACATGGAGCCATATTGGCAAAAACAAAAAAGTGGGCAAATCTGAGAATCACCACAAATGCGCCATAAATAGAGGAACCTCATTTACTAAATTGCACATCACAGAGATGCACCACTTTAGAAAAGGAGTGCAAAATGTGAGTAAAAGATGTCCAAAGTAAGTAGATTGAACGCAGAAAGTGAGCAAAGATACACAAAATCCTGATTAACAAAACCTGACCACTTGATTTGCTCCAAAAAATGCCATTTAACATTTGCACCTTTCTCAAAGTGGGGGAAGTGGCCCAGAAAAGAGTACAAATGATTTTCCCAACCAAAGAAGAAAACAGAGCACCCCAATCACAACCAACAACACAGAATAACACCATACAAAAGCACATCACAGAAAGACAGGTACACATTTCCAAAATGGCCAATCCAATAGTCATCATGCTGCAGCACCAACTGATGAGAATGGGAATGAAATATGGGCAGCTCCCCACATTTCCAATGATTGATGAAGAGGTCCCCCAAAGGTACTGCTTCCGACTCACATTATATTGGAGCTGGTGAGTCAGTGAGAGGATACCCTTACCACACCGACAATGCAATCCACTCGTGAATTTACTGTCAGCCCCCCTGTATTTATTTTCAAAAGGCTCTTTTCAGATCACCAGTGCCGTCATGGTGGTGATATTATAATCCTCACAGGCCCTATGCAAGGTCTTCAACATGATCTTTACATCTGCCAAGGTATATATAGGCATGCCTCAATGTACATGTAGCCAGGCAAGATTAGTGAAGGCATTTTACAACGTAGATGTGTACAGTGTGTTTGTGTTGCCATTGATTACATCCATGTGGCACTCATACCCTGCTGACATACAACACTTTTACATGAATGAGAGGAGATTAGGAAGTAGAACACTTTCCATGTGGCTGTCTAGCAATTGCATTGCCAGTTTTTACACAATTAGAAATGCATAATCCTACTCAAATCCTACTCCACATCACCTCGCGCAGAGTAGCTGGGGTGCAGCTGTTGCTTACTTTGGACCTCACACAGAGTAGCTGGGGTGCAGCCATTACTTACGTGGGACCTCGCGCAGAGTAGCTGGGGTGCAGCCGTTACTTATGTGAGACCTCACGCAGAGTAGCTGGGGTGCAGCCGTTACTTACGTGGGACATTGCACAGCATAGCTGGGGTGCAGCTGTTACTTATGTGGGCCCTCACGCAGAGTAGCTGGGGTGCAGTTGTTACTTACGTGGGACCTCACGCAGAGTAGCTGGGGTGCAGATGTTACTTACTGGGGACCTCACACAGAGTAGCTGGGGTGCAGCTGTTACTTACGTGGGGCCTCGTGGCAGAGTAGCTGGGGTGCAGCCATTGCTGACGTGGGACCTTTCGCAGAGTAGCTGTGTTGCAGCCGTTACTGATGTGAGACCTTGCGCAGAGTAGCTGAGGTGCAGCCGGTATTAATGTGGGACCTCATGCAGAGTAGCTGGTGTGCAGCCATTACTTAGTTGGGACCTCACGCAGAGTATCTGGGGTTCAGACGTTACTTACATGGGATGCCACACAGAGTAGTTGGGGTGCAGCCGTTAGTTATGTGGAATCTTGCACAGAGTAGCTGGGGTGCAGCCATTACTTATGTGGAAACTCGCACAGAGTATCTGGGGTACTGGATGTTGTGTCAGAGGTTGACACGGAGCTTTGCAGAAAGGTTGCTCTTCGGCTATGTTTTTGGTTTGCGTGGAGGCTTGTTGTGGGCTTTGCCCGCACAGCCCGATTCCCTTTGCATGTGGGCTAAAAATGCACGTTCGGATCCATGAATATGTGGAGCGTGCAGATTTACTTTGTCGCACAGGCTTGTGCAGTGTCGGTCTCGATGGGATGCCCTTGTGGGATTCATGCACTCTTTTCCATGAATTGGGCCCTTATTAATGTTCTAACACATCTGGAAACATGGAGCCATATTGGCAAAAACAAAAATGTGGGCAAATCTGAGAATCACCAAAAATGCGCCATAAATAGAGGAACCTCATTTACTAAATTGCACATCACAGAGATGCACCACTTTAGAAAAGGAGTGCAAAATGTGAGTAAAAGATGTCCAAAGTAAGTAGATTGAACGCAGAAAGTGAGCAAAGATACACAAAATCCTGATTAACAAAACCTGACCACTTGATTTGCTCCAAAAAATGCCCTTTAACATTTGCACCTTTCTCAAAGTGGGGGAAGTGGCCCAGAAAAGAGTACAACTGATTTTCCCAACCAAAGAAGAAAACAGAGCACCCCAATCACAACCAACAACACAGAATAACACCATACAAAAGCACATCACAGAGAGACAGGTACACATTTCCAAAATGGCCAATCCAATAGTCATCATGCTGCAGCACCAACTGATGAGAATGGGAATGAAATATGGGCAGCGCCCCACATTTCCAATGATTGATGAAGAGGTCCCCCAAAGGTACTGCTTCCGACTCACATTATATTGGAGCTGGTGAGTCAGTGAGAGGATACCCTTACCACACCGACAATGCAATCCACTCGTGAATTTACTGTCAGCCCCCCTGTATTTATTTTCAAAAGGCTCTTTTCAGATCACCAGTGCCGTCATGGTGGTGATATTATAATCCTCACAGGCCCTATGCAAGGTCTTCAACATGATCTTTACATCTGCCAAGGTATATATAGGCATGCCTCAATGTACATGTAGCCAGGCAAGATTAGTGAAGGCATTTTACAACGTAGATGTGTACAGTGTGTTTGTGTTGCCATTGATTACATCCATGTGGCACTCATACCCTGCTGACATACAGCACTTTTACATGAATGAGAGGAGATTAGGAAGTAGAACACTTTCCATGTGGCTGTCTAGCAATTGCATTGCCAGTTTTTACACAATTAGAAATGCATAATCCTACTCTAATCCTACTCCACATCACCTCGCGCAGAGTAGCTGGGGTGCAGCTGTTGCTTACTTTGGACCTCACACAGAGTAGCTGGGGTGCAGCCATTACTTACGTGGGACCTCGCGCAGAGTAGCTGGGGTGCAGCTGTTACTTATGTGAGACCTCACGCAGAGTAGCTGGGGTGCAGCCGTTACTTACGTGGGACATTGCACAGCATAGCTGGGGTGCAGCTGTTACTTATGTGGGCCCTCACGCAAAGTAGCTGGGGTGCAGTTGTTACTTACGTGGGACCTCACGCAGAGTAGCTGGGGTGCAGATGTTACTTACTGGGGACCTCACACAGAGTAGCTGGGGTGCAGCTGTTACTTACGTGGGGCCTCGTGGCAGAGTAGCTGGGGTGCAGCCATTACTGATGTGGGACCTTGCGCAGAGTAGCTGTGTTGCAGCCGTTACTGATGTGAGACCTTGTGTAGAGTAGCTTTGGTGCAGCGGTTACTTATGTGGGACCTTACACAGAGTAGCTGGGGTGCAGCCGTTACTTAGATGGCACCTTGCGCAGAGTAGCTGAGGTGCAGCCGGTATTAATGTGGGACCTCATGCGGAGCAGCTGGTGTGCAGCAACTACTTAGGTGGGACCTCACGCAGAGTAGCTGGGGTTCAGACGTTACTTACATGGGATGTCACACAGAGTAGCTGGGGTGCAGCCGTTAGTTATGTGGAATCTTGCACAGAGTAGCTGGGGTGCAGCCGTTACTTATGTGGAAACTCGCACAGAGTATCTGGGGTACTGGATGTTGTGTCAGAGGTTGTCACGGAGCTTTGCAGAAAGGTTGCTCTTCGGCTATGTTTTTGGTTTGCGTGGAGGCGTGTTGTGGGCTTTGCCCGCACAGCTCGATTCCCTTTGCATGTGGGCTAAAAATGCACGTTCGGATCCATGAATATGTGGAGCGTGCAGATTTACTTTGGCGCACAGGCTCATGCAGTGTTGGTCTCGATGGGATGCCCTTGTGGGATTCATGCACTCTTTTCCATGAATCGGGCCCTTATTAATGTTCTAACACATCTGGAAACATGGAGCCATATTGGCAAAAACTAAAAAGTGGGCAAATCTGAGAATCACCACAAATGCGCCATAAATAGAGGAACCTCATTTACTAAATTGCACATCACAGAGATGCACCACTTTAGAAAAGGAGTGCAAAATGTGAGTAAAAGATGTCCAAAGTAAGTAGATTGAACGCAGAAAGTGAGCAAAGATACACAAAATCCTGATTAACAAAACCTGACCACTTGATTTGCTCCAAAAAATGCCATTTAACATTTGCACCTTTCTCAAAGTGGGGGAAGTGGCCCAGAAAAGAGTACAACTGATTTTCCCAACCAAAGAAGAAAACAGAGCACCCCAATCACAACCAACAACACAGAATAACACCATACAAAAGCACATCACAGAAAGACAGGTACACATTTCCAAAATGGCCAATCCAATAGTCATCATGCTGCAGCACCAACTGATGAGAATGGGAATGAAATATGGGCAGCGCCCCACATTTCCAATGATTGATGAAGAGGTCCCCCAAAGGTACTGCTTCCGACTCACATTATATTGGAGCTGGTGAGTCAGTGAGAGGATACCCTTACCACACCGACAATGCAATCCACTCGTGAATTTACTGTCAGCCCCCCTGTATTTATTTTCAAAAGGCTCTTTTCAGATCACCAGTGCCGTCATGGTGGTGATATTATAATCCTCACAGGCCCTATGCAAGGTCTTCAACATGATCTTTACATCTGCCAAGGTATATATAGGCATGCCTCAATGTACATGTAGCCAGGCAAGATTAGTGAAGGCATTTTACAACGTAGATGTGTACAGTGTGTTTGTGTTGCCATTGATTACATCCATGTGGCACTCATACCCTGCTGACATACAACACTTTTACATGAATGAGAGGAGATTAGGAAGTAGAACACTTTCCATGTGGCTGTCTAGCAATTGCATTGCCAGTTTTTACACAATTAGAAATGCATAATCCTACTCAAATCCTACTCCACATCACCTCGCGCAGAGTAGCTGGGGTGCAGCTGTTGCTTACTTTGGACCTCACACAGAGTAGCTGGGGTGCAGCCATTACTTACGTGGGACCTCGCGCAGAGTAGCTGGGGTGCAGCCGTTACTTATGTGAGACCTCACGCAGAGTAGCTGGGGTGCAGCCGTTACTTACGTGGGACATTGCACAGCATAGCTGGGGTGCAGCTGTTACTTATGTGGGCCCTCACGCAGAGTAGCTGGGGTGCAGTTGTTACTTACGTGGGACCTCACGCAGAGTAGCTGGGGTGCAGATGTTACTTACTGGGGACCTCACACAGAGTAGCTGGGGTGCAGCTGTTACTTACGTGGGGCCTCGTGGCAGAGTAGCTGGGGTGCAGCCATTGCTGACGTGGGACCTTTCGCAGAGTAGCTGTGTTGCAGCCGTTACTGATGTGAGACCTTGTGTAGAGTAGCTTTGGTGCAGCGGTTACTTATGTGGGACCTTACACAGAGTAGCTGGGGTGCAGCCGTTACTTACATGGCACCTTGCGCAGAGTAGCTGAGGTGCAGCCGGTATTAATGTGGGACCTCATGCAGAGTAGCTGGTGTGCAGCCATTACTTAGTTGGGACCTCACGCAGAGTATCTGGGGTTCAGACGTTACTTACATGGGATGCCACACAGAGTAGTTGGGGTGCAGCCGTTAGTTATGTGGAATCTTGCACAGAGTAGCTGGGGTGCAGCCATTACTTATGTGGAAACTCGCACAGAGTATCTGGGGTACTGGATGTTGTGTCAGAGGTTGACACGGAGCTTTGCAGAAAGGTTGCTCTTCGGCTATGTTTTTGGTTTGCATGGAGGCTTGTTGTGGGCTTTGCCCGCACAGCCCGATTCCCTTTGCATGTGGGCTAAAAATGCACGTTCGGATCCATGAATATGAGGAGCGTGCAGATTTACTTTGTCGCACAGGCTTGTGCAGTGTCGGTCTCGATGGGATGCCCTTGTGGGATTCATGCACTCTTTTCCATGAATTGGGCCCTTATTAATGTTCTAACACATCTGGAAACATGGAGCCATATTGGCAAAAACAAAAATGTGGGCAAATCTGAGAATCACCAAAAATGCGCCATAAATAGAGGAACCTCATTTACTAAATTGCACATCACAGAGATGCACCACTTTAGAAAAGGAGTGCAAAATGTGAGTAAAAGATGTCCAAAGTAAGTAGATTGAACGCAGAAAGTGAGCAAAGATACACAAAATCCTGATTAACAAAACCTGACCACTTGATTTGCTCCAAAAAATACCCTTTAACATTTGCACCTTTCTCAAAGTGGGGGAAGTGGCCCAGAAAAGAGTACAACTGATTTTCCCAACCAAAGAAGAAAACAGAGCACCCCAATCACAACCAACAACACAGAATAACACCATACAAAAGCACATCACAGAGAGACAGGTACACATTTCCAAAATGGCCAATCCAATAGTCATCATGCTGCAGCACCAACTGATGAGAATGGGAATGAAATATGGGCAGCTCCCCACATTTCCAATGATTGATGAAGAGGTCCCCCAAAGGTACTGCTTCCGACTCACATTATATTGGAGCTGGTGAGTCAGTGAGAGGGTACCCTTACCACACCGACAATGCAATCCACTCGTGAATTTACTGTCAGCCCTGTATTTCTTCTCATAGGCTCTTTTCAGATCACCAGTGGCGTCATGGTGGTGATATTATAATCCTCACAGGCCCTATGCAAGGTCTTCAACATGATCTTTACACCTGCCAAGGTATATATAGGCATGCCTCAATGTACATCTAGCCAGGCAAGATTAGTGAAGGCATTTTACAACGTAGATGTGTACAGTGTGTTTGTGTTGCCATTGATTACACCAATGTGGCACTCATACCCAGCTGACATACAGCACATGGAAGTAGAACACTTTCCATGTGGCTGTCTAGCAATTGCATTGCCAGTTTTTACACAATTAGAAATGCATAATCCTACTCTAATCCTACTCTACATCAACACAATATTATATATCACTCTATACAATTTCTAAATGGCATGGCAAAACCACCACCTGAGACAGTTAAATGGTATACACTTACTCACATGGAAAGTGATTCACTTTACAAAGTAACTCCTCACAAAGCTGAAGGTAAAAAAATATGCATTGTCTGTTTCTCAGATTTATTATGCAGATAAGACGAAAAACAAGAATAAACATTAAACATTGTTTTCCGAAATGCTTCGCTTATGTTTTTTGGAGTAGATGCCCTCTTCTTTGGGGAATCTGATGAGATGCACATGTTTTTGGTGCAAAATGATGCTAATGTCAGTGTTTGCACACAGGAAGGTGGGCATCTGACGGATGCACCAAAAACTTGCACCCCTCATCAGATGTGCCATTAATGTCCACTTATTTTCACCTTTTTGCTCCACAATCTGTGCACGTTTGTGCACTGGTCATTGTTTTGAGTTGTCTTTGTGAATTTGCTATCTCCATTGACATGTGCCATGTGCTGTCGCATTGGCATAGGTTCCAAAATAAGTGCATCACCCGGTTGCCTACTAGTCCTCATTAATGTTTTTTACAAACAATCTTTTTTATTGGTGTCTCTTCAAAGGTTTCATGCATTGCACTGAGAGCAAGAAACCTCGGACTAAGCATGATTTCAGATTTCACCCAATTGTAGTGGCTCTCCGTAATACAGTTTAAATATTATACGCTGTTTTAATCCTTTGATCACCCTTCGAAAGCATATACATCCCCTAACATATACTGGGCAACACCGGATTTCCTCGCAGTTCCCTGGGCTTGTTGGCTGTGAGAGCGGAAAGGTCAATTGTGATTGCCCCGTGTTTTTAACTCTCAGCAGCAGTTGTCCTTAATAAAAAAAAATATTTGAAATTACCCTTCTTCACTCAATAATTGTCTGAATAACATGTCAAATTGGCTGTATTACCTCACCCTCTCTGAATGTAGAGCTAAAAATGAAGTTATACCCCCTGTATATTTTAGGTAAATGTAATCTTGTTTGAACTTGCTTCCGGCTGCCAAGCAAGGCCAACATAAGGTCCTGACAATAACCCATATGTTGTTCTGAGGTAAATACCTAGTATATATCTATAGCATCTCAATTATCTGCAGCCATGTGTACAGAAATGGCCACATTCTAATTTAAACAATAGTCCCTCCATCCCAGGGCCATTCAGCAGCTTCAGTGGGTGGCAGGCTCTGAAATAAGTCACTGCTTCTGGAACAAGGGCAAGAAAGGAGTCATGCAAGGGTCTGTTGACTATTGAAAGCATATTGTTCGAGAGATCATTTGGATATTTGAGTATTTGGATAGCTCCTGTTCCCTACCTTCTTTGAATCCCCACGTTGCTTACGTTGCTGACGTTGTTGAAGCCATTTCCATAAATGAAACTTGGATCACACCAACTTTCCTCTACATGTTCGACATTTTTCTCCCACTCAGCATCCAATTTGCTGACCGATCTGGGAAGGTCGAAGAGGGGTGGCAGCCATCCACTAGGTTGACTGGCCCTGTACGGTAGTCACCTTACCTACACCAAGCTCAATGGTGACTTCAAAGTACCCGAGACCTAGAGAAACAAACACGCTCTAAACCCACAATTAGCACTGGATGTATGACCCTTAAGAAGATCATCCTCTACCCCATGCATGACGAAAGTCAAAACCCTTGAATGGCCTTCTCCTCTTCACCACTCATCTCCTGCTTGAACTTGACTGGTCCAGCCACAAAGCTATTCCTCTCTCCTTTTATCACTCAATGTGCCTCATTATAAGTATGGCGGTAAGGCAACACCGTTATCGCTATTGGCACCGTTGCTACCGTACCGCAATACTATGAGTTGTGCTCGCGGGTCGAGCGCTGCCTGTTATGAACGGTGCCGGTGCATCCGAGCTCCCCTTCCCATTCAGCCCTATGGGGCCGATTGGGGATGGGGAGTCCCTTATTGCCCGCACCCACCAATGGGCAATTACCGGGCCCGCCGACCACGGCATGACCCGGTAATTGCCCATTTATAGGTGTCAGTAAAATCACGGGTCCGGCGGCAGCCGTGCCTTTGTTACAGGCATGGCTACCGCCAGACCAGTAATGAGGCCCAATGGCTCTTCAGAAAGGTCAGGCTAAACGCCCGATGGTCGAATGCCGCTCAATTAAAACATTACGTGTCTATACACTAGAGACAAGCTTCTCTGACTTCCCTGGCATCGGGAGTACCTAAATTCTTCCAGGCGTATTCAGCCTAAAATTGCAGGGATTGGTCAACACCCATACTCCTTTAAAAATCAGCAGCACTAGCCTAAGCTTGCAGCAAACAAACACTCAATCAGATTTCTCAGAAAGTGGTGCTGCAAAAGCTGCAAACCAGAGGATTGCATGTCCTTCAAACCCTTATGCATTCTATGCCGTAGCATGATCAGAGAGGCTAGAACTGAGCTAACTTTAAAATAGTTCAGTACTGGGCCAGGTTCTTGCATGACATCGAGGTCACAGAAACACAGGAGACATATGACAGTATAATTAACGTCTTCATTGATAAAAATAAATCATGTGCGTCAGCTCATTGAAAACTGCAAACTAGTTGCACCAACACCCATTATCCTCCGGCCCTTACTGCCTTTTACTGACTTCTTCCCCTTCGCTGCAAGGATCTCCTGAGCACATGCTCAACCCTCAAACCCATCACATATTTCAATGACATTCTCCTGCCATCCATCATTAGAAAACTGTCCCTCCCTGCACTCAAAGCACTCATCAGCATTGTCAATGCATCCCTCAATGAGGGATCATTCCCCCAACTCACTGAAGACTGACCTAATATGAGCACATCTGAAATAAGCGACGCTCAACCTGAGGATTGGTTAACTATCAGTCCATTATGAGCCTCTCGTTAATCGGCAAGCTCATGCAGAAAGTATTTGCGAACCAATTACTTGCTAGAATTGAGCAGTCAGGCCTTCTCCGTGGATACCAATCTGGGATCTGCCCCAAATGCAGCCTAGAGACATCCAGCATCCAAGTGGTAAATGACTACCTTCAGTTCATTGACTAGGATGACTCTTGCTTTGTATACCTCCTGGACTTCTCGGCTGCTACTTTCTACATGGTCAACCACCAGACTTTTTTCACCCTACTTTCTGCTGTGGTGGGCTTCTCAGGGAACATACTAAAATTGATTTATATGGAAGATACCCAGGCGTCCAGATGGGATCGCTCAGATCAATGAGACTCCTGGTCATGTGCAAAGTCCCTCAAGGTTCCATCTGCTTACTGCTTATGTGCAAGCTCAACAGGGAACCTTACCACATCACTACTTATGGGCGTGATGACAACACTGACTTGTATCTAAGGGTCAGAGGCCCCCAGCACATTACCTCCCCTCCCATTGAAAGACTGAATTCATCCTCATCGGTCACCTCGCCAATCAGCAAATCGTGCCACACTGGCTCAATGAAATGCACCTAGAGGAGTTCACTCTGATTTGGTCAAATCTTTGTGCTTCATCATTGACAGGAACCTTTCCTTACAGAAACATAGCCAAGAAAGCTCAAAATGCTTGGCTACGGACGGCGACTCCCCACAACAACAAACTCTTCATCCCACCTCAACACTTTGATTTGGTGGTACAGGCCCTGGTGATCTATTGATGTGGGAAACACTTCCCATCAGAGGGCTTCCAGCCTATCATCTGGCCCACTCAAGGCAGCCCACAACTAATAGGCACCGATACATTTGACTGCATTACCCCCTCCATCTGTAAACTACTCTGGCTCCCCCTGACCCACCAGGACCATGTACAAAACTGTATCTTCTACAAAGCTGTCTTGAACAACACACCCATGTAGCCTGCAGGTAAAATCACACCTCAGAAAGATTGGTCTCCTCCCACAACAAAACCAACAATCAGTTAGAGTCTAGGCTTACCTGCAAGGAGAAAACCCACATATGGTCTGTCTCCTGCTATGCAACAGTCCACTGGAACAAATTCCTGGTGAGTGATGGTTGGTAATGCCCTCAACATTCTCCAGTTCTCAACAAACTATAAATATCTGGCCATCAAATAGTTGACCTAGACCCATATTACTGAGTTACTGTTGTCAGCCAAACTCAATGCTGGCCATGCATATTCCTGCACATAGCTCCACTGCTCTCGAGCTTGGTTCATGCGTTAAACAATAAAATAAAATATTAAATTAAAAATATGTGGATTACACACTTAGATTTGTCTGCTCACAAGCTCTAGAGCGTCTTCACAAAGGCATACACAAGGTATATTTTACATACGATATATCGGAACATAATTTCTTGTGCCGGATATATTGTTAAATAGGGAGTTCGTTTTGGTGACTTCCTGATATATTTGTGTAGAAAAAAAAGGTATGTTGTGAAACAGACCCGCAACAAAAGTATGTTTAGAAAATGATGCTTGTGTCAAGTTGTCCTGTTTTCTAGATATGCTCATACCTTCTGACTAGCAGGTATTGTGTTTCATGTCTCCACGTGATCAGTTCCTCCCAGTACACAAACAGCTGTACACTTTTTCAAAGATCCAACGTGTTTGGCTGCTTTGTTGTAAAGTGAGTCTGACATTTGACATGCTTAAAGTGGCAAGCTGTTTGTTTTGAGAACAATCTGTTAAGCACTCTATGGTGCATAACAAACAAGTATACTGGTGCTTTTTTCCTGCTATGCTCAAGTCATTTTAGCTTGAGGTAAGGTCCTGCTGCTGGGATGCCGACGCTGATGCAAGCCCGTTTCCTAAAATCAGACATTGTGCTTGGTGAGCAGTTTTCCCGCCAATCAGGCATAGAGCGTGCGCTCTGACTGAAAGCAATTTGCATGGCAATTATTTCGCTCTTCCAAAGTCTAGCACTGTATCTCATCAGTTCACATAGAAGCAACCAGCTAATTGCTCCAAATGACTCATGCGCGCATTTGATCAAATGCTGGTATCGCCCAAAACGTACATGATGGAAAAACGCATGTTTTATCCCAGCAGAAATGAGGAGGTTTGAGCATTTTATGTATCATCATTGTTTTCTAGTTGATACTTTTACATGCCCTGATTGCTTATTGATAATGTTTATTAGTCCGCGTGGTCTCGTCACCGTCCTTACCGTGGGAGGGTGCATCCTCACCGCTTAAACAGGAATCCTGCTTGCTCCTTCCCAAGCGACAGTGGTCTATCCAAATAAAGCTAGACTTCTAAACTTGTGTTTACATCTCTGCTCTTCAGCTTACTCTATAGATGTTGAGTAGTATGAGTTCCAGTCAGAGCAAAAGGAAGGGACGGTAATCAAAGGCTGTGATAAGGAAGGCCTGGACACCGAGTAAGATTAGCAGTAAGTAATCGGACATTACCACCTCGCTTGCCTTCCTCACCAATCACCACAGTCCTTACTCTATGATGCACTAATACATGAAACGCCATGATGCGGCAGCATTGATAACTCCAGTAGGCCTTCCTTAATTTAATCCCATACCGGAAAATGAACTTTTCAGGGTGGGTTAATAAGTAAAGCTTCATCTGATACATTTAAATGAGAATACATTAAATTCTTATGGCAAGTAGTCTGGTTGCAGACATGAATGGACATAAATAAAAACAAAAATACCTATGGAAATGAGAAAAAGCAAAAAAAAAAGGAAATCAGTCAGTACATTTATATACAAACAAGTGAGACATCACAGTTTTTCACATATGTGCACACACGATGATCGATCCAAAAACATAACACATACATCTAACATGCGTCTCATGCATATTTTTAAAAATGTTGACCCGCAACTTCCGGTTAGGTCCACTGAATCCAAGTAATGGTAGCAACTGCCGTCGACATAGCACCCATCCTTTAATATTAACTCCAGCCTCAGCATAATAGTAATGTAGGGACACTATTCTGCTAAGGAGAGTAAATGACATATCCTTGAAAATTATGCCTAAAAGGTGATGAAAGGGGCAAACAATTATTAATTAATTAAATTACTGTGTCTTCCTGGAGCTGCTTGCGGGAGTCCACAATTCCGAACAACTCCTAATTATAAGCGAGCGGTTGCACTTAAAGCCAAAACTTGCACTTAAGGCCAAAGCCAAAATTAGATCTATGATAGTATATAAATCAAAAAAGTTCTTAAGAAGGCTAAAGGAAAAGAAAGGGCCCACAATACTTGATAACCAGAAACTGGACGACCCCCTTTTCTGAATGTAAACTGACTTTGCTTGTTTCCACTTGTTGTCCCCCATGCCCAAATGCAATCACAGTGTGTTTAGGGACAGACACACATGCCCAGGTACTGCAGTCATATGACAGAGCTCCTACAGCAAGGCGTTGCTCTCCAGTGACAGATGCAGTTCTACACATCTGTAGTTAGCTGATGGCCAGGCCCATATGTTGTGTGCCAGGTATGGCCATAATAATACACTTGAGTAAGATACACTTACATTCTTCTTCATTTTCATTTTAGACGTTTTCTTCCTTTAATTATCTATAAATTCACATACAAAATTGTAAAACATCTGCTAAGTGAAATGATATATATATATATATATATATATATATATATATTATTATCATTATTTATTTTATTTGTGCCTCCAAATACTGTACACACATACATAAAATGTAACCCAAGTGCTAAATAGAAATAGAACCAGCAGAGCAGAGGGTAAAAAAGAACAACCACCACCAAATCACCAATATGTGCTTAGAGAAACCGGCGATCATATATCTGGACATTCTAATGACTCTAGAACACAAACTCTTGTTTGCTTTTTAAACAAATTACAGGCACCTGGCATCTGTTTCAATATCATTTTACTTGTGTCCAACATGTTTCTGTCACAATGCTATAAATGTTGATATTCTTTAGGGAACTTGTCGACAAGCTTCAGACAATGAACCACTTAATTTTGGATATTAAAACCTAAGTTGCAATCATAGTGGATGTCTTGGAGGGTCAACAAGAGTTGGGCAGAGCAGTAAAAATGCGGTGGTAATGCTATTACAGGCGCATTACCTCTCTGCCCAATCCCAAGCTTTTTGCTGGAGGTAAAAATCTCACCTTTCTGCCCATTTTCGGCGCTATTAGATATATGATTGCCCATTTTTATAGGCACATATTGGTGATATGGTAATGGTTGTTCTTTTTTCCCCTCTTCTGCTTCTATTTCTATTTAGCACTTCAATGTTTTGGTTTGTATTGTATGTATATATGTACAGTATTTGGAGGCATTGAATAATGTGCAGATGTTTTAGAATTTTGTATATTATTATTATTGACATATTCAGTGGTAATAAGATACCCATACAACCTTGGGGTCTTACAGTATGGACCAGGTATGGCTACCATATATCCATGTGTAGATCATATGCCAAATACAGCCTTGTGTGTTACATATATCCTTAAATGCCCAGATACCCCAATAGAATGCCAATGTTTGCCCTCAAATCCCTACATTCCCAACACTCATGTCAGTGTTCTTTACTTCTTCACAAAGTAAACAGGCATCTCGGAAGTACATTTATCTCAATTCCTTCTGCTCGTTTTTAGAAGAAGCTCAAACATGGTCTGCAATACACTCTCTTGTTAGGTAGAAATGGTAAGCACATTTGCATAACCTACATTGCACACTAACGCAGTGCAAAGGCCCCATAATATTTAATGTCCCTGAAAGCACACTGACACACTCAGTACAGCTATCGGGACAGGCCTATATGTCCCGGAATACATCATGCCCTACTAATCACCACAGGCATTCACGTTTCCTACCTCAGTATTGGATCCCTCATATGATTGTTTATGGCACATTGTGCAGTTAACTTACGTTGTGCAAATTCCAAAACACGGGGCTACATATAACATGATGCAATAGCTCTAGCAGGATGAAATCCCACATAGAATGTCTGAGACTCAATGAATGACTGTGCCTCGACTAGACTCTTTGTCCCATAAACCAACCAGCCACTCTATATACAGATGTCGCATCAGGACTGCATGTCACACAATGCACTCTACTTCTCTTAATTCAGAAGGACTCCGCCAACACACATAGCACTACATGTCGAGCAATGCACATTGCTCTCTTCAGCATGGAAGGGCTAACAGGAGTACATTTCTCTGCCCCACACTATACAAAGGTTTACAGGACACCAAATGGCCTGAAAGTCAGTTTGCATTACTAAGTATAGATGACCTCAAAAGAATACCTGGCCAAACATAAATGGTCACACTCAAATTAGGCCCCTTCCCAAAAGTGCTACATGTCCGTCCAAAAAATGCATTCTTTCCTGCTCAGTACCAAGGTCCCTACTGATCTACACATGTTATGTTATTTTGATTTATACCACGCACCACTGCCATTTTCATGGTGCTCCTTGGCTCTGCAAGGAAAAGTGGGTAGGGTTGGTTAGTGAGGAAAAGAGGGATAGGATAGATGCTGTGCTTATCTGTTGATGCGTGCAGAACCATGAGCAGTTGGCATCTGTCCATGTGACTTTTCTGAATGTGCTTTATTTTGTGCACTGGACTTTTTGAGTTCTTTAGGGGGGCATCCACTGTTTGACTTGTGTGTTGTCTGAGGTGGTTGGGTCTGTATTTTGGTTATAGTGATGTGCAATTTGCATGTTTTGGGGAGATTTTCCACTAGCCCCCTGGGTGCGTTTTGTAGGTGAGGAGTGTGGGTTGTGAGGGAGAGAAGAAGTGGTTAGTGGGTTTTGGGTGATCTCTGGCTATTTGAAGTTATGCTGTTGCTTTCCATTTATAAATGTATCCCCTGTTTTCCTTGTTTCAGGTTTATGGTTTGTAGAAACAGGGATTGTGTGGATTGGGCGATTCAATCCGTTTATTAAGTGGTTGTTCAGTGGTTGATCAGTGTTTATCGTGGTGAGTTGAAAAGCCAGGTTTTTAGACTTTTCCTGAAAGTGAGGCGATCTTCCGATGTTCCTATTTCCTTAGGGATCGAGTTCCATAGTTTGGCTATCAAATAGGACAAGCCATTTCCTCTAAATTGGTCTCTCCTCAGCTGGAATCAGGTAATTGTTGTTTGGATGAATTCAGATCCTTGTCGGTGTAGTGATTTATGGGCAATGCATAGGGCTTTGAAGTTGATGCATTTCTTTTCTGGTAGCCAGTGTAGAGTACTTAGGGTGGTTGTAATGTAGTCTCTTCGATTTAATCTCAGGAGTAGTGAATGGGCTCCCAAACAGATCCCAATTTTGGAATGAATGGACACACCCCAGTAGGGAATGAGACCAGGAGTTATATTGCAAGTTGAACAAAGTTTTATATCAGATAAAAGATGCATACAGAGAACTCTGTTGCCCGAGAGCGCCCTGCCAAACATTACACAGGCAGCACATTATAAGATTGAAACAGGTCACTGCTGTTGCTTCGATACTTGAATGTCATAGGCTCAATGTGTTGATACAGTATAGACACATAAGAGACAGTTGCACCAGATTAACTCGATGCTTCGGTGTTCGTTGAGCAGCACGTGGGTCAGCTGGGCTCATCTCGTGGGGTGGATATCAGGCACACACGATGAAACATAGCTAACTAATCTATCTTAGCAAAACCTGAACTGAAGGCATGCAACAAATAAAAATGGTAAAAAGCGGACAGTCATGGGGATGCTCTGGAGTTCATTCTGTTAGATATTTGATTGATTTTGCCCTTTGCACCTTAGGGACTATAATCCCTGACACCCGGGCCCATGTGCCCACCTTGGGAGTTTTGATCTGCTTGATGCCTCATGATATAAGCCCACATGTGTTAAGTTTACTAGTGAAATTCAACGGTAGGGGATTAGATCTGGGGTGGGTGGTTAGCCTGTTCATAAAATGGGGATCAGATGTGTATTTGCATCAAGAGAGGTTGGTGGACTGTGGCTTCATAAGGTGGGGTGTCGAGGAACCATAGACAGGTTTGTGCATGCAGGCAGAGGTTCTGCTCTGGTCACACACAGGGCAGTGAGCCCAGAGGAAAAGAAAGAATACTGTATCTGTTTGCAACAATTTGTGTCTGGGCCTCCGTGAGAAAAGAGCTTTTGTGGTGTAGACAGATGAGGAGGTGGTGGGGGCGGCTGGGCTGGCTGTGCTCAGCACTGGACAATGGGCGAGATGGCTTTTAGAAATCATTGTGCAGGAGATGATTGTGAGAGTTCTGTGTGCAGAGATGAGGTAAGGGAGGATCTGTCTTGATAATAGCAGGAGGTTGCAGCATTTTTAAGCTATTGCATTGACTTGTGGTTCCAAGTTGAGGCCGTTGCCAATGAAGATTCCCAGATTTCTTATCACTGTTGACATCTCCGGTTGAGTTCCCATGGTCGGAGCCATGTGAGGGATTTCTGTGTTGGACAGTTTTCTTGTGGGGCAATTCATATTTTTGTTTTGGTTGGGTTAAGTTTGAGGTTGTTGTTTTCCATCCAGGTGTCAGTCATGCATTGGTTGGGGGAGTTGTCCGGGTCATTGACTTTAGTTTTGTGAAGACGAGTTGGGTATTGCTATGTATTTGTAGGCTGTCAGTCCATGGGCTTGAATGAGCTTCATTAGGGGGTCATGCAGATGTTGAAGAGGAGTGGGGATAGGCTTGATCCTCGTGGTACACCACATGTAATATTTTTGGGTTGAGTGCTGGAATGTGGGTACTCACTGTTTGGTCTGTGAGAAAACATTTCAACCATTGTAATACAGAGCTTGGATTGACAGATTCCTCCAGTCTCTTGATTAGGATTATGTCCCTAATTGTATCAAAGCTGGGTGATATGTCCATTAGTATGAGGGCTGATTGGGTGTTGTTGTCTGTGTTCATTTTTAGGTTGTCTTATATGGAGAGGTTTGTGAAACCAATCTGAGATTGGTCAAGTATTCTGTTGCTTTCTACATGATTGAGTAGTTCTTTTTTGCAAGTGGTTCTCCAGGATTTTCACTTGTAAAGATAAGTTTTATATGGGCCTATTGTTAGTAGGGTCTGTTTTTCGCATTTCATCTTTTAGGAGACATTTGATGTATGCTAATTTGAATATTTTCTGCCTGATTTAGGGTCCATACACTAGTAGAACTACATATCAAAGCATCCCTCTTGGCTGGAAAGTGTCAACATCCATCAGCTTTACCACTCAGTTATCATGTGCCAAGATGTGATGGCGTAGGAGAAGAAAGAACATGGAAAGGGAGTTGTACAGAGAATTCGAGAGGGGGTTTGGGAGAATAGAAGTAAAACATTGAATACACAGCAGAACCAAGCAGAAGCCCTTGAGCAAGCTGTCATTGCAGATCTGTTAGAAGGTCAAATAGCCCATGTAAGAGATGAAATCCCTGAGGAGATGTGTGGACAATTATCTCATTTGGTGTGTGCCTGAGAAGAGGAAGTGATGCTGTAAACCAGCAACAGAAAGTAGAAAGAAGGAGGAAGGAGAGCTAACCACTCCACGCATGGGGAGCCACCAGTTTGAGCTGAAAGGAGCATCTAGAAAGGAAGTCACTATTAGGTGGAACAAAGAGGGCTTCCACTGTGTCTGAAGAATGCTATTGGGAACTCCAGAGAAGGAGAACAAGCCCAAGGAAGAGAGATTAGAAACACGAGATTGAAACACCAGTCCTGTGAGGAAGAGGTGGACATCTGTTTCCTGGACAATACCAATAAACCCAAAGGCAAAGACAACTGCAAGGTGAGCCTGGGGAGAACCAGAGGCTTGAAGATCCAGGAATGAATTAATTAAATACTGGTGGATGTCTCAATACTAAGTTCATAGAGTAGAGGAGATGAAGGAAGGATACAAGTATGAATAAAGTGAGAGTTGAAATGCCATGTTATCAAAGCGGCTAAGGGACCCCTTGAGAGAAAGAAGATGTAATTCAACATTAATTGTTGCAAGTTGAAATGCATGTTATTAAAACTGCTGATAGAAATTTTGGAGAGCAAGAATTAATTGAGTGAAAACTGTTGCAAGAAATTCTCTGCTGTTAAAAAGTGGTTGTGACAACTTAACTAAAGAAACAAGAAATATTTTACTAAAGGGAGGCACGTTGCAAGGTTAACAACCTACCATTAACCATTTAAGTCCCAACACTTCAATGATTTTTAATGGGAATTATTTTTATTTTTTGGATATTTGTAAGGCGCCTATACAACAAATGGTGTTTGAAGGCGCCACAAGACAAAAAAAGGTGGGGGGGTGGGACAAGGTAGAAAGATAACAATAACGGTCCGACTAGGCCCTGTGCCATTTGGATCATGCAAGGGCAGTAACACGAAGTGCAAGGGAGAGGGGGGTGGGTAAAGTGCCAGTCTCTGCGAATTCGAAGTGCTAGGGTGGGAAGGGAAGTGCAGGGTAAAGAGGAGAGAGTGCAAGTGAAAGGGGGTGAAGGAGGGGAAGGGCAACACGTCCTAGGCGAGTGATAAGGGGAGGCCAGGAGAGCAAGTGCCAGGGAATTGAATGGGGTGTAGAGGGTGAATGTCCACATGCTAAGTGCCAGGAGGGGGGTTAATTGGAAGGCGGGGGAGCTGGTGCCATGTAGAATTCAGAGGGAACCAGGCAGCCAGCTATTGCGGCAGACAGGGGTGTTAGCATAGGAGGAGGAGAAGGAAGGAAGAAGAGAAAAGGAGGGTCTAGAGGAGCTTTCAGCACTTAAGGAAATCTGGCTCAAGCCTGAGAGGGGCAGGGAGACCATTCCAGAGGAGAGAAATCTACCCCTACTCTCTGCTTAGCAAAGTGTCTGATCTGCAGAGAGTTGGAGTTAGAAGACCAAAGGTCTCTAGCAGCGAGGTATTCAGGGAGAGAGAGTTGGATTTAGCGGTGTCCAGATCCCAGTAAGCCTAGTGGGTGATGCAGAGGGTCTTGAATGTGAAGGTGAGGAGAGGGGACCCACAGAGCGCAGCCAGAGGGTAGGAGGGAAAGAAGGAGCAGGGGTCCCAATGAGAAGGATCTCAGTCTTACTGGCATTAAGGCAGAGATCATTCGCAGCACACCATGCCTGAATAGCACTTAGACTGAGAGAGGAGCAAGAGGAGGCAGTAGAGGGAAGCTTGAAGGAGAGATGTGTGTCATCTGCATAACACTGGAGGTGAAGCGAGAAGGAGGAGATCATATGGGCCATAGGGGCAAGGTAGATGTTGAAGATCCACAGCGAGAGGATAGAGCCTTGAGGGACGCTGAAGGAGGAGAGTGTAATAGGGGAGAGAAAAGAGTGCAGTTGAACTTGGGAAGAATGGTCGGAGAGGAATGAGGTCAACCAGTCAAGTGCCAGGACTGCGATGTCAAGGGTTTCTCATGAGCCGATTAGTCAGGGTGGCGTTATTGACCATGTTGAAGGCAGAAGGAAGATCCAGAAGGATAAGAATGGACATAGAGTTGAAATCGAGATTTGAGAGCAAGATTTCACAGGTGTTCAGTAGAGCAGTTTCCATGCCTCTGGCTTCTCTGAAGCCAGACTGGTGGTGGTGGAGACAACCAACAGATTCAGTGTTGGATCCGTTGGGAGATGACCAGCTTCTCCAAGAGTTTGCCCAGGAAAGGGGTAATGGAGATTGGGTGGTAGTTATCAGGGCAGCAGGGGACGGCAGAGGGCTGTTTGAGGAGAGGATGCAAAAGGGAGTGCTTGAGGGGTAGTGGGAAGGAGCCAGTGGCAAAGGAGTGATTACATAAATCTGCCATGGCTGGCACAAGGGAGACTATGTTGTCCTTGATGGTTGTGGAGGAGCAGGGGAGCCCCTGTTTGGAGGAGACTTTCACAGAGAGGACTTGCACAGAGACCTCATCCAGTTCTATGGGTGAGAAAGAGGAGAGTAGGAGGTAAGGGGAGAGGAGGGCCAAGGGAGGCCTGAGAGCAAGAGAGGGAGGAGTGAGGGTAGTAGAGGAGAGTGAGGGCAGGATATCCTAAGTTTTGGTTAAGAAGTGTGAGGCTAATGAAGTACAGAGGGCCAGGGATGGCAGGGGAGAAGTACATACTGCAGTAGGATTGGCGAGTACTTGGCAGATTTTCAACAATTGGCCTGTGTTGCTAGTGGCCCAAGAGATGCAGGCTTTGATATGGGCCCTCTTCTTCAAGTGGATGGAGAGTCTATATTGCCTTTGCAACAAGCAGCAGGCCAGTCTTTCAGAGGATGTCCCTTATGCCTGCCACTTCTGCTCAGCAACTCTGCACTTGCGTTTCAGTGAGGCTAGGTTGGAGTCATACCAGGTGTTGCGCTTGTAGGAAGGCTCCATGCAGATCCTCGTGACAGGGGCAAGGATGTCCAGGGTGTTGGTAATAGAGAGATTAAGATTAGCATGGGCAGAGTCAGTGTGGTAGTCCATGGTAGGACTGGGAGCGGGAATGAAAGTGGTGGCAAAAGCAGCAGCTGACACTCGCTTCATCGGTTGAATGATGGAGGAGGAGACTGGCAGTGCAGGCAGAGTCTTAGCCGAGGGACCTAAGAGATCCAGGTGAGAGAACAGGAGAATATGGTCAGACCAGGAGAGAGGTGTAGTGAGAGGGTTGGAGATGCAGATGTCTGATGAGATAAGAGCATCCAAGATATGTCTGGCAGAGTGTGTCAGACCGGATAGATGAATTGTGAGGGAAAGAAAGTCACAGAGGCTGCAGAAGGGTCCAGTGGCACAATCAGGAGAGCCAAGGTGAATATTGAAGTCTCTGAGGAAGAGAAGTTTGGAGGTGGAGGCAAGAAGAAAGGTCATACCACTCCAAGAAGAAGAGGGAGACTGGAGCAGGGGTCCTGTAGATGGTGGCAAGAGTCAATGAGAGGTTTGGAGAGGTTTGGAGAGACACCAGGCCTGCAGATGAGGTAGTTAAAGGAAGAATAAGTCTGAGCGGGAATGATAGCAGCAGGGGCCTATTCAGGGAAGATCAGGCCAGTCCGCCTCCAGAATGGTTAGGCCTGGACTTGGACAGTATCTTGAGCCCTCAGGGAGGAGTGTGTCAAAAGAAATGACAGAGCTGGCAGTGAACCACATCTCAGTAAGAGTGAGAACATTAAGGTCAAAGTCTTCAAGAAGGAGACAGATATCAGAGGAGTGACTCTTATTTAGAAGGAGGAGGTTGGGCTGTGAGCCCTGGATCATGACAGTGGCATTATGATAGTAGTGATGCACCTAGAGGATGAGAAGCATGACAAGAGTACTTCCCATCTGGTGCCACCATTAATGGATGACGAAGAGAAAGGGAAGAGTACAGATACCATGTGGGGAGTCCATAGGTCCAGAGAGGGAGAGACAAGGAGGATGTCTGTGACAGTTTGCCTGGAAGAAGCATTGATGGCGGGGTCAGTGATGGGCAGGCGTGGGTTAGAGAGCTGGAGATATTTCTTTTTTTTCCTTCCAGGCTTTGAAACAGAGGTAGGATAGGTGATAGAGTAACAGTTAGAGTAAATTCGGGACATGGAGAGCACCATGGAGGGAGAAGACAGGGAGGTGGGCGGGATGGTGAGAGAGGAGACAGCACAAAGCATGATGAACTCAGCAGGTGGCCCAGCAGCAGAACAAGTGCAGACCAATGAAATAGGCATTGTCACCCAGGTTGCTGAGTGGGGTATTGCGCAGCTCCAGCAACAGAGGAGGAAGGCGGCAGCAGGGGGAACAGACGGCTTATCAGCAAGGCAAGAGCAGATGAGTCAGGGACGAGAGGGAAGTCCAGCCCAGTGGAGAGAGGTATATGAATATGTTCTAGAATAGATAAAGCATTAAGAGTGTAACAAATAAACTGCCAAGTTGAAGGGGGTTTAGTTATTCACACAAGACTGCCATACCAGAAAACATAGCCTAGTCTGACAAGGACAGCTTGTTAAGAGAATGATGCATCCTACAATCAGTAGTGACCAAGACTACTGTTGACTTGTGACAGGACAATCATATATATGGTGGAATATGTAATAAATCCAATTTCTATTGATTCCATTAAGAGATAGAATAATGCATGCTGCAGTCAGAAGGGACCAGAACTCCTGTTGAACCATAACAAGAGAATGGTGCATGCTGGAATTATATGGGAACAACACTCATGTTGAATCATGTCAAGAAATGTGCACACACTGAAAATAGTAGTGATTAGTTGTATGTGACAAGAGAATGATGCATGCTGGAATTTGAAGTGAATAAAATGCATATTTAAATGTGGTAGGAAAACAATATATAATGAAGCCGTAGTGACCAGAACTATGACCAGAACCATGACCAGAACTTGTGTTGAACTGTGACAAGGGAATGATGCATGATGGAATACATTGTGAACAAGACCAGTGTGAGCTATGACCAAGGTAATAGTGCAAGCTTGACTATAGTGTGAAAGTAACTTAAAACCAAGATGAACTATGGCGATATGGAATTGATATTCTGAATTGGATCAGGTGGTGATATTTGCCACTCACGGTTTGATGCATGCAATGCATTACACACGGTCTTGCAGCTACTCTGCCTGCAGAGGCAGTCAGAGTAGCTGCAGGACCCTGTGCAATGCATTGCATGCATCAAACTCTGAGTGGCACAGATTGCACTGACTCTTTCATGTACTGCTGCACCAGCCTCCTTTGGGCCCTGCTAGATATCCCAGGGCACACAGACTTGTCTAGTTTTGGTCTGCCGGGATCACCTGTAGCTGTGGCTGGTATCACATCACCCTCTGATGTCTTTCCGTCTTAAGAACTGTGCTCTCCTCTGGTTGACCTCTTGTCACGACCATCTTGTTGAATATTTTTTGCCTGCAGGGCTGAGTCCTCAAATTGCCCTTTAACTAACTATAGCAGGGTTTTGCGAGTCTCGAATTTGTCTTGTAAACTTTACATATTTGCTTGACTTTCATATTTCCAGTTTCATGGATCATCGTTTCATAATATTTTCCTTATGGTATTAGTAAAGCAATCGAGAAGAACACTACTTTATAAGTAATAGGTCTAGTCATCACTAGCCTCACAAAGGTAAGAGATCACAATAAAAGTGTGGAGAATTATCCTTTGTGTCTAGCTCGAAATGACTGCATTCAAAGCGTTAGCACTAAAGTCTCTCTCTCTCTCTCTCTCTCTCTCTCTCTCTCTCTCTCTCTCTCTCTCTGTTCTCTCTCTTTCTCTCTCTTTCTCTCTCTTTCTCTCTCATGCACATGAACACACACACTCAACCTAAACAGAGAGCATTCAACTCTTTGACCTAACCTACATACTTAGGGCCTGATTCACAGAACATTTCCCTATGGGATTGCACCATTATAACATTCATCTGTGAATCAGGCCCTTAATGTTTATTTATTCTGAGATGTTTTACGAAGTAGCTGCTTGTTCTCTCCCAAGGAGGCTGAAATGTTCTCATTGTGCTGCATGATATCCAATATCAATGTGTCAGAAAGGTTAAAGAGAAAAACTGTAAATCCAAGAATTTCAATAAATCAGAACTGTGCATTGTGATGAATATGGTCATGAAAATGGCATGCCCGTTTCCAGTGCAGTGTGGTGGTTGTATTCCTGCACATCACAGATTCCTCTCCTAGTTCTTCCTTTGGACCATCACAGTGCATAATTGGGGTGGTAGTGATGCAAAGTACATATAGACATTCCAGGTCTTGCTACTGCAAGACCTGGAATCAGTACAGTGCATTGTGGGATATCTATGTATTTATCTTGAGCATGACAAATAATCGATATTTTTGATGATGTCTTCTTGGAGGAAATCACCTTGCTTTTCTATTCAAACTACAAAAATGTTTCCCTCTCGTTTGGCCTCAGGCACAGATCCTAACCTGTATGCACACTTAGTTCATAATTCACCCTGTTTCACTTTGTAGATCCCATGACTACGTGTCCCATAATGCATGCACGTTGCTCAGTTGGGAGGATGGTGAACTGCAAAAGAAACAGTGACCCCTGAAGTCCTCTTAGTCCTCCACATAGCCCAATCCACCCACACTTCAATTGGTTGAGGTTATGGGCTGGCCTAAGGGTGGGGACGTTGGCCACAGTGAAGCAGACTCAATCAGAAAAGGCAGGAGAGGGGCAGCTACTGGAGAGCTGATGAAAAATACACATGGAACAGCCAATCAAAACTGGAGCACATTCTGCTGGCATCATGAGACTGCTTTGCAGGCATGACCAATCCTTTTTTCTGGTTTTATTTCCTAATCAGTATTTTGGGGTGGCTTCAGCCAAAACTAACAAAGCTGTGCTAATGAAGACCGAAAAATTAAAGACCCACCCAGGGCCAACCTGCTAGAACCAGTAATCCCACAATCCCAGGTACTCACACTTGGCAAAATTAGCACCTGCTCATTAAACCAGAAGGCAATATGGGGCTCCTGTTCTGCTTTCCGACAAATTGCATGCGGAAAAATGCTCACATGAGCACTTGCATGTTAGCAGTCCTATTTTTGCAGTTAAGATTGTTTGAACTGTGAAGTAGAAAGAATGCACGGAAATCCGCTTGAAGCCAGGTTTCCATGAATATTTGCAATTCGTAGTGAAAACAACTGTAAATGTTTCTCGCCATGTATGTGAACAGAAGGAGCCTTTACATGGTTTTCTATGAAACCTGCCAGTTTATAGCCACTGTTAAGAGCAGACAGGTTCCATAGGGATTCCGAGCACATTCGCCAGCATCCAAAGCAAATGCTCTCAGGGAAGTTGACATATGGACTGGGTGGGGTGGCAGGAAAATACATTTAAATTGAACCTCCTCATATTTTTCAACATCCACCAAAGTTGTTAATGAGGCCTAAAACCAGACATAAGCCTTTCAGACATTACACAGCGGGGGACCCTTACATTTGCATTATAGCGTAGCCAGGTGCCCGCAATGTGATTTTCCTCATTTACACAGCACAGCTGGTTTATGCATGCGGTTGTATGCCACCCTTTGGCACTCCACCATATAAATTGAGTAAATGACGCCTGCCATGTGCTCAAGGCAGGTGGCGTTTACAATGTATTCCTATGGAGTCTGCACTGGCTGTTTGAGTACTACCTTCAAAAGAAAATCACCCGCTACCAACCCAACAGAGACGTGTTCAGGCATTGCACTCCAACAGAACACATGAGAGGGTCCTTGCTGCATCTAAGACACCAAGAAGCCAGCAACACCACATAGGTACATACCACACTCAATGCTTATGGAAGATAACAGAAGGCAAGGCCATTCACCAGAACACATCTTTATCCATTCACCATTCCTACTGACATTTTGCACAACACCTCTGGCCATTAGAATGCAGCTATCCCCCATGACAATCATGTGGTCTAGTGGACATATAATGAATCTACTACTCTTGCTCTCTCTCTTGTCAGCTTCAAAGCACCCATCCACTTGCCAGCTTGAAATGGGCAGCTAGTAGGGACCTTGCCACCCCTACACAACTTCAATTTGGCTAAAATGCACACACGCATTTCAAACTACTCTGATGAATTTCCCATACCTGGACTTCGGTCCCCCAAGGGCGTTCAACCTACAGCGCGTTGGGACTATACCAAAGGTAAAAGCGTCTATAGAAAGGACAATTACTACTACTACTACTACTACTACTACTACTACAACATGGGGGATTATTGGGTAAAATGTGTTTCATTTTAAACATATTGGGTAAAATGACTACGGTTATTCATCAAACTGGCCCACTTTGCCAAACAAAACAGGCCCACATTAAAATGTTGGTCAAGACCCTCGTGCATTGCCCTATTTTCCAGTAGGCCAGTCCTAGCCTGACAATACATTAGGTTGCCCTACATTAGCTGCTAAACTTATTTTTACATCCTTGAAAAGAAACACTTGTACTGTGAGAGTTTGCACATATCATTTATCATACTCAGTAGCTCATTGTATAATAACATATCCAGTGTCTTTGTATGATCATACCTAATTTGCCATTCTCGGTGCAAATTGCAGTTTTTCACCCTGGGAGAAATGTGGGTACTGGCTGAATTTCTTCCTTTTTGACCTTGCATGGATTTTAAATGTTCACAAGTTAATGTGCCATAAGCCATGTCCCCAGGTGAATAAACACTATTAACTTACTCAAAAAGAAGAGAAGATCTTGGCCCCCTATTCTCTGTGGTAACCCTGCAATATTCCAAGTCAAAATAAAGGTTACGCTGTGTAGATGTCATTTTGCATCCTCTTGCAGCAGCAGGAGCATTGTATTCTGCGCTAGTTGTGATGTGCAAGGCTAACCTTGATTTGCTCATGGATTGGTTCCCTCAGTTGGCTCAAATGTCTTCCCTGTTATTGCACTTATATATTTGGAATTTGCCAAGTTTGGGATCTTCATATGTTTGGGATCATCCTTGTAATCTTTCTTTATCCCTGACCAGAAGGTATTTCTAACAAACTCATCTTCTGAGTGCTATTGGTCTTTGGCCATTATTTATAACATCTGAGATATTACTGTTAGCTTTTCTCTGCCTTTTGTGAGGCCCTTGTTTGTTTAAAGTATCTTAATTTATTTATTGTGTTGACTGAACTCTTGTATATCCCCATTCCGTGACATCTTGCTTTTTCAATCGGGCTGTCCCACCTGTCCGATCCTTGCCATCGCTCTCCCTGCACTCTTTTGTCACTTTTAGAAAGATTGCTTGTTTTGGCTCTGTTAAGCTACCATTGAATTCATATTGTTCATAAACAGCAAATTTGATTATAAAGAATATACTGGTTGCACACATAGGTTTGATGGAATGAAAATCAGGATAACAGGTCAACACAAGATAACATACATGGAACTTGAGTGAATTTGAATGATCTCTTCAAGGAGACAATAAGCTGACAAAAAGAGGGCAGTAGAGGGAAATACATTTGTGACAGCAACAGGATATAAAAGGTAGCCACTATTCATCAGTTTTAATTAATTTTCTACATTTGTATAGTGCC